>NC_073696.1:241569970-243969970 GCF_029784165.1 Wyeomyia smithii
GGCACATTTATTCTTTTTTTCGGTAGTTTTATGTTAAAAAATTCTGAACTAATACGTTAAGCATCAGAGTTTGTTTTTTTCGCCAATCCGCGAAAAGTTATTATTGAAAATATTTGCTGTTGGAATTAACATAAAGTAACAAAGAAAAGTCGGTAGGAATATTCGGCTACATTAACCCTTAAATGCGCTCGACGTTAAAAAATCATCTAAAACCATAAGATCTTTGGTTAACAGGTTTACTGCTCAAAAACTAACCAAGGGCCGTTCCTAAACCACGTGGTCATATTTTGATCCCTTTTAATACCCCCCCGTGGTCTTTCGTGGTCTTTTGGCCAACCCCCCCCCCCTTGCGACTTTAACCACGTGGTCTTTTCATTTGTCTAGTGCCAAAAATTCGCGTGAATTTTTTAAATTTTTATTTTTAAACATTCGGTACATTCTATATTTCTAAAATGCAAAAGCTTTTGCTCTTGACTTGGTGGCAACAATAAATTTTAAGTCAGAAAAAAAGACCACGTGGTCATTTCGTTAACCCCCCCACCCCCATGCGTGGTTTTTCGTGGTCTTTTGACAAACCCCCCCGTCCCCCTCTTTATGACCACGTGATTTAGGAACGGTCCCAAATGTGCATAAAAAAATTGAAAGATTTAGTTTTCAATGTGCAAATATTACCATGTAGTTTTTTAACAACACTGTGACTTTATCGCAGAATAAAGTCTAAGCAATTACTTTTGTTAACAGTAACTTAAAAATTGACCTTTTGTTAGTATAATTACTGATAATTCAGACATTTTCACTAACCACTAACCTTATTTTAAAGTTTATTTTCAAAGACAGTCAGCACTAGTCGGGAATCTCGCCATGTTTTTTTCGTTTCCGAGATTTTGACGGCAAAAATAAAAACAAAACATTCAAATATAGTACTTCCAGCTGTTAAGTTTTCTTCGTTAGAGTCTAGAGAGCTGTTCTAATGAATAATATTTCTAAAAAATACTGAAATACGTACATTTTAAAACGTTTTAGTACTGTTGTTTTAAAACAACATTGCGCATTTAAGGGTTAATGATCGAGGGTTTTTATTTCAATTTTTGCCTTCATTTGACTAAAAGCTAGTGTTCTGAATCTAATTAATTTCCTTCGAATAATCCAGTTGTTGAAAGTTTATCCATATCACAGCTTACGTACTCTATCAATACATAATATGTAATTGAATTAAATTAAAAATATTCGGCAAGTTAAAAAAAATATTTCAGTTCTTTGTTTTGTAAAAAAGTAGACGATTGTATCTGATAAACGACCGCATTGTTGGCGTAGGATTACAAGAATGGTTATTCATCAAACTTTTTAATAAAATTTTGGTGGCTATGAAAAGGATCGTATTTTTTGTACAAGTGGAAGAAATTCGTAATGAGAAACTTATTAAAATTCTCACAAAACATTCAACAGTCTTGTGAAAAACGGTTTATAAAGGGACAGTAATTAAAATTATACTCAATTTTAATATACTATGCTGAAAAGATGTTTATCATAGTGTCTTGAACTCAACTATCGACTGGATGCTTGTTCGTGCGAGAGCAGGAGCGCCACAATCAAGCATTTTGACAGTGAAATTAGCCTTTATATAGGAGAAAAGAAATGTCTCCGTTAAAGAAACATAGAGTGGTTTACTAAGTGATGGATGTGTATTGTCATACATATGGAGTTGAGTGAAAAATGTATTAGGAAGTACGATTTTCGAAGCAAAAAGTGTTCACTTTTGCGGCACTTGCTCCAGCGTTTTTATTCAAGCAATTGCTGTACTGTCAGTGTGTGTGAACATATATAACAACTAGAAGCTCCCGAGTCACGGCTAGCATTGTAAATATGCTACTATACGCCAGAAAAATTGTTTTTAACCCTAGTTGTAACATTCATCGAAACGGTTCTGCAAGCTAATGAAACTCGTTTCAAGGATAAGTACATATTTTCATATTTATTTCTTTCATAAACATATTCTACTCTGAACGAAGGTTCTAGTGAACAATCATATATTATTTTTCATTCGATACAAATAAGCTCGATTTTTAATAAACTGATCGAATGGTTTTATATTGATATGAGTTTTATTTTGTATATAAACGCAGCGGCAATAATCTGTCCATTGTTTTCTTAATCATTGTTTGAGGCAGGTGTTGTAGACTACAAACGAGAGGTTGCAAGAGCCGTTTAGTTATCTGCAGCGCCTGGCTGAAAATTTAAGGATAAAAAATCCTTGTCTTGTGTTTGCCATCGATGGCGGCTTTTTAGATTTTTTTCCAATAGTGAGAAAAAGAATAATTCGGTGCCTTCAGTATCTCATTTTTGACTAGTTATCGCTGCTCAATTTTTGGTTTTGGCGGGCTAGAAGTTTATGGAGAAATGGTTCCACCAGAGCGAAATTGTTCCTGGCTGCTATAGCTACATGTATTGTTGTGCAACAACTGTCACAGTGGTAGCGGAGAAGAGGTTCTATGATTTAGAACTGAGTCGAAGTAAGAATTTATGTTGATTTGTTTTTTTCCTCGTAACTCTTGTAATTATGCTTTGCACATTCTATATTTTAAATTTAAAAAATTATTATATACCGTAAAGTAGGCAACATCAGTAAAATGAAACTGGGAAATTTTTCTTCAATATTTATTCAATTTATACCATGCAAATTATACTTATATTAACATGCAGGAAGATGTCAACAACTATATAATCAAACATTTATTTGTCGCGCGCGGGATTAGGAGATATATATTCATTGCCTTTTTTGCAATTCATGATTTCTCTAGCTTTTGGACAAATATTGTTGAATATTTTCAATTGTAAGTAATTGTAATTGTTGGAATTTGTAAGAAAACATAACACTAGTTCATGTCAACTATTCGGATTTTGTTTGGTTTGGCTTTCTGTAAATAAACTTTGTTTATATGGTATTTTGTTATATATGCACAATTGCATTTCTTTTATTAATTTTTGAGCTTCGAATGCATGGAACACTGCCAATTTTTCTACTCAAAGGGTGTCTTAGGTTACTCCTCATATTAACAGACTCGTCCAAGTGATATATAGAAATTGTGTATTTTACGATACAAAGCACGCTCACGTATGTGTAACCCCATCAGTATCTTTGCTGTTGGTTTAAACCGGTTAAAAATCGTAGAATTTAACACACTTTCGAAATTTACACAAACTCTTGCGTGGCCCCAACAACATTTTTATTGCTATTGATTGAACTCGGTTTCATAAATGATATATCTATCGATATTTGTGTGTGTGTGATTTAACATTTGTGAGTGGCTCCAACCGTATGATATTTTGGTTTAAATCGTCCACATCCTGTAATATAGTATTTTGCATTTCACCAAGATATGCAACACACACGTGCGCGGCCCCAATAGTCTTCTACATAGTCTTTTTGCTTTGAATCGGTCTCAAATCAAAAAATCACTTTTTAAGAATGGACGAACCTCGTTGACCTGCATTCGGATGTGGCCGGCGCTGGTATTGCCTAATAGAAAGATTAGGGTCATCAGTTTTTACACATTGAGGATGAATGTTAGTCCCAAGCGTCATCCCTTGGTTCTCTGTCTAAATACAGCTGATCTGGCAATAACGGAGTAGCAACCGCGGGTGGTCAATCATGCTCATGCTCATGCTCTTGAACTCAACTATCGACTGGTGATATCCGAAATCCGTTTAATGCTAGGAAGGTACATAGAAATTAAAAATGACAGATTTGAAGCCATCTTGCTAAAATAAGATGTAGTTTTATGTTCAATTTTTCAAGTACTTTTTTCAAACTATTTTGGCAAATCTGGAAAACTTTTCTTAGTTTTTTTTGCGTAAAATTTAAAAGCCGACTTCGCTCCACACTTGAAAATATTTGCATAAAATATTTTCCAGATTATATTTTACCTTAGTTCGAAAAACTTGTAACACTCTTTTTGCTCATTATTTCATTTTGATATTTAATCTAGTAAAAATTAAGCGATACTAGGAAAATTGATATGAATCCCATAAACTTTGGCAAAATTCCTGTCAAGTTTTATTTTCACCGATAAGGTGAATTGCACTGATGATAAAGTTTTATGGAGGGTCCTTCAAGTGTTCTTCAATCACTCTTAAGCACAGTTGATCGTTAAAAACGACAAGTACTTTAACCCTTTATAAGGCAGTGGCAACTATATTGTCACCAACGAAAAAAGAATGCTCCAAGAATATTGTTTATAGATTGTTCTTAACCAAGGACTTTCTATCCTTTCACTCCAAGTTTTCTAAAATTGCTAGAGGTGTGCAAGGTTAATTTGGGGATATTTCTAAATTTCATTTCCGCTCTACTGAACTTGTGTCGGTTCCTAGCGCAATTTCTACGGCCTTATAAAGGGTTAAAAAGGCCCTGATATAACATGATAGATACAGTAATGCCTCGATAAGACTATCATTAAACATAAAAAAATACAATTGGATTATTACTTAAGAATGATAGTTTTATATATCAAGCAAACATTCGAGTATGTGAATAATCTTTCTAACTCAAGCCCTCAATTCTTATTCTACCCTAAGGCATCTCGGCTGTAAGTGCAGACGAAACTGCAAGTTTTCACCGATGCTAGCTAGAACCGAATTGAAATCTTAGCCAACATTGTTGGGTCGCGCTCGGCTTCTTGCTGCTGTACCTTTATCTTTTCCCTATCTCTCTATCCCAAACAACTACGATCTTTAAATCCAGTGCCAATCCCGATTTCCTACCGCAACCGCGATTTCGTCATGGTTGTTATGCGCCGTTAGTCAGAAGGCCGCTCGTTTGAATCAAGCACCAAAAACAACAACAACAACAGCAGCATAGGTATTTCGTTTGGGGCGCGCGCGCATATGTTTCTCTTCCATCGTCATCGGCATAAAATCCGCTCGTTGATCGAGAGGCAATAATAAATAACGGCCTAACGGTGACGGTGGTGGAGGTGGTGGTGGAACGTCGAGGTCTAGCGGACAGGGAATTCATAGTAAACACAGCATAGACGAACGCTTCCAGAGTTCAACACCGCCAGCTCCTAGTTTCGCCACGCTTTTTTCACCCCGCTTAAGATTCTTATGTTGCGCGTGTGGTGTTAGTAACCGCTTTCCGGGGGCCCAGCGCACCACTTTCGGCGTCGTCGTCGTCGTCGTCGTCGTCGTCGTAGGCAAAAGCGTACGCTCCGCTAGTTTGGAAGCCTACATTGCGCTGATGTTTACACTCGTTCTTCACCGAAGCGGCCATGAGAGTAGCACAACAACAATCTCCAACGCAAAACCCCCCACAAACCTAGCAAACAGGGAAACTCCAAAGTAGGAGGGAGGGCTCGGTGTAGTGCGACGGGTATGTTTTCATTTTTTGCGCCTTCTTTGTTTCCTCCAGCGGCAGCAACAGCCGGAGCTGGCAGGTAGGTTGGCCCCACGATTGGAGGCTTTTGTTTATGGGGATTCGATCGTTTTCATCTACTAGATCATGTTGGACAGCGCCCTGCACTCGTAACCGTGTGTGTAAGCGTGTGCATGAGTAAATGAACGATGCTCATGAAAAGCGAACGGGAGGCCATTTGTTTTTGCTCTCACTTTTGCGTACCGCCGCTGTCCGTCGATGACGGAGCCCTTTTTTCGCGGAATTCATACCAAGCACCATCCCGGCTGTTTTTGTGCGCCTTTCGAGCGGAGCAAGTAGCGAGCAGCGCAGTTCGTACTATTCACTGATGGATTGTTTGTTTTAATAATGTATTGAGTAGCTAGTTTTTATGCCGAAGAAAAATTTATGTGTTATCCTCGTATTGGGATTTCGTATCTAATGCTACTGTCGATACTCGTTAGAAGCGAGCGAGCGCGCGCGCTACATGTTGGCCTTCGGTTGGTGCCGAATTTCAAGTTTCGACATTTCGAAATCTTTGACCATTCGACACCCGAGGCACAAACCTGTTTGCACTGGCGTAAGCTAAACTCCCGATTAGCGACAGTGTAAGGGCACATATAGCACTAAATCATGTTTGATGTTGAATGTATGATAATAGGAAACATTTTAATGAAAAATTATACAAGTTCTCTACGAACTTGTTTTGATGAACTGACAATGCATTTAGTTACAGCATAGCATGAAATTCAAAAGCAGGTATAATAGTATCGTATGAATTTGAATCTTATGTCCGAAAGGCCAAAAAGTCATAAATTGAAAGTCAAAAACCAAGAGCTACTAGACATCAAAAGTTAAACACCAAAAGATAGAAGTTCACAGTCAAAATTAGAAATCGAACAGACGAAAACTCACAGAGCCAAGAAACAAAAATATTTTTTAAGACAAAGAGCTAACATGTAAACATTAAGACACCTGACACCGAAAACAATCAAAACGTTATATAAAGGGTCAACATCAAATTATGGAAAAATTTTAAATCATAGATCAAATTAAAAAACATAAAATGTCATATTATTATGTTAAATTTTAATTTATAAATCGATAGTTATAGTCACAGATCAAAAATGAAAAGTCTAAAGCCAGGAAGAGGATAGAAAAAATAATGTTTAGGAAGTCAAACTTTCAAAGAGTCAAACATTTGAAAAAATCGTTACACAAAATGTTAATAAAAAGTAACGGAACTGAAACAAATATGAAAAAACCGGAATGTGAAAAAATACAGCATGTGAACATGAACAAGTTAAAGAGTCAATAAGGTTAAATGTCAAGGAGTGAAAAAATGCAGACAAAAAAGCAAAGAAATAAAAATGTCCGAAAATAAAAAGTAGATCAAAGAAATAATAAAAAAAATCAGCAAAATGTCCAACAGTCGGATATAATCAACAGCGGGAAACGTTCAATAAAAATGGAAATAATTAAGAACCTGAAACAAAACAATGACGAAAAAGTCGCAAAATGTAGAAATCAAATAAAACCCAAAAATAAAAAAATAAAAAATCAAAAGTGTTAAAAAAAATTTAAAAAAAAATAAAAGTAAAATAGTCAAAGCGTTCATAGTATAAAATAAAAACAAATAAAGCGAACTACAAATATCAAAAGCAACAAAGTAAAAAAAACCGAAATATCGAATTATTGCAATCGAAAAAATCACGAACAGAAGCAAAGAGAAATTTAAATGGTCAACAAAACACAAAATGAAAAATGCCAAGAAGTCAAAGGAAAAAATGAAAGTTAACAAGCCAAAAACCAAGAGCTACTATATGTTAAAATTCAAACATCAAAAGATAAAAGTTTACAATCAAAGTCGAAAATCAACCAGACAAAAACAGACAAAGCCAAAAAACAAAAAATTAACATGTAAAAAAGAAAAACCAGAAAATCCGTCACTCAAAATGTTAGAATGTTACAAAGCCAAATCAAACATAAAAGCCAAAAAGTAAAAGAAATACTGACAAAAAGCAGCGGAATGAAAATGTTCATAAAGTTCAAAAAAAGTACGATATAGGAATGTCAGAAATTTCAGTATTAGAAAAATGTCAAAAAACGATAGTAAGAACTAAACAAAAATAAAATAAAATGAAACATTATGGAAACGAGAAAAAAATAAAACAAACGTTGTAGAAGTCAAACGTCAAAAATTAGAAAAAAAGCAAAATAAAAATTAAAAGCAGCAAGCAAAAAAATCGAAAAGTCGAAATTATTCAAAAGTCGAAAGAGATTAACAATCGAAAGAATCACAGTAAAAATAGCACAGCCAAAATGTCAAGAAATCATAAAGTGAAAATGATAAAAGTAACATGATAGAAAATCGGAAGGCACAAAAGTTTAAAAACTCAAAAGTTCAAAAAGCCCAAATTACCCAAATGATAATTATGAAAAAATATCCAACGAGTCAAATCAAAATAGATCGAAATATTGACCAACTTTAGAAAAATATCAAAAATTAATAAGTGACGGAATTATAAAAACATGGAAAGAAGAAGTTAAAAAAGGTTGTATGCCCAGATGTTAACGAGTAAAAGAGGGCTAAAAATTAAAATTAAAAAAAAAATTTACACGGATTCTACCGTTAAACAAAAAAGAGACTGAAATATAAAAAAAAGTTTAAAAGGTAACAAATTGAAAGAGACATTGGATCCAAAAATATAAATATTAAAAATCAAATGAATCAAAGAAACTAATTAGAAGTAGCAACTCTTAAAAGTTCAACAAACGAAACAATCCATAAGATCGGAAAGGTAAAAATACATTGAATATTGCAAAACCAATGAAATCAAAAAGTGCGAAAACCAAAAAAAAAGGCCAAAAACGTAGGTAAAATGTAAAAATATTTAAAAATCAAAGAGTATAAAAGTCGAATAGAATATAAAAGCCAAAAGGAACAACATGATGAAAATTCAAAAAATAAAACATCAAACAAGTCCACTGAAATTTGGAACAATAAAAGCTCAACAATGAAAGTAAATTCAAAGACCGAAGAAGGCAAAACTTGGCAAAGTTGAAAAAGTCAACAAGTCACAAAGTATAAAAGTCAACATAAAAATACTGAAAATCACAAAGCAGAAATACAAAACGACAAACAAAAGTCAAAGACAACGAAAAATTGAAAAAACCAAGTTGAATGGGTAATGAATCAAAGAGGTAAAAACATTCAAAAAGAAATATGTGCAAATGCAAAACGTGAAAAAAATCGAATAGCACAAGAGTGGAAAATGGGAAAATCAGAAGAGAAGAATGGTTTAGTCAAGCGTAAAGAAAAAATATCTAAATTACAAAAAAGATATTGAAACAAGTGAAAATGTCAAAGAAGTGAAAGGACAATGAGTTAACCAGCCTCAGAATCACAACATCATAAACTCAAAGAGACAAAAAGTGGATAAAAAATTAAAAAGTTATAAACTAAATAGAGAGGCACGAAACAAGTTGAAAATTTAAAATTGAAAAGTTAATAAGTTAATAAGTTAAAAAGTTGATAAATTAATAAGTTAATAAGTTGATAAGTTAACAAGTTAATAAGTTAATAAGTTACTAAGTTAATAAGTTAATAAGTTAATAAGTTAATAAGTTAATAAGTTAATAAGTTAATAAGTTAATAAGTTAATAAGTTAATAAGTTAATAAGTTAATAAGTTAATAAGTTAATAAGTTGATAAGTTAATAAGTTAATAAATTAATAAGTTAATAAGTTAATAAGTTAACTAATAGAACCAAATTTGGTAGGTGGATGTTTTTAGGGGTAACAAATATATCCATAATGGTTTGACACCCCTCCCTCTTAATCAAGGGAGGGGTCCCGTACAAATGAAAAACAAATTTCTCGCAGCTCGAGAACCAATCAACCAGATTCAACCCAATTTGGTATGTGAATATTTTTAGAGGTAACAAATATGTCCATAATGGTTCGACTCCCCTCCCTCTTCTGTGAGGGAGGGGTCACAAACAAATGAAACACAAATTACTGCTAATCTCGAGAACTAACCAACTAAATGGAACCAAATTTGTCAGGTGAATGTTTTTAGAGGTAACAAATATATCCATAATGGTTTGACACCCCCCCTTTTCTATAAGGAAGGGGTCCCATACAAATGAAACTCAAATTTCGCACAGCTCGAGAACCAATCAAGCAAATACAACCAAATTCGGCAAGTGATAGCTTTTAGGTGTAACAAACATGTCCATAATGTTTCGACACCCTTCCTTCTTCTGGCATGTCTCCAAATACCATTTCGAAATTCAAGATGGCGACTTCCGGTTTCTGAAAAACATCGGCAAATGACCAAATTTCACCGAATATGGGTATTTTCGGGATTGTTATGATGCACTGAAGCCACAAATCGACCTCAAACAACATTTTGAAATGTAAGATGGCGACTTCCGGTGTCTGGTAAACAACCAAAAAATGACAAAATATCACCTGATATGAGTGTTCCTTAACCAGATTGACGCTCAGAGGCCAAAAATTGTTTCCAAATGCCATTTTGAAATCCAAGATGGCGACTTACGGTTTCTGAAAAATAGCCTGAAGTGGCCAAATACCACCCAATATGAGTATCACCGGATCCAGAATGATGCAAGGAGCTAAAGATTGACCTCAGACACCAGTTTGGACTTTAAAATGGCAACTTCTGGGAAAAAGCCGAAAATAACCGAATATTACTACATGTGGATATGTCCGTAATCGAAATGATACAAAGAAGCCTACCATTGAACCTGGACATCATTTTGAATTCGAAGATGACCACCCTCAGTTTCTGGAAAACAACGAAAATAACTGAAATGCACCCAATATATTTGTTGTCATTCTGATAAAACCAATCATTTCAAACGATATAAACAAATCGCAGGGAATCAATGAATTTAAAATGTTTAAAATTATTAAATTAAACACTGAAATAGGCGAGACGAAGTTTGCCGGGTCAGCTAGTTAAAAATAAAATAGAGAAAACATAAAACTAAAATATAATATATCATTAGTCTGCAAATTGAATAGTTCAGAAAAACCGAAAATCGATTTTCAGAAATTTGAGAATTCCCTAATATAATTTTTAATATTGTTTTGTTATCAGAAAAGTATCAAAAATCAACATTAGAATCCATACTGTTTTTTACGGATATTTACTATGATCAACGGCGCGATTGAGAAAGGTTTTCAACTTCAAATTCAATACCTAATTCGGGCAAACATCACAAAAAATTGATAGTTCCGGAACTTATTTCGATCATGAATTGAGCGTTACCCCACTCGTTTCAGGAAAAGAACCCACATTTTACAAACTATCTAACTGTGTGTCATGATAACAGAACACATGGCATTCCAGAAATTGATGTGATCAAATCAATGAAATCATTCTCGTAAATAACCGCAATCGTCATAATGGTGTTTGTTATCCCTTTTTCCACCCAACACAAACTTTGTCGAAAACATCTGACCCAGTTTGAGAACTGAAAGTATGGTCCCTTTTGCCTGAGCTGACCCAGCTGTTTGTTTGTATCTTTTGGGACGGAAAATGTTACCACTAGAACGCCGGCCCAGGTCTTAGTCCTTGTCACTGATGCGTAAAGTGAGCAATGAAAGTAATTCAACTTCCGCTCTGTAGTAACTTGCTCGCTCCTCTTCCCGATAAAAAGACACAACCCGGCAAGCGGGTAGAACAAAAGCAAAACGGTCGAGAGTGTTGGGCCAACAATGAGGTTTTCATAAACTTTTTGTTTTTCCCGGTCAGCAACCAACTCGTTCGTTCTGGTTGGCGATGAATTTTCCGCCGCCCTGCGCGCGTTGAAGCACCCCCTTGTTGGAGCGTTCCCACTTGTGCACACACTTGCGGGATGATGACACATTGCCCGGCGACGGGGCGGTCCGGAAACGGGTGCGCTTCGGTATAACCTTGACTCGACCTCTACGGTGGTGCGACGTATGAATAGTCTTTCGGTCGGCGAGTGCGTACAGCTGGAAGCTGGGTGCTACGATAGAGGGGAAACTCGGTTTGGGTCGTGTTTGGCGGCGGTTTGGTGAAGAACGGAAGAGTAAATTCGATGCGTTTCAGCGGGCTGTGCTGGTGGGAAGGGGTGCGAAGATGGGTGAAAATTTATCGACTGCGGAAGCGTCGTTCTACGAATTTTCGAAGCCAACTTACGGGCTGTACAGGAAGCTAATCGAATTTTGAAATATTAATAACATTAGCCTTATCAAAAAACGGAACCGTATTATTTGATGAGTTATGAAGTTTTGCTATCTATGGTCTTCAATGATAGTTAGCTTATCATTTTTTATAAAAGATGCTCGAAAACCGGATACTTGATAACATCAAAATTATATTGTCAAAACGAAGTTGTGGTCTATTTCCTAATACACTGATTTGAAAATGAAATTTGTTCTTGTATAAAATTAATTAAATAATATCTTTGTAAACATGAAGCAGGATTTATGGTTGAGGATAATCTCCTCCCATTCGATTCGATTGGTTGTTAACTTAAACAAGATCATGATTCGTGGCTTTTAAACCTGTATGTTCAACTACAAGTTCTAAAAATCACAGTTTCGGGAAGTGATTACATTCATATCAGCGTAATCACTCCAGTCATTCTCTTTGTTACTGTTTAAAAGTGAAACTAACAACCATATAAATATAAATGTGCGTTTGAATTATATTTGTTGCCTGACACAGGTTGCACCTATGGACGAGTCGCCCCTGATCAAGATACATAACTCTTCTTGAAAACTGATATGATATGAGTGCTACTTCCAGGTATTATTTTAATGGTTCTTTGAGCAATTTCAGCTGATTTCGAATAATCCAAACAATGCAATTAAAACTTGATTAAAACAACTTGTTTCCATTTTCATGTGTTCCATGTTTTCCCATGGATACTAAAAATGATATAGCAATTATATCAGCAGCACCCGTACAACATCGCACTGTTCAATCAAAAAAAAAAAAAAAAAAAAAATACCGATTACATTCATGCCCTGCACTGCGTCCTGCGCCCCATCGATTTGTTTGTTGACTTGCCGATTTCATTCCGTGCACTCGACAGCGCACTGCTGGAGCTGCATGCCGGCTATTTACCATGCATCGCTATTTACTAAAAACGTTCGTGTTTACACATAAACATACGCCCTAGAAGCCGAGGTAAGAGTAAGCAGACCTCGACTCGACTCGTATTACAGAAAGTAGCAACATTTCGCTATGCCGGTACTGGAACCCCGGTAGCTGGTGGTTTCTCACAGTAGTGGCCAATAAATGGTTCAATAATCTGTACAAAGCTGAGGGATTTAAACCGATATCTGCTCAATAATATTTGAATTATGTAAGTTTTCCTATTTACATATCCAATTCATCATCATTCATCGTCGATAAACTAAACCGATCAAGTGAAGCGTGTTTCACCTCGGAAAACAGCAGGTAATTATTCAATAAATTTCGGTTCAAACATGCACTTCACCGCACATACATACATACATACGAGTAATGCTCCATTGATTTCAGCTGTTTTCCGTGAAATTTCCTAAAGTGGCACAAACTTGGCGGCCGGCATTTTTCCTGCACAAGTCAACAAACAGGCGGCGGTAAACAACTGCTTGAAAACCCGCACACGGTGAGACCTCCGAGGCCGAGATCCGATAGGCCCAGGGCCTTGGAGCGAGCCGAACGACCCACGGCTACTGCATGCCCACTTGCGCATAGTTTATGTTTATTGGTGATGGAAAAATGTTACGAAACTTTCTCAATTACAAGTGAAAGTCGTTTTCTTCTAAACCGTTCGTCTGTCCTTCCGTCCGTCCGTCCGTCCGTCCATCCGTTCGATCAACCGTCCAAGCAAACAGCAGCCTACTTGGGAGATTTTGCATCCTGCTTACTCATCATCGTCAACGATTGCACTAGCGCGCCTTTCCTTTCACTCGTCGTCGCTAGCGTCATCACCGTCGACAGTTCGTCGGCTTTTCAAATTTTTTTATTCGAACGTTAAACTACTCAAATTGCTTGTTTTTCACTTATTTTTCCACGCACAGCCAGTTTTGTACCGATTTTGCGGGAACATGAGCGATTGCGATGTATAAAATTTTCATTTTCCTCATTCGGCCGGTTTAGACGGGTGGCGATTCGGACGGAAGAAGGTGTGTGCTGCGGAGAGTGGTCGCACCGCGAATGTTAACATTCGTCTGCCATAACATAAGCGCACATCGGATGCTTAACACAAGTGCAAATTGTTTATCGCTCGCTTCAAACAACGAATCGGTTGTTGTGAAGTTGATTGATTTGATTGATTGTAGTGCAGTTGAAGTTTCATATCTTTAATATCTTTCAAATGGCAATAACGAAATATGATATCCCACTGGGGAGCTCCGGTATCAAAACGCTGCACACACTATTTAAATCATTTCACTTTTACTTTTCTGTTAGAAAAAATGAACACATGTGTTGACGTTATACTTTTTAAATTTCGTGACCAGGATTTCTATATATTTCCAATTCGTCTTTGCACTTTTGACTTTTTTACAGCTCTGTCTTGAAAATTTATTTTCTTGATGACACTTAACATTTCTTCTTTTTGACATTATTTTTAAAATGATCAATTTTTTGCCTAATGAAAGTTTTGTTGTTTTTTCTTCTTCTTTTTCTTGTTCAGAATAAGAGCCGAGATAGTACTACGATCCTACTTACACTAACAGTCTCTTCTCGAATCGGGACTCGAACAGTTTCGTTCTGCGGTTTCCATTCTTAAATTTTTAAATTTTTATGATTTGCGAGTTTTTATCACATTGACCTTTTTGGTAATTGAGTTTTCTAATATTCCACTACTTAACGTCTTGACTTTTGGGCTCTTGTATTTTGACTTTTTGTCTTTCGAATTTTTTGACGTTTTGGCTTCACAAATTATTCACATTTTCACATGTTGTCAATTTGACCTCATGGTTTTTTGGTTTTTTGTCCTTTCAATTTTTTTCGAAAGTCAAAAAAATGAGTTTTTCAATTTTTGACTTGTTGACTGTTTGACTTTTCCACGTTTTAACTGTTTGATCTTTCGACTTTTGGGCTGTTCGATTTTTCCACTTATTACCTCTTATAGAGTTTTTTAATGATTTGAATGTTTGTACCATTGAACTCTTTGGTGTGAACTCTTGACTGTCTAGTGTTTTTTCTATGTTTTGGCTTGTTGATTTTCTGACTTGATAACTTGTTTGAATTTTTCGAACTTTGAACTTTTCGGCTTATGGAATTAACAAATTATTGTTCTTTTTACTTGTAGCCATTTTGACTTCGTAACTATTTAACGTCGTGAATTTATGACTCTGTGATTTTTTGACTATTTGACTTTTCAACTGTTTGTCTTTACGACTTTTCGTTGTTTTGTTTGTCAGCCTGGGTGAGTTTCGCTTATCCTCGGGTTTTCAAAGTGTATATACTTCGCGAGGTAGGGTAGGGAACATGTTCTAAGCAGCTTTAGGAACCGCTTGTGTATTGAGACGAAATACTCGAAATATAGAAGTATATCAAACTATTCTCTATCTTTTTCTCTGTCAGAACTTGTTTTCAGATTGTACAACTAAGTTAGCAAACTTTAACAATAATCAATTTGAGTTACCAATCGAGGGACACTATTCCAATCACCCCGAACCTATTTTAAGCAGTTTCCATCTGTTTTTCAGGCATTTTTTTTCAGCACCCGAAGTGGCTCCTGAATGGCTACAATATAGTAGATCTTTGTTTCGATTGTTGTTTGTTCACAGATTTTTTTGTGATTAACGGTATTTCTTATATTCGTAAGACAACTAAACAATAAAAGTTTCCGTTTCCATCATTAAAATATTGATAAAAATGCAGGAGTTTGAGGCCTGTTTTCTTCGACTGATTAAAATAGGTGCCACTGCTTAAGCCTTTTCTTACCCTATATCCATATAATTATTGATGTTCCACGGTGACCGTTTACCCCGAGATGACTCGCACGTTGCTTTCATATGAACACGCCGCAAATCGTACTGGATTTCGTTCAATCGATATATATTGAGATTAATCTAATGACTAAGCGATTAAAGTACCGCGCCTGCCGAAATACGTTTGCTTTCTCCTTTTTTTTATATTCTTTAAAGTATCCAGGGCTCGTCGTTTGACAAAAACAAAAATCTGATGTTCGTGTTCACAATGGGCGAGCTTCGCGCGCAATATTATTAGATTGCGTTTCTAACCACAATGACAAATAACACAAACCTCTCATTCCACCGCAGTCGTGGAGATGCAGAGATAAGCTCTGTCTCGGTCTGACCGTTTAGCAAGAGATTGCTCACGCGTTGTTTTTATATAAACACATCGCAAATCGGAGTAGCTTCGTTAGGGTGATAAATATTGTGATTAATCTAATGACTATGCAGTGTATAATTCTCAAAGAACCTCCTCTGCCGGAGTACATTTGCTTCTCAAGGGAAACTGCGACAGGCAATAAACAAACATTTAAACACTTAGATGGTTCTGTTGGAGAATGGTTTTCGCGCGCGCCACCCTTAGTTGGTTCGCGATGTTTGACAAAACGATACTTATCGTTCGTCTTCGAAATGAGCGCACATAGTCTTCGAAATTCGCGCGCAACATTGTTCGATTTTGTCATCTACCACGGTGACAAAAACCTTTCCTTTCCGTTGCAGTCGTGGAGATGCAGAAGTAAACTCAGGCTCCGATAATAAGGACTGTTACACCTCCTTCCACACATAACAATTGTAAGGACGTAGCCGATACCGTTATCGATCTATGAAAAGTGGAAGCTCCTGAACTGTTGTACATTTGAGATGGTAAAATAATCCCAGATAGCGTGGTTCTTTGTGCAACTTCATCAGCCTAGATCCATCATGGAGAAGCAACAACGGAATGTGGGGTCAAGCTCAAGCTCAGTTTTGTGACTTATTACCTTTTTGACTTTGGTAATTTCTGACGATTCTACTTTTAAATGTTTGACATATTTTCCGATTGAAAATTTGATTTTTGTATATTTCACCTTTTTACTCAACTTTTCCACTTTTATACGCATATTTTTTGACGGTTTGATTTTCTGAATTCTTTTATTTTCAACTTTTCATTTTTTTCTGTTGGACTTTGAGACTTTTCGTCTTCTGAATTAATGACATTAAGTTTTTCCAACTGTTTTATTTTAGTTTTTGGTGTTATTTCGTTATTTCGTCTGTGCTGTTTTTCTACTCTCGGAATTTTTGACTTTTGAATTTTTTTTTTTTTAACCTTTGGAATCGTTGGACATTTTGTCTTATTTTTTTTTATTTCTTTTAAATTGAATTTAATTTATTTTGTTCTACTTTATGATTTAGATTTTCTGATTTTTTAATGATTTTTTAATGTTTTGATTTAGTGATTTAACAATCACTATAAAACTTTTGACTTTTTGGCTCTTTGACTGCGTGGTTTTTGGACTTCTGGAATTTTTGTCTTTTTTGTTTATTTACGTTCCCAGTTCTCCCCGAAATTTTAGATGTTTCGTCTTATGGCCCTTCTGATTTAGTTATTTTTGACTGTTGAATTTTGTTATTTTAACATTTTGACTTTTTGCTTTTTTGACTTTGTGGCGTTTTGACTTTTTGAGTTTTCAGCTGTTTATTTTTGTATGTTTATCATGTTTGACTCTTTGACTTTCTGGTTTTATGGCTTTCAAATTATTCGATTTTTAACTATTTTATATGGTTTTCTGATCTTTAAGTCTATACTCTTAGATGGCTTCAAAAATTAGTTTTTTTTTTCTTTTTGGATCTTTGATTTTTTTGTCAAACTGTTTGCCTTTTTGTCTCAAAAATGTGTTTAATTTTTTGAGTTGTTGAATCTTCGATGTTCATATGTGTTACTTATTGTAACTTGGGGTTTTTGACTTTCTGTTTTTTTCTGACATTCTGATTTTTGTTTTTTTAATTTTCTAAGCGTTTTTCATCTTCACCTTTTGATTTATCAATTACTTACCTATTTAGCTGTGTGTTGTTTTGGGTGTTTTTACTTCTCATGTTACTTACCTTACCAAACAGTCCCAAGCCGTGGTGTGGCCTTTGCTGTACGTAAGAGTCGTCTCCATTCCACTCGGTCCATGGCTGCAGTTCGCCAGCTCTGCAGTCTGCGTAGGGTCCGCAGGTCGTCTTCCACCTGATCGATCCACCTTGTCCGCTGTGCACCTCTCCGTCTCGTCCCTGACGGATTGGTTTCAAGAACCATCTTTACAGGGCTGTCGTCTGACATCCTTACAACAAGCAGCTCCTGCAGTTCGTGGTTCATTCGCCTTCTCCACACTCCGTTTTCCATCTGCAGTCCACCGAAGATGGTACGCAACACCTTCCGCTCGAAGACCGCAAGGGCGCGTTGGTCCTCCACAAGCATAGTCCATGTCTCATGCCTGTAGAGGACTACCGGTCTAATCAGCGTCTTGTGGATAGTTAACTTGGTGCGGCGACGAATTCTACTCGATCGGAGCGTCCTCCGGAGACCAAAGTATGCACGATTTCCTGCCATAATGCGCCGTTGAATTTCTCTGCTGGTATCGTTGTCGGCAGTTACCAGTGAGCCCAGATACACGAACTCGTCAACCACCTCGATTTAATCACCACCAATTTGAACTCGAGGTGGGAGGTTAGCACTGTCCTCTCGTGAACCCCTTCTTTTCATGTACTTCGTCTTCGATGCATTGATGACCAGTCCAATACGTTTGGCTTCAGCCTTTAGTCCGATGTACGTATCCGCCATCTTCACAAAGGTCCGAGCCGCAATGTCAATATCGTCGGCGAAACCAAACAGTTGAACCGACTTTTGGAATATCGTGCCACTCGTGTTAATCCCCGCTCTTCTAATGACACCTTCCAGGGCAATGTTAAATAGTAGGCACGAGAGCCCATCACCTTGCCTTAACCTCTTCGGGTTTCGAAGGGGTTCGAGAGTGCCCCCGAAACTCGAACTACACACATCACTCGATCCATCGTCGCTTTGACCAACCGCGTCAGTTTGTCCGGAAATCCGTAGTTGTGCATAATTTGCCATAGCTTGTCCCGATCGATGGTGTCGTACGCCGATTTGAAATCGATGAAAAAAATGATGTGTGGGCACGTTATATTCGCGGCATTTCTGCATAACCTGCCGAACCGCGAATATCTGATCCGTGGTGGCGCGGGCACCCATAAATCCCGCCTGGTAGTGCCCCACGAACTGCTTCGCAAATGGTGATAGTCGACGGCAAAGTATTTGGGAGAGTACCTTGTAGGCGGCGTTCAACAGAGTGATTGCCCGGTAATACTTCTCATGTTCATTGTTATTTGTTCATTTGACTTTTATTATCTTTTATTGTTCAACTTTTCAACTTATTGACTCATAAACCTATTAATTTGTTGCTCTTGGGATTTTTAATTGCTTAAGTTTTTTTTGCATTTTTGCTTATATGACTGTTTATTTTATAATTTCGTGTTTTGTGACATTTCAACTTTTTTATGTTTCAGTTTTAGACTCTTCACTTTTAAAATTGTGATTTTTAGCTATTTGATATTTTATTACTTTTTGATAGTTTGATTTTTTGTCTTGTTGGATTGTCTTACCATTTTTTTTTCTTCTAGACCTTTAGGCTTTTTGTCTTCTGCTTTTATGATTTTTTTCTTTGATATTGCGTTCATTCAACTTTTTTTGACTGTTTGATTTTTAGACCTTGACTTTTTGACAACTTCTTGCCTCTTTGACTAACAGTCGAGACCTATCCGATTTTATTTTATATATATATATATATATATATATATATATATATATATATATATATATATATATATATATATATATATATATATATATAAATATATATATATATATATATATATATATATATATATATATATATATATATATATATATATATATATATATATATATATATATATATATATATATATATATTATGTCTATTTGCTTATTTACGTTGCAAGTTCTGAAATTTCTTACTGATTTTACAGTTTCAACTGTTTGACTTTGTCTTGCATTTTGTTAATTTTTAATATTTCAGTTTTAAATCATTAAATGTAATTTTTTTTATAACATTGTTTTTTGTATTTAGGTTTATTTTTGGTTTTGTGTTTTGGATATTCATATTTTCGGCTGTTTATCTCTTTGATATTTATAACTATTTTTTAACTTTTTTATATTTTGCCTATTTGATTTTAAGTATTTATTCTTTTTTGAAACAACTGTTTGTTTTTTGTATGTTTATCACTTTTTGGCTCTTTGACTTTCCGACTCCTTTAATTTTTAGTGATTATTTTCTTCAACTTTGATATTTTTTACTGTTATGTTATTAACTTAAACATAAATGATTTTAGAGCGGGGGCCTAGTGTGGTTGGTAACGTCTCCGCCAACCACGCTCGACGCCTGGGTTCGAATCCCACCGCCGACATAGGTGTCGATGGTTGTGAGGTGGCGTGATCCACTCACAACCAACCCAACTGGTCTAGATTCAATCCTAGCCGAAACCGGGAGATTTTCCGAGGCGAAAAATCTCTGGGATCACGCCTTCCATCGCATGAGGAAGTAAAGCCGTTGGCGCCGGTCCGTTAATAAACGGGTCGTGAGTTAGGGTCCTGGGTGTGGAGTCGCCTCCCTGGGCGTCGGTGATTGGATTTTTTTTTACTTTTCACTTTTCGAGTAGTTGATGCTTGATTCGGTATATTTGCCACTGTTTGCAATCACGACTTTTTGCTCCTATTAGACATTTCGGTTCTTTAATTGTTTCACTATTTGATTATAGTACTTTAGTCTTTTTTGCTGTAACTCTGTGTGCCCTTTTTGGTTTTTTTTATCAATTTTTACAAATACTCTTTGTTTGTTGTTTGACCTTTTGAATTTTTGATTTTTATCTGTTTGACTTATAACCTATTAACCTTTTTGACCTTTCGACTTTTTAATTTTTTGTCTTTTTTTTCTTTTAGTATCTTCTGCTACTAACTTTTTACACTATTCACATATAAACTTTTTAATGTTTTGACTTTGTGACTTCAGAGTTTTATAATATTTATTGTTTTGAATTTTGGACTTTAATTATTTTATTTTTTGACTCTATGGCTTTTCAACATGTTCGTTTGTTAATGTGTTCACCTTTAAACTTTCTGACTCTTTCGTTGATTGATTTGTTGATTGTAGACTTCTTTTCCTTTTGCCCATCTAATTCTATAATTTTTGGCTGCTTGACTTTGTATTTTTTTGATTTTTTGCGTTTGGGACGTTTTGTTTTTGTTTCAAATATTTCATTTATATTCGTATATATGTGACGTTTTGTTTCATTGACTTTCGACCTTTTTAATTTTTGTTCTTTTTGACTCAAAGATATTTTAAAGTTTGATTTTCTAGCGTTTTGATTTATCAACTTTGAAAAGAAATCTTTGAAGCTGAAAAACATTTGTACGAATTTTATTCATTTTATTCATTTTAGTATTTTTGATTTATGAAGATGTGTTTTTCGATTTTTTTACTTTTTTGATTTTTTTTACTTAAACACTCTTCGATTATCGACGTCTGACTTAAACATTTTCTACGATTTTTTTACTGTTTTCACTCTTCCAATTCGAGACTTTTTGATCCGATGATTGGAGACTTTTTGATTGATGATTGGATTGAGTTATTTTTCGATTTTTTTGGGTTTCCGCATTTTTATTTTTTCACTGTTCGAAGTGTTTTTTTGCGTTTGTTTTGTTTTGCGTTTTTACCTTAGGACATTTTGTGTTTTAGGTTTACGTTTTAGGCTTCATAGCTTTGTAAGTTTTTGAACTTTTTAATGGTTTGACCTGTCAATTTTTGATAATTTTGAAATTTTTACTCTTTGATGTTTTGAATTTTTGACAACTTTGAAGTTACAACTTTCCAACTTTTAAATTTTTTAGACTAAGATCTTTTTTTAATTTTTTGTCATTTTATTCTTCGACTTTAACTTTTCAGTTTACCATGATCTTGAGTTTTAAACTTTAGAAACTGTTTAACTTGTTGATTTTTTAAGCTGATGGCTCGTCGATATTATCATATGCCACTTTTTGATAATTTGACTTATTGACTTTCTTTCTTGTTTCACTATTTGATTTTTTGATTTACGATATTTTGTCTTATTGTTATATTGACCTTTCATCTCTCTGGAGTATTTGTCTGTCTGACTGTTTGAATGCATGAATGTATGACTTTGTAATCTTTGATTTCATGACTTTATGATTGTAAAACTTTATGACCTCTTTACTTTTTGACTCTCACTCATTGTTAATGTTTCTTGTTTCTAAATTTTAATAGAACTTTTTTTCTCGTTAGTATCGCGTCCCATGAAAACTAATCTACCGTGCTAAACTTGAACCAACTCCTCACGAAATGCCAACTCCCGATCAGTTTGGCATGCATTCCTAAGAATGGCTCGCGAATACTCGTAAACACTTACGTAACCGGACGGAGAGCATGAACCAGTTTGCTATATCTTCGCAAGCTCAAATGCCAAACCAGACGATTGTCATAAGATTCCTTCTCGGCACGAATGCCGGGTCGGCCTTCCCTGACTAGGGGAGAAGAGAAAAATTGACTGTTTTCGCAACTCCGTGCGCTACTCCGGACTTGGTTTCCAGCAATAGATGCAGTTCCATGTCGGCACCGGCACCGGCCTAGCTTATATGGGCCCTTTATTTTCAAAGTCGGAAACTGGGTCATGCGCTCGTACACAAACACTCGCACACACACACACACACACACACACACACACACGCATGCACCCTCCTCCTATGCTAGTAGAAATAGAAACATACGTGATGAAGACAATTTATTCTCATCACTCGATCCGATGGAGATCATTTTCCGCCCAGAACTGTTTGTTGCGAACTTCGCTCGTTTCGAATTTGACTAGCATAAATTGTGCAGACTCTCGGCCGGTTTCAGACCGATAGGATTTTTTTTTATGGTGCTCTGGGTTGAACCGTTTCCCACCGTGCAGCAGCAGCAGTGTGCTTTATTTGCGTTGGCTGCCCTAACAATAACCACACATCATCACACACACAATGCACAAAGTCTGGGAAGGTCAGGCGAAACTTTTAGCAGCCAGTAGAGAAAAAATACCACAACTGACCCTGTTGTTTATAGCCGAAGTGGCATCATCAGCAGGTTCGTGCTTTGTGGTGGGCAAGAAACGACTGGCGGGGATGTTAGTGGGACTGAGAAGTACATAGTTGTCGGTATGATAAATTCCTTATTTCGTTTGACGACGGTCACCGGCTGCCACTTGTCGCGGAGATCTTGCGTGGGATTTAGATTGAACATTTCAGTGATACGGAAGAAGCTATCGACACTGTTTGTGTGTGCTTGAGAGGATTTTAAAGGTTATTTGGTACATTTATGAGAGATAAAATGTCATTTACCGTTTCGCTTCACGGAAATAACGAGCAACATTTTGGTACCAGCCAGAATTATCAACTCCCGTATCCCGCGGGGAAATCGTATAATCTTCCAAATTTTAAGCTTAGCAAGGCTCGACTCGCGTCCCTTTTTAATGTTGTGAGTAATGTGCAAGGAGATGTGGTAGTAGGTATATAAAAATCTCTGCTCATATTCATGTAATTTCAATTCTCCGTATACATAAGCACATCTTTAGGGTTCGTCATGCTCTTCAAACCGAACACTCAAGAAACGACATGACATGAAACGAAACGCAGGTAAAAATGACTCCACCGCCTGCAACTCCCGGGCAAGGTTGTTGGCTTATTTATTTATTCCGTACCTTCCTGCCTGTTTTGGCTGGATCCGAATTGTCGAGCAGGTGGCAAATTGCGGAGGAATGTTGCTGTGGGTCTAAGCGCTGCAAAAGGGATACGGAGAAGGACTATAATGAGTCCTTTTAAAAAATATGCGCCTGCATGATTTTCTCCTCTTTTCTGTTTTTTCGGCTCGGAGTGCAAAGAGCTTGTCATTGATGATTTTTTTTCTGGAGAAGAATGGGTTTGCAATAAAAAGAAGCTTTGAAATTCGGGTTCAAAGGGGAAAGAAAAATGAATTTTCGTTTGTGGAAATAAAACCAACAACCATTCGATCACTGTGCTGTGCCTATCGGAATGGTTGCAGTAGTGGAACAAAGTTTTATCGAAGCGATAAATCCCACAAGCATAATGAGGTCACTCTACGGTAAAATGTCAAGAAACTCTACGCCAGGTTTATTTACGTACGTAGACGAAACCGCCTAATATCCCCGCGAGGGGTTTTCTAGCTCGCAAAGCCATACATTATTTCGAAGAATTCCAACAACGTATAAATGCGCGTTCAACGATTGGAAACAACATAACACGTATGAAGTATGCAAGCCCGGAGGCAAAACATCACAAACTAGCCCCAGTTTCAACCACACCAATCATTACGGACGGACTCTGGCGGACAACTTGCAAGGCGCAACACTTGAAGGGTGAGCCGATCAAATTATGCTACGAGGCAATAAATCTTCGAGTAATGCGAGTAGATGCCAGGTGCTAACGGAGGTTGAATGGTATCACAGAATGTCTGGATCACCTTCCGCTTAAGTAAGCATGCTTAATGTTGTACTGCTAGTCATAGCCGTGCGCACGGGGTGGATTTTCGAGTGCAACCAACCCCCGAGCCTGAAAATCTAGTTTTAGGGAAGGTTAATGGTCGAAAGTTATTAGAACTTAAACATAAACAGTCTAAAGCATAAAAAAATATCAGCTTATGGAGATAAAAAAACATACGCTGTCTTTTGAAAGCAATCACTTTGGGTGCAACGAAGGTCAGTTGTTTTGGCCTTTTGATAATATGTTGTATGTTGGGCGACATCCATAAATTACGTAACGCCCAAAATCCGATGCTTGGAACCCCACCCCCCATATGTAACGAAATGTAACGCCAACACCAATGCCGCCTTAACAATATAGGAAACCTTCCTTCCGATGCAGCGTGCTTGGAATACTTTTTAAATTTGAAAAAAGAATGGAAGTTATTTAAATCCTCTCGGACAAGCGATGTTCAAAATAATTGGACTTTTCTCTTTTCAGGTCAATAAATGAAAAATTGTCAAGTATAAAATTATTAAAATTTATTTGTACACCAGTTAGAACACATCAAAAGGCTGGATTTCAAAAGTTAAAAAAAAATTCAAAACTCCTTTTCCTGGACCAAAAAGTCGATTTTTGAACGAAAAAAGTTAATGATTTGAATGGTCTGAACGCTAGATATTATTACAGAGTAGGTAGTGTGACTTTGCCCTCGCATCCAAGTGAGTTTTAATGCTTGCTTGCAAATCTATAGAGTATAGACCATCGCACGATGACTTCGCGAATGTGAGTTTGACAGATATTTGTTTCTTTGTTTACCTTCGGGCAATTCTCGATTTCAGCATGTGACCAAAATGCCTTCTAAATGTTGTTTGTGAGATCCCAGCCTACTAAGAACAATTGCAAAATGGAGCAACATTTCTATTAGGCACACGATGGCTCCTGCAGAAGAAGAGCACGATATCCAAACTGTAAACAAAGTTACCACTATCTGTACAAAAAGTAAGGTTAAAACGATTCCGTGTAATAGTCTATTCCTCGGGAGCAGAGAAACGTTACTGAATCCTGCAATCAACAATCAACAATCAAAAGCACAACTCAAATTCAAGAGCATAATGCGAATTGGAACAATCGGTACGGACCAGGGCAACCGAAAAAGGACAACAATTGGAAACTTGGCAGGTGGAATATTAGGACACTGCTCGCACCGGCACTCACGGACGTCTTGGCCCGTGAGCTGCGAAGGGCAAACGTGGAAGTAGCAGCCATACAAGAAAAGCGTTGTCCAAAAACCGAATAACGTGAATTCCGGACGGTAGATTCGAACGCGGGCATTTCTTTTAAGTGGCACCAGGCTTAAAAATGGTCACGGTCGAACAATTCTTCATTGCGATAATCGTCTTCTTTTGCATCTGACGTTGGCAACTCCCGTTGTCTAAATACATTCTTGAACAACCATGTCAAACGAGTACCTGCCACCACGGTGTGTTTTTTCCTCATTTGACATTGTTTCTAAAAATGAGAATTACGCACCTTGTGGGCGGAGATTCCGGAAATTACTTATATCCTTGTTCGTACAATATTTTTCAACAAGAATAGAATTAAGCAGATTGGAATGAAACAAAATAACTTCGTCAAATGAATGAGAACGGTCATCTCTTTGATGCGCGAATGTTTTTCGACCATTTGTTCTGTGTGCGAGAGCCGACGGTCGTTCTACATTTGCGAGTGAAAGTCCTCTGCGACGCACACTAATAACGCAAATCAAATGTTGACCGTTTACAACATCTACTACAGTGGTGGCGACAGAGCGAAACGGGGCGTCGGTTTTGTGCTCCTAGGGGACCAAATAAAGTGTACCATTAGATGGAGGCCCATTAATGACCGTCTATGGAATAAAAGCAGATTCTCTAAATACAGCCTTATAAAAGTGTGCACTTGAAGCTTGCTAGAAGCTTGAACGTCGCACACTTCGTAGTTGCTCCTCCGTGACGGATCTGAGCTAGTGAAGTTGTATAAAGAACTCATTAAACATGGCTGATTTAATATTAATTACATCTTCAATCTATACCTATGAAAATGCAGTCCGGTCTGTCTGTCTGTCTGATCCATATAGGCTCCGAAACTACTGAACCGATCGACGTGAAAATTTGTATGTACGAGTTCTGGGGGCCGGGAAAGGTTCCTATGATGGTTTGAGACTACTACCTGTTCTGGAAGGGAGGGGTCCCATACAAATGAAACACAAATTTTTGCACATCTCAAAAACTAACCAAGCAAATGGGACCAAATTTGGCATGTGGATGTTTTTAGGAGTAACAAATATGTCCATATTAGTTCGACTCCCCTCCCTCTCCTGGAAGGGAGGGGTTCCATACAAATGAAACACAAATTTCTGCTTATCTCGAGAACTAACCAACTAAATGGAACCAAATTTGGCAGGTGAATGTTTTTAATGGTATCAAATATATCCATACTGGTTTGACACCCCTCCTTCTTCTATAAGGGAGGGGTCCCATACAAATAAAACACGAATTTCGCACAGCTCGAGAACCAATAAATTGAATGCAACCAAATTTGGTATGTGAATGTTTTTAGAGGTAACAAATATGTCCATAATGGTTCGACTCCCCTCCTTCTTTTGTGAGGGAGGGTTTACAAACAAATGGAATACAAATTTCTGCTTATTTCGAGAACTAACCAACTAAATGGAACCAAATTCAGCAGGTGAATGTTTTTAGGGGTAACAAATATATCCATAATGGTTTGACACCCCTCCCTCTTCTATGAGGGATGGATCCCATACAAGTGAAACTCAAATTTCACACAGCTCGAGAACCAGTCAAGCAAATATAACCAAACTTGGCAAGTTAATTTTTTTAGGTGCAACAAGCATGTCCATAATGATTCGACACACTTCCTTCTTCTGCCATATCTCCAAATATCATTTCGAAATCCAAGATGGCGACTTCCGGTTTCTGAGAACCACGGCAAATGACCATATACCACCTAACATGGGTATTTCCGGAATTGTTATGATGCATTGAAGCCACAAATTGACCTCAGACAACATTTTAAATTGTAAGATGGCGACTTCCGGTGTCTGGAAAACAGCCGAAAATGACCAAATTACACCCAATATAAGTGTTTCTTCAACCAGGATGACGCTCAGAGGCCAAAAACTGTCTCCTAATGCCATTTTGAAATCCAAGATGGCGACTTCCGGTTTCTGGAAAACAGCGGCAAATGACCAAATACCACCCAATATGGGTGTTTCCGGAATTGATATGATGCACTGAAGCCACAAATCGACCTTAGACAACATTTTGAATTGTAAGATGGCGACTTCCGGTGCCCGGAAAACTGCCTAATGTGACCAGATACCACCCAATATGAGTATCCCCGGATCCAAAATGATGCAAGGAGCTAAAAATCGACCTCAGACACCAGTTTGAATTGTAAAATAGGAACTTCTGGGAAACAGCCAAAAAAAACCGAATACTATTACATATGGATATGTCCGTAATCGAAATGATGTAAAGAAGCCAAGCATTGACCCTGGACACCATTTTGAATTCGAAGATGTTCACTTTGTTTCTAGAAAACAACGAAAATACCTGAAATGCACCCAATATATTTATACAAAGTTTGTACAAAGCCAAAAGTCGACAATGTCATTCCGATAAAACCAATCATTTCAAACGACATAAACAAATCGCAAGGAATCAATGAATTTAAAATGTTCAAAATAATTAAATTAAACACTCAAATAGGCGAGACGAAGTTTGCCGGGTCAGCTAGTGTATAATAGTTCAGAAGCTTCGGCTTTGCATAGATCGATAACTGCACCGGCTACGTATTTACTGTCGGTTAGGGAAGGAAGTACAGATATGTTACAGTCGTTGTTGCCAGAGACCGAGTTTATTTCTGCTCAACTAACGACTACGACTGTGACGGAGGAGATAGAGAATTTTGTGTCACTATGGTGACCCAAGTAACCAAAAATTTGGATAAACGTAGGTTTATTAGCCTAATCAGCCAAACTAACGATCATGAATAGAGTTCTATTCAGCTCGATTTTTAAGTAACTTGCGACATAGAGACCTCTCGTTGGTGTCTGAAAAATGGATTCGGACCTCTAAAACTGGCAACATTATGCTGTGGCGAAAGAGAACCCAACATTTGGACAAAATGCTACAAATCTTCTTCCAACGGGAATTCACAACTTACATCCGGGTTAATTTTTCTTTGGACGTGCACATTCCAGAGTATCTGAATTCATAGTTAATTTTCTGCAAGTAGAAAACAAAAATGTTTGGATAGCGGAAACTTTCAAGCACCCTAATATTATCTATTGGATTCGCCTTGTTTTTCTTTTCCTATTCAGGTAAAAACAATCCGACAATAATAAAATTAACTACTTTTCTTTAATATTTTTGAAAAACTCTTTTTCATCACTAAACCTGAAGCAGGAATTCAAACTTCACATCTGAAAACTTTACATTCGCCAGAACCGAGCAAAGCATCAGTGCGAATTTAAAAGGAACTTTAAAGTGGAAATGAAGTACGACATAGACTTCTCCTGAACTTTCGTGCTGATTAAATGTACGAATAAAATGGTAACCAAACTTTATTTTCTGGGGGTTATAAAGTTCACGTATGAACTTTATGTGAAGTTTAGGATTCCACTGAAAAGGAGCAAGCAGCTCCTTATGATTTTTCAAGTTACTTTCAAGTATTGACGGTACTTTATTTAGAAGGAAATTCGGTTTGTAAGTCATGTGTCCTATTGTGCAGCAAGAAAGTTCCTCGGAACTAAATCTGAACTTTATGTGATATTTTTTAAGTGAAATACGAACTTATGGTTGTTTGGGGAGTAACAGACTTTTTTACTTCTACCCCTCTTTCTGCGCTCTCCTTTACCGAACCTTGTTAGTCAATCCTGCAAATCAAGTATCGGCAATTATAATCGTCTGAAGAGGTACTCGTTGTTCAACTGTGTTCTATCAGACATTTTTTAACAACTCAGCTTGTGGTCAAAGCAGGAGAGATGGGGGAAGCCCATGCTTGAATGTCTCTCTGACATCGAACAGGTTTGATTTCACTAAGATTCGAGCTCATGACCATCTGCGTGTCAAAGCGAACTCTGTAACCTGGAGACTACGAGCTCCCTCAAAATATAGCCTAATCAACGCGTACGCGCCTAAAAACAATAAAACCGACGACGTAGAGGAGAAGTTCTACGAGCTCCTTGACAAGACGTATGAAGAGTGCCCACAACACGACATAGGATTCGTCGTCTGAGTTATGAACACGCAAGTCGGACGGGAGGATTTCTTTCCCCCCGTTATCGGTAGGGAAAGCCTCCACTCTACCACCAACGACAACGATTTGTGGTCAGGGGAAAGGCCATCATGAGTACGTTAGTACGTTGGAACATTCGGAAGCACCCCTGGAGACAACCCAGTAAAGATGCCCGCTCCCAGATCGACCACATGTTGATCGACGGCCGACACTTAAGAAATCATCGATGTGCTATCTTCTCGGGGGGCCGAACGACGACTCAGATCACTATCTCAAGGCAGGCAAGATTCATGCCCGGCTATTCAATCTATTCAAATAAGACACATCAGAACATCCAGAAGTGATCAGTGGACGGGTCAATTAATCAGTTGAAGTGGATCTGAACGAGCAGTGGAGCAAAGAAAGAGGGAAAGTTGGAATTGCACCAGTCTTGAACAGTCTTCTTTGTGTGAGCCAGGGCACCGCCTTGCATGAAGGTCCAGTTTTAATTGTTATTCGTTCTGGACCCAACAAATATCGACCCGCAATCCGGTTTTGCGGTACTGAAAAATTTTATTTTCAGAAACGAAAAAAAAAAAAACGAACCGTGCCAGTACCTGCCATGTGTAATGCCAGGAGGGGAAACCTGATTACCGATAATTCGCAGGTGGCCTGGCGTTGGAAGTAACATTTTGAAGTGGTGTTCGAAAGGGTGAGGAAAATAGGGGAGTCGTCGAGGGGAACAGGATAGAAATTGAAGAGGACGGACAAGCTGTGAATCCATCAACATCGGTTAAGAATGCTTGCAAAGAGCTGAAGAACCATGAAGCCGCTGAAGAGGATGGCCGAACTTTTCAAAGTCGGAAGCAGCTGTAGAGTGTAATTCACCAGATTATGACAAAGAAATGGTCTGAGGAAACACTACTACTACTGGTTGATTGGACAAAGACTTGACTGTAGCAACTATAGAGGAATAACTCACCTGAATTTCGCATATAAAACTTTCTTCCGTGTTTCATAGACTGAGGTCGTTGCAGGATGCCTTTGTTGGTGAATACCAGTGCAGTTTTCGAGGGACGGGATGATCTACAACGGACAAAATGTTCACCTTGAGACAGCTCCTCGACACATTACAAGAACACAAATTGTAGTCAAATAGTCTGTTTATAGATTTCAAGGCGGCGTACGACTCAGTGAAACGTAACGAGTTGTAGCAGATTATGCTTCAACATAGTTTCTCAAACATAACTGATTAGGCTGAGTCATACGGCGAGACAGCGGGTGAAATTTCGGACGAGTTCGTAACTTTGGTTGGAATGAAGCAAGGGAACGGGCTCTCGAACTGGCTGTTCAACATACCCTTAGAAGGTACTGTACGATGGGCTAATGTGCAGAGGAGCGACATAATTATCACCAAGTCTCATGTGCTTCTAGGCTTTGCGGACGATATCGATATCAGCAGTGTTCGTAGTGATCGTAGAGTTGAGAAGGAGGCCTTTACGACTCTCAAAAGGGAAGCTACGTGAATTTTACTTACCAGAAACTCTGCCAAATGAAGCAGATGGCAGCTGGCGGAGCCCACATATCCGTACAAAATTTTAGTTCTACAAGACACTGATTCTTCCGGTGGGCGCGCTACGGACATGAATCGTGGACCCACGATCAGGACTGCGAGTGCTTGGAGTCTTCGAGCGTAGAATGCTGCGATCAATACTCGGTGCAGACCTGGTGAAACCTGAAAAATTAGGGAGTGTCAGGAAATTCTTTTTTTATTGGAGAGATCTTGAAATATCAGGAAAAACTCAAAAATACCCGGAGAATTTTTTTGAACTAAGACGTGATTCCTTTTAAACGGTTCTTTAGCATTGAAACAGATTTTTTTTCTGAATAAAAGGCTAATGTGAGACCTTTACTATTTTGGTTTCATATCCGATCGAAAACTTTTTCACTGGGATTTCAGAGTTGCGTTCATCTATGTTGCACTTTCTTGTGTTGAATAATAAAAAATACCAGTAAATTTAATATTATATTTCATTAATTTTATACAACGAAAACCAAGGCATTAAACTTTGAAAACTGTTTCATCATTCTGTTATATCGTGGCAAACAAGGATGGAATGTGGCGCGGGCGCATGAATCACGAGCTATACGTACGGCAGGTTTTTTTTCCTGTATGGACTTCCTCACTACGACCAGAATTGTAGATCTATTGGTCGGTGTTAAGTCAGACCGGACCAAGTGACATTTTGATCATTTCGAGAAAAAACTAGTTTGAAGTTTGTTGCCCTGTGAATTTTGAAGTTTTCAATATTTTTGCGCTGTTTTGATGTTATAAGTTGGAGTAACTCTCTAACTGTATAATGCAATGTGACAATTGAAAACAAGGAGTGCCGTGAGCTCAAAAAGGACAGGTTTGTAACTGATTAACTCTGATTGAATCAAAGAAGAATCATTAATGACTTGGTCCATTATGACTGAACAATTGAACGAACAATTTTTGTCCATTGATCGTCGAACACTCAAAAAGTTTTCAATATACATGGTAAGCTTCTGCGACATCAACAATTATTGAAAGTAGTTTAAATAAACTTTAAACTGTGTTTGTTTCAACAAATCAATGGTAGGAGCGGAATGTTTTAATGGAACAAAAATATGGTTAATTCGATCAATTAAGTTATTCGTAATCATCCACTTTCTCTGCAACTTTGGCCAAAATTGCCGTAGAAATGATAATGGACTGGATGGTTTCCTCGTGTTGTGGTTCTGGAGTTTCTGTCACGTTTGGATGTAGTGCTTTAAGGACAGCTTCATGAAAAGTTGGCACAGGTCCTCCATTATTGATTAGAAAATAATATTGAATAGATATTGACAACATGCTTTACACACTCAAATGTCAATCGAGTCAGCTTCTTCTTGTATTAATATGAAAGGTCTTCTCCAAACAATCGCTTGTGTTGCCTTTAGCTTCGTAATTTCATAACGGGCATAAATCTAATAAACTTGCATAAAACAGTAACAAACATACACTTACCACTTATTTCAACCTCCTGAGGATATAATTCATTGGTGAAATCATCAAGTTTTAAGTATTACTACTGTAACTTGAACTTCTTTCTGAAATTGTGGATTGTTGTGTCACCCACACAAATGACTAACGTTTCTCATTTACGTGTTCAATCAGAGTGGACCATGTACATTTTCCTCATTTACTGGTAAAGTATACTTTTTTGACTAACGGGCAAAGAAGCATTCCGATAAGTTGCCTGATAGTGTTGAAATTCATTTATGTTGACTTCAAACCGATGCTGTGAATTCCGATAATTTCAACTTTTTTTCGCTTAACACATGGTTCACTTTGTCTGCACACTATAAGGCATGATAACAGGTCATGTTAGTGACAGCAATAAACGGTCCAAAAACACATTCAAAACCACGGCATTGCGTGAAAATTTACAGATTCCGATGGGGGGCGAGTGAAAGAGTTCTCTGATACAAGGAAATCCGGAAGAACGCTTGAAAATTCTTCCGTTCGTTCGCTTTTATCAATAGCTGACCGAAGGCAGTCTCTTTGAAAATAAACACTTGGTCCATTCTGACTGAACACTGTAATCGCTTTTCATTGGTCATGCAGACAAAAATCATGCTGTTATTTCTACTGTTTTAGGGATAAATAAATTCTGATTGTTGTGTAATGTAGCTTAAGAAAATCTTTATCCAATGCTATTGTTAACTCGTTTTTTTCAATTTTGCGACTTGGTCCGGTCTGACTTAACACCGACCTATTGTGAGATATGCCCGGATGTCTGCTGTATCTCGCACTTATGTTAATAGCAATACCGCTATTGAGAAGTGGCATGCTTATTATTATTGTTCATCAGTTCTTCTGTGTGAAATGTGATACTCTTCCTTACACGCTTACTGTTCTACTATACCGATACAAGTCCTGTTGCCAAATATCACCAATTTTAATTCCCTGGAGAAGTTTCGTCGTGCGTCCTTCTGGCCAGTTTTATTGATAAGAGGGACTTATTTTTTGTTAAGAGGAAGTCACGCAAAGGTATTGTAGAGTTCAGCGTAAAGGAAGGGTAACTGGTGGGTAGCCTGAGAATAAACCCATGCTTAAACTATTTTGACATCGGATGGCCTGGTTCTACTAAGATTCGAACCCAAGACCATCCGCTTGACAAAGCGGACTCTGTAACCTTGCGGTTACGCAGCTCCACTGTACGGCAGGCTACAGTGAGCCGTCCACGTAGCACGTATGGCGGTATTTTCAGTACTCCAAAATAATGACTTCTGGTTTTTGGAATTTGCAAAATCGGGATGATACTCAGGAGCCGGATATTTATTCCATGTGCCATTCCTAAATCTGACATCCGGTTTCTGAAATACTGGATAAAATGGCCAATTGCCATCCGACATAAATATCTCCCGAACTGGGATTATTTAAATCGGAAATCAACTATAGAACTTATTTTAAAATAAATAAATCTACTTTCGGTTTGTAGAAAACAATCTAAATGGCCAAAACCAACCAACATCTAGAGAAACGTTTCAAAAGGTCCTATCTGCTTTGATCGATTTTTTGATCGATCACTTCCATTCAATCACCACAACTTATTAAACACCTCTTATGCCACGTCATTTGCACGAGTTGATGGTAGAGGGATCGCTCTAGCCTTTTGAACGAAAACCACGCTTGCGAAAGTTACTAAAGCTAAACCATCACCAAAATAATCAGACGCTCCGAAAAAACGATGAAAGCAAATAGGACCTTTTGAAATGTTTATCTAGATATAGGAATTTTTGACGCCCAGAGACTGGGAATCCAAGATGTTCAAGTGAGGAATCAAATATACCAAATGAATAACATTGAAATCTAGCATAAAATACTGATTTTTATCATTTCACCAAATCCACAGTTTTGTTGGATTCACGGGAAAATGGTTTTTTGATTGTGAAAAAATCGAAACAACACTGTAATTGTGTATGTGAAGTTAGGTGCTAATCAGGAGCTCATGTTTAACCGAAAAGACACTGTTTTCTGTACGCACTCATCTTGCCATCTTTCACGCGTTTTCTTTAGCTTCTTTACTATTAACCAACAGTAGGCAAATCCCACCGCTGTCACCAACGATGGAGGGTTTTTGGTGGGACCTTTCACGGGAAAATTATCGTTTAAAATAAAAAGGCACTGTTTATCCGAGGTTTAAAGAGGTTTTCCGTCAAAATTAAATATAAATATGTTAATATCATAAAATAGAATTAGATAGATTATTTGGTAAGAAATCAGTTCGTCTTCAAAAAGTCTATCAAGTTAATAAAAAAACTGGCTGAACCAAAAAGCTTCTCATTGCCACAATAAAACTTAATGATCAAATGTAAATTTCCCTTGAACTGAGACAACTGCTGCTTTATTGAAATACTACAAGGTATACAGCCCTAGGGGTTGTATGAAATGATGACATAGGAATAAATATATACATATTATATGCTGCGATGAACTGTTCATGGGCAACCGTTTATATTTGATGGTCGTTATTGTAAAAATGATTATTGAGAAATGCATGAATACATGAAAATTTCACACTAGTAGTAGTTGCGAAAATCTCATAACCCTTATCTTCAAGCATTTATAGTTCTAAAAAGAACCGATTCCATAATCTTCAGCTCGAAATGTGTGCTACAGAACGCTGATGATCGCACCACCACCGGTAGCATTGAATATTTCGTTGGCCGCGCATAAAATTTGCTCTCCGCTGTTCCCCTTAAAATATCATGCACTGTACGATGATGCTTGTTGCTGTCGAATGCAAAATAAAACCGAACCGATTCCATAATCTTAAGCTCGAAATGTGTGCTACAGAACGCTAATGATCGCACCACATCATTGAATATTTTGCATGGTCGCGCATAATAAAATGTGCTCTCCGCTGTGCCCTCCAGTAGCTGTGCCAGCAAAATATCCTGCAGCGTGCGATGGTAACTGTTGTTGCTGTGGTAATTGTTATCCGTGCTCGGGAAGCAAGCCAATAGCGAGGGAAATGTATGGGAAAGCATGACCTTGGATCTTTTCACCTATTTTTACCATTAAGCAGTAAAGCAACAATGTTGAACATTATATCTAACAATTGATACACATTTTATCTTTCCACCGACGTATAAATGACTAAGATGCATTAAGTCGTTCGCTTGCTATAATCGTTTGAAATCTGACGCAACATTTGTCAGTTTCATTTTCAATTTCACAAATTGTAATCAAGTATAGAAAACAGAGACGTAGTTCTACGTCAAAAGAAATACAGGTCAGACTGGATTATCAGGAGTTTCGATTTTTTTTCACTCCAGATGATCGAATTTTTCGGATAATCGAATCAGAAAAAAAATATCCAAATTTGCGATTAACGAACGTAAAATTTTCTTTCGTTATGTCACTTGAATCTGGCGTAGCCAGAAAAGGACTAAGGTCTTGAGAAGCAAAAAAAAATAGACTTTGATTTGCTCCACTTAAATCGGACATGTCCCAATAAAAAAAATATTCCGGTTAATCGAGTCCAAAATTCCGGATAATCGATTCCGACCTGTATATTCAAGTTACGTTTAGTCCTACAAATCGAACTAGCTGTAACGAAATAAAAAACAGTTACGGGTTTGTATGTGATTCTGCAGGGAAACATTAGCGTGGCAATGACATAGGGGAACTGCTCCATTATTCATCTCATTAAGCCGATATTCACGAAGAATGCACGGCTTTAACACCAAATTTTCACGGAATCATTGAACAAATAAACTAAATATGCTTACATACTCTTATGGAATCGTTTAGCATTGTATATTTAGTGAAATTAGCTAGATTTATCTTAAATTTTGTAAAACAAAACCATTTTACACAACGCTTCCATATCCATCTCAAAACTTAAATCACTGCTCAATTATTCATCTCACGACGCCCCCATATTCATCACACTGTTAATCATGAATGAAACACATTATCTGACTGAACGTAGCTGCAGCCCGTCGTAGTAGGTTACCTAGATATCCGCTGTAGTTGTTTACGTGCAAAACTGGTAACTTAGGTAACCACTACAATGTTGTAGATTTACAACAATTATGTCGGAATAATTCAATATTTTAAGCATGATTTTTTCATATTAACAGGAACTGATTTGGCAACTCTTGATTTTATTCAACGCAGTGTAAACAGATGAAAATACATACAGTTGAAATTTGGGGATTGTAGAAATTCATCTCACATATTTCTGCTAATTCAAGCTTGTTTTAGGAAATTTGAGGTGAACATTAAAAAGATTGAAGTATTTTTAGTGTAGTGAGTGATTTTGTTTAGTGATTGAAATAAGAAGTTGTCCGCTAGTGATGAAAAAAACTTTGGTTGGCTGCTGAATGAGTCCCGTTGTAGCCGTAAAGAACGATGCGCGGATTTTGTTTTCTGACGTAGGTGATTGAATTAAATGAGTTTTCGAGTGCAGATGCCCGACTATAATATCAAATTTAGTGCTTTTGAGTGAGTTTTTGAGGATTATATTTTATGAGGAGTCTAAAGTGAACTAAGAAGAATCCATTCCATGAATTAGCAGATTGGTTTAAGAAGAAAATATGTGTTTTATCCTGTTTTCAATTGTGTTTACATGTTGAATGAGATGAATATACGGGCTGAGATGAAAAATGGAGCAGTTCCCCTATATGGTAAAAATCACATCATCGAATTTTAAGAATCGTACATTTGTTTGGGCCAATAAATTGTTCATTGACGGTTTCTGAAGTTTCCCATGACCTTTTTCGCGGTCACTTTTGGGAGCATACAACTAACGTATGCGTTTAAAAAATGGACTTTTTTAAGGTGGTGGTAAAAAAATAACTAGGACAGATATTTGAGTTTGATAAATTTCACATGGAAGGTAATTATGTTAGCTTACTCGCAAAAAAACCACTCCCACTTGCGGGCGGCCGTCCGGCAGCTAACCGGAACATTCGCCATGGTGGACGAAAACATGCGTGTAGGCCTGTTTTTCAGTTCTTTCTTCGATTTATTTACTCCTCCTCAGTTTTCGTTTTTCAACTCCTTCTCAGTTTTCGCGACAAAATTGTTGGAATAGATCTTACGCTTCCGGTTTGCCCAGAAATCCTCGGCGAGGCACAACTTGGAGACGTTGGGCGGGTTCGCCAACCTGGGTACCACATCGATATTCAGCCGCTCCATCTCCTCCAACGATCGTTTCGAGTAGTGGGCTGACACCAGATCTGGCCAGAATGGTATTTCTTGATGAGTGACTCAACTTCCGGCAGGTACTTCATACTATAAATTTCCTTGTTCACGGCCAGCCCGGAGCGAAAAAAGAGCAGCTTCGACATCCCTTTCTTACTGATTGTCAGGCACATCAGCTCATTCTTGGGGAACTTGGTTTGTTAACAAAACTTCACCTTGGTGCTCACTTCCTTCTTGGTAACGAAGTACCCTGCCAGTCGTTGCCATCCAGCGTGTGGTGATGATGTGTTAGTGAGACTTCACTCGTTGCATTTGTATTAATGCAATTCATCAAAGTCTCCTTCATTCACACTCCAGAATCTCTCCCGTAGCGTCCTAGTCTCAAATCTCCAATGAGAACGCCAAAGTTTTGTTCAGAAGTTCAAACCACTGTTTACCGACTTGAAATGAAAAGGTTGAATGGGTCATTCCATACGAAGTGTACATGCCACTTGGACACGACCATCACAGATTTTGCTCAAAGTTGGGGAAATTATTCATCTACTGTCTCTTTGGAAAAATCCCAATTTTGGTGTCGATTGGAATACCCCCCGCTCTGTAGGACCCCCCTCTTTATCGCAAAGTCACGCAATTTTTTGTTAAAATCTCTTTTTTCTTTTTCTTACAATTCATAGAAGTAAGATGTTGGAAAAATACTGATAGACGATTTTTGAAGAAAATAAACCAAGGGATCCAGAAAAAATATAAATTTTGACCTGAAGTGTTGCCAGATGAATTATTTTTGTATTTGAAAACTAAATTTACATTTTTCGACAAATGCACCCATTTTTATTTTGAATTTAATAAATTCATCGTGATGACCGAAAATACTGATAGATGATTTTTGAAGAAAATAAACCAAGAAATCCAGAAAAAATATAACTTTTGACCGAAAGTGTTGTTAGATAAATTATTTTTGTATGTACTAAATTCACTAAATTTACAATTTTCAGCACATGCAGCCATTTTTATACCAAGGAATCCAGAAAAAACATAAATTTCGACCTGAAGTGTTGCCAGATTAATTATTTTTGTATTTGAAAACTAAATTTACATTTTTCGACAAATGCACCCATTTTTATTTTGAATTTGATAATTTCATCAGATGACCGAAAATACTGATAGATGATTTTTGAAGAAAATAAACCAAGAAATCCAGAAAAAATATAACTTTTGACCGAAAGTGTTGTTAGATAAATTATTTTTGTATGTACTAAATTCACTAAATTCACAATTTTCAGCACATGCAGCAATTTTTATTCACAATATGATAACTTCATCGTATTCCTTGGAAAATTTCACATAAGAAACAACTATCATCCCGAGGTAATATCAGCCAATCTCGAGATACAAAATTTTTACGAAAATAGTTATAAATTTCGTAATTAATTTATTTTATAATTAATAGACCTAAATCACCCGAAAAAATAGTGAGGTGAATTTTGAAGAGAATAAACCAAGGTATCCACAAAAAATATTGTTTTTGATCGGAAGTGTTGCCAGATAGATTATTTTTGTATTTTAAAATTAAATTTGCATTTATCGGCGAATGCAGCTAATTTTATTTTAAATTTGATGGTTTTATCGTATTTCTCGGAAAATTTCACGTAAGACACACTCATCACCCCGTGGTAATATGAGCCAATCTCGAGATATAACATTTTCACGAAAAATTAATTACGAAATTTACAACTATTTTCGTAAAAATGCTATATCTCGAGATTGGCTTATATAACCTCGGGGTGATAAGTGTTTCTTACGTAAATTTTTTAGAGAAATATGATGAAACCATCTAATTTAAAATAAAATTAGCTGCATTTGCCGAAAAATGTAAATTTAGTTTTCAAATACAAATATAATTTATCTGGCAACACTTCCGGTCAAAAACAATATTTTTTCTGGATTCCTTGGTTTATTCTCTTCAAAATTTACCTATCACTATTTTTCGGGTGTTTTACATCTATGAATTATAAAATTAATCAATGACGAAATTAATAACTATTTTCGTAAAAATGTTATATCTCGAGATTGGCTCGTATCACCTCGGGATGATAGTTGTTTCTTATGTGAAATTTTCCAAGGAATACGATGAAGTTATCAGATTGTGAATAAAAATGGCTGCATGTGCTGAAAATTGTAAATTTAGTGAATTTAGTACATACAAAAATTATTTATCTGGCAACACTTTCGGTCAAAAGTAATATTTTTTCTGGATTTCTTGGTTTATTTTCTTCAAAAATCATCTATCAGTATTTTCGGTCATCTGACGTCTATAAATTGTAAGAAAAAAAAAATTTAACAAAAATTGCGTGACTTTGCAATAAAGAGGGGGGTCCTACAGAGCGAGGGATATTCCAATCGACACCAAAATTGGGATTTTTCCAAAGTGACAGTAGCTGAATAATTCTCCCAACTTTGAGCAAAATCTGTGATGGTCGTGTCCAAGTTTGTGCTTCTTCGTGGTTACTTCGTATGGAATGACCCTTATTCAATAGTCATAAATTTCATATTAAATGGTTCGATCATGACACATTTTCAAAACTGGCCCGATCATTATATGTCTGAGAAAATATCCTACACAGTTAATTCGCCAAACAAACCCGATAAAAGGGTATGAGGTGGGACCATCATTACATTTTATTATGATACAGAACCCTAATGTAAATTGCTTCATTCTATTTCTATTGCACATAAAACTAACGCAGAACAAAACAAAATATACACAACAGGATCCATTCAAATCCGTTGATCCATTCTAGAGTTTAAACGTGATCACCAATTTATTTTTGTGTATAAAAAAGATATTCGAACTATAGAAGGCTGTATACAGATTATTGGTTATTTTACCTGTCGCACCAATAACATGCGTCCTCTTTTGCACTTGATATGAGAAATAGGTTATCATGACAAACAGTCAAAAAAAGTATTCTTCTGATCACCCGTTTCAATGTCACAGTGGGGCCTATTCTTAAATTCATACTAGTAAAACCCTCCCCGAACGAATGTCCGCCTCACGGCTATGACGTTCTAGCTACAACAAACCGAAGGAATTCATTACAGCGGAGCGCCAAAGTGTAAGTAAGAACATTGACTTCTTCCTGCCCCAAAAGTCTCCAGCGCTGCTGTTATGGTTGCTTAACGAGGCTATTCGGGGCTGTCGACAATGTTGATATTTCCGATAAAGTTCATGGTAAGTCGTGACACAGTTTGACCTCTTCCTAACGCTGCTGTTTAGGTTCGAGTAGGAAGAGAAGGCAGTGACCGTATGACACGCCGCAGCTATTTTAATTTATGCTAGTAAACCAGTTGTGTTTTAGCACTAAATTGGTCGGTTTAACTTTTTTAATAAAATCACTTGACAACGATCTTTAACTACGCTTGTCTTGGAAATTAAACAAAAACTCAATAATAACCTACTGGAGAGAGCAAACAGTTATCAAAAGCCAATCTCTGCTAGATAGTAAACAAACGGCCAAAGCCCTTCGTGTGCCGATCGCGCACTTTCACAGCGAGTAATTGCGTTGTATCACACATAGAAAGTCAAAGCGCAATCAAAGTTACAGATGTGAAATCCCTGGCGTGGCGAGTTTCGCCGAAGCAACTCCACTCTACTGCCCCGGGGGTTCCTTCGGCTGCTGGCTGCGAGGGCGACCTACAAAAACAACTAGAAATCAAGAAGCGGTAAAAACATCACATCCGAACGACGTCGACAACAACAAATTTTGCAGCATCATTTGTGACGACGATGACGATGCTTGTTGACGACGGTGGGGCAATCGACGTTTGGATGACGAGGAACGGGGTAGAAAAAAAACAAGCAACACAGCCGGCATCATGACCGTCCGGCACCGGTTGGGGAAAAAACGTGAACAAAACAAAAAAACCGGTTGACGCGCCGCGATTGCTCGTCGTCTTCGTTTAGCACCCAGGTCTTCTCCGCGAGTTGGCGGAATGCAAGTGTAAGCCCTGACTGGTGCCTCATGCTGCTAAATACACATCAGCCAGCCAGCAGCGTCCCGAAAAGGTTGATGCTCGAGATTGACTGACCGCGCCACCGTGGCCGGTGTGGCAGCGGACACAGGGACAAGCAGCATAAGAACGCAAAACCGAGTCCGGCTCCACACGGCAACGCCACAAAACCTGAAAAAGAAGCGCAGTTGCAACCGCGAATGGCAGAAAAGTGCAACGATTTCTTCCAATTACTTATTAATCTGTTATCTGCCTTCTTCCTCTCCGCAGCTCCGTCAACAGCGTAAACGCAATCCGGCCACTTTTCCTCGCATTTTAAATTTCTGAAATGGCACCGTCCGTCCGTCCATCCTGCAGGGGGCCCGGCCTGGCCAACAGCGGCACCGGCGTGCGGCATCCACCGTGCATCAATAGCATAGTTAGACACACGTTCCTGGAAGGCTATTATTAGGCTGCTAAATGAGGGCCTCGCATGGAAAACTGACTTCGCGCTGGGGTCTCTAAACTGCATCGATATGTGTATCCAATGCGGACAGCTGATAGCAGTTAAAGACAGTTATTATCAGCGTTCAGCGGTTTGTTGGGTTCACAGTAAAGCTACCCAGGAGGAACGGAACAACGAGGCAAACATTCGAGTGATTGCAGTAATCTTGATGGGAATTCGAACGCCACGCCCGGTTTCATGAGCTTACCTAACACTGCTTTGGCGTGCGAAGTGTACAGAACTTTTTGCTGGAACATAACAACTGAAACATGTGGGTTTTCCAACTCATGTTAAATTAAGGATTATATTTTTAAAATATGATCGTTAAAGTTTTCTGCTAACGACCCTCATGTTTGTGTGTGTTTTCAAATATAAGTTTCATAACTAATCGATTTAAATTGAGTTATGTAGGTACACTACAATATACAATATTTACCCGAAAGAGAATACTTTAAAACTCAGACTCAAATAGAAATTAGTTTGAAATTTCAGTTGTTGCGTGCCGATCCGAAGACCAGCATCAAACGCCAAGTGCATGTTAGATAGGAAGCAAGAGCTACATTTTGGCTCCGCCCAAAATGCTGTGCGTGCTTTACCAAGTTTGTTGTTTCCTGTACCAGCATATTTTTCTTCAAAAAATCAGTTTAAATAGCATTCTCACAGCTGATCATCAAACCTTCCAGCAACACTGTTTTTTACTCAAACTAAATTTATTTAACACGGCACAATGCATATTGATGTTTCACGGAGCCAATTATTTTGATCAGAAATACTTAACCTTCGAGACATCGAACAGTCTATGCTTATGGAAACAAATTTCAAGTATAGAAATCTTTTATTTCGCGACGTCACACCTTGGTTTTAGTTTCTGCAAAATGTACCCCTATATAGTGTGGGAAGCGTAGGATACAGTCCTACAAAAAAATATGTAAAATGAATATTTTTGATCTAAAAACTCTAATAATTAGTAGGAAATGGAACAAGTTTTGGGTCCCTAACGAAAATTTTTACTTATTGGGCAATACACTTTTAATTTTATTAAAGAGAGTACCGACGTATTTCGATTACTACTTATTGTAATAGCCTTTTTTTAAGCACCTTTTTATTTAAATTGCTAGAAGAACCGAGTCATTAAAAAAATAATTTGGAGTTATTCAAAAACAACAAAGTTAATAAAATGAGAAAAATAAAAAAAATAGTATAAATAAGTCACAACATGTCGGAATGGGTCAAAAGAGTCAAAGCTGGTTTGAACAAAATAATGAAAAAATCAGCGTCAAAAACAAGTAAGAAAACTGAAAATGTGAAAAAAAAACAAAACTTTCATAGAGTACAGAGTAAAGGTTAAAAAAATTAAAAATATTGCAAGACTAAAAATGTCAAAACAGGATGAAAACGCGATAAAAGCCTACAAATAAGTTAAATCAAAAGGAATCAAAACAAAACGGAAAAGGTCAAAAGAAAACAAAATGAGTTACATAAAAAAAGCATGAATTGTCAGTAATGTTAAAAATATCAGAAATCATCAAAATGTCAAAAATATCACAATTGTAATAAAGTCAGAAATATCAAAATTGTAAAAAAATAACAAGATGAAAAAAATCAGAAACGCCCCGTGCCTTTGACATCAATTACACTGATCTACAAAACTGCCGCTATTCGTAAAATTTGGGTGTTTTCTTGTTTTTTTTTTTTGCGAGAATGGATCCATTTTGGCATGCTCTTCAAGAATGGCCAATAAAAAAGTAAGGTTTGTTCTCCACACTCTTGATTTTTTCTTTGCTTTGGATGTTATACGTCCCAATTATTAGAATAACTATTCTAGGTTTTCATTTGCATGTAACCTTTCCTCAAAGTGAAACTGTACTGTACTGTACTGAACTGTAAAGTGGAATCGCCCCCAATATCAAGTATCTATTGGATCGATTTAACGCTTTTTCGTATAATTGTGTCGAGGCATCAACCATAGAATATTCGAAGAAATTTAACTTCGATTTTGCAGCGTTATAAAAAAAATCGACGAATAATAGGATTTTGGAAGATTTGTCCAGCAGTCATTATGTAATCAACGAGAACTAGAAAAATTACAAACGAGGATATCCGTAGTCCCGAATTACATTCCCACATCCGGCTCAGAGGTCAATTACGTTATAACTTTATGTTATAACTTTGAACCTTTCCTGTGAATCTCGTTGCCCCTAGTGTATGCAGAAGTACATCAAAAGTTCGCAAGGAAATTGCTCGCCAGGTTCGCCCTTCAACGTTAGTTTTCTTTTGTATGAACTTCCTCACTACGATCAGAATCATTGATCTATTGTAAGATATGACCGGGTGTCTGCTGTATTCCACACTTCTGTTATTAGCAATACCGCTATTGTCAAGTTGTTAGGTAAAGTTGTTAGTCATCTAAAATACTATACATAATGTAGTGTAACATAATGTAGTGCATTATTAGAGCATTATTGAGCTCTCTAGAAAGGTAAATGCAAAAAAGTAAGTTTTCTCATATAAATTTTCATACAATTTTAAAATGCAATGCGCCAAGCGGCGACCAAACCAATCGACTTCAGGTGAGCTTAGGGTTGTTTGGGGCCCCAAAAGGAATAAAAAAACTTGGTTCTGGAAAATCGATCATTTTTCCCCACCCTAATGCTTATTAATTTTGTTTTATCCGTGCTTGTGTGTAATAAGATTTCACTCTTCCTTTCACACGCTATCGGCCCTACTGTACCGAGTCTCTTTCCTCATGCCAAATATCGCCAATTATAATTCTCTAGAAAAGCTTTGTCGTGCGTTCTTCTGGCCAGTTTTTTTGATAAGAGGGAATTATTTTTTGTTCAGAGAAAGCCACGTAAAGATATTATAGAATTCAGCGTAAAGGTGGTACCTGAGAATAAATACACATGCTCAAGTCCTTCTTGATATCGAATGGCCTGGTTCTATTAAGATTCGAACCCACGTCCAACCGCTTGACAAAGCGTACTCTGTACGTTAGCTAACTTATTTAAGTCTCAGTCTTATGTAATTCGACGTCAACCTTGCGGTCGTGGCTTTGCGTACAATTCTTCTGTGATATTTTCGGTTTTCATATGTCACTACTGACCAAACTTTTGATTGTTTTCATAATAAACACTGGTAGTCTATTGTACGAGAATAATGCAACACTTCAAAGGAATAATGCACTGTTTGTAGTTAGAGACAAAGTGGTTGTGAATAATTCCTGATCTACTATTAACCTATTTCACATGCTAAGCGAGCGCTCTATCACCTGAGCTACATCCACGATGATGTGTTAAAGCTATACCAACTAAAAATGAAAATGTTGAAGTGCTACTGAATTTTAATTTGCACATAAATACCAATGGAATGGAACAAACACTATGCAGTGCGAACAAGTTTTAAGTCCGAGTGCATGCGGATTAAAAAAACATTTCCCCTTCAATTCTAGTACAAAACCTCTTGAGAAAACAATGAAATCCTCAAACATTTATTTGTTTTATCCCGGAAAGAACAATGTGTTTTCAATTTAAGTTTGAAAACGATTTGCTGATTGTACCTCTGTGCTTCTCCCCTATAGTAGGTATGAGGCACTCTGACAACGCAATAGAAAATTGACGAACTAAAAAAATTAGACGGTCCGCAGAGTTTCACCGGAAGGATCATCCAGCTTGTAATTTGATAACAAAACGATTTGAACCAAAAGCCGACTCGGAAAGTCTGGCGTTGCCATTACTGTTACCGCTGTCGTTGCCACTACCGCTGCCGCTGCGGATGCCTCTACTGCTGCTTGCTGCCGCTAAATGAAGTATAATAAATAAACGAGAAAATATTACCTCGACTCGAATTCGACTGCCGACAGATTTTGCTTACCAACATTCTCGCTTGTGTGTTGCAAAAATATGACAGAGCCTTACACTAGAGGAAATGCTGACCAATGCACCTACATGACTGACGCTACCGCTCAAAGGCAGCTTTTAAAAAGAGGAAGAAGTAGTGCGCTGCACCTACCGCCGACGCTGCTACCACTACCGCTGCTGTTTTGTTAGGGCAATCCTAGTGGCCATCCACTAGTGAACTAATTGGTTTGAGTAAAAGCAGGATCCCAGCTGGTCTCGAGATACGATGCTGGCCTAACAAGCCAGTCGCCGTATGTTTGAGTCCCGGCTCGGGAGAGACTGTTAGTGTCAGTAGGATCGTAGCGCTAGCCCCGCAATTTTCCTATACACTTAACAGTCGGGTGCGAAGTCTGTGTATAGTAAAACAGAAAATCGAATTCCGATACGGAATGTAGCACCAAGGCTTCGCTTTGCTTTCAAAAGCAGGCTCCTAGATAGATTGAAGAGTACATTCTCGGTTTACTAGGTATACAAGTCTGTCGAACGTAGTAGGAAAAGCAAGCATTAAGCAACCACTCTGATGGCCAAATAAAAAATTTTCAGTCTATTGCTGTAAGAACGAAAGAAACCCGTTACTCAGTGACCTATAAGCATTCAAAACCGCAAAAGATCGAAATATTCGAGTCGCAGTGGTCAACATCTTGCAAAAAGCATTTGCAAAGAGACCTTTCCGTTTTTAGATTTTCATTTAACACCCTTATGTAGCCGAACTCCCTGAGTGCATGCATGTAAAAGCACACAGATTTATTTTCTGGTAATTTTTCTTAAAACTAGAAGTAATTATCATTAATTTGATCCAAAAAGATCCAAAATCTACAAATCAAGTAAAATACATCCAATAGAACCATTTTTATGGTCACCCTATTTCGCAACTAGTCGCCCTAACGACCCAACGAAAAAGAACGGCTTTAATTATTACCATCAACGATCAATCTCTGCAATTTTGAGCATAGTTGAAGCACTTTGCGTGACCATCTCCGAAATTGGGTGCCCATAAAAGAAGATCTATTCAATGTATTTTATTTTCAAAAATTCATAACTTTTGAACCAGTAGATCGATTTTCGATCTTTTTGGATCAAATAAAGATAATTACTTCTAGTTTTAAGAAAAAAATACCAGAAAATGAATCTTTACATGCATATTATATGAAAATTTTGAATTTTTTGTCATGTTTTCAAATTGAATTTATATAAATATAAAAAATAACATATTTTTAAAAATTTCTCCATATACAGAGTAAAATGTGCTCTTCAAATTGAAACCAAGAGATATTTTCTGTGTTTGCCTTAAAAACAATGACAAAGCTAAAGAAGCAAAGCAAAGCCTTGGTGCTACATTCCGATTCGGAACTTGACCTTCTGTTAGTTTATACACAGTCTTCGCAGTCAACAGTTTAGTATACAGGACAATTGCGAGGCTAGCGCTACGATCCTACTGACACTAACAGTCTCTCCCGAGCCGAAACTCGAACCTACGACGACTGGCTTGTTAGGCCAGCATCGTATCTAGAGACCATCTGGGAGATAAAAACAATGACAAACGAATGAAAAACGCATATTTTTTGTTAAAAACATTAATAACTTTGAGTAGAATTGAGATATTCACGATGTCAACATTGCAAATGGTTTCTCTTGAACATAACTAAGATGGCGACTGCCAATTTCTGGAAAACAGCTGAAAATGACCAAATATTACCAAATACGAGTATTTCCGGAGCCAGAATGATGCAAGGAGCTAAAAATTGACCTCAAACACCATTATGAATTGTAGGATGACAACTTCCGATTTCTGGAGAACAGCCAAAAATGGCCGATTTCTATATAACATGAGTATCTCCGGAACCAGCATGATACATAGCAGCTAAAATCAAAGATGGCGACTTCCGGTTCCTGGGAAACAGCCGAAAATGATCGAATAACACCCAATATGGGTGTTTCTTCAACCAGAACGACGCTCAGGGGCCAGAAATTGTCTCCAAATACCATTTTTAAATCTGAGATAGCGACTTCCGGTTTGTGAAAAATAGCCTGAAAAAACCAAATATCATCCAATATGAGTATCTCCGGAACTAGAATGATGCAATAAGCAAACAATTGACCTCAGGCACCATTTTGAATCGTAAGATGCCAACTTCTAGGAAACAGTCGAAAATGACTGAATAATACTAAATTTGGATATTTCGGTAATCGAGATGTTACATAGAAACCAAACATTGACCCTGGACACCATTTTGAATCTAAATATGACCACTTTCAGTTTCAACTAAAATAACTGAGTACCACCCAATATGAATATGTTCAGAATGAAGTCAATGTACAGAAGCCAAAAGTCGAGGATGTTGTCATTCCAATAAAACCAATCATTTGTTCTTTGACTTTGATCATATTCTATGGCCGATTCGTCGTGCATTTGCAGACTATAAACACATCGCTAGGAATCAATGAATTTGGAATGTTTGAAATTATTAAATTAAACACAAAAATGTGCGGGACGAAGTTTGTCGGGTCAGCTGGTTTTTCAATAAGCGCTTTTTTTTTCTTCATCTATAATTTATTTGACACGGCACAAATACAATTTAATGTTTAACGGTGCCAATTATATCTGGTAGCTTACTTTCTAAAGTATCTTAATAACTGAAAGCAAATTTTTTATCCTCGCTGCCGACTACGAGCTGAAACTAAATCTAACTTAAAGCTAGAATGTTTTGCATTAAAGGCACTGACTTGTTGTTTGATGGTTTTCCATCGCCATAGGTAAGCAGCATATTGAATATGTTCCGCTGCTGGGCCAAGATATTGCGGACTGGCATATTTGGTTGTCTCCCTCGGGACCTGAGAGTATCGTGCGGGTCTAGTTGCTGTTTCCGGATCCGGGGTCTTAACGTGCTCTTGTCGTTTGGTTGGATGTAGGCGGAAGGGAATAGGATTAAACTGGGGCGTGGATGGATTTCAGGAAAACGTATATAAGGGACATGTAGGATAGGTCACGGCTCGCCAAGACATCACGAACAGGAACAGCCGGCTGCCTACTTTCGGCCTGCAGGGAAGCTATTAATTTAGACCTGGCGTCACGGTGTACAGGGCATGACCAAACCACATGCTCTATGTCGTGATAACCTTCACCACAGGCACAGATACCACTTTCCCCGAGCCCAACACGACGGAGATGCGCGTCAAATCTATAGTGATTGGACATAAGCCGGGACATCACGCAAATGAAGTCCCGACCTACATCCAACCCCTTGAACCACGGGTTCGTCGATGCTTTGGGGATTATGGAATGTAACCACCTCCCCAATTCCCCTCTGGACCAAGCATTTTGCCAACTGATGATCGTATTCTGACGTACTAGTGCGAAAAATTCATTAAAAGCAATTGGTCTTTCATAAATATCACCGTTTGTTGCGCCCACCTTAGCCAAAGAGTCCGCTTTCTCATTGCCCGGTATCGAGCAGTGAGAAGGGACCCACGCTAAGGTAATCTGAAACGATTTTTCGGATAAAGCACTCAGATGTTCCCGTATTTTCCCCAGGAAATACGGAGAGTGCTTAACATCTTTCATCGATCGGAGAGCCTCAATGGAACTGAGACTGTCCGTAAAGATGAAATAATGGTCCGTGGGCATTTTTTCGATAATCCCTAGGGTGTACTGAATAGCAGCTAATTCTGCGACGTAAACAGAAGCAGGATTATCGAGCTTATGGGAGACGGTTAAATTGTTATTGAAGACACCGAAGCCAGTGGACCCATCGAGAAGTGATCCGTCAGTGTAGAACATATTGTTGCAGTTGATGTTTCGATATTTATTGGAAAAAATTTTAGGGATCTGCTGCACGCGTAAATGATCCGGGATTCCACGAGTTTCTTCTATCATGGATGTATCGAAAAACACAGTAGAATCAGAAGTATTTGACAAGTCGACACGATTTGGAATATTCGAAGAAGGTTTAATATTTTGGGACATGTGATTGAAATACAATGTCATAAAACGGGTTTGAGAATTAAGTTCGATTAACCTTTCAAATTTTTCAATCACGGGACGGTTCAAGACCTCACATTTGATAAGAATACGAGAAGACAGGCTCCAGAAGCGGTTTTTCAATGGTAGTACTCCAGCTAAGACCTCCAAACTCATCGTATGGGTCGACTGCATGCAACCTAAGGCGATACGCAAACAACGATATTGTATTCGCTCCAGTTTGATCAAATGTGTGTTTGCTGCGGAGCGGAAGCAGAAACACCCGTATTCAATAACAGCCAGTATCGTTTTTTGGTAAAGCCTTATAAGGTCTCCTGGGTGGGCTCCCCACCATTGTCCGGTTATTGTACGAAGAAAATTCACTCTTTGTTGACATTTTTTCATCAGATACCTCACGTGACAACCCCAGGTGCCTTTAGAGTCGAACCAGACACCAAGATATTTGTGTACCAAAACCTGAGAAATCGTTTGACCCATTAATTGTGTTTGAAGCTGAGCAGGTTCATGCTTCCTAGAAAAAACTACTATCTCAGTCTTCTCCGGAGAGAATTCGATACCTAGCTGTAAAGCCCAAGCAGACAAATTGTCCAAGGTATCTTGCAATGGTCCTTGGAAATCGGCAGCTTTGGCTCCTGTAACAGAGATTACACTGTCGTCTGCAAGTTGTCTTATCGTGCATGAATTTGCCAGACATTCGTCGATGTCATTTACATAAAAGTTGTAAAGAAGGGGGCTTAAACATGAGTCCTGGGGGAGACCCATGTAGCTAATGCGAAAAGTTGCCAAATCGCCGTGCGTAAAATGCATGTGCTTTTCGGACAACAAATTGTGCAAAAAAATTGTTTAAAATTGGAGAAAATCCTTGTCGGTGAAGTTTGCCCGAAAGAATGTCAATAGAAACGGAATCAAAAGCCCCCTTAATGTCCAAGAACGCAGACGCCATTTGTTCTTTGCGAGCATACGCCAGCTGAATATCTGTTGAAAGCAGCGCAAGACAATCATTCGTTCCTTTGGCACGGCGGGAGCCAAATTGAGTATCCGATAGTAGGCCATTTGATTCGACCCAATGGTCTAAACGACGGAGTATCATTTTTTTCATAAATTTCCGGATACAGGATAGCATTGCAATCGGCCTATAAGAGTTGTGATCAGAAGCTGGTTTCCCTGGTTTTTGTATGGCGATCACCTTCACTTGCTTCCAATCCTGCGGTACAATGTTTTGCTCCAGGAACTTATTGAACAAGTTCAACAAGCGCCTCTGGGCATTGCCAGGTAGATTCTTTAGCAAGTTGAATTTGATTCTATCTAACCCAGGCGCGTTATTGTTACAGGACAGGAGGGCAACTGAAAATTCTGCCATCGTAAAAGGTGATTCTATCGCGTCGTGGCCCGGAGACGCATCACGAACAATATTTTGCTCAGGAACAGAGTCCGGACATACTTTCCTGGCAAAATCAAATATCCACCTACTTGAAGACTCCTCGCTTTCGTTGACCGTTACGCGATTCCGCATTCTTCGGGCTGTGTTCCAAAGAGTGCTCATCGATGTCTCCCTCGACGTCTCGTTCACGAACCGACACCAATATCCGCGTTTCTTTGCTTTAGCCAAACTTTTAAGCTTGGTATCAAGCTCCGAATACCGTAAATAGTCGCCAGGTATACCTCCCTTCTGGAAGGCCAAAAACGCGTCGGATCTTTGCGTGTAGACATCGGAGCACTCTTGGTCCCACCACGGAGTGGGAGGCCGTTCTTTAATCGTTACGCCGGGATATTTCTTCGTTCGGGCTTGCAACGCGGCGTCGAGAATCAAGCCCGCGAGGAGGTTGTATTCTTCAAGTGGTGGATGATGTTGAATCGAATCGACCGCTTTTGAAATCATTTCCTCGTATAACTTCCAATCGACATTCCGTGTGAGGTCATACGGAATGTCAACTGGTCGCATGCGAGTTGACCCGTTATTAATTGAAATAAGAATAGGCAAATGGTCGCTACCGTGAGGATCGAGGATTACCTTCCATGTGCAATCCAACCGTAGCGACGTCGGACATAAGGATAGATCCAAAGCGCTTGGGCGCGCTGGAGGTTTCGGGATACGTGTCATTTCGCCGTTGTTTAAAATAGTCATGTCGAAGTCATCGCAAAGGTTATAGATTAAAGAGGAGCGGTTATCATTGTAAGGGGAACCCCAAGCCACGCCATGAGAGTTAAAGTCTCCCAAAATCAAACGTGGCGAGGGAAGAAATTCTATTAAATCAAAGAGCAGCCGTTGCCCAACCTGTGCTCTGGGAGGAATATATATATTGAGGCAATACAAAGCACTTTACCTTGTATTGTCATTTGACATGCGACAACTTCGATGCCTGGAATCGAGGGGAGGTTAATACGATAGAAAGAATAGCACTTTTTAATCCCTAAAAGTACTCCTCCATATGGGGTGTCTCGATCAAGGCGAATAATATTAAAATCATGGAAGTTGAGATCAATATTTGAAGTAAGCCAAGTTTCACAAAGGGAAAATGCATCGCATTTGTTTTTATTTATCAAAACTTTTAACCGATTCAATTTTTGGTAAAATACTTCTACAATTCCACTGTAAGACAGAGATAGAATCCTTCATATACGCAGTTGAATTAGGCATCGAAGGATACAATCGCTGCAAGGAGGGGCCATTGGGCAGTCAACTGCTTCAAAAATGATCTAACTGTTGGGAGAAATACTGTAAGAAAAATTTTAATTGGATCGGGTACATTGAAAGTTTCAAAAATCCAGTCCACAATGTCAGAAAATTTCACTAATCCAGAGTTTGTTTCATCAACTGGATGTGCAAAAGGAACAACTGGGGTTTTAGATGTTCCTGGCAGTGCTGGGAACTCCTTCTGGGACTTTAAATTTGCAAGCCCTGGAGGAGTTTGCTTCGGTTTTTCCGCAGCACTGTTTGGTTTGCTTGTAACTTTCATTTCACTTTGAGAAATCTTAGGACCTTTTCTGGGAAGTTTAGGAGAGGAAATATTTTTCCTCTTTCTAGACTCCCCAGGATTGGCGTAAGATGTTCCCGCTGGTGAATCGTCAGAATCGGTTTCATCAGAGGACAACAGGCCATAAGGGTTTGATGTAATGGGAGAAGTGGTAACGGTCTTCTTCAGCATCTCAGCGTAAGAACGCTTCGAACGCTCTTTGAGAGACCTCTTTATTTTATCCCTGCGCTGCATGTACACCGCACATGTCGAGAGCTCATGCTGACTCTCCCCACAGTGAATGCATTTTTCAGCATTTTTACTGCAGGAATCATCCGCATGATTCTCCCCACACTTGCCATAACGTGCCTTATTGCAGCAGTAGGCGGCGGTGTCGCCTAACTGCTTACAATTCAGGCAGTTCATGACGCGAGGCACATATAATCGCACAGGGAGACGAACCCGGTGGATTGAGACGTGGCTTGGTAGCGCTGACCCGGCGAACGTAACTCGAAACGAGTCTGACGGGGTGTATACTGTTTTGCCACCGATAATCGATGCTGACCGCAATTGCTTGCAGTCGAGCACCTTTACATCGGGACAGGTTTTGTTCTTAAATCACCCTTTGGCACTTTTCAGTATACACTCGACGGACAGACTCGAATCGGTTATGACACCGTCGATCTCCACGTCTCGTGCGGGTATGTAAACGCGATACTCGCGTGTGAAGAGCTCAGAGCAAGCTATATCGTTGGCCTCTTTCAGGTTACTGACCACGACACGGAGCTTGTTAGGCCGGACCTTGGAAATTTCGGTCACGCCCTTGTACTCCTTCGTCAGGTCTTTAGAAATCTGCAAGAGGTTCAACTGTTTCGATTTCGGTCCCGCCTTTGGCCGAAAATAGACAGTATAGCTGCCCTGGGCTCCGTCTGGGTAAAGCCTGGGGCGAGGGGGGACTAAAGAATAAACAGGGCAGGGGGTAACAGAAGGGTCAGGGTCAGAGGGGTTCGGGGATGGTGGCGCGGGAGGCGAGGGATCTACATCCATCCCGCTAAGTCTAGCGCACTAGCGCCGACAAGAGCACGTACCTTTTTACTTCTCCCTTCCAGTAAGGTTGGTTGTCCGATCGTTCGAAGTTGCAGCCGTTACAGCCAGCAGCACCAATACAGCAGCACCAAACAGCCACCAGCAGCGAGCCAGGTGTGAGATCACTCCACACAGCGATACAACTCACTGTCAACTGATGGCTTCTTCTTTTCCCTCTTTTGTGTCTCGTCCACTGCTGTAGCACAATTCAGCCAGCAGCCAAATCGGCTTACTCACCAGCTGGTAGTTACGATGCGAAACAGTTGCACAAAGGCGCGACCTTGAACCCGGATTTATTTCACTCGACCAGGCAAACAATGCCAACACTTGTTCACACGTCTTTTGTTTTATATTCTATCGTAGCGATCACCGATCACACGTCCGATACTGATGCGTGTTCGGCACAGAATGCAATAAGCGCTTTATCATATGTAACAACTTTGTAGAAGAAAGTTTTTCTTTAAAATATTGCTATAGAGTTCTAGACCCAAATTTCCCCTTAAATTTGGTTTCTGAACCATTGTGCAATGGTTTTTGAGTTACAATCAGGGGAAAAAAATGTACTGAGCCATGACATTTTTCTGATGATATCCGAGAGAGTCCCTCTATGACAGTGTTGGTATTGGCAGGCCCGGATTTGAGGGGGTGGGGCGAAGGGGGCAAATGCCCCGGGCCTCCCGATTTGAGGGGCCCCCCAAGTCCTGAGGCGACCTTTTTTTTTGCTCGTCACCTTCGAGAACGTTTCCATTAAATGTTTCAAGAAAAGAGGGCTTCACAAACAAATTTGCTCCGGGCCCCCAGTGCTTTAATTCGGCCCTGGCGAGAACATTATTTGTTGTTTTCACAACTGAACATAATCTTGTATTAGATTTTTTTAAAATTGAAATCTCCTTTATTGTATCTTCATTTTACTCACATACAAAACATTAGCGTTGAATCAAGTGTTGCTAAAAAAATGAGAGATTATTGCACCAAAATTCACATGAACGGTTGAATACCTAGAATTTTTCGTTTGTTTCCGGTTTGAGCTTTTGGGGTGCACCTGTGTTGACCAATGTTATGATTAGTTTGTTGTGTCTAAAATAGGAAATATTATAACTGCTTATGATGTTCGTTTCACTACAAGTTAGAACACAAAACATCCTTCTTCTATAATAATTCAGTTTTCATCCCCACCTTAACAGGATCCATTGATCAAGAAAATGCTCATAGCACAGTGCATAACTTTATAGATTTTTAACTCGGTATTCGTTCATACTCCCGCTAAAAATCGTGCAATTCATTAAATTTGGGTTGTAAATTTTGCTGATGAAATAGGTATACCATTTTTTTCAAATTCCGAAATCATCTGAAATATAGGAAATCAATAGATCATAAAATGATGATTTAAGCATTAAGAATTTCCCACATTAACCTTTGATTTGTCAAAAATATTTGCTAAAAATCCGTATGAAACTCTACCTTGCTTAAGAAAGAGTGCTAACTAAAAATAAACTGCATAAAATATTTTAAAATACGAATCGTTCAAGGTAGTTGATATTAGACAAACAAGTTTGCAGAATTACGTAACTACATTAAAATCCACAAAGTTCTGACAAAGAGAGATTACTAATCGTATCTGTAACTTCCAATTTACATGCACCCGGTTGCGATAAGCCGACAAAAAACCCCGAATATATACCAAAACAAAGTCAACAACAAAAACCAATTGAAGCATAAAATATTGCGCATTCTCCGGGATATTTATTGCGTGGCTGAATCCCGAACACGGTTCTTCCCTTCGGTGTTAAATGCCTGCCGCAAGCCTGGCCCGGTTAGATGCACATTTCCCGGCAAACACGCATTACTAGATCTAAGCGGATAGCTTCTAGGAAGCCTTTTTCTCTCTCTATCTTTCTAATAGAATAATAAAAGGTCTTCCCATGCCGAGCGTTCGTTCCCGCTGACTGACTGACTAACTGATGCCCTGCTAACTGTTGCGACCGCCTCGCAGCTTTGTGTGCGTCTCCGTGCATTGCTGTGCGTAAATAATCAGATTGCAGAACTTTGACGATTGTGTCCATGTTGCCGGCCGGGTGATGAAGGGGAACGCGTTGCATAGTTCTAGGGCTAGGTTTCACCGAAACTCCCCGCATGCCACCGCTCCGCTCCTCGCCGGAGTCAACCCCCGCTGCATTTTTATCAACTGCGTCATCAGCAAGCAACAGCAAACACTTTTGATATCGCATCATCTATCTCTGCGCGTGGAAGGCATGAAATAGAGCAAACGGCCCCCTTTCGGTTCGCTATGCGGGATTGGATGTACTGTGTTGTCAATAAAACGATACAAACGTCGGATTTCATATATGTACAATACTAGAAATTATGCGTTCTGGGTAGCGGCGATATTGGCAATCAAGGGAAACAAGTGAAAAGAACGCAGCACAGGGCCGAACTGGGATGCTTCCGCAATTTTTGTAGTAGCTCTGCTGAGTACTTCATTGCCACAGAAACGTTTGGCAGAACTCAATTGATTAACGCCATGAGGTTTGTAAGTTTGCAATTGAGGAATTTCATTCTAATTTACCTAGGCGTAAATGGCGTCCTTTGAAAATTCAAACATTTATGTGTCTTCTTATTAACCAAGTATACTGCAAAAACGAGCCACAACATGACAAGTTTATGACTTTAGTAAAGTTGTAGAAATATGATGTTTATGAACTTTTTTGAAAAGCTAATTGTCTATATAATAAGAACCACGAGATCTTGTCCAATTTCTGTCAAATTTGCCTTGAAAACATTTTATTGAGTTGATTGCATTGTAAATCGCATCCAATTAATTATGTACATTTTACAAAGTCATCATCGTCATTTGTTTCAATTTTTTTTTCAGGTTAAAATATATTTTATGAATTTAATGTGTTTCATGAAATAGCATTTTACCAAAACCTGCCACGATTTTGTGTGAAATTCCTCAATCCCAGCAAGCCGTAAGTAACGCAAATGTGACCAAATTGTAACCAAACGTTCATTAAACTCCTGTTTTCTGCCAACCATTCGCGGTGTTGAAGCGACCGCAGATAGTGATAGCGAAACATTCGAGTGTTATACAACATTACACAACCCGCCACAGTACAGCAAAAACCCGGCAGCTCGTAATTGACCTCTGCTTTATTGAATTTAGGCCTATCCCAGTGGTGTGTAAAACTGCGCTTATTCCACTCCACTCCACTCGCCCCCGTTTCCATTCGCCCCTCAGCGGTGTCAGCAGATCAGCAAGTGTAACGATATCATCATAATAAGCAGGCAACAATGAACATCGCGGCCTCAACGCGTTGACCATCGCTCGAACGATGAGACCAACGACCGTCCTCGTAGTCATCGTCGTTTGATAACGCCCCCCGTCAGCACGCAATCGTCGTCGCTGCTCGATGGCCGCTAAATTACGTGCTGTAGTATTTTCTTGCTTGCTAGAGTTTAGCGCCACCCGAATTTTTCCTCCCTGGCTTGGCGCGATCCAGCAATGTTTCAACCTAGCAGAATAAATTGCGTAGCATAATCGTTTTTGCTACGAAGTAACACCGTAATCTATTTATCTATTTCCGGCCTGCAGGCTGTCGTCCTTCTGCTGATCCATCCTTCTCTAACTCTAGCGATTGATGAAATCGTTTCCGGTGGGTGACAACCACACGGAAACGCACCGAGCATGGGAATGTGCGTTCTGCTGGGGATCCTGCACCGTTCCGGAATGGTAGCCCCCTCGGGTGCGAAAGGAACGTGCCGTGAAAATTTACGACAGCTTTACTTTTTATTGGTTCTCTGGTTTTTGTATTACTGTTTCTTCTAAGCCGCAGGAATTAGAGCTCGAGTTTGAAACCAGCCTGTGCGAATACCGAATTACAACAACAACAGCACACAGCAGGAATGTGGGTTAATGGGCCACTCGTCTATTTTTTTTTCGACCAAATACTGCCAATGGATTCGGTAGCCTAGTGCGAAAACTTAAAGCTAAAACTTTGCCCCCTTTACGGTGAAGAAGTACCTAATCGTGATTTTATGGTTTCTCATTCAGTAACTTGTTGATGTTGAACTGATTGACTGGTTGACATGAGATTTCTCTGGTTTATGAATTTTAATACTTCTAGAAAAATGGCTTGTAAAGGTGAAGTAAATGAGAAGCGGTATTAGGCAGTATTGGAAAATCTCTAGACTAATGATAAATTGATATTTGTATTACAGGTCGGACTCGATTATCCGGAGTATCGAAGTTTTTTTCACTGGTGACAATAGAATCTTGAGGTAATTGAATTACAAAATTTTATTCAAATTCAAAAATAATAAATTCGCGTTCATTAATTGCGAACGTGAATTAATTATTTTCTTTCATTATGTTACAGTGGCGTAGCCAGAAATTATTTCTGTGGTGAAAAGAATTAAAATCATGCGAAACACAGAAAAATTAGTTAGACACTGATTAGTTTAGCCCCAAACATGCCTGAAAGGATAAAATGGTAAAAATTATGCCGAATAGGATAGCAAAAATGAATTTTCAAAACAAATTATAAAATCAAACTGAAAAAAAGAACATTCAGGATAATCGAGTCCCGGGTAACCGAGTCTCCTGTATCGGAAACCCCAGTGGAATGAGGGAAGTTCAATTTATTTTTAAGTGCATAGCACCGTTTTTATTGCATCAAAATGGTATTTTTTTGAAAGTACTGTTGATCAACAACAAAAAAATTCGTTTGATTTTGAGATATACCAATTATTACGAAAGTAATGGCAGTTTCCCCGAAACGTCTTTTTTTCTGCAGAGGCTTGCGGTGATCCTGATAGAGACTCAGCGCTAAAAATTGCATTAAACAAATTTTTGCGGCAAAATATAACTGTATGTTTCAAAAAGCGGTAGTTCAAGGACCGGCGAATTCAATAACGAAAATTAAAAAAAAAGATGAAGGAAATCGGTTCAGTAGTTTTCCCGCAATCAGGATCACGGCAAAGTCATTTTTTGAGAAACATCATTCCGAGATAAACGCGTATAAAGATTCAAGTTTAGCTTATGCTTATGCGAATAGGGTGTCCCAAAAAAAATCGATGTTAAAAAAGTCAAGGTGCCCACCCCTAAATTGAAAGATAATGTTATATATAGCATTTTTGTAGAACATTTCGACTTTCGAAAAAATCGTTTTCAGGTTGCCCAACCGTGATTTATGAAAAAATGACTTTCTTAAGCTACAAACCCACTCTTTTGCACTTTTTTCAATTCTGTTCGATTCCTAAATTTTTCCATATATTTTTCTATTTTTGTGGGATTATTTTTGAATATTTTGCATGGCTCAGTTCAGTTTTGCATTCAGTTTTTTGACTCTCAGAACCCTTTAAACATCGCTGAAAAAATAATTTTTTAATAATTTTTAGATAAAACCCTTCAAAACACAAATAATAAAAATTTTGATCAAGAACTGAAATTTTTATTGCAAAGCGGGATTTACGACAAAAATTGACATGACAAAAGAAACTTGATATCGTATCGGGGGGCTGAGATATTGGCATTTCTATATGTGATGGAAAACTATACATTTTAACAAATATGTTAAATAACTGTTTTATTTTGGGAGATAAAAAAGAACAATATTCAGAAAACAAATGAATTTTTTTATGGCTGATTATTTAGTAGAAGGTTTAAAATTTGGAAAAATCTGCGAAAAAAGCTAAAACCAAAATTGTGATTTTTAGTGCCTTCTAATAGAAAACTCAATGTTGGTCGTAATCTCTAAGAGATAGAAACATGATGTCTTCGGTAAAGTTTCTTATTTTAAGATAACCTAAAACTTTGTCGAATACACCTTGCGTCTATCTTATTCTGATCAAAAAGTAAATTTTTTATCTCACTTGATTGATTAATCAGCTTTCTACACTAAAAGATGCATTGTTGAATATCCTGAAACTTCTCCGAACACGCCTTATGGCTGTAATCAACATTTGAATCACTATTTAGGAAATTATACGCACAAACGGCGAAATAAAACACTGTGCAATGAAGATATTGAGCTTTAGTGGCATTTTTGACAAAATGCATAGTTTTCCATCACATGTAAAAACGCCAATATCTCAGCCCCCCGATAAGATATCAAGGATCTTTTTTCGTGTAAATTTTCGTCCTGAATCCCGCTTTGCAGTAAAATTTTCAGTTCTTGATCAAAAAATTTTTTTATATATGTTTTGAAGGGTTTTATCTAAAAATTATGAAAAAAATTCACTTTTTTGTGATATTCAATAGGCTCCATGAGTCTATACGATGCTGAACCAAACCATGCAAAATATTCAAAAACAAACCCACAAAAATAAAAAAAATATACGGAAAAATTCCTACATCGAACAGATTTGAAAAAAGTGGAAGAGGTTGTTTATAAGAAACGACCGCAAGGTTAACGTAGAATTACGACAGCCTGTCTTATGTCAATAATTTTTTGCAATAGCTTTGGAAATACACTCGATTAGGGTTAATCATTTTAATGGTGTGAAGCGATATATTTTTCTGTATATGTTTCGTATATTATTTTTGCTTTAAAGGAATGGAATGGAATAACTGGAAAAATAGGTGTGACTAAATTATTTCCAGTTATACCATTCTACAACGTTCGAAAAAAAAATACATCTCATTCATTCTGGCTCAGAGCGATCATTTGATAATCTCCACCTTTATTTTTAATTTTAAAGTTTTTTCTCAGTTTCGTAGCACGGATGTACAAAAGTGATTTCTTGTGGACATTCTGTCGAGCCGGACCGATAGAACTCTCATGAAGGCAACAAAATAACATGTATTGTGTCGTGTTGCGCGGCTTGGAAGGAAAAAATGTTTCCTTCTCCGTGTCGCATGGAAGCAGATTGTTGCGTGTTTGATACTGCCGACGGTAGACATTAGTATGAAGGTGGAAATTCTGATGCGATGTCAAGTAATAACCGTCTTCTTCAAGACGTTACATCCTTGTTTATGAAGTGTTATGAATTTTCTAAAAACGTTCGAAAAAAAAAGATGGGCAACGCTGCTCACAGTTTGTGGGTATATAAGCGAAATTTGAGCGTGAAAGCGCATTATTTTATCGTCAACTGTGTACCTACCTGCCAACAAATGTATCATCATTGAGATGGCACCAGAGGCAAGCGACAAAGGAACCAGGAAATTTGTTACAACAGGTCAATCCTCGTTGTAAGGAGAAACATTTTCGGTTGCTTCCCGGTTGGCGGATTACAACAAACGTTCTACTATTACACTTGCCGCAAGGTTCAGACCGCCGTACGTTTGCTGCTCCAAGTAAATTGTTACATTCCTCTTGTCAACCTATTGTTGCCTTATAAAGGCAACAATATAACATGTATCGTGTGTTGCACGGCTTGAGGGAAGAAGATGTTCCCGTTCTCGTATCGGATATAAGGGTCGTAATTATGCTGTGATGTCAAGCAACAACCGTCTTCTTCAAGACGTTACATATTTGTTAATGAAGTGTTATGAATTTTCTAAAACGGACTCAGCGCCGTGAGCAGAACTTGCTGAACTTTTCTGTTTGGAATCGGATTTGCTCCGCATATACCGCTTGTGATGCACAGTGTTAATGAATCGTAATATACATCACACTGCTGCGCAATTGCAGCAGCATCAAAGTTGCAATTTAGTAGTAGCAATGACAAAGATTGTTTTCGCACGTTGTGGGATAAGATAACTGAAAAAATAGGTATGACTAAAGTCGCATGGAAGCAGATCGTGCAGACGGTAGACATGAGTATGGAGGTGAAAATTCTGCTGTAATGTCGAACTATAACCGTTTTGTTTTAAGACGCAATAGCGTAAGTGCTGCATTTCTGTTATCTGCTGCCATCCAGCAGGCCGTGTGGTATCGGCACAATCATGGAATGAATTATACATAAAACACAAAGCGCGCATTCTTAGTCAACTAGGCATATTCTGTCGACCTTGTTAGGGAAGGAAGCATTGTGCGACCAATCAGAGGTCGACATTTGCGTTTCGACAAGGCTTGACAATTTTCAATAGTACAACAGTTCGAACAATCAGATTACAACTTTCTGCATTTGGACGGGTGCTTGGTTGATTTTCCAATCGCTTGCTGCAAAAATGACGAAAATCGGTTGGAAACTGACAAAACTTAAAACGGTTGAAAATGGACAATTTTTGTGACGCTCTCGATGTTTTTGGTTTTTGAAATTGGATCCCTGTAATAAAACTGATCCCTGTGTATGTTGCCGTAAGACGTAATTCTACGTCAAAAGTGCGGAAGAGTGGTTCTGTAGCTTGAAAAAGTAATTATTTCATAAATCACGTTTGGGTACCTGAAAACGATTTTTTAGAAAGTCGAAATGTTCTACAAAAATGCCATAAATATCATTATCTTTAAATTTAGGGCTGAGCACCTTGACTTTTTCAACATCGATTTTTTTTGGGACAGCCTAGTATATAACCCCTTGAACGGATTCTTTTTTAAATAATTAAAAAATTATTTTCTTTACTGGTGCTATAACGAAAAAAATATATACCTGTTTCACAGCCGTCACACGGAAACGCTTCGAAAACAAGGACATTTTGATTCTACGACCTTTTGAAATTTATATATTTTGAAACTTCGACATTTTCTGATATACGTCTCTTCTCAATAATCTTATTGTTTCGCTGGATGTTCGCCAGAAACCGGATACGGAATTAAAAATGGTGGCTGAAGTTGATTGCCTGTGAGAATCATCCTGATTCTGTAGATAACCAAATATGGGGAGGTCATATAGGGATGTTTCCCGGAAACCCCAAGTCGCCATCTTGGAATTCTTGAAACATTTGGAACGCCGTAAAAAGAACTGAGCATGATCATTCAAGCTTAGTTCTCTTTTACATTGAAATCCAAAGCGATGACATGTGGATTTTTCACACGAAAAAGCTTGTTGATGTCTAAGGAACACGTCTGAGCATTCAAGGCTTTCTGATTACTAAACAATGTGCTTTAACTCGAAAAACTACGTAAACTGTACAAAATCACGACTTTCAATGCTCAATACGCCTCTTAACCGGTGAAATGTGGATTTTCTTCCAGCTCAATGTTCCTTTATGCCCAAAGTTCTTGCTTGAGAGCGTTTCCATGCCAAATGATTTGGAAGTTCGCTAAAATTCAATCAACCATTTTTGATATGAATGCAACCTTGCACACGTATTTGGCTTATCAAAATTCGTATTTTCACAGGTGGAGAAATTTTTCAGACTCAAGAGCAATTTTCTAAAAGGGCATATGTATTTTGGCATAGGTTATCATTTCAAAACATTCTAAGCATTGTAATCAGGCATCCCAATGGTACAGCCTTTTTTATTCTGTCTTTCGGGGATATTTTTTTGTTGCTATTTGTTTGTGATACCTATTAGCGCTGGCAGTCCGGTAGTCACATTGAGAACGTATTGGCAACAGAGCATCACAAGAGGAAACGAAAAATGTACTCCGTGTGTCGATTCGGCATTATTTGGAGGATGTCTTCTGGATTACGAATTTAGAAAAGAGAAGAAGCTGTTTTTTATACAGATGTTCCTGTCCGCACTACACAAACAGCGCGTTTCGGTAGCAGCCCGAATCCACTCGACATTTTCTCTCTCTCTATTTGTCTATGATGGATGTCGTGTGAGGGCTGTTAAAAAAGGCTAAGGGAAGAAAAAGCGTAAGGACTGCTCGGCACCTTACCGACAGCCTTCGTGCAAAGAAAAACAAACTCGGTAATAGAGCGGCAATGAAAGGATGTGTGTATCGCATACCGAATGTTATATACAACCATACATGCTAACCATCGTCGATATGGTAATAAGGTGAACATCCAAGAAAAAACATTCGTGTATGGAGCATTAGATGGCAACGCTATAGTCGCCATATATTTTATGTGTTGGCTGTTTTTATTTTTGGCGTTGGGAGGCCTGGGGTAGATGTTTTCGTGGGGCCCTTTTTGTTCAAAAACTTTCGAAGAAAAATTATGCTACGCCTTCCCTCCGCTGGAAGGTGACGAGCAAAAAAAAGGTCTTCACTTCGTCAAGGGGGCCCCTCGAGTCGGGAGGCCCGGGGCATTTGCCCCCTTGCCCCCCCCCCCTCAAATCCGGGTCTGGTGACATCGGTTTTCTTTTGTCTTACAGGTATGGCCATGGTGCAGTGAAGTTGAAATTCTCTGAAATTTGATGAAATCAGCTTTGTTTTGAGTGTAATAAGTGTGTTCCTTATAGATTTAAGATTTTACATCTCCTATTTTAAACTCTGTTGTGCTAAGCAGAGGATAAATAACACTGGTCGACAAAATACAAAAAAAGGCATTCTAAAAGCTCAAACCCGAAATGGCTAGGGACACTAAAATTCACATCTTTCATTTTTTTCAGTTTGAGCTTTTGAAGTGCACCTGTGTTGACAGGTGTAATCGTCAACCTGTTGTCAGATTGTTTTGATTGCCATAACCCAAACACAGTTTTATGAAAGCTGAACTTCGTTCAATTGAATAACAAACGAAAGGGTAAACTCAAATTATTTTGCTCACGATTAGATAGCTTAGAGAAATTTCATATGAATAGTTCTAGGCCTAAACGTTTTTAAATGTTCGTAGAAAAGGGAAAGAAATGTTATTCATACAACACAGTTTTCTACGGTTCTTTTTAACTCAATGTCGCAGCAACGCGGGTACCAGATAGTATCACAATGATAGCTTCATGTAAAAACAATAACCTCCGTCTTATAAGTATCAACATTCAAAACAACAGCAAAAACCGAAATTTCTGGTTGTTTTATTCCCAAAATAAGACTGGATCATTATTCCAAACATGCGTAACCGAGTAGGTTAGCAATTTTCGATACCATGACAATGCTTCCGTTACCTAAAAATTTAATTAATAAAAAAAACCCTAAACAAACCCAATTGAATTCTTCTAACCCGCGTTTGTACTGCGTCACATCAGAGGCCGCGGAAGGCTGTAATTTCGCAGCAAAATGGACCGGAACGCAATCGAATTGACGTCACCGTTTATCATCATTATCTCTCCCCCACTCTAGTTTCGCGCTTCACCCTGTCACCCCTTGACCAAGCCACTCAAAAAGTCAAATATGTATTTACATCGAATACATTTTTTTTTCACACATCATCATTGTCATGTCAGTCATCCCATGATGATGACGCATCTACCACTAGCCGGGTGTTCGTGACCTCTCTTTGTTTACATCCGGCCGTCCTGCAGCATCACCACCACCGGCGAATATTTGTGTACGTTGTATTAGAGCAGTAATGTTTCATCTCGCTGTTTGCTGCCCAAAATGTAGGTTATCGTGTTGATATTGTTAAGGAAATACCAACACGCACACACACAAACGGACATCAGAAAACTTCAGCTATAAAGTGCGTGTGTCAGGGCCTACTTGTCGATCTAGCCAACTTAACATCATCACACCACCAGCTAGGCAAACTAGTGTGGCAAGGCAAGGCGACCACATCCAGAACAAAGAAAAGTGCGTAGAAGAAATTTTCCTTCCCACTGTGATCGCGTCACATCGCAATATCGTAGGCCTCCTCCAGCACCCGTCCCACCCATCATTTCATGCAGACGAAGCAAGGAAGAAAAGTCAATATCCTTTAGCTTACTGCCTCACCGTGTGTCTGTGTATTGGTTCGACGTATGTCCTGGCTTGCTACATTCACACTTGCCGGGGAAAGCATCGGACTGGTGACACGCAAAGTTGTTTATAAACAACTTTTTTTTCAATCCCTCATTTCGGGCGACATATGGCAGCTATGGGAAACATTTTCGTGCTGGCATGCTGAAGCGTTCATTGACTTCCGCACCTACAGTTTTGACACTGAGCAGATGTGAATCGTAATTAGTCCGAGTGCGACGGATTAGTTGACATTTCTGTAGGTAATCGTCGCACATTAGTGGCGTCACTCCGCTTTGACAGTTATCTTAACTAAATAATCGATACATTTTCTACATTTTTTTCATTCTTCGAGGAATCGGATTAATGTTGTTTTAAACGACATGTTTTGGTAATGTTTGCTGTAATTCCGACTGGTCTGGCTTTGTGAATGATTTCTGTTGCGCAAATTCCTGCTTTGCAACGCAAACAGAAACCGTCATGTTTCACGATAGAACCCATATGGCGCGTTGGAAGGAGGCGGCTGTCGTCGCAATTGAAGTACACTATGATTAACAGTAGTACGTTTTTTGTGTTCTTCTGTTTTGGTTTCTGTGTGTATACATCTAAACGCGGGTGAACACGTAATTTCGCAACAATAAACAACTTAATGACGTTTCAAGGCAGAACAGAGTACGCATTTCCGCGTGTGCGTGGCTGCCGGAATGACGACGGGAGGTTTTATGAATAGATATTTTAGTCCATAATAAGTAGTGGTAGGGAAGCTACAACATGAAACGCCCGCCAGGATTCGTGAATGAGGCAAGCCTCTGTTTAATGCGATTGTGAATGCATGACTACTATCAAACTTATAGAATTCTTTTCGGGTGTGGTCTTTTACGTTTTATAAATCGTAGAATTTTCTCAATTTAGGAACAGTTGATGAGACGAAAAAATAAAATTAAAATATGTAATTCTGTTCTTTCGGTTTCCGTGTTAGATTCATTTTTATTAAAATAAAACGTTGCATCACGAATATATTTTAGATTGCGTATACTTCTAAACTAATTTATAATAAATTCTGAAATTTTTTGTATCAATTTGCAAGCATTTATGATAGCAAACTTTAAATGTGCATAATTAAATGGTCGAACAAAATTACAAAAACATTAAAGTCAACCAAAGTCTAAAATATAAACCGAATTCATCCGAAATAGAAGAAATCAAATTAAACTCAGAGGCAGCTCCAGTGTTCATCCAAATCTAAACCGAGTCCAATCAAAACCCAATAAAAATCACTCCCAATCCAATCAAATTCACTTCCAATCCAATCTAAATGGAATCCAAATACAATCTTAATTCAATCCAAATCCGATACCAATCCAATCTAAACCCAATCCAAATCCAATCCAAATCTAATCCAAATCCAAAACAAATTAAAATCCAAATCCAATTCAAATCCAATCAAAATCCAATCAAAATTCACACGAAATTCAGTCCAAATTTAATCCAAATCAAATCCAAACCAAATACAAATCAAATCCAATCCAAATACAATCCAAAACTAATTCTAATCCAATTCAAATCCAAATCAAATCCAATCCAAATCCAATCAAAATCCAACCCAAATCCAATCCAAATCCAATCCAAATACAATCCAAATCCAATCCAAATCCAATCCAAATCCAATTCAAATCCAATCCAAATCCAATCCAAATCGAAATCTAAATTGAAATCCAATCCAAATCCAAATCAAAACCAATCCAAATACAATCCAAAACTAATTCAAAACCAAGTCAAATCTAATTCAAATCCGATTCAAATCCAATCCAAATCCAATCCAAATCCAACCCAAATCCAATCCAAATCCAATTCAAATGCAATCCAAATTCCATCCAAATCCAATTCAAATCCAATCCAAATCCAATTCAAATCCAATCCAAAACCAATCCAAACCCAATCCAAATCCAATCCAAATCCAACCCAAATCCAATCCAGAACCAATCCGAATCCAATCCAAAACCAATCTAAATCCAAATCAAAACCAATTCAAATCGATATCTAAATGCACTCCAAATCTAATCAAACCCAATTCCAATTGAAATCCAATCCAAATCCAATTCAAATCCAATCCAAATCCAATTCCAATTGAAATCCAATCCAAATCCAAATCAAAACCAATCCAAATACAATCCAAATACAATCCAAAACTAATTCAAAACCAATTCAAATCCAATTCAAATCCGATTCAAATCCAATCTAAATCCAATCCAAATCCAACCCAAGTCCAATCCAAATCCAATTCAAAAGCAATCCAAATTCCATCCAAATCCAATTCAAATCCAATCCAAATCCAATCCAATTACAATCCAAATCCAATCCAAATCCAATCCAAATTTAATCCAAATCCTATCCAAATCCAATTCAAATCCAATCCAAACCCAATCCAAATCCAATACAAATCCAATCCAAATCCAATCCAATTCCAATCCAAATCCAATCCAAATCCAATCCAAATCCAATCCAAATCCAATTCAAATCCAATCCAAATCCAATCCAAATCCAATCCAAATCCAATACAAATCCAATCCAAATCCAATCCATATCCAATCCAAATCCAAATCCAATCCAAATCCAATCCAAATCCAATACAAATCCAATCCAAATCCAATCCAATCCAAATCCAATCCAAGCCCAATCCAAATCCAATCCAAATTCAATCCAAATCCAAATCCAATCCAAATCCAATCCAAATCCAATCCAAATCCAATCCAAATCCAATCCAAATCCAATCCAAATCCAATCCAAATCCAATCCAAATCCAATCCAAATCCAATCCAAATCCAATCCAAATCCAATCCAGATCCAATCCAAATCCAATCCAAATCCAAATCGAAATCTAAATTGAAATCCAAATGCAATTCATATTCAATTATTAAACCTATTTTAATCCAATCCAATCCAAATTTCAAAATGCTAAAAATTGCTGGAAAGTTAAAAATGTTAAAAATGGTAAATATGTTAAAAATATTAAAAATATTTGAAATATTAAAAATATTAAAAATACTAAAAATTATAAAAATATTAGAAATATTCAAAATATTAAAATTATTGAAAATATTAAAAACATTAAAAACATTAAAAATGTTAAAAATATTAAAAATATTAAAAATATTAAAAATATCAAAAATATTAAAAATATTAAAAATATTAAAAATATTAAACATATTAAAAATATTAAAAATATTAAAAAAATATAAAAAATATTAAAAATATTAAAAATATTATAAATATTCAAAATATTAAAAATATTAAAAATATTAAAACATTAAAAATATTAAAAATATTAAAAATATAACAAATATTAAAAATATTGAAAATGATATTATTGTTATGAATGTTAAAAATGTTAAATATGCTAAAAATTTAAAAAATGTTAAAAATATTAAAATCGTTACAAATGTTAAAAATGTTAAAAATGTTAAAAATGTTAAAAATGTTAAAAATTTTAAAAATGTTTAAAATGTTAAAAATGTTAAAAATGTTAAAAATGTTAAAAATGTTAAAAATGTTAAAAATGTTAAAAATGTTAAAAATGTTGAAAATGTTAAAAATGTTAAAAAATTTAAAAATATTAAAAATGCTAAAAAAGTTAAAAATGTTAAAATTGTTAAAAATGTTAAAAATGTTAAAAATGTTAAAAATGTTAAAAATGTTAAAAATGTTAAAAATGTTAAAAATGTTAAAAATGTTAAAAATGTTAAAAATGTTAAAAATGTTATAAATGTTAAAAATGTTAAAAATGTTAAAAATGTTAAAAATGTTAGAAATGTTAAATATGTTAAAAATGTTAAAAATGTTAAAAATGTTAAAAATGTTAAAAATGTTAAAAATGTTAAAAAATGTTAAAAATTTAAAAAATTTTAAAAATTTTAAAAATGTTGAAAATGTTAAAAATGTTAAAAATGTTAAAAATATTAAAAATGTTTGTGTTAAAAATGTTAAAAATGTTAAATATGTTAGAAATGTTAGAAATGTTAAAAATGTTAAAAATTTTAAAAATTTTCAAAATGAAAAAACGTCATAGATTCAAAAATACCAATTATACGGACATGTTCTAGTAGTTTTCTTTTTTATCGTTTGAAGATTTTTCGTGCATATTCAAAGTTTTCCATGTATCGATACTTCTATAAGGGATTTGATTAATGTTCAAAAACACTTGGTAACCTAAGGCGTTCATTTTCACACTGTGAAAGAAGAAGTTCATGATTTGTCCGTTCATTCGTTATGATTACAGCAAATTGAATTTGACTTCTTTTATTGCCTTCATTAAATCGTTTGCTTTCCGATTGATGGGTTTATTGTTACAGCAGCAATACGCTTACCGCAGCATTTATTTCTTAGGAACTTGATATGTTCGAACAGTTGGAAGCATGTTGAATCATCGTAACTCGATTCATTTCGTATGAAATTATAGTTGAAATTTAATGCTAGGTATATTCCCCGATGAATCATACACAGCGAATAAGAAATTTTTATTTTAATAAGATTGACGTCAACAATGGCTTGGTCTGACAGTTTTATATAGAACTGGTATTGACTAAGAACGATATAATAATAAAAAACATAAACTTATTTTGAGATATGCATGTTAATACTTCCCCAAGAATCGTAGCTTAAAAACAGTTTCATTGGCCAAAATAGTTCAGCGCAAACAACTCCGGAACATTCTCAATTGGCGTTCAATGTTTCGTCTGTGATCGAACAGATAATTCAAACGGGGACAATCCCCTGGAAACGAAAACGAAACAAGCTCGAAGCAGTGAAAACTGGCGCGCAATAGTGTGGCGTAAATTTTGTAAACAATAACAAAACCAAGGCGGCCATGTTTTATTACCGCTACGCAGAGCTTTAATTGCACTGGAAAGTCAAGCTCACCAATACAACCGACCGAATTAAATTGCTAGGCTAGATGTGCACAGATGATGGCGATGATGATGCTGCTGCTGATGATGACGCTAGATGGTGATTATTCCGATGACAGCATAAACTCACATACACACCCTTCGCGCCTCTTTGGAGCGGAATCGGAGTTTTCCCGTTGCTGCATCCTATACGAACCGGGCACACGCGCCTGCATCAGCAACCGAGAGCGAGAGAGTGGCCGCAGCGACAAATCGCGCGGGAATCCGACTTCATTTCACATGATCAATAAAAGAGTGAAAAGGGAAAAAACTCCCTGACTCGACAACGGAGAAAAAAATGTGTATGTGAGCATAGCAAACATAAATTGCTACGATCGCTATTGCCTTCTACCGCGAACCACCCACCAACACCCCCCTGATTTTTTCCAGAGAGTATTTCCTTTATGCTCAATCTCAACTCAACAAACGCCAGGCTAGAGTGAATACCGTGCGAACAGCCGCGATATCGCTTTCCTGACTTCGTTTCTCTTGCTCCTTCGCCAGCAACATCAGCAGCAGCAGAAGAAAGTAGTGCAAAAGGGATATGATTTCATATCAGCACAAGCATAGAAAAATAGGCACAGCAGCAGTGCCTTTAATGTTTTGATTCTGCGCTTCGCCTGCCGATGAAGAAGCAGGTCGCTGTCAATGTGTTGGTGCAAATCGTTTGCTCCTATTATGTTTTTAATGTTGATGCTATGCTTGGTCATATGCTGTGATGTGTGAGTACGCATACTTTCCCATAACCATTGCTGCTCTAGGCTATGCATGCTCAAATAGATGCAATCGGCAAGAATGGCGAGTGGATATAATTGCCTAGAAAAATGCTGTAGCATGGAGAAAGCGAATCATAACAAAACACCGTACCCACACACAGAGGGAGGCAGCACCCGTTCGGAGCGCGAACGTATGTGCGTGTGTTGGTGCCGAACAGGATGGTTTATCGCTGCCGGGAAGCTAGCAACGACCTACGTTCGAATGTTTTCGTTGTGATAGAAATAAAGAAAAACAAAGAAAGCTAGCTTTGTTTAGGGCCAATGTTTGCGCCTGCTGCCGTTGTTGTTTTTTCCTAGCTACCAACGCGGATGTCGTGCTGTCGTCGGTCGGGTTTGTGTGATGTTTTGGACAAATCATGTCGAACGTCGTGCTCGGTGGCAAAACACTTGTTGTGGAAGGAACTCTTATGTTTGCTGTTGTTTTTTTTGTTTTCTAACTTGATGAGTGCTGATTTGACACTGACTGTAGAACATGATAGGTATTGAAAAATATTTTCAAGGTCGAATTTCTTTGAATCATCAATCACTTAAGTAGTACTGTAGTATCTTTTTTGCCTGTTTTAGTGGAAAGTTCGACTGATATTCTTCTCATCTCATTGATGTCCTGTGGCTTGTTTTGAAATTTTGTGAATTTATTGATTTACAGTTGGAATTTACTTAAAACTGATGTCTTGAGGGAAGAAATACTTTTGAAAATTATATTTCTTATGTACATATCTCGTTAAGGTTGTTATAAAGCAGCAGTTCTCAACCTTTTATCGTCCGCGTACGTAAATTGAACTATGGTTTGTTTGATTGTTACAGTCATGTTTTGAGAGCAAGTTTGAACAACAAATGAAGTATTATAAAGAAAAATTGCTTTGTCCGCCATTACTGATTTTTCTTTTGCGTACCTCCTGAAGGCTTTCGCGTACCCCTAGTGGTACGCATACTCCAGGTTGAGAGCCGCAGTTATAAAGTATTGTTGATAGTCAATGCGGGTTATGTATTTACTATAGTAAATTCTTTTTTGCCCCAAATTAAATTAAAATGAACTTAGCGATCTTCAAAAACAACGTTAAAAAGAAAACATAGAAAGATATTTGTGGCAAATGATTCGAAATTTAAAAATAGTGCAAAAGCGAAACGTTCACTCATTCAGATCATGCGATTGGATCCAGCGATGCTCGATACTTTGTGGTGAATAGAAATTGAAATAAAAAAGTTAGATCTAAATCGGTTATTTTCAAAGATAGAGGAAAGCTTCTCTCTACAAAGTTGCTTAAAATTATCAGGAATTTGTTTTTCTTATAAAGATGAAAATGTTAGATACTTGATTTCATAAAAAATTGGGTCACCCTAATGTTACGTAATTTGTGAAAATATATCAACATATATGAAAATTTCAATATCAATGTAATATTAGAACATTTATTGAGCGTACGTTTCGTAGGTGAATTATTCATTTTTAATCTTATCACACGAAACACAACCAAAATAACCATTTTCAGATAGGAGCTGATTAACCGAAAATAAAGTAAATCAAAAACAGATTTGGTACAGTTTGGATCGAAATGAGCGATTTTGAGCGCCTTAGCACCTCTGTAGTCTTTTTTTATTTCAGGTTCCTGGATACTAATCTTCGCTAAAATGTGTGGATGTCAAATATTGCTCTTGATACTAGTAGACAGCAAACACGTGCTGCATATGGAATAAACTCATAGTTTTATTTGAGTTGATACAACTCTTAAGAGAAAAATATCAAAGCCACCTAGCCATTTTGCACAACCACGAATTTAAAAATAAAACGCAATGCAGAAAGAGCGCTGTGATTCATAGTGCAAAGAAAAAACTTTAACTTACAAATCTCCGATTGAGTATGAAGCGTCGTTTATTTGTTTGATTCAGCTGACTGACACCGGCTCACTGGTAGTGTTGGCAGAAAAAAATGATTTTCAGCAGGTAATTGGACATACAGCTATAACTTTTTTCAGGGACATCCTAGCTCTTCAGTGTCTTTGGCGAAGCATCTAAAATACTATACTCTAGCGCAATGTAGTGGATTTATTAAAGCATTACTGAGCTCTTCAGAAAGGGAAATGCAAAAAAGTAGGTTTTCCCATACAAATCTTCATATAAGTTTAAATTGTTTTGCGCCAAGCGGAGACAAAGCCAATCAACCTCCGGTAAGTTATGGATTGTTTGGAACCCCAAACAGAAACAAAAAAAACTTGGTTCTAGAGAATCGATCAGGCACTGTATCAACTGCTCAGTTCCAACGGAGTACAGGCATACCTCGATTATACACACCCTCGATTATACGCACCCTCGATTTTACGAACTTCGATTTTACGTACAGTTTACCTCGATTATCACACTTTTTTCAAACCCATTTTTAATTCAAATGTTTTTTGTTTGAATTGTGCATATTGCAGGATTATATAAATTAGGTATCGTTCATATAAAAGGGGATGTCCATATATCACGTGGAAACTTAGGGGAGAGGTAGGAAGATGTCCACTGTCCATATAATTTTTCGAGAATTTATATGAAAGTTCATCCACGGAGGTCTGAAACCACCCAAAATATGTCCACAAATGTGTCAGTTTTGTTACGTGGGGAATACGTTCCAAATGTGTATGGGACCGCGTAAAGAAGACTAAATTGAGTTGAAAAAATAACGTAGAAAATCGTCCCAAAACGTTTGAACTTTGACTATATATGATAGTGGTCATTCTAAAGGCGAAAAAACAATGTTATAAATTTTCAGTATTAACACCCAAAATTGTGAATTTAAAAAAAACTGATATATGATTACTTGTGTCCTAAAACAAAAAACGTGATTGGAATGAGGTTGATATCTTGTGCTGTCTTTGAGTTATGGAGAAATGCAAACCGCGTAAAAAACCTTACTTTTTATGGATAGTTCCTAATGAAAACTTGTTTGATTTGGAGTCGTTCAATCACTAAGAGTATTTCAATAAAAAACGTCCTAATTTTAATACTTTTTCTCTACTGTCATTTTTAATCTGGCTGAAATTTTGCAAAGATGTTCTAATTGGTTGAAGTATCATTTTGTGCTACTAGTTTTTCGAATCACTTTAAAAATATTTGTAATCATCGAATAATTTAACGATTTTCACATACTAGTAAGTGGCGAAAAAACGGTTTATTCGGTCGATAAAGTGTCTTCGGCAAAGTTATAGATAATAATTCTATATTCCCGAAAATGATACACACCTTGAACAAAAAATTCACAAAATTAGTTATATCAAAAAGCTATATAATTGAGCTTTTTTATAACAACTACCAAAGCCCAGCTGAACATTTATGGTTATCTGATCATGGAGAAACAAAAAACAAGTAAGAAACAGAAATTTTGGATTTTCCATAATGAGTAAACAATTTTGAAGCTAAAACGGTTTCTTTGACTGGTATATGGCAAAATTTACAACTGTAATTTTCATAACAAGATCACACCAAAAAAATAAACACAAAAAAAATAAAAAACAACACGAGCATATAATAATAACATAAATTAAATATCTTTAAAAATATACTCTTTAAAAACTGATTTTTTTCCACGAGAACTCCATTTTGCTAGTGGAACAATCATAGTTAACTAACCTTGGAGATATTAATTTAAAAATATTTGAATTTAGGAAAAAAAATCTTTAATTTTTTTACAGTGTTTATTTTTTACTTTTTTTTTTTGAAAGACGAAATTAATATCTACAACTTTGCTGAAGATGGTTTATCGATAAAACAAACCGTGTTGGCTCTGAAAATATTTTAATTATTATTAGGCGCTCGGCCGAGTCAATTCATGAATCAAATTTCACGCAAGATAAATGGACTTTTTTCAATGAAAGTCGGCGTTAGTATGGGTAAAATTGTGTGGCCTACATATCCACACATACACATATACACACGCACCCATATTCACTGTTTCATTTAATTTCTTTCAGATATTCTGAATGAGTTCCTTGCCATAAACGGCCCAGTAGAGAACGTCTATCAATTACGTAACGCAAATGATTATCTTCTTCGACTCCCTTTTCCGCTTTGTAACTATTTTTTGGACCTTAAAATTCTTCTATATGGATTGTCAAACTTTGTAACCCCCTCTTTGGACGTTACGTAATAACTGGATGTTCAATTACATGTTTATTTTCAGTTTTCCGATTACGGAAATTATTTTTGGGTTATTAAAAATTTGAAAATCTTGCTTCGATTTTACGCACAATTCGATTTTACGCACATTTCAAAAACGAGAATGTGCGTAAAATCGAGGTATACCTGTAAAAATTTTAAACCCAATAGTGGTTTCGAACAAATGCTTTATAAAACTAAATTGTGTTGTAAGATTTCCTTTGGTTTGCCTGAATAATTCAGCTGACATAGCTCGGCTACTAATAAATATTGATATTAGAGTGTCCGTTCCGGGACGCCCGGGGATAGAATTTCATGGGATTTCTGATTCCCGGGAATTTTTTTATTGGAATCCTGGAAAATATTTTCTATGATGATAATTATTCGTAAACCGAGTTAAAATTTTGGGCCCCTTCGAAATTGTGTGTACAGCTGAACAATGTTGAGCAAGATTGCAAAACCATTTTCAAACCCGATTTTTTCAAATCAACTTTCTAAAAAAAATCGATTTTTTTAAATCGACTTTCTAAAATACGAACTGAGAAAATTCTTTTCCAAAAAAAATTTTTTTTTTAAGTGTACACCAGATCTCAGCTTTCTATGCAATTTGAAGACAATTAAAGCAAAAAACACGATTTCGAAAATATCATGAACAACGTCTGCGCTTTTTCATAAATTTTACATTAAAACTTTTTCCTAGGAGACGAAACCTTTGAGTTCTATCGCTAAACGAAATTCAAGTAGTAAATTTTCATAGGCACTCTAATTCTCCTATTCGTGAATTACTATCCGTCATTGCGAACGCTTTTTGACATTGAAAATAGTTATCAGAAGACTGATCGATCATTTTTGCCTTTCTCCTAGAAAGGTATAGCAATCACTTGCAAAACCGAAAGTATAAAAGTGCTCCAAAGGGCCGAATGACATATATCACTCGACTCAGCTCGACGAGCTGAGCATTTTCAGTATGTGTGTGTGTGTGTGTGTGTGTGTGTGTGTGTGTGTGTGTGTGTGTGTGTGTGTGTGTGTATGTGCAGATTTTTATTCTCACTCACTTTTCTCAGAGATGGCTGGACCGATTTTCATGAAATTAATTGCAAATGAAAGGTCTTGTTGCCCCATAAGACCCTATTGAATTTTATTGTAATCGGATTTCTAGTTTAGAGGTTATGTTTAAAAATGTGAAAATCATGAAACATCAATATCTCAGAAACTACACAACCGATTTGAACAAAATTGGTCTTAAAAGAACTACCTAGAAAACCCTAAAGTTTTGAATTTCATAAAGATTGAGCTTGTGGTTCAAAAGTTATGAAAAGAAACGTGTTCTGAAGACTGTTTAATCTCACTCATGTTTCTCAGCGATGGCTGTACCGATTTTCATAAAATAAGTGTCAAATGGAAGGTCTTATTGCCCCATAAGACCCTATTGATTTGTTTTGCAATCGGACTATTACTTTACCTGTTATGTTTAAAAATGTGAAATCCAGCTATGCAAAATTTATTAGTGTCAAATGAATGGTCTAGCTGCCTCAGAAGACCCTATTGAATTTTACTGTAATCGAACTGTAACTTCATTTGTAATGTGCCGACTTGTGAAAATCATGAAACTTTATTATCTCAGAAACTACACAACCGATTTGATTATTATTATCAGATGAGCGGGCTAGTTAAGGGTTAATTGATGAATTATGATTGAACACGTGGTTTCAAAGTTTGGCTGCCCTACACGTTCCCATTTCATTTGATTATAATCGAACTTAAGCAACCGTTATGTATTAAATTGTTAATAAAACAACGAAAGTCAATTATCTCAAAGATTACATGACTTATTTGAACATAACTAGTGTCATACGAACGAGTCATCTCTCAAACTTACAAATAACATACTTCATAACAATTGGATATGTGGCTCAAAAGTTATGGAAAGAAGAGAAATTCAAAGACTATTTAAAACTATACCTGCTTTGATCGATATATGTGGCCTCAACATAATTTAAATGTGGTGTCGTACTATTTGAACGTTCCAAGTTCATTGATTCTTTGCGGTTTGTTTGAAGTCTGCAAATGCACGACGAATCGGCCATAGGATATGATCAAAGTCAAATAACAAATCGTTTGAAATGATTGGTTTTATCGAAATGACAACATCCTCATCTTTTGGCTTCTGTACATCGCCTTAATTCTGAATATATTCATATTGAGTGGTATTCTGTCATTATCAGCAGACTTTCTGTCATCAATCTGACACCGGAAATACCCATATTGGGAGGTTGTTTGCCAGAAACTAAAAGTGGTCGTCTTCAAATTCAAAATAGTGTCCAGGGTCAATGTTTGGTTTCTATGCATCATCACGTTTACGGAAATATCCATATTGAGTATTATTCGGTCATTTCCGACTGTTGCCTATAAGTTGCCATCTAGCAATTCAAAATGGTGCCTGAGGTCAATTGTTAGCTCCTTGCATCATTCTGGTTCCAGAGATACTCATATTGGATAGTATTTGTTTATTTTAGGTTGTTTTTCACAAACCGGTAGTCGCCATCTTGGATTTCAAAATGGTATTTAGGATACTGGTTAAAGAAAAACTCATATTGGGTGGTATTTGGTCATTTTCTGCTGTTTTCAGAAACCGGAAGTCGCCATCTTAGAATTTAAAATGCTATCTGTGGTCGATTTTAGCTCCTGTGTATTATTCTAGATCCGGATATTATTATATTGGGTGGAAATCGGCCATTACAATCCAAAATGTTGTCTGAGGTCGATTATGGAACATATTTGTTACCACTAAAAACATTCACCTGCCAATATGGTTCCATTTGGTTCATTAGTTCGCGAGATGTGCAGAAATTTGTGAAGAAACATGTACTTCCAGAAGAGGGAGGGGCGTAAACCATTATGGACATATTTGTTACCTCTAAAAACATTCACATACCAAATTTGGTTGTATTTTCTTGATTGGTTCTTGAGCTGTGCGAAATTTGTGTTTCATTTTCATGGGATCCCTCCCTTATAGAAGAGGGAGTCGGGTTTCAAACCATTATGTACATATTTGTTACCACTAAAAACATTTACCTGCCAAATTTTGTTCCATTTGGTTGATTAGTTCTCGAGATGTGCACAAATTTGAGTTTCATCCAACTATTATGAACATATTAGTTACCCCTTAAAACATCCACATGCCAAATTCGGTTTCATTTGCTTGGTTTGCTCTCGAGTTGTGCAGAAATTTATGTTCATTTGTATGGGACACCTCCCTTCCAGAAGAGGGAGGGGTCTCAAACTATCATAGGAACCTTTATCGGCACCAAAAACCCCTACATACAAATTTTCACGTCGATCGGTTCGGTAGTTTTCGGGCCTATATGGATCAGACAGACAGACAGACTTGACTGCATTTTTATATGTAAAGATTACAACATCAATATTTTAGAACCTAAAGAGTGAATATACATTTATTGGATTGAAGCGTTCATGTAAATCTATTTTTACAAATAAATAGTAGGAGGGTGGAATTCAAGACACGACCGCATGACGTTGACTACCGTATTCTTATATTCCATTGAAGCAAATAGTAGAGGGAATTGCAACGCTTCTTTTACAAAACTTCTGTAACAAAATTTCGAGGCACCAAAAGGTACCAGTTGCCGATTATTCTCGTTTACTGGTTAGTCCGTCCAGAATTCCCGCCATTTTAGTATTTTGCAGTAGTTATTTATTACTAACAGCCACCAGCATAACAGGTGAAACCGGCACGAGATGACCGGTACTATTTTGTTTTTCCTCCTTTTAGCTGCTAACACCGAGCGTCCGTATGTATCCGGTACGGTTTAATAATGAAACTGATGGGGTGAAATGTTCGAACGATACGTTTTATACCAAGGCTTCGTCAGATAATTAGAAAGAAGGAGGGGCTTCATAGATGATGGAATGGTAGAGACAAATGTTTCTTGAAAGCTGCGCCGGCCGCTGTCATAATATTAACACCAACACAAACATGCATTTTTGCAAGGTTTTTTCCGCTAGCAGCAGCATTTGGTAAAACAGAAAATTCAATTAGCCGCTTCTGTACCAAAATTTCGAGGCAACAAAAGGTGCCAGTTGCCGATTATAGTTTCCTGGTTAGTCCGTCCAGAATTCCAGCCATTTAAGTGTTTTGCAGTAGCCATTTACTACTAAAGCCACCAGCAATACGGGTGAAACCGGCACAAGATGAGCGGTACTCTTTTGTATTTCCTCCTTTCAGCTGCTATCACCTAGCGTCCGCATGTCACTGGTGCGGTTTTGGAATCAGAATGATGGGGCGCCGGCCGCTGTCGTAAAATTAACACCAACAAAAAGATGCATATTTGCAAGGTTTTTTCCGCTAGCAGCAGCATAAACATCGGAAACAGAAAGTGACAACAACAATAACAACAAAGTCAGATCGATTGTATCCGTTAGTGTCGACTGTGCTTGGGAAGAGAGGTAGTGATTGGCTGCGCGGTATGATTTAGACAATCGATATTAATTACCAATTTTTCAATAGTGTATCTCAAACAATAGTTTGTTTTTGTTACATAAATTTAACCGTAAAAGAATTTCTGATCGTTTGATGCCAAAACCTCGAAAACCTGATTATAGATGACTGCAAAATAAGCGCTCAAAACCTGACCACTTTTCTCTGGTTTTCCCTGGTTAAATTACTAGATTTTCAAATTCAGGGGCCTAAATTCGATATAGACGTTAGTCAACGTCACAAAGAAGGTGGGGCTACATAGGTGATGGAATGGTAAGGAAAAATTTTTCTTGAAAGCTGCGCCGGCCGCTGTCGTAATATTAACACCAACACAAACATGCATTTTGCATGATTTTTTCCGCTATCAGCAGCATTTGGTAAAACAGAAAATTCAATTAGCCGCTTCTGTAACAAAATTTCGAGGCACCAAAAGGGGCCAGGTGCCGAATATATTTTTGTTTTTGGTTAGTCCGTCCACAATTCCAGCCATTTTAGTATTTTGCAGTGCCATTTATTACTAACAGCCATCAGCATAACGAGTAAAACCGGCACGAGATGACCGGTACTCTTGTCTTCCTCCTTTCAGCTGCTATCACCTAGCGTCCGCATGTCGCTGGTGCAGTTTTGGAATCAAAATGATGGGGCGCCGGCCGCTGTCGTAAAATTAACACCAACAAAAAGATGCATATTTGCAAGGTTTTATCCGCTAGCAGCAGCATTTTGTAATAAAACAGAAAATTCAATTAGCCGCTTCTGTAACAAAATTTCGAGGCACCAAAAGGGCCAGGTGCCGAATATATCCATGTTTTTTGTCAGTCCGTCCAGAATTCTTTCAAGATAGCGTCCGTATGTAGCCGGTACGGTTTAGTAATGAAACTGATGGGGTGAAATGTTCGAACGGTACCTTTTTTACCAAGGCTCCGTCAGATAAATAAAAAGAAGGTGGGGCTACATAGGTGATGGAATGGTAAGAAAAAATTTTTCTTGAAAGCTGCGCCGGCCGCTGTCGTAATATTAACACCAACACAAACATGCATTTATGCAAGGTTTTTTCCGCTTGCAGCAGCATTTGGTAAAACAGAAAATTCAATTAGCCGCTTCTGTAACAAAATTTCAAGGCACCAAAAGGTGCCAGTTGCCGATTATAGTTTCCTGGTTAGTCCGTCCAGAATTCCAGCCATTTAAGTGTTTTGCAGTAGCCATTCACTACTAAAGCCACCAGCATAACGGGTGAAACCGGCACGAGATGACCGATACTATTTTGTATTTCCTCCTTTCAGCTGCTATCACCTAGCGTCCGCATGTCACTGGTGCGGTTTTAGAACCAGAATGATGGGGCGCCGGCCGCTGTCGTAATATTAACACCAACAAAAAATGCATATTTGCAAGGTTTTTTCCGCTAGCAGCAGCATAAACATCGGAAACAGAAAGTGACAACAACAATAACAACAAAGTCAGATCGATTGTATCCGTTAGTGTCGACTGTGCTTGGGAAGAGAGGTAGTGATTGGCTGCGCGGTATGATTTAGACAATCGATATTAATTACCAATTTTTCAATAGTGTATCTCAAACAAAAGTTTGTTTTTGTTACATAAATTTAACCGTAAAAGAATTTCTGATCGATTGATGCCAAAACCTCGAAAACCTGATTATAGATGACTGCAAAATAAGCGCTCAAAACCTGACCACTTTTCTCTGGTTTTCCCTGGTTGAATTACTAGATTTTCAAATTCAGGGGCCTAACTTCGATATAGACGTTAGTCAACGTCAAAAATTGAATGAGAAAGGCTGGGTCTGACCGCTAGGTGGATTAATTTAGGTTTTTATTATTTAAAACAAATTCGAATCATTAAATCATGTTAATAATTTTTTCTCTTATATGATAAAAGTATCCAAATAAAATAAATGGCCGCTTTTCTTACTTTTTTTACCATATTTTCCCGGGAGATCAAATTTGATTTATCGAATCCCGGGAAGCTAAAAACCGTCGGGAAATGAACGCTCTCATTGATATCCTAGCATATTGTTGGTGAACGGCTGGACACGTGTCCCTTGAGACCCTATTGTGGTCACCCACCTCTGTTCAGCAACTCTTATCCCAACCTCCACGAGGTACCGACCGGGTTACAATTTATCATGGCGGAGATTGGGTATGCTGACTGACAAGGGGGGTCATACGCGGCTGTCACCCCATATTAGGGGCGGCGTACATCAGCGTATGACCCGGATCGGGCGGCTGAACCATAAAATGCAGTGCCTCGCCAGCTATATCTTAGACGGCTGCCCTGTCGCGAGACCAGCTATCGAAGCCCTAGTAAGGTAGCATAGGAATCCGAACTACTACGTATAATCCAAATAATAAGTCGGAACGGAATAATTGGCATGGACCTAGGTGATCGAAAAAGGACAACGATTCGTGGAAACTCGGTATGTGGAATGTAAGGACTTTTTTCGAACCGACACGCGCAGGTATCCTGGTTAGAGAGCTGCGGAAGATAAATATAGAGGTCGCATCTATCCAGGAGGTGCGGAGGTGACTAAATACGGAAGAACGTAAATTCCGAGGAGTAGATCCTATTGCGGACACTTAATTTGAGTACCACATCGACTACAGTGGCGGCGTGAAAGCAGAAAGAGGAGCCGGTTTCGTGCTGATTGGGAAACAGATGAAGCGTGTCATTAGATGGAGACCGATGAGTGACCATGTATTCGTGTTGAGGATTAAGGGTAAATTCTTCAATTACAGCCAAATCAATGAGTACGCACCTCCTTGAGAAGACTTACAGTGAGTGCCCAGGACATGACATCAAGAACGTCATCGGAGATGCAGGTCGCGCAGGAAAACTTCTTCCGCCTCGTAATTGGCAGAGAAAGCTTCCACTCTACTACGAACGTTAATGGCCACGCCCGGTTGTCCAACGTATTGAAATCAAGGATAACGAGGAAGCTACGGTTAAACATACTAAGGTTATCAACTGGAGGAGTGGCGGCAGAGTACTCGGAGAAAGTTGATAAGCGGGTCAATGAGCAAATTGGAGGGGACCTGAACGAACGGTAAAGACATATTCACAGTACGATCAGCACCACCGCGCGAGATATACTGGGTACAGCTGCGACAACCACGCCCAACGAGTGGTTTAATGCTGAGTACCAGCAAGCGACGGATAAGAAGAATCGCGCCAGAGGTCACATGCTACGGCTGTGACACGGTAGAGCGAAGGGAGATATCGAGCAGCTAGAGCCGCTGAAAAGAGACCCCATCGCCGAAACGTGTCTACCCCTGTCAAGTGCAATGATAGGGAGGGGAAGCTGATTACCGATAAATCAAAGATGGCCGGGCGTTGGATACGCCATTTTAGATGATGGACAAACTGTGGATTTACCAACCAGGTGAAAAAAGCAGGTAAAGAGCTGAAGAACTGCAAGGCAGCTGGGAAGGACGGCAATCCAGCCGAGCTTTTCAAAGTCGGAAGCGAACGCCTATATCGTGCTAGACTGGGCTGCCCGATCTGCAAGGCCACCGTCTGGACTGTAGTAGCTATCGGAGCATGACTCTTCTCATTACCGTATACAGTACTTTTTCTCGCATTCTGTTCCATCGACTGAAGCCGTTACAGGAAACTTTTGTTGGCGAGTGCCAATGTGGTTTTCGTGGGGGACACTCCACCACGGACCAAATGTTCACCTTGCGATAAATCATTGATAAATTCCGAGTATTCCACTTGCAGACTTCAGGGCAGCGTACGAATTAGTAAAGAGAAATGAGTTTTGGTAGGTAATGCGCGAGTATGGTTTTCCAATAAAACTAATAAGGTTGATTCGTGCTACCTTTGATAGTTCCACACCAAGCGTATGGGTAGCCAGTGAGATATCGGACGCTCTCGTGACGTGACATGGTTTGAAACAGGGTGACGAAATGTCAAATTTATTGTTCAACATCGCATTGGAAGGCGCTATACGGAGGGCTGGCGTGCAGAGAAGCAGCACCATCATGACGGAGTCTCACATGCTCCTAGGTTTTGTGGACGAGTTCGACATCATTGGTATTCCCCGTAGAGCGGTGAAAGAGGCCTTTGGATCTCTCAAGAGGGAAGTTGTGCGAATTGGGCTTGTCATAAGCTCTACCAAAGCGAAGTACGTGGTGGCTGATAGAGAGTGTGGTAACCCATCGGATGTTGTTGCTCCGGTGGTGATAAATGGGGAATCATTTGAAGTAGTCAACGAATTTTTTTACCTGGGTTCATTGATGACGTGCGGCAATGAGTTAGTCGTGAGATAAAAAGGCGGTTAGCGGCCGCAAACCAATTGCGGTAACCAACTGAGGTCCCGCAGCCTACAGCTTCGTACGAAACTAGCATTCTATAAAACATTGATCATCCCGGTGCATGGACACTAAAAGAGGCTGATCGACGAAAATTAACAGAAAACTATCATATATTAAAAAAAAACGAAATAATTGATGCATTATTCATTTTATTAAATCATAATTTATTAAAAAAAATTAGTCACTGCAAATCGCCAAATTAAAATCAGTCCTGCTGAGATTGTCATTTCCCACCCAAATTATACAAACGTTTGCATTATATAATATGGTAAATAGAAATCCAAAAATCGCCTGAACATATAACAAAGGTGAAAGAGATGATTCTATAAAAACAGACAAGATTTAAGGATGGATCAATGATGCATTGCCGAAACTACAGGAAATGAATAAGCGGGAACATCCAGTACGCAACATTTTCAACCAATTTGCAAATGTACACTATTGTCTTAGTCATAAAATTCAAAAATCATTGTAAATTTTGTAATATATGAAGGCATAAATGTCTGTTTCAATATTCCTCCTCGACTAACCAAAGAATATGTCACATTGAAAGTTATGATAAATACAATATAGTTCTGGTATAATAAAAAAAAATATATATAGCGAAAATAAACATTTTCTAATTTAAAATAAATAAAATGAAATAATAATAGTATTAAAATTGATGGACACTCGAGAAAGATTGCAAATAGAAAAAAAATCCACAAAATTAATTGAAAATTATGCATAAAATCTCTACTTGGTGTCAGCTCAAGCAGGCAATCCCTTATGTATGGAAACTAGTTATTTTGAAATTTCGGTTGAAAAGTGGTTTCAGTGTGCTAAAAGAAATTTAATACCCGATCAGTTTTTCCTATCAATTCAGATCTGAGATGAAAACTAATTAAAAATGTTTAGCTTGTTTAATTACCAACCCCAGTTACGCCAAGATTGGGAATCCCGGCAGCCAAACTGCATACACTTTCGCCAAATCAAGCCCCTCGGCAGAGCAAACAGTCGTAAAAGGGGTCCCAACCGTCAGCAGGAGACCAACCGCGACATTCAGCAACCGTAAAAAGAACCACCAGTTCGAAACAGTAGACGAAAAAAAAAGAAGTTTAAAACTAACTGTAATAGCCAGCAGCAGCACACGGCTCGGAGTCACTCAGTAAGCAATCGGTGGGCATTTTTCCTTTTTCATAAACCTAGCTTATGCTGCTTATGTTGTTGTTGTTGTTGCGGTGTGTTTGGTTGGCTCCGTTTTGTTGTGCCCACCGTGGGGGCCATCGTGGGGCCGGCAATTTTCTCCTCAAAACAGTCGTCCACCACACAACCACGGAGGAAACGTTGTGTGCGCGATGCTCCAATACCTCCTCTCTACCGGGCGGTTGATGGTGGGTTGAAGTTTTCCTAGCATCTTAGACGACGCTCTGAATTTGGTAAATACGTAATGTAGTAGATTACCATTTTGTTACGTACATGCGATGCTTAGTCACTAAGTTAGGCATGTTCATGTACTAGCGAATGTCGTGTATTGAAGTCTGTGTGTGTGTTTGTGTACTTCTCCAGCATAATTTTCCTGTCGATGATGGGGATGACGCTAGTTTAGGATGGGTGGTATGGATAATGTAGCCATTGGTAGGCTTGGAGAGTAAGGGGGATAGGACAACAGAACGGGAGGCCGGTCTGAAGGCGACCTATGAGGCCAGATTTCACTATATGTGTAGGAATGGAGCATGCAACTACGCTTGCCAAACACAACTTGAGGCAAAACTTTGCCGGTGCGCGCGTTCATGTTGTCGATCGTCAAGTACCGGAGGATTGGCATTGTTTACACAGTTGAGCGGAAAGTAATACAGTTGGAGGTTGCTGGCAACGGCATGTTGATTTTTTTCGGATAGTTCGTTTGCCGGGGAAAATTGTTTGGGGCTTTGATTTTCAGTTGAATGTGGCTGAAGATTTCGAAATGCACATATGCTTTGCGTGGTTTGCTGTAACTCTTCCAGTGCCCGCATGTGTTGATGGATCAATTTTTCGGTGCTATGGCGAAATTATTCGTCGAAGCGAGAGTGTTTGCCTCCCTGCACTCACACACGGAAACTGGACCAATTATTATTAGCGTGTACCAGAACAAAGAACGGGTTAAATAGTTGCCACGGACTATGAGGGGAGCGACCATTTTAGCGGTCTGAAGTTTTGCGCCCCAGTCTCTATCTAGATTAGCGTGCGGCATCAGACCGGGTAAAGTCCGGTCCGAGGTTCGATCGGACCAGAGTTTTCAAGGTTCGATTTTATTCCATTCTTGCTGATTATCCATAAAATCGAAAACCACACGAGGAAATTTAACGAACATGATGCAAAACACTTCAACAAAATTTAGCATTTGTATTCAAATCTGTTTTCCATCAATTAGTTTCCTTTAGTGTATTATTTTCTGGAATAATGCTTTTTGTTTTACGTTTAACGATAATAAAGTAAGTAACTTAATTATCTTAATTAACGAAAAAGATAATGATTCGCCAATTAAAAAAGAAAAAATATACCAAACGACACATATCAGTAAACTATCTTGTTTTAATACAAAAGTGGTTGACTAAAATTGTTGCTCTTGCTAGAAATGTCCAGATATATAATTATACAACTATAAACTGTAACAAGAAACAAACACTTGGAGTGCCCTCATCAGTCTGATATGGTTTTTCTTCCATGCGAGTTAATATGCACAACTACAAAAAAACTACTCAAATCTACTCAACTACAAACTACTCAATTCATACAAAATTACATTCTTTATGAAGATATCAAAAATACGTAACTAATCCAATAATTTTTTCCGAAATATTTATTTCCAAACACCTTTTTAAAAAAAAGTAATCAAAACTAAGTATTTTGGAAACACATTTTCCAGAATTATTTTTGAACGGATTTTGACAAATATAAACATGTTTTATTGTGCGTAAAAGGTGAAAAAAAGGGCCGGAATCGTACACGCCGTTGGAGGTGTCAACAACCAACTGCCGTGCAAAATTGTTAATAAGTATGCCAAATTTTAGTGCACTTTCCATTGAAACCATGCCCAGACTTACCTATTAGTGAATGATAAAGATTATTGTTCGCTTTTTTCTCCAAGAAAAAAAAATGGGAAAAACCACCTCGTCTTTGAGCATTTAATAAGGACCTTAAGTCAGGTATGAATTAAAAAAAAATATGACCTTTCATTAGAAATAAACATTATAAATTCATATTATAGAAAAATATAAATGTTATTATTGGTTGTAAGTCATCTATAGATTTGAATAAAAAGCAAAATGTTAAAAGGCTGGAGCTGAATAGGAGGCAGGGTTTGGTAAACGGGCCTTATTGTAGATAAAATATCATGTTAAGTTGTAAATTTTATGGGAGGTTTAAATGTTGTGTGAACAAAAAAATTGCTGGGAAGTCAATTTTCAAGTTCATCCATTGCATAATTTCAGTTAAATTTTTGGGGGCCGAGAAATTCATCGCAATGTAATAAGTGAAAACAAAATTAAAATGCAATCAATATGGGTTTAGGCAAAAATAACAGTCGGATCACCGATCAAAAGCTAAATGCTATAACGTTCCTAGAAGATTACTCTTGAACTTTAAAACTGTTGCATACATTTTCTGATTTTGTTACAATTTTTTCTTTTCTTTGCTAGATTTAACGGCATGATTTAACCTTTCAACACACTATATATTAATATTATTTGAAAATATAAAATGCTAAGACTATTATCAGGTTGTTTCAGATTTTTTCCACTAGTGTATTTTTTAATGATAATTTCCTGGAAATTTTTTTAGACATCATTTTGATCTCCTAAGTAGGTTTCAAGTGAAAATTTTTGGTAAAAAAATTACGCCGTTAAAAATTTTATTTTCGTTATATGTCACCCTCTCTTCAGAAATGTTGAAAATTGAGAGGAGAAGAGCCAATTGATTATTAACACTGATGGACAAAAGCGAAAAAACTGCCTCAAAGCTCGAATTGGAAATAGGGGAACTGCTCTATTATTCATCTCATTAAGCCGATGTTCACGAAGAATGCACGGATTAAACACCAAATTTTCACGAAATCATTGAACAAATAAGCTAAATATGCTTACGTACTCTTGTGGAATCGTTTAGCATTGTATATTTAGTAAAATTAGCTAAATTTATCCTGATTTTTGTAAAACAAACCATTTTTCACGACGCTTCTATATCCATCTCAAAACTTAAATCACTACTCAATTATTCATCTCACAATGCCCCTATATTCATTTCACTGTTAATCATGAATGAATCACATTATCATGAATGAACGTAGCCGCAGCCCGTCGTAGTAGGTTACCTAGATATCCGCTGCAGTTGTTTACGTGAAAAATTGGTAACTTAGGTGACCACTACAGTGCTGTAGATTTATGTCAATTATGTCGGAATAATTCAACATTTTCAGTATGATTTTTTCGTATTAACAGAAACTGATTTGGTTGGTAAACGGCTGGGCAGTGCGTACCAGCAGTACACCCGTACTAGTTGGCATAAAATAGACCCAAGTGTGGTCCAAAGCATAATGCCCAGCAACTCCTATCTCTACCTCCACGTGGTACCGACTGGGATACGAGCAACCAAGGGAAGATCGGTGAACCGGTGGGAACTTGGTCGTATGCTGACAGGGAAGGGGGAGCTGCTCTCCTAGGAGGGCAGCTTGTCCGAGCGTCAGTTCCCCATGTTAGGGGCGGCTCAAATAGCGTCTGATCCGAAGCGGACAGCTGAATTATGAAATGCGGCGTCTCGCCAGCTACACCTAAGACGGCAGCCCCGTCGCGAGACTAGGCATTCGCAGCCCTAGTGAGGCAGCATGCCTAAACATTAAAATACTACGATCAATCAAGAATTGAATACGGACCGGAACAATTGGCAACGACCTAGGCGACGAAATAAGGACGACGATTGGAAGCTCGGTACATGGAACTGTAGAACCCCGCCACTTCGACATCGTTGCGCTCTAGGAGCTTTGCCGGAAAGGAGAGAAGGTACGGAGGATTTGTGGCCGCAGAGCGGCGGCACAACCAATGAGCTGGGTCCCGGCTTTATAGTGCTGGGCAGGATGCAGAGTCGTGTGATCAAGTGGCAGGCGATAAGCGACAGGTTGTTTGTTGAGAATAAAAGGCCGGTTCTACAACTACACTATCCTCAATGTGCACTGCCCTCACGAAGGAAGACCCGATGTAGAGAAAGCACAGCTGGAGAAACTCTACGATAGCTGCTCGCGTAGAGACATCAAGATCGTCATCGGGGACATTAACGCGCAGATCGGTAGGGAAGAAATGTACAAGCCGGTGATCGGCCCGCATAGCCTGCACACCGTGACTAACGACAACGGCCAGAGATGCGGCAACTTCGCAGCTTCCCGAGGACGAGGAAGTGCCTTCTTTCCCCGTAAGGACATCCACAAAACCACCTGGAGATCACCTGACCAACGTATAGCAAATCAAATTGACCATGTTCTCATCGACGGCCGGTTCTTCTCAGACAATACAAACGTACGTACCTATCGCAGTGCGGATATTGGCTCGGACCACTACCTAGTTGCGGTATCATTGCGCTCAAAACTGTCGACCGTATACCACGCGCGACAGCGCCGAACCCCGCGGCTCAACATTAAGCAGCTCCGGAACTCCCAGGCTGCGGAGGAATACGCGCAACAGCTTGAAGCGGTGCTACCCACGGCGGAGAGGCTGAGCGCATTGCCTCTCGAAGACGTCTGGTGCAGCATTCGCACAGCTATCGTGGAGACCGCAACGGCGACACTAGGAGTGGAAGCACCGAGTGGTAGAAACGACTGGTATGACGGGGAGTGCGAGGCAGCGGTGAATGAGAAAACCGAACCTGGGCGATATACCTGGGCAGGTCAACGAGAGAGAACAAGGCCAACTACAAACGGGTACGGAACATGACCCCGATTCTCAGACGAAGAACGCAAGAGGATCGTGAGCATGAGGAGCTGGAGCAGCTATACCGTGCCAGTGAAACGCGGAAATTCTATGAGAAGGTAAACCAGTCCCACAGAGGCTATGTGCCGCAAGCCGACATGTGCAACGACGCGGATGGGAACCTTCTCACGGATGCCAGCGAGGTTGTCGACAGGTGGAAGGAACTGACCTAGGAGCACCAGCAGCGGATGACCGAGTACCAGCCCCCGATATTCACGAAGTTCTTTGTGAGATCGGGAAGCTGAAAAACAATAAAGCCATAGGCAAAGACGGACTGCCGAGCGAGCTCTTGAAACATGGAAGAGAGGCACTGGCTAGAGCGCTGCACTGAGTCATTTCCAAGATTTGGGAGAAGGAAAAACTGCCAGACGAATGGATGGAGGGAGTCATCTGTCCCATCTACAAGAAGGGCGACAAGCTGGAGTGCCGCAACTACCGCGGTATCTCGCTTATCAATGCCGCCTACAAAATACTCTCGCAGATCCTGTTCCGTCGTCTATCACCTTTAAGGGCTATTCCCACTGCTTCCGTTCCGGGACCGGGCTCGTCCGGGACTTTTCATGCATTCACACTCAAGCATAGAAAAGTTCACTCACTAGCAATATTTCATGCAAATGTGTTCTTTGATTTATCAGTTATCGTTCAACTATTTCCACTCGCGTACAAGTTTTCCATAGAAACGCTGCTGATTGTTTTTCGCTTCTAAGAGTTCCGAATACCATAGAAGGAGACTGAATGATTCAAACACGATAGTATTTATTGTATCCAAGTTCACTTGCATTCAAAATTATCGCGAGAAGCTTTGAGATATTATCGCCAGTGATACAAAATTATGAATCCAAATGAACGTTAGATTGCGTTCAATTGTTTGCTTGCCGGAGCAAATAGGTATCATCAATGCTTACGGAAATTGTAGCATGGTGCATTAGCATCTGATACTTGAAATCACCAAGAATCATCGTGGTATATCACGGTGAAAGCACGACGTGGAGTAGCCGAATTACGCCTACAAGCAACCAACATTTGAAAGAATCATTGCGATCGCTTGAGTGCAATCGTTTACGATTCTTTCGTGAAACACTCGCTATATGTTGCTCGCTCCGCCTAAAGCAGGCAATACTGAAACAAAATGATCAAAGAAAGCTACCATATATTTCTTTGCTCTAAGTTGTCGCTTGCAAGCTTGAGAATGTGTAACTTTTAATTGCGATGGTTTGCTAGGATTGAAAGCTTATAAATAGCACGTTCAGAAATGATACCCGAATGATTGTTATGCGATACGAGTTTTTCCATCCTTGTTCACACTGCGCCGTGCTTGAACCGTGCCTGCGCTGCACTCTGGCTGAGAAATGTTGATGTGTGTATGTGAAAGAACGTCTTTCTCTTTTTTTTTCATACCGCAGCTCACTCCGCGCGAAATATGTCACTACAACATACACGCATCCACCCGAGTGCCTTCCGTGCACTCTCCGGCCAACACAAAGTATCGTCGGCAACGATAGTTTTTCTCTCGCACTGCGGCAGCACGACGGCAACTCAACGCTGCCCCGGTCTGGGCACGGCCCATCGGTGTGAATGCGTTCATAAGAACGCATGCAATCAATCTCAATGAGCCCGGACGACACGCGGAACAGCCACGGCCCGGTCCCGGAACGGAAGCAGTGGGAATAGCCCTTTAACCAGGAGGTTCGTGGGTCAGTACCAAGCGGGTTTCATGGGAGCCCGTGCCACCACGGACCAGATCTTCTCAATCCGACAGATCTTACAGGAATGTCGCGAATACAACGTGCCCACACATCACATCTTCATTGACTTCACGGCGGCCTATGATACAGTCGATCGAGGACAGCTATGGCAGATCATGCACGACAACGGATTTCCGGATAAACTGACTCGATTGATCAGAGCCACCATGGCGCAAGTGATGTGCTACGAGCGTGTTTCGGGGATACTCTCGAGTTCCTTTGAATCGCGCAGAGGGTTGAGACAAGGTGATGGACTTTCCTGTTTGCTGTTCAACATCGCCCTTGAGGGTGTGATCCGGAGGGCGGGCATCGACACGAGGGGCACAATTTTCACAAGGTCTGTTCAGATTCTGGGCTTCGCGGCTGACTTCGACATCATATCTAGTAACTTTGCGACGGCGGAGGAAACTTACGCCCGACTGAAAGCCGAAGCTGGACGGATCGGACTGCGGATAATTGCGTCGAAAACAAAATACATGCGAGCGAGAGGCTCCAAGGAGAACAACATCAGCCTCCCAACTCAAGTCTCTCCCAACGTGAAGTAATAGGGGCAAGGAATATCAATTTTTAAGTTCAACCAGTCCTCAGTAAGTTTCAAGCCACTATAATAAGCTAATATCGGATCCAGAGCAAGATCGGGTACTCAGCTAGTATTAAAACAAATCACAAAAACATTATGTTAATGTCATTATCTGTTATAAAATTCACTATTTACGAAGAGCTGAAACTAAAAACAAAGAAATTAAGTTGAAATTAACAAAAAAAAGGCAGGGCATTGGTTCAAAATATAAAATGAATATATTACAGTGCTACAAAAATGAAAACTATCAATATCAATTAAAAAGGTGAAAAATTGCAGAAATACTAATACAGTTATGCCTCTATTATACGCACCCTTGATTTTACGTACATTTTACCTCGATTTTACGCACACTTATGCCAAAACATTTTAAAAGTTATACAAACATACACACATACCAATATAAATCGATTTTTCGAATATCGTTTACCGGTAGGGCTCAAAAGTTTCGTCTTCTCGGAAAAAGTCTCCATGCCAAATTTCAGCTCGATCGGACATCAGGAACACGTGCCTCAAAGCGGTCAAAGTTTCACGAAAAATATCAATGAAAAAAAAGCACAGGTAGTGATTTTTTTTCTATAAAATCAACTTTCTGGGTCTTAGAAAAATTTCGAGCTTGTGGCCAATGGCATATATATAAAAAGTCAACTTTCGAATTTCGTTTAGCGGTAGGACCCAGCTCGATCGAACATCGGAAACACGTGCCTCAAAGTGGTCAAAGTTTCAAGGGTCCCAACCTTAAAATTTTCTAAGTTCCAGAAACTCGATTTTTTGCAAATTTTTTTTCGATTTAAGACCAGATCTCGACGTTTCATGCATTTCTAAGACATTTGGCATCAAAAGAAATCGATATCGACCTGTGCATTATTTTCATCGGTCAAAAAGTTGAAACTTTGACCGCTTTGAGGCACGTGTTCCCGATATCCGATCGAGCTGAAATTTTGCTTGGGGACTTTTTTCGAAATGACGAAACTTTTGAGCCCTAAACGATATTCAAAGGTCAACTCTTTTTCATACATCTCATTGGCACTTTAATACACACATACACACACATATACACACGCCCATATTCATTATTATTTTTTAAAGGGGGGGATTTTTTAGTAGCTTAAGTATTTATGATAAATATTAGTAAATAAGGAGTATGTATGTCCAATCACAAATGGTGACTTCTCAACACTGTTAGAAATTTGTAATTTTAATTGTTAGGATTTGTTTGCTTTCGCAGTTAGGGCTTATCATTCGTAGGGATTTAAACCTACTTGTCAGAAAAGGGGAAGTAAACTTACAACTAACTTATTTGCTAACTTATTGGCTATAAAGAGAGCTTATCGTAGCAATTGAGGATTGCAACGATTTTTGTCGAAAATTGTTAATAATTTTATTTGACATAGCTTCTAATGGTTAAACACCAGTAAGTCTATGTAATTCGAGTGTACCAAACCAAGGAGGACGCTCCAAAATCATTTTCAGAATTTTATTCTGAATCCTTTGGAGCGTTTTTTCCTTGTTGAACAGCAACTTGACCAGATCGGTACAGCATAAAGCATTGCTGGTCCAAAAATTTGTTTGTAAATCAAAAGTTTGTTCTTAAAACAAAGTTTAGAATTCCTGTTAATGAGAGGATATAAACATCTCGTATATTTGATGCACTTGGCTTGTATACTCTCAATGTGCTCTTTGAAAATAAGTTTTTCCCATATTCATTATTTTAAGTAATTGCTCGCATAATATTATCATGGGTTTGGTGTGGGGCCATACCGCACCAAGTACCATTTTTAAAAAATTGAGTTGTTGGCACTAGTAGATTTGAAAATTAATCATTTATTTTTCATGAAAAAACCAAACTTATTTGAACCTTCATAATGATACCGTAAAAAAAAATCTCTACAGCAGCTTGCAGGAAACTTACGGGGTAGTGAAACTTTGAACACCGATTACTCGAAATAATGTAATATTTTTTTTTCATAATACAAAGTCTAAAACTCTTGTTAACAGTTGATTGTTGGCATATATTAAAAAGGTGACAATGATCAGAAATATTCCGTTTTTTTAAGGCGCTAGTAGTATGGCGAATATTTCTTTTCTTCATAAATTGACATCAGAAAACCTGAAATGAATACTAGACTGGAAAAGTATGGTTAACATTCGCAAGTTACAAGTTTACCAAAAACACTTAGGGCTTGAATCAGAAATTTACGACACATAACAATCTGAACCTGAATCTAAATGATTTTAAAAAAATTGATAGATTTCTTTATCAATAAAGCAGATAGACGAATAGGTATGTGTGTAAGTAACTTAGTTGATACTAAATTAGAACGTCAATAGTAAAACATTTATTGGCAGGTCTTTAAAATCATTTGAGTAAACCCCACCTGTACCGTCAAAACAGTATAACAACATGTATAAGCCAGTATGCGAGTGCTGACACTGATAGCTTAATTGCTAACGAACCTGAAATACGTGACACTTCCCCTAGAGCAATTATTTTTGCGACTTTGTGTTCAGTTGACCGGGTAACAAAATTCCTCTCTAATGACGATATGAAATCTGACCTCGTTTAATTGGCGGGAGGAAGAAGGCTTTATTGAAAAGTCATTAAGAACCAACACGGTGGTATTCGCGCCCGAAGGGGAAACAAAGTTTTCCTAAACCACGTCAACCGAGAAGTTTAGTAACAGTAGAACCAATTAACACTCGCCCGATAATGAACTCCTGGAAGTAATAAACGCGCTCGCCATCCATATTGGTTCCAAACAGCTCCGCAGTCATTATCGGGGCATTACATCGCGAACAGAGTACAAAAAAAACGGCTATGTCGTAAAACCAATACCTGAACGTTCCGCTCATATTGCTTAAATTTAAAGGTTTTTTTTCTACTGCTTCATCCTAGAAATGCAAGGTAGTTCCACTAGTTCGCCCATTAAAATGATGCCACTAGATCTAGGATAATTGGAGCTAAGTTTCGTACATGTTGAAAAAGCAACAAGACACACGGTCGTGTTGCAGTTTCACGGAAAAATGAATTACGCTGAAAGGCAAATAAACCTTTTGTTTTCTTATTTTTTGCTGGTCTGTAAACAACACGAAACATTTGAGGGCTCGCTCAGCCTAGGGAGAAGTGACCAAAGAAGCGTGGAACGCAGGTAGGCTTTGTTGTAAAACCCGGCTACCTTCTACCGCTATCTCTACCCCTACCCCTCTCTACCTTCCAAGCTCCAAGCGGTGAAGAATCATAGAAAAATCATATGTTTTCGGTGTTGGGTTCGCTTGCACCCTGTTGCGTAGTTTGCTCGCTTGGTATTATGTTGTGCATGGGCTGGCATAAGCAAGGCGCATATCATTGAAATGTCAGCGGTTGACAGAGCGGTGCCCTGACTGTGACGCGCGATAGGCCTAAGCATTTTCGCTGATGGATGATGACGATTTTGTTTTCGTTTCACAACATTATCGCATACCTAGCTGATGTTTGCGTGTGCGCTCCGATTCAAATGTGTTCGTAGCGCGGCTGTATGCCGATGTTTTATTTCATTCCGGCACGCCGAGCGAGCATACATACGTACAACATTAGTAGCATAGCAAAATGAAGCAAAAGCGAATACCGGTTCTCCTCTGTCAACACTTGCCAGGTATTGTCGTTTCCTCGGCGCCCACCCCGTAAAGCCGGTTCTAATGATCCGGCACTTTGCGTTCGTTCCGATACGCGCACCGTGAAAATCAACAGGCGTTCAGCCAGCGCGTCACCGTTTTGAATTAGGGTAGGGAACATATTCTAAGCAGCTTTAGGAACCACCCGTGTATTCAGACGAAATACTCGAAATGTGCTGGGTGAAACTCAAACAGTAGTATATCAATCTGTTCGCTATCGTTTTCTCTGTCAGAACTTGTTTTCAGATTGTAAAACTAAGTTAGCAAACTTTAACAATCATCAATCAAAGTTACCAATCGAGGGACACTATTCCAATCACCCCGAACCTATTTTAAGCAGTTTCCATCTGTTTTGCAGGCGTTTTTTTTCAGCACCCGAAGTGGCTCCTGAATGGCTGCAATATAGGTCGATTTGTTTCAATTGCAATTGTTCACAGATTTCTTTGTGATTAACGGTATTTCTCATATTCGCAAGACAGCTAGACAATCAAAGTTTCGTTTCCATCATTGAAATTTTTCGATATTGATCAAAATGAAGGAGTTTGAAGCCTGTTTTTTTCGACTGAATAAAATAGGCGCTACTGCTTAGGCCGTTCCCTACCCTAGCTTCAATCAGCGGGGAAAAATATTTTGACAATTGTTTCAACGCTTTTGATCAGTATGTTCGAATTTTGAGCAACTTTGTTCGGGTTTCGGTGATTAGGTGCATTGGCAATGGCATATGCATTACTTTGGAGAATGTTTCCTGTTGTAATTAGGTTAGCTGTGGCTTACTGATATAGTAATCGTTTTAAATATTCGAATTTATTTTGGTTTTTTTTTTTTTGTTACTTAACAGAGTTCAACTTTTCTACATTTAATCGTTTGTAACTCGCATAGATTTAAAATTGTTCAGTTATTCGATATTCACATGCTCAGATAGTTCGATTTTCAGCTTCTGTTCTTTTAATTTGCGATTTTCTTGTTTTCGTCTCTTTGACTCATAAACATTTTGATCTTACGGCTTTTGAACACTTCAATTTTTGGTTTTAATACTTCCCTGTATTTTGCGAATCCGAACGTGTGAATTCGACTTTTCAACATTTCAATTTTCGTATATTTTAGTTTTGCGGATCAGATTGTCATATTTCCAATTTCCCAATATTTTTTTATTCTATTTGATTCATAGTTATACGAGAAAATCTTTTGTTTTTTACCGTATTAGTTTTTGACGCTTAATTAAAAGATTTCGATTGTCAGAAATTCAGCTCTTTGGTTGCTTAACACTTCGGATCTTAAAAAGTTAAAAATTTTTCGATTTTACGACTTCGAAAAATTCGACTTACAGATTTTTGAGCCTCTCGACTCTTCGATGTTTTCATTCTTCGACTTGCATATTTCGTAAATTTACAATTTTATAACTTTCAATGTTTTACTTTTCGATTCTTAAACTTCTCGTCATTTTGGATCGCTGACCTTACAAATTCCTATTATTTTATATATATTTCGACTTCTTGAAATCCCATTTATTTTCCTTTTTTTTTTTTGGTTTTTAACTTTTGAACATGATTTGTTCACTTTTTGATGTTCTAATTCTTTGACTCTTTAACATTCCGATTCGTCTACTCGTAACTTTCAGACTTATCGATTGTTCAAATTTCTTAACATATCTTTTGACATGTCGATTTAATGGTTTTTCGCTCGATTGCAGACTAGTCTCTTTAATTTTTAATTTTTCATTCGCGGTGTTTATTTTAACTTTTTACTTTTACCAAAATTCGATTTTTATTTTTGTTTTTATCTATTGACCGTTTCCAAGCCAAACGATCTGAAAATTCGCAGAATTTAATCGACCATTTTCGATTTGAAAGAATCTTTGCACGCGTATTTGACTTAGCAAACTGAGTATTTTTCGCCGATGGAGGAGTTTCTCAAACTCAAGACTAATTAAAAGAGCGTTTGCATTTTGGCATAGGTTTTGTTCAAAGCATTGGAAGCTACAATTTTAGTTTCCAAAGCTGCAGAAACGTGCTGCAAAATTATTTTTACCCTCAAAATAGATTTTGGAGCCAGCGTGCCTTCAGTAAAGTTGTGCCATCAATTATTCTCCATGTTGTAAGAGTTGCAATTTTGTAACCAAGCCACTTAAAAGCGAGAAACGAATTTCACTTCTCTCATTTCGAAGTAATAAAATCCTCTTTGTTCAGCGGAGTTATAGCACATTTTGAAAAACACAATCTTGTTGAAGACATCATACATCTATATACCTACTCAAATGGACTGTTGTGTAGTTTTCTATTAATCACCCCTAAAATCTATAAAAGAAAATTACAATAAAAAGTTTTTAATTCGACTTTTTATAGTAATTTTCTACAATTTTACAATGTTCTACAATGTTGTTCACTATAATAAAACACACAAGTTCACCAAAAAATGTTCATTTTTATTTTTTTCATTTATTTAGTTATTGAAGATATTTATTTATAAAATGCACTAATTTACTTACAGATATCTCCACAGGAGACAGCGAGCGATAAACGCCTATATGTGGATTGAATGATGTTTCACTTATACTTCAATATAGAAATTGTTTTGTCTGCTGATATCTGCAGGTTTTGAGGTTATCTTTTAGTAAATAAGTGCGTTGTTTCGTTAAAAATCGTCAATAAACAAAGAAATATGAAAAATAAAAATAAACTTTTTTTGATAATAACATTGTAGAATATTGAAACAACATTGTAGAATATTGAAAAACTGTAGAAAATCACTACTAAAATGTTATATCGAAAAAATTTACTTTTAGTGTCAATCTGTAGAAAAGTCTACAAAAGTCCATTTAAATAGGCAGATAAAGGTATGGTGTCTTTGATAAAGTTGTTTATATTAGGATGTGCTACAACTTCGCCGAATAAAGTGAATTTTCATTTGCGAAAATGAAAAAAGTTAAATTCGTTTTTCACTATATTAAACACAAAATTGCAACCTCTATAAATTATATACCTCTATAAAATAAATCTATTTATATAAAAGAGAAGCTTTGTATGTATGTATGTATGTATGTATGTCCCAGCATAACTCTCGAAGGCCTGAATCGATTTCAACTAAACTTGGCATACGTGTTCTTTGTACAAAGGAAGTGGTCATAGAGATATTGGATAGGGGGAGGGGTCACCCTTAAAGAAGGAGGGGGTCAAAAGTAATAAATGTTCATACAGAATGGAAACCTTTCATAGAAATTTTATGATTTTCGGGTTCTTGGGCCGGAAGTTGATGTCCAGAGACCGAAACATGATGTTCGATGCCATTTTCAATCCAAGATGGCGGCTTCCGGTTTCTGGGAAGCCATTTGAAGCTGTGGAAAACGCTCACAAACCCCCCAATGTTGGTATTTTCGGAGCAAAAATTACTCTTAAGAGCCAGTTCGCGAGAGGCGCAACCGCATGTTGTTTTGATGTTCTCCGATTGGGCTGAAATTTTCAGCGTTTGTTTGTCTATTCAAGGTAGGATGTTTTGCAAAATTTCAATTTTTTTCATTGAGGTTAAATGGGGCAAAACGGCTCTTGGAAATGATATGTCCAAAAACGTCCATATACTAAAAAGTGCAATAACTCCTGCTAGACTTGATGGATTTTCCTAAAAAATTATGGCAATGAGGTAAATTGACGAAAAATACGCATTTTTCTTTTAAAAATTGTCAATTTTCAGGGTCATCCTACTCTTCTCAACATCGCTAGAAAAAATATCTGAATATGGCGTTTTGTAGAGCAACTCAAGAGCTTTAATGTCATGTATAAGCCAAGTGTGCCAAATGGGGTAAAACGGCCCTAGAAGGTTTTTTTCAAGAAACCGTCAAAATCATTTAAATTACTATAGTTCCTGCTAGACTTAATAGATTTTATTGAAAATTTGGATTATCACTGTACCTTACCAGAACTACCTACTTTACCAGAAGATACACAATTTGGGATAAAACGTTCCTTGAAGTTTTTTTTTCCGAAAAAAGCCGTCAAAATCACCAAAACTGCAAGATTTTGGGTTAGACTTGATAGATTAACTGAAAATGTAGATTATTACACTAAGTTAATACGAACTTCACGGCAAGATGACTAAGGGGCCATCCACATACCACGTGGACAGGTTTTTGACGATTTTTACCCCCCCCCTCCACCGTGGACAAATGCCCATATAAATTCTTTTTTTTTTTTGTAAGGACCGTGAACATTACACAACAACCCCCCCCCCCCCCCTCAAGCTGTCCACGTGGTATGTGGATGGCCCCTAATACGAACTTAAGGGCAAGATGATTCCAGAGTGTTGGCCAAAAAATCATATTACTCTGGTTGCTGTTGTATCAATAAAAATGAACAATTATTTAAAAAAATCACGAATTCGAACACTAATGCTTTACAATTTATACTCATGATGTTCTTCAACATTGTAGATTTATCGGCTTAATCAGTCCGTGTATAGAATCAAAAACGATTTTTTGTTTCTTGAACCGACAATTTCGGTGACTTTATTTTAAATAAAGTCACCGAAACTGTCGGATTAAGAAACAAAATATCGTGTTTGCTTTTATACAAGAACTGAATAAGCCGATAAATCTACAAAATTAACTGCTACAGTCGACAAACAAACGATGTTGTTCCGCGTTCATCAAAGAACCATCTTCCTTTACACTAAGTTTGCCTACATAAATATTGCAGGGAATCGTGCAAATAACGATTTTATTTGCTCCACGGATAAGTAGGAACTCGGTTGGAATTGTTTATTTTCGCAACCGTCATATCGATAATATCTTTTACCTTGTTTGATGCTTTTTTTGAAGTCAAGGAAAACTATAGTCCTTTTTAGTCGATTTCCAAAAGATGCATCTGGATATTATGTCTAATAAAAGCTCTGTAGTCATTTTATGAAATGCTAACTTCGGGTTCTGGACCTTTTCTGTAGAGAACATAGCCCCCCGAAAATCGCTAAGTATTTTTCAAGAAATTTTTTTTTTTCGTTATGTAAATCTATTTGTCACTTTTGTCATCTTGCCCTCAAGTTCGTATTAACTTGAAGTAATAATCTAAATTTTCAGTAAATCTATCAAATCTAACCCGAGTTCTTGCAGTTTCGGTGATTTTGACGGCTTTTTTCGAAAAAAAAAAATCTTCCAGGAACGTTTTACCCCTAATTATGTACCTTCTGGTAAAATTGGTAGTCCTGGTAAGGTACAGTGATAATCCAAATTTTCAATAAAATCTATTTGGTCTAGCATGAACTATAGTGATTTTAGTGATTTTGACGGTTTTTTGAAAAAATCCTTCTAGGGCCGTTTTTCCCCATTTGGCACACTTGGCTTATACATGACATTAATACTCTTGGGTTGCTCTACAAAACGCCATACTCAGATATTTTTTCTAGCGATGTTGAGAAGAGTAGGATGACCCGGAAAATTGACAATTTTTAAAAGAAAAATGCGTTTTTTTCGTCAATTTACCTCATTGCCATATATTGTGACCATGCGTTTTGAAATACTCTTAGTGTAGAATAATACCACAAATTTTTAGGAAAATCCATCAAGTCTAGCAGGAGTTATTGCACTTTTTAGTATTTGGACGTTTTTAGACATATCGTTTTCAGTTGCCGTTTTACCCCACTTAACCTCAATGAAAAAAATTGAAATTTTGCAAAACTTCCTACCTTGAATAAACAAACAAACGCTGAAAATTTCAGCTCAATCGGAGAACATCAATACAACGTCCCTCAGAAAGGCGGTTGCGGCTCTCGCGAACTGGCTCTTAAGAACCGGTTATCGGTGTCTGACGATACTTTGAAACTTGGGTTGCCGACTTCCGGTTTCTGGAAATCTGCGAAAATAATAATTGAATTATATACTTGGCAATATGGGTATTTTCGGAATCGGAATGACGTCGTCATACGAAAATCGATCATATATTTCCAAATATTGGCCTTTTTTGAAACGTAGTGACGTCTGTTTACAGCCAAAAATCGGCTTTCTAGAGTTTCTAGAGAGGTGTTTCAAAACATCCAACCATTGTGCCGTGTCAAATAAATGTTGTGTAAACAAAAAAAAAAAACAAAAAATCCAACCTGCTTTGATCCGTTTTTGGATCGATTTCTTGACATATTTCTTACATAATTTGAAAACAGAGAGTCCAATGTAGCGTTTTGGATAGAAAGTATGTTTGGAAAAGTTGCTGAAGCTCAACTCTTACCGAATTGAAGTTTGGTTAAGAGTCTCAGGTTAAGAGCATCGATCAAATAAGATAAGAGCTCCTAAAATCCAGTTATTTATTTTAAAAAAGTTTTGTATGTATGTATGTTCCAGCATAACTCTCGATTGACTGTACCGATTTCAACCAAACTTGGCATACGTGTTCTTTGTACAGAGGAAGTGGTCATAGAAATATTGGGAAGAGGAAGGAGCAACCCCCAAAGAAGGAGGGGGTCTTAGTTGGTCAGAAAATCAAGTTTTTTTATGCATTATGTGAGCTTTCTGAATGAATACGATAGTTTTTAGGCCTTTGGTCATGTCTGAAGACCGGAAATTGATTTCCAGAGACCGGAACATGATCTCGAAAAGAGGAAGGGGCAGCTATCAAAGAGGGAGGGGGTCTTAAGTTATAAGAAAGTCAGGTCTTTTAGTGCCCTACCCAAGTAACAATTTAAGTCGTATTGCATTCTTTTAGCGGTTTTCATGACCAATTTCTTAAAACTGCTGGTAAAACTAGAAATACTATCAGAACCTCCTGATAACCGCTATAAGTTTGCTTTACAGCCAGGTGGCCCACCCTTGCCAAGCTTATTGAAGCAATTATAAGAATGGCAATTAAACTGCTTCAAAACCACATGGAAAGAGTACCGCATACTATATGCAGCTGGCGTTACCTCTTTAAGTGCGCAATAAGTTTGGTTGCATTATTGCGCTCTGCTACTTGCCACAATAAGTCCAATTTTTATTTGATGTTGATATTGTAGAAAGATAAGGCATAAAGAGGGGTTTTTGGTAGGTTTTGTAGCTCTCAAGCATATGCGCATGAATTTTTGTCGTGCATTTTGAGAACATAGGCGCTTAAAATTTATGCGCCATCAATCATACTATCATACTATACGGGCTTACAAAAATGATTTGATTGTTAGCGATATTGTTTCAGCTCAGTTTTTCAGAAAAAAAATCTAGACGTGTTCTTTAATGCTGAGATAGATCAAAATCAACTTTGGATGTTCAATTTATTTGTAAGTCAGACGACGATTCGATTTTCGTTTCAAAATCATAAAAAGTTTCAAAAATATCAATATGGGGCGGTTGGTAATTAGTTGGTATTACACACATCTTACGTAGACTGCGACAGAATTCTGTATCACACTAAACCAACTAAGCCGCTTTTGTCTCACCTGTATGTATATCATTGCCTGCATATATTTGTTTACAAGTTTGACAGGTTAAAACTGGGCACTTATTACAATTTCATGAGATATTTATCATAGCCAACTAGTAGTTTTTTAGATTTTGAATGACCGCAATAAACCTGGTTTCTATGTTATATGATAGCAAGCTGGAATGGTTTTATGGGGCAATAGATAGTATTAATAAAACCAATAATAAAGCAAAATCACATTGACTCTTGCCGGTTTTATTGTAAGTTTTATTAGAGTTTTATTGACAGCTATCAGTGTTCATTACGACTTGCTATTTTTTGCAACGGGTTTAACCGCCATAAAACCGTTGGTAATATTCATTGCTGTGATAAAATCGTTAGAAAATCAAGTAGCTAAAGAATTGTTACTTGGGTATGGGAACTTTTTGAAAAGGTACGATAACTTTCATGCCCTCGGTCAGTCATGGCCAGAAGTTGATGTCTAGGGACCGAAATATGATATCCGATGTTTTTCTAAAACAAAGATGGCGACTTTGGTTTCTGGGAAGCTGTATACAACTGTAGAAAACGTTTACAAACCTCCAAACATTGGTATTTCGGGAACCAGGATGACCATTAGAAACCAGAAATAAAAGTCCAACGACATTTTTTAAATTCAACATGGCGACTTTCGGTTTCAGAATTTTGTGAAAAACGAATATATGTTCTGCAATTTATATATTTTCGATATCAAGATGACGTCCAGAATCCAAATATTCATGTCCGGCGCAAATTTTTTAATCGCACATGGCAGATTACATTTTCTGGAAAGGTTACTAGAATACAAAAGAAGGCTTGGACGTAATATTGAAACGTTGTTTTGAAATCAATTCCACGATTTCTGCTTTCTGTCAAGCTTTGTAAAATTGAGTAAAATGGTTAAATAATGTCAATATTTCTAGAAAGAGAACTATGTTCAGAAAAAGACAACGGGCGTCCAACGCTTTTTTCAAATTCAAGAAGAAAAATATTCAAATACTTCCTGTTATTAGGTTCATAGGTCAGAGCTGACTCCCCAAAACCGAAAATTGGTGTCCTAACGTTTGGTATAGTGAGGGTTGTTTTTCTGCATTGGAAGTTATTCAAAACTTGAGGAAAATTTGGAGATAGTCCCCGTATCTCCAAATCGTTAATTAATTCATGAAGACTGATGTTCAACTATAAGGATGATACAAAAGTAAAACGAAGAAACATAGCAAGCAATAATTTTAACTATCAGAGGTGAGCTTAGGCTATTGATTATGTAATTTCAGTGTAACTTGAGTTTATTGTAAGTTAATCGATACCATACCGTCGAAGATGCCGATGAGGCAATCCATTTTACAACGGAATTTTTGAACTCACTCGACTCAGCTAGAATGCCTCCGCATCGATTGTTAATCAACGAAAAAGGTGGTATATAAGCAAGTTTATAACTAAAATAGAAATATTATTTGATATGATGGGTTGGAAAAAAATATGGAAATATAGAAAATTATAGAAACAGCAGAAATTTTTGCACGAGCAAGGCCGGGTACATGCAGCTAGTATATTATAAATGAATCAACTATGGTGAAGGCACTACGGCTCTAAAGTCAAATTTTTGGGTCAAAATTATATCAATCACGATTTTGCAGCTTTAGAAACAGCGTGCCTCTGGTGTACAGAAAAACTCTGAGAACGAATTTTAGGGAACTGAATTTTTCACTCAAGAGTTAAGTTTCAATTTTTTTCAATTTCAACATTTTTGAGAATAATCAAATTTCAATGATGCGATATGATACTAACAATAATTTTAAATCGTAAAGCTTTTGACAACTATCTTTCGAAATACATACATTCGTTTAAAATTATCTCCCAGATGGTCTCGAAGTACGACGCTGGCCTAACAAGTCAGTCGTCGTAGGTTCGAGTCTTGGCTCGGGAGAGACTCTTAGTGTCAGTAGGATCGTAGCGCTAGCCCCGCAATTTACATCCGTTTGAAACTTTGAAGTAAAAATTCGTCTTACATTTCTTTATTCAATAACTTTTATCAGAAGTTTGGGATTTATGTTAAATTTTTAAAACAAATTTTGTTAGGGAATTATTGAATTCTTTTTTAATTTATTGTATAGTTTGGTGTTTGTGTTCTAATTATCTTAAAATAAATTCAAAATAACTTGAAAATGAATGCATTGACGAAGTAAATTATTATAAACTTTTCTGTTTGAAACGAATATTTAAATCGTTTAAAATCATCGAAAATAATTTTAAAAATAAAGGTACAGGCAGTTATGGGTCAGCTACAATTATGGGTCACTTTGACGCAAATACGTCTATTCTCACGACACTGAATAATTTTCATAAACAGTGGTATTTTTTGTAACTTACTTGTAACCTCATTTATACGTTTCAAATTATTTAAACTTGAAAATGTCACTAAAAACTATGATTCTGCTCGGTGCAATAAGTGAAGTGACCCATAATTGTAGAAATGTTACATTTTGCGGTGCACAATTGTGAGTCAGTCCATATTTTGGCTATTTTTATTACTTTTACCTGATAATAAAATTTCAAGCTTCCTAAAAAAAATTTAGAACACATTAAACTCTTTTTCTTTAAATTAAAATGTAATGTTTATTAGAATTTTTCGATAATTTTTTTCATAGTGTATATTTTTTTGTAATTCACTTTTACTCTCCTACAATTCGTTTTATACATTTTTTTATATTGCAATAGTTTCCAAGCTTCAAAGCTTTGAACAAAACCTATGCCAAAATTCGTAAGCCTTTTTAGGAAATTAGTCTTGAGTCTGAAAAATTTGTCCACCCGCGGAAAAAACTCAGTTTGCTAAGTCAGATACGTGTGCAAAGTTTCATTCAATTCAAAATTCGATTCTTATTTTTTTTATTTATTTGATTCTTTGCTTACACTTGCCAATTTTTCGTTTTTCTGACTCCTCGACTTCTCGATTCTTGACTTTTCCGTTTCGTGTTTTATTAATTTCCGAATTTTCCACGTTGCGTATGTTCAACTTATTGAAGCTTAAGCTTTCAATTTTTAATTCTTTGCCTATTAATACAGTTTTGTTCTTTGCTTAAGGATGCCTCGATTGTTAGTTTAGCTGACTCTAAATAATACATTATTTCTATACTTTCTAATAATTGAAAAATAAATTACCCTTTTGTAATTTTGTTGTTGTTGTTGAGTTTTCCTAGAAGCGTTTTAACGTAGAACATCGTCTTACTTTCATACGCTGGCATGCTGTAAAAATTGTAACAAAAATGGAACCTTTCTAATACATGTTACGTTATCACCACTGAACTGCTTTTGATCACTAATATCTTGATTGAAACGTGAAGGTTGCCCCGAACTTATAGTATAACTATTGGCATAATTTTGCGATGGTGAAATAGTAAAAAAATTAATTAAAATTCAGTTTAGTTTCGCAGTTTTCAACTAATCATAACGTAGCTTTCCCTTCGCTCGCTTTCAGATGCTTGTTGGTTTACTATAAATAGAGAATGTGCGAAAATCAATCACTCAGTTCGTTGTGGTAGCCGTGACGATCTAACGAGCGATGTATACTTCTGGCTGGTTAAACTTGCTGTAGCGGTAACAAATCCTTATCATTATCGATTTCAGTTGCTCTTTATCTTGCTGCCACTGAACGGTTTTCGAACTGAACTTCTGATAATTAAAAGTATTCGTCTCCAAAGTTTTTCAATAATTTGAAATATTTATTTTTAATTTCAAAATTTTTACGTTTTTCTAAAGTTTCGATTTTTTGGCTTTTTAAAATACTAACTTTCTATTTTTGATGATACATTTTTTCGATTTCGGGCCTTGTTTTCAATACTTCATACACTGCGGATTTCCGACTAATAAACCTTCCGATTCTGCGACTTTTGCATTCTTGGACTTTTAGATTCTTGGACTTTTTGACTCTTCGAATTGCCAATTTTGACAATTGTCGACTCTATGACTAACCATTTTTAGTTTTATGTTTTAAACTTTGATTTTTTTTTTGTTGTATTCAATTGTCCAATTTTTCCACTTCTCGATTATCTATTTAAACGAAATTTTATTTTCTCAACTATCATATTTTCTGATTTCTTATATTTCCAATTCTTTGACTTTACGAATTTTCGATTTCTCCATTTATTGATTTTTGAAGATTTGAAATTTTCGCTTTCAACTTTTCTACTTTGCGAATGTTTATGATTGAGTTTTTTACTTTTTGTCTTTTTTTCACTAGCTTTTTTTTCAAAATAACCTCAATATTTTTGGTTTAATCCTCTTATACTTTTCGACTATTAGACTTTTCCCATTTTTGACTTCTCAATTCGTTAAAAATTCAATTTTCAAACTTTGCGTTTTTATTTTTTACTCATATGCATTTCAATTATGCGACGTTTCACTCTTCAACTTTTTTCGATCATAGACCTTCTCGCTTCTGGATAACTCGACTCTACAACAAATTGTTGCTTTTTCAATATCAATTTGCCTATAGTTTAATTTTTCAACTCATTTATTATTTTTGCTTCTCGAGGTTTAGACTTTCCAACTTGCAAACTTGTCGATCATTCATTTGCTAAAATATTTTTTTAACCTTATGACCCATATTTCGATTTTTTATTTTGCTTGTTTGTCAACTTTCTGATTCTTGAACTCTAGAATTTTTATTTTTGATTTAGAGTTTTCCAATTTTTTGATTTCATGTTTCCTCGAAAATTTTAATTTTTGATTTTTCCGACTTTATTTACTGCCGGTACCCGCATAACTGTTTTACTGATTTTTGTCAGTTTTGAGTTAACCCGATGTTAATCGACCTAATTGTTATCGTATTTTCCGAAAAAAAATCTAAAATTGATACTTTTGTATGGAAAACATGGAAAAAATACCAAGTTGTGTTTGTCCCATATTTAAAGTACCCGCATTACAGTCCACTGCATAGTGGTACATACTGAGAACATATAATCTTGCTCCAGATTAGTGTAAGTATGTCATTCTATTAACTAGACTAATGTTGTTTTTCTGTAGTACAATCGACGTTGCCGGTGATACTGCCGGTTGCTGGTTGAATTTATATGGGATGGGACAAAATATGCGAGTACTTTTGAAATGTACCCGCATATTTTGTCCCATATTGTTTTTTTTTTCAGGTTATATAACGTAAAGCCAATTCTACTCATGGTTTTTTGTTCTCAACGTTGAACTTGTGGTGTCATGAAACTGTTCTGGTCATTGGTTTTGGATGTAATAGCTGAAAATCAGAAAATTTACGCATAATATTAAATCGCCGTTTCCTCAACATGTTGTTTTTCATTATGGAACAGTTATCCGGGTACCGGCAGTTTAGACCTATTCGACTTTTCTACATTGTGGTTTTTAGTATTGAAAAGTCCGGGCTTTCATTTTTTCCTCCATTGGCGACTTCTACTGTTTATGTTTCGATATCAAGATTTGTTACTTTCATTTATGTTAGGTTTTCCAAATTATAATATTACATATCTTAACGCGGGGGTCCTTTGTCCTGTTTTACCGTTTTTTACTGTTTTACTGTTTTACTGTTTTACTCTTTTACTCTTTTACTGTTTTACTGTTTTACTGTTTTACTGTTTTACTGTTTTACTGTTTTACTGTTTTACTGTTTTACTGTTTTACTGTTTTACTGTTTTACTGTTTTACTGTTTTACTGTTTTACTGTTTTACTGTTTTACTGTTTTACTGTTTTACTGTTTTACTGTTTTACTGTTTTATTGTTTTACTGTTTAACTGTTTTACTGTTTTACTGTTTTACTGTTTTACCATTTTACTGTTTTACTGTTTTACTGTTTTACTGTTTTACTGTTTTACTGTTTTACTGTTTTACTGTTTTACTATTTTACTGTTTTACTGTTTTACTGTTTTACTGTTTTTCTGTTTTACTGTTTTACTGTTTTACTGTTTTACTGTTTTACTATTTTACTATTTTTTTTTGTTTTACTGTTTTACTGTTTTACTATTGTTGTGGTTATTCTGTTTTTGTTTGTTTTCTTTTTCTTTCCAATTATTTTTCCTCCCTAAAATTGTTATCCAACGGATTTTCTATTTTTATTTTTGGTATTTTTTAACTTCTAGACCGCTTGGTGCACACTCCAACTACACAAGAATTTGTTTCCACAGCTGTCATGGTTTCTATTTTCAAATCAAATAACATTGTTACGAACGATTATAAATAATTACTTTCGACTGTTCGAGGCCACCAGTAACACGTTCTAATATGAAAGATAGCCTCGCATGGCACGCGGCAGTATAAGGATGTGGGTTGTTTTCAGAGCTACCGTTTTTCTTTCCTTTTTTTTCCAAAGGCCTTCTAGTTAGGCTATCGCTGCGAATCACGAGCGTGAGGTGCGTGCTTCTTTGCTGTTGTGGTTGCGGTTTGTTTAATCTTTTTGTTACTAACAAGGGAACTATAAACACGGTCTCTCTTGCATGCGACAAATGTGCCATAAGTGCACAACAAAGGTGTGCGAGTTCTTTTTTTTTGTTACCTCCTTCACCGGCGCTGGTTGTTGCCTCGCTCGGTAGCACTCTGTAGGGCAGGCGCGCGTGCAGCTTGTTATACTTTACTACTCTGGCAGAGTCTTGCATTTCCTGAGACTAGCAAGTGGCTGTTGTTCAGATAGTATGGTAATGCACAATCGCCTTGTTGTTTTTGCTTTTTCTTCTCGAGGCAGAGATAGCACTCTATCGATAGCCATATGAATGTGTAGCGGTGTGGCCATACGCGTCATATTTGTGCGAAAATGCCTCGCTGTCTGTGCTGGCTACCGCTTAAACGCCCCCCTGCAACGTGAACGGGTGCCATTCGGAATAAGGCATAGGAAATCCTATAAGTCATTGGCAGTTGCTTTGTTACTTTTGTTTATGCCGCCGGTTTTCTGTGCCCGCTATATTCGAACGACGTTCTGGAATGTCATTTCCAATGGCATTTGAATTTCACTGCAAAAATGCTCCCCCAAGTGTTTCTATTTGCGCTAATATGCTTTTTGTCTGAGTCATGCATACACACACGCGCGTGCTTGAAACTCCTAGTGCAATAATTATAGCACCAACAACCATTCCATGGGAATCTTTATACCTGACTTTTACAGATAGAGTAAATGATTCAAAGTAAATTTGAGGTAATGACGAAACAGTTAACACGCGCGTGATGGTTGTAGTCGTCTGCATGGAAGTTGTTTTTCAGGTTAGAACTCCCCGCTCTTCTGCTCTACAGAAATTAAAAACCAATTATCATATTTCTTTGATAAACAGGCAGGAATTCTCAAAAAAAAAATATAATAGGGCTCTTCTCATACTGCTGGTAGGCATCTAAGCAATTATAACATCTTTAAATTCTAAAACTTTGTTGAAAAAAATTTGCTTAGGGTTGGAAGCGGAATAAATGATCTGGGTGGTCAATGCCAAAATTATAAGACCAGAATTTTCGGGTAATATTAAGAACGAAATCGTATCTTCAGAACGGCTAGTCTGACATCCACAATTGTTTGGATTTGTTACGTAAAATTTTGCTATACATATTCCACTTATAAGTAGGTATAACAAATGGGAGTCGTTATGGACCCTCACAGTGAAACCACGTTTGCCACGTATCTTTTAAACAGAATCAAACAGTTTTTATACAAGATCACGGCTTTCGTAACTTTTTACTTAGAATTGCATTGCATATTTTTTTACATCAAAGCATCAATATAAAAAAAAACGGTTTTGGTCAGTCTTACAGTGAAAAGACTACTGTAATGACTCGAAAAATATATATTATATTTTTTCAAATTTGCTCGGACATCCAACATTAAAAATTTACCGCTCATAAATCGTGCACGGTATAACCAGAGTACCGAGAGTACCAGAGTAACAATTTGCTGTGATTTTTTACAGCAATTCAAAAAAATCAGTAGTAGATTCTAATCTGTTTATACAGTAACTTTGACAGCGAAAGAAAATTGATCGACTCATTTTCAAAATTAACAAAAATTAACAACGAGCTCAAAAACTAATTTTAGTCAGTATCTAAAGTTTTCTTTAGGCACCCCCTCTACTTTCACAAAAACTTAAAACAGTTTTGACACGCGTCACGTCTCACTAAAACATTTCGCTTTCGTTATGTCTAGCAAATTTAGTTCAATTTATCGCTGCACTGAGCAGCCAGACAACAACGAAGACCTGAGACATTTTTGTTGACGGCCGACAGTTTACGACTCACCATAAACGTCATTTAACGTGTGTATTTCGGTTGTGTATATTTGCAGCTTTGTCGTGTCGTGTCTCTTTGATCCATCGAATGCTGATAAGAACATTGCGGCACAACGGTTGTAGACGAAACGCAGACCAAAAACAGAATTCAAACAACAGTCAACTCCTTTCCGATCAGACTAGACAAGTCGTAAGACCGATTCGCGACCTGGTTTCAGAATTCGGGCTCACTCAACTGACCGAAATTTACCGGATCATGGTCAGTCGGAGAAGATATTGCTGCTTTGGTGTGATCATCGAATCGACATTCGACAATGCATATTTCTTTGTTTCTTGGTTGAGAAGTCTATAAAAACCAAAGTACCGGCTGGCACCGGCGGCGGCGGTGGTGCCGTCTGCTGCCGTCACGACTGTCCGAGCTGCATTCAAACATTATGATCAGTACGGACTTGCAGAGCGGTGGGTGATTGGCAAATCATGCGCGAACGAAAGATGTTTTTAGCAGGTTGATTGTCAATTGGAATTATTGATTGAATTATGGAATGGCGCTACCTAGATGATCGGTGGATCGATTCGAATCGATTTGGTGATGCTCCGACAGGTCACGAATTCGTTGTGGTTTGTTCGTTAGGGTGTCTGCAGGTTGTTCGTGTTACGATGCCAATTGAGGGTTATGATTATAATTTTATGATTTCATACTACTTGGTCAATTGGTTTTCTATGATGCATAATCACTTCATAGGCGGATTCCCGACAGCTAACAATCGATTCGCGTTTGTACGGCCTTACAACCTCCAGCTATTTTTAATAGTTTATATTGTACCTTTCACTGTCCCTACCAAAAGGTTGTACAGATTTGTAATATTTTTAAGTTGTTTTTTTTTTACCTTGTACTTGAAAAGTTGCATTCAAACCGCTCTGTGTTCATTTGTTTGATCACCCTTTCAAAAACTGAGCGTTTCAGCATTCGCATTCAGTTGTTGGCACAAGTCGTTATTGTAATCATTGATAAACCGAACCAATCGGTACAAGGCTTGTTGGAATAGTAATCGTTCCGCTGTGCAAACGACTAAGGCCAACTTTCCACTTCGGCTGATGGTAGCCGAAAATCTGTTGGTCAATCTGTCGAAATCCTGTTAAGTCTCGAAGCTGCGCCTGGGTAACCGAGGCAACAGCGACTGGAGCAGTTCGCTATGAGCATTTCGTAATTCCACCCACCGCATCGCGTTGCTACCAAGCCAAGCCAAACAACCAACCGGCTAGTGAACGCGAACGCGGCATTCCATTGGTTTCATAACGTCGTGACTGGCCGATTTAACTGCACACTCAAATATACTCGTACCATGGGGGAATTTGAATGTCACTCTAAGATTAGAGTAGGAACGATCCGCGCTGCCCGTTCGCGACAGCTTTGTAGGTGGCATAATTATAATGCAACGGCGAAAATAGGTCAAGTTGTCACCAAAGGCCCCGTCAGCTGTGGGGCCACGGAATCGCTCATTCGAACAAAGTAGTAGCGGCACTGGCCTCGAACGCACGTTGCGACGTCAGCCGGGGGTTGCTTGGTGGTAGGTTCCGAATCAATGGCCAAACCGGCGGTGCGCGGTAAAGTTTTTTTTTTCTCCCTTTACGTCACTGTCACAGCAACAACCGGCAGCGGCAGCAGCCAAGTGTCACATGTAATTCGCGCCGCACGTGAGCGAGTCACCTTTGCGGATTGTTTTACTATTTTTCTTGCCGGTATAGATACAAACCCGGTACCTACGATTACCTCGCCTACTGTGCAGTGCAATGGAGGACATCATCACGTTAGGTAAATAGCTTCTACGAAAAACACATCAACAAGTGGTTTGACTGAACAGGGAAAAGGTAAACAACTAGATAAATGGCTGATTTACACACGTTCGGTGGTGGCTCGTGCACTCGGCGGCAGCGATCATGCCGCACCTCTGCAGGTTTCGGGACAGGAAAATAAATTGCCATGTTGTTGTTAATCCTCCATCGAGCATTTCGGGCTACCCAGACCCACTTCGATTTTAAACTCAATTTTAAATAAATTCAATTATTCAACCAGCTTCCTGAAATTTTCAATCCGTAACAAAGCCAAAGCAAAGCTACTGACATTTCGCTGACGAAACTTGACCATTCTGTTCATTATACACAGACTTTGCTGCCAACTCTTAGTATAGAAGCGACGATCCTATTGATACTAATAGTCTATCCCGAAACCGAGACTCGAACTTAAGACGACTGGCTTGTTAGGCCAGCATAGTACTCGAGACCAGCCAACAAAACTACAGAACAATAAATTAATCTATATCTATAAATGCGAATGTCTGTCTGTCTGTCTGTCTGTCTGTTCCCTATAGATTCAGAAACTACCGAACCGATCGACGTGAAAATTTGTATGTAGTGGTTTTAGAGGCCGAGAAAGGTCCCTATGATAGTTTGAGACCCCTCCCTCTTCTGGAAGGGAGGGGTCTCATACAAACGAAGTACAAATTTCTGTACAACTCAAAAACTAACCAAGCAAATGGAACCAAAACTGGCATGTGGATGTTTTTAGGAGAAACAAATATGTACATATTGGTTCGACCCCCCTCCCTCCTCTGGAAGGGAGGGGTTCCATACAAATGATACACAAATTCCCCCACATCTCGAGAACTAACCAAGCAAATAGAACCAAATTTGGTAGGTGGTTGTTTTTAGGGGTAACAAATATATCCATAATGATTTGACACCCCTCCCTCTTCTACAAGGGAGGGGTCCCATACAAATGAAACATGAATTTCGCACAAATTGGGTATGTGAATGTTTTAGAGGTCACAAATATGTCCATAATGGTTCGACTCCCCTCCCTCTTCTGTGAGGGAGAGGTTGCATACAAAAAAAAAACAACAAAAAAAACACATCAATATTGTTTTCGGCACATTTTGCATGTTGTAGGATAAGTACAACGATACACCGTGCCCCAGTGCTGAGTCGAGAAAACTTCCAGCTCGAAAAGTTCCTCGACCTGATCGGGAATCGAACCCGATATCACAACCGTGTAGGAGAGCTAGCCGACCGACATCGCTAACCACAGAACCACGGGGACCACTAACTAACCAACTAAGTGGAACCAAATTTGGCAGGTGAATGTTTTTAGGGGTAACAAACATGTCCACAATGTTTCGACACCCTTCCTTCTTCTGGCATATCTCCAAATACTACTTCGAAATCTAAGATGGCGACCTCCGGTTTCTGAAAAACAGCGGTAAATGACCAAATACCACCCAATATGGGTATTTCCGGAATTGTTACGATGCACTGAAGCCACAAATCGACCTTAGACAACATTTCGAATTGTAAGATGACGACTTCCGGTCTCTGGAAAACAGCCGAAAATGGCCAAATAACACCTAATAAAGGAGTTTCTTAAACCAGAATGACGAACAGAGGCTAGAAATTGTCTTCAAATGCCATTTTGCAATCCAAAATGGCGACTTCCGGTTTCCGAAAAACAGCAGCAAATGGCCAGATACCACCCAATATGGGTATTTCCAGAATTAATCACGCACTGAAGCCACAAATCGACCTCAGACAACATTTTTAATTGTAAGATGGCGACTTCCGGTGTCGGGAAAACAGCCGAAAATGACCAATATGAGCGCTTCTTTAACCAGATTGACGCACGGAGGCCAGCAATTGTTCCCAAATGCCATTTCTAAATCCAAGATGGCGACTTCCGGTTTCCGAAAAACAGCGGCAAATGACCATATACCACCCAATATGCGTATGTACGGAATTGTTATGATGCACTGAAGCCACAAATCGACCTATCAACTTCAGGCAACATTTTGGATTGGAAGATGGCGACTTCCGTTGTCTGGTGAATAACCGAAATTGACCAAATACCACGAAATATGAGTGTTTCTTTAACTAGATTGACGCTCAGAGGCCAAAAATTGTCTCCTAATGCCATTTCATTTTGAAATTCAAGATGGCGTCTTCCGGTTTCTGAAAAACAGCGGCAAATGACCAAATACCACCCAATATAAGTATTTCCGAGAATGTTACGATGCACTGAAGCCACAAATCGACCTCAGACACCATTTTGAATTATAAGATGGCGACTTCCGGTGTCTGGAAAACAGCCAAAAAATGACAAAATACCACCCAATATGAGTGTTTCTTCAACCAGAATGACGCTCAGGGGTCAGAAATTGTCTCCAAATGCCATTTTAAAATCCAAGATGGTGACTTACGGTTTCTGAAAAACAGCCTGAAGTGACCAAATACCACCCAATTTGTGTATCACCGGATCCAAAATGATGCAAGGAGCTAAAAATTGACCTCAGACACCAGTTTGAATTGTAAAATGGCAACTTCTGGAAAACAGCCGAAAATAACCGAATACTACTACATGTGGATATTTCCGTAATCGAAATGATGTATAGAAGCCAAGCATTGACCCTGGACACCATTTTGAGTTCGAAGATGACCACTCACAGTTTCTAAAAAACAACGAAAATAACTGAAATGCATTCAATATATTTCCGGAATAGAGGAGATGTACAAAAGCCAAAAGTCGAGGATATTGTCATTCCGATAAAACCAATCATTTTAAATGATATAAACAAATCGCAAGGAATCAATGAATTTGAAATGTTTAAAATTATTAAATTGAACACTACAATAGGCGAAACGAAGTTTGCCGGGTCAGCTAGTAAGTAGATAATTTTAAGTATTGAAAAGCTGTACGTAAACAACTCATTCTGCCAATTGATACTGCATTCATCATTTCTGTGCTTATGTGCGAAAAATAAATGACATGATTTCTGTATCGCAAAACTCACAGATTGATGAGTAAATATGTGGATATCCATTTCGAAATCAGTATGAGAATGGCCTTGGCGAAAAAATCAAGTTTTGTGATTTCGAAAGATATAATATAAAATAATCTCCGGAATAAAACATCTTATACCTCGTCACTTAAAAATGGATTGAATTGCTGTTCTCAAACTTATTATTGTATTATTTACATGAAATGAAGGCATTTTTCTGTTGCCACGACCAATTACAGGTTTATCCATTCTATCGATAAAGGAACCTGTAGAATTCCATTAGATGAAATAGAAGAAACATTTTGCGGCTTCTATTCGCGAAAGCAGAGGAAAATATCGAACTGTGTACAGCATAGATGGGTTTTGCATCAATTTTAACAAGATTGAGCAGTACGAAGAGATAGTGCATTTCATTTAGACTTTGTTTTCCCTCCAGAAAATTGATCATAATGCCTTGGACTGCCTGGAAACTCGGCTATTGCGGACGACAGTGGTACCATTAGCTTTTAGTATGCAGAGCAATTCAATTATGCATTCTCTTCAACTACATTTTAAACTGTTCATATCAGAATTCTACGAGCATTGACATTTTGCTTTGGGCACAGAAATTGAAGAAAATGGTAGCGAAACAGGGATTTTATTTTGTCGCATGTTATTTTGATATTTGTGTTTTAATCTGTCTACTAAACTCATTGGTAAAAGTTGAACAATTTCCAAAAAAAAAAAAATTTTTTTTCGCATAAGTAAGCTTTGAACTAAAAATTCTAATTATTCTAAAATCAAATAGTGACTTCAATACGTTTCATTTGACACAAGAACGTTGAAGTCGGTTTAGCTATCTTAGAGAAAAGTGAGGTTAACTGATTAGTTCAGCGTCCTAATTTTCCACATGCGAGGTCATTCCAGTAATATAAAAAAAAATCATTTCACACTGACCAGTAGTATCAAACAACTCTTTTCGATAATGTACAAACAATTTTGTTGAGATATTTCACGCAATACAATTACTAAATAAATTTTGGAGAGCCAACCTTTCTCGAGCACTTTGTATCGTTCAGATAGCTATTACGCTACACCGAGAAAAAAACAGCTGCAAATGATATTTATACGCATCCGCTTTCACGCTTCAGATTATAAAAATTACATACAAATCTGAAAATTTCTCCTTCTGGGCATCCTCGCGGTTTCGAAAATATCAATATTTATTAGTTGACGGCCGACTGGCTTTGATTGTCACCATTCCAAAAACGTTGTTGCCAGAATACAGCAGAACGTCACACTGGAGGAAGTGCTGGCCATTGCACAATGGTCCAGAAACCAAATTTAGGGGGAAATTTGTGTCTAGAGCTCTATAGCAACATTTTAGAGAAGAACTTTCTTTTACAAAGTTGTTACATATGATAAAGCGCTCATTGAAAAACTATCAAAGTCGTTTTTTATGGTCACCCTATTTCGAAATTAGTCACGCAAAGTGCTTTAATTGTGCTCAAAATAGCAGGGATGCATCTCTGTTGAAAATAATCAAACCCGTATTGTTTCGTTGGGTTGTTAAGGGGACTAGCTGCGAAATAGGGTGACCATAAAAAACGGCTATATTCGATGTATTTTATTTAAAAAAATTCATAACTTTTGAACCAGTTGATAGATTTTCGATCTTTTTGGGTCAAATTAAAGGTGATTACGTCTAGTTATAAGAAAAAATACCAAAAAAATAAATCTGGGTGCTTTTATATGCATAATGTATAAAATTATTGAAATTTTCGTCTTATTTTTGAATTGAATTTACTCAAATTAAAAAAATAACATATCTCTGAAAGTTCCTCCATTTATAGAGTCAAGTATGCCCTTCAAAATGAGACCAAAAGATATTTTTTATGTTTGCCCCAAAATGAATGACATACAAATGAAAAACGCATATTTTTTGATGAAAAATATTAATAACTTTGAGTAAAATTGAGATATTTACGATGTCAGCATTGCAAATTGTTTCTTTCAAAAAGCTCTAAAAGTCGTTTAAAGGCAGTTTTGAGATGAAACTTGAAATAAAAAAGTTAAAGCGTAAAATATGTTTTTTCAATATAAATCGGTTGTTTTCAAAGATAGAGAAAAGTTTTATTTCACAAAGTTACTTAAAATTAATGGAGATATAACATTGTAGAACAAATTTTTCTTCTATCTACAAAGATAAAAAAGTTAGATACTTGATTGCATCGAAAATGTTGGTCACCCTAATTTTCGATAATTTTTCAATGAGCGCTTTATCATGTGTAACAACTTTGTAGAAAGGAGTTTTTCTCTAAAATGTTGCTATAGAGCTCTAGACCCAAATTTCCCCCTAAATTCGGTTTCTGGACCATTGTGCATTGGCCAATGCACGTCCTGATACTACCACTACCAGACAAAGGCAGCTTTTTTTAGAGGAAGAAGTAGTGCCGCTGCACACACCACTGACACTGCTACCACTACCTCTTGTACCAGCAGCCACAACCACAGCCACTACTGGTACCAGCTAGTACTTAGTTAGGATCGTCCTAGTGGCCATCTACAAGTAAACTGATTGGTTTGAGCAGAAGCAGAATCATATATGGCCACTAGTGACACGCGGTCTTTAACAATTGATTTTTTGCCTCAGTCCGATTAAACGCAGTAGAATGAATGATGGACCCCCTCATTCGCCAAGGGGTGAACAAATTTTTGGAAAAGTGAAATTTAAATTTTTTTTCAAGCTATATTCGAAAAAAAATTCACTCCAAAACCCTTTTCAAACAGTACTTCATCATACAGAAAACATCAGGGGTTACATATAAAGCGATTAAAATTTTGGCCGCCATCTTAAATTCGCCGCCAGTGCATTCCCGGTTAACGAGGTATAATATAACCGTTTAAGAAAAGCGAGCATTAAATGACCAATCAGATCAATCAAAATCTGAATTTTAACAAAGCTCAACTATTTGCAATAGTACAGTTATTTGCATAATTAAGGCTAGACAAGTTTCAAGGTTTGATTATGCGTTTTAGTGTCGTATGGAAGCAGATAACAGAAGATACCGCACTAAGTTACGCTATATTTTATTATGGTGCTGTTGGGTGTTTCATATTTTTGACGAAAAAGAAAACTAAGATGAAGTCCAATTAACAACCGTTCCAACATTTTGAATGTGTAATGAATGAACAAGGAACTATTGACTTTTCAATTAAGTTTTTAATTAGTCTTAAAAAGGACAATTTATTGTTCAATTAAATATCGAATATGACGCTGATCGCATCTATGTGCTATCCCCGACACTCTTTTGAAAACACAGTGGATCGCTGTTTTCCCACTGAAAATTTGAAGGCCCACAGAATTTGATTGCCATCCCAAACGCTTGTGTGTTGTGACATCCCAAAACGTTTGTGTTTTGTCAAAATACGTCAGCTTTCCACTGTAGGGAGTGCCGTTCGATGTACCTACTGCTGATACTATCGCTATTGTGCGGTAGCTTTTTACTAGAGGAAGAAGTAGTGCCGCTGCACCTATCGCATAACAGCTAGCTACCATTACCGCTACAGCTGGCGCCACCACTGTAGCTAACGCACAAAGGCAAATTTTTAATAAAGTAAGTGTCGTTGCTTCTTCTACTACCCGTTGCACTACTTATCCGTTTGCGTTGCGTTTCAACAAGGCTTGACAATTTTTAATAGTTCGAACAATCAAATTGCAATTTTCTGCATTTGGACGTATGCGAAGATGATTTTTTAATTGGTTGCTGCAAGAACGGAGGAGATCCATAAATCCATTTGGAATTGGACATATTTTTTCCTTTTTCCGTTTTTATGTTTTTCTTTTACACCCCCATGTAGCCGAACTTCCTAAAAGACGTAGTTCTACGTCAAAAATAGTACAAAATAACCCAAAAGTAAATGATCGCCCTTGACATCGTTATAGATAAGGTGGCCATTCTGCCAAAGAAATCTGGATTTTGCCGATTACAAGTCTAACTAACCTCAAATTTTCCAGATAAATGACGACGAGTCCGATTTTTGACGTAGGACGTAGTTAGTTCCTATACCAAGGACCAAGTTACTTTCTGTAAAAGTAAAAATAAAATCGGGCATTTGTTAGATTAGATTTCAATCGGTAACAACTTTATAACCATCGATTATGATCGATGATTGTCATCATCTAATAAATAAAATGTAGGTTAATTTTGTAATAAGCTAGTTATTATTACTAATTTATTGTTTAGTGTTAAAAGTTGACGAAGAATTTCAAGGTCAAATTTACGCGGACAATGAACTAATCACATTCGATCATACCTAGCACAGATGCCATGAGTGCCATGAGACACTGACCGTTTACTACGATATACCGTTTTGATTCAAACTTCGAACAGTCTTTAACTTGGAATACTTTACAATAAAAATCGAATTATTATTCGTGTAATAGAAAGAATTATTATTATATACCATTTCGTTCCTTGGAATGTCCTTCACCCAGTGATGTATCCAGCTTTCCACGAGCGGTAATAGCGGACAGTGCACGCAGCCCATTTTGACGTTTTCTGTAGGTCACGGAATTTTCAATCGCAGTAACGAAGTAGAACATCTAACAACGTAGTAACGCAGCATAGTAACTTCAACAAACAACGGGTGTCTTGTTATTTTCATTTCGTCGTGCGCATGCGCGGATCAAAATGAACAAAACTGTTTATTAGAGTTGCTATGCTACGTTGCAAATTTTTTTATGTTTTTCACCCCGTTGCTGCGATTGAAAATTACCCGACCTACAGAAAACGTCAAAATGGGCTGCGTGCACTATCCGCCATTACCGCTCCTGGAAAGCTGGATAGCTTTTAACTGTAGGGCCACTTCCGGAGACTCAGCAGGCGTTGGAAAAAGTGACTGTCAGTATTAGACGGTTTGTCTATCTATCTCTTAGCTATTACATTGAAGTGTTCGGAGTTCGAATCACAACCGATTTCTAAAATCTCCTTGTTTTATATGTAAAACGTGTTTGAATGTATATAAATAGCACTTAATTGCAACAACAATAAAATAACCAACATGCTAAACCTTTGAGGTCGATGAGAAAGTTAATTTTTCGTTGATTCTTTAGTGCAAGAAGTTACATCATAGCTTAAGTGTTCGAAATCTGATGCAAATCTGATGTACTCTAAATCAGTATCAAACAACCTGTTAACACAGGGACGTTACTGCGCGATGTTACCACAAAGACGTCGAGTTCCCAGCAAACCGACAACTTTTCCGTCTGACTTTAAATAAGACGATAAGATCCTGTCATTCTAGAAGTCCTTTTTGAGCTGAGTCATTGGAGAAAGCACACGCGTTATAAACCGACCGACCAAACCGATTGTCCAAATTGTTTAATTAGAAATTGTATTAGTGAATATTTAAAATTGAAGTGAATATTTAAAATTGTACTATTAAATTAGAGGTACTATTTCGTGATAGATTATGTATTAAGCTTACTATTTATGCACTTTAAAGGAAGACTTAACCTAACCCAAGTTGGCCAGCCGAGAACAAAGGCCTGCAATAAATATAATAGCCACTGAATTGTAAGTTACTTAAAATTAGATTTAGACGAAAAAGCATTAAAATTTCTTGTAGATTGGAACAACGCAAAATATAGTTTCGATACCAGTAGCTGCACCTTTTTAATTCGCTGCGCCAACACAAGCATAGGGTAAGCAAGTATAATACGCCCTCCCTAAGGAACATCGTCAATATTGTAGTTATGTGTATCATAAACAACAAATCATTCATGCAGTTAGATACACGATTTAGTTGGCAATGAATTGCTATTATTTTGTTTTGCAATAACTGTTACACGAAAACGCCATAATTTTATTAAACATATGATTAAATCGCAAGCTCCCTAATCTACCGGAGCAAAACACCCTAGATGTAGTATAATATATCCCCATATAATAGCCTCATATTTCGGAGCCCATCTACAAAATCTCCTCAAACAACCAAGGTTTTTGTGTACTAAATTTAAAATGACAATGTGTTATTTTCTGTCAAATCTCCAGATTACCGATTCAGTGGACAATTACCATAATTGAACTAAAAATGTACACCATTTTTTTCATATACTCACTATATATTTTTCGAAGGACTGTCAACCCGATCAAACGATTATAACGAACGGGTAACACAAATATACATGTTGGACTCGATTATCCGGAATGCCCTGGTCATGCCCTGTACACCGTGACGCCAGGTCTGAATTAATAGCTTCCCTTCTGGTTGAAGGTAGGCAGCCGGCTGTTCCTGTTCGTGATGTCTTGGCGAGCCGTGACCTACCCTACATGTTCCTTATATACGTTTTCCTGAAATCCATCCATGCCCCAGTCAAGTCCTGTTCCCTTCCGCCTATATCCAACCATAAGACAAGATCAGGTTAAGACCCTGGATCCGGAACCAGCAACCAGACCCGCATGATACTCTCAGGGCCCGAAGGAGACAACTCAATATGCCAGTCCGTAATATCTTGGCCCTGCAGCGGAACATATTGCATATGTTGCTTACCTATGGTAATGGAAAAACATCAAACAACAAACCAGTGCTTCTAATGAAAAACATTCTAGCTTTAAGTTAGATTTAATTTCAGCTCGTAGTCGGCAGCGAGGATAAAAAATATGCTTTTAGTTATCAAGATAATTTAGAAAGTAAGACACCAGATATAATTGGCGCTGTTAAACATTAATTTGTATTTGGGCCGTGTCAAATAAATGATAGATGAAAAAAACACAAATTGTACATTTTAATTTTTTCCTGCCAAAAACCTTACAAAACTTGCTAAAATTTGTTTGTTAAGATTTGTTATAATCCTGATATTTTTGACTGATCAGGAAAATATACTATTTTTTTAAAGAAGATCCAAAAATTTTTCTAGCCTAGACCTAAAAAACAATACTATTAACGTACTTTGCTAAATATTTTGTATTCTGAAAAAAAAACAGACAAACTCATAATCTAATATCAATTTTGAAATTCACGTCAAATATACTGAAACAAATTTAAAAAAAAATAATAATTTCACAGGCATAATTGTTTTATGAGTAGATGTAATACTAATAGTAGAAATACAACATGCAAATCGATGCACATTGACAAAATTCCAAAACTCATGTCATGTCATCACTCTGCATTGTTATCATATTCTCATGTGCATTTTTTTTCACCGCATCCTACTTAAATGAGTCTCAAACAGTGCGGTAAACCGAAGCACTGATGAGACCTTCTACGTATGTTATCAAACTGAGCGCTCAAAACTTCATCCAACAATCCAACGATCCGAAACCAATATTTGATTTGATGATAGTACGTACAGTGACCGCTAGCTTCCTGCTTAACACATACCCCCATACGTTCTTGGTCGTGCTAATCCACAAGACAATGGCGATAGCGGAGCTAATTGAGTGGAAGGCCTCTGAGCAAACATATGTATATACAGCAACAAGCTGCCGCTGAACTAGGCAACATTAGTAGCAGAGGCAGTACACACATAGTGACCTATTTGGCACCGAACCGAACCGAACCGACCACAGGAAACGATATGGCCCAGTTCGACGATTCCACAACTTGCTTATCTGCAGTTTCAAACATTGACCCAACTTGACGCCTTCTAATGGTGAGCGCCGCTAGACTAGACGAAGATGGTGTCGGCGATGGGCAATCTGCTCAACAGTGGCGCGGTCAGTTGTTGCTGCCTGTGATTGCGGTCACTTGATTGGGGAAATTTCAATTTGTCCAATATTTCCCTCCCGTCCGTCGTCGCAGCGAAACATGTTTCGATAGACACTAGCTCGAGCCCGTAATGAGCGATTTGTCGTAAAGATAAACTCTGATAAAGCGCCATTTTGGTGCAAAGGTCAGAGTTTATTTTTTTATTTCTCCAAGTTCAGTAAACTTTTTTGGTTAGCTTATAATATGTACTTTTTGCAGGAAAAAATTCAGATTCATGAAAAGTTAGTTTTTTGATATATTTAATCTATAATTATATTTTTCTGTTTTTTAAAAAAAAATGTTTTCTCATAGTGCACATTTTTTCTGTAAGGGTAAAATTACTATCATTGTTGAGCTAATCTTTTGTTGTTTTCATGAAAAAAAAAGTTGATTTCTAAAATATGAGCCGAATCAAAAATGGTTAATTAAAATAGTTGCCCCTTTTTTGTAAAAATTGCTCTGTATTACTAGTTCTTTTTTTATATTACTTTACCTTTACAATCTTGAAAAGCTAACTCAGATTAAATGGCAAAAAGGGGCTACAAATGCTTTGAAGCATTCTCATGTTTCTCAATTATTAACACATAAGTTAGAACTGTGTAGCCGCTACTTTACTAGCCTAGCCACAGAGCATGCATTCATCGAATATAAAAAGAATGTTTTCAAAAGCTCTTGATAGCACTGGACTAGTGCCAAACATAATAGCTTAGGTTAATGTTTCATTTCAATGCGAGAATGCAATGCAGCTCAAAAGAACAATCTTATTTCTTTTTCTAAAAGGATGTCACTTGAAAAGCTTTCAATTTTTAGTAATTGGTACTCAATATGAGCAACTTCAGAAAACAACTTTTACACAAAAAACAATGACATTTAGCAGTGCTAGTCAATGCCTAGCTCTGCACTCGCCAGGTTTGCCAGCGACCTTCGCGTTTCGTTCGTGAAATGCTGCCGCCACAAACAGCTTACTGGCTGCCTGCGGTGCCCGAAACCGATTGCGGAACGTGACGAGGTAACACGTGATCCCCATCGAATTATTATCAGCGTATTATTCACGCTTACAGTTACTAGTGTAACGGGGCACCGACAACGGCAACAACATCGCTCTGAACTACGTCCGACAGTGACGATGACGGGTGATGGTGACGACGTCAAAATCCTCCAGAAATTCGATGGTTCGCCACCAGTGGGGTGAGATAAGTCTATTGCACTCGAGCTTAGCAGGCACGAGCCGTGCCATAAGTCGTCGCAAGGAATGGGAATTTATTCTATTTATTATAAGTACTGATATCAGCGCCTGTTGGGTGACTCCTAAACACTTCTAAAAAACTAGTGATTATCATTAAATCACGTAGAAAACGGGGTGTTGTTCAATCCGAACCCGGCATCGAATTTGTTGTCATTTCGATTCGAAAACAAGTGATGTAATTTTTTACAATTATTTCATTCATCGTTACGACGATGCAGCGGAAAGAACGCCGGCATACAGACAGATGTTGTTTACTGGTGCTGCTCGTACAAACTTACGCCGCTGCGCCGCGCCGCCCGGCTTTAGGTTAAGTACCGAACCGACCGCTCGATGTAATCTATGCTGACATCAACTAATTGGCTAGTTCGTATGTACGCTGTACTGTGCGGTTAGTTTTCCCTTGAAGGGAAACTGGCCTGTCACTCGCCGGCACCGGTGTATGTGTACATATGTATATGTGCGCGCGTGTATCGGCTTGTTTGTGCAGTAAGAGCGGCAAATAAGGGTTTGTTTTTGTTGATCCGACTACTTGACAGTGACTGCGCAATACTCAGGAGTGAAATAATCTGTCTAGTTTATTTGCTTGCTCGTCACAATACTTAGAAGACTAAACAATAACAAACGTATTATTCATATAATTCAAGACCTAATACCCAGTAAGGTTCTATTGTCGATTAGAAAGCATATCTTTGACCTGAATATTTGGTCCAATAACGCTAAGTAGGGCTTAGTGCGGTTCGATTTGATATATCCTAACATAAATATTGATCTACGTGCTCTTTATCATAAAACATTTTCAAATACAGTTCGATGTCAATATCTCTTCCGAAGAGTTCAGGAACAAATCCCAGTTTGGGAGGTGTAACTACCGACAGGCACGCATATCTAGGCAAAATTAGAAAGAAAAAAAAAACTAATCCCGTTACTCTTCCTCAAAGTTCTACTTTTATATCGTTTCGCCCCATACCTACACAAACTTTAGCTCCCTACCTGAAGTGCGTTTGGTTCGGCAGCGTGCTGCTCCCACCGGGAGGAGGAAACACGCAATGGAGCATCAAAGTGCGTAAAGTAGACGAAACACAGAAAAAAAGCCAAGCCTACACAGAATCACGATCCCCGCGCGCTGAGACGCACACCACAGGAACGCACTGGCACCCAAAAGAACGATCACGGCCTCGTCTGCTTGTTAAGACGCAAATTTCCGCTACACGTGTCGCTAACTGATAGCGACGGGTTAGTCGACCTACCCTCACGGTGCCCTCCTCAACTCCGTTGTTCGCAGTGCTTCCTATCCTACCGCCTGCCTCCCAGACTAGACTGCGACCGGTGTGTATTTGTGTTTATAATAAAACACAATAATCGCACGTTGTATAAAGCCAATTGGAGGCAGTGTGAAACGTGAAAGCTTGCGGTTTATTTCCATTGCAGAGATGAGTTGCGAATAGAAGAAATGAATTCGAATCAACAACTAAAGCTTTTGAAATAGCAATAGATGTAAGAAATCAGAAATCGAAATTTTTAAATCTGAAACCAGATACCGAAAAAAACAGCAATCAAATGTTGGATATCAGAAATAAGAACCGAAACCAGAAAACAGCACAAACTAGAGAAAAATGAAAGATTATAGCTTTTCAACCATTCCTGTGAATTTTGATGCCCCTGGCAGAAACAACTTTTTCAGAGACTTAATTGAGTTTGCACATAAGCGAACGTTGAAGCGACGAATCCGGCGAGCGCTTACTGTGCGATTTTTTGGAGCACTTCTGCGTACAACAGGGGCAACAAAATTCACAGGAATGGTTAAAAAGCTATCTAGGGCAATTTATTTGTGCGTTAGGGTAACATTTTTTCGCTTTTGTCGACTAATGTATTTGTTCAATCTTCGTTTCACATAAATCGTTCAATAAGTCACAAATGTAAATTTAAATTTCAAACATTGAAAATGTGAAGAAAAGCATTCAAAGTTATAGGTAGTGTTTCCACACTACAATCATTTAAATTATCGAAAAGGTTCAACACCCTAATAAACTGTTAAAATGTCCAAATGTCAGAAGTTTTAAAATCATCGAAAACGTCAATATTGTCAGGGACGACAAAACAGCAAAGTTATTGAACATCAATACTTCAGAATTGTAAATAAACGTTTAAAACATTGAAAACTATTAAAAACGATTAAATACTAGTAATTCAATAAAAAATTAATTTTTAACTTTGCACTGCAAATTGAAAGTTCCTATAGGCTGAGGTTGTCATCTTGTGCCATTAGTATTTTTTTCGAATCACAGCTAAGTTTTAAAGTAAAAATGGTTACAAATGTTTTAGAATATTTTGAGAGTAAGAACGGTTTGTTTGATTGGAGTGACGTCTTCAGCAAATTTGTAGGTAAAACAGCAAAAGCTCAGAAAGGTATAGCGATCACTGCAAAAACTAGAGGTATAAAAGTGTTCCAAAGGGCCGAATGTTGTATATCACTCGACTCAGTTTGACGAGCTGAGCATTTTCTGTGTGTGTGTGTGTGTGTGTGTGTGTGTGTGTGTGTGTGTGTGTGTGTGTGTGTGTGCGTGTATGTGTGTGTATGTGTGTGTGTGTGTGTGTGTGTGTGTGTGTGTGTGTGTGTGTGGGTGTGTGTGGGTGGGTGTAACGCTCTCCCAATCTCACTCGATTGTCTCAGAGATAGCTGGACCGATTTTCATGAAATTAATTGCAAATGAAAGGTCTAGTTGCCCCATAAGACCCTATTGAATTTCATTGTATTCGGATTTTTAGTTTAGAAGTTATGTACCAGAACGAGAAAATCACGAAACATCATTATCTCCGAAATTACACAACCGATTTGAACAAAATTATTTTCAAATGAACGAGCTACCTAAAAAACTCTTAACTTTTGAATTTTATTGAGACTGGATATGTGGTTTAAAAGTTATGGACAGAAACATGTTCTGGAGATTCTTTAATCTCCCTCATGTTTCTCAGAGATGGCTGGACCGATTGTCATAAAATTAGTGTCAAATGGAAGGTCTAGTTGCCCCATAAAACTCTATTAATTTTTTTTGCAATCGGACTATTACTTTGCCAGTTATGTTTAAAAATGTGAAATCCAGCAATGAAAAGAAACAAGTTCCGAAGACTACTTAAACTCACTCACTTTTCTCAGAGATGGCTGAACCGATTTCCACAAAATTAGTGTCAAATGAGAGGTCTAGCTGCCTCATAACACCTTATTGAGTTTGATTGTAATCGAACTGTAAATGTGTCTGTAATGTGTCAAAATGTGAAAATCACGAAACTTCATTATCTCAGAAAATAAATAACCGATTTGAACAATGTTGATATCAAATAAACGGGCTAGTTAAGGGTTAACTGATGAATTTTATAATGATTGCACACGTGGTTCAAAAATTGTGAAAAGAAACGTGGTCCAATGGCTTTTCAAATTCACTCGTTTTCCCAAAGATGGCTGAACTAATTTCAACAATCTTGTTGTCAAATGAAAGGTTTGGCTGCCTTATGGGTACCTATTTCATTTGATTATAATCGGAATTTCATTTCAACGGTTGTGTATTAAATTGAAGAAACAACAAAAGTCTATCATCACAAAGATTACACGACTTATTCGAACATAACTACTGGCTGTCTGTCAAACTTACAGGTAACAAATTTCATAACATAATAATACATGGTTTAAATGTGATGCAAAGAAGGGAAATTGATCGATCAAAATATGTGGCCTCGACATAATTCAAACTCGGGATTATACTAGCCAAAAGTATTTTTCTGAATTTAGAATGGTGTTTGAGGTCGAATTCTGGCTTCTGTGTAACATTCCGGTTTAAAAAAACCCATATTGAATGGTGCACGAATGCACCTCAGAAACGAAGGGAAATGAATATGAATTTCCTTAACTGCGTTAAGGAAATTCATATTTAAATACAAGATCGTTTAAATAAATTTATAAAGAAAACAAATTTCAATTATGTCTTGTAGTTATTTTTGTAGTCAAACGTAATGAAAATTTTTAATCAGTGTATATTTATTTGTTTACTTTTAACCCTAGACTTAAACTAGCTTATTTTTAATTTTTCAAAGCTTATGTAGTTTCATTAAACTCTGGTGTTTTTTATTATTTTTATTCAATTTTGATTTATTTTAATATTTTTATTTTCTTATTTGAATCTATTTTTTGATATTTTTTATTTTCTCTCAATTTATATAAGAAAAATTTTCTAGGTTCCTTTCTTTTATTTTAAGAATTAATTATGGAATGTCTATTGATTGCGCAGTACAAAATAAATATTTCCGAAACCCTTTTCTTCTATATAGATTCTAGAAATTTTTCGCGTGGGTCGCAACACATTATCAGATAGCCCTCCCTCTCTCCTTCTCAAGTGTATTTTATGGACGTTTCCTTGCGACGTTTCAGCTTTAGATGAGTCATGAAAATAAAAATAAAATTCTGCTATAAATAGAGGAATTTAAAATGATATATAATCGATTATATATTTAATCCCGTCCGATCTATATATGAGTACAGTGACGTTTCGATTACACCACGATCAAAAAAAAAAATTGCGTCATTTATTTGAAACATATTTATTTCATGTTATTTGCATGTGTATGCTGGTCTCGAGGTACGATGCTGGCCTAACAAGCCAGTCGTCGTAGGTTCGAGTCTCGGCTCGGTAGAGACTGTTAGTGTCAGTAGGATCGTAGCGCTAACCCCGCAATTGTCCTGTATACTTAACAGTTGGCTGCGAAGTCTGTGTATAATAAACAGAAGGTCGAGTTCTGATACGGAATGTAGCACCAAGGCTTTGCTTTTTTTTATGTGTTAATGTATGTTCATATGTGTGTGAATGTTAAGTTTTAAATGTTCGGTATAATTGTGCTGTTGGTTACCAAAAATTTGTGATTTAGAGTGAAAAATAAGTCCAGCAGAAATTATCAAGTGTATCTAAAAGTTTTAACAAATGACGAATGAGAAAAGCTGGGTCTCACCGCTAGGTGGATTAGTTTTAGTTAAGACTGCTGCAGAAAACTAGCCGAAGCAAACTACTGTTCGAAATCTTGTATATTTTGATTTGAAGCACGAAATTATTATCTACAACTTTGCTGAAGACACTATACCAATCAAAGAAGCTCCAAAAATATTTTATAATTAGGTGATAGCATAAAGAACTTAGTGCTGACATATGAATCGAATAAACTAAGTCGAGGGCTAATAATGATGGAGATATTTTTAAGACAAAACGGGTCACAGTGCTCTCACACCGTTTTTATAAAAAAAATGCACCAAAAGATCTGAGTACGTGTTCAATTCGTTTGGTCATGCTGCAACTCTGGTCAAAATTTCGAAATTATCGTACGGTACATTTTTGAATAAAACCCTTTAGAAGGCGGTAGAGTACAATAAGTGACATGAAAACGACGACATACTCATTTTAAAGCACGTTTTTCAACCAACACTTCTTGAAATAACTTCCATAATAACATCGCAAGTATTAAATGGTGTACGGAATCAAATTGCATCTTTTTCAAATGACTGTAAATTTTTACTCATTAGGTATTTTCTATTGAACGTTTGGGTAAAATTTGTTCAATGTGTACTATTGACACTGTGTATGTTGCACTCAGCTGCTAGTGTAGTCGTTGCGAAAATTGAGTCGGAAGAACAGAAGAGGCGTTAAGAAATTTTGCACACATACCTCGAAATTCTTTCTAATCTAGCAATCAGCAGGACGCTAGGGTGGGTCAATCTACGGTAACTCGCCTCTTAACCCTCTAGTGCCCAAGTTAATTTTCAGATGGACTTCGAAAAAAACACTATGAATTTTTATAAATATTTTTTATGTATTGATCGAAGCTTTTTAAAGGTTCAACTGAAGACCGCCTAAAGGCGGCACTGGGCACTAGAGGATTAAATCGGTACAATAAGCGTTTGACCATCGACCAGAAAGAAAAAAGTGGCCAAAATGGATCTACGTATAGTGTAAAGGATCACAAGCGGTTAGTTCCAGCTTTTAAGAGGAATTCGAAAAGTTCAGTTAAAGATGTGACTAAAAAACTGTATTTGAGTAAAACTTTCTTTTAAGATGCGACAAAACGGGATAGCTCCAAACGGCCGAAACACAAACGGCCGAATCTCAAACGGCCGAATTATATCAATACTAACGGAAGGCCGAAATTTCGATCGGCCGAATCACGGAAGGCCGAATTTTATTTTTATTTGACTTTTTTTTTGTTACAGCAACATCGAAAAATGGATGAAAATTTAAAACTTGCCTTAGGGACCATCCATTAATGATGTCACGCGTTTAGGGGGGTGGGAAGGGGCTTCAATTATTTTGACATTTTGTGACATATGGGGGAGGGGGGTTAGCTTGAGTGTGACATCACATTTCAACTAAAAAAAAAAATAAATAAAAAAGTCACATACCTGACCACAGACATCAACTCAGAACTATTTATTATATTTGCATCATTCATTTATAGTTCTACGATCCCTTTTTTTGCTTAAGATTTGCTTTAGATAAAATAAATGACAACTTTTTTCTCGCTAAAAAAGCATAATGTTCTGTAATTCTGTTTTACCGTGCATGTTCATTTATGAATGACAGCGCAATTTCATTAATTTTTAGTGTCTCTCAATCCAATCAATACAAAAATTGTGACAAAACGTAAATAAGAATGCTTGGCTATTGTAACATGTGGAGAAGGTTTAGATTGCGAATTTATTGAAAAAGAGGAACTAAATATTGATGGTCTTTCAAAAATCAGCAATGATGCTGCAGTTACTGTCTCGGCTTTCTATGTCGTCGATATGCGACTCCATCAACAGCATCCTTGGACTAAGAACTAAACGCCTTTTCTAGTTATCTTCTATAATCTTCTTTTCCTTTTAGTTTCAATTTTTCTTTCAGTAAAATCGTTCTTATTAAGAAAAAATGCATTCCTAACAAATTTCTCGATTTTTAATCGATTATTACCAAAGAAGGGGGAGGGGGATATAAAAACGTGACGTCATTAAGGGGGGGGGGGGTCAAGAAAGTTGTGACAGCTTGTGAATAGGGGGAGGGGGGGAGTTAATTTTTTCCAAATTTTGCGTGACATCATTAATGGATCGTCCCTTAACCCTCTAGTGCCCAAATTAATTTCTAAACGGACTTCGATAAAATCATTATAAACCATTAAAAACACTTTTTAAGTATTTATTAAAGCTTTTCGGAACTTCGACTGGAGCGGCGGCCTCTCGCATGCAAACAACTGATCTACTGGATTGCCCGGATTACTGAAGCATAGGGGCAATCCCCTAGTTTACGTCCGAACGAGCGGTAACGAGTAAGGATAGCATGCGCCCCGGACAATCGAGTTGGCCGAAGGCCACGAGTGTGCTGCATTAAATTTTAAACAGAATCAATTTTCAATTTTTTTCATTCTATTAAACAATTAGGGAGCGGAAACAAAGAACAAGGAAACAAAATAAATATTTTCGAAACCCTCTTTTTTGTATAAATTCTCAAAATTTTTGGCATGGGTGGTAACACTTTATCGAATCAAATAGCCAAAATTCTCCTCAAGCATTACGTATTTTAAGGACGTTTTCTTACAACATTTCAGCTTTCGATAAGTCATATTTAAAATAAAGAAAAATTTCCTGCTATAAATAATCGAACCTAAAATGATATATAATAGAGTCTATATATCATCGAGTCTATGTATAATCGAGTCTATATATAATCGATTCTGACCTATAAATAAGAACAGTGACGTTTCGATTATACCAAGATCAATTTCTTATTTATTTCATGTTATTTTCGTGTGTATGTGTTAATATATGTTCATATGTGTGTGAATGTTAAGTTTTGAATGTTCGGTATAGTTGTGCTGTTGGTTATCAAAAATTTGTTACTTAGAGTGAATAAGAAATGCACCAGAAATTATAGAAATCGTGTAAATCTATTTTAACAAATAATAACTTCGAATAAAAAAGGCTGGGTTTCATCGCTAGGTGGATAATTTCGAGTTTCAATTAAATCAACATTAATAATCAATGATTTTTCGGCCTTTCGAATGATTCGGCCTTTTGTTGTCGGCCGTTTGATAAATTCGGCCGTTTGTTATTTCGACCGTTTGAAATTCGGCCGTTTGTGATTCGGCCGTTCGTGTTTCGGCCGTTTGTAGGTAAACCGACAAAACGTGAAGCATTACATAGGGGAACTGCTCCATTATTCATCTCATTAAGCCGATATTCACGAAGAATGCAAGAATTAAACACCAAATTTTAACGAAATCATTGAACAAATAAACAAAATACGCTTACGTGCTCTTATGGAATCGTTTAGCATTATATATTTAGTATATTTAGTAAACTAAGCTAGATTTATCCTGAATTTTGTAATTTTGTATGAATGAACGTAGCCGCAGCCCGTCGTAGTAGGTTACCTAGATATCCGCTGTAGTTGTTTACGTGCAAAGTTAGTAACCTAGGTAACCACTGCAGTGCTGACGATTTGTGTCAATTATGTTGGAATAATTCAACATTTTCAGTATGTTTTTTTCGTATCAACAGAAACTTAATTGGGAACTTTTGATTTTCTCCAGCGCAGTGAAAACAGATGAAAATACATACAGTTGAAATTCAGGATTTGTAAGACTTCATCTCATATATTTCTGATAATTCAAATTTGTTTTTGGAAATTTGAGGTGAGCATTTCAAAGATTGAAGTATTCTGAGTGCAGTGAGTGATTTTGTTTAGTGATTAAAATAAAAAGTGGTCCGCTAGTGATGAATAAAACTTTGGTTGGCTGCTGAACGAGTTCCGTTGAAGCCGTATAGAACAATGCGCGGATTTTGTTTTCTGAGGTAGGTGATTGAATTAAATGAGTTTTCAAGTACAGATGCCCGACTATAATATTACTTTTAGAGCTCTAAGTGATATTTGAGGATTTACTTCATGGGAAATTTTTAGTGAACTAAGAAGAATCCATTCCATGGATTAGCAGATTACTTCGTTACAACCGGGACGGCAATGAGCAGGTATACTTGAACGAATACCTCCAAAAGCGTGTAAAGATGTAATTCACCACGCTTGAGATCGAGAAGCCTCTTGGTTACAGCAGAGTTTTGAGAGAAAAAACTGTTCAGCTTGTCTACAGCCCTGTGTGTTATTCCATCGGTTATCTATTTCTAGCGTTTCCCATGTTTTTTCGCGATTAACGGTGGATTTGGAGGTACCCAGAAATAGCTCGTGGCCAGTGAATTGCTTTGCTGATCCTTGTCATGCAAGGTAGTCAGCATTTTTATTGCCTTCGATACCACAATATCCAGGTACCCAGCACAATAGAAATTGGTTCTGTCGAGATAACTTTCGTAGTGCTGCGCTGCACTTCCAATCTGATTTTGACGCCCATTTTATAGACTTAGGTGCCAATACAGTCGAATCCCTCTATAACGACAATTTTTATAGTGACAAATCTCTCTATTGCGACATTCTCAATGCTCCCTTCTGTTTTAAATACATAAAAATTATTCGTTTTATTGCGACATTTCTCTACAACGACGGTGATTTATCTGCTCGAGATGGTAGTATTATTGTTGTGTTAGAAGAGCTGTATTGATAGAAGCCTAAGATGTATTGTCAAAAGCGCCTTCAACAATAAGAAGAGCGCATAGCGCCGTTCCTTGATACTTAAGCGACTTTTTGATAACAGTCACTTTGCCATGAAGAGATATTTTCGTCGATTTACCGGGTTGGTAAGCGTGTTGATCTTTGTGTAGTGGCGAATCAACAATGTAATGTGTAATGAGAAACTCGCTGCGGGTATAGTTATCTGCAATTTTCTCCATTAACTTCAGCAGTGTAGATGTGAGACTTATGGGTATGAAGGTCTTAGGCAGTGTTTTTGTCTACCGCCAGCTATCTCTGATATAGTGAAACCTACGCGGAAAAGATGTATCAGTTCGGGCATTATGATCCCATCTGATTTTTGTTTAAAGTTGGGTAGAATGCCATCTGGTCCTGAAGACTTCATAGGTTTCAAAGGAGCTCAATGCCCAATTGGTTGAAGCTTCAGTGAACAATCTTCGAGCGAGCATAATTGAGTTATGGCGCTTTACGTCATGTCTTCGGAATCTGCTGCTTCGACATTGGTTGTTCGGTTATACATGTGGACCAAGGGGTGTTTATTAGAACCTACAGTGATTCCCAAGGTGCAACGGTGAGACTGCCGTCCTCTTCAACTACCCTAGGTCTACGGACATTACTTTCTGAAATCGCCTGAATGTTTCGCTTCTTAGAGGATTAGCATCAAAATCATGTGTTGATGATCTGACAAGCTTGGTTCGTCCGAGACATGCCATTTTTTGACTTTCTCGGAAATGTTTGCGCTACCTCTGCTGTTGCTATCCGAGCCGCCCCAAATCGTGTGGTGAGCATTCGCATCGCATCCGATGATGAATGGCTTATTGACTACTTCGCAGTACCGCACGAGTGCGCGAACCTCGGGAGACGGAACATCGTGCTGGTCACCGGGGAAGAAAGCGAGTGCTTGTTCGTTGGTAGCTGGGAATTCTGTGACTGAAGTGTATTTGGTTACTCTGCTTAACAGAATTGCAGTCCTCGGTTTATGCTGCGTATTAGAGTAGATTAACCTAGCTTTTGAGTCCATGAGGCCAGGAACTTCTGTGTTATTGTTCCATGGGTCCGGTCCTGGATCAGAGCAACGGTTGGTTGCTCTTTGGTGAATCTTTTGCTAAGGACCCTGGAGACCCCCTTTGCGTGAGGAAGCTCCACCTGGATGCAGCGAAAGCAGACTTTGCGTGTTGGATCCGTCCGTGATTCAAGCTGTTTAGTAACAGCTGATCCTTGACTTCCAATGCAGGGTTGCTTTGAGTAGGTGGTGATGACAAAGCTTAACGTTCCGTCTGTACCTTTCTGTTTTTTGGCGAGATTGCATTGAGTAGGTGGTGGTGACTGAACTGATTGTTCTGCATGTAATTTTCTTCTCGTCGCAACAAAAGTATCCTTCCGTATTTGGTAGTCGATCGGCCCACCCAGCCTATGTGAGCTTTACCAAACATGTAGTTTAGTAAGAAGCGCGGTAATCCGTTCGGCAGATTGTTCATCGATCTCGAGAAAAAGTTCGACGGTTTTCCCTGTCACCTTGCCACTGTCCAGCGGATGAATCGCACTATCTTCTCGTTTAAAGTGTCCGTGCTGATTAAAAAATAACTTGCCAACAGGATCGCTTTCAGCAGGGTATCCATGTTGAAAACACGCAGTTGTGCTCGTTAGGTTTAAGATGATCTTCTCCAATCACTATTGCGCTGACCAAGTAAAGAGGCAGTGTTTGATCTGGCATTTCCTGAACATAGGTCTGAGTAGCGGAGAATCCAGTGCCGCAATCCGATTCAGGATCGAATCGTGCACAGTTCCAAGTTGCTTTTCGTATAGAAATGGGTGATGGCGATATTAATAGCCTCAGCCATTTCCCTGTAGGTAACTCCCACCGAGTGTCTCGAGACCGAGAGACTATGCTCATTGCTGACACGAGATTTTTGGGTACGTTGACGTTGTAGGTTTGACCGGCCGGAGGATCTGAGGGCGAGCATTCTGGCTCCATCCCTTGAGTGATCCCGCTTAACGCAGTAAGGCAGAGGTACAGTTAGGAGTGTGCTGGTACTCGACTGGCTCCGTTTGCGGTTACTGAATATGTTAAACCCCGCTGACATTTATTCCTCGGCACGGGTCGCGTGACACCTTAGACTAGGGTTGTATCCATTCTTTTTACGTAATAGCCATGGAAAGTAACTATTACAAACATCATCCTTTACAGGGGCTCTGGACCCTTTTTAATATTCAGGGGTTAATCAGGGTATTCAATTAGTTCAGTCAGTCTAGGCAGTTGTTCCGTTTGAATTACCATCTTCCATGTTCCAGTTTCAAGTAACGTGGGAAAAACTATACCACAATATACCTAACTAATGGTGCCTAACTAATATACCTAACTAATGGGCATTGATCATAAGCGCCTACAGCGGGAACTTCGTCTAGTAATTTGTGTTTATTTTTCTTTTAAGGAATAAGATAAGAAAAAATAGTTTTTTAAATATCTGAAAAAAGTTAACAGTTTAAAAACCTTTTTATAACCGCAAAACTCCACTTAAACAATAATGGTTATTAGATCATAGAAAAAAAACTGAAAAGTTAAAAAAAATGTGAACAAAGTTTTCTTCTTGAACAGTTTGCCTATTTTTTAAAAAACCACAAAACTTCACTTTTACAATGATAGTTGTTTGAACATGAAAAAATGGAAACTTTTCATTCTGTCAATATTTTTACACAAGTTTCAGAAAATACGTTGTGAACATAAAATAGTAATACAGTGATCACCCGATTATATCTCACCCTGATGATAAGGAAAGTGATAAAATCGGGAAATTGTTAAAATATTATTTTTTTTATCGAAGATGTTAAATCAATAACTAAATACGTAAAATCAGTGATTTTAATTTTTTTTTGGAAAATTCATCTGTACAAACATGAAAAAAGCTGCAGTTATTTTTTCATAAATCGATATATCTGAATAATGACAAAAGATAGAGAAAAGTTGTCAAGGGATGAATTTGAGAAAACTGTCTGAGCTTTTATAAAAAATATTTAAAAAATTCAATTTGAGATCCTGTACTGAAAAAAAAAATTTCAAAAACAAAAAGTGACTATAAAAAACCGATCATCACTATTTTTTTAAAACATTTTTTTGGATAGATAATTCGGTTCCCTAAAACTACTGTAAAGTTTCTTGTTTTGAGATCACCTAAAACTTAGCCTAAGACACCAAGCGTCTATCTTTATCTAATAAAAAAGTTAATATTCTATCTCACTTTTAGGAGGATTGATCACCCAGCTTTCTACATCAAAAGATGCGTTTTCAAATATTTTGAAACTTCTCCGAACATATTATACGTTTATAATAAACATTTGTATCACTATTCAGTTATTCGCACGATAACAGCAAAATGTAACATTGTTCATCGCACGGTTTAAAAATTTGAATTATTATCGAATTTTCATGTACCTCTGATTTTTTTCGCAGAAATGTTGTCAACTGGATAAGAATCAAGGATCGGGAAGTTAAAAAATGTTTCATCGGCGATTTTTTGAAAAACTTGGATTTAAATTTTTTTAGCGCAAATCAACAAAAAAAAAATCCCGCTAACTTCACTAATGTCAGTCATATTAACAGTCATATTATTACGCAGCAACCAGGGCATTTGAGGGTAGTGCAGTGTCATTAAATTTCAAAAATTTAACAATTAAGTCTGTCATTTTACCACAGATAGACAGGCGTGCCACTCCATACAAAATTCTAATAAAATGTGGATCCGATTAATTTGTGCGACACGTACTGGACATATTTCGCAACCTTTTAATCTATGAATATGAATTTCATGGTACCTCTGTTTGTCTGTGATTTAACCATAGGAAATCACACTGCCCATAATTCAAAAATTGGCTAATATGCCATTTTTACCAAAATCGAGAAAACAGTTTCTTGTGATGGTAAACACTCTAAAGAAGGTCCCTATGGAAGCCGATTGTCAAAAAATGCATTTGGGAAGGCAGCAAATGTGAAACAATTTTGGCTAATATCCAAAATAATTGAGTAGTTGTCTAATATCCAATATGTTTCTACCTGCGGCATGTTCACAAACCAGTGTATTATTACTGTACTCTGTTTCGTCTAACTTTCGAAAGTGTGTTGTAGTCTGATGGTTACTGGCGACAGGTAAGCGATCGTAAGGCCCTTGCATCAACTTTGACTTTTTTAAGAACAATATATTTTATGCAACAAGAATTAATTTGTGGTGCTGCGAAACCCAATGATCAAAACGCGTGAGTATTTCCTTCTGTCATAAATCTTTACATTCTTAAAAATGCTGTTTAGCTTTTTGATTAGAAGTAATATTAAAGAGAAGATACAGGTTTAATTTTAGATTTGATGAGAAAAAATAGGAAAGTGGATTGTGAGACTATCATGAATAAAAATATTGTCGTTATATTGTTATATTGTTGTACGTAACAATTGTCTCGTCGTCCTTTTCGTCCTCACTTGTGCTTCCGTGTTTGATAAAACAAAACTTAAAACCATTTCCATCACCAACGAGCACGATATAACTCACATCGTATGGATATTAGCCAAATTGCACACCGGTTTGTCAACTGACCTTTCGTTTATAATTGAAACAACGACTACTGCATTAAAAATACGTGGTGGATGGAATTTTTCTGCAGATTTCTCTGTTTCAACTCAATGGCAAGGTTCCGGCATATATGAAGGGTGATATAATCAATAAAAAAGTTGTCATGTTAAGTCAAAACATGTTGTACCGACAAAAAACTTTAAAATGCGTTTTTCTCAATTTGATGCCTATGGCATATTAACCAATTTTTGAATTATGGGCAGCACAGCAATCAATGCATTTGAGGATAGTGCAATGTCACTTCATTTCGAAAATTTCACGAATAAACCATGAAGCTAGACCACGAGAAGTGTAGAAATTTGGTTCGCGTCTTGTGCTTCAAACTTCTTACTTCCTGCCTATGTATAACGAAAATGATAAAAAGTATCCAAGAGTTTTGTGCGGAAGTTGTTATCTGTGGGTGTACTGAAAGTCCAAAAGTAAGTGGAATGTGATCTAATTATTGTCAAATTACTTATTGCTGACGCACCTTTTCGAACAAGGTCTGAAGCATCGAGATGTGCACGTCCACCACTACAATGAAGATACTTAAATATAAATAACTTTGAATTTCTCAAAGGAAAAATGTGTTTTAATGATTTTGTTTACCTAATCCGACCAAGATTGAATATTAAGGAAATTTTCTCTACAAAAAACATAAAAACAAACTGGTTTTCTGGATTCCCGTACGTTTTCCTGTACTCCCACAAAAACTGTTACGTCTAAATTTGCGCTGAACGTCTTTTAAATAAATGAATTCAATTTTTCAAAAAAATCGCCGATGAAATATTTTTTAACTTCCCGATTCTTGATTCTTATCCAGTTGGCGACATTTCTGCGAAAAAAAATTAGAGGTACATGAAAATTCGACAATAATCGGAATTTTGACACCGTGCATCGGTTGAATTTTTAATGTAAACTGCATTCAGAATGATACACAGAATTATGAAAAATATCTTAAATATTGAAGCGTAATAGAAAATCAGTTCACCCTAACATTTTTTTAATGAAATGTTTTATGATGATGAAATCGGGTGAAAAATGTGATAAAATCGGGGGCAGATAAAATCGGGTACAGATATAATCGGGTGATTACTGCAGCACGAAATGACATCTATAACCTGTAGTACCATCAGGCTAAAATTTAAAAATGACAATAAAAAAAAAATGGTCACATGACATACAAGTTGTCGCAACCCCATAGGCTGTTAGGCAAGAACAAACGTGAAAGAAGTATATTCGCATTATCAGTGTTTTCATATTTGTCGCAAAATATGTTTGGGCTCCATAATTGATTACTTCATTTGTTCAATTTATTTCGTGTGTTTTTTTGGAATGGAAATATGAAAAGAGAAATATAAGTTTTGCAGTTCAATTAACATCGATTAATGGCTTCAAATGTCATTGAAATCAGATAAAGAGAAAAATCATATTCCTTTCCGGCAGCAAGAACATCATTACCCTACAACTAAAACAATGTCGCACGCTAACCTGTGAGGCTAATAGCGGTCTCGACCAACTATATTAGTTGAGAGAATTTATTATCTATATTGTTTTCGGCACACTTTGCTTGTTGTAGGATAAGTACAACGATACACCGTGCAACGATACACCAGTGTTGAGTCGAGAGAATTTCCAGCTCGAAAGGATCCTCGACCTGATCGGAAATCAACCCCATTATCATAACCGTGTAGGAGAGCTAGCCAATCGACATCGCTAACCACAGAGCCACGGGTACCACATATTACTACCCTGCTGAGCCGAAAAAAAACTTAAACAATGTTTAGAGCGAATATGGTATTTATCCCGAAGCTCTTGTTGATCATATGTGCTCGAAGTTTATGCTACCTTTAGTACAACAAAACTAGGATTACATTTTTCAATTTTCAACTAGGTACCTACCTATATTTATAAAATATAACACGCGTCAATGATGTGTTTTGCGAAAGTTTTTATCGACAGCATAAAAAATGAGTTCAAGTTGGAATGCGTTTATAGCTAAAAAAAAAACAACATGAGTTTTGTATGAAGTGATACCCAGGAACGAGATTAGTTACATAATTACATATTGTGAAAGAAAATTAGAAGAGCAAATCAAGCTGAACCGAACGACCCAACGAAGTCGTCAAGTAACCTGTCAACAATTCTAAACTGATCTTAATGTATCCTGATCCCTAGGTTCACCTTTCGGAACGATACCATCATCGTAATCGGCTTGTAAAAAGCACAATAGACCCATCATTTTCAGCCCGTAAATGCTTCGCTCGCCGCAAAGTAGCACTGAAAACTGTAACCGGTTTGTCAGCTCGGAAAACACCTCTACGGCTCCGAGTATCAGCGCTAGAGATATTTCATTTGGCGTGAGATTTCCCTCCCCGTATCTCGAACCGGCTCGTGGTTTCGGTTTCGAACGGGTATCGGTGCGCAATTGTCTTACAGATTTGTTGACTTGTTTTTACAGCATATCGCGCGCGCACGCCTGCTTGTAGTTGGAAGATGCGTGGGAAAGCTGCTGCCTGCCTTTTCCTTTCCTCACCAACCTACAAGCTCAGCCCGACCCTAGGGAAAACATAATTTTTCTCGTACAGTGACGGTAGCCACTGCTGCCACGCCGCAAATATAAACAAAATTCACACATCATCACACATATACACACAACCATTCGGGGCCGGTTTCACGCCATGCAGATGGGATTGCGGTATCGTGGTCTAGTGGTTAGTACGTATACTAACCGGCCGCTCCCCACATCTAATATTGCCCAAACCCAAACCGAACTGAAATGCAGTTTTCTTTGTCTTTCCTTTCCATAATAGTACAGCCCAGCCATGTGCTGCACGTGCATGTCATTTAAATATACCGGCTTCCCTACGTTCCGCCTTCATGCCAACTGGCAGTACGGTAGAGTGACTCCTAGAACCGGCTTTGTAATTCGTACCTCCGCCGATATGACTGCGGGAGGAAACGCTAGCTAAGTTGTGCGACTAGTCTCTCTCTAGTATAGCAAAGGCAAAACTACATCGCAGCACAACAACACTCTATCGTATAGCGTAGAAAAAGAAAACGACAAATACAGCAAACGGGAAAAAGTATGACAACTGGCTTTCTCATAATTCCCCTTCCGTTGCAGCAGTCGTCTCCCGGGCTGGAGTCATCTACGAGCGCACGACACGATTAAAACCCAAGGATGAGCTCATTTATTTCCAATCAACAAGTTTGGTTCTTGTGTTTGTTTTGCTCAGCGCATTTTTAAAGCAGTTTGTCGGGGTCGGCTAGACAATAGGGGGGGGGTTGCGACGGCGGCAAAAACAACGGCGGAATGACGGAGCAACGAGCACCTGAGAGTGATCGTTATTAGAGTGACACTATTGGCGGAGAATTCGGTGCAGGTAGTACCGGTTATTTCGGAACCGGCCGGTTCGTCTTTGTCGTTAATGGAAATCCTATTCTAGGATACTTTTATAACAGGATACAAATGAGGGAGCAAAGGTTTCAAACAAAAAATTAACTTAATTGCTATTTGAGCCTGGTTTTAAGCACGCTTATACCGAGGAGTAATTATCTACAATATTGTACTGATTCATTTTAAAGCATTAGAACATGCTAATAAATTAAATTGTGTTAGATAATTCCATACACAAAGCCATTTAATTTTCGCAGCTGTTGAATCTGCATTGATTCAATTTATAACAGTTAAACTCTAATCGGTCTGCACTGTTATACAAAAAATGCCACTACTATCCGCCAGGTGGCACAAAACGTTTTGCTAGTAGCGCCGCCGCGCGAGTTGGCGACCGTTTGCAGAACATATAGCTCTACAGTGAAGCCCACAGAAGCATGTTCTTTTAGGTTTATAAAATTATTATTCTTAGCTTGGGGAGTTTTATGGTACATGTTGCTACTACAAATACAAATATCTCGGTCACATATCTGTTTTGTCTGATTTGACTTGCAAACTTCCCTTATTCACATAGTGGAACGAGAACATTTTTATGTTGATTTCGTCAATATCAATACACGGATTGAGCATCCATCATAGTGAATAGCAACAGGTTGCAAATGTTCTCAGCTGTTTACTTACTTGACAAATCAATGATTCAATATTGAATCGAATGCATGTTCATATCGAATGCAACAATGTGTCACATTGTAAAACCTATACCCAAATGAAATTCACACAGTAGTGATATGCGTGATGTTTTGTAAGAAAAATAAAAAAAAGTTATTTTTTTATACATATTTGAACATGTAGAGGCTGTATCTAGTAAGAAATTTTCTCATCCTTAAAATAGAATCAATCAAATTGCTGTTAGTGGTGAACACTTAAAGTTAGTGCCAATTAAGGAAAAATATTCAAGAAACTTTAAAATTGAATAACTCTGAGTAGATTAACGTTAAAGTCTATGCGTAGAAGACGTTTTTCTGGTCAAATGTGGCCTACTGTCAATCCCTAAAATATTCACAAGAAACCACAAGAAAACCCTGAATCTGCGAGCCTTCGCAAGATATCTGTCTGTTGCATTCATATTTAATTCAATCAAAATTGAGTATGTTTTGATCGCCTATTAACTGATGAACTACTGTTCATCAATGAAGTGAATTCACAGCTTCTCTTTTGAAAGGTAAAAAAGCATATTCCTGCGTCGTTGCATTGGAAAATCGTTTTGTAGTCACAACCGCATTTGTGAGAGTTGCACCATCGCACATAGGGGTATTTGAGTGCAAAAGTTGAAATAAATTGCAAAACTCAAAATTATTATTGAGCTTCCATAATTAATACCACTAGATTCATAGATAGTGGGGGTATCCCATGGTAACTATTTTGCTATAATTTGTTTTGTTTTTGGCTCACAACAGCTGTCAAACTAGAAGGTAAAAGCAGAGCAGATTTTGAATACGAAGTTTTGTGATTTTTTCGGTAGAATTTATAATACTGGTGATTTTATTCGGCCTGTTTCGAATATGGATCTTCAAATGAGAGGTATACATTAGGTTTTGAACATTTTAGATGGAGGGTTTGGTGTCTTGTTAACTGTATATTTTGCATTGCCAATTATGGATATTTTACCTTTCGAATTGAACTTCGAAATTGTTTTTTTCTATGTTCTGGACGTTTCTGTGCACAAACAAACTCATTTTTAAGTAGATACGAGTGTCCTTAAACACGTCCAGAAAAAAAAACTTGCGCATGTTTGCGCGTTCAGGATATATCTTGATTTTATGCAATCCTATCCAATGTTTTTTTAAATTTATGAGTCGTTTTTTTGAAATCGTGACGTGTTTTCAGACACCGAAAAAAACTTTCTGAGGAAACTTCTTTGAAAATGGCTTCAAGAATCCTCTGCCACACCATGGAATGATATGTTTAGTTTTTTGGAGGCGAAGTTTTTCCCAATAATGAATCGTTCTTGAAATCGCGAAAGATGCTTAAACAGCGAATTAGTGTTATTAAAGCAAATATCATGCGCACGTGGACAGCATCTAATCGACACAAAATCCGCTTCTTTGCAATGAATGATACTTTGAGTCTCTTGGTTCCAGAACAAGTCAATTCCTCTAAGGAGGTCGTTGTAACATTTGGGTACGATTTTTAGTCTGATAAATAAACGTTTTTGTATATAACTTCGTTTAACTGTATAAAAATCAAATATAAATAAGAATATATTTCCAGCTAAATCTGTTTTTGTGCAATCGTTCATTTTTGTGCAGTCTGTATTGAAACTGTCTGCATAAAAGCAAAACTTTAGAACTACATTCCGAATCGAATCCAGAATTTTTGTTTGTTATTATTAGTCATTACTTCGCTGTCAACTGTTTGGTGTACAGGTCAATTGCGAGGCTAGTACTACGATTGTAAGAGACCTGGGCGTAGTCATAGACTCGAAACTTACATTCATAGAACATTAAAACACAATAATCAACAAAGCAAATAGTATGCTGGGCTTTATAAAAGGCTTCGGCCATAATTTCCAAGACCCATATACAATCAAACTATTATATATCACATACGTCCGACCAATTATGGAATACTGTAGCATTGTATGGAATCCCTATATTGTAACACATAAAGAACGCATTGAATCTGTCCAAAAACAATTCCTTTTGTACGCGCTTCGTGAGCCAAATTGGACAGCATTTCCCTTACCATCATATGAAACACGCTGCATGCCTATAAACATACAAGCACCTAAAGAACACCGCGAACTTTCAATGCTTTACTTTATCAATGACATTATTTCTCAGCGCGTGCAATCTTCTAAATTATTATTGCAACTAAATTTGTATGCACCCAGTCGTCAATTAAGAAATCGTAAAATATTTTCGGAAAACTCTCACAGAACTAACTACTCAAAATATGGCCCAATTAATCGCAATTATGTGTTCACAGTCCAAATAATCACTGACGAAGGCACTAAGTAAGTGTTGAAATACGTATATGCAAGTGATAAGTGAAAAGTGATAGAATTAAATAGTGAAAGTGGATAAAAAGTGTAATGTGTGGTAAGAAAGGTTATTCATCACTGCTACGTAGATATTATTTATCTTTCAGTTATAATTTTCATATTATAGACATAGAAACTGCTTAATATGAAAATTTCAGCGTTATTGTGCAGGAAAATATTTTTTTCCAACTTTTCAATCAAAATACCCCTATGTGCATCGGGTGAAATTGTGTTTTGATTTTGTTGCTCAATTAAGCTTACAGTTAATACTGATAAGGGGCATTTTGCATTCATTTTTCGATAAGCAATGTCGACAAAGAGTACGAAGATGAACTGTCTGAATTGTCCGATAATTGCGATCAACGTCTACATTTGGTACTTTTGGTCGTACATTTTGAAACACGATTTCAGGCGTTATGTAGGAACCATTCCCGGACTTATAATGAATTCGTTCATGTTCACTGAGGTTTACATGTCAAGAGGCGATTTCGAGCAAATGATCGTTAACGCATACTTCGCTGTGCTCGTGTTTGATGTGATAGTAAGTGAGATCAAATGAATATTTTTGCAGTGGTTTTAACGGACCTTATTTTGAAGCTGCGTCCAGTATTTGTGGTGTACATTCGCGAAAAATTGGAGAAATTTTTAGAGAAAATATCGTTTATGTACAAGGAAATGGAAGTTGGTGGATAGCGACTAATTGAGGGCAGAACATTCTTTATGTAACTTGTACTCATTCCAGAAAAGTGATGACCACGTAGCGCTGGGAATAGTTTCGAGGCTCACGAAGCGAGCAAGAACGCTATCTATCGGCAATATTATAGTTACATGCACCACCGCAGTATGTCTCATTATTTTTCCGCTGTTTAGTAGCAACCGTAGAATGTTGTTCAGTATGTACATTCCCGGGGTAAATGTCTCAGCTTCGCCTCAGTATGAAATTTTATACGCTATGCAGGCACTTTGGATGTTTCCCGCCTGCGGAATGTACCTTCCATTCACTAATTTATTTATGTGTACTACGACCTTCGGAGTCATTCAGATAAAAACATTACAACACCAGTTGACAACACTCAAAGATACTGTGAAGAACAAGGATGGAAAGAATCTGGACAACACTATGAATAAGATCATTGAAACTCATCTGCAGATCAAAGATTATGTGTATGAGTTGAACTCCATATTCACCAACGTATGCTTTTATGAGTTTATGACTTTTGGGGTTTTGGTTTGCTCCTTGCTGTTTCTACTGAATACGGTTTCTTTCTCATATAGACTTGTTAAAGTTACAGTTTTTAAAAGTAACATTATTTTTAGAGCGCAGATAACAGTCAGGTGTTCGTCATTGTGCCCTATTCTGTTACAACAATGACGCAAGTATTCGTGTTCTACTGGCACGCAAATGAGGTTCGCGAGGAAAGCATGAAAATCGCTGAAGCTGCTTACAACGGACCTGTATGGACAAGGAGGAATCGATCAAAAAAAAGCTTCTACCGATCAGTCTTAGTGCTCAACGTCCACTGGAGGTAAGTTATAATTGCTTAATAGTTTCTTACAGTTTCTGTCTTTGATTTTCAGCTAACATTGGGCAATGTTTTTCCGATGACGTTGGAATGGGGGGGGGGGATGTTTCAATCCTTGATGAATGCGTCCTACTCATATTGCACTATGCTGAGGAATTTCAAAGACTGAGATATTCAAGCTGTCATGCGTACGATTTTAATTTTTTTCAGCACAATCAAGTGTGTATCAGAAAATAGTAAACCGTCAAGAGCAATGCATTATTTTGTTGGGTCAATTACAAAAGTACTTACCCATGGCACATATAAGGCGTATTAGGGGGATGTATCGAGACCCAATAGTTTGGAATCTAGTCTCTACGAAGAAATATTACATTTTGATGTTGATGTTCATTTAAAAAATATATTCAATAAAATTGTTCACGGTTCAATATTTCCACAGCAAATATTCTGTTTGAATTACTTTGTAGAAAAAAATCACATGCGATTAAATTTCTATGAATTTCTACTAGCATTTCTAGATGCACAACACTGAAGTTTGTTGCCTGTTCTAAATTTGAAGTTATTTTCTATTGCCAAAATTCATTTTAAATCTAATTCACCATATCAAATACCACCAAAGTACACATTTCATATCCATATTATGTAAGAAAACATCCTAAACAACAGGTCTGTGTCATTCAAAAACCAAATTTCAAATGGGTTTACGATGTCTCACTCAATCGTGTACTGCCATGCCCAAAATGAACCCTCAAAATACCACGCTCATTTTAACAGTGTGACATTGAAGAAAAATCAATAAAATTTTTCCTTTGAATTGATATGTAAGAAAGACAATAAAAGCAGTATAAATGGCAAACATCTTTTTGTTTTCTAAATGATTGTTTACTATTTCTGCTTTAAACTAAATCTGTGTAAACATCAGTTTTACTACTGAGCTTGATGTTATGCTTATTTAAAACAGTAATCGTAACAAAAAATTTAGGCAATGTACCATGGAACAAATTTTATATGCGAGATTTCTCCACTATTTAAAAAAAAATTATGAAACATTCATCAACAACATCAAGCAACTTCTCCGGATGCTGTCCAGAAAGTTTCATTGAGATTGTTTAAGTATTACAATTAGAAACAAGTTTTAAAAGATAATCCACTTTCAAACACAATTTTCCCTTACAATTGCTACCATGCCTTGTACGCAAGCAGTGATAACGGAATCAAATATTCAAGGATTGCAATATATTTTTCTGACAAAAGCTTCTATAACATTCAAGTTTTATAATGAAACGCTTTTTGTGCAGAATATTTACATTAAAGTTGGAATTATATTTCACCAATAGCGAAGGCTTCTGTTTTGTATCATGATCGGAACCGCTTACTTCCGAGACTTCACCGCTTCACTTTGCCTGTGTTTGATATAATGATGGATTTCACATACCTAGGTACAACTCATGAAAAAGTTTTTGTTAGAAAAACTTTTTTTCCTTTAAAGTGCCCGTTTTGGAATGTTCAGAATAGTTTTAGATAAATTAACTGCCTACCTAAAAATATATAAATTCAAATATATCTGATATAAAATGGCTGTTCCGATTATGATACATATTTTGCGTCCGATCATGATACAAATTCTGTGATTCGATAAAATAATATATTTGCACGTCGAATTGGCTAAAAATTATTGTTCCTGTAAACTAGATTGTTTTGATAAATGCAATTCATTCATTTGAAAATGTTGAATGATGAAAATGTGGCATGTAAATGTATGTTTCATGAAAATTGTTCAAAATTGTTCCGATCATGATACTTTGCCTTACGAGATTTACCGTTCGCAATTTTCTTCATCATTTAAAACTTAAAACAGTCAAGAGCAAATTGACTTTTCCCATATCAAACAATATTTAGGGTATGGCACATGTTCTAAGCAGCTTTAGGAACCGCCTGTGTACTGAGACGAAATACTCGAAATGTGTTGGGTGAAATTCAAACAAAAGTATATCAATCTGTTCTTTATCTTTTTCTCTGTCAGAACTTCTTTTTAGATTGTGAAAACAAGTTAGCAAACATTAATAATAATCAATTAAAGTTACCAATCGAGGGAGACTATTCCAATCACCCCGAACCTATTTTGAGCAGTTTCCATCTGTTTTGCAGGCTTTTTTTTTCAGCACCCGGAGTGGCTCCTGAATGGCTGCAATATAGGTCGATTTGTTACGATTATTGTTTGTGCACAGATTTCTTTGTGATTTACGGTATTTCTTATATTTGTAAGACAGCTGATTGTCTACAAAGTTTTCGATTCCATCCTCGAAATTGTCGATATTGATCAGAATTCAGGAGTTTGAGGCCTGTTTTCTTCGACTGATTAGAATAGGCGCCACTGCTTAAGTCGTTCCTTACCCTAGATAAATTTTGGGTATGTGGATTGAAATAGTAACGAATTATTTAGAATTTCTGTACCAGGATCCAAATTTTATACCATAGTTTTCTTGATCAATATTTTCGATGTCGTTCCTATCATATACTGACAAAACGCTCTGCTAAAACAAATTTTCATTAAATTGCATCAGCTTTAAGCTACTAGTGATTTCTTAGTCGACAAAGCATAATCTTGATATTAGCTACTACACCATGCCGCAATCTAGAATGACAAATTAAACTTCCAGTGTCATAATTTGCTTTTGTTTGAACCCAGTTAATGCACATTAAATAGACACTAAAATAAGCACTATGCTATACTGACATCTGGTATTTTAATTATCACCAAGAGTACGCGCTGCAGTGGTATTTTAAAGCGGGATCACCACTTTTACTACGAACAGAACAGAAATTTCACAGAAACATGCCGCATAATCGAAAACTTTTATATACAAATTTACATGACAAAAAGTAGAGGGATAGAAGTTTTCAAATTTGCAGAAAACAAATTCACAGAGGGGTCTCGCCCACGTTTAAAAGATATAGCAAAACCAGTATGTCTATGACACTCCCAGTACGCTCCAATTGAATAATTTTGAGGCGCTAAAAAGGGTCATTCGTATGTCATAACTGTGACTCCGGTAAGTTAAATATATCATTACTTTCGGATTGAAATTTGTCGATGACACGAGCTGGTTCTAGTTCTCTAATTAGTTCTTCACATATATTACAATAAACATTCGATACCAGCCTATGCATAACCAACTGTTAGCAGTAACCAAACGGCTGAACTAACATGTTTGGTCATGTTCAGCAGTATCACCAGACATGCCTGTATGACAGTGCTTCCCTGTGCTTGGTCCGTGCACTATGGAAGGCTGTGGTATATATTTTAAATCACCGCCTGCTGCGTTGCGACCTGCCACAACTCTGTTTGCTGCTGGTTGATCCAATATCTAGTGAATCATCTTGTAACAGAGATCGAATAGACAATGAAGCCAGAATTTCTGCACTAGAATCTGACATCTGCTTTGATCGATTTTTTTTTAACTTGATCTTTTGCTATCATAAGTTGAAAATGACCAATAGTCATCGATTGAACGGATTTCTCCTTAGATCTACGGATTTGTTTCACATCTTCTACGGATCCGCAGGTGAAATCTACGGATTTTTGAAAATATCTGCGGAAATCTACGGATTTTTTCAGTTTGCAATTCCGGAATGAAGTCATCTAATAAATTTGAAGAGTGTTCTCCCACGATTCATTTGAAAAATATTGCTTTTAGTGGTAATAAAATTAGATAGGGTAGCGAACGGTTCCGGCAGGTTTTCTGCAGCAATCTTATACAGAAACCTGCCGAAGAAAACCAATGCCGGAGTCGTTCGCCACCCTATTTCTTTCTAAACCAATTCTAAAATTTCATTTGAAATTCTACCAAAAAAGAAATCCGTAGAATTTTCGTATTTACACTACATATCTCTGGCATCTCTGTCTGGCATCACTCCTATCAAACTCTTAGAAGTTTAAGGGTGTTATGGTCGAAAATTGATCAGATAAAAATTTATGTGAATCGATCTTTTTTATCAAAAAATTAAATCATATTTCTTTGTCAAGTTCCATTCGTACAGAATAAAGGAAATATATTGACTCAAGCTTACTTTTCATCGAATGTGAATCGCCGGATTTTTCCCGTGACTCCTTTAAACAAGTTTTGTACAGTCTTCTTGGTCAGTTTGTACGCCACAGAAAACAAGTGAGCCTTGAGCTGTATCTCATTGACAACTGTCTATCCTGTCTTCTTGAGGTTCCGTTTGACGATATCCCAGTATTTTTCTATAAAGCGGATCTCTTGTGTGTTTGCCCTTTGGCACCACCTGGACCTTGATCGCTCCAGGACCTTTTTTCCGTAATGGCAAGATGCCAAATGCGGTCAAAACAGAACGGAACAACTGTGTTGCTTGAGGAGAGGTAACCGACGTTTTTTCAGGTACTTCTGCACATAAATTTCCTTTCGCGCTTAAAATGTTGTTCTAAAAACCACAGAAACAGACTGCCTGCCACACGAGATATTTCTTTGCAAACCTCGACAGCTTAATGGGTTTGGAAAACTTTGCCACCTCTCCTCTTCCAGTTGCCGTATAATATTCCTGTCCAGCATCCGTACCACGCAATCAAACTTCGTCAGCATCTTCACCTACAATTTTAGTGGTCGTTCTCTGGCCGACTTGTTTTGCTTATCGTCACGATTTGGAGACAACACCTTTTTGTATGTCCGGCACATTTTTTAGCTCAATTCATTGTTGTAGATGACAATCCCAGCTGGCTTGCGTAATCACGGACGGAAAACTCGGACAATCGTTCTCCAAACACTTTTATTGCATTGGTGACGGTTGATTTGGCCACGTTCAATAATTTTGCCAACTTGACGCGCGAGAAGTTCGGGTTTTCGCGATGCGCGAGTAAATTTCAAAATCAAACATAAGGTATGATACTATACATCAGTTACGGAGCCAGAAATTCCGTTCGGAGAAGGAGAGGGGAGGTTCTGCTATCATTAGCGAAGCCGCTTACCGTGCAACGCACGTGCTGTTTAAATTAACCGCTGCTCCGTTTTGTCTCTTTCGAAAAAATGTTCCCATGCAAAATTGCATCTCAATCGTCGTGCATTCTGTTGTATAGTCTGAAATAGAATATTTTTTCGACATTCCTTCGCCAGAATACAAGTGCTGATAATAGACAACCCGGGGTGGCATTGTGCAGCTCGATTCGAACGATTTCTGCTATTGTCGAGCACGTCACATATTGCCAGTTTTGCCATAAGCTCAAAAAAAAACTGTCATTGTCATTCGTCCTTCAGCTCATCTAACCCGCAAAGTCGAAAAAAATACGAAAAACGAAACATGACGCCCACCAGCGACCATTTACTTTTGTTCGAGCTACTCGAAACGAAATGCCCAATGTAACCCCCGTTTTCCCCGGGAGAAACAACGACGAGCGCATGGCAGGGCAATGAGTAGGTATAACAGAAAGGAATAGCGATGATTTGTTTTTCGAAGCCAAGAAATAAAAAACTATAAAAGGACAGGCGGAATATTTAGAAAAGAACACCCTATCGAGCCCCAACCTCCCCTCTTGGCTACGCCACTGCTATACACACACATCTTTAAAACGAGAGGTGTTCAGGTTTATGAATAATGAAAATAATACGGCATATTTGCCGGCTTCTGGGTATCACTCTGCGTATGCAAATACTGATATTTGAGCGCTCTCTAAGTCGCCGTCTATTGATCAAAAATGGTGTTCGGGGCGTAATTCCTTTTGGGAATATTAATATTGATAAGAAGGTTTGATTATTTTCTTTACTTTTTCGTAACTTTTCAAAAACGGAAGTCAACATCGTCGCATCTTACCAGTCAAGCAGTGTAGACGTTTTCTAAAGTGTCGAGTGCGATATAATAAAAATTGCCGGTCTTTTGGACTGTGCCCATACATATACCAACAAACACAAAAACAATGGCAGCAACGCCATACCACTTAACCTCAAACGGACCACGTGCTAACACGTTTGTCGTGGATCTATCAAATGTGCCACAAAGAAAGATTACCATGGATTTGATAGTTAAATTCATCGATGAGAAGCTGGAAATTCCGTTCTCCAATATCATCGCCCTGCAACATAACACAGGAAAGACCATGGTGTTCATCGAGTGTCAGACAGAAGAACTTGCTATCAGAGCGGTCGACAAGAACAATGGCAAACATGAATTATTAATCGATAACCTAAAATATATTATCAATGTTCTTATGGAGGACGGTGCAACGACCATACGAGTACACGACATTTCACCACAAACGTACAACGGAGAGATAAAAAACGCGTTGATGAAGTATGGAAAGGTTCTTTGGCTTAAGGAGGAAGTATGGTCGGAGCCCACCGTTTTGAAAGGGATCAAGAGCGGAGTTCGTTCAGTTCGCATAAAGATGCATACAGCTGTGCCATCATATATTAATGTGAATGGACAGGTCACTCTAGTAACCTATAAACACCAACAGCAAACTTGCCGGCATTGCAGCAAGCCGGTTCACTGGGGACGTAAATGCGTCGAGGCTAGCTATATGGAACAACAACTACAAGGAGGAAACATCAGCGACCGATTGAAGGCTTCGGGGGTAGACTATGCAGGAGTATTAAAACAAAACCTCATAGAACATGAAAAACATGCGGGAAGTCAAAAGGTAGGTGTAAATTTCACAAACCTAAACGAGTTCAAGGCCAAAATGTCTCTACTACACAGAACACAACACAATTGAACTCTAACACAGCTAGTATTCAAGCGTTACCAGAAAACACTTTTACACACACACAGGCAGGCTCGTCAAAATCGAACATGTTTACAAAAGTATTCAATATAATTCACAACAGGCAAACTTCGCGAAATAATAATGAAAATCAAGATGATATTCTGTGTCAGGAAACTTCTGATAACAATATGTATGAATGTTTAGAAACAGATGAGAACATGGCAACTTCTGATCCAGGATCGCCGCCAGTAAAACAAAAGCGCAGAAATCGTAAAAAAATAATAAAATAAATGGATTTCTTGTCATACAATATTGGTTCAATCAATTTGAATGGTACTTCTAACGAAAATAAAATCAATGCTTTAAGATCATTTATATATTTAATGGAGTTTGACATAGTCATGCTTCAAGAAGTTTGTGAAAATGTTGTTATCAATGGGTTTGATTCATTTATGAATATTATGAATGGCAAATGGGGGACAGGTATATTGATAAAATCACACATAAAGACGTCGGGTATACAAAAGAGTATCGATTTACGTGTAGTAGCTTAAAGATAGACAACCATACTACAATTTGTAATATCTATGCTCCGTCGGGAACAGCACAAAAAGATGCTAGAGAACGTTTCTTTTCACACACGGTTCAGTATTATATAAATAATGGCAATGGAAGGTTGATAGTAGGTGGGGATTTCAACTCTGTTATCAGTCGCAAGGGTGCTAACCACTTTTCTAATTATAGTCAAGCGTTTAAAAATTTTGCACAATCACTAAATTTGTGTGACACGTGGGAAGTGAAACGAAGCAATGAAATTGATTACACGTTTGTGAGGAATGGATCTGGTGCTAGATTAGATAGGATATATGTTTCTGAAAGTATGAAAATGAACCTAGCAGACATAAAAACTTTTAATTGTTCCTTCACTGATCATAAGGCGGTGTTTTTTAAAAATTAGACTACCAAACCTTGGCCAACCATTTGGCAACGAGACATGGCGGATAAATGATGCGGTGTTTACACCCGATGTGTTAGCGGAATTTAGATTAAAATGGGTGTGGTGGGTGAGGCAGAAACGGTACTATCATTCGTGGATATCCTGGTGGGTTGGTTTTGTGAAACCTAAAATTATGTCATTCTTTAGATGGAAGTACAGCATTATCAAAAAACGATATCATAACACAACTGAATTTTTTTATTCGGCATTAAATCATTTATATAAGAATCATATAAATAACCCTTCATTATTACCGGAAATAAACAAAATAAAAGGAAAAATGCTTGCTTTGCAAAAATAAATGACAAATAATTTGTATAAACATTCAAAAACATATATCTCAGGTGAAGATGCTTCAGTGTTTCACATAGGCGAAAAAATTTTGAATGAAGAAAAAACACAAGTTAGGGCGTTGGAAATAAATGGGGAAATAAAGACCGACAGAGAAGAGATAAAAAATGAAATTGTGAAGTTTTATACACATTTGTATGATAAGCAAGATACTGTGCAAGATATATATTTCAATCCACGAAACATAATTGATACTGAACTTCAGCAGAACCGTGACTTATTGAATGATATTACACTTGATGAATTATGGCATGCAATAAAAACAAGTCAGTCAAAAAAATCCTCTGGCTGTGACGGGTTGACAAAAAATTTCTACGTAAAATGTTGGGATATAATTAAACAAGAAATAGTACAAGTAGCAAATGATGCGATACGTGGTAATTTACCAAAACAGTTTTTAGATGGGATAATTGTTTTAATGAAAAAAACAAGGTCAACGAAATCGTATTGATAACTATCGACCGATTACGTTGTTAAATTTCGATTATAAATTGGTGGCTAGGATAATGAAAAACCGGTTATCTACATTTTCACATCTATTAATATCAGATATTCAAAAATGCTCCAATGGAAATAAAAATATTTTTGAAGCTACGTGTACGACGAGAGATAAAATTGCTGAAACCAATTTGAAAAAGGTAACTTCCTTATTGCTGTCATCTGAACTTGAGAAGGCGTTTGATAGAACAAGTCATAGTTTTTTGCTAGAAATAATGTTAAAAATGGGGTTGAATACAAATTTCGTCAGATTTGTACAATCCTGCTATAATAATTCGTTCTCAAGAATCCTTATAAATGGAAAGTTATCTTAGCCAATCAAAATTAAAAGGTCTGTCCGGCAAGGTAACCCTTTATCTATTTTATTGTTTGTATTTTATATTGACCCCCTGTTGCGAAAACTCAAAGAAATATGTAGCGGAGTAAATGAGATAATAAACAGTTATGCAGATGATATCAGTATGATAATTAATGACTTAAGCAAATTAAGCTTGATCAAAAATGTATTCGAAAGGTTTGAAAAGGTTGCAGGTGCAAAAGTTAACTATGAAAAAACAAAAGCGATCAGAATAGGCCGCAACAGAAATTTAGATATTCCCAACTGGTTATGCTTAGTAGACAATATAAAAATATTGGGAGTTTGGTTTCAAAATAGCAGTAAGTTAATGATTAAACATAATTGGAGTAACCTGATACAAAAATTGAGATTTATATTGTGGAATAATCAATTTAGATGCTTAAATTTGATCCAAAAAGTTATTTACTTGAATACTTTTGCCTCGTCACGAATATGGTATCTGGCCTCAACGATAGCAATAGATAAACAATTTATAGCAAAACTCAAAAATTTATATTCGAATTTCTTGTGGTACCGTTGTTCTTTGCGAATTGCTTTCGATCAAATGTGTTTGCCACGTAAGCGAGGAGGGTTAGGCTTGATATCACCCGAATATAAGTGCAAGACGTTATTGATAAGAAGATATCTACGGCTAAAACATGTTTTACCTTTTTTCCACCATTTTACAGATAACCTACAAAACCCGCCAAACCTTAGAGAAATTCCTATAAATGCTCAATTTTTGAAAATTATGTATCTAGAAATACCTTACTTGCCAACTCAGATTGTAGAAAACCCTTCGGCATCAACGTTGTATGACCATTATATCCAAAATTTAGAAAAACCATACGTAGAGCGAAAATATCCACAATACGAATGGAATAAGGTTTGGAGAAATATTTTCTTAAAAGATTTGCCACCCGAACATACATGGTATCTTCTAATAAACGAGAAGTTGCCCTGCGCTGAAAAAAATTTCCGTTTCGGACGTTTGGAGACACCGTTCTGTGTTTTTTGTCCTCAAGAAATTGAGGATCTGAAACATAAATACTCGTCATGCAGTAAAGTCAGAAATTGTTGGTGGTTTTGGTTGGTGGTTGAGAGAAAACGAGCCATTAAAATATTTGCATTTCACCTTCACTACGTTCACAACACACCTAGAGACAATTTGGATTTGAACGAACTAATTTTCCTCCAAAGTTTAGGACTGTGAAATTTACACGCACCATATATATATATATATATATATATATATATATATATATATATATATATATATATATATATATATATATATATATATATATATATATATATATATATATATATATATATATATATATATATATATATATATATATATATATATATATATATATATATATATATATATATATATATATATATATACTAGTTGAACGTTCCCGGCGATGCTCGGGATCAAAGGTTTTAAATTTCAGAATCATTTTTTTATAATTCATTACTGCTTTAGCATAACTTACTTAAAAAATATTTCACATCTTATACGTTCATCATCACTTTAAATACTTCAATATTTTGAGAACAGAACACACATAAACTGGAAGTCGCCATATCGGATTTCCAAACGACGTGTGGAATTCCACTTTCGGAATTATTGAAATGGTTGGCCAAATACCACTTTAGGTTATTTTTCTGAAGCCGGAAGTCGCCGTTTTGGAAAATGTTGCGTGGAGTCATCCCAGTTTCGAATATACCTGTACTGGGTGATATTCGGGCTATTTGACAAGCGTTTACAGTAAAACCTCTTTTTAGGAAATTAAAGTAAGTAAGAAGAATTTAGCATGATTATTCTTGCTTATTTCTCCTCTATAATGAAATCTAAAGAGATGCTTGTGATATTTTTCAAAACGAATATGTTTGTTGGTGCCAAGGAACACGTCTGAGTAGAAGTGAAGGTTTTCTGAAAACTAACAATTGTGCTTTAATCCACAAAACTATGTAGAAAATAAAAAATGACTTTCAATGCTTAAGTCGCCTCTTGATCTATGTTCAAACCAATGAAATGGGACCTTTCCTCCAGCTAAATGTTCAAAGATCTAGTTTGGGTAAAGGTAAAAAAGTAAATCGAATCCCGTTATGTGTTACTATTCACAAATCTACGAATACATCAGAAATGTAAATTTTTTATGCTCGACTCGCACTGATTCAAAACATGGATTTTTCTGCAAAAAAAATATTTGGAAATGTTAAAGAAACAACGAACATTTTATTGAAAGAAAAATCACATGTCATCGTTTTGAATTTTGATTTAGATGCGACTTGAGCTTATGCATAAAAAGTCAAGGTTTTGCATGTATAATTTGTTTTTAAAAAAAAAATCAAAGAAAGTATTTTAAGGTGTTTCTTCGTATGCAGAAAATCATCTTCAAAAACGCTTCGAACATACGTAGTTTTTCGAGTAATATGTCAACTTTTAGCAATTTTTTTTTCTCAAATGTCTTTCCTGAACATTAACTAACATTTTATTGGAAAACAACACATATCATAGCTTTGAATTTTGATTTTAATATTTCATATATATTTCAAGTTTTAGTAATTAACCATTAATTATTTTTCCTCGAATGTCTTTCCTGAACATTAGCAAACATTTTAATGAAAAAAAGATCTCATGTCATCGCTTTGAATTTTGGTTTAGAGGTAAATTCAGCACAAAAAATCACAATTTTGCATGTTTTACGTAGTTTTGTGAATAATATCTCTAGTTTTAGTAATCAGATACTAATTTTTTCTCGAATGTCTTTTCATAACATTACAAACATTTTAATGAATAAAGAATCGCATGTCATTGCTTTGAATTATGATTTAGCCGCAAATTCAGCTTAAAAAGTCATAATTTTGCTTTTTTTCTCGTAGTTTTGTGAATAATATCTCAAATTTTAGTAATCAGCTATTAATTATTCTTCCTCATATGTCTTTCCTAAACATTAACAAACATTTTAATATCATCATCACTTCGAATGTTGATTTAGAAGTAAAAAGTCACAATTTCGCATGTTTTACGAAGTTTTGTGAATAATATCTCAAGTGTTAGTAATCAGATACTTATTATTTTTCCTCGAATGTCTTTCTGAACGTAAAAAACATTTTAATGAAAAAAGAATCACATGTCAGCGCTTTGAATTTTGATTTAGAGGCAAATTCAGCTTGAAAAGTCATAATTTTGCATGTTTTACGTAGTTTTGTGAATAATATCTCAAGTTTTAGTAATTAGATACCTATTATTTTTTCTCAAATGTCTTTCTTAAACATCAACGAACATTTTAATGAAAAAAGAATCACATGTCATCGCTTTGAATTTTGATTTGGAGACGAATTAAGTATAAAAAGTTATAATTTTGCATGTTTTACGTAGTTTTGTGAATAATATCTCAAATTTTAGTGATCAGATACTAATTATTTTTCCTCAAATGTCTTTCCTGAACATTAACAAACATTTTAGTGAAAAAAGAATCATATGTCATCGCTTTGAATTATGATTTAGAGGCAAATTTAGCACAGAAAGTCATAATTTTGCATGTTTTACGTAGTTTCGTGAATAAAACCTCAAGTTTTAGTAATTAGATACCTATTATTTTTTCTCAAATGTCTTTCTTGAACATCAACGAACATTTTCATGTTCAAACCTACATGTCACCGCTTATTATTTTTGATTTAGAACGATTCAAAATGATGATGATTATTTTACACCTCAAAGACTGAGGGAATAATATCAATAATATCAAGCGTTACGGAATTCCATTTTTATATAGTAGATATATATATATATATATATATATATATATATATATATATATATATATATATATATATATATATATATATATATATATATATATATATATATATTTATATATATATATATATATATATATATATATATATATATATATATATATATATATATATATATATATATATTTTTTTTTTTTTTTTTTTTTTTTTTTTTTTTTAATTGCTACCCTGTAAATACTGTAAATATGAGATCTGAATTATCAAAATAAACACATTTTTAGAAAAAGAAAAAAAAACATGATCTTATCACAACAAAAAAAAAATCACCGTGAATTGGGCGGAATGATAAAAATCGTTCCTTTTTTTGTTGTGGGCTTCAATTGAAATTCATGATATTTTAAGTGGAATGATACACTTTTATTGTACATTGGAATATAAGCTCAAGATACAAACGAATAAACAAAAAAGTTAGTTTCACGAACATTAAAATTAGCTATTAAACATACAATGCCAATTCGATTTTGTTCTGCCATATAGTTAAAGCTTGTATATTTTAAATGCACTTTCTACAACTAAAACTGCATTATTCTTAGTTTAGAATTATCTTGAAGGAGCGTGGTAAATCGAAATAGAATGCGTGAGCAAGCCGAATGTGAATCTGGCGAGTAGAGATAAAAACCAATCTTCCATCTTGAGGTACGATGCTGGCCTAACAAGCCAGTCGTCGTATGTCTGAGTCCCGGCTTGGGAGAGAAGAAATCTGGTCCTAAAGTTATACCAATTTTTATATATCATTTGAAAAAGATGTGTTTTCTGTGCGAAACGTGAATTTTAAACAATGTTTATCATTGTCCTTCGGTTTTTAAATAAAGAGTAAATGCTCGATATGTGTTAAATGACAGTTCACCCATGTACGATATATGGGCCAACTGTCATTTGACATCTTTCGAGCAGTTTTTTCTATAATTCATTGAAAAATCGAACGAAAACGATGAACTTCCTTTCAAAATCACGTTTTGCTAAAGAAAATACACCCTTTCAGCTGATACCTTACAATCAGTAAACCCTGTATAACTCTTAGGACCCAATTTTCCTGTACAAGATGCGGCGAAAAAAATGCGAAAATTTATGGTGTTTTTTCAAGTAATATTGGAAGCATTTTTAGGAAATAATATCAACATTTTCGAATTTAGTTATCTGTGTAAGGTCATATCCAACCCATATTTAACATTTAATCTGAGTAAGGTCATATCCATATTTACTCGATGTGTCCTCCATTTTTAGCGATGGCTTATATTTAGAACGTACCGCAACTTTTGCACAGACCGATTTGATCACGATTTGCGTACGTGCAAACCGAGGACATCCACTTCCCGTCTTTCGCTGTTTAGAGTCATCCTGTAGAGACTTTTTGATGCGACAAACTGTAACCAAATGACATCCCTTGACAGTCTCTTTCGGCATCTTTTGGGCGAACAGTAAACTCGCATTACTTATCTGGCGTACATTTTAGTTTAATGCAATAAACCGATTTCGATTCGAGCGATTTTTGTTCGTTTCGACCACATTTGACATTACCGATTTCGATGCGAGCTCGAAGCGAGTAGATGGCGTATTTATTGAAGTTGATCTTCGAGCAAAACTGTTATTACGTAATGGTATGATCGAGCTGTTTTAAGCTCGAAAGTAATGAAAATCGGTCGATATGTTGGAGGCATTCGTTTGTACCTAGGTTTGTTGATTAAAACGGTCGATGGTTATTTTTATCAAACGGTGTAACGATCGATAGAGCCATTGCCAACAGAAAATTGCTTCCGGATTCAAAGTACATGTAACTGCTAGCTTCAACGGAGCAGAAATTGTACGTGTGAAATTGTTGTATTCAAAATATGTTTAAGTGCGAAGAATCGTTAAAAACATTTTTTTAACTTTTACAGATCAAAATTTTGTTTTACTGTCAAATCTTATTATAAACGTAAAAAAATACAAATCGCTAGGGGCAAGACGCTATTGATATATGGTGAAATATTTTCAATATTCGATATTACAAAGCATTTATAGAACATTCACGAGCAATTCCGAAGGAGCTTAAGTATGATATTTTTGACAATTAAAACATTGAACGTTGCATCAAAAACATGGTAAAGCTGCACACAATTTTAATTTATGATTATTAATTCTGAAGAGCGGTTTAATTAAATCGTTCATTAATATTAAGAAAACCTTGTTGCCGTGCTAAATCGATTGGTATTTTATTTTAAGTGTATCCTTATCTCGAGCCTTCTTTATGAATCGAAAACATTTCGCTATTGGCGAAATATGAACTTTCCGCGGATTGAGACATACATCAACGCTTGGTAGCAGAAATTGACAGGTTGCAAGTTTTCTCAGGTATTTACTTGACGAATCAATGATTCAATATTGAGTCGAATGCATATTTATATTGATTGCAACAATGTGTCATATAGTAAACATCGAATTTAAATCTAATTCACTCAGCAGTGATATGGATGGCTAACTTTTATGAGCCCTCACTCCATGGTATATTTTGATATCCAACAAAAGACTGTATGAATATGGTATGATTATATGGATACTGATACATAGTTATAATTTTAATTATGTTGTGGTATTATCGTTGTGGTAGTATCATTCGTAATAAATAGTTTTTTTAATGATACCGGTAATTTAGGTTAAGCTGAAATTCAGGCAGTTCTGACTAATTGAAAATAAACCATTGAAACACTGAAAATATTTGAAAAAAAAACAAAAGAGATAATTATAGAAACAGAGCATTAACAATAAAAGTGAACGCCATGTCAACTCTTTTATCAGGTTGGGTAGCAAAACTATTTTTTAAATACTCAGTGCGTTGGTGGTCAGAATTTCAAATAAGAATTAAAACTTTAAGAAAAAAATGTCTGAAAGTCGAATGAATCAGCCTGACAATCGAAGAGATTTATATCATCCAAAAAAAACATTAATATTTCAATATTTCCAAAAAGGGCATATACCTTCAGTGGTCTTGTAACGGACCACTGTTTAACAAATTAAATCTTACTTCAAACAGATAGGTGATTTGCAAGTTGATGACTGCTGCTCCTGTAATGTGATTGTGAAGCATTTTTCAAAAACGGAGCAATTTTTTTGATAAGAATCCAATACAATCATTATTAAAATTAAAAAAAAAATTAAACCTTGCCTAAAATCTTGCAGTTACTCATGTCGTTTTCGTTTTCGCGGTGTAGCTACACTCGGACTACACTTTTGACACCGTAAATGTTTTATTTCACTTTCCGGACTACACTTTTTCTGTCCCGGACCACACCCGAAAAAAGCAGAGTGTACTGTAGAGAGTTACCAACATATTCACACGTATGTGTTAAAACTGGTTTGTTTTGGTTCTCGTTCCAAGTGGTAAAATGTCAGGTAAATTTTTTTTCCAGCACAATTGCGAGATGGACATATGAAATGGAAACGAGACAAAATGACGATGGCGATAATGACCAAAACAAAACAAATTGACAGTTATCACTATTATTCCGCATACCATTGCAACTACCCTGAAAGTGTTTTTTTTTTTTTCAAGCGGCAAAGTTTAATCCGGGACGATGTAGCTACACCTATAATTGATATTTTTTTCAAAGTATTCAAATGGTACATATTTGAATAAAACTATGGCGATTTCTTTTCAAAAATTTCGTGCTTAGGTTCAGGCTAAATTATTCGAAATTAAATTTTCGGTTTTATTTCAATTGCAGTTGCACTGTCACTGACTAACTTGATTTCATATTTTGAGGCTTTTTGTACTAAATATCTCTTAAAGATAGTATGTTAATAAAACTAACATTCACAGAGTGAATGAAAGAGAAATCACGTTTTTGAGCTCTTGTATCACTGCGTAATGGCGTGCCTTTTTATAAATAACAAACCCTTCACGGAATCTTGCGGAATCTTTATAAAAAAAAAAGCTCATTAATTCCAAGTACGGGGCTCGATTTCTGAAGTCGTTCTACAGTGCCGGGTTATTTAAAAAAGAACGTAGCAGAAATCTCAAGAAATCTTAAGTTTAGGGTGTTAGCTCAGAAATTTTAAAACAATCCATATTAGGTGTCAAAAGTGGTTTTAGTAATTTTTAACCAGAATATATTTGTTGTCGTTGTTAAAATTACGATTATTCACAACTGGTTTCGTGAAAATGGTATAACTCAAGATTGACCTCGAGGAGATAGTTATTTCTTACGTGAAATTCTCCATGGATCACGATGGAATTAACAAATTTAGTATGAAAATGGCTTCATTTGACGAAAAATTCAAATGTAATTTTAAATAAAAAAATAATCTATCTGGCAACACTTCCAGTAACAATTTTTATTGTTTCTGGATTCCTTTGTTTATTTTTATTGAAAATTATCTATCAGTATTTTTCGGACATCTTACGTCTATGAATTGTAAGAAAAAATTTTGTTTTGAAACAATGAGGAGGGTCCCACAAAGCAGGGGTATTCCAATCGACACCAAAATTGGAGTTTTTTCAATGTAAACCTAGATGAATAATTCCCAAAACTTTGAGCCTACACAGTAAAAAATTCTGAATATTACACGTCACGTAAAATATTTTCTCATTCAAATTTCAGTTGCTTTTGACGTAAACCATGATTTTGTTTGAAAATTATGTGCAATATCATTTAAATTTCTGTTGATTCTGACGTAAACCACGATTTTATTTGAAAATTATGTACAATATCATTTAAAGTTGCGTGGAATATTATGGAATTTTCCATCATAAGCGATGGAGGCAATTCTTACATGCGATTCGACATAAAGTTTTCTTACTGTGTAATCCATGAAGGTCGTGTCCAGATGGCGTGGACACTTGATATGGAACGACCAAATAAAGGTACTTCTTTTGATGGTGTTTTGATCTGCTTTTCGAGCAGGATACACTTTAATGCGATTTTCTACAATAGCAAAGGCTGATTGTAAATCGACTGTTATTTTGTTTAATCATACGCTGAAGATTACATGATTTGTCATATTTTCAAAGCCGCCTCTAGCTGAAAATTTGTGAAATTAAACCACAAAAACTAAGCGTTGACATTCGTGCTGATATCCTATCGCCCGGTGTCTAATTTCGAGTAGCTTATGTGTGGAGTGAATTTACAACTTTTCTTCAAAACATTTCTGCAACGTTGCATTAGAAAGCTGAAATATTGCGACAATATCATTGTCTTGTTGTCGCAACTGAACGCCGTATTTATGAGAGTGATACCATCCGGTAAAATGGTGTTTTTTGAGGATTATGCAAGCAAAGGACTTTCGCCATTCATTACACGGTAAGCAATGGCGCCGAAGAGTACGAAGATAAACAGTTTGAATTGTCCGATAGTTTCGATCAACGTCCACATTTGGCACTTTTGGTCGTACATTTATAGACATGACTTCAGGCGCTATATAGGGATCGTACTTGGACTTCTGCTGAATGCGTTTATGTTCGCTGATCTTTTTATGTCAGGAGCCGATTTCGAGCAAATGATTGTTAATGCATTTTTTGCTGTGCTTGGGTTTGATGTGATAGTAAGTGTTCGATCGAAGGTGAGTAGTTTCGAAGCCGCTATGGTTTCAATGGAGATTTTTTCACAGCTGCGTCCAATAAGCGTAGTGTACACTCGTGATAAATTTGAACAATTTTTGGAAAAAGTGTCATTCAAGTACAAGGAAATGGAGGTTTGTACGGCTGTGGGCTTGTGGGAGTAATACACCATTCATGCTGTTTTCACTCTTTTAGAAAATCGAAGACCATGTTGTGCTGGGAATAATTTCGAGACTCACGAAGCGAGCAAGAACGCTATCTATCGGCAATCTTGCAGTTTCATGCACCACCGCAGTATGTCTCATTATTTCTCCTCTGTTTAGCAGCAACCGTAGAATGTTATTCAGCATGTACATTCCCGGGGTGAATGTCTCAGCTTCGCCTCAGTATGAAATTTTATATGCCTTGCAGGCATTCTGGATGTGTCCTGCCTGCGGCATGTACGTCCCATTCACTAATTTATTCATGTCGGCTACGATTTTCGGCGTGATTCAGATGAAAACATTACAGCATCAGTTGACAACACTCAAGGATACTGTGAAGAACAAGGATGGAAAAAATCTACACAACACTGTGAACAGGATCATCGAAACTCATTTGCGTATCAAAGACTATGTGTTTGAGTTAAACTCCTTGGTCACCTTCATATGCTTTTTTGAGTTTATGACATTTGGAGTTTTGCTTTGTTCCTTGCTATTTCTACTAAATACGGTTTCTTTCCCAAACAGGTTTCTTTAAAAGATATGATTTTTGAAAGTAGTATTATTTTTTAGACCGCCAATAAGAGTCAGGTTTTGGTAATTGTGCCATATTCTGTGACAATAGTGACGCAGGTATTCGCGTTCTACTGGCACGCAAACGAGGTTCGCGAGGAAAGCATTAAAATCGCTGAGGCTGCTTACAATGGACCTTGGATGGACAAGGAGGAATCGATCAAGAAAAAGCTTCTGCTCGTTAGCCTCAGTGCCCAACGTCCGCTGGAGGTAGGTAGCAATATTTTGAATGGTTAATTACTGTCTTTATTTCTGATTTTCAGTTAACATTGGGCAATGTTTTTCCGATGACGTTGGAGATGTTTCAATCCCTGATGAATGCGTCCTACTCATATTGCACTTTGCTGAGACGTTTCAACAACTGAAAGATTCAAGTTGCTGTGTTTTATTGACAAATTTTTGGAGGGTTGATCAAAATTTTGATTCTCATTAATTTTAAACAAGAGCACACTGAAGCCTGTACCATGGAAAGTAAGGCCGTCAGAAAAAAACGCACTGTTTTGTTGAGTCAGTTCCAAAAGTACTGGCTCATTGCACTTATAGAACCTATTAGAGGAATAAATATTGTTCTTGATGTTAAAAATGACCTAAAAAACCTAAATTAATCCACCTAGCGGTCAGACCCAGCCTTTCTCATTCAGTTTTTTATTTGTTAAAATAGATTTACATGACTGCTTCAATCCAATAAATGTATATTCACTCTTTAGGTTCTAAAATATTGATGTTGTAATCTTTACATATAAAAATACAGACAAGTCTGTATGTCTGTCTGATCCATATAGGCCCGAAAACTACTGAACCGATTTACGTGAAAATTTGTATGTAGGGGTTTTTGGTGCCGATAAAGGTTCCTATGATAGTTTGAGACCCCTTCCTCTTCTGGAAGGGAGGAGTCCCATAGGGAGGGATCCCATGAAAATGAAACACAAATTTCGCACAGCTCAAGAACCAATCAAGAAAATACAACCAAATTTGGTATGTTTGGAATGTTTTTAGAGGTAACAAATATGTCCATAATGGTTTACGCCCCTCCCTCTTCTGGAAGTACATGTTTCTTCACAAATTTCTGCACATCTCGCGAACTAATCAACTAAATGGAACCATATTGGCAGGTGAATGTTTTTAGTGGCAACAGATATGTTCCATAATAGACATCAGACAACATTTTGGATTGTAAGATGGCAACTTCCGGTTTCTGGAAAACAGCCAAAAATGGCCGATTTCCACCCGATATAATAATATCCGGATCTAGAATAATACACAGGAGCTAAAATCGACCAAAGATAGCATTTCAAATTCTAAGATGGCGACTTCCGGTTTCTGAAAACAGCTGAAAATGACCAAATACCACCCAATATTAGTTTACCTTTAACCAGTATGCCGTTCAAAATCCAGAAATTGTCTCCAAACACCATTATGAAATCCAAAATGGCGACTTCCGGTGTCGGAAAAACAGCGGCAAATGACCAAATACCATCAAATATGGGTATTTCCGGAACCGTAACGATGCACTGAAGCCACAAATCGACTTCAGACAACATTTTGAATTGTAAGATGCAGGGTGGCCACCCAACCGGGAAAACCGGGAGAACCGGGAAAAAACCTGGAATCGTTTGGAACCGGGAAAAACCGGGAAAAAACCGGGAATTTCACCGAACATTACAAGCCGGGGTGATATTGTGCCAGTGGGGGTGGAATTGTGCTATACAAACCCATTTTTTGTCAGCCATCTCATGGCGATCACAAGACCAAAATTTCTTAAGTAAGTTTCCTCGAATACTTAACCAAAAAGAGACTAGTCTTGTGACCCGGAAAAGATGGCTGACATATCTTACAGTGCATAAAACAGTTTTTGTTTTCATTCATCTTCCTCTTGGAAGCTAACTTGACCAAGGTAAGCTCCCTGGAAGTAGCATTCAAATGGCTCGAATTTTGCCTAGAGCAAATGTCGCCTATAGATGTCGCCAAGAATACTCACAACTATTGAGTATCCATTCGACAAAGACATTGCTGACTTCCTACCTTGATACTTTTTGTAGAGATCTGATAGCTGCTTCAGGCAAGAAACTTCCTAACTTTACTGTGTTCATTAAGAAGATCCTGATTCTATCGCATGGCAATGCCACGTTGGAGCGAGGTTCTCCGTGAACAAGGAGTGCGCAGTCATGAATTTGGAAAAAGACAGACTTGTAGCGCAGCGCTTGGTGTACGATACAGTACAGGTTGCCAGAGGAGGGCACGAAATTGATATTGATGAGGAGATGCGTGAGCTGCTGAAGTAACGTGTTTTAAGTGTTATGAAAATACTCTTTTATATATTGAATCTTATCTGGTTGAGGTAAAAACGATTCCTTCAAACTTAATTTGGCCTAGAATTCCTCGGTAATGAGTATTATATGCGTTGTTCATAAGATACTTGTAGACATCTCCTCTCGGAAAGGTGACATCCGTCACATTTTTCGATTTTTTGCGACTATATCTCTTGATTTCAAGAAGGCTGAACACGTCAAGAAGTGACTTAGAGCATATTGAGATATAAATCGAAAGTCACGCTTTTTTATTCCTTAACTGCATGAAAAACTACAGAATTCAAAAGTACAATTAACCAGGAAAAATATTTTAACGAACCGGGAAAAACCGGGAATTTAATTTCGGGTTTTGAGTGGCCACCCTGAAGATGGCAACTTCCGGTTTCTGGAAAACAGCCTGAAATGGACGATTCCCATTAAATATTAGTATTTCTGGAACCAGAAAGATGCACAGAAGCTAAAAATTGATCACAGACACAATCTTGAATTTTAAGATGGTGACTTCCGGTGTCTGGCAAACAGCCGGAAATGACCAAATACCATTCAATATGAATGTTTTCGGAACCAGAATTACGCCCAGATGACAGAAATTAATTTCACAGGCAATTTAAAAGTCCAAAATGACGACTTTCGGCTTCTGAAAACCAGTATCTCAAATACAATTTTGAAATCCAAGATGGCGACTACCGGTTTGTGAAAAACAGCCTAAAATAAACAAATACTATCCAATGTGAGTATCTCTGGAACCAGAATGATGCAAAGAGCTAACAATTGACCACTGGCACCATTTTGAATTGCTAAATGGCAACTTATAGGCAACAGTCGGAAATGACCGAATAATACTCAATATGGATATTTCCGTAAACGTGATGATGCATAGAATTCAAACATTGACCCTGGACACCATTTTGAAATTAAAGACGACCACTTTTAGTTTCCGGAAAATAACCAAAAATACCTCCCAATATGGGTATTTCCGGTGTTTGATGACAGAAAGTCTGCTGAAAAATACAGAATACCACCCAATATGAATATATTCAGAATTAAGGCGATGTACAGAAGCCAAAAATTGAGGATATTGTCATTTCGATAAAACCAATCATTTCAAACGGTTCGTTATTTGACTTTGATCATATCCTATGATCGATTCGTCGTGCATTTGCAGACTTTAAACACATTGCAAGAAATCAATGAATTTGGAACGTTCAAATAGTACGATACCACATTTAAATGATGTTGAGGCCACATATATCGATCAAAGCAGGTATAGTTTTAAATAGTCTTTGAATTTCTCTTCTTTCCATAACTTTTTAGCCACATATCGAATTGTTATGAAGTTTGTTATTTGTAAGTTTGAGAGATGACTCGTTCGTAAGACACTAGTTATGTTCAAATAAGCCATGTAATCTTTGAGATAATAGACTATCGTTGTTTTATTGACAATTTAATACATAACGGTTGCTTAAGTTCGATTATAATCAAATGAAATGGGAACGTGTAGGGCAGCCAAACTTTGAAACCACGTGTTCAATCATAATTCATCAGTTAACCCTTAACTAGCCCGCTCATCTGATAATAATAATCAAATCGGTTGTGTAGTTTCTGAGATAATGAAGTTTCGTGATTTTCACAAGTTGGTACATTACAAATGAAGTGACAGTTCGATTACAGTGAAATTCAATAGGATCTTCTGAGGCAGCTAGACCATTCTTTTGACACTAATTTTGTGGAAATCGGGTCGGCCATCTCTGAGATAAGTGAGTGAGTCCAAGTAGTCTTCGGAATATGTTCCTTTGCATAGCTGGATTTCACATTTTTAAACATAACAGGCAAAGTAATTGTCCGATTGCAAAACAAATCAATAGGGTCTTATGGGGCAACTAGACCTTCCATTTGACACTGATTTTATGAAAATCAGTACAGCCATCTCTGAGAAACATGAGTGAGATTAAACAGTCTTCAGAACACGTTTCTTTTCATAACTTTTGAACCACATGTTCAATCTTGATGAAATTCAAAAGTTAAGGGTTTTTTAGGTACCCCGTTCTTTTGAGACCAATTTTGTTCAAATCGGTTGTGTAGTTTCTGAGATTTTGTTGTTTCGTGATTTCCACATTTTTAAACATAACCTCTCAACTAAAAATCCGATTACAATAAAATTCAATAGGGTCTTATGGGGCAACAAGACCTTTCATTTGCAATTAATTTCATGAAAATCGGTCATACATACATACATACATACATACATACAGAAAATGCTCAGCTCGTCGAGCTGAGTCGAGTGATATATGCCATTCGGCCCTTTGGAGCACTTTTATACTTTCGGTTTTGCAAGTGATTGCTATACTCTCTAGGAGAAAGGCAAAACCTTCACGAAAATTGTTCACGATTCAATATTTTCACAGTATATTGACAAGTCTTAAAATATATTTTAAAACGATATAGTGCAACATTCTTAAACCTTTCAAAACCCCATGGAGTGGATGTTTTCTATTGCATGAGCTCCATTCTTAACCACATCCCATCAGCCCAATAACCGAATCATACGCTGCTTTGAAGTCTGTAAATAGTCGATGATCCCACAAATTGATTTTTTTGAACTTGTCATGGGTCGGAAGCAGAGCGAATAATTAAGCTACTAAGGATCACTTTTCACCAAACTCGTTTTGGAATTTTTCAACAGAAGTTTTCAGCAAGTTCCAACTAATTTGGGTTATTTTTTTTTTTTTTTTTTTTTTAACCTTTCCCATGGTCATCGAATCCACACTTTACAAACTACAAACTCGAACTTTCGAATATTGAACTTTTTTAAATTTAGAATGGTGCTTATTACGGGAGTCACTTCACGGTAAAATCAGAGTGAAGTGAATAAAGTCTTATTACGGGACTCACGTAAGTGAGAAAAACGTCGCAAAGTGACATCTTTGGTGGAATCTGGGTTATTATGAGTGTCATATCAGTGAAGTGAGAACGGAAAAAGCGACGTTTCGCGTGGAATTATTTCACGATTATTTTGAACGGTGAAATGATTCCACGAAGATGCCATAAGTCTTAAAGTTGATTGATTTGTGATCTAATGGTAAATATTGGATTTATTCTTCAGTAACGAAACGAATCCGAATTTGATCCGTGCCTTAAAGCGGTAAAATTTTCATTTTTTTGCCCGATGAAAAAAATGCACTAGTTCAGTAAATTTTCGATACCGAAAAAACATTTTTTTATGCCGATTGTCATAGAAATGCAGAACACGTCAAGATCTGGTTTATTCTGAAAAAAAAACGGAAAAAACGACTTTCTGGGACTTAGAGATTTTTGAGCTGGGAAACAATCTCATTTCACTTGTCCTATTCCCAATTTCATTTCACTGTCAATTTCACTCCACGGAGGTGATTTTTGTCACCTCACTTGAGGTGGAATCGGGAATAGGTCTAAAAAAGTGAAGTGAGCGTGAGAGTGAAATATATTCCACCATGAAGTGACTCCCGTAATAAGCACCAATAAGAAACTGTTAGCGTCGTCTCTACGTTTCTACATCTTTCAAACCACTCGACAAATTATGAACGGAACGCATATGAGTTTTGGTAAGCATTACATTAAAAAACACTGACGATTTGCGAGAGTTTTTCTAACAAAAAGATCGAGTTCACTGTGACAAAAAGCAGAAACATTGGCAAAACCACTTCACCAAGAATATCACATCTTGCAACTTGTGAATTAGAAGCATTTTTTAATTATAATTTCAATAATGCTACATACCATGCCTTCTATATTCATGATATTAATACACTCAAGTAACATTTCACAACTTAACACACTAAAAATTAAACTTATCATTTTGCTGTAGAGAAAATATATCTAAACAAATCCGAAAATGTTACTAGCTGTTGCCAAGTGATGTATCGTCTCCTAATCTCCAAGCAGAGCAAACAATTTTCCAGCGCCTACTTTATTATCAAATCGTTACACCTCTCAGGTTACACCATGTTGTTGATTTAACCATGAAAGTACATAACCACAACGCATTTCTTCTGATGCCCAGCAGATTCACTGGCTAAGAAGAAATAAGGATACAATCTCATTAGCTAGCTTTATAGACCATAAGTTCATTATTGAACTATTACGATATATTGTCATCTGTGTAGGACATTTGGGAATATTCGGCCTAAAAGCAATTTGGTCAGACTTGTTTCAATCAACCGATAACCGGTCAACCGGTATTCGGTTTTCTATTCATTGTTTTTTTTTTTTTGCTTGTGTTTCATCAAATTCACCTGCAACACAGGAACTGTACCGTAATAAGACTCTGAAAGTTTCGTAAAAATTCCCATAAAAAAGTGGCAACTTTGGTCCGTCTGTAATCGTACTGGCACTTGGTTCGGTTTTTTTTTTTTTTTTTAGAATATTAACCTAAACTTCTACATGACTATGATTAACTGGTAACATGCACTTAACACTAAGATGAGGAATCATTCCATTTCCTGTACATGGTCATATTTTCCTAGGGATTATTGTTCGCTGTTTGGCTCGGACCAAACACCCGCCAAAAGCACAAGAAAACAACTTGTGTTTCTTCAATACAAACAGGTACTTAACAGCTAATCTCCTAAAAGTAAATTCAGAGAACTGGAACGCTTCTTTCTCTCCTGTCTCGGAAAACTGAGAGAAGAAAGTCTTTTTGGTAGTTTGTCCGTTGTTTTGCGGCCGCGGACCGTTTCACGTCTTTGTAGTGCCATTTTCGGTGACCAATCGAAGCGCCTTGGTCTCGATTAGCGGATGTGATTCAACGATCGACGCCTGGTGCAGCTTACCATTGCCGGAAGCTTCCTTTTCCTTCTCCGGCAGAAGGATCGCAGACTTGGCAAGGTTTTGCTGCAGCAGCGCTTTCTCGGTACCCACGGTATCTTTCACTGTGTTACGGCGTCGGTTCAGAAGAAGCATTCGTTCCACCGGACACCAAGCAATCATGACTGCTCCTAGAACGAGCATGACAATGCCACAGATTCGAGCTGTTTTCGGTATACTGAGAGCTTGAGCAATTTCACCAACAAACTCCGGTTTCATTGTGACGTGCTGCTCGAACCAAAGCACCGGTAAGAACATTCGCTGAACATCCTCGTATAAACTAAAAAAAGAAGAAAATTGAAATTTGCTACTTAAAAAAACAAAATTCCAGCTTACGCTATATTAGGGTGGGATTCCATAAGTATGTTCAACTGCAACCTAGCCGCAACATCCAGTGGGATTCCGGTCGTCTGAAATGTATTTGAAAACAGAACGATTATAATTTTAAGTATTTAAAAAAAAAAAAATACTCACCGGTTCCAACGTCATGTAAAACTGATGTTTGTTTTTGTCCGGGTTCAAACCTTCCACCTGGTTCAGATAATACTCATCCGCTCCGTAAAAATGCGGAAACGACATAAACACCGGAGTTCCGAACCGACAGGACGAGATGTTCAGCACACCGGAAGGTACAATCTCTCCGGAACTGAAGCAGGCGGTCTCGGGAAACTTGGTACCATTGTCTACCGTTCGTGGGCCTCCAGCATACTTGTAACCCTGAATACCGGCGACCACTTCCTCTCGTTCGAAGTCCAGTGGCAAGCTACGACACATGTCGGGTGTAAACAGTTGTATCGGAACGTCCTTAGCCAAATCGGGTGGATAAAATTCACCAGCCGAACCATTCAGCATACCACAGTGATCGGCGAAGAAGTTTGTTCTTGGTTTGTAGTTCCACTGGGCCATCGAGCCGATTTTCGCTATGTCATCCACTCCGGTGTGAACGTTATAATGTCCGATCAAGTCGGCTGAATTATTTCGCTGGAATGAGGAAAAATTATCAGATAAGTGCAGTGCGTCTTGAACTGTCCTACAGATCAGACGTTTTTTCGGTTGCTTGTGGACTGGTCTTTGACTGCCTATAGCTTCAAAGTTTGTGTTTTGTCAGTGTGTCTTTTAAAGACTACCTGAAAGTTATTTCCCATCAGTCTTTCTCAAGACTACCTACTTTTGAATTTAACATTTGTTTTAACTTTTTTCGTATCACCTGAAATGGCTGGACGGAAAAAGAAACCTCGCATCGCTGCGGGGAGGAAAAGAGAGGCATCTCTTTCTGACACATCGAGTGTCTGTAGTGACAATCCTTTTGATATTTTGCCTGAGCAAGAAGCTGGTGAAATGGAAGTTACCAATAATGAAACTATACAAAATATAAAATCTTTAAAAAAGGAGAAAGTTCCACCTATTGTGGTAACTATTTCTTCTGAATTTAATATATTCAAAAAGGAACTTTCAACGTTTGTTTCTGACGTTAAAGTTACCTATCAAATTGGCCGTAGAGGTGAATGCCGCTTATTAGCCGACTCAGTAAAGGGTCGTGATCGTCTTGTTCAGTATTTAACTGACAAGATGTACAAATTTTTTACATATGACACCAAGAACGCCAAGCCGTTCAAGGTTGTCTTGAAAGGTCTCACCAACGATCAAACCGTTGATGAGATCAAACTTACTTTAACAGAATTACTTGGCATAGCCCCTACCCAAGTAATTCTAATGAAACAAAAATCACGAGGCGAAAACAGTCAGAGAACTGGAATTTCCCTTGTTAATTATTTAATTCATTTTAACCGCAATGAGGTTAACAACTTAAAATTTTTTGAAAAAGCACATGCTTTGTATAATGTGCGTGTAAAGTGGGAAACTTATAGGAAGTATGGCGGAGGTGAAAAGCATATCACCCAATGCCGTACTTGCCAACGTTATGGCCATGGTTCCAAATTCTGTAACATGGACCAAAAATGTCTTAATTGTGGAGACTCTTCTCACAAAAAGGACACATGTCCTGTGAAGGAGAGTAAAAATTTTCGCTGTGCGAATTGTAACGGCAACCATATGTCAAATTTTTATCAATGCCCAGTCCGTTTAGCAATTGTTAAGGCAAGGCAAGGTAAACAAAATTCAATTTCTCAATTAAAACCAACTTCAAAACAAAATTCTCCAAGCGTACCAGTGACGCATAGTTTACCTACTGCTTTGCATACCCGTTTAACTTATGCACAGGTTACAGGTAGTTCGAACATTATACCGCCTAGTGTTGGTAGTTCGAAAATGACCGTCAATATGGGTAAGCAAAACACGCTAGAAAATAATTGTACACCTATTACTCCAGCTAATATTGCTGCCGAAAATATTTTTTCTAATGTCAACTGCCTGGGGCCTATTACGGCAGGTAAACTTTCTTTTTTGCAACAGGCAATGTTCGATCTTATGAACGCCATGTTGCAGGCAAAATCAATGTTTGAAGCCATTCAAATAGGCACAAATTTTACTATTAAAATTGTTTCTAATTTAAAATTTAGCAATGATTTTAAATAAAACAATTAAAATATTAAATTGGAATGCTCGCTCATTGAAGGCCAATGAGAATGAGCTTTTTAATTTTTTAACAGTAAATAATGTGCATATTGCAATTATTACTGAAACATTTTTGAAACCTAACATAAAATTAAAATATGATCCCAATTACGTGGTTCATAGATATGATAGGATTCAGGGTTCCGGCGGTGGAGTTGCAATTGTTATTCATCGCCGAATCAAACATCGTGCTCTTCCCCATCTTGAGACGAAAGTTATGGAAACTTTGGGAATTGAAGTTCAAACTGAACTTGGGATTTTATTTATTGCCGCAGCATATTTACCATTTCAATGCACACGCGAGCTCAAAAATTATTTTAAAGGTGATTTACAAAAACTCACCAGAAATCGTTCGAAATTTTTCATAATCGGCGATTTTAACGCTAAACATCGTTCATGGAATAATTCTCAAAGTAATTCCAATGGCAAAATTTTATTCAATGATTGTTCTTCAGGATACTATTCTATTTTGTCTCCGAATAGTCCTACATGCTTTTCTTCTGTAAGAAACCCTTCAACAATTGATTTGGTGCTGACAGATCAAAGTCATGTATGTAGTGATTTGATCACACATGCTGACTTTGATTCTGACCATCTTCCAATAACTTTTTCTTTATCACATGAATCAGTTTTAAACCCTATGAGCTCTGTTTTTAATTATAACAAAGCTAATTGGGAAAGATACAAAACTCATATTGAGAGAAATTTCAATAATGAGCTTGATTTGCAAAACGAAGTGAATATTGATTCCGCTTTGGAAGCATTAAAATGTGCAATTGTTGATGCCAGGAATTATTCTGTTCCAAAGGCTCAAGTGAAATTTGATTCACCAATAATTGACGAAAATCTTCAACTTCTAATTCGTTTGAAAAATGTCCGCAGACGTCAATATCAACGTTCTCGTGACCCTGTTTTTAAAACTAATTATAAAGATTTACAGAAAGAGATTAAACATAGATTTACTCTTCTGAGAAATCAAAATTTTGAGACTAAAGTTGAAAAATTGAAACCATATTCAAAACCATTTTGGAAGCTGTCGAAGATTCTTAAGAAACCTTCAAAGCCTATTCCAGTTTTAAAAGATGGTGAACGTTTTCTTGTATCCAATGAACAAAAGGCTCAAAGACTTGCTCAGCAGTTTGAGAGTGTTCATAACTCAAATTTGAATTTTGTGAGTCCAATTGAAAATGAAGTCACACGTCAATTTGATTTAATTTCTTCCCAGAATTTTTTACCTGCAGAAATAATTGAAACTAACTTGAATGAGATTAAATCAATTATTAAAAATTTCAAAAATATGAAAGCACCTGGTGACGATGGAATCTTTAATATACTAATCAAACATCTCCCTGAGAGCACAATGGAATTTTTAGTGAAAATTTTCAATTGCTGCTTCAAAATTGCATATTTTCCCAAATTATGGAAAAATGCAAAAATTACTCCCATTTTAAAACCGGATAAGAACCCAGCTGAAGTTTCAAGTTATCGACCAATCAGTTTGCTTTCTTCAATAAGTAAACTGTTTGAGAGAGTTATTCTTAACAGAATGATGTCACACATCAACGAAAATTCAATTTTTGCAAATGAACAGTTTGGATTTCGCCATGGGCATTCCACAACTCATCAATTGCTCAGAGTTACTAATATGATACGAGCTAACAAATCTGAAGGTTATTCCACTGGAGCTGCTCTTTTAGACATAGAAAAAGCATTCGACAGTGTTTGGCATAAAGGTTTGATTGCGAAATTGCAAACTTTTAATTTTCCAATTTTCCTAATCAAAATTTTAAAAAATTATCTTACTGATCGAACTCTGCAGGTTGTCTATCAGAATTCAAAATCTGATAGATTTCCTGTCAGAGCAGGTGTGCCTCAAGGTTCAGTCTTGGGTCCAGTCCTGTACAACATATTCACTTCAGATCTTCCTGATTTGCCTCCAGGATGCACAAAGTCATTGTTCTGCGATGACACAAGCATTTCCGTAAAAGGAAAAAGTCTTCGTGTCATATGCAGTCGATTGCAGAAAAGTTTAGATATTTTTTCTTCCTACTTGCAAAAGTGGAAAATCTCTCCCAATGCTTCTAAAACTCAAATGATAATTTTTCCGCATAAGCCTAGGGCTTTTTTCCTCAAGCCAAACAATAATCACGTTGTTAAGATGAATGGGGTTATTTTAAGTTGGTCCGACAAGGTTAAGTACTTGGGACTAATTTATGATAAAAAACTTATTTTCAAAGAGCACATTGAGAGTATACAAGCCAAGTGCATCAAATATACGAGATGTTTATATCCTCTCATTAACAGGAATTCTAAACTTTGTTTAAAGAACAAACTATTGATTTACAAACAAATTTTTAGACCAGCAATGCTTTATGCTGTACCGATCTGGTCAAGTTGCTGTTCAACAAGGAAGAAAACGCTCCAAAGGATTCAGAATAAAATTCTGAAAATGATTTTGAAGCGTCCTCCTCGGTTTGGTACACTCGAATTACATAGACTTACTGGTGTTGAACCATTAGAAGCTATGTCAAATAAAATTATTAACAATTTTCGACAAAAATCGTTGCAATCCTCAATTGCTACGATAAGCTCTCTTTATAGCCAATAAGTTAGCAATTAAGTTAGTTGTAAGTTTACTTCCCCTTTTCTGACAAGTAGGTTTAAAGCCCTACGAATGATAAGTCCTAATTGCGAAAGCAAACAAATCCTAACAATTAAAATTACAAATTTCTAACAGTGTTGAGAAGTCACCATTTGTGATTGGACACACATACTCATTATTTACTAATATTTATCATAAATACTTAAGCTACTAACAAATCCCCCCTTAAAAAAAAAAAAAAAAAAAAAAAAAAAAAATATCAGATAAGTGCTCATCAGATGGGTTTGATAAAATAGAAGATAGACTTACCGTGTAGAACCAACCGACCCGATCGAAGGGCACTTCGCTGGCGTCGAACAATTGCTTTCCCATCAGGACCATGTTGTCTTCGTAGCCATCGAACAGTAGCTCACCGGCAGTTTTCACGACAAATACGTCCTGGTCGTAGAGGTTCAGTCCCATCGAAACACCTTTCTGTTTGACGTAGTTCCACGTTCGGGCCCGATTCGCTGCTGACTGAGAAAAAGAAAACAGAACAGCAGGACGATTTATTGATTTTCGTCAATCATTTTCATTTTTGTTATTGAGCAGCTGTTGATTTTTTTTGTTTTATACGATGTAATCATCATCTAATGCAATTTTCACGTAACAATGGCGTGTGCTAGGTATTCAATCACACAAACACTGCATATGCAATTAAGTGCATATTCAACATATTTTATCAAGTTATCGATGAGATAAAACTTGCGTCATAGCTAAAGCACATTGGTTATCCATAATTCTTACCTAATCAAAAGTTACCGCAAATTCGCACAATATTGATGAGTTTTCGAGCTATGCAAGTTTTGCAAATTTTTGAAGTGTTCATAAACCTGGATTGATGTTTGAAGCAGCTTGCAATAATGGCCTTATAGGGTAAGGAACGGCTTGAGCAATGGTGTCTATTATGATTAGTCGAAGAAAACGGGCCTCAAACTTCTGATTTTCAATCAATATCTGCACTTTTATTGAATGAAAACTCTGATCAACTAGCTCGTTGAACACAGAAAAATCTTTGAATAAACATCAATCGAAAAAATCAACCTAAATTGTAGCCATTCAGACGCCATGATGCAAACTGCTTAGAAGAGATTCGAGGTGTTTCAAGTACTGTCCATCAGTTGGGAAGCTCAGTTGATTATTGCTTAAGTCTGGTAAACAAGATTTAAAATCTAAAAACAAGAGCTGACAGAGAGTTGAAACAAATTGATATACTTATGTTTGTATTTCACTTTGCACATTTCGAGTATTTCGTCTGAATACACAGGAGGCCGCATAAGCTGCCTAAAATAGGTGCCCTACTACGGAACCATGAAGAAGAATTTCATTTTTATCTAACCCACCTAAAATCAGAAAACACTTTTCTTACGCAAAAAAATCTATCCATTGCATCTATTTTTTAATGTAACTGCAGTCAAACTTTGAAAAAAATTTGATCAGGATATATTTATTTGTTTACTTTTAACCCTAAACGTTGTTTTTTTTTTCAATTATTTGAATTTTTTTATTTGTTTTTAACTTTCTTAATTTTTTGTTTGCATTCTTTTATATTTGTTAATATTTTTTTATTTCACTTTTTTTCAATGAATGATTCAATTATGGAACGAATTACGCAGTACAAAAAAAACTATTTTTCTATTTTTTTTTTAAACAAAACGCGCCGAATTCGTCGCAGAAATTGTCGCCATGCAGTTTGTTTCCTTTTATTTACTGCAGTTTTCGTACCGAGAAACCAATGAAAGCGTTTTGATCTGGAAGGTTTGTTTACTTAGTGGTGAAAATTTCGTCAGGATTGGTACACGCGTTGGAAATTTATCCAGAATGGAATACGAGAGACAAGACAAAATTGTGCACACCTACGTTAAAAATCCAACTTGATTAGGAAGAATGTTCGCCTAAGTTCTCAAAGCACCGAAATCGACTGTGAATACCGTGCTCAAACGTAACCGGGACACTTTGACGGTGGATCGCGCTAAACAAACCAAACGTAGAAGTGGAACATTGGACCGAAAATTGGACGAGCGAAGGTCATCTGGGCAGTCCGGAATAATCCTGAGGTCTCCCTCCGTAATTTGGCGAAAACGTTCAATGCAGCACATACATAGTACAGTTCGTCGAATCTGTATGCGTGAAGGATTACGGTCGTATCACACCGGCAAACATCCCAACAAGACACTGAAACCGAACCTGGTTGCCAAAAACCCGAGCAAGAAAGCTATACGAGCAAGTCCTGATAGAATACCGTAGTACTGTGTTGCTATATTATGATGGACGACGAAACATACGTCGAAATGGACTATGGACAAATCCCGGGTCAGAAATTTTACCTTGCTAACCGTAAGGGGAATGTTCCATGAACGGACAAGTTTACAGGAAGAAGTAAATAGTTTTGTTGTTCACCCAGTCTCACGAAGACCCCGTGAAGTTCTGGCCCGATAGCTAGCTGCCATTACGCTACGCTTGGAACAAGCATGTAATCGAAAAAAGGATTATTCCGCTAAACTGCCCACAGTTTCGTTCCATCAAATGAAATTGGGCAACAGTCAAGCGTAAATTGAAGAAGTGTGGCAAATCAATCAAAACATCATCTGATATGGCGGAGTGGCGGAAATAATGGCCGATACGGTCAACGTTGCCACTGTACAGAAATTGATGGGAGGTATTCGACGAAAAGTTCGAGAATTCATCAGAACAGCACTGGAGCAATTCTCGCTGAAACCGTCCCACTGGTGACATGAGGTCTTTCAAAAAGGATATTTTTATGTCTTAATGATTGAAAGTAGCGAGAAAATGAAAAAAAAAAAAACCACTTTGGTTCGTTCATATTGATGGACCCCTCAGGCACAAATCGGTTAAACGGTTTTTACAAAAATAGATTTTTGAGCAATTTTTGACCTTTTTATTGATTTATTTTTCTTAAATTTGCTATTGAACCCCCTACAACTAACACATCGTTTTCAAGAGGAATGATAGAGCGTTCATTTGAAGTAGAAAAAAAATGGTCGCCATCTTGGATCTCGCCACTATCTTGGATTTTATCAGAAAAACGTGTTTTTGAGCAAGTTTGCAACCACTGATTTAAAATTTGACAACACCATTGGAAACCTGAGAAAAAATGCCCAAAGATACATTCAAAACATTAGGTGAGCATTGAGTTTACCTTGTCATTCTGGTCATTTTTCAAAATCGTTCTTCAAACAGTACAACGCATGACGCGCGGCTAATATCAAATCATGCTGAGTCTGTGGTGTGTGTCTGTGTGTAGTGTAGTTTAGGGGCCATCCATGTTCCACGTGGACAGATTTTTAAAGATTTTGTTACTACTCCCCCTCTCCCTTCCCCTCTCCCACAACTTCTCATATAAGTTCTCAAAATGTTGTATGGACCGTGGACATCACACAGTCCCCCTTTCCCAAAGTTGTCCACGTGGAATGTGGATGGCCCAATGCCTGTGTGACTTTGGGTCTGTTCAAAATTACGTAAAGCAAAAAATCGTATCTTTGATCCCTTTTCACTGCATTCACGATGTTTATTTCTTCACTCCCTCGCTCCTCCTTGAGTGTAACGTAATTTGTGATCAAGCTTCTCTACGATTTTTTTGCTAGAACAAAGTTTGGTTCCCTGTACGGAGGACAGTTTTCGCGTAAATAAAGTAAGAGTAGAATCAGCACTTTTTTGATCCCTAGCTATTTCTTATCGACGAAACGGGTACGTTTGCTACCTAACGAAATTCAGCCAATTGATTAAAGGCTATTCAAAAATTACGGTGCGTGGGTGCACTTACTACCTGTGAACTAGAAATACTGACTGTCCACATCATACGCACACCACAGGCTCAGTATATTGCGTTGATTTGATATTGGACGCGCGTCATGCGTTGAACTGTTTGAAGCTCGATTTTGAAAAGTGACCAGAATGACAAGATAACCTCAATCACATCTGTTCAACTGAAGAACCAAAAACGAGACAAAATCTCTTTATTTTAAGTATCGACATCTAGCGGTGGAGAGAATGCATTCTACACTCGAAATTTCATCACGCTTATATTCCATTCATTCAACAAAAGGACCGTATGAGCTCTCGCCGCTTTTTCGTCGAGAGAATCCTTTGTTCTCCCCGGTGCTGGTATAGCGAGAGTGCCTTTTCATGATAAACGTACAGTGCCACCCGCATACGTGCAACGGTTTTTATGTAGATATATTTTTAATGAATTTCATTGTTGCCCAAGTTGAAAACTGAATATCTTGACTAACGACAATTATTTTTTTACATTGTACCTAATGTCGTAAGCAGTGCTGGTACAGCGCGTCTGATATGCAGTGCTGGTACAGCGCGTCTGATATGCATTTCTAGCAATGTTAGGTATAAAAACGGCACGAGAAAAAAATATTGTCGTTGATCGAGAAATTCGGTTTCCAAGTCCAACGAAAATATTCAAGTAAATCGACTAACGGATTAAAATAGTTTCAACAGTCGTGAGGTGTACGATCCAAGAAAATATGTTAGACAATGTTTGAATGGTTGAAAGATTTTTAGTTTAATTTGTTCTATTGACGTTGATTGTGAATTGTTACTGAAGTTCCACTTCAAAGATCTCTTGAATGCGGTCCTGTGTGAAGTGCGGTCGATCCTGTGAACTTGATTTTGATAGATTCAACTATTCAAGATCACCTTTTTGCCTGGTTATTAAAGCAAAAAAAAAATAGTTTTTTGGTGCATGTTCAAACTATTGGAGCGAACTGTTCGTACGATGCACTGTAAAATCAATGTAGGATGGAACAGCAAAAAATGAATGCGAAAGCTTGGGCACCGATTTGCTGCAGAGTTTTGTTCGAAGTTGCATATCTGTTCTGTGCCTCAATGCTCACCTAATATTTTGAATGTATCTTAGAGCATTTTTTCTCAGCTTTCCAATGGTGATGTCAAATTTAAAATCGGTGGTTTTTTTCTACTTCAAATGAAAGCTCCATCATTCCTCTTGAAAACGATGTGTTGGTTGCAGGGGTTCAATGACAAATTCCAGAGAAATAAATCAATTAAAAGATCAAGAATTGCTCGAAAATCAATTTTTGCAAAAACCATTTAACCGATTTGTGCCCGAGGGGTCCATTAATATGAACCAACCAAAGTGGTTTTCTTATTTTTTCGCTACTTTCAATCAATTCAAGACATAAAAATATCCTTTTTGAAAGACCTCATGTCACCAGTGGGACGGTTTCAGCGAGAATTGCTCACTGCCGGTAACCGCAAGTCAGCACCGGATTTTGGCCTATCATTGAGTGTTCAACAAAATGTTCAACAAAAGTGAAAATCAATACCAAGTCGAATTGTCCCATTATGAAAAGTAACCGCAAGTCAGTCCCAGAGGAAAAATAACCGAAAGTCAGTCCCAAAGTCAGTTTTAGTTTGAAATGGTGATGAATTTATGTGCAGCAATTACTGCTAATATGAATTCAGGTTCATTTTTTTCTTGGTTCGCTTCTAAGTGGATCTATCCGGAAAATCTTCAGTATCGAGAAAGCACCCATCAGTATCTAGGAAGTCGTTCCAAGATATCGCCAAAGGTGATGCTCGAACCTTAAAAGGATTTTGATCATCTTGACATTTGTTGTCGGATAAACCAACTGCAGTCCCTCATGATGTTCGGAACCGATGAAAGCTCATCCGAATCCGGATCCGGATGAGCTTTCATCGGTTCCTTACATCATGAAATTTTCCAACACCGACATTTTTGGAACTGTTAACATAACATACACTTCCGAACTGGAAGGATTGACGGATTTCCACGGCAACGAATAACAACACGTCGACAAGCACTATACTGCCGGTATCCGGATAACTGTCCCATAATGAAAAATAACATGTTGAGAAAACGGCGATTGAATATTATCCGTGAATTTTCGGATTTCCAGCAATTACATCCAGAACCAATGACAGTTTCATGGCACCACAAGTTTATCGTTGAGAACAAAAAACCATGGATGGAATTGGTTTTACGTTATATAACTTGAAAAAAAGACAAAATGGGACAAAATATGCGGGTACATTTCAAAAATACTCGCATATTTTGTCCCATCACAGATAAATTCAACCAGCAACCGGCAGTATCATCGGCAACGTAGATTGTACTACAGAAAAACAACATTAGTCTAGGTAATTAATGGACATACTTCTATATGCCTAAAATAATCCGATATACACTAATCTGGAGCAAAATTATATGTTTACAGTTTGTACCACTATGCAGTGGGACTGTAATGCGGGTACTTTCAATATGGGACAAAAACAACTTGGTATTTTTTCCATGTTTTGCCATACAAAAGTATCAATTTTAATTTTTTTTCCAGAAAATATGATAACAATTAGGTCGATTCCCGATGATAACTCAAAAATGACCAAAATCAGTATGGGACAGTTATGCGGGTACCGGCAGTATAGCATCAACATGACAATGTGACAATGTGACTGAATGGCGGTTATTTTTCTTTTCGATATAGAATGTAACGGCAAGTCAGTCACACTCAAGGTTTTTATAATTAAATCAATGATTTCAGTGGTTTTTACTACGTAATAAGTGCAGGCTAGTATGCAAACTATATTTAAGCATGAATATTGTCAAAATATTTCATGTAAATGAAGTGATAACTGAGCGGAAATAAAATATTTTTCGAAGCAGTTTTCTCGATTTCATATTTTTACAGATGGGACCGACTTGCCGTTACCGGCAGAGCAGGCAAATAATTTTTCATGTATTTTTTCCTTGAAGTTCTATAAAGACTCTGCATAAATATATTTTTCGATTTTATGGGACTTAGAATTTTTTTTAGCTGGGGCTTGAGAAGAGTGTGGCAGCACAGCTAAGCCGACATCCATAAATCACGTAACGCAAAAAAACTCAATTTTTGGACCCCCACCGCCCCATATGTAACCTTCTTTCCCCCATAAAAATTACGTAACGCTGTAGAAAGAATTGCTTAATTTTATTAATTATTATTTTTAATTTTATTATGCTCGTTTTTGAAGAGTCTCTCCAGAGATTTTTTGTTACGTAACGCTAAACTCACCTCCCCCCTCTCCTGTGTAACAAACCGTAACGCTAAAGGATACTCCCCTCCCCCCTATGGGCGTAACGTAATTTATGGATGCCGCCTAACGCCGGTACGAGTGAACTGTCTGCTTAATAAAAGTTTGCATTTCAAGTGTAGTGTTTTTCACCAGTTGTCTTTTTTTGCTAAAACTACTGTGTTTCGTGGAGGCGCTCGAATATTCAACCACAGATTAACAGACGTAACACTTGAACCTAGCTCCATCGTCACAAAAAAAACGATCATTTCAAATTCCCAATCCAATAACAGTCTTCGCGCGACAACGCCGCTTGGGACGCTGTCATGCAAACTCATACATATTTTGTGGTACCCCATTTGACACATGCCGTAACGCTAGCACTGATGTCGAAATACATGCGCTCGAACAAGGCCGCAGATGGAGCTAGTTTTACTAACGTAAAGTACTGGAATCCGAACGATGGTTTTATTGACAATTTGTTCGAAGTGTTATGTCTGTTAGTCTGTGAATCAACGTTTTCAATGGATTCATAAAAATAAGTAAGATTCGATTTTGTGTTGTGCTGATATTCTAGCATATCCCCAGAAAAAAATATTCGACACCATATCTTATGCCGCTCTGACAGTACAGGAGTAGATGTCGCATGTAAAGATTTTCTATATCGGAATTTCTATAACACTAGGCTTTAATGATCTTCATACATTGTTATGCGTTTGCTTATTGTAACGATAAGTGACATTTTCCGTACATACACTAGCAAACGTATGTAGCCATGTAGGGTTGTTTTTCTTTCCCATGACAAGTAAATCATCGCATCTCGTTGTTTCGAGTTTTCTACTTTTACCAGTGTTTAGCACCGCTGACTGAAAATTTAGCGACGCTAATCGCTAATCCGCTAACTGGAAAATTTAGCTAGATGATTGTTAAACGCTATACGCTAAATTCATGAAATAAATGAAAATAATTACTTTTGAGTGCTATTCAAAATAGGAGGTTCGAAATTCATAAAACGATGTGCATACTTGAGAATTGTGTAAAAACAAAAAGCATCGAAAGTGATTCTGTTTGTATGTAACTAAGTACTTTCAGGAATGTTTTTATAAAAGCGTAATCAGGGCCCCCCTAGTCCTGAGGCGACCTTTTTTTTGCTCGTCACCTTCCAGAACGTTACCTCTAAATGTTTTAAGAAAAGAGGGCCTCACAGACAAATTTGCTCCGGGCCTCCCAGCGTCTAAATCCGGCCCTGAGTTTACTCAAATCTTTCGGTGCTTTTTTTAATAACTGTATGTGGGAGCACCGTGATTTGGCTTTATTTCGATATCAACAATTTAATGACATGCTATCTGTGCATTTTTTTCATTGGTCAAAAAGTTAAAACTTCGCTTTGAGGCACGTGTTCTCGAACTTTGATTTACCTCAAATTTTGCATGAGTGCTTGTTTCGAGAAGACGAAACTTTTAACCCTACCTTTAAACGAAGGCCAAGTTTTTCCCAGTCATCCCATTGGCGCCCCAATGAGTACGGATGCCAAATACAGGAACAGCTTGCTTCTATATTATGAGTAACCCGCAAAGAAATGTTCAAGCGATTGCATGCTTTAAATATTATTTTAAAACAGGAACTTGGGTTTCTCATAAGTTGAAGTCACCGAACGTTGAGCGTCGTGTTTTTCGCCTGTGAACAATTGCTCTAGCTACAATAAGGAAGGGTCGAGTGTTAAATCACTAATAATTCTGTGTGGTTTGTTATTGTCTTTACAAAAACTATGCTGACATATAGCAAATTTCTTTATTTCACTAAACAGTGGAAATCAACGCAGGAATAGAGAAACGATATGGCTATTTACGATGCAATAAAGAGATGTCAGATAACCCTAGGTGAGCTCTGGGAATAAAGAAATTCGCTAATAGTTGCAGCCTTAGCACACTCCGCACGCTGTTTTCTCACCTATATACACTAATCAAAATCCACCACTGACAGTTCTGATTGGTAAATATTTGTGTATAGAAATAGTAGTTTTAGTATTTAGTAGTTTTGTATATAGAAAAGTAGACATCGTTTGGGCGAGTAAAAAAAGCATCAATATCGTTGATGCTTTCGCTTTTACGTTTTTTTATCAATATTTTTTAAACCAAATTGATATTTTTTCCTCTTCTAGTTCTTTAAAAATTTTAGGCATATTTTCCGATTTATTCTTGCCGTTTATAACCTTCACTGGTATTTGAGACCAAATTCGCATTTTTTAAACTTTTGAAAGAGTTGTGTATCTGACTTTCTGGTAAAAAATTCCCGATTTTTCAATATTTCACGGGATAATTTTTTTATTGCTTGTTGATTAACTAAACTTTCTAAAAATTACTACTTTTATGCAATGAAAAATGTGCTAAAGGCTTTAAAAAAGTTCCAAACTTTCCTCTTTTTTTCTCGAGCAAAAAGGTATATAACCTCTTAAAACAGGATGTGAGTTCCACTCACTTGCCCGATACTCGTTTTCTCCAGTATAGCATCTCTTTAAAGAGTTTTTCTTCTTCGTTACAACAAAAAAAGTTCAAATCTTACGCAATACTTTGTATGCATATTTATTTTTGCTTTCGAACTAATCCGACGGTTTCTGGGGATTCCGAAAAATACAACAAAACTTGACTTTGAAGTTGTTTAGCGGTCGCGTCAGTTCTGGTAAGCAAGTTTCTTCAGAATTCATTCATTTGTCACACTCATATGGTGTGACGGAAAATACAAAAAGCTACGCTAAACCAGTTTTCATGATGTTATCTAAGAAATTCATTATATAGTGACTTGCATTTCGATGGTTTGCAGATGAGCTGGACGCGCATCACAAACATTGGCCTGAATTGATGTTCCGTAAAGGGGTTCTCACGTTAGGCGCGAAACTACGCTGTATCTTCGCGTCGCGTGACCATAAAAAAAAACAGTGTCGATTGTCTAGGTTAATATCTAAAACATTACATCATATTTTCAACTGGAATAACCCGCAGAAGGAAACCAGTTTTTATCTTGCAAACTGACCTGCAAACTGCAGGTATAAATCGTACAAACTGTATTTCATATTGAAAATCGATCTGTTTCATCGTCCAAAACTTCCAATCTAATAGTTAAACTGTTATCAAAGTTATAATCTCGTATAGATTAAGTACTTACGAGTGCAACTACATTAATACTACTGATCACATCATCCAGTGCACCATTACTTCCCTCCTCGTCGAAATAGTACACGCTCTTCTTCCGATAGCTGACCGTTGCATTATGGTCGTGCCACACAATGTCCACCTTCTCCGGTCGCTCCGTGAACCGATAGGGACCCAGCTCCTTCAGGATCGGTTTAGTGCTGTGATTTTTGAGGTCCTCCGGATTAGTCCAGTTGAAAAAGTACACATCCATCGAGAGGGGGAAAGGTGGTGAAACCCAGGCATCGTACCCCCGGGAGGTGGGCCGCAGTTTGAGTTCCTGCGCAGGATAGAGACAAACGGTCAATTGAAATCGCGGAATCTGTGCTGCAAGCTGTGATGTGAAGTCATAAAGCCGACACGGTCGGCCGGTTGAAGTCAATCACTTGCCAATGGAGGTCAATTTATCGTTTGAACCTAACCGATAATTAAAATCGATGATTTATGCTGTAGTTGGCAGTGCAATGCACACACGCCGTTACACTGCTAATTAAGGCTAGAGATGACACTTTTAAGTTCAATTAGAATACAAAGTCGAAAACTAAACTTACCTCGTGCAGTATATCTAAGAAGACGGCTTGAAAGCAGAAGGTGAAAAATACTCCAAACGCAACCAAGATCACCCCGCCGGATGTCAGGATGCACCTTCGGTTGCAAACCTCTTTTAAGTGCATTCTAAATGGTCAACTTGCAACAGCAAGGGAATTATATTCTAGAATTTGTCGGTGGGATGATGATTGTTTCAAGTGACCTGGAAAATAGTAGAGTATACAGGAGATGGTTAATACAATGTTTCACAACAAAGAAAAAAAACAAAGGCTTGTTAAATTATATGTACAGACCAATGTCATGAAAAAAGAACAATAAATTCAACAACAGGAATTTCTGTAAAAATTAAATTACCACGTTCTTTCTATTTTTTTGTCAATCCATCAAGGCGCTAGGAATTGAGAAGCTCTGCGTCTTCGTTGGTAACAAGAAAAAGTTATACTGTGTTATAATATGCAAAGCAATGACTTGATGCTACATCCCGCTGCCGGAACTTGACATTTTGTTTTCTTTACACAAACAATTAGTGCTTCAAGACAATTGCGGGGCTAACGTTACGATCCCACTGACACTCGATCCCAGATTCGTACAACCTAAACTGAAAAGAAAAAGAGCGCAACATCGTACCACGAGACTTACTATCCTTATCATATTTTTTATAATTTGGATTGCAACCCTCAATTATCGGAAATTGAGACTAAAATACTCTACTTAATTCAAAAATTTACTAAAAGTTCGCGAACAGCCAAAAATTTAGAAAAAAAAATCAGAGCACCATAAAACATATAATAAAATTGAGTAGAAATTGAAAACAAACTAGCATAAACAAACTGCAATTTGAATTTAAAATTATGAGACAGTACTTAAACTGTAACTCTGTAACTGTTTAAAATTATTCGAATGTGTAACACTTGCAGATGAAAAAAAATCAATAACTGCGACCAGAATCGTTGATCTTTTATGAGATGAGCCCACGTGTCTACTGTATCCCGTACTTCTATTATTTCCCGCACTTTCGTTATATCCGGCTATTGAGAAGCGGCATGCTTATTTTTTATCCGTCCTTGTGTATACTGATTTTTACCCTTTCTTTTTCACGCCTACTGCTCTACCAAACCGAGCTTCGTTTTTCCTACCAAGTATCGCCACTTATATTTTCCTAGAGAAGTTTTGTTGGACGACCTTCTAGCCAGTTATAATTATAAGAGAGACTTTTTTTTACCCTAGATCTCCCCTACCAAAACACGCCATTTATTAATTTCCTGGAGTAGTTTCGCTGTGCGACCTTCTGACCAGTTTTGATAATAATAGGGTCTTATTATTTATTTTGTTTAAGAGGTTTCTACCGAGATTCGAACCCACGACCATCCGCCTAACAAAGCGGACTCTGTAACCTTGCGACCTAGCAAATAAACTTATTGATTAGAAGGAACTGTGCTCCGGGTGAAATCAATCGAGAGATACAAACTCTAGCGCCTGGTAGCAATATTTTTTTATGAATACCGGATGCCTGACCCGAATACTGTGATAAAGCATCATAGAATAATTTATGAAAACTATAGAACAAAAAATGTCTGTGTTAGAAAAATAAAAACTAAGATTCTGGCAGATATTTCTTTGAATATCCACAGTTGCAAATTCCAACTATAGAACTCAAAAATGTCTGTGTTAGAAAAAAAAACTAATATATTTGTAGGTATTTCTTTGAATATACACAGTTGAAAATTCCCTATCATGACGTTAGTTTCAGGTTAAATCAATTTGATGCTGACAAAGCTTTAGTTACTCAACAACGATTTTTTTTTTTGATATTAATTATAGTTCGATTAGACTGAAATAAAAATATTTCACTTCAATAATTTATTTTTTAAAGATCACTCTCTTCTTCTTTCCTGGATAATATTTCAGTGACTTTCACAAAAATAGTAACACAATAATTTCACATTACAATATATTCAAATTTTAGTTTAACCAGCAAGTTAAATCATAACAGAAAAATAATTTTAAAAATATTCACATATTTTTTTAATTTAAAAAAAAAAAACAAAAAACACTGAGAAAAATAAAAACACTGAACAGAAAAACTAAATAAATATTTGTTACAGGTTACGACATTTTTTTTTTTAATATAAATAGTATTTATTTCTGCATTTCTTGGTTACATTTTTTACAAATCTAGTTAAAATTACAATATTTACCAAAACGTCTTCTAAATACATGTCTGTTGTTCCATCGCATTTCTCTCACCTGTTTTTTCAAATTAAATAGATCACCTTCTCTAAACAAATTGTAACTAATGGCCCTACACACTATCCATAGGGCAGCTTTCTGTCGTTGGTTTTTTGGGTTTACTTTCCACGAAAGAATACTCTCTGCATTCGAAAACTTTAGTTTTAAATGCTTACGTAGCACTTCATTGACCCATGCCAAGACTTGATGTGCATTTTTACATGCTATAATGCGATGCTTGTTGTCATCTGGTAATGAACATATGTCACAATTGGAACTTTGAAGACGACCAATGCCGTAGCTTAATAACTTTTCTTTATTAAGTATCAAATCGTTCACGAAAAAATACAATCGTGACTTGTCCTCCATCAACAAAAAGCAGGATTTGATATTCTCCCAAATGTTTTCCCACTGCACAAGGGGAAAATTATTTTCAACCTTAGGAACCACACACTTGCTGTCAATAAAATACCAATACATCAACATAACAGACTTCAAATCGAAATTCTGCTTCAAAAATTTAGCTTCTATGAGCCATTCCTTACCATTTCGGGATAGATGGCTCAAATGACTTAACTTTAACAGGTATTCTTCATTTGCATTGTTGTTTCCTGGGGGACGGGACACGAGGCATATGGACGCTAGGCATATGGATGTTAGGCATAGTATGCTAGGCATACAGACGCGAGGCATAATGGATGTGAGGCATAATGGATACGAGGCATACTGCCACAAGGCATAAAGGACGCGAGGCCGAATGGACGCGAGGCCGAATAGACGCGAGGCCGAATGGACGCGAGGCCGATTGGACGCGAGGCCGAATGGACGCGAGGTCGAATGGACGCGAGGCCGAATGGACGCGAGGCCGAATGCGATGTTGTACGATCGCATGAGATCCAATTATGTAGTTCAGGTGTTATTATATTCCTAAAGAGTTTAAGTTGGGTATAATACCTTTCTTGAAACCATGCGGCGAAGACGCATAATCGAGGGCAAGGAAACGAGGCGGCACTAAGCCGCCGTGGTTTCCGCAGTCCGAGCCGGCCGCCGACCCGCCGTCGGAAGCGGCGGCCTCTCGCACCCAAACGACTGATCTACTGGTTTGCTAGGTCTACTCAAACAGAGTTTTCTTCCCTTAGTTAAGTCCGAACGAGCGGTAGCGAGTAAGGACAGCATTCGCTCGGACAGCGAGTCGGCCGAAGGCCGCGAGTGTATTGCTTTTCAAATGACACTTTGAAGCGAAATACATGTTATCGAATGCTGTGTTGATGATGACGATAATAACACATTCCATATCACTTCCCCTTGGCCTTGTGTCCTTTCGGCCTAGCGTTTATTCGGCCTCGCGTCCGTTCGGCCTCGCGTCCATTCGGCCTCGCGTCCGTTCGGCCTCGCGTCCATTCGGCCTCGCGTCCATTCGGCCTCGCGTCCATTCGGCCTCGCGTCCATTCGGCCTCGCGTCCATATGCCTCGTGTCCGTATGCCTGCCGTCCATTATGCCTAGCGTACTATGCCTCGCGTCCGTATGCCTCGCGTCCGTATGCCTCGCGTCTGTATGCTTAACGGGGTGTCATCGTTTCCTGACTGGTCATAAAGGATATTTTTCATGAACAGAGCTTTGCATTTGCTTTCTACATCAACCAGTCCAATGCAACCATCTTCACATCTCAAATGCAACTGATTTCGATCAACTTTGAAAACACTGTTACCCCAAAGAAACTTGCCAATTGCAGCTTTCATTTTTCCTAATTGCAGATTACTCGGTGGAATTACTTGCGCTATATTCCAGAGCTTCGAAAGAATGAATGTATTTAAATACAGGGCTTTTGCATGAATATTCATATTCCGTATTCTGTTGTTCGACAATTGAAATTGTATATTACCAATTATATTACTATATGTAATTTTAGCCATATCTGTCCACTTGTTTGCAACGTGTAGTCCTAAAATCTTTTGCTCTGATACTTCCTTCACTAAGAACGGTCCTCCTCTGCATGAGTTAATTCTTAGGAATGATGATTTGTCCAAGTTAAATCTAATCAATGAACATAAGCTGTACGAGTGATTTATTTGAAGCATCAGATCAAACTCTTTTTCATCTCTGACGAAGATGGTTAGATCATCAGCATATGCAGTAACAGCGAGGAACCTATCATAAACAAGAATGCCTGTGATACTACTTTGTAATTTACTTATCAATGGCTCGATGTAAATGACAAACAGCACCATGCTCAGCGGACAACCCTGCCGGACCGATGTTTTAATTTGATTTCTTTAGTCAGGAAACCATTATAAAGTACGCTAGAAGTGGCAGAAGAATACAAATTTTCCAAACATGTCACAAGTTTTTCGGGGAAACCGTATTTCAAAAGAATTTTCCAAAGGAAACCGTGATTGACACTGTCAAAAGCTTTCATCAGGTCAAGACTTACTAGATATCCTTTAACTCTTTTGTTCTCTTGGGATCTGGTTACTGGACGGCGTATGTTCTTAAGATTTTCAGTACATGACTTATTTTTCATACATGCCACCTGACCAGGACCAATGATTTTATCTAACATCGTCATAACTCTATTTGCAATTATCTTAGTGAAAATTTTATAATCGGTGTTGAGTAAACTTATCGGTCTATAATTATTAAAGTCTAGGTGATCACCTTTCTTTGGCACAAGTGTTATTATACCTGAAGTAAACTCTTTCGGTGGTAAATTTCCATCTATCAAGTAAGAATTATAAATGTAAGCCAGGTCAAACTTAACCACATCAAAGTTTTTAAGGTAAAATTCGTACGTTAATCCATCGGGGCCAGGAGATTTTTTTGCTGAACATGATTTTAAAGATTTATATATTTCGTCTGTTGATTTGGGTTCCATTAGCAGAGCTTGATCGTTTGCATTCAACATTGTATTCACAGCGTCTAGAGTGTCGATATTTCTTATTTCATTGAGATAAGGTTCTTTGAATTGGTTCGAAAAGTGAGTGAAAATTATTTCCCCTAATCTTTGAGGCTCAGAGGTGATAATGTTGTTATTATCTTTCAAGCGGATGAATGCGCTTGATCTTTTCAACTGCGCAGCAATTTGAAAAACACTGATTGTTTCATTATATGCCATTGTTTGCGGCCCAAGCCTAGAAACACTTTGAGATAGTCGTTCCATTTCCATTTCCATAATTCGTGATTTTGTAATCTGTAACTCATTATACACGTCGTCTATTTGTAACTTAGGTGCAAAAGAATGTTGATAATTAACACAATATTATTATTCATTAAGCATATTAAAGTACAAACCGAAGCAACACAACAACTTCAAACAAATTTGAGAAAAAAAAACAAAGAAAGGCAAATGGTTTTGATACCCATTTACCAATTAAAATTATTCAATTACAAAAGCATTACTATTTATTTATTAGTTATTTTCAACGCAATTCCATTTGGACAGCATTTTCAAAATAAAAACAGTCGAAAACCATTTCTTAAACAAAGCATGGCAATTGAAAAACAATATTTTTTTTAAAATAAATTAGAATCGAAAACAATATAAGGGAAAATCCAATCTTTATGAGGTTTGATTAAAAATTAAATAAGAACTAGTTTATAATTATAGTTTAATAACAGTTTCACACTGTAAACCACTTTCTTTGAAAAGAGAAGCGTGGTTGGTAAAAACAACGTTTGAAATTCTTCAACTAAAATTTATTATGAAAGTTTAAAATATTCCCCAAATGCTGGATTTTTTGTATAAACTAGCATAGGCACAAGCTTTGAAAATATGGATTTAACTCAAGAGTCTCAACGAGAAACGTTAGAATTTTCTTTTAATGTATTTTCGAAAGATTTCTGCTGCTACATTATTCTTTCCAAAGGGGGAAGATGTGGCCAAAACCATCCAACCACATCATCAGTTTTAAAATTTAATAATTTGACGTTCTAATACGAAGCCTTCTTTAATACAGTTTCGATTTACCAACTCTTGGAGTTCAATTATACGCGTTTATTATTTGTACAAAACGATTGCCTAATAAAATAGTAAGAGGACGTATCCAACACACGACCACATAACTGACATAGAATCAGGCTTCCGTTCTCTTGATTTTTGCCCAAATTTCCTTTTCTACCTGCCAAACCCCTTGGAGAACTAGACTTTCTCTCACACAGAGTGAGTAATTTTCACATTTAGGCGTAGAGTATTTCAGTCGCAGAGTTCCTTTGCACTCTTTATCATCACGTGTTAGGGATAAACATTTATTTGCTCTCTCAGTTCAAGAGGGAGTAGTTTTCGTTAGCTTCTCCTTTACTAGAAGAGAAGTTGGCCAAATATCAAACTATTTAGGTTCACATTGAAGCCACATCCTAACCGTTTTCGAATATAATATTATAGGAAGATTCACAACTCACCATGGGTGCGTATTCTGCAGAAATTTCGATTTTATTCTGTTTTTGCCGCACCCCAGAGCGATGAGAACGGTAACGCAATGCTCAGTTGGTCGCTGAGCAATTTATTTCATTTTTCTTGCGTGCGCGGATGAGCAATTTACAAGAGTTTCACTGGATTTTTGCTCTGTCAAATTAGGAGCGTTTTTTCGTCAGAGAAACTATTACTCTGCGCTCTCTCTACAGCAGACGGTGTGATGCACATTGAATGTAAGCTCGCAGTTGTTAAGAGGGAAGAAAACTCTTTCTCTTTAAGATGAAGATGAGCAAAACAAAGCCTGCATAGAATACGCATACTTCCTAACAAACGGATTCCGGCTGAACTACAACTTAATAAGCTGTTATACAACACAATTTCTTGTTGGGTTGGTATTAACAGAAGCTTTGTAAAGAGTGTTTCATTAATGAGTCTTAAAGTCTACTATCGTTTGTTAATTCAAATTACTCTCCATTGAATAGCCCACATGCAGGGCCGGATTTAAGGAGGGAGCGAAGGGAGCAAATGCCCCGAGCCTTTCGATTCGAGTCCCCCCCCCCTAGTCCGGGTAGACGTGGAAACAGAGTGAAGACCTTTTTTTCCCTCGCCACCTTCTAGCGAATTCAAATTTTCAAAAAAAAAGGCTCCACAAAAATATCTGCGAATAACGCAACTGATGCAAATTTCTCAACAGCCTTTGATTGACTTTTGACGTAGAATTAAGTTTTACGGCAATATGTAAACATAAGGGTACAAATTGAAAAACCGACCGCTCACTTTCAAATGCTTAAAACTCAGTTTCCAGCTTATAACAATCGAGTGGTAAATTAGCAATGCGTCTTTCGAAAAGTTTTTGTAATGCTAACTATTGTAATATTATAAAATGCAGAGCCTTGCTGAACGCATGTTTCGACTTATCAAAACTGAAACAAGGCCTTCTTCCCCGGCACAGCCGACGCCCAAGTATTTGTTTAGTATTTTAGTAAGTAATTCGCTGGTTGTTTTATTCGCTCTAGTCCACAAAGACACGTCTACCGAAAGTTCAACTCTCAGACGTCACGCACAAAGGCTAGCATGCAGAAATTAAGTCTTCATTAATATCCGATTACTGCTGCAAGAAGGTGGTTGATTCTTACTGGAAACTGAGTCCATAGCCACCAGAGCAGTATCTGATTTTAACGCAGCCAAGCTGAGCAGGAGTCCCATTTGATCGCAGCGTTTTACAGAAGACGGACCAACCAACGAACCGTAGCACTGTACAGTATTGTTGAACATGCCTGACCATGTTAGTAATTTTGTCCGGATCTGTCGCGTTGCGTTTGCTTTCCGCCATTTGGCCACTGGTAATAGCTGTGAGTGTGCCGGTAGCGTGCGTGTAAGATCGTTACGTCTGGTTTGTTTGCTAGCAGTGCGTGCGGAGCGAAGAACAACAAGACAACTAAAATCATCCCGTATCATAGGTAAATCGGAATCCAGAATCAACGACCACTCTTCGAGGTTACCAATCAATTAATAAAAAAAAGAGTAGAAAAAGAATTATCACTGAAATCTACCGCTTTACCTCAATCAAGTGTATTTTCAAACCTGTTGCAAAAAAATAGAATGACGTAAGACAAGCTGTCGTAGTTGTACGTTAACCCTGCCCTATAAACTGCCTTATAAACAACCTCTTCAACTACTTTGAGTGTGCCTAATTCAAGAATTGCGTTAATTTTTGCTATTGATAATAAACTCACGTGTACTGTGAAATATGAAAAACTCATCAACTGTTTCAGTTAAAAGCAAGTGACCGTCCCTAAAAGAACGGTTGGGTTAATTTTCTACAAAGCTGGAAAACTATCGAATAATGCCTTTTTCCTATTTTCTTTGACGGCAAAACAGCTTGGATGTTCGGAAGAACATTTCCTTATTTCCTTGGGCAATTAGTGAGGCCGAATAGAAGCTCGTTCTGTTTCTTGTCATTGAATAGTCACTTGCAGAATAATTCTCGTTCTATTATTTCAAGCAGCGTTCGCCGTCAATTCCAACGCTTCCGCAGCAAAAAAAAAGCAGCCGCTAGATCGATAGGTACTTCTGTGCCAAATCGCATAATTCACGGGTATTGACCTTGTCGTTAGCAGCTCTAAGACTGCCTGTGCGTCTTTTTTTACGTTTACGACCCACGTGGTAGGAACGTAATCACGAGAAACACGAAGAAGTAATGTGAACTTGAACCGACTCGCGCGAAAATCAGTGGACGAATGAATGATGGTGTGATGAAATAAATCCGTGTGATTGTCTTAAATACCTACGGAAAGGACTTACGCGATAGGTGGGCGGGGTAACGCACACGGTATTATGGAAGAAAGTAAAAAGGGGTGGGCTGTTTTTGTTTTATAGGAAAAAGACGAACGCAAAGTGCATTAATTTTCTGTCAACTGTTCAACCATCAACAAACCCGTCATTAAGATGGCACAAGTGGACCACGAACAAGCGGCAAAACAGCTAAGTTTGCCTTCCGTACTATTGCTGTTACCAAGGGAGCCAGCCAAGTCCGCTGCGTTCGAAATACACTAGCTCAAAGTGAATTGTTTTGTTCCTCCTGCCAAGTACAAATTACAATTAGCCTTTTTCAAGGCCACAAACACGTTCTCTAGACATTGCTGAGTTTTCTTACCTTACACATTATGAAATATTTATTTGAAGCGATTAAAAAGTGACGCTAAAATTGTTTTTCACTAAATGCACTCATAGTTTAACTATCGAGCCAGTTTGAATTCTGTTCGAAATTGTTTGTTGTTGTTACAGAGCAATAGCAATGTGAAATACAAGTTAATCAACTAGATTAAAAAAACTTCACAATTCAGATAAATCGCTGGATAAACATGTTTAAAAAATGCCGTTGATGTGCCACAATATAAAAGCAATATAAACACAGTATAAAAATAAAGACGAGGGAATGGTGGAGAAATTAAAACATTTTTTATCGTTGCTTTTGCCGTCTACGGTCAAAAAATTAACACTGAGAAGAAAAGCGAGGTTTCAAAGTTTTAATCCCCATTTGCAACGTTCTGACGAGTGGCAGAAAAATAATAACTACTTTAATTGAATAATTTTAATGCACTAAAAACAAGGCGCGTCCACTATGGACTTTGAGTGTGTGTTGGGGCAAAAATCATACAAACATAAAATCATCGCCTGCTACGCTGCGGCAATTCTGCTTGCTACTGGTCGATCCAGTTTTCAGAAAATCATCCTTTTGCTATGAATGACGAATATTTTTGTGTATAAAAATATGTGACTAATAAAAGTTATACTTCCGGTGAGCGTGTCGTTGTGCACTCAAGCGAACAAAGCAACAACAACAACAACAAATCGTTAACAGAGTCAAATCGTTTGTGTCGAATATTATTCTATGTTTTAAGTTTTTTTTTTTTTAATTAGTAAATGGAAGTGGTCCAACGCTAAAAAATTTATAACATCTTTTCGAAACTGTTTGGAGCTTGCCACCAAATTTTTGCTTCAAAATCTAAATCGTTTGCAATCCTTAAAAACATTTCCATTCATGGTTGGCAGAATACTAGCAGACTGATTTTTTCTGGCTGTGAATGCAGAATTGGATTCGAATACTGCAAGTTTTTCAGTGCAAAAACACAAAACAATGCATGATTCTAGCTCGGTTTATTACGAAATTTTGCGCCTTCCACAAACCCACCGTCAACATCGCTCACAAGGAGAGATGCAGTGGTGACAATCTTTAACACATAAAACAGTAATCAAAACTAAAACAAATCCCGCAGTTCATAATTCACTCCAACACAAAAGACACTGCTTCCTTATAGCGACTTAATTTCTGTTAGTTCTCCCAAACATAAATCAACCGGCAACCTGAACAGCGCCAACAAAGGGTCCCAACAGCTTGGCTTTGTTGACAGTTGGCAGTGGCGCGGCGACACGAATTGAATTAGACTATTTCCATCAATTGGTCAATTAACACGCCGCGAACTTTTGCTCCCGGTCGTAAGTGAAGAAGATTCCGAGACGACAGTGTTCGCCCCAACAAACCACAGGTTATTCCGGTGATGAAGCGCATGTATGCAACTCAATACCTTATTCTTAGCGGAATATTTCTCTCCGGGTTACGAATGATAACTAATTACGCTATAGAAGCGTCAATGTAGCGGCTGATCTAAATATCCCGGCTCTATTGTCACTGTCGCAAAAATGGCATCATCGACACAATCATCACCAATCTAGGTTGGAGTCAAGGCAGAGTATGTTCCTTCCAAGTTGGAAATGAACACAGAACTTAACCGCGCACCGCACAAACCTATTGATTATGCGCCAATTGAACTTTACACTGCTCAGCACTAAACCAATTACCTTACCGAAGGCACTACGGTGACACAATGACGGTTCCAGTTTGTCAGCGCAGCGGTCAATTTTGCAAACGACGCACACTCCGACGGCGCATACTCCCGAACAAAACACGTCTTTCCGCGGCCGGCACAATTCGGTGACTAAGCCGGCTTCTCTGTTGCTATCATTTTCGGTTGGTAATCGCCGAGCTTATCTTATCATAATTCTGGCGAGAGTCTCTCACATATACGCATACACTCGTAAAGATGAACGAGCACTTCTCTATATATTTTTGCAGGGAAAATGTTAATGTGCTTGAAAAATTAACAACTCGGAGGAACGGAGTGATAAGAGGACCTTCTCTGAGATACTTTCGTCACACGGAATGAAATTAGTATGCTCTCTTTTTTATAACATTCATGCTGCGAATGTTATATGAATTTAGTTTATTCAGTTCGTTTGAATTTTTCCATCTCAGTTTTAGTATTTAAACAGTTTCAAAATGGCATTCAAGGTCGCATTATTGTAATAGTTCTTGTTTTCATAATTTGCTTATGTGCTATTAAAACCAGAATTTTATGTATTTGTTTTGATAAAAAATAAATAAATATTAAAACTCTGACAAATTTCAATTACGTCAATTTTTTATCAACTTTTTCACCTTTTATTTACAAAGTCTATTCTCGTAAAACGCGGTGAGTCTTTGTGAGTATCAGCCAGTTTGTTTTGTTTATCATTCCGATATAATACGATAACTGCCTAGCAAAAGTTTTGAAAAGACATTAAACTTAAGACACATGTTGAAACTGGTTCGCTGATGGAATTCAAGATAACAGCTAAAATAACGTTGGTTGCAGTTGGTGCAGTAATTTCTTTCGAAAAAAATTACGCCACTTTTACTGTTTCGCTTGAGAAGAAACGAATAGATTTGAATTGCTGATCTGATCCAATTCGTTTATTTCCTTTCTCATTCGGAACCAATCAGCCACTTTGTTTGATCCCTACCGTAGCAGTAGCGAAAGCAATTAATAACACTCACTATCAGTAGCACATCGTGGTTTGTTTGACTTTCTATAATCATTGAAAACAAAAGATGGTAAGGCGTTTACTACATTATTACCAACTTCCTTATTGACTTCAATTTGTTGCAACCGAAGCGAAAATAAACCCTGCAACAGGATTCACACACCATCAGCTAGAATCAGAATGCTTCCTGATAGTGAAGAAATTAAGCGTATCATCCGGGGGAAGCATTCATTCGCATCTGGGATGTGTCAAAAATAGCCACTTCGATATCGGACATCATCTTTTCGGGCAGCCAATGTTAAGTGATTCCCACACGCAAGCGTCTAAATTCGTCTCAAATGGATTTAATTATATCAATTGGGTTAGGAATGTATGCGCGAAAACGGGGCCGGAATTCGCACACCGGCGGCATTGTTTGTAGATGCCAGCGCGAAGACAGCTGCGCACCGGTGACATATTCGATACAGGACTTGTTAGCTATGTTGTTATCACTAAAACTGAAGTGCCTACATACTTTCCCAGAAGAAAATGCTAATAGTACTTCTGATGAGAGTTCAGAGGGAAACACATTTTCCTTGTGTCAGCGGACTTCTGGAAGCCTTTAGAAACACTTGTCCCGTTATCTAAGAGCTATCGCTCAAAGCCCCCGATTAGCAGCACTGTTGTTTCGTTCGTTTGGACAGTTTAGCTGATAAGCCGATAAAAACAACTCATTAGAATCCGTTCGATGATGATGGGAAAATGTTGAAGCATCCGAGATTTTTTTTCGAATCACTCCTCTACCGGAGACTCGGTGATAGTGCGCTCGATTTATAACTGGCACGTAAAGTATTGCCGGTGGTTATCAGGAGAAAGACAGTTGATTAGAGCTAGCCGTTTAGGGCTGATAGGAGAGATTGATGTTATACATTTAGCTGCACCTAGTAGAGGGAAACATAAATGGGATTCTATCAATAAGCGCTACTCGAGTTTCTAATTGACTGGAAAATTTAAATTTGTTTTTCTTATCAGCTTGTAGACTTTCTTCAAAGTAATTTCCTCCTCTAACTTATTTTATTTGTATTAAGGCAATTCAATACAATATGAAGAGTATGTAGAATATCTTACTTGCTGTTGTTATTTTATAATTCAATTTTTGTTGTGAAATATGTTTTTAAAAATTCTCGAAAAATAAATTTGTTTTTTTTTATTTGTTTCTTACACGCATCATTTTGATGGTCACCTACTTGAACTCAAAGTTAGACCACAGAAAAACAGACGTGCCACTTCGAAGAAAAAGCCTCAAAAATCCTCGTCCTTATTCGAAACGTTACACTCATGCGCCACCATGTGAGCTTATTGTCTACTAACTTGTTTTCGTAAAACGGTTTTTGTCGTTGATAATGAATGTGTACGCTTGCTTATAGCGACACTAGCGGCATTATTGCCCACTAAGCAAAATTTCAAAATAATCTTTATTTTTCTGGTCGATGAGATCGTCATCGAGTGGTACGTCTGTTTGTCTGTGGTTAAAATATGTTTATCAAATTGTTGTTTAATGCAACTGTTTTTTCCTTTCAATAATATGGAGTGCAGAATACTGCAAACACCCGAGTAATATTACACAAGGCACGTAATTCGTGCATTGAATTTACACTCGCTTTAAACCGCAACTTGCGCCTTCTGGCAGGCTAGCTAATCGAAGGATAAGGACAAGACGTAGGAATACTTTGAGTCATATTTTGTTTAGACTATCAACAATTATTATTTTGAGAACACCTTGAAACTGCAAGATTCAGTGGTGATGGCAATTCACCTCGAAAATATGCAATTTAACCCCATTAGTTTATTAGCTAGAGGTTGTAATTCTTCCCTGTTATTTAAAAATTCAGTCACAATAACATAACAGTTTTGAATTGAAACCTGGTCATACACTGAAAATATATATTAGATTATTCCCCGAAAACGTGTGTATTATATACAACACCTTCTGTTGTTTTCTGCAACGAAACCAATACGTAATAAATATGAAGGTATTTTCGTCAGAACTGTCAAAGTACGTATTCGTATACGTGACGAAAGGTTTTAAAAATAAACGCAATCATTCGTACAAACAAACGCTGCATAATGTAAATAGTATGAAAAATTAGTAAGCCTACGCAATAACATATACATTATACGAAATCAAAAATAAGAGAACACAAATATTTCGTTCAAGTGAATACTCGTGCTTTAGTTTTTTTGTTCGTTGTTATCCACGTTCATACGAGATTACATTCGTGAGTTGTGCAAATCATGCGTAATGTTGCAATTCTATTCGATAACTTGCAATACGAATATTCTATACAATCAACAAAAGTGCTGTACAATCTACGAATTCCATGGTTACGAAACGTGCGTGCAGAGAATAACGAAAAAATATTTTCAGTGTACATTTGGTCCATGTAGACTTAAAAGTTGAAACTTGATGAAAACATTTCAAGCTGATTGCATACAAGGCTGTAGAATGGAACACTTCACTTGTATTCGCAACCTTGCATGCAAACCGCTCATACCGGCTTGCTTTTGCGAAAGCATTGCATTACACACAAGTGTTAACACTGTTTGTATTGTTCTATACTAAACTTTCAATTGAATGTATGGGAAAAAATTACCCTTAACGAATTTCGTTTAGCGATAGGGCTCAACAGTTTCGTTTTTTCGAAAAAAGTCCCCATACAAAATTTCAGTTCAGACTTTGAGAATGCTTCAAAGCGGTCGAAGTTTCACTTTTTTGACAGGTATATGACAGATGGAAAGGAATTGTCCATCTTAGAAATGCATGAAAGGTCGAAATAGGGTGTAAAACAGAATAAAAAAATTTGGTCGAATTTCTGAGGTTTTGAAATTTTTGAACTGGGGCTAAAAGAACGTATCGAAAAAAACTGACCTACCTTCCGATGTCTCCGGCAGAGCCGGATTTAAGGGGGGGCCCAGGGGGCCCGGGCCCCGGGCCCCCACATTTTTGGGGCCCCCACAAAACGAGAAAAAGTTCTTTTCTCTATCAAAAATGAGATTCAATCAAAAGTTCAATTTACAGTAAGAAAATTTGAACAGACCATTTCAATCTGAAACTTTCCTTCAGTGTTATTTTTTCGCGAGCGCCAATATCACAACCACATCCATAAGATTTCACCTTCGATTCTCTTGAAATGACACACATTAACACACCATTTGGATCGAACCAGCGCGCATAGGAAATCAAGCAGGAAAGAAGATAATCCACAAGTTTTTTTAATACATTGCTGTTGATTCCGAAAATAAGTTTACCTATCCGAATCAGGGATACTAGATTTGCGTTGCAAAATGCAGATTTTCAGAGTCCGTGTGCAGATTTTATTGACCTGCAGAAGTGTGTAGGGGTAAACAGGGTAAGACCGCCCTGCGGGGTAAGACCGCCCACTGTAGTTTTACTAACAAGTTATAAAATAATTGAAAAATTTCTTTAACGTGTCTATCACAGTATAATTACATAACATTTTGCACGTTTTTCTGTTTTGATAGTGCGCGAACGGTCGCAGAAATAATCAAAAACAACCTTTCAGCTGGCAACCAGTCAATGCGCTATTGTTTTGCGGCAACGGGACTTAAGGTTTTTCAGTCTAAAAATCTATTGTTTTGTTCGTGAATATACGTTTATTCGCTTGCCTGAATCTATCTTCTTTCGGGAATATCGAAGGCCGTGAGTAATCTTGTAATTTTGACTACTTTTTCGGTCAAATATGAAAATGTTCCACTGGGGGTAAAGTCGCCCACTATACAAGGGGTAAAACCGCCACGTATCCAACTGCTTGTTGTTTTACTTCAAGACCCAAATGCCTCGACACTACAAAGGGAATATTTACAGGATCAGTAAAGCAACTTCAAGCCACATAAGACATCGATGTTAATCGACCATTTTCAATTTGGTTGAAGCTTTTCTAGTAATATATTTTAACAAGACTTATTTTTGAAAAAAGTAAACCTGTGTGAAAATGGTGTTAATGAACCAAAATAATTTTAGAGCCATGACGGTTTGTTTGATCGGTATGACGTCTCCGGCAGAATTGAAAATAGTAGTTTTTTACTTCCGAAAAAAATACACACTCTAAAAAAATTTAAAGAAAAGATATAAAAATAGAATTAAAAATATATTTTTTTTTCAAATTTATTTGAAAAAATATGTTTTTGCCTGTAAAATCTACAAAAGGTAAGCTAAAATTTTATGGTTGTTGGATCATGGAGTAATAGAAATATTATTTGCTAAATTTTTGTGAAGAATTTTTTTTTGGACGGTTTGTTTGGTGTATAGAGTCGTTGATAATTTTGTTCTTCAAAAAAAAAAAACATAGAAAATTGAAAATATAAATAAACGAAAGAATAATTATTAGTATTTTTCTATACATAATAAGTCTTCAAAAGAATCATACAGACAGGTTTAATGAGTTTTAATTTTTAGCTTAAAGATAGGTATATTATGAATTCAATATCTTGAAAACCCCCAATTCTGAAAAATCTATTTATGTTGAAAACCAAAAAAGTTACCTAAACATTGATCTGAACTTGAATAATCAGAAAACAAAATAAGTTGAAACTTAGAAATTTTTTTTTTCTGCTTTTTTACAGTGTATATTTTATTTAAAAAGAAAAAAAATACCATCCACAACTTTGTCAGAGACACTATACCGATAAAATAAACCGTTTCGGCCCTAAAAATATTGTTCATCCTCAAAAAATGGTGGGCGATCTTACCCCGCTGGTGGGCGGGCTTACCCCGCATGAAAAAGATCTGCACATTTTCAATGAATTTTTAAAAATTGAAAAAAAAAACTGGAAAATAAACAAAAATATTTCAGTTCTTATTTTTTAAATGCGGGTATTGAATAGAAGAACCTCTTAGCGAAGAAAAAATGAAATTGCAGCCGCAACTTTTTTTTTCTATAAACAGAATTGCTTAAGGGGGCGGTCTTACCCCGCTTACCCCTAGTTTTTTCCTAGGTTCTGTAGATTATTGCCAGCGTAGCCCTATATTTGCGCAGTCTTTCTCAAATTGTGTGCAAATTTTTGCTTGCGGATCGCATTTTTTTCGAATTGCGGTAGGTTTTTATTTTTCAGATATCAAGAAAAAAAATCCGGATTTCGAGCAGTTGCATACATACAAATAAATTGAGCCTAATGATCTCGAACGCAACTGGAGAAAGGTCTTTATCGAAGATGAAACTGATTGAAAATAGGTTGCGTACGACTATGAAGAGTGAAAGGCTGTCAAACTTAGCATTGTTAAGTTGAGAGTACAATATTCTGAAGGAGCTGAATGTTGATTATTCAATCAATAAGTTCTCTGCAAAAAAAAAACTCGTAAGAAAAAATTCTAGCAAATTTTTGGTAACTTTTCAATGAGAAATAAGTGTTTTTAACTCGTACGATAAAAAAACGGGTTTGTTTTATTCTGGGGCCCCCACTGTAAACTGGGCCCCGGGCCCCCACAATCGTAAATCCGGCTCTGGTCTCCGGCATGGTGTTTTGGCCAATTAAACTATTGGAAGAGGTAGTTTTCCTTAAGACGAATATCAATCACCCTTCTCTATTTCTCTATGCTCCACACACGCCTCGATCAACCACACACACTACCTTGTGGAAGTAATTTGTAACTGAACGATTGCCTACTCTCACACTTGTATAGCGATATAGTAATCTAATGGGAAGAGAAGACTAGGTGATTCTTTGACCCGCTTTGAATAGCGATGTTACGGATATCATTTTTCAGACATCTGCAGATGCGGATGCAGAAGTAGATGTGAGTTGGTGATTGCAGATATGATAGCTACCGTAATTCGGGCTGACTTTGATATTTTTTTTAATGTTTCTTGAATATGTTGAAAATTTGGTGAAAAAAATAATTTGTGAAAATTTTAAAATGTGTGCTGGCATGTGTTGAACAAGATCCAATCACAATGTTAAAAGTTTGATGGTAATTTCACCATATTTTCCATTGTTCATTTACATTTTCACATCAAATTTTGATCCGAGGTGACTTTAATCACTTCATTGTATTGATGAATTTGAAGTGATATGTGAATTTTTCATTCATCTTAAATAAGTTCATGAACATGAGAAGTGATTTGAGGACTATCCACGTTCCAAATCTTCAGAGCATATGGATAATGATCGTTATAATAATGGATGATTGAGGTTTGTAAATGCCAAAAACTTGTACACGTGGAGTGTAGATGGCTCCTTAGAGGCCCTACATATTCCACATGGACAGTTTGGGAAGTGATTGGCAAATGTCTACGGTTTAAACAAACTCTTTCAATTTATTTGAACTGTTTCCCACCAGGGAAATGGATTCGGATGTCCAAGGTTCACACGTAATTTTTAAAATATATACGGTCGATAGTCCCCGGAGGAGGGAGGGGTGCGGTCTACAATAACTAGAAACGTCTCTACAAAGTGTCTGTTCACCAAGATGCTACGGCTCTAAACAACGTCCAATCTCCAAGTGAGAAGCGGCTGATCAGCGGCTGAGCTACACCCACGCAACTTCAAAGTCGTTGCGCTGCAGGAACTTTGTTGGACAGGACAGATGGTATTAAAACCGGGCAGCTACTTTCTACCCGAGTTGTTGCATCATCAGCGAGCTAGGAACCGGCTTCATAGTACCGGGTGGAATGCGCCAACGCGTGATGGAGTGGCAACCAATCAACGCGAGGAAGTGTACGTTGAAGATAAATGGCACTACCCACATAAAGGAAAATTTGAAAATAAAAAAGAATCGTTTTACGCGCAGCTGGAGCAGGTCTACAATAGCTGCCCGCGATGGGACTTGAAAGTCGTCATTGATGATATGAACGCTCAGGCAGAACTAGATGAAATGTACAGACCGGTAATCGGTTCGTGAAACTTGCAGCCTCCCGTGATGTGATTGTCTGAAGTACTTTCTTTCCCCGCGAAAATATCCACAAAACCACCTGGAGAGCTCCGATCAACAGACAAAGAACCAAAGCAACCACCTTCTAATTGACGGCAGGTTTTTTTTTCGACGTCACCAACGTTCGCATCTACCGCAGTGTGAATATAGGTAGCCTGTGTGCATAGCAGCTGTGTGCATGCGCTCCAAACGCTCGACAGTATATGAAACCCGCCGAAGTCGAACACTGCGACCCAATATTAAGCAACTGTGGGACGCAGGGGTTGCACAGGAATGCGTTACCCCCGGAAGAACAGCTTGGCGCAGCTACTCTTGAAGATGGCTGGAGAAGCATCCGATCCATCATAGGTAGCACTGCTGTAGCGCTACTAGGTACAAGGACACTGAATCATAAAAATGACTGGTTTAACGGCAAATGCAGACGGTTAGTCGAGGAGAAGAACGCAGCACGGGCGAGAATCCTGCTACACCGTACGAGAGTGATCGTGAAACGATACCGGGTACGGAACAACCAACACTTAGTCCTCCGAAGGAAGAGGCGCCAATAAGAGAATCGAGATCCCGTAGCGATGGAAGAGCTAACGAAGCTCGGAAGTTCTACGAGAAGTTGATCAAGTCCCGTAAAGGTTACGTGCCGCAAGCCGATATTTGCAGGAGCTTAGACGGCAACCTCCTTACAGACGCGTGTGAAGTGATCGAAAGGTAGAACCAGCACTTCGATGAGCACGCGAGGACGGTATGGGAGTTGATCTTGGTGCACGAGTAGAAGACAACAGGATTCCAGCTCGCGGTCTCCTGGAATTGGAGGAAAAGATTTGGCCGGCTGAAAAAAAAACAATAAAGCTGCTGGAGTGGACCAACTTCCCAACGAGTTGTTGGAATACGGTGGAGAAACACTGGCTAGAGCCGTGCACTAGGTCATTCCCAACACTTGGGAATAAGAAAGAGTACCGGAGGAGGGGGTGGGGGCTTCGCAGACCATATCGACATAGTGGCTCGGGCCATTGTGAAGATGGTGGATACGTACATCGGACTAAAGGCCAAATACAAACAGGTCGGACTGGTCATCAATGCATCGAAGACGAAATACATGAAAGCAAGAGGTTCACGAGAAGATGGTGATGATAAAATCGAGGTAGTCGACACGTTCATGTACCTGTGCTCACTGGTAACTGCTGACAACGATACCAGCAGAAAAATTCATCGGCGCATTACGGCAGGAAATTGCGCATAATTCGGTCTCTGGATGACGCTTCGATCGAGTAGAATTCGCTGCCGCACCAAGTTGACCATCAACGAGACGTTGGACTATGACATGGAGTATGCTTGTGGAAGATCAACGCGACCTCGTGGTTTCCGAGCGGAAGGTGTTGCGTATCATCTTCGGTAGACTGCAGATGGAGAACGGAACGGGGAGAGGGCGAATAAACCACGCACTGCAGGTTGCGGTGGGCTGGGCATGTATTAAGGATGTAGGATAACAGCCTGGTAAAGATGTTTCTTGAAACCAATCCGTCAGGGATAAGACGGAGAGGTGCATAGCGGGAAAGGTGGATCGATCAGGTGGAAGACGGCCTTCGGACCCTACGCAGACTGCAGAATTGGCGAATTGCAGCCATGGACCGAGTGAAAATGGAGAAGCCTTTTACGCACAGCAAAGACCACACCACGGCGCGGGACTGTTCTGTAAGGTAAGGTAAGGTAAGGATAGTTGGACCAGGAATTATTACGTTGGAAAGCAAGTAAATGAAAGGGAGAGGCTCGAGAAGAACTAACATTCGCCTTCCACGGACGGTGATCATGAATGGCGATAAACTGGAAGTGGTAGATGAGTTCGTATACTTGGGATCTCTGGTTACTGCCGGCAATAACATAAGTAAGGAGATCTAACGACGTATTCAAGCACGGAATCGGACCTTTTTTGACCTATACAAGACGCTTTGATCCAGAATCATGCGGCGCAGCACGAAACTGACGATGTACAAAAACCTAATTAAACCAAAAGTCACGGAGGACATACACGCACTAGCCGTATTTAAACGGAAAGTGTTGCGGACAATATTTGGTGGAGTGCGAACCGAAATCGGAGAGTGGCGCAGGTGTATGAATCACAAGTTACAGGCACTACTTGGAGATTCCCATTGTGGACCTGATGATGATCGTGAGGCTGCGATGGGCTGGACATGTCGCGAGGACGCCGGACGACATTACGGTGAAATCGGTTGTCCTCAAGGACCCCATTGGCACCCGAAACAGAGGGCGTGCTAAGTGGCTTGACCAGGTTGAGGCGAATCTGCGAGTGTCGAGAAACCTAGGGAATTGGCAATGAGTAGTCCAGAACTGAGAAGTGTGCAAGGTTGCATATTCAATTTTGGGATGTCAATTCCATTCAATTGGCCACATGCCGATGCTTCGCTCCACAAGTACAATTTTGAAACATGTTGTACGACAAACTTGCAGTTCTTAAGTAATGCTGCAAGTTTGTCGAAGAAAGCAGTGCTCTAACTCTTATGTTAAAGTGTGTGAGCCATATTCAGCGGGATATTCGGTCAACATTCGCGGTGAATATCATAATACTCACCGCGAATATTGGCTGAATATTGCACTGAATATGAGCTCTCACACTGCAGGTATAAAAGTTAGAGCATTGTAATATTCGATAAACTTGTAGTACTACTTAGGGACTACAAGTTTGTTAAACATCGTTCCTCTAAATTGTACTTGTGGAGCGAGCAATCGGCATGCAGCGAAAAAGCACCTTAAAATTGAACATGCAACCTTGGAAGTGTGTAGGAAAATTCTTGATTCGGTACGAACCACCACGGCCCTAGGCAGCTAATGTAAGAAAGCATTATTTCCATTGGTCAAAAAGTTGAAACTGTGACCGTTCTGAGGCACGTGTTCCCGAATTCCGATTGAGCTGAAATTTTGCATAGGGACTTTTTTCGAGAAGACAAAACTTCTGAGCCCTACCGCTAAGCAAAATTCGAAAAATCGATTTCCATTGACACCCTAGTATTAGCAACCGGCATATATTTAAAAACTTTGACTGCGAAATGACTCACACTTTTTAAAATAGATCTCTAGTTACAACATGTAATATAACAAACGAAAATCAGAATATGTACAAGAAGACGGCACAAAGTGAAGAAAGACAAATAAACAATGACACAGAGCCATGCCGGGTGCTCCATGTAACCGTAGAGAAAGCACCAAGGTAGAGATATTCGCTGTGCGATGCTGGTTTTCATTCGTTGCGTGCCGAATCGAAGATAAGCATCAAACACCGAATGCATGTTAGGTGGGAAGTCCGCTCTTAGAGTAGTCACCAAGTTTGCTGCTAGCTGTGTCAGCATATTTTACTTCAAGACTTCAATTTTAACAACATGTGAGAATCATCAGATCATCAAACTGTCTGTCAATGGAGGTTATTATAGACTTGTCAGAAAAGCTTTACTTTTGAGACATGAAAATAGCCTTAGCCCGTGGAAGCAAATATTAGATGACCTGTTGAGGCCACAGAAGACGGTTGGTGTCTGGTCATAACGTTTGTGCTTGCAAGCAGCGTTTCCACTAAGTTTTTAATAAAATCTGGCAAAACGAAAATGAAAAGTCTGGCAAAAATCTGTCACTCATTTTTGTATAAAATTCCTGGCAGAATTGAAAGTGATGACCTTTTTTTTTGCTCTCGCCGGGTGTAGGTAGGTAAAGGCCAGTCACGGCACCTCTCGCATTAATGACATTTTTGCGAGACGTTCGGATGAAACCTGGCAAATATCTGGCTCATTTACAAATATCTGGCAGATTCTGAGGTTTATCTGTTTGTCTGGCACGCAAACAGAAATCTGGCAAAATCCAGATTTATCTGGCACAATGGCAACGCTGCTTGCAAGTTCGACATTAAAAATTTCCATAGATTTTCGCTATTGAGCAATAAAGTAATAATGAAGATGACTAATCAAGTCACAAAATTGCCCATCATTTTATCTGTTCAACGACATATTGATTATGAAAAATCTATCGTTTGAAATATGCGAAAATGTATGTATGTTTGCCGCATCTCTTATAATTTGTTTTTTTTTTCGCATTCACTGTCCGTTGTATGAATTAAGATTCGCATACGTTCGGCTTAGCGTTAATTCGTTTTAACGACCATACGGTCTCTCATTTTCTATAACAAGCGTACTGTATATCGTATCCGTATGCGTAACGCGGTGACATTCCGATAAGTACATAATATCGTTATGCTTCATGATAAAAATAAAACCATCTAAAAGACCGATAGACCAGACCGTGTATGATTTGACTACGTTAAAGCTTCTGTCGTGATTTAGTTACTTCCTTGCTCCACAACGGAGCGTAAGCTTAAAACGTTGATAGTTTATTAATTCAACCGCTGATATCTGGACTAGAATGTACCTACTAGGGTGGTCGGTACCGACTTTTCGAAAAACCGGTATTTCGGTATTCATAAAAATAAAAACCGGTAAAAAACCGGTATTTTTATTTTTTCAGATTAATACAAACCAGGGGTGACTCATGGTCTTTAAACCTACTTTTTCAACTCCAAAATTCTTAAAATCATAGTTTCGGGAAGTAATGATGATTGTCTTCGAAAAAAAAAACTCTGTACTATTTAAAAATAAAACTAAAAAATAATTAAAGGGTGTCGAACGTCTCCGGAAGTTGTTTTCTTCGGCCGGTTTTCTGCTGCAGTCTTATGCAAAAACCTGCCGAAGTAAGCCACTGCCGAAGACGTTACCTACATAAATTTAATTTTGAAATTTATTTTTTGCTTAGCGTCTCAGGTTGCATCTATGTATGGACGTGTCGCTGCATGATTATGTTTTTGCATTTATGAGTATCTATGCTCCATTACGATCCAGATTTTTTTTTTTGTAAGATTAGGACCTCTGCGACCATTGTTTTGATCTCTTGTGGCATACGATCCAGATACAACACTGGATAACAGTGTTTGAAAAACTCCAATGAATGAATCTAGTGATATGATTACGAAGAACATAATTTCAAAACTCATGTAATAACAAAAAAACATGCAGATTTTTATTTTAACTTTCTTTCGTATCGCAAAGCTTAGTTTCAAATTAGTGAATAACTTTAAAATTCGTAGAAAAACAATATTTGAAACTGTTGAGAAGAGTATATGAATGAAGTAAAAAAAAGAAATCACGATCAGACCAGAATTTACTTTTCACGAATCCGAATGAATCGAAGGTAAATACTTCTTTATTCTGCTCGATGCTCTTTAAACAGTTCGTCCAAATTATTTATTATTATAATTATTTTATTAACTTTAGCTCCTGATGGAGAAACGAAATATGTGGCATATGAACAAGTTTGTAACTGAAGTAGAAATAAATATTTGAAATGAGAGGTTGGTAAAAAATATATAAAAATATAGAAAATGATAGAAAAAGCAGAAACTTTTACACGAGTAAGGCCGGATACATTCAGCTAGATGCTAATAAAAGCCCGCTGCGATACGGGCGACGAAGCTTTGACCATGCTACAGGCTACAGCTATTTAAATTTCACTTCATCAAGGAGCAGTAATTTTTAGGATGAAATTCTTCATTGGTTGGTTATTTCATCCTGTGATCACTTTGTATCAACAAAAATAAATTCCTAATCCAAATTTTATTTATTTATTTATATTTATTTATTGTTTTTAAATAGCACAAAATGAATAGTGACTTGCGTATTTTCGCTGACATGATTGTGATTACTGCCTCAAACTATGATTTCATTATTTGTAGTTAAACTGGTAGGTTTAAAACCCACGCGTTGCCTCTGTGAGTATGAATGTGTAAAGAGATTAGCTGTTATACTTAAACAATGAATGTGTTGCTTTATTGATATGAAGTTTTTTGACATATTATCGATACACACAAACACATCGTCTGAATCCGAGCAGATTGTTAGAAAATAACAAAAATTGATACATAGGCAAGGGTTAATTAATATTTAATGTTGCATATGTCTAAATGTATTTATTATACAGGATGTTAGGGAGCTCACATAAAATCCTTTAATGGGCGATAGAGGACCATATTCGATAAGAAAAAAATCTTTCTACACATGTGGCCAAAATTCAACTACTGCAGAGTTATTTACTATTTTCAGTTTTCGGTTATGTTTGCCTTTAACGAGCAGAAAATTGTGAATTTTTGAGACACTATTGCTTACGAAATTTTTTCAGCTCTCCAAAAGAACCAACATAACTGAGCTAGCTATCATACTTCTTGTGATAGACCTCGTTGAGATGAACATAACCGAAAACTAGAAAAAGAGAATAACTCTTCAGTAGTTAAATTTTGACCATATGCGCAGAAGGATTTTTTTCATCAAATAGGGTCCTCAATCACCCCTTAAAGGGTTTGATTGAAAGTGAGCTACCTTACACCCTGTATACATCATCATGTGATTTGTAACGCCTACCTAAGTGAATAGCATTCATTAGCCTAACAATGATTTATGAATATTGTGACGTTTTTTTTTTTTTCAATTTAAAGAAAAGTACCGAAAATACCGGTTTTTTCGCCTCTCCAATACCGGTATTTCGGTGCTGAAAAATATATCGGTTTTACCGGTTTTACCGGTTTTTGTTTTACCGGTAAACCACCCTAGTACCTACCTAAATCATTTACCTGTGGAGTTTTGTTTCTGTTTATAAATAGTGACCTTCTCTCTGAAGTTACTCGTTGTTGAATTAATAAATCGTTCCCTAACCTTGAGGTTCGCTAATTTAAGTGACTAAGTGTTAAATGATAACAAAGCAGTTTCGCTGAATCAACGTATTAATTACCACTCTTAAAGTGCCGAACACACACCACCACCTGACCTGACGCGCTGAAAAAGCCAATATTAGCAAAAACAAAGGGCAAACAATGATTATCACATTCCCGGTTTTCCAAAAATTAGTAGCTCAGCCCACAAACTTCGTTATCAGGATATAATATACACACTCGCCCCAAAGTGTTGTCAGAGCTTTTATTACTTTCGAAATCGTCCGCAGCTGCGAATGGACAATGCGGGCAGAAAAAAAAATGTAATCCATTCGCGGAACACCTGCTACTTTCGATAGGTTGTGCCGTCAACAGTCACACCGCAGATAACGATTATCAGGTGTCGCTTACCCCGAGATTAGGAATCGCCTGGGCTGCTTACACTGATTGGCTGGAATGTTGGGGTTTCGAAATTAGCAAACTCGACTAATGACACCAGTAGTGAGAGGTGATATAAGCTTTGATCATTCTAACGATTCAGGGAGCTTCATTAACGTTAATGATTGACGTTAACGACACACGTCTTGAAGTTCTCGTCTAAATACTGTCTATTTAGAACTTGTAAATGTTCACCGCTTCGAGCATCATTAAATCCATTATTTCTGAAGCTAATGATCGTAATTTAAGTAAACCATTCCACTAACCTGAAAAACACTTCGTGTTGGAGTATCAAGATTTTCATTAAATGCAAACAGTATAACAAACAAACCAAAACTGTTCACCAAGGCACACTACGATCCAGGAACTTGCATCCTTTACAACTGTCACAGACCGGAAAGATCACAACTACCATCAAGCACGGACAACTTTCCTTCCCACAGTCCCTTTTATGCTCGATCCGCTTTTCCACTCACAGCGTAACGCACAAACGTAAATTTAGCTGTACAACGTAATTGTCAATGAAAATTTGCTCTGCACTCGTTAGATAATTCCTGCACATGAGACTTCACCACGCGCACCGGTTCCGATTGCTAATCAGTGAAAATGATCTTCCGTCGATTTATACACAAGTTACAACAACGGCTGTTGCCATAAAAACAAAAAAATACAAATTAACAGACAGCAATCGGTGATAATGTCGCACAACTGTATAGCGCGGCGACCGTTCTAACACTGACCGCGGGATGCCGCAAAGCGCTACGTATAAACGCAATGAGTGTTTTATTCTCATTGGTATAAACGATTCTCGGTGCCGCGACCGGGAAGATTCAACCAAGAAATCAGTTCTATCAGTGTGCATTCGAGCGTCGCGCACTCCGGGAGATTCATCAAAGAGCGTCAGTGCGCGCGCGCTAATAATTCTCTCGCTTACACTCAGCGTTGCCAGGTCATTTTTTTAAAAATCTGGAAAAGGCAAAATAAAAATCTGGAAAAAATCTGGCGATCATTTCGTGGGGCGAAAGGTTAATTTTTCGGATAAAAGTATTGAGGTACGCAAAATTTGAGGTGACAAAATTGAATATATATTGAAGTGATGACCTTTTTGCGGAACAGAGAAAATAAAATCTGGATAAAATCTGGATCATCCATGAAAAATCTGGATAATTGGACATCAAAGCTGTCTACCTGGATACATGTTCAAAAATCTGGATAATCCAGCTAAATCTGGATACCTGGCAACGCTGCTTACACTAGCTTCATGAGAGAGTATGTTGGCGCAGGCATTTTTTGGCATGTGTTTCTAGTTTGAAAAGCCGCCCGAGGGACGCTTAAAGATACATTTGAACCTTTTTTTTTTTTTTCAAAACAAAGGCAATGCCATGTGCAAGGATCAATCCTTCCTTCCTAAGGACAAAAGAGAAAAAATGGTTTTGATCAGATCAGATATTTATCCTTAAACAGGGCAACAATGTGTTAAAATTATTTTAATGGGTTTGCACTGTCAGTAAACTGCCGGTACCCGCATAACTGTCCCATACTGATTTTGGTCACTGTTGAGTTATCATCGGGAATCGACTTAACTCATATTTTCTGGAAAAAAATTAAAATTGATACTTTTGTATGGAAAAACATGGAAAAAATACCAAGTTGTTTTTGTCCCATATTGAAAGTACCCGCATTACAGTCCCACTGCATAGTGGTGCAAACTGCAAACATATAATTTTACTCCAGATTAGTGTATATCGGATTATCATATATCATACATATCTAAATATAGGATTAAACAAATCCAAACCTCTTTTTTTTAGAAAAATATTTATCTTTTACAGATAAAAATCCTGCACTCGGGAACTCGCCACAGTAACGCTCAAAATAAATTTTAAAGATCTTTTCAAAACTTGTTTATCGCTGTCCAGATTCAAATCTGGCTTGAGTTACATTGAACATTTGGTGTCTCATTACAATCCGATTTGGCTTCAGTGCCACTGACTATCGATTGATTACCGGACACTAGTGCTAGTCCATCAATCAATGCATTAGAAATACATATGTCCAATCCACGGGTAAGCTCAACATTTAGCCTGCAGTCAATTCCTGCCCCGCATTGCATCATGTATCAGTTTCGAATTAACGTGTCCGTGCTGCAATCCGGCAGTCCGGTTCTTGCAGGTCTTCTAAGTCGACCTATCGAGCAGTTTCTGTACTGCTATCTACGCACGCAGTCTGTCACGGAAACGACCCGAAAGGAGAATTCTAGCACGTGCTCTCATTTGCTTCGGTGCTTCGGTTTGCAGAAAAAACTTTCACAATGTATACCAGAAAAATTAACAGGATTTACATGCTACACTTTCCCTTTCGTTTGAGTTCGGGTCTCCCTTGGAGAAAAACGAATGACGCAATATAACCGCCTTTTTTCGTCGGCTGTATTTCCATCAGGGTCTCCGGGGAATTAGTGACGAAACGAAGAACGAGGGCAGCTTGCCGGTAGGATGACGGTCGTTATGTTCAAGGTTAGGATGTCATTTCCAATGGGACGCGCTACCCCTCGGCCGGAATGCTTGCGCAATGATCGGGAACTTTGACTATATGCCGAGAAACAATTCAGGTAGGCTTTTGAAGTTAAATAAATGGTTAACGAAGCATGCACTGATACAAGCTGAGACATTCGGTGACGTTGGCGTTTTAAAAAGAAGCCGTATTATTAGAACATTTCTGTATATTGGTCAACTCCTGTGCCTAAAATGTGAATTAATCCGGCTAATATTTAGTAAACTTCCACTATTTTCTCACCGGGAAAAAAACTGTAATTTGAAACGTGTTGAGTATTTTAATGTAGGAAGATACAAATTTTAAATGGTTATTATGTCCAAGGTTGATAAATCTTTCCCAGATTTCCCAATGGCTTCAAATTGGGAAAGGATGCGTGCCATTCAGAAGTGCTGATAAAACACGGTAAATTTTTGTTGCACCACTTCTGAACAACCAATCCCTTATGCGCTGGCGCTGAATCTTGTTGAAAGCAAAAACTTTCTTCTCCAAATAATTCTTTGAAACGATGCAGCAAATGGTCCTCAATGAAGTGTTGTGGATAGTACTCGTTATTAATTTTCACACCCCTGTCGGTGAACAGCAGTGGTGACTTTCCGAAGCATTCTGGAACCGTTCCACTCCTCTTATCGGCTGGAACATCACGAAGACATGTTCCATACACACGATCATTCTGCTCGTTCAAAACAGCCTCTAACGTAAACAATTTTTCATCTGAAAAAAAATGTTATGAGCAGCGTGCGTTTTCAGTAGCAATCTGGCAACCCTGTCGACAATTCATTCTACAAGAAAATCCATGAATCTTTTGCTTCTTGAAAGTTCCATATTCAAAGTAATATTTGATTGTTTTATGCATCATGTTTTATGACTCATGTTCGTTTCATGAATTTTTCTAGCGTTCTTTCTTTCTTTAACCGTTTTGATCACCGCTGCAGTATGAATACTCCGTTTTTTACCGGTATCTGCTTGAGGACAACCATGCCAATTTCCCCGAATCGTTTGATAGTCCACAAATATTCTGTTCAAATTCTGAAATGATAGCTGCCTTCTGATCTGTATGTTACTCATTTCCTAAACCACGTGGTCATATTTTGATTACTTTTCATAACCCCCCGTACCCCCCCCCCCCCCCCGGGTTCTTTCGTGATCTTTTGGCGACTTTAACCACGTGGTCTTTTCATTTGTCAAGTGCCAAAAATTCGCTTAAATTTTTTACATTTTTTTGATCAAACTTTCAGAGGCACTCAAATGTGTGTATCACTTTCTCGGTGATATCCTGCTAGTTACTTCGGATTTTTTCGCTTGGGAAATTTGTGTTTGTCCTAATAAACCGAGATGTTTGTTTTTGGAGAAGTGTTTGACTCCAGTTTGACGAGGAGTTCGTTGAAAATTCATTCCATATGTAGGGGTAAACAGGGTAAGACCGCCCACCGTAGTTTTACTATCAAGTTATGTAATAATTGAAAAAAAAATTTAACGTGTCTATTTCAGTACAATTACGTAACATTTTGCACCCCGTTCTGTTTCGATAGTGCGCGAACGGTCACAGAAATAATCAAAAACAACCTTTCAGCTGGCAACCAGTCAATGCGCTATTGTTTTGCGGCAACGGGACTTAAGGATTTTCTATCTAAAAATCTATTGTTTTGTTCGTGAATATACGTTTAATCGCTTGCCTGAATCTGTCTTCTTTCGGAAATATCGAAGGCCGTGAGTAAACTTTTAATTTTGACTACTTTTTCGGTAAAAAATGAAAATGTTCCACTGGGGGTAAAGCCGCCCACTATACATGGGGTAAAACCGCCACGTATACAACTGTTTGTTGTTTTACTTCAAGACCCAAATGCCTCGACACTAAAAAAGGAATATTTACAGGATCAGTAAAGCAATTTCAAGCCACATAAGTCATCGATGTTAATCGACCATTTTCGATTTGGTTGAAGCTTTCTAGTAATATTTTTTTAACAAGACTAATTTTTGAAAAAGGTAAACTTGTGTAAAAATGGAATTAATGAACAAAAATAATTTTAGAGGCAGGACGGCAGGACGGACAGAACTAGCTCGAAACGAGGTGGAGGTCGCTTTTTTGAAAAGACTACCATCTCTGTTTTTTCAAGCGAGAACTCGATTCCAAGACAACTGGCCCAACCGGTCAGATTATCTAGCGTATTTTGCAGGCTGTTTTTCATGCCAACAGCCAGAGACGCCGTGACTGATACTACGCAGTCGTCAGCCAACTGGCGCATTGTGCAGCCGTCCGTCGATGTCGCTGATGTAGGAGTTGTACAACAGTGCACTCAGACAAGAGCCTTGGGGGAGGCCCATGTAGCTTGTTCGTGTTATTGTTGATGAGCCGTGGTTGAAAAGTAAACGCTTTTCAGACAGCAGGTTGATCAAAAAGTTTGTTAATATAGGGGAGAATCCTCTTTGATGCAGTCTCTCGGAAAGAATTTCGATTGAAACTGAATCAAATGCAAATGCAAATGTGATATCCAGGAAAACCGAGGTCACTTGTTGTTTGCTGCCAAGAGCCATTTCCACTTCTGTGGCTAGCAAAGCTAGGCAATCGTTAGGGCCCTTGCCCCTACGAAACCCGAATTGGGTCTCAGATAATTGGTTAGTTACTTCAGCTCAGTTGTCGAGCCTACGCAGGATCATTTTTTCCAGCAATTTGCGTATGCATGAGAGCATTGCAATCGGCCTGTACGAGCGATGATCTGCAGTAGGTTTTTATGGCTTTTTGATTGCGATAATCTTAACCTGTCTCCAAGCTTTTGGGACCATATTGTTCCTGATAAGTGTATTAAACAGTTTAAGAAATCGTATCTTTGCCAAATCCGGCAGGTTTTTCATCAAATTAAATTTGATCCTGTCCGGTCCTTGAGCCTTGTTCTTGCAAGACGCGAGGGCAATTGAAAATTCCAGCATTGAAAGTTCTGGTTCTTCAATCGCCGTTGTGTCGCTGAATTTCTGCTGTGATGGGACAGCATCTGGGCATACCTTTTCCGCGAAATCATAGATCCAACGTTCAGAGTATTCATTAGCCTCATTGTTGTCGGACCTATTGCGCATTTTCCGAGCCGTATTCCAGAGATAGCTCATAGAAGCATCTCTGGGTAACGTGCTTATGAAATTTTGCCAGTACGATCTTTTTTTTAACTTGTGCAGTCTAGTCTGTTTCAGATCCAACTCTCTAAACTGATCAAAAAGTTGAATGGAATGATCTTTCCTGAATGCTAGGTATGCTGCTTTTAGAGTTTTTTTCATCTCGTTGCATTCTTTGTCCCACCATTGTTTGTTAAGACGAATTTTCAACTTGTTCTCAGGGGCGGGCCTCGTATGAGATCGCAACGCGCTATCTAAAACTAATGTTGCAAGAAAGTTGTATTCGTCGGATGGAGATAGCTCATCGGTTGTTTCGAGACCCTGGGATATTATGTTCGAGAATTTTTCCCAATCAATATTCCGGGTGAGATCATACTCTACTTCGACTGTGGTTGTAGACTGGAGACTGTTCATAATCGAAATGCTTATTGGCAAATGGTCGCTACCATGGGGATCTTGAATAATCTCTCATTTACGATCCAAAGCTATTGAGGAGGAACACATAGACAAGTCTAAAGTGCTACCTCTTACTGGGGGCCTTGCTATCCTTGTAGCTAACCCAGGTATATTCAATAGGGTCATATCGAACTCGTCTAGTAAGCTTTCAATAAGAATAGCCCGGCTATCATCTCCAGGTGCTCCCAACGCCATACCGTGAGAGTTTAAATCTCCCAGGATAAGGCGTGGAGTCGGAAGCAGTTCCGTTATTTGAGTCAGCTGCAACCGGTTAATAATAGCTCTAGGAGGAATGTAGACTGATGCAACTGTAAGGCTCTCACCAGCAATTGTTATATGGCAAGCAACAATTTTTATGCCATCAATTGCTGGGAGAGGAATTCGGAAGAATGGGCAGCATTTTTATGATACCAAGGAGCACTCCGCCATAAGAGTTTCCTCAGCCTAAACGGATTATATTGAAGTCTTGAACGGCTACTGTCGTTGATGACCATGTTTCAGATAGCGCGAAAATATCGCATTTGCTATCGTGAAGCAGGAGTTTAAATTTATCTAGTTTGGGAATCAAGCTTCTACAGTTCCATTGTATGATCCTTGTTGTCGATTCGTCACTTCTGTTGTCTGATTTAGACATCGAAGGATACGAACGCGAGGAAGGGCCATTTGGTGCTCAGTTGCCTACCCAACATGCAAATCGTTGGAAGCCAAGCCGAAATCATACTTTTAAGAGTATCGGATAAACCAAAAGTGGTAAATATCCATTCAACGATCATTTTAAATGAAATACGTCCATCAGTAGACGGTACTTCAGGTTCCGGAGACTGTTTGTTGGCGGGAGCAGATTTCTTTCCCGGTAGTTTAGGAAACTCTTTATCAAAAGTCTTACCCTCAGGATTAAGTTTGAATCCTGGAGGTGACGACTCAGCAATATTTTGCTTAGAAGGTGGACCTCTTGGGGTGTCTGTATGCGTTTTCTTCTGCTCTTTTCTGGGGAGTTTGGGGGAAGATACGCTTGGTCGTTTCCGCACGGCCCCGGCTGACGGAAGAGGTTGATACACCTCTTCGTCATCATTGGAATCGTCAGTTTCCAAGCTGGAATATAGATTTTCCTGTTGCTGTAAGGCAGTCTTTAGCATCTGTGCAAATGACTGCTTACAGCGTTGTTTTGACGATCTTTTTAACGCTTCTGAGCGTATTTTATATTTCGGACACGCTTCCAATTTTCCCTTATATTGAACCGTAGGGGACACATAGTCAGGGAGACCAGATGTGCAAATTTGTCTGCAAAACGCACGGAGATTTTCATTGATTAGCAGATATTTGCAGATTTTCCATGTTTTCTGCAGATTTTTGTCAGAGTCTCCTTATATTTGCGCAGTTTTTCTCAAAATGTGTGCAGATTTTTGCAGACTTGCCGGCGCGAGCGAAATTTTTTTCGAATAACGGATAGGTTTTTTCAGATTTCAAGCACATTTTTTCGGTTTTCCGAGCAGTGGCAGACATTTTTCAAAAACATTGACCTATACAGTTGGCATACAATGCTGTACGTTTCGTGTGAAAATGATTCCGGCTTAAACTAACGACTCAAGACTGTAACGTTCTTTTTCGAACCGGTATCGCTGAGATAGGCGTTTTTCTATTTCTTTGAAATAATCACGTTTTTTGCCTCTGGGTCCATACAGAACCGAATTTCATCCCCATTGAACAGATGGCGAGAGTCACTCAATAGTTACTCATTCTCGTCTTCACGGAACAGCGCTCGTACAGTTCCACACCAGTTGCATAAGCTGCCCTCCTTAACAGTAGCTGATGAAACCACAGTTCCATTTATAATCTACACAGACAATATCACAATAGTATTAAATAACATAAAAATCAGCTGCTGTATCTACATACCGGCTTTCATCGGGGATTTTCGGAGATGAATCTTGCAACTGTTGTGCATCCGATTAATGCGAATAATAATCGCAGTCGGTTTGTCTTTTCGTAATTTTCTTGACCACTTTCCGCTTGCACGGAACACCACGGTGGATCGTAGAATATTGAAATGTTTCCAAGCTTGAAGACACTCAATGACATCGTTTTCAGCATTTTTTCTACTAATTTTCGATGTTTTTCCCATTTTATCAGCAACTTTCAACAAACTTCCATCGGGTAACATCCTATCCAGCCAATCTGCTGCATCACAAACATTCAAATGTTCCGATGTATCTTGAGAGGAATTGAATTGATCTGACTGGTGGTCCACTGTAGGTTTATATTTGTTTTCAATATTTTTATTCTATTCGTTCATCAAAAATATGATAATTTTCGCTCAGAACGTGTGATTTCAGCCATTTCTTGCCAAACGGCAACGAACCGTCCATTACAAACCTGGCAGCAGTTTTTAAAAGGTGTTTTTTCAACTTTCATTATGAACATTATAGCACAGATAACAGACATCCAAGCTAGAACAAAAAACTCCAGAAATCGCGTGTAAGATTTCAAATTCTTGCTCGTTTGGAACGCTAACGACATCTTTCTGCAACTTTTAGTTTTAGTGATGGCAGCGTTTGTAACATTAGAAGTTAACTTGAATGTAGCCCCCCGTTGTATATTACTCTTGCATATCACCCATACACACGTACCTATTGTTGGTAATGTAACTAAAAAGAAACTGATGAATAAAGAGTACTGAAGTGACGCACATCAGAGTAGCATGTCTTTCTCTTTCATACATGGTGTCAGAATTGGAGAAACAACTCACAAATTGTTGTCTGTCGCATGAGTGAACTGATTTTAAATATTTGAAAGTGGATTGAGTGATTTGGCAGTCGAATTGACTGATCAAAAGGCTATGTTAGTGCAGGGAGCATTAATTAAGCCACCGAAGCAATTGGTGATTGAAGAAAACATGGCGACAAAATGGAAGCTTTGGTGGCGGCAATTCCATTGGTATTCGGTGGCAACGGAGCTTTCGCAGAAACCAAACCAAACACAAGCTGCTACCTTTTTGAGTTGTATTGGTGAAGATTGTGTGCGAGTGCTTGATACGTTCGGGCTCACAGAGGCTCAAGACAATGATATCGATATATTGAAGTCCAAGTTTGATGCTTATTTCGTTCCAAAATCATGTCTCACATATGAACGATACGTATACGGAAAAATAACACAACACGGAGGAGAACAGTTCGATGCTTTTTAACGCGTTTGCGTGAGCAAGCAAAGAAATGCGGATTCAGCATTCTTCACGACTCACTAGTGAAAGATCGTTTGATTGCGGGTATGATACACGAGAAACTGGTTCCACAGTTATTGAACGACGCATTAGACTTACAAAAAACTATCGATATTATACGAAATCATGAGCTTTCGCTGAGGCAGTCTCAGGAAATGAGATTACAGCCAGACGTGGATATCAGTGTAATTCCAAAACAAAGCGGCACAAAATGGCGCAATGTAGTGAAAAGTGAAATTAATCAATGCAATCGGTGTGGGAGAGAACATTGAAAAGGTGCGTGCCCGGCATTTGGGAAAACGTGCTTCAAGTGTAATCAGATGGGGTATTTCGCCAGTCAGTGCTTTGGAACAGCACATAATAGTGGAACGCGAAATAAAGCCGTGAAAACGATAAGCTGTGAACTAGAAGAAGAACAACAAGCAGTACAAGAACTGTTTATTGGAAATATTGAAAACGAGGACGAGAGTGTCGAAGAGGCATGGTACGAGGAAGTGAAGTTGAAAAACGAAAAAGTGCTATTCAAACTCGACAGTGGTGCAGCCTGCAATGTTATACCAATCAATATTTTTCGTGATCTAGGAGAAAAGCTATTTCCATCCAAGACCAAACGGCTGGTCTCCTACAGTAACCACAAAGTAAATGTGGCTGGTGAAGCTCTAGAGTTCACTGAGGCACAGCAGGTAATTGTGCAGAACAGTAAGTCACGAATATGGGAGGCAGGCGATATTGGAAAGAAACTAGTCCAATCAAGAACTTATCTAGTTAAACTTGCAGATGGTCAAACTATACGTAGAAATGCGCGGAACATCAAAGAATCACATTCGTTACCGTTACCGTCCATGGACCAGCATTCAGAAGCTATGATAATATGATAACTTCATCATCCAACGAAAAACTGTTCCTACACGGCGCCCGTCAGAAGAGACGATTGGAGACCAAGTTTCAACTGATCTAGCAGAGCAACAAAACGAACATCAAATCGAAACACGTACAAGAAGTGGCAGATTGATTCGTTCAAGAAGAGACGATAACTTTGAGTACTATTAGAAACTTGAAAGGGAAGATGTAACATTAGAAGTTAACTTGAATGTAGCCCCCCGTTGTATATTACTCTTGCATATCACCCATACACACGTACCTATTGTTGGTAATGTAACCAAAAAGAAACTGATGAATAAAGAGTACTGAAGTGACGCACATCAGAGTAACATGTCTTTCATACAGCGTTGGATTATAGTCAAAGCTACCAGACGCATGAAAATAGACACAGATTATAGAGTCGCTGTTTTTGCAACAATATAACACTGATTTTGTAAGGTTTGTGTTTTTTTTTCAAATCAACACTGAAACAAACAAATTCATCCCAAATACAAACCGGGATTGAATAAAATTGTCGATTATGTACAACTTGCGACTGCTCAAAATTTCTACAATAAAAAACAGCAACTCTTTTTTTTTCTTCACCAAACGGCAGCCCTTCTTATTCCGATAATATCGATAAGAGTGTTCCTATAGCGAATTTCTTTATTCCACGGGGTTAGTGCCAACTTTCGGGTGGAATAAAAAACCGATTTCGATCTACTATCTAAAGCCTTGCGTTGGTGTGCGTGAAACCATGTGCGATGTAAACATAATGCTGTCAAAATACTGGTCTTTCATCCCGCCTTCTCTGCACTCTGATATTGACAATAAAAAATAAGCGTTGTTCACATCGGTTTGGACTTTTTTTTCGCTCTTTTGTTTGCGCACAATTTTTTTTTTCGTTTTTCTGAAATTCTGGGGTATTTGGAAAGTTTTCTGCTCTGCCAAATGAAAGGACCATCAACCACCATCACCCGCGTGTTATGACTGTTTTGACAGATACGATGTAATAGTGTTGGTGAACCCACTCTCAAAACTGACAAAAGTTACAGTGCGAACCTGTCTGTTTTGCAGGCGCTTCCAGGTCAATTCTGAGTCAAATTCAAACGAATAAAGAAGGGTTTTGACAGCAGTTCGGGCGACTTCAGGTCAAAACGAGGTGATGGAATAAAAAAATTCGCTATAAGACTCGACGGTTTTTACTTGTTGGACTGTTGGAAGGAATAAAAATAAATAAAACTCATGATCTAACTCTTGAAATAGTTTACAAAAACCGATCAATCTTCTACTTTCGTTCTCCAATTTACCACATTCTCTTTTCGTTTTTCGAAATTTGAAGTTCAGTTGCTTCCCATACCAGGTGTTAGGTAGCTCACTTATAATTCTTTAAGGAGTGATAAAGGACCCTATTAGATGAGAAAAATCCTTCTATGCATATGGTCAAAATTCAATTACTGCAGAGTTATCCACTTTTTCAGTTTTCGGTTATGTTTAATATAGTCTAGCACAAGAAGTGTGATAGTTAGCTCAATTCTGTTGGTTTCGTTGGAAAGCTGAGAAAATTTCGCAATCAATAGTGTCTTAAAAATGTCCGACTAGTAGCAATTAGAAAGGAATCAAATGTTTTTTGAGAACTAAACTGCAATTTTCTGTCTGAAATGTGTGATTAACTAAACTAAACATTGAAGTCTACTCTACAAGTTGTTCTTTGACATCAAGCATCTAACTATATTAGTTTAGCCGCTATTTCACTTTAAAAGCAATAAACTGCGCCGTCATTCAGTGTTATAAGGATCACAATTTTCTGCTCCACTCTTTTACGTAGACGCGTCGTTGAATGAAAGCGCAGCTTATTGCTTTTAAAGTGAAATAGCAGCTAAACTGAAAGAGTTATATGCTTGGTATCAAATAACAACTTGTAGAGTAGACTCCAATGTTTAATTAAATTAACTACAAAATTCATGTTTATCACACATTTTAAAAAGAAAATTGCAGTTTAGTTCTTAAAAAATATTTGATTTCACATTTGTTCCTTTCTAAGTGCTGCTTAATTTCTCTAGTTCGACGTTTTTAAGACACTATTGATTACAAAATTTTCTCAACTTTCCAACGAAACCAACAGAATCGAGCTAGCTATCACACTTCTTGTGCTAGACCATATTAAAGGCAAACATAACCGAAAACTGAAAAAGTGGATAACTCTGTAGTAATTGAATTTTGACCATATGCGAGGTTGGTACTTCAATATTTATTTTAAGTAAGTTAGTGTTTTTGAAGAAATGGAATCAAATTTTTTTTCAAGCGTACCTTCTGACATACATCTTGATTAATAGTCAAACCATTGGGTAAGGTTTAGACGAAAACAACGAAATCATTTTTGACCTATACTTAACTCAGTCTATCCACTACCTTCTTTGCGAATTATACTGCGTATAGTCGAAACCGGAATAATTTCGCTTTAAAAATGCTCTATGTACTAGAACGAATGTTTGAAGAAATTTTGGTTTCATTTCTTCACAAACATCATGCCGAGATACGTGTTTTGCCCAGATCATCATCACATCATCACATTACGGTGGAAAAAACACAAACGTTCTTGAACAACTATTCGACCCCATTTGTACCTGATAAATACAAATTAACAGATTATTAACCAATTGAAGCTAAAGACTTCAAAAAACCGATTGAACACACCTGTAAATATAAGAAAGATAATCAGTTCATGATCTTTAACCCATTTGCCGCGGAGAAATCAATTTTTACCTCAACAAATTACTCCGAATCCCGTTTTTCAATAACCTTTAACACAAACTGTGAATCCAATGTAACATCAATCTTTTCTCTATCTGTTCCTAATTATTTCTCAATTCAAATTTTGTATTGATTATGGCTTAGTATTTACAATGCATCACTGCTTGTTTGGAGAAGATATATAAGAAAAAAATATTTTTATTTTTTTAGCTACTCTGAGTTTCGTTAAACGTACTTTGAAAACATTTAAATCAACTTGAGTCGAAATAAAAAAACCATTATGGACTTAAATTTAATTTAATATCATAAGCTCAATTTTTTTACATGGAAAACATCGGACCATAATTGATTATATGAGGTGGCGGTGCTTCAAAGGAACGCTGAACTTCCAGCATAAATTGACGTTTATAAATTAAACAATACATGTGAAACGCTACCGAATAATCGATCACAGAGGCAATTAATCATTAGTCATATGCTATTCTGCCTTTCCCTTCCTGCAAATTTTATAAACATTGTACTAAGCGTACTCTCGCTTATCAATTCATATGTTGCTGAGGCCATCAGCTGGCGAAGTATTGGGCAACTGTTTTACTATTGCAAATCAAGCTAAACCTTATCGGGGCCAATGTCAGTCAGCCGCTAGAAACAATCCGATTGAACAAATTTCATTCTAATTAAAATTCCACCGTATCAGCTGAAATTCATTCATAGTCTTCTATCAGTTATTTGCCAAATTTTGTTCTGAATGTTTTGTTTTTTACTTTCTTTCTTTACAGTGAGTGCTAAATCAGGGTTTGTCTAGACTCTAGACTGTTATATACTTCAATACATCTCAGAAAGCTTACTAATCCTTACGCTGTCACTATTGATTATTGAATGTTTTCTTATTTTCTTCAATGGGGACGCCTTTGAAAAAAATATCAGGCGACTCCATCTCCTGAAATCATTTCACACCTTAGTCGGAGCATTCGGTATGTTTCTCCAAACAATTTGAACAATTCACAGCACAAATTTTTTCCAAAGTTTTGATGCATATGATCTACACTTTTTATTTGTTGACGCTAATGGTTAACAGTGGCAGCTCTGCTTTCTTGAGTGTGCAATATAAAGCGAAGAAAAACACGCTGGCCACTGTCCACCACGCTAATACAGAGCCCAAATATTTCTGATGTTTTCCTCTTACAACTCTCTACAGGACTGTGCGCGGTTCGTTGTTTCTATTAGCTCGAAACGAACGCTACCTACTAGTAACGTAACTCTTTACGGCAATAAAATGCTAACTGCTTCATTCTAACGCTCCTGTGAACTTTCCTCGCTAGAGGAGAGCCAAATTTATTTTGTTCAAAATTGTGTTCTTTGTAATAATAAATACCATGATTGTTGAGTGTTTAAACTACCGTTTCACTGCTGATACAATAATATCTGATTTAGTTTGTTTTCTTATATTGAGAAAAAAAACGTATTATTCGAAAGCCTAATTTTGTGCAAATTCTATATGTTCATCCGCACGGGAATATATTTTTGGCATTGGACAGCCTCCAACTAATAGACGATAAAATGTTGTTTTCTTTTGCCTATGCTAGCAACTTCTGCTGGCTGCGTAACCTTTTTCATGCCTTGTGTGAACATGGAATGGCAATGACTCTAACCTAGCAAATTTCCTGTTACGGAAGTGGTTGTAGTAGTAGTGGTAGTAATAGTAGATAGTAGTAGTACGTTTGAAGTATGGATCCATAATTTATCAACAACTAATGAACAAAATCTAATTTTAAAAAAAAAATATGTTATTTAAACATGTACACAATTTGAAATGGGAAACGTGGGAATAAAATTTATACATCAGTCATTTGAGTGCGGTTGCAGATTTCGAGACGTGAACAACTAATTGTACATTCAAGCAATACTTAGCACAACATTTTAGCGTTTTTTTTTTCATTTGCTGTTCGCGTGCCGGAAGCGGCGTGTACCTAACAAAACGGCTACAGCTTTCACAACTGGGAGATTCTCGGTAGCAGCGCGTCTCTTTTTGTTTTTGTCGCTCGCATCTAAGCGGTATAGATTGTGCTTCTCCAAATGGGCCGCCGGCTGGTGCGGTTTCGCTTCAAGCCCCCGTTGAAACCGACGCCGGAGGTTTGAAACTCGTTGCTCTGACTAGGATAGTGCTCTCCGCTGCGAAACATTAGCTGCTGTTGGTGGTTGTGGTGGCCACCTGCGCCGTGCCGTTGCTGGTGCTGCTGCTGTTGCCAGTGTTGTTTTCGTTTGCCCCATCTAGATGGGAGAAAGTTGTGATAAATTGTAATGGGAAATTGGTTGTTGGAATTGGAGGCAACCTACTTGATCTTTTTCTTCGGAGTGTTATTCTGCATGGCATCAAAATCCGAGAAGTGAACGGGAATATTTCCGTTAGCAGCTGAAATTCATGAAAAAAACAGAAATAAGATAAAAAATTGATGGCAGGCTGTGAAGTTATATTTCATGAAGTAGACGTTAGAAATTTCACCAATAGCCATAGAGGTTTTCTAGAGCGAAATTATACTAGGTATTTCGGAAAAACTGTACATGAAGCTAATTAACTGGAAATTATTGTTAAAATTGATCAATTCCACCCCGTTCCATGGTACTGTAGGTACCATGGAACCGGGTGAAATTGATCAATTTTTATAACAATTTCCAATTAACTAGCTTTATGTACATTTATCCCGAAATAGTATAATTTCAAAACAAGTACTGGTATGTGCTCCAGTAAACCTCTATGGCTATTGGTGAAATTTCTATCGTCTACTTCATGAAATAAATTCGACAATTCTATAAGGTATTATGAGGTAAATTGGGGTGAAATTGATCACCATTGAAATCCATACATTCTTATGGCAATGTGCTTTTTGTTCGATATGCTAAAAATAAATGATGATTTCTGTGCTGAAAAACATCATTTACAGCTAGTTTGGAAACAAAAATAACGATATTTCAGGTTGAAATTTGTTTATTTTGGTTCACGAGCTGCTTGTTGCAAAATTTGCTCCTATATTTGATCGTCGTTAGACCGATTTCAATTCGGTTTGTTGCAAAAGCTAAAAAACTAGCTCTGAAATTAAAATCTTTGTGGTTCCCTGCGAATTCATCAGTATTTCTTTAATGGTATGGAATGATCATTTCAATTCGGTTTGTTGCAAAAGCTAAAAAACTAGCTCTGAAATTAAAATCTTTGTGGTTCCCTGCGAATTCATCAGTATTTCTTCAATGGTATGGAATGATCATTGTTGAAAATTACATTTTTTGAGCTGTTATCAAACTTTACTCACTTCTCCAAATTTAACGTAATTAACCCTAAACTAAGATTACTTTGAGTAAATTCAATACTTTTTTTTTTGTTATTTGGAAACTTGTTTGATCAAATTTGATTGAGTTTTGACTGAGTTAGAAGATTTTTTTGAAAATATGAAAAATTGTACCGGGCATGCAAGAGTTAACTTTGACAGGTATGTGAATCATGCAAAAGTTGCGTTTAAGGACACGTTAACATTGCCTAGTGTTGTAAGAGCAATATCTTTTGATTAGTATTTCTTATCACGAATTTTCAGGTGATCAATTTCACCCCACTGATCAATTTCACCCCATTCCACGGTACTTGTATTAGCAACCTTGCATGCAAACTTAACCGCTCTTCAATACGCTTCAATATGAAGTAAGCAACAATCACGGCATTAAATCTTATAACGGCGATTAGATTTTGTTTAGAACGTTTCCATGCCAATGATCAGGCGATTCGCAAAACGATGATCGAACATTTTTGATTTGAATGAAACTTTGCTCACGTGTTTGGCTAAGCAGACTCAAAACAAATTTTCTAAAAGGGCGCATGCATTTTGGCATAGGTTTTGTTCGAAGAATTGTAGCGCAGGAACCATTAGTTGTACATAAATGTCTGAAAGTGAATTGCAGACAACTGATAGTGCTTAACAAAAAACACAATGAAAAAAAAAACTTTTAACCAAAAAAACAATCTATATTAGCACTAAATTAATACAAAAGAAAGTCAGTTTTGTTTCTAAAGAAGCTTGAAGTTTTAAGGCAACTAATAATTAACTACGTCAACTTCGTGAATTTAATTTGAGAAAATTAGGAAATCAACACTAATTATACAATAAATCAAAAAAGATTAATTTTTCCACTCAAATTAATCTTTTCTTGAAGCCTTTCATGAAAAGTTCTGGATGGAGAAATGTCAAACGAATTTTTACATAAAAATTAGATTTCAAAGAATTCAGATAGTGATTGAATGCTCATTAGGGATTTATTCATTGGCATAGTGCAAGTTATATTTGGCTTATATCTAATTAAACTTGAAGTGAAAATTTGCCAATAAGATCAAAACCATGCATCGCCCCGTTTACAGTGTTTATGTGCTATCTCTTTTCAACGAATAAAATGTTGTATGGATTAAACGAGTGTGTGAAGGCATACATGCATGTTGCCACTGTACTTCCATTTAAAGAAAAGTCCAAAAACGATGAAAACAACTAGAAAATGAAGAGATGAAAGCTAAGTATACGTTTTGTCTTGTCTGTATTGTAAAGTGATATTTTGATGCTTGTTTCTAGTTTTACTTTATGTGAGAAAACAGATACAGAGAGATTTTGATTTCAACGTTGAAATTGTGTGCGCGGTATTTTTTTCCGCAGGGTTTCAGTAACAAGTTTTATTTTTGTCCACAAAGTGTTAGTGTGGTTTGTGGAGTTTGGAGTATGTGTTTCTCAGGAATCATATGCTTTGATTTTTTGATTGTTCTAGCTTTTGACCAGTTGTTTTACATAATTTGTTATATTTATGACTAGTTCGGCACTTTGTCAATAAATTTAAAAATATATTCAGGCTTATATGTATATTTGCTTTTATTAAATTGTTGAGGCTTTGGATGCATGGAACATTGCCAATTTTCATATTCATTAGGCGTATTAGGCGTACATTGTTAAGAGATAATCGACGTAAACGCCGAGTTCCTGCGCGTATGTGTCGGCCGGGGAATTAAAGCGGTTGTTCGTAACGCTTCGGTGTAAACGCGTATGCAGCCCGGGCGAGTTTTGCTGATATATGGACTTCCGGCGTGTGGTGATTTCGCGAAGTGAACCCAGATATTTCATCATATCTTTCTTATCTTCATCAACGTTAAGTCGATAAATATCATTTCAACCCCCGTGTCGGTACCTTCCATGAGGTCGTATTATCTTCTGATGGATCAACAACGCGCAATAGTTTTAGGTATAAAGAGCATCACCTTACGAGGAGATATACGGTAATTTTAAGTTGTCTCGGTTTAGTCAAAAATCCTGTATCCTCGCGTACGTTTTATTGTTGCGGTATTACATTGTCAAACTAAATAAGTTCGAATCACATTATGAATATCGTGGCGGATGTAATAAACTTGTAGACGCGGCACTTGTTCTGAAGAACCCGACATTAGCGCATCGTTTACCAAAACGAACCCTGCTGTATACCTTCCCCTTTATCCAACATCCCAGTGATTTCTCGTGGAAGTGCAGAGGTGTTCTCGGCTTCAGATAAAGCGAGTATCACGTCAACATATTCCTATACAAACTCCTTCTTTGACCTGCATTCGGATGCGGCCGGCGCTGGTATTGCCTAATATAAAGATTTAGGTCACCTGTTTTTACACATTGAGGATGCATGTTGGTCCCAAACATCATCTGTTGGTTCTGCGTGTAATTACAGCTGATCTGGCAATAACGGAGTAGCAACCGCGGGCGGTGAATCATGCTCATGCTCATGCTCAAAAATTAGATTTCAAAGAATTCAAACAATTTCAAACTCCAATGATGCAGTATGAATTTTAAATTATAAAGTACTTGGCGACCAACTTTCTAAATGCATCTGTTTTCAAAATATTTCAAATTAAGTTTCGAAAAATTTCATTCTATCATGAAAATATGCCTTTTTGTGAGTTATTGGTGGTTCTCTAGCAACAACCATAAATTTATTGAAATATTCAATCGAGTAAACACAACTAATTCTTTGACATATCAAAGAGAAATGATTCTGAAGTTATCAGCTAGTCAAGACCTTCGGAAAGTGCACGTGGTCAAAAGTGGCTGAGCTCTCGAATTTCTGGCCGAACGGACGGAAAATCGCCGGTGGCCTGAAACAGAGCCTTCTCCTGCTTCGGAAGACCATTAATAAGGCAAGAAGAGAGTAAGAAAGGGGGCGAGAGCGGCCCACGGAATACACTCTCGCGGAGACGACAAGTGACGGATAGAATCAACACTCCAGTCGTCCGCCGGTGGAAGACATGGCATTTCGATGCCGAGGTATTTGAGGAGACAATAAAAAAAGAGCTCGAGGGGGGAAGTTGGATCCGTCCGAGTGCTGACCAATTAGTTGCCTCACTATCATGTGCGTGGGACACCACTATGCCTAGAATTTGCTAACCTAAGAAAGGAAAACCACCGGTTTACTGGTTGACTGACACGATAGCGGATGCTTCAGGCACTTCAGTCTCACGTCCGACTTTCCAGTATTTCAGACACAGACCAGGGATGGTCGGACAACCTACCGAAAATCCAATCCGTGAGCGACAATAGCCATGTAGAGGTTGAAGAGAAGGCAAGGGTTACGAATGAAGAACTCATCGTGAACTCCTCAAAGCTGAGCAAGGCACCGGACACTGGTGGCAAGATGCTTGAGGGGGTTATCCTCAAAAGACTGGTGAAGTACACGGATGGTGTAAACGATCTGGTAAATAACCAGTTCGGCTTCCGGAAGGACAGGTCCACTCTGGATGCTATTCTTTGTGTCACTAAGACAATTTGGGTAGCACTCGAACATAAGAGAGAAGACATTCGTTTTTGCGCAATCGTCAATCTCTACTGTGAAAAAAGCGTTCAATAGCGCCAAACAGCGCTTGTGCTCAGGTGCATCCATTGTCACTGTACAAGATTCTGGAAAACTATTTCCATATTTGAGTACTAGTTTACAATACGGAGGATATATCCAATACCACAATAATGGTTGCAGTGATCATAAGCTGTTGCAAGGAAAAAACAACAAAGAGGAAGGTCAGTAGTGAGTCCCAATAACCGCAGGAGTACCGCATCGTGGCTTCGCGGACGATATAACGCCAGAGATCGATCGTCGAGGTCGTGTTGACAGCCACGCATTGCATACGCAATGTGGAGGGCTGATTGCACTCCAGGAAACCGGAGTTAGCGCACCATATGACAGAGGTGACGAATGTGAACAACCGTGAATCAGAGCAACAGGCCGGTGGTCAGAGTCGAAGGACTGAACCATTACCTCAAAGCGACTTTGGAACTCTTGGGGTCATGGTAGACAACAAGCTTACGTTCAAGAGCCACGTCAACTATGACGGCTATTGCAGCAAAATCTCGAATGATGTCGAATAGCTCAGCGATATACGGTAGCAAGCGGAAAACTCTTGCCAGTGTGGTTTCGTCTGCTTAGGTATTGTAGGCCAGTGTGATCCAAAGTGCTCGGTATTAATAGTTGTCGTGGTAAACTTGAAAGCACCTATAGGCTCATGTGGCTTTGCCATCTCAATCTTGACCGGCATGATACTTATCAGCATCGCCATTGAGGAGAATGTAGAGTGCTTCGATTAACGTAACACAAGAAGCAAACAAGGTACCAGAGGGAATGGTTCGATTCCGCAAAGGGTAGCTGAACGCACCGACCTAATCCGGAAAAATCCGGATGAATCGGAGGGCGCCATGGAGAAGTAAACTTCCATTTGACACAGATCCTTTTAGTCCACGGCTGCTTCAAGCAGTATAAACACCGGTTCGGGCCCGTGGCGTCCCCATGTGTCTTCTGAGAGCGTGGATGTGGAGAAGACTTCTGAGTATGTCTTCTTCATATGCCCTCGTTTATGCGCGCGAGGAGCGACATGATGGTAGTTAGCGAGCCAGACACTTCTCCGGACAACTTAGTTCGGAGGATGTGCGAAGGCCCAGACTTCTGGAATGCAGTCGGTTCTCAGATACACCTTGAGCTGGCAAGTCAACCTCCAACACGCCAGTGGTAGTAAACAGTCTTCTGGTGATTAAAGTATAAGAGTAAAGAGGGTGCTCGACAAACTGAACCCGCCCCACAATACATAAAAAAAGAAAAAAATTAAAAATAAATCCAGACTGGTTTTTTCGATTGCACAGAGCCCAATATTCTTCTAACTTCTCTTGTCTACATTACATAAACCCTTTTAACAAATCAGTCGTGATTTAAGGTGAAACCTCATTGAATCCAAAAATGGCCGACTTCGAGTCGCCACTTCGAATTTTCAAAAGCACAAGACTCGGAAATACTCATTGCGTTCTCTATGAAGGTTCTATTTTATGATTGCTTCACCACAGCAAACATAAAATAGCATTTTCACAGGGAACGCATTAACTATTTCTGAGTCTTGTGCTTTCGAAAATTGGAAGTGGTGACTTGAAGTCGACCATTTTTGGATTCAATGAGGTTTCACCTTAAAAAAAAACACTAATAGCACAGAACTACATTTTAATCCTATAGGAACATTTGTGCAAGGTTTTAATCAGAACAAAAAAGTCGATCGAAAAGGTTGCCCCATTTTTCGTGGAACTGCACATCTAATTAAAATCAATGATAAACGATTGTAAATTATTAGAGAAAATTGCGATTAAATATTGCAAGTGTCAAAAAAGTATTGTAGAAATTTGTAGAAATTTTATTTGGTAACATTGAAAACCTAGGTCACTAGAAGTTGGAATGCATTTTTGATTGAAAAATTGATTGAGGTTCAAATAAAATGTTTTATTTATGAGAACAAAAAAGTGTCTAAGCCGTCAATTTTAATCTTAAAAATACCAAACTAGTTTTGTTTCCTTTTGTGCTGGATGCAATTGTAACGGGATTGTGATATTGCACAAATGCGTAAACGTCCCCCATAATTGCAGATTAGTCTTTTTCAGCAGCGATTAACGGTAGCTATGCAGCAAGCATGTTTCGATCGACAAAACCCCTCGTATATCGATTTTGTATCTCTGCAATTCTTCTGACTATAAGAACGATTTTCACATAAATTACCCAGACTGTTGTTTATCAGTTACTTTCAGATCAGTTGAAATGATATTCAACACAAAACTGGAATATAACTTACACTACTCATTGTCAAGTAAGCTCTTAAGTTTAGAAGTTTTAAAATCTCTCAAAGCTTCAATATAAAATACCAAAGCTGCATTTATTCAAAACATTTATAACATATCAAAGCTTCATTCCTTCTACCTCTATCAACTGACGAGTAAACGTTCTGCCTAGACCGCCAAAGCCTGTTAAAACTAGTAAAAATGTGAAATGGAATGAATTTCGACATCAATTTATGTTACTGAATATAAATTTTAAGCACGTCTGTAGTTGAGGTAGACAACAATTTGCGGAGAATGTTTAAAAACTAACGAGCATGTTACCAAAATAAAGACTAATTAAGTACCATCAGCTGATATTTTGAATAAAATCTATTGCATGAACCTGAATTATTCATCCAAGAAACACAATCCGGAATAATTTCAAAACTTAAAACAGCGTGATATTACCCCACATCAGAGTAAGCTTACTGTTGTTCCAAACTCACCTCCAGTAGGATCCCGGTGATGCTTACGCTTCCCGCTTGTAGCACCGTTAGTCCCCGGCAACCGTCCATTAACCACCGGCAACAGCAGACTGCTGTCCGTTTGTCCTGCTCCCATCGCACCAGCACTGTGCTGGTGCCGTGGCAGTGTGCAGCTTTTACCGCGACAACTTTTCATGTACTCTAGCGTTTCGTGCAATACCGCCTTTTCCTCCGCGGTAAGCGAGGACTCTCGGTTTTGGGTCTCGAATGGATCTACGGTATAACATGATAACTTCAAAAACGCTCGATTAAACGTTAATATCACTTACCGATTCTGAGATTATAGTAAGTAACCAATCCGGTCGTAAACTCACAGTACAAAAAGTTATGCGTCTGATTGATCGTTCGCAGACAGGAGTAGGTATTGTTGTTGGCGTTCATGCAAAAGCAGAACGGCTTATCATCCCACAGTGGCGCCGTCCGCCAGTGGTTTGCGTCATGGCTAAAGCAGTTCATTCGCTCCGAAAGGCATTCTTTTTCCAGTTTCGCCTTACGGTGTCGTTTCCGTTCCTTCTTCCGTTGGCGTTCCTCCTTCAGGCGACGGCGCGTCTCCCGCGCCAACTCCCTCTCATCCGTTATTGGTCTGTTAGAACGAAAAACAATGTCAGCAAACTAGGCGAAAGACTGCACTGCTAACGCAAGCTACGAACCTACGGATTGAAAAAAAAACACTCACCCTGGCACTTCCGGTTCGCAATAGCACTCGGCTGGTGGCAAAATGGCATCGTTTTTCACCACTGGGATTTGATTGTGGCTGATGGCATCGATGCCGAAAATTTCGTTGGCTACCGTTGTCATTTTGGAAGTAGTTTCGACGGTAGAGGATGAGAAGGGCGCGAACTGCTCTTCCGGTGTGGAAGATTCTGTTCGCATCTGAGTCGGTGCTGTGGGCGTGAAGGATTCTGAAATTAAAATTATTCAAAGTTTAAGAATGATTTAAATCTTAGACTGAATTACCTGCTGCTGGAGTAGAAGTTTGAACCAAACGTGGTACATAAATACTGGAAACGTCTTTCGCCTCTTCAGCCACTGTTGAGGCGAAACTACTACTTTCGTCGTGTCCGACCGTGCTGGTAGTACTCGCAATAGATTGGAGTATCTGTTCAGTAAGGTCCAAAATGTTTCTAGTAGTACTACTGGAACTTATTTCATCTCTGGTGGAAGCATTCGCAGTAGTCAACTCAACACTGGTAGTGGTATTAACAGAAACGGTAGTAGTTGCTTCACTAGTTGTACTTGCAATAGGTTGGAAGTCCATTCGGTTACGGTTCCTATGCTTGCCACTAAAGTTAGAAGCTTGTCCAGAGTTTCTTTGCCTATTTTGACTAGATCGACTACCGGGAGAGGCAAGATCCGATGTAACTTCCTCACGATGGCTGTTTGTATCAAAGAGACTCATGTCAATTAGTGTACCCTCATCGTCTTCCGTTCGTGTAGGTTTTGGCCGACGACGGAATCCCCCGTTAGGTCGGGGCCGCTTCCCAAACCCTGTTCGATTAAGATGATCCTTCCTCAGCACTGCAACTTCAACAAATGTCGCCGATGGCACTGGCAGAGATGTTGTCAATATCGAACCGATCGTAGTGGTACTGGAGTCGAAATCAGCTTCTACTGAAGCACTATGATTGTCTTCTTCGCGCTCTTCATCACCATCTTCTCCATCATCCCGGAAGTTGAATGGTTTGTGCTCTCTTAGATGTCTTCTAATATCCTTCAAATCGTTGATTTTATTTTTTAGCACCTTAATCAACATATCCACCTGGTTTCGACTGCGTCTCCAACTGTTTTCATCCTCGTAGATGGTATTCGAGCAGTTCACCTTTCCAACGGCCGTAACAAAGCACTTCGTTTCTCCACCATTCTCTTCGGTGTCCAGTGATTGATTGTTTTTTTTCAGGATCGAGCTGTTCTCGAAGTTTCCTTCGATCTCTCTCAGCGTGTTTTGCAGCTCCCGAATCACGCTTTCAATTTGATTTCCTCCTGCAGCTTCGCGTTTGCTTCTGCCACTGGTATGACTAGATTCTACCGCCTGCTCCAATTCTACCACAGATCTGACGACTTGCAGCATCCGCACCATCTCGGGGTTAGCCTCGAAAAATAGCTCCTGCTGGGACACGTCCCGTTTCTGCCGCCGACCTCCCCGACTATGCAGCGTGTGATGTTTGTTGTCCCTTTTGGACTTAATCTTAGTGTAGATCAGCCCATCCGGAGTGAAACAAGCGCAGTTACGCTTATTTTGACTAGAAAGTTTATTGATCTCCGCCAGGTGGTTCTGCAGCTGCAGATGAAATTTGCACTTGTGTCGCCGCCAGCGGCCATCTTCGCTAACACAGCGCCACTTCTGGCCGGGAACGCAATTTTGCTGCACTGACGGGTTCGAGCACTCGTTGTTCAGCCGTTCCATCTTCGAACGATACGGCGTCATCGGGAGATGATTGTCAAGTGGATCATGGTGAGCTAAAAGATATTATATGATTTTAAGCCGACACACACGAAGAAAGAAATTTAGCTGACCTTCACTAACTGCAAAGTGCAAAGCTTCCTGATGATCGATAACGTAATCCTCCTGATCCTGACGAGCTTCCAAAGGTTCCGAATCAGCTTCCTCGGTGTGAATTTCATCATCTAATAAAGGGAACCATAATTAGAAATTATTAGAGAATGCTTCTCCACACGAAACACAGACGGAAAAAAGGCATTAATCAAAAAAAAGGCTTCGATTTTGAGCAATTATTGCAAACAAACTAAACACTTTTTTCGCCAGTTTTTATGGCAAACCAGTAACGGAAAATATCGACTCCACCACTTACCCTCATGTTCGCTGTCATGATCCTCCTCATCATCATCGTGCTCGTGAGATCCGAAATCGAGTGTAACTTCTTCTCGCTTGTCTGCCTCGGTTACCGTTTCCAGCGGAGCAGTCTTCTCCCGTTCCAGTTGGTGCTCCACGGCAACCATCGTCCCATTAGCAGCATTCATTCGAGCACTGTAACGTGCTGCCGCTGCCTTCATGCGTTGTTCCTGCATCTGCTCCGGAGTCTCCCGCCGTCCGGAACTCTCAATCAAAAAAGTGTCAGGCCACTTATCAATCGCATTCCTATGCCTGTTTAGTATCAACGGTAAGAAACTTCTCCCGTCCATATGCGGTGGCGGTGCGACTCCTCCAATGTCCAGGAAGGTAGGCGCCAAATCAACGTTTAGCACAATTTCGTCAACCCTGTGAAAAAGAAATAAATAACTAGAACCATCCGAACTTATACCGCTATCGGATATAGTTTCACATACACACTGGCCGGTTCGATCCCGGGACCTCGCATCAGGAACGGAACTCTAACATCAAACTCGAACGGGAAACTTTTGCCCTTAATAAGACCAAACTGTCCCAAATGATATCCATGGTCCGAGGTGTAGATGATGTAGGTATTATCCAACTCGCCAAGGGCTTTCAGCTCCTGGTAGACCCGTTCCACGGCGACATCCACCGATTGCAGTGTTTGCAACCGTTTCGTCATCAGCAGATCCGTAAACTTGCGATGGATCGGTGCCATCGGTTGAGTCACCCGCAGAATCCACTGTTTGTCCGGATTGGGCGCATGATCGTAGGCGGGCGTACTGCGAACGAAGGAAAAGGGCAATAGGGAACAATATTAACGATCGCCATCCAGACACATCAACACCGAGCGAGTGGATTAATAAATGAATACATTATTGGGATTAATTCCACGCCGGCTGGCCGTAAATCATAAACCGCAAGTGGCTTGACTTGCGAATCTATTTTAATTGAACGACGCAATTGGACAGACCTTTCGTACATACGGATCATACTGAAAACTCACCAACCGCACAACATGTGCGTTCACACGAAAGAAAAGTGCCCGACGATGATTCTAAATCATTTCGCAGGCCATTTGCAGCTCAAGTAAAACATTTATGATCTCGGAAAATCTTAACCGATTTTATAACTCATAAGATTATTGCACCGCATACAGAACATTGCGGCTGCTGTTTGGTTTGTGTGTTTGTTTATTGTTCAATCGAAACTGGACCCAGTTTGAATTATCTGGCTGCATAGTCTTGACCGTCGTATTCGAGTATGATTTTTATTAGGCTTAATAAACGGGTGATTATGACTGCTTCTCAAAACAACTGAAGTATTTGCGTAGTACAAAACAATTTGTGACATGATTGTTTCGTGTGCTGGTTGAGATAATTTTATCATTTTACAAGGTATTTTCAAGTTGACGAAAACGTTTCAGTTGCATTAAGGAAATTTAGACAAATTGTGTCGAAATATTATATTATAATGCACTTGTACCAAAAGAACAACAAACTTTGAATAATATGTGTGTTAAATGAGATCGAAGTGTGTCCAAAGTATATTTAATATATATTTCAATTGAGTTCAACACACGTTCTAAATATGGTCATTGCATGTCTCAATCGTATCTTAAAATGTTCACAATGTGTCCAAAAAGTATAACAACCAGATCGAAAAGATGTCGGAACTGTATATAAAAAAAAAGTCTAAGCCACATTCAAAATGATTCCAAAATGTGCCAAAACTGCTCCAGAATACGAATTAATAATAATATAAATATAATACAAATGCGATTAAATCGTGTATGATTGACAAAAAAAAATTCCAATATGTAACTAAAACATAATCATGAAGGAATTGAATTGGATTCAAAATACACAGTCAAACCTGTGTTTGTGTAGAAGAAAGGGATCGCACAAAAAAATCGCATAAAAATCATTTTTAAATTTCACAAGAACGAACATACCTGTCTAGCGGAAATATTGTTCTATAGCTAATAAAACAAGGTTTCCGCTAAAGCGGGGGCCTAGTGTGGTTGGTAACGTCTCCGCCAACCACGCTCGACGCCTGGGTTCGAATCCCCCCGCCGACATAGGTGTCGATGGTTGTGAGGTGGCGTGATCCAGTCACAACCAACCCAACTGGTCTAGATTCAATCCTAGCCGACACCAGGAGATTTTCTGAGGCGAAAAATCTCTGGGATCACGCCTTCCATCGCATGAGGAAGTAAAGCCGTTGGCGCCGGTCCGTTAATAAACGGGTCGTGAGTTAGGGTCCTGGGTGTGGAGTCGCCTCCCTGGGCGTCGGTGATTGGCCACAACAGTGTTGGAACTAGACCGACGGAAAATAAGCGAGAATAAAAAAAAAGGTTTCCGCTAGGCAGGTGTGCTCGTTTCTCGTGTACCGGACAAAAGCAATCGTAGAATTAAATTTAAAAATGTGTCCAAGATGTATACTATTAGTCCTATAATAATCATAAATAATAATAGGTAGAAGTAGGTCGAAATAATAGCCGTAATGTACCGAAAAAATGTCCAATACATATAAAAAGTACAAGGTTACATCTGACACACAACCCGTTATTGACAACGAGGAGCTATCATTCATTAACACACAACACATTGAGCAAGATGATAGAAAACTAAAATTATCACGTCCTCAATTGTTACTTGCCAAAGCCGTTCGTTTTAATTTCATCACCGCTTTAATTTTATTTGTTTTTGTTGTGAAGACATATTCAACACAAAACTTTCCCCTACCCCTCATGGCGAACGGAATTTACGGCCTGGTTTATGACTCGTCATGAGTTGAGTTTTGTCCTGTAGATCACTGTGCCAGTGCTCGAGTTATTACCGCCACTAACGAAATAATATTTCTTCAAGCGTCAATTTAGTAAGTATGGACCTTAGGGTGAGACAAGAAATAAATGTTAGCTCCCATGCACTTTTCGTGTTCCTTATGGGTCCCATAACAACTGTGTAACTTTTCAGATCGATCGGTGAAACGCCCGATTTGCGCCCGATTTTTAAAGTTTCCATACGTTTTTATATGGGAAAATCCACTTTTTCAATACTTTTTCTCTAGAGATGTCCAGTTGGCTGTTAAAAATATATCAATACATGATATTTGTAGGAAATTTTCCTGGGAAAAACTCTTCTGAAGACCGTTAGGCGCTACGATGCTTGCAGAAACAGCTTTTAACCCTAAACTAATTGAATGTCTGACGGACGGCTCACCATTGAAATTTTCCAGCAACACTGCTACAGCATGCTGCTATTGCAAACTTGCTTAAGTATGAGAAATAATTTCGCGTGGAATTAATTTTCGAAGTGTAATTTTTGCTCATAGTATCTTCTGGGAAGCCTCCAAGTTAAATTTAAGCGAGGTCATTTCTTATCACATGGTTGAATTTGCTACAGCAGCAGTATTGCTAATAAAATTCAATTGTGAGCCGTTCGTCAGATATTCAATCAGTCTGGGGTGAATATCTTTTATCACAAGCAAAGTAGCACCTTGCAGTCTTCAGAAGAGTTTTTTCCAGAAAAATTTCCTATAAATATCATGTATTGATATATTTTTAGGAGCCAACTGGACATCTCTATAGAAAAGGTTTTGAAAAAGTGGGTTTTCCCATATAAAATCGTATGGAAGCTTTAAAAATCGGGCGCAAACCGGGCGTTTCACCGATCGATCTTAAAAGTTGCACAGTTGTTATAGGACCCATAAGGAACACGAAAAGTGCATGGGAGCGAAAAAATAACACCATCGCTTTTTTCCCATATAACCGTGTCCCAGTCTAATGGACCTAGGTATGGACCTACCACTATGTGTGTAATCAAAAGAGAAAACTCATCAACTCTTCAATGAGTGCGTCTTGAGCTGCCCGACAGGTCAGACGTGTTTTCGGTGGCTTGTTGACTGGTCTTTGACGTTTAAAGTTTGTGTTTTGTCAGTGTGTCTTTTAAAGACTACCTGAAAGTTATTTCCCATCTTTTGAATTTAACACTTTTACTTTTGAATTTAACATTTGTTTTAACTTTTTTTCGTATCACCTGAAATGACAGGGCGGAAAAAGATACCGCGCATCACTACGAGGAGAAAAAGACAGCATTCTCTCTCGGACAATTCGAGTGCCTGCAGTGATAACATGTTTGACATTTTGCCTGAGCAAGAAGCCGATGAAATGGAAGTTATTAGTGATGATACTATAAAAAATGTAAATTCTTTAAAAAAGGAGAAATTTCCACCTATTGTAGTAACTATTTCTTCTGAATTTAATATATTCAAAAAGGAACTTTTAACGTTTGTTTCTGACGTTAAAGTTACCTATCAAGTTGGCCGTATAGGTGAATGCCGCTTATCAGCCGACTCAATAAAGGGTCGTGATCGTCTTGTTCAGTATTTAACTGACAAGATGTACAAATTTTTTATACATGACACCAAGAACGCCAAGCCGTTCTAGGGTGTCTTGAAAGGTCTCAACAACGATCAAACCGTTGATGAGATCAAAATTACTTTGACAGAATTACTTGGTATAGCCCCTACCCAAGTAGTTCTTATGAAACAAACATCACGAGGTGAAAATAGCCAGAGAACTGGAGTTCCCCCTGAACTATTTAATCCATTTTAACCGCAGTAAGGTTAACAACTTAAATTTTTTTGAAAAAGCACATGCTTTATATAATGTGCGTGTAAAATGGGAAATTTATAGAAAGTTTGGCGGAGATGAAAAGCATATCACCCAATGCCGTACTTGCCAACGATATGGCCATGGATCTAATTTCTGTAACATGGAGCAAAAATGCTTTTATTGTAGAAACTCTCACAAAAAAGACACATGTCCTGTGAAAGAGAGTAAAAAACTTCGGTGCACCAATAGTAACGGCAACCAATTTTTACGAATGCCCTGTCCGTTTAGCCCATGTCAAGGCAAGGCAAGGTAAACAAAATTCAGTTTCCCAAACAAAACATAAATCCCCAAGCCCCGCTGTACCAGCAAATTTTTCTACTCCTTTGCATACCCGTTTAACATATACACAAATAACACTTAGTTCGAACATTAGTTCACCTAATGTTGGTAGTTCGAAAATGACCGTTAACAAGGAGGTAAACAAAAACCGGTAGAAAATTGAAATATACCTATTACCCCAGCTAATATTGCTACCGAAAATATTTTTTCTAATGTCAACTGCTTGGGGCCTATAACGGCAGGTAAACTTGCTTTTCTGCAACAGGCAATGTTCGATCTTATGAATGCCATGGTGCAGGCAAAATCCATGTTTGAAGCTATTCAAATTGAAACGAATTTTACAGTTCAAATTGTTTAGAATTTAAAATTTAGCAATGATTTAAATAAAACAATGAACTTTTTTAATGAGAATGCTCGCTCATTGAAGGCCAATGGGAATGAGCTTGTTAATTTTTTAACAGTAAATACAGTGCACATTGCAATTATTACTGAAACATTTTTGAAACCTAACATCAAAATAAAATATGATCCCAATTACGTGGTTCATAGATATGATAGGTTTCAGAGTTCCGGCCGCCTGATTGCTTTATTGTTCCATATCCACTATTCTACTAGTATAGCATGGACGGTGTATACACTGGATACCTGGCCCTAGGCCTCCTTCTATACTACACAATTACAATTACAATTACAAATTATGATCAGGGTCGCCTTATATTTGCGCAGTCTTGCGGATTGCAATTTTATCAAATGGGGGTAGGTTTTTTTAAGATATCAAGAAAAGATTTCGAAGATGGAACTGATTGAAAATAGATTGCGTACGTCTATGAAGAATGAAAGGCTGTCAAACTTAGCATTGTTAAGTTGCGAGTACGATATACTGAAGGACTTGAGTGTTGATTATTTAATTAATCAGTTCGCTGCAAAAAAACTTATGAGAAAAAAATTCTAACAAATTTTTGACAACTTTTCAATAACAAATAAATGTTTTGGGCTGGTACGATAAAAAAACGGTCCTTCCACCTAAAACTGGGCCCCGGGCCCCCACAATCGTAGATCCGGCTCTGATTATACCTCACAATAACTTGCTGGAAAAAACTGGAATGGCTATACGATGACTGGCAATGATTTGTATGAATAAAATTGATCTTCGAACATCGCTTAGAAGTAAAGCTTAAAAGTTTCATCTTCTTTGAAAAAGCCTCTATGCAAAATTTCAACTCAACAGGACTTTGGGAATACATGCCTCAAAGCGGTCAAAGTTTCACGAGAAATATCGATGAAAAAAAAACACAGGTAGTAAAACATGAAATTGTCGATATCGAAATATTTTGTTTGATGCCGAATGTCTTAGAAATGCATGAAACGTCGAGATCTGGTGTTATCTGGAAACAATTTTTTTTCCGAAAATGCGATTTTCTGGGTCTTAGAAAATTTGCGTATTTGAAGCCAATGCAATATATGGGAACGGCACTATAGGTGAATTGATGTGTCAAATAATTGATTTACAGTTGAATTTACAGTAGCCTCAAGGTTACAGAGTCCGCTTTGACATACGAAACGTCATGAGTTCCAATCTTAGTAGAGTCAGATTTCTACGCATTGGTTTTTTTTCTCAAGTTCCCTGCATTCCCCACTTTGACCCTTCCTTCAAAAAAACCGACAGACACATAGTTGAATGAAATAAAACTTTCCAGGCAATCATAATTGCCGATACTTGGCAGGAATAACTAACGAGGCTCGACGAAGAAAAGCAGCCACGGTAACAAAAGTTCTTTTCTTTGTACTGATTGGAAATTTTGTTTTGCCAGAATACTGGACATTATTACAACAAAATATTCAGTCAAACCAACGAAATAAAATTTGGCATTTACCTACTACCAAACACAGGATTGAAATTCAAGATATGTTTTAATAATAAACCTGCATAACTACAATTCAATTTCAAATTGTTTAATAAAATATCACCTGCGGGTTGCTACAGTGCATTGTCAAACGCATGGATGGATAAACGAGAGAAAACACATATTTCGGGTGCATAGTTCATCTGTGCAGTTCTCGTCTTTCAACATCGGATATCACATCGGAACACAACCTATCACCCGAATGTCGACAACGATCAACATATGAGTGTGCGATAGCCCTGTCTAGAATGGTTCCGCCTAATTAATTAATTATCACCAACCCCCAACCGAAGCGAATTGCCTCAGGCTTCACCTCGGACCGTAGCATATGTTGGCATGCAGGATGATTCAACGGTTGATAGGATGCAGTGCTCACACACACTCATATATTTACATTCCCTGTGCCGGGGGCAAATGGACCATTGGTAATGTGCACAGTCAATCGTCTGACAGGATGATTAATTTTAAATAAACTAATTTGTAACGGATGCAGTTTTTGCAGCGTTTGACGCGTTCTGAATACCGCTATCTCAACTGATGCTGCTTTCGAGTTGCCCCTTCATTCGCAGATGTAGAAACAGTTTGGTTCAGAAATCAATTTTTGGCAACGAGCGTACCTGGAAAACAATTAGCACTCTCTAAACTTTCGCTGCTGACTGGCGGGTTTGTGAGATATTAATTTAAAAATAAATATTCCATCGATAAATAAATTTGGTTTTGTTCGCTTTAGCATTCATGTATCAACAATATGAATACATTCCGATGTGGCTTCCTAGCGTATGCGGTGGTCATACAATAATCTCAACCCAACTATGAGAGGCCATAAATACAAGACCATCAACAGAACACAGTTCGAATAATTCGTTCGGAAAAAGTCCATGCGTGTTCTTCAGACCGGGTAAAATCAGACCAAATACTAAAAATGGTAATAAATTCTATTGAATAGCACTAAACAATTACTGTGCGTACGCGCCCACTAATTTCAACGGTTTCGACACGCGGAATGAAACACGGCTAGAATTCAAATTGAAATTAATCGCTCGGTTCCGCCGTCACCTCTTTGCGTGCGTGACGGAGAAGGCAAACAGATTGGTGTGCAGTGCAACCACAACCACTGAACGGACCCGACCATTTAATGGCCAATTTTAGTATCATCGAGTCTGAATTGCTTTCGTGGTTTCTCTTCCACAAACTATGCACCTAGTCGAAGGGTGCCCCCGTTCTCGCTCGCGTATGAGCAGTCCGGATGCATCATGTAAAATGCCCGATTGATTGAGCGAATTTCCGTTAACAGATCGATTGGGCAGAATTGCCGAGTTGGAATTAAAGTCACTAAAAGTATAGTCCAGTGGATAGGAAGATCAACAAACTGGTTGCTGGATTGCAATATATCCATTTTTTCTAATTATTACCACTTTTCCAAGACAATCTCGGAATACATCTCTTCGATCAGTTGATTTCTGTCTTGGCCCTTCATTTGCCAGTCTGTTTATAATGTAAACTATAACTGAAATGCGTGTCAAAAGGAGTTGGTTGGCAAGTGAGGAATAGTTTCCCTTATTTTTCCGATCGGAAACCTATCCGTGGTGGGACTTGAGTTTCAATTAGATTACATGTGAGCAATCTCATTAATTTTAACCCTGCTCGTTTTACTCGTAAGCTACAATAAATTTATGATCCGTTTCCTAATCGTGCTGTGCAATTCCACGAAAAAAGGGGCAACCTATTTAAGAGATCACTTTTGATTTGGTTGAAACTTTGCATAGATGTTTCTATGGGCACAAGATGCCATTTTCTGCTACTGGTTCAATTTTTTGGAACACGAATCATTTTTGAGAAACTACTTAAAAATGCTATGATTGGAAGGTATTGATGAGCCAAAACGGTTTGTTTAACCGGTATGACGTCTTTGGCAAAGTTGTAGATAGTAAGTTCATCTTAAAAAAATATACATTAAAAAACTATTATATTTAAAGTTGGAAGAAAATTTAAAATTAATGATCCTAAAAAACTCATTTTTTATGAAAACTACAAAATATTACCTAAACATTGAGGACTTACCGATCATGGGGAAGTAAAAAAAAAAATATATATTTTTTTTAAATTTCTTCACATAGAATTTTTTTTAATGACCAAATTATTATCTACAACTTTTCTGAAAAAAACTACGCCAGCCAAATAAACCGTTTTGTAGAATATTTTTAATCCCTAATACAGCACTATGGGTAAAAATTATACACGGAATTAAAATATGGCAACTTACGCCTTTGGGCAAACACCACATGATAAAAATCGAAAAATGACCTGAAATACGAACTTCAAAGAGGTGACTTCCGGTTTCTGGAAAATAACTTGTTATGGTCGAATACCACTCAGTATGTGTACCTCCGAAATCTGTGCCCAGAAATCGAAAATTAACTTCAGACGCCATTTCTAAACTCAATATGGTGATTTCTAGTTTCCATAAAACAAATTGAGTTAACCAAATTTCACCTCATATGAATACAAATACCCAGCCGCTAACGGAGTCTGTGGAGCACCAGGGCACCCTTCACAGTAATTAGCCCTCACTGCATCACGCGGGTCACTGATGCAGCGGACCCTTCCTTACCCAGCGACTCGTTATAAACAACAAAACTTCACAAAATTCGGCCACCGGCAGCTTCACTTAACGGCATTAACTTAACGGCATTAACTTAACGGCAGTCCTTTCAAAACAAACGCACCGAGCGGAACGGAGGATGTGGAGTATGAGGGCGATTTCAACCTCGACAGCGAATCGCTGCACGGAGGACTTTCTGCTTCTTCTTTAATCCTAAGTTCTCCACAAGGGAATGACGGAAGTCAATAGACTTACCCAAAACATCGCGAAGGCGGCGACTGAAGAAAAATCTTCGCTCCGGTCTCTCGTACGAAGAAGCCAGGAAGCTGGCCCTCCTTCCGACAGAGAAGCTTGCTCAAAAAATCAAGTCGCCGTCAAGTGACAGCGGTCGGATGACTCGGTGTCCCCAAACACCAGTGCTAAGTGTCCACAGCCTAGAAAACTGCGGAAAGGCACTGGTTTGGGGTCATCGGGTCCGAAGCCGCTCCCGACGGCCACATATAGGGGCATGGAGGGAGCTATAAGCCTTGCGGTTACCTCCCTACTCACAACGGACCAGCTTCAGACTGTCCGGACCTCAATCACATTGCTGATCAGGATAATCCGACCAGCAAGCCCAAGTTTACCGGTTGCCATCTAAAAAATGGCTTCCTGCAATTTACCTGTGCCGACACCGGCACAGTGCAGTGGTTTGAAAAGGCGGTACCTTTTCCCGTACTGTGGGAGGGAGCACAGCTTTGTGTATACCACATGGAGGATCTGCCGAAGGCCAGACGCTATGTCGGTTACTTCGCGGACAGTGCGAACTCTCCTGACGAGAAGATTCTTTGTTCACTCCAGAATTAGAACGACCCTTTCTACCAAAATGTGGCGAGTCTGTAACCGCAAATTGGTAAAGATCTCGGTCGAGCTAGTCCTAGATATTGACGAAGAATCGGTCAAACTCATTGAGACTGGAAACCACAAACTGCACTACGATTTCGACAAAGCACGCATCCGAAAGGTAAGCGGAAGGCCGAACATCACAGTCAGGAAAGACTCCGTCGCAACGTCAGGAAAGGTATGTGCGGGCAACTCCTCCGGGAGTGCCCTGCCACCACCAAAACAACGCAACCCCGCGGCTGCTCGGACGGTTCCACTGAAGACTCGCAAGAGTGCGAAGCATCAGTCGCACCTTCCGGAGTCGAAATCCGCCACAGAGTCGACCTTCTGTTGCCACTTGACCGCTGCTACCGAAGCCAAACAGTGAGGAAGAACAACTTCCATCAACCAGCCTAACCGCTGTTGGCAGCCGTCATCCAATACCCGGATCATCTTCCGATCCGGACAAAAACGGCATCCTCGCTGCATAGTGAGCAGCCTTCGCTGCGTGCAAGCGAATCTCCATCACGCAAAAGGCGCTTCGGGTGTTCTTTGCAGGAGATTCGCTAAAGAGCAGCTAGCGGCTGCACTCATCCGGAAGCCGTGGATCAAAGAATCCCAAGTTCTCGGACTTAACGCTCCTAACGGTAGGTTAATCTATTGCGACACGCAGTCCAAACCGACTTACCTATTACAGATTTTATTCAACGCGATGTCGTTGCCGTCACGGTTGAAGTACCGACAACCAGAGGAAAGCAGGAGATGGTTGTCGCGTCGGCCTACTTCCCGGGCGACCAGGGTGATATACCGCTACCCGAAGTTGCTGCGCTCGTGCGGTACTACAAGGCCATCAGCAAGCCGTTTCTGATTGGTTGCGATGCCTACGCCCACCACACGTTCTGGGGCAGCTCGGACACCAACAACAGGGGTGAGTACCTACTTGAATACCTTACTTCGAACGATGTCAATGTATGTAATGCAGGGAATAATTTTATAAACGCTATCAGACAGGAGGTCCTTGATCTCACCCTGTGTAGCGCCTCTATTTCCGAAAGGATTAAAAATTGGCATGTCTCCGATGAACCTAGTTTGTCGGATCACAGACACATTACTTTAACATAAAGGCTAACCCTCTGAAAAGAGAGCTGTTCAGGAATCCTAAGAATACAGATTGGGAATCCTTCAAAGAACACCTGTTCGATTCACGTACTTTCAACTACAGCAACATTTGAAATTCAGTTGACCTGAACTCGGCAGCAAATGATCTTCAAAACAGAGTCATGGATGCTTTTAACGCAAACTGTCCACTTAGTTAGCACTAACACAGCGGTCAGTATGCCGTGACGTACTTTTGTGGAATGATCAACTCAGTGACCTTTGTCAGGAAACTAGGCGGTTGTTCAACATGGCAAAAGTCACGTCTAACTGGGACGACTACAGAGCGTCCCTCACTAAGTGCAACGTCGAGCTTAGCAAGGCTAAACGGAAATCCAGAGTTGGTTTCTGTGAGAGAAACTGCCGGAAGCTACGCGGTTCCAAAAGGCGATGTCCAAAGACTATACTAAAAGTTTAGGACAAGTGAGGAAAGAGGGTGGATGCTTCACTGTCACTACCAAGAACCTCCAATCTTATGAACACCCACTTGCCTGGATCGGCAGAGACCGGAGAACTGGATAGTGATGGGTCGCGGCGGGACGATTCGAGACATATGGCGTCTCGAGAGTCCATCCTGCTGGCCCGTCGACTGTTCATGGAAGCTTCAATAGGTTAGGCTCAAAGCTCATTCGACCCAACAAAGTCTTCAGGTCCAGATGGCATACTACCCATCTTTCTACAAAAATCGGAAGCAGCTATTATGTTCAGAGCTAGCTTTATCCTGGGCCATATTCCGGGTAACTGGCTGAAGGTGAAGGTAGTGTTTATCCCCAAAGCCTGAAGAAAGGGAAAAACCTTACTTAAGACTTCTCATGGTGATGGAGAAAATAATGTATAAATATATCCGTGATGAGTTTCTTAAAGACTCCCCGCTGCATAGGAACCAACATGCCTATCAGAGCGGTAAGTCAACAGAAACTACTCTTCACAGCTTAGTAACGTTGACTGAAAAGCCCCTGAGTTATTAGAGGACGGCGCTATGTGCCTTTCTTGATATTGAAGGGGCCTTCGATAACATGTCCTTTAAGAGAATCGACCACACTTCAAGTAGCTGGACACACACAATGCTCTCTAGCAGAGTGATCACAGCGACCTTGGGAGATTCGTCTGTTACAATGTCGGTGATCAAGGGATGCCCGCAATGAGGAGTTCTCTCGCCCTTGTTATGGTCACTAGTTGTCGACGCACTTCTTAATAAGCTTTCACAGCCTGGTTACGAGGTCATTGGATACGCTCATGATATCGTCCTCATCGTCAGAGGTAAAGATGACGCAACTCTGTCGAGCCGAATACAAGCGGCTCTGGATGCCACCACGTTATGGTGTCTACAGGAGGGTCTAAACATAAAACCCTCAAAAACAGTCCTAATTCCATTCAGTAGACGGAGGAAGATCTCCATCACTCCTCCAACACTGAATGGAGTTAGACTGAGCTTCAGAAATGAAGTCAAATACCTTGGAATTATACTGGATAAGAAACTGAACTGGTCTGCACAACTGGATCATGCCGCTGAGAAAGCGACCTCGGCGATCTGGGCCTGCAGAACTCTGTTCGGAAAGACCTGAGGATTGAAACCAGACTTGGCACCCTGGTCTTACAATACCATTGCTCGACCAAGAATCACCTATGCTGCCCTTGTGTGGTGGCCTAAGGTGAACGAAGTGACTGCCCAAGCCAAACTCAAAAAAGTTCAACGACTTGCATGTCTTTCGGTTACCAGCGCTATGCGAACAACTCCAACTGCAGCCATGGAAGCTATGCTCTGATTACTGCTTACTCTACATCTTCATGTGAAAAAGGAAGCAGGGCTTGGCGCTCTACGGTTGCAAAGGGGGAAAAACAATACTCGAAGGGGACCAAATCGGTCACCTTTGCATACTTAGGGAGTTCAAACTAACTCCACTATTAACTACAGTCTCCGACTGGATGGACGTTAGGACCAACATGGTATTCAGTGATTGAAACAAACCGCTCTATGTTGAACAATGGAGGGCCTAATCTTCCACCTGCACGGGTAGAAATAAAATCTCGAAAACGGGCAAAAGGACTCATGATTTCATGATTTGGATGTATTTTCATGGTATGAATATACACCATGAGTAAAGACTCATGGAATCATGAGCCAATTGTTCGTAACGCACCTCGTGCGTTACTGTTTTGCCGACATCATGAGCAATTTGGATTGAAACCATGATTTACGGGTCATGAAATTTGACTCATTTGGCTCATGAAATCGGGCATTCAATTTATGGAATCTCCCTTTGACTCATGGAACCATGATTGTGATTTATGAAATCATGAAATGCGAGTCATAAAATATAGCATTTGGCTCCGGGAATCGAGTGTTTGATTTATGAATTTTTGCTTTGGCTTATTCTAACCCATGAAATTATGAGCTGAACTCGTGAAATCATGAGTCACGAGTCATGCAATTTAGCATTTGACTCCAGGAATCGGGTGTTCGATTTATGAATTCTTGCTTTGGCTACTGGAACCATGATTTTGATTTATGAAATCATGAGTTGCGAGTCAGAACATATAGCATTTGACTCATGGAATCGGGCGTTCGATTTATGAATTCTTGCTTTGGCTACGGGGAATCGGGTGTTCGATTTATGAGTTCTTGCTTTGGCTACTGGAACCATGATTTTGATTTATGAAATCATGAGTTGCGAGTCTGGACATATAGCATTTGACTCATGGAATCGGGCGTTCGATTTATGAATTCTTGCTTTGGCTTTGGAACCATGATTTTGATTTATGAAATCATGAGTTGCGAGTCAGGACATATAGCATTTGACTCCGGGAATCGGGTGTTCGATTTATGAATTCTTGCTTCGGCTACTGGAACCATGAATTTGATTTATGAAATCATGAGTTGCGAGTCGGGACATATAGCATTTGACTCATAAAATCGGGTGTTCGATTTATAAAACCTTGCTTTGATTTAGGAAACCATGAATTGAACTCATGATTGATTGGGCTAGTTTCATGAAATCATGATTTGTGCGATCCGATTCACGAAATTGCCCAATCCGCACGAGAGTTACAAATAAAATAAGACTTTTTCTTACAATTGTCCCCCGAATGTTTTAAAAATAATATGGAAATAGTTTTTGTACGCGAGTAACCATTACTTTTTATAGAAAAACTTGTGTTAGTTTTCTTACAAAAGACACTAGCGCTATGATTATAAAACAAATTTTTCTTTTATTTTGTCTCTGTGATAATTGAACTAAAATTTATTTATTCTTCTCTGAAGGGTCACAGGCGAAATTATTTCACTTGTGAAACGAAATATTTTTTGCATTAAGTAGTCACGGTGATAATTTGAAGTACAAATGTTATGTTGTCTTAGAATAGTCACTAAGTTATTAAAAGGTACATTTAAATTTTTCTGATAACTTCACGGAGACCTTCATAGGAATAGTTTCCCCTGTTAGTCACTGTGACTTCTGTGAGAGAATATTTGTCAAAAGTTTTGTTCAATAGAATTTGTGACCTTTTGAAAAAAACTTATATGTTATTAATATCGTCGCAGTGATTTGGGTAATCATCTCTTCTAGTATAAATAAATATCAGAAAGAGTGAACATCGGGCTTCAATCAAAAAATGTTACTTATTAGTCACCGTGACTTTTGTAAAGAATATGTCAAATGTTGTTATGAATGTGTGGTCTTTTCAAAAATTTCACGGAATTTTAGTAACTATACTTTTTAATTTAGTTGAAATTAATAAGGTCACATATTTCTTGAAACTAACGTTCGATTAGTCTCAAAAGAGTCCCCGTATTAATTGATGTTTATTGAAGAATAAAGAAATGATCCATAACCGTTATTAAAAGGAATGCATCTTTTTTACGAAAGTCACCAAGAATTGGTGACGAGCACCTAAAGTTTGTTGGCTCTTCAAAATGGAGGCAATGCTTGACGAAAGTAGTACATATATTATAAAATTAAGCCATAATATGATTTAGAAGTTTTCCTTGATAATATTCATATATTTTGTAACAAAATTATAACAAGAGTTATCCATTAACACAGCGGTTCTTAACCTTTTTTTGTCCGCGTACCCCTTGGCGATTTTTCCCAAATCAATTGTACCCCTTGGTTTGTAATGTTCTCGCAGAGTGAGAGAGAGTAGTGGTAGCTCACGTTGTGGTAGTCTAGTTTAGGTTTCAAATTGAACTGTGATTTGTTTGATTGCTACAGTCATGTTTTAGGAGCAAGTTTGAACAACAAATAAAGTATTTTAAAAAAATTCCTTTGTCCGCCATTACTGATTTTTCTTTCGCGTACCCCCTGAAGGCTCTCGCGTACCCCTAGGGGTACGCGTACCCCAGGTTGAGAACCACTGCATTAACAGACAGACGCTTGAAAAAACAATAAATTTCATTTTTAGTGTTTCTAAAATATTTATAATTTTACGAATACTATCTAAAACCTAATTTTTGGGAAGGCGCGCGAAAATTTCAAGGGGTAGGCGACATACTTTCTCCATGAAAATGGGATTGCGTTTGAAAATAGCTTTTGGCATTCATCGCAAATTCAACTTGTTCTTTGTTATTGCTTATATGTACACGTTCAATCATTTCTAAATTTTATCGGCGAAATTAAAAAAAAATGAATGGCAATGTTCGGGAGTTGGTGACGAACTGTATATTTTATTTTAGAACTTTGTCACGAAAAATATTCATGAATGTGTTGATAAAGATACGACTCGCGATGACAACTCAAAACAAAATTAGAAACGTTTCTGCTTTCTCCTATAAATATCACACAGTTGAAAACATGTAAATGCAAAAAATTGTATAAGGCTGTAAGCCCCGCCATTTCGACGCTTTTTCAGCATTCCTGACCATTTACAGAACATTTTTCTAATACGAATATTAATCTTCTCTTAAAGGTCACCAACATGTCATTTGTGCGCACTGGGTGTACATTTAATTTATGAAACTTCACTTTGGTTCATTAAATCTTAATGTCATGATTTATCGATCATGAAACTGAAAATATAATTCATGTGATCTAGCGTTCCACGAATGAAAATAGACATTATATTTGAATTCGTGTTTTGGTTTATGAAGTCAGTAATTTATTTCATGAAACTACAATAAAAATTCATTAAACTTAGGATAAAGTTCATAAACTTTGAATTGGATTCATCACTCTGATAAGTTGGAATTTGATTCATGATTATGAATTATTGAAATTATAATTATAATCGTAAAAGATCTGATTTTGTTCACGGTCTTAGATCCAAACTGTTACGGGTTTGAGGATTTGCGTTTGTAGTAACAAGTTCGACAGTCAGTAATATTATGATTTGCACGGCAAAACAAAGTAAAACATAAATTAATAAGTTTTCTTTGGCAGCTTTTCTGCAGCAGTATTATGCAAAAACCTGCCAAAGACGTTCGATACCCTAATCAATTTATAATAACATTTCAACCATTTTTCTGAAAAAAGTACTGTCAATCTTTATCGATGACATTAGTAAACACAAAATGTTTCTCATCTATTTTTCTTAAATGTCATTTGCATAGCATTGCATTTGCACTTTGCATAGATGTTCTTATGGGCTGAAGATGTCATTTTGTGCTATTATTATTTTTTGTTTTTGGTCACGAATAATTTGGCGGCATCCATAAATTACGTAATACCTATAGGAGGGAGGGGTATATATTTTTTGGCAATACGATTTGTTATATAGGGGAGGGGGAGGTAAGATCAGCGTTACGTAACAAAAAATCCATGGGGAGACTTTCCAAATATGAGCATTTTTATGTGGCGTATTCTTCTACAGCGTTACGTAATTTTATGGGGGGTAGGTTTTGGCGTTACTTTTCGTTACATATGGGAGGGTAGGGGTCCAAAAATTGGGTTTTTAGCGTTACTTAGTTTATGGATGTTGCTACGGCAATTGACGAGACAGGTGCGGTCAGCTGATTTCAGTTAGTTTTCAACTTTTGACAGCCTTAGGTATGTTCAACTTTTGACAGCCTTAGGTATGTTCGGTCGCAACTTGGATGCAACCCGGATCGAAAAGCACGAAAAACAAACGATCGGTTGCTCCAGTATGGTTAGTGACAATTCTTTACCCAATAATAAAATATCACTTTAGATTTTTTTTTTCGGCATTAAAAGATTTTGTGTTTGGTTGTGTTTTGGTTTTGCAACTTGAAAAAACAATTACAAACGTACAAGCAGTGAAACGTCACCCGTGGATTGCCTTATGGATGGTTAAAAAATATTTTTAGAGACAGAACGGTTTGTTTAATCGGTGTGACTTCTTCAAAAAAGTTGCAGATAACAGATTTATCTTACCGATAAAAGTATACACAAAAAAAAATATTTTGCAACACAAAACAAGGAAAACAACTTGTTTTAAAGTTTTTTTCAACTACAAATGGTTTATGGTTGTATACTCCAGTGTTGCTAAACTCGCTCTAAACAAGCATGCGATACTCCAAGTAGTGTTCTCACCGCTACCGAAATCACACACACAATGAAGTACCTCCACCATTCGAACTGTCTCTCGTTCTTTCACACTTCCTTCATTTCACACCACCGGGTGTTGACGCTTGCAAGTTTTCTTCGCTCCCGAAACCATGGACACACACTCCTATTTACGGTCTTATTCGCGTGCACTCCCCTACTCGCGAGCACGATCAGCCAAAAATAATTGTTTCAAGACGCATCGGAATGGCGTGGCGTGATGCAGCGGATCGATTATAGTTAGGTAAACTGTGTAAATGTAGTAAAAGCTGTTCCTATCAGATGCTTAAATGTTTATAAGTTGTCAAAATGTCGCCTCAAATTCTCTCATAAAGCAATATGTTGAACATCATGGACATCCTGAATAGTAGAACTAATGTTTGACGTTGATGGTTGCTTTAAACTGGGCTCCTTCGCATTATTGTGGAAAACATCAACAGGGTCTACTTATAAAAAAGTTGGTCACTCAGTTATTTGTTCCTTGGTGCACATTTAAATTTCGAACTCGTACTGAGACATGAAGATAATATCGAATTTACAATCGTCTATATCAAAGCACACCAACAATTTGATAAAGGTGTAATGTATGAACGACAAAATTTTTACTCTTCAATTGACTATTTAGTTCATCCTTAAAAGGACAATTAGTTTTTTAATTCAATTTAGGATATGATGCTGATCCCATCTCTGTGCTATTCCTGACATTAAAAGCTGTTTTCGGACTAAAAATTTAACGACAGACAGATTTTGATTGCCAACACCCCCGTTTGTGTGTTGGCAAAATACGGCAGTTTTTCACTGGAGGAATTGTCGCTACCGCACATAAGCAGCTTTTTACTAGAAGAGGTAATACCGTTACACTTACCGCTGACGCTGCTACTTCTACCGCTACTGGTACTCGCTATCGCTGCTGCCCGCTACTACATAGTTAGCACCCATCCTTCACTAGTAAACTGATTGCTTTTCAAGACTTTTTAATAAATTTTATTTTATTTCTTGTTATTTTAACACTTTTCAATAACAGTTTTCAATAGTAGGGTAGCGAAAGGCTTCGGCAGGTTTTCTGCACCAATCTTAACCACTGCCGAAGCCGTTCGCTACCTACAATAGTTCAAATAATCAAATTACAATTGTCTGTATTTGGGGGCTCATGCGTGGATAATTTTCAATTGATTGCTACAAAAACGACGGGAATACGTTGGAAACTAAGCGGCTTATAAGCATTAAAAAACACAAATTTTGTCCCCTTTTCCGTTTTTATATTTTCATTTTCACCCCAATGTAGCCGATCTTCCTGAGAAATGTAGTTCTACGTAAAAAAACAAGTCTTTATTACGCTTAACTTCAGTGATGTGTCAAGATAGTTTACAGTTCCAAATTTCCGCTAGCGAAATTTGCCAGAAAACCTGGTTGGAGAACACACAGGTATTTCACCAGTCTGCAGTTTACAGTTCATGCGAAGCGAATACAACCACCACCTAACTGATTGGGGTGCGGGGGTGATAAATGCAACCGAAAGATCAAATCGATCGAGTTACTGCCGCGGCTTGCAGAATTACGTACACACACAGCTGTTTAAATTGAACAGCATTCGTTGGCACAGCCGGCACATTATTTAGTTTTTCGGCAAAATAGGCACGAGTTCTTCTACCGCCTAATTTATCTTTACAGGCGGGACAAATAAGCATTGCCTTCCCTTGTGCGAACAAATCCTTGTGGGCACGACCGTTAATTTCACAACATTGCTAGCCGATGTGACAAAAGGCATCGCAGAAACCGCGGGGCACTGGTTTCAAATCATTAATAGGCAGATGACACTCGCCGCACAGCTTCTAATCCATCAATTCTAGCAGCAATCGTATGTTCTCTGCCACAGTTGTTTCAGTTTCAACCGCACTTGATAATACTGTGTTGAGTAAATTTATGCAACCGGACACTCGTCTTATGTTTTATCAACACATTCACTCGCGAAAACCTTGTTTTGCACATGAAATACGCTAGTCCACCTTCGGTATTAATCACGATTTCTAAACTTGCAATCACTGAATATACCGGCGCACAGTTTGACAGATATGTGTTACGTTTTTAGCAGTCATGAGTCGTATTTATAAAAACGCTCTGAGTAGTTCATGATATTCAGAGTCCAACCCATGGTATCATGAGTCATAACTCAATATTCTATGAGTCCATGCGACAGCGATGTTTCTTGAAAACGCTTTTCATAGCTCATGATATTCGGGGTTGACATCATGATATCATGAGTCATGGGTCATGATTCTGTCGGAAAACAGCATTCATGATTTCATGACCTGAAAGGTCATGAAAACGGGACAATATTTTTACCCGTGTGGCATCGTGAGTTTTTATAGGGATGGCTCGAAAATGGGATCCCTAACGGGATCTGGTATATACAGACCCGGTATCAGGGAAACGATTTCCCTGGGCAAAGGGCCCACCGTTTTTGAAGCAGAGGTGTATGCCATATATATCTGCGCAAAAATATCTCTGAAACGCAACTACAGACAGTCAAGCAGCACTACTAGCACTCAAGTCCGTCAAATGCGCTTCCAAACTTGTTTGGGAATGTACTGAAACTCTACGGGAACTTTCCCGACAGAACTCAGTTTTTTTTCTGTTTTGGGTGCCCGGACATTGCGGAGTCGAGGGTAATGAACACGCTAACTACCTAGCAAGACAGGGATCAGCCCAGCGGTTTATTGGCTTCTAGACGTTTCGGGGTACTTCCAATTCCGCTATCAAAAACGAACTACTAACTTGGGAAAGGCTAGAAATAGCATCCCAATGGCAACTGGTACAGGGTTGTAGACAAGCTAAACAGTTAATCTATCCGAACCCTGAACCCGCCAGAAAGTTACTTAGTGACTTTTTATCATTTAAAGAAAATCGGTGTAGTGTTGAACGACACCTGCCGATTGTGTAAATCTGAACCAGAGAGCTCAGAGCATTTGCTTTGCTCTTGCGAAGCTTTTGCTTATTCTAGGTACAACTTCTTAGGAAGTTACCTTTTAACTCCTAACCAAGTATGGAGCTCTAATCTCAAGCAAGTCATTAGTTTCATCAACTATGTTGTACCTAATTGGGGTACAGGTTTACAAAAAAAACAGTTCTACTCCATGAGCAATCCGTAACCTGTGCACAGCAATCAGGGCCCACCACAAAAGAGAATCAGTAAAAATGTCGCAGTGGCATTTCAGAACCCAGTGCCCTTCAGGCATACAGGATCATGCCTCGCGTCTGTATGCTCTGTGGCCACGTAGAAAATATGACGAATTTTCATAATTTTGACTAACAAAAACATCAAATGTCAGCACAGTTCCTGATTGTGTGCTTGAAAGCCCTACTTGTGCCCTTCAAGAACCTATGATAAAAGCTTGCGGAAAGTTTGCATTTTTGTAGGAAAAAATGATTTAAAATTTCTCAGTTTTTAGCTAATTTTGAATTTTCAGGTAGCTTATTAACGAAATTCTTCGTATATCATAAAAATTTGGCCCAATTAAATATTCATTTGTTTACACTGACGAGTGAGTTTTGTTTTGTTTTTTTTTTTTTTTTAATATTTATAAGTTTAGTTTACGTAGTTAATAGACAGCTCATTGTCATTACAACGCTTTTCTCATATGACAAAATCATCTACAGTAGAAAACCAACAGTTCGATATCAAACCAAAAAATTGGCCGCAACGAAATACATCATTTCATTGCAGCTAGTGATGACCGGAACAATTCAATTCAAACTCTGTTAGGTATTTTGAGATAAATAGTATGACTATAAATTTCTCATCTGAAAGAACATTGAAAATCTAAAACATTTTTTTAAGTTTCTGGTTAAGGAATATTTGTGTTTCTAGTAGGGGAAAATTGTAGTTGAAATAACGAAAATATCATTTTCTAAGAATAGGTTATGTTTCCATTTCAAATTTTATGTATCATTGAGGCTTCTATTAATCACATAAAAAGTTTTATGATCATTTAATGACTAATCAAGTAGAATCAATTAATCCGCGCCTTTATGATATTCTAGATAATAATCTTAATTACAGGCGCTTTCAATCTTAACAGAATTATGCAAACTGGTTTCCCGAGATTTTACTTACTGATGAGTGGTGACATTGAAGAACAGATGGCTGTACTGCGGAGCGGAATCCTCCGGACCGTGTGGCGCCGGAAAACTCATCGTCAGCAGCACCGGCTTCCGGTGGTTCTGATGTTTGCTTTGGCGCAAAAAAGCAATCGAATCGTTAGCGATCAAGTCCGGATAATAATCCTTGCCGTAATCAAAGCCGTGCTTAATCTTCTGTCCGTTCATGTTGATGCTGTAATTGTAATACTTGGAGTTCATGATGAGACCACCCCATTCTCGCCAGCCCGGCGGAATATACGATCCGTTGTACTTGTTCAGGTATTTTCCGAAATAGCCGGTGCGATAGCCGGCGTTCGAGAGGTAGGTCGCAAACGAGCGCGTTTCATGGGTTGTTTGCCAGGTGGTGCTTGAACAGTTGTCGTTATTGGTGAAGACATTGTGGTTGTGCACATACATGCCCGTCAGGATCGACGAGCGCGCGGGACAGCACATTGGAGTGGTAGTGTAGGCGTGACGAAACTCGGCTCCACCCTCACGCAGCAAGCGTAGAGTACGGGGCATGAAATTGAGCGACCCCAACTCGACGTCCTGATCATCGGTCAAAATTAAAATTATGTTTGGTTTCCGTTCTCGTGCCTGTCGTATGATGTCATTAATGGGCGAGTCTTGGGCTAAAATACCTTCAACAACACCACTTTTCTTCACTCGACCACGACCGTCGTGGGGGGCTCGAACTCGCCTAAAAGAAGACCTTCGATGGTGACCTTCGCGATAGTGGTGACGCCTTCTCGACTGGTATGGATTCTGACGGTAGCTACCCAGCTGGAAGTCTTCCTCTACAAACGACGCTAGCGCGGAACCGCCGCCACCTCCAGCACCGGCAGTCACGACACTCACAAAATAAATTACAACAATAAAACCTATTAGCACTAATCTAAATTTAACACACAGCTCGAGCCAACGAAACGCCATCGCGTTTTTTTCCCTTGGGCACACTTGACTTCGCCACGCACTGAGATTTTCTTTGCCCCACGATCGGGACAACACCAGCTGTTGGTGTTGCCTATAAATATCACAGTCACTGGGTACCGACGTTTAAAAGGGCGGTAATAAAGAGAAGAAAAAAAAAACACCAACCGCACGTGGTCACCGGCGTCGTCTTCGCTGGCGGCCTGCTTCTCACCAGACTCCTAAAGCACTACTCCTCGATTTTTACGAGTTATTAAAATATTTCCTCTTCGCTTGCGAGCATTTTCCACTTAATTACATTCATAATAATAATCAACTTGATTAATGGCATTATGTGCGCGACTTCAGCCGTTTACGTCCTGCACCTTCTTCTTGTGCACACCACCACCTTTTAAGTACGGCCTCCTCGTTTCCGCCGCTTGGGATTTATCAAACAAACAATCGCGTCCAACGTGAGCCCATTTATCGGTGCCGATTTGGAGCCGATTATACGTGCATCGACTGTCGGTTGATCTGCCGTTGATGAATATCAGATCTGACGACGGGTTTCTCCTTCGGTCATAGACGACGCAGTGGCATAAATGCTACTGCTGAATCTGTAAAAGTAGAAAACGGAAAGGAAAATATGTTACTCATAGGCTAGAACAGGGACGCAATCACAGGGACGGAGGATTGGAACTAACAAGAATCCGGAAAGCCTATCGATAAATTCTACTTGTTATTGCTCCATAAAAAAGTCTATGAAGAACATCAACATTCCTAATAAAACTGAACATAGTTCCAGTTACTACTCATTCCCATCGAAGAAAAAAAAACTCCCACCCTGGTTGCTGGGGCTTGGAATCGATTCACGCATATGCTGACCAGCAGCGATGCAAATTTGGAGAGCTCTCTCTAGGAATAACTGTACTGCGTATGTGCATATGCAAATCGTTCCACTTCAGCATTGCACTGGTGAAATGAAAAGGTAGAAAAAGCTAAACTGGGATAATCAAATATCACCATAACCGAAGCTGAATCTGAATCATGCATCTTTTGAATGCAGAAAGAAAGTACTTTAAGAGTTGTAATAGAGATGAAAGTCACTTTGAAGTGAAATTGACCAAAACTCTTAGATCGAACATTTCGTACAAAAAGATGTAAAAGACACGCACATTTTAACAATTAGTTTAATTTTTTACAGGTAATCTCAGGATTGTAGGTTTATCAAGCCAAATTGAACCTGCCAATCAATTGTCATGTAAACTAATATAATAGTTGGCTGCAAAAGCTGTATTGAACAAGAATTCTACGCCTGTACAACTTAAAAGAAATAACAACTGACGACTGCCATTATAGGTTTCTTTTGCGGCAATGATAAGAGTTCGTGAATCATAGTCGCCGGTACCCGGTGATTCAACGCCGTTGCTCGATATAGTGTAAAACACCGTCAGGAAGACTGAAGAAGAAAATTTTTATGACATCATGTGATATAAAATAATTACCATAATTTAGTGAAAAATGTGCTTAAATTGCTCCTGGTAGTTTATCTCTATGTATGTTTTGCAATTATGTGAAGATCTTAACTAGTTTCCGGTTTCCGCGCTCTGGTTTGCCCATTCCGAGTACAACCTTAAATTACGCGGAAGTAATTCCTTAGAATTAGCACATAGCTAGTCCAAAATACCTCTAAACTGCGTTCGCTATCTGGGAAACCGATAAATGCGAATGGAAGCGGTCCAAACCTGACCGTTCACCATCCGTTCTCGAAGCAGCGCCGGGGGTCGTATTGTGTAGTACCAGCCCAAATAGTCGACATTCCACCAGTAAAGCGAATGCGGAATTGCTAAACGACCCATCATGATGACGTTTGCAAACGGAAACATTCCCCCGTCCGTTCGCAGCAGTTTCGGAGGGGATGAAACGAAAACTGAAATAGAGATAGAGGAAAGGCCCAGTGCCTAATTTATTCAGTTTCGATCCACTTTAGCGCAGAAATAGCTTGTCCGGTTAGTTACCATTCCGGAGCCGCCTCTAGGTCGTGGACGGAAGTCTGCCACAGCTAACTATGCGCGACGGCCTGTCAAACAGTAGAACATAATATTTGCACATCAGATGGCAAGACACGAAAAGTGGCCGATTCGAAGTGCTAAGCCTTGCGCTACTTTGGGAATGTTTATCGGTTGGTGGTATTGATTTTAACCCTATTAACATGTTCCAATTTACTTTTCCATTGCCGGTAAATTTTAAGTGTGTAAATTTCACTACTGCGACATTTATATTTGTCATTCCGCTCTCCGCAGTCCAGAGCTTTAAAAATTTGAATTCATTAAAAATTCCCCACTTCGTTGAGATCTACATCTCCCTTCTATCAGCGATAGCTGATGACTAACCGTATTGAAAATCTCGCACGTTTTGTTATGCTACATACGAATAACAATAACTATAGTGTTAACTGTCACTTCAAAGCCACTCGACAAACTGTCGACTATCGTTAAGCGGCTAATCCATTTCACACTTAACATGCTCCAGCAATAAACAAAACCATTCCTTGCATAAATATTTCTTTTAATTTGCAAAAACTCAACTGCTGGTGGGTATAAATGAAATTCAAATCCAACTCGACCGACTGCGCAGACGGTCCCCGATCCGATCCGATTCAATCGAGAATGTAGTGATCCGCATGCCGTGATGAATCGCACCGGCACCAAGTGTCAGTAACAATAACAAATCCGAGCCGTCGGCAGAGTGGCTTGAGGTCTCCAATCCTTGCAGTTATTAAATTTCTATCTGGAGGTTCACCGAGTCAAAGTTTGTGGCTCGCGAATGAACAATGTGCAGTTGGGTCCGAAGTGTAAACAGAGCACTCTCACCCTCCTCCTCCCCTTCTCAGCATGCGATGTCGAAAGTGTGGAAAACATAAGCAACGTGAGCTCACGGCGGCGTGACGATGAAGTGTCAAATGATAGCCCGTGTCGCCAGAGTCGAGTCAAGTTTGATAAATTGTGATTTATAGTGGTCAACTTTTTCTGCCGCAGCAGTACATGTTTTCTGCTCACCGGACGCACGGGGCTCGAAGCGTACGCTGGAATGTTCCCCTCCAGCTCCGCACGAGAACCGAAGCAATGAAAATAAAATTATAGAAGGACCCGCGCCGTCTACGGTTGATTTACTAGCTTGATCGGCGATTTGTCTATCACGAAGTGTTAACATTGAGATGCTATTGCATGTTTATCGCCATATGCAAAGCAGACACTGGGAATAAATTAGCCAGTTGTGTGTCGAGAATAGAGCAAAAAAAAAAATCGTGGAATGTTGAAGTAGCACTTTATGCGACTACAGTCTGAAAGGATTCTGGAAATAAATTTTGCGATTACCCGTTTTTCTGTTTCGCTTCGGCAAACTGAGCAATTCCATAAAAAATGTTCCAATTTAAATATATTTATTTCGTTGTCATTTTTGACTTGACTGCGACTTTATACAGAAGTTCTTATGAGCCAAAGATGTAATTTTGAGCCTTTTTTTTGTTTTTATTCACGACTAATTTGTGATAAGGAATTTCAGTGATTAGATCAAGAACGATTTGTTCGGTCGGTGTGACGTCTTTGGCAAAGTTGTAGAGAATAGTTTTGTCTTTCCTAAAAAATGTCAACTGTACAAAAAAGCACTTTCAACAAAAAAAACTACCAAAGCAGTCCGGTACCCTACACGTTCCAGTATGCGATACTTTACAGATTCTACGTTTGGCTGTCGGTGCACGAAGCAAAACCGAGTAGATGAAGAAAGCATTTTCGTTTTCGAGCACAGTTTTTCAAGCACTCCTTCCAGTCGACAAATTTTAGTCCTACTCGCTAGCAGGAACTCGCGACTCTTTTTCAGTCGTTGAGTAGCAATACAAAAGAGTTTTCGCGTGTCGGTGCGTGCTACTCAGGGGAATGAATGAAAACTAGCGAACCTATACATTAGAGAAATAACAAGACACTCACCGTTAAGGCAACTGTCAACATCAAAACGGATAACGGCAATGCAAATCTATACAGCTCGCCCGTTTTGATGTTGACAGTTGCCTTAACGGTGAGTGTCTTGTCATTTCTCTAATGTATAGGTTCGCTAATGAAAACAGAGGAGTATCTCGAAAGCGTGTGTGCAAAAGATTTGAGAAGCGTAGCATATGTCTTGTTCTCAAGTAGAAAGAAAAAGAGAGGATTTATTTCTCGCTCACTTTGCAATGCTGGTACAGAGCAGCCAGCAGATTCAAGCGAAAACCCAACCTTTCCGTCCGAGATGTCCTGGGTCCAACCTGGGAGTGTCGTCTACAACTGTGAATCGAGCTTTGAAACGAGCCGAACTCTCAACTTACAAAAAGGTGGTGACTCCAATTTGTTACGAGAAGCAAAACAAGGCGACCAGACAACGGAAGTAAAAGCTGTACATTAAGATGCTGACGAAGTTTGAAGAAAGTTCATAAAGGTTGCGAAGAAAATTTGCAAAGAAATCTCTCGTGTGGCAGGCCATCTGTTCATGTGGTTTGAAGAGCAACATTTTTATTGCGAAAGAAAAGTACTAGGTCATTGTCAAACGGAACCTGAAGCAAACACGAAAGACAGTTGTCAACGCGATGCAATTCAAGGCTTACTGACGTTCTGCGGTGAACAAAGCGACCATGAAGGCTGTACAAAACTTAATGGAAGGAGTCAAGAGAAAGGTCCGGTAATTCACATTCGCTAAAAAGGAAGCTTGAGTCAATATGTTTTCTTTATTCTGTGCGAATTGAATTTGAAAAAGAAACATGATTTGATGTTTAAAAAAAATTTAAACATTTTTGTTTGACCAATTTTTGTCCGTAACACCTTTTAAGCAAACCACTTTGACCAGTTATTGATTTTATGGTGGCTTCGTATACTACTTTAAGTTATGTGAAAATGTCTGAAAAAACAATTTTTCGGCAAAGTTAAAATTCGTGTATCGAAAAACGATCGTTGAACGACCGGGGAATTTAATAACGAACATTGAAGAAAAAAGACGAAAAAATCGGTTCAGTAATTTTGCTGCAATCGTAAACAAGGCAAAGTCATTTACTGAGAAACACCGTTCCGAGATAAACGCGTATAAAATTTCATTCCATGTTTTTTTTTTTAAGTTCAATTCGCACGCTTCCCAATTGCTCAGATCTTTATGAAAATTTGTAAAAATCTTCTCAAGAAGTTGCACTTTATGATAATGCACTAATTTTTGTTTTCTAGTTTTTGAAAACTAAATAGGTATATAACCCCTTAAAGGAAAGCTGCAAACAACGAGCAACCAAGCACAAACTTAACTGTACAGCTAACGAACATATTCTACTGCCTGTTCTATCAATTTACTTACAGAATTGGTATTCAATTATAATGAACAAATAAATAAATATTAATTCTCCTCATCAGTGGTTTCGAAAAAAGTTGTTTTTCCTCAATTTTTGTGGTGAGTACTTGCGTATTTCAATTATCTTTAGAACGAATGTAAATTTGGATATTGTTACTGAAATAATCTTCGACTGGAATTGATGTTTAACACAACAGCTTTCGGTATTTCGTCTTGCATTCTAGTTAAATGCGTTGAATGCTATTCACCCATCGCCGACGTTCCGATACTTTTATGGAACCATCCTCAGGGCCTACTATTGGACCAATGGACAAATTTACCTCACACAACATTGAAAAAAAAAAACACTCACACGAAAATGATAACTAACAAGTTAAAACCATTTGGGCAAAAATAAAACAATCGGGTCGTAGGATTAGGTCAAACCTCGGATGAAACGATGGACTATCCTGACGAAAAACTGTCACTTAATTTGAAGTGGAATTTAAAAATGTCTCTGGTAATTCTGATGCAGATTAGCAGGATAAGATGATCCTCGACGGATGTTTTCTGGAAGTCCCTCGAGTTTTTTTTTTTTTTTCATAAATTGTGTTAATCTGACCGGTGGTCCACTAAAAGACGTGACCCATCCAAGGTAGTTTTACACTACACTGAATTCTGTTTTTACGCGACTTTTTTTTACGTGGTTTTATTTTACACGAATTTTTATGCGATTTTCTCGCAACTTCGCGATTTTTTTACGCGTTTTCCTTGAAATTACGCGATATGTGACATGGGAAATATTGTTTATGAGCCAAGATGTAACACACACACACATACATACACACACATACATACACACATATACACACACACACTTAGAGGCCATCCACATACCACCTGGACAGATTTTTAACGATTTTGACGATTTTTAGTGAAAATACTATCAAGTGATACACTTCGCCTCCAACTTTGTAACCTTAAGCAGTATTTTTTTGTAATTATTCACGCTAATCCAGCGCAAGCTGCCGTGGAGATCGTTAATAGGCCTTCCTTTTTGGTTTGCTTAAACAATTTTTTTTTCTCCAAATTTACGTTTGAATAAATACAAAAGATTATTTTTCTGTGTCGCTGTGTCAAAAAAAAATAAATAAATAAAAAAGCCTCCTACGACTGATTGAGAGTTTTTAAAGAAAAAAATCTCTTCAATTGTTAATGGTAGATTCCTAACCAAAAGTAAGAATAACTTTCATCAAAAATTGAAAATACAATTGACCGTGTTTTAGCAAATATGCAATTTATTTCAAGAATGTAAGAAAAACAAACTGTTATAGATATAAATAAAAAAATAAATCTAATTCGGTATGAGAGAGTAAGATGAATAAAATAATTGAATTGTGCATAAAAATAAAATAAAAAAAACAAAGCAAACAAAAAGAAAATTAACAGAAAAAATGGTACTTCATTGAATATTCCACACAAGTATACTGAAGGTATAGTAAAATAATTGCAGAAAATAGCAAAAACAATAAACAAAGTGCAAATACCGTAAAAGTTAAATTGTAGTACAGTTAAAAGTAATGTAATAGTAAGAGTGAAAAGAGAATAGAAGTAATAAAAGTAAGAGTAGAGAAAAAGCGAAGTAAAAATTAGGTAAAAGAAAAGTATTATGTAAAAGTAATGTAAAAGAAATTTAAAAAAAAGTAAAAGTAGAATAAAAATAGATTAAAAGTAAAGTTAGATAAGATAAGGTAAAAATAAATTGAATAAGAAATTGAATTAATGTGAAAGTAATGTAAAAGTTGGGTAAAAGTAGAGTAAAGCAAAATGAAAGACAGAGTAAAGGTAAAGGAAAGGTGAAGTAAAGCCAAGTTACAGTCAAGTAGAAGTAAAATGAAAGTAAAGTAAGAATAAAATAAAAGTTAGGGTGAATCCCCATTGAATCCAAAAATGGCCGACTTCGAGTCACCACTTCGAATTTTTAAAAGCACAAGACTCGGAAATACTCATTGCGTTCCCTATGAAAATTCTATTTTATGTTTGCTTCACCACAGCAAACATAAAATAGCATTTTCACAGGGAACTCAATAACTATTTCCGAGCCGAGTCGAAGTCGGAGTCGGCCATTTTTGGATTCAATGAGGTTTCACCTTAAGTGAAAGTAAGGCCAAAGTCAAGTAAAAATGAAGTAAGAGTAAAACAACTAAAGTAAAAGTAAAGTATGAATAAAGAAAAATTAAGGCAAAAGTAAAGTATAATCAAAGAAAAAGTAAGGTAAAAGTTAAGTAACAATAAAGTAGAAATAAAAGAGGAGTCAAGTAGTCAAGCATCTTGACATCAAGAAAAATTCACGTAGAAGCAAAGCACAAATAAAGGAAAAATGAAATAAAAATGAAGTAAAAGTAAGGTAAAAAAGAAGTGAAAGCCTAGTAAATACCTAGTAAAAGTCAAGTAAAAGTAAAATAAAGTAAAAATCCAATAAGTCAAGTCCAATCGAACCCCGGATAACAGAGTCTCCGGATAATCGAGTCCGACCACATAAATGTCATAAATGTCATAGGTGTCATAAATATCATAAATGTCATAAACATTAAAATGTCATTATAAATGGTACGACATAGATATCAAAAATGTTTTCAAAATGCTGAAATTGCCAAAACTGCCAAAAATGTTTTTTAATATAGGGGGCTTGTTAGTAGCTTGAGTGTTTAGGATAAATAATAGTAAATAATGTGGCCAATCACAAATGGTGACTCCTCAACACAGTTAGAAATTTGTAATTTCAGTTGTTAGGATTTGTTTGCTTTCGCAATTAGGACTTATCATTCGTAGGAATTTAAACCTACTTGTCAAAACTGTCAAAACTGTCAACAATGTCATAAATGTTATAAATTCTCTAAAGAGAAAAAAAGAAAAAATAGTCAAAAATAGCAATACATGATGTCAAACGTCAAAAAATATCGAAATGATAGAAATGTACGAAATGAAGAAAAAATTGGAAAATGTCTAAAATGTTAATTATTTGAAAAATGCCAGAAATTTCTAATAGTAAAAAATATCATACAAGGCCATTGTGTGAAAAATAATAAAAATCTTCAAAATATCACGAAGGTAAAAATAAATATCTAGTAGAAATATCGAAAAAAAGTTCGTAAAATAACCAAATAAAATCAAAACACATTAGGGTAAATATAATACTTTGCTTTCCACAAACATTCTGCCTAGCTGTAAACATCGACTGCACCCATCAGGCTTTTCCAAAACAAACGATGCTGCCCAGCAATACCCACCGGCCGATTGCAGTTAAGAATGAACAAAGATTGTTGACAGCAGAAAAAAAAGAGCACTTGTGACACATAAATACCCAGCCTTGCCAGAATTCAGGTCACTGCACCACCACCAAACGGTAAGTAGTAGTAGGTGGCACTCTGTCTCGTAGTAAGCAGCAATCAGCACGGTTCCCGTTGTTGTCATTTGACACTCCCACACTTTCCGGGGCGATGCAGATTACGAGAGCTACGGGTGAAAGTGGAAGTCACGCCCGCCCAGCAGTCATTATCCGTCGTACATTGGGGTCACATTTCTGCGGGCTGGCCTGTTGAATGTGCTCTGATTTCGCAAGTTTATTTGTTTAAGCGTGCTGATCTTAAAGTTCATCAACGAAACAAACAGCCTCAGTAGAAACGTAGAGTATGATCAATAAACACATTGCGTTAGTAGCAGTTTCTACTTTATGCACGTTGCAGAACTTCGCTTTTGTTGCCAATTGTTTCGAGTTTCCGTCAATTTTTTTGAGACAAACCACAAAGACTTTAATGATAATTATAAAGATTATGCCTCCGATTGTTTGTTGTTATTGTACAAACAGAGCCGCTAAGTTTGGTGGTAGCGAAATCAACTCTCGCATTTAACACCTCGTTACGAGCTGCCATTTCTTCCGTTTCGTTGATTACGCGCGCGTTTTCCGATTCATCTTTCCGCCGTTGTTGCCGGCTACCGGTTTCCCGGGTACTACACTCCGCTTGCTTTTTGGTTCGGGGAGAGTTGTTTCCATTTTTAGGAACTTTCTAGCTACGTCGTAGTAATCAGGGAGATCATAATTTGTCCCTTCTTGTCACTCCAGGCCCCCACCCCAAGCCATCAGTCAGCTATCGGAAGTCGCTGCTCGTTGCGAGAGTCAAGTCCGAAGAATTTCAATAATTCAACGCCTTGGTTCCATTAACACGCCGGTGTGTCACTTTGAGCAGTGCGAATAACTGTCACTTGCTAACGACTTTATAAGACGTACATAAATTATCCAATCTGTGCCAGTCTCCAGCGACAGCAAGAAACAAGAGCTAGAATAACAACAACAACAGCAATTGTAATCGAGCATCTCCTGCGAACAATTGAATATCCTCCAACGTTCGTTTCAGTTAGACGACGGTGACAGAACTGTTTTCAAGATTAATATACTGATTGGCATCCAAGCGGAACGAGTTGAACCCTCACCGAAAAATGTCCGCAATAAATTCTGAGTTGATTAAATTCAGAACCAGCGTCGTAAACAATTTTTGCCGTTTTACCTATTTTCGTCTTTTTTACGGTTTTAAGATCTCTTCCTGCTTGCTGCTATTTTCGCAATTACACAGCTCATGATGGCACAGGACAAACAGTACGACTTTATGGTTTAGCCTTTCCCTCGGCTGCTGATGTCAGTCATGCAAATGATTGCATTAACTCTCACTTTTGTTTCAGTCAATGTTTATCACAAACATACCCACAAATGGCATCAGCGCTGCTGCTGCTGCACGCGGTCACAGTTGATTGATTCGGGAAGTCTTGTGCCTCCTACTGATGACGTTCTTTGCACATGCTAATGAGCGATAATTTACGTAAATTTATTTATAAGGCGTTTGCTGGGAGCTCACAATACCTACCGCAGTCTAATGACGCTCTAAATTGAATTTCGCGACCTTTGTCTGCCGAGAGCTAACGTTCGTTGATGCTGTTCGACTGACGGGGAAGGAATATCGACTGGAAAGTCGCTCTATCAGAGGTCCTGGTTAACGGTGAATTGCTGGGCAGAATTACATTATTTGTTTAAGTATAAATCACGTATTTTTAATTTTCTGCGATTCCAATGTCTTGCAAACATCTAATAACTAAATTTTGTTCTAATTTTTAAGACGATTGATGCTTCAGATAAACTGGTTTTATTGGTCTCAGTTTTTGAAATAATTGAATTAATTTTAAAATGAAGGGGTTATGATCGATTGACGCAGAAAGCTCGTGAATCTGGTAGGAAATGACTAAGATATAAACGCTCCAGACCTCACACATTTTTGGATTTTTAAATCTCATTTTTCATCCGTACCTCTCTGTAACACACATTCCTTAATCAAAACACACACAAAAAGGAACTTTAATGGATTACATATATTAAGATTAGAAATCGATCAGAAAACCCTGCCGTGGTTCGCCCACAACCGAACACAGAAGCCGCCCCCTCTCCGTCCAAGGACAACCAGCATATCTTGCTTCATCATCATTGCATTCCAATGTGTACAGAAAACTAATTTCAAATATTGCACACGGCGAAAGGTTTATAAATTAACTCGTGAAATCACCACCCCGTCCGGCGGTTGAAACTTATATCGTCCCTGCTAGTATGCCAACGTTGGATAATATTTATGTTCGATGATTGAATGCCGTAAATTACGACCTGTTGTGCTGCCCTTTGGTCTTCTAGCAGCTAGTTTTATGACCACACATACACACACACACCTGTGTGTGGCTGAGGGAAGCGGTTATTAGCAGTCGATAATTGCTGGTCACAGTTCTTGCGGTTCGCACTTGCTGAAGTGTGATAGCATACAATTATACAATTATGCAATCAATTTCCATAAACTGATTTGTCTAGTAATGTTGTAACGAAAAGGCTCGCTGCTTTTCCATTCATCGCTGGCGTTATGTCTTCATCAGACTTACTGTCGTCTGTACCGGTGGCAGCTGTCCGCTTGCAAACCGGTTGACTGAACTGAGCCGGATTTGCTGAGACCTTTTTAGGAGTAAGCTCCAACGGAATTCTGTCTGTGCTGTCATCCATTCCAGAAGCTGGATGATTTTATGTGAATCTATGTCCCCGAACGGATGCGCAATTTAGCAAAAGTCCTTGACAAAATTTCTCAAGTATTCACGTACAATGACGGAAGCGCTCTTTCCATTGCTAGAAATTCTGTGGGAGTATAAAACGAAAGTCACGGTCACCGTACGGAATTGGGTGTCGAACAACAGCTGAACGAACGGTGACAGGGAGCCTAGCCGTACAGCGATCAATATATCAAACCATATGGCAATAAGTGCGTCGTCGAGATGTCTGGCTTTTCTGAGTTTGTGAGATTTTATGGAACGAACGACGTTGGCACTCTGGGAGGACTGAACACGGGCGTTGAAATTTATGGCAATGATGTCGAAAAGGTGGTAGTTACGAGCCGAAAAAAAAGTACAATGAAGAAACTGAAGAAAAACATTGCTGATTATCGGTCGTTTTGTTTTGGTTCGTATCTGTCGGATTAGATTTAACGATTATGTATCGGTGACGTGACGTGGGCAAAGTAAGACCCGAATTTCCGGACTAATTTTTAACGCTTACTGTCTTCATTACTGGAGTATAAATTAGGAGGATTCGATTTTATGGCGACTTGATTTGCCAAATGGCTAATGCACCAATCGTCACGGTGAGGTGAAGTAATTTGGGAGCTAATCAACATTCAAAGATTATAATTATTTCGACTGAAATCTATTACAATTTGGGTGGTCTGTAAATGCCCGAGAAAACGACGTTCGAATTTCTTTAAGAATACAAGGTTTACAGCCCTAGGGTTGTATAAAATAGTGGCGTGGGACTAAACACTGTAATTAGAGGGATTTTTTGTTACAAAGGTTACACAATCTGCCGATAGAACCAATTCGTTTGTTCAGTGACTGACGTGTTTTATTCTCAACCTCCTCCTAATTTTCTTTTCAAAAATATATTCAACAACACTCGAAAGAACATCGTTTGCACTTGGCGATATTGTGCCTGTAGTTTTTTTGAGCAAATAACATTTTTTTGACAAGCCACAAGCGTATTGTTGTTCTTGTTGAAGAAGCACCAGAAGCAGAGTATCGCAATGCGTCTAATTAAGATTTAACTCTATTTCATCAAAAACCAAACCCTAAAACACTTTTTTTTGTTTTTTTTTTGGGGGGGGGATTTGTTAGTATCTTAAGTATTTATGATGAATATTAGTCCAATCACAAATGGCGACTTTTCAACACTGTTAGAAATTTGTAATTTTAATTGTTAGGATTTGTTTGCTTTCGCAATTAGTCAAAAAAAAAGAATGAAAACTTACAACTAACCTAATTGCTAACTTATTGGCCTTTAAGAGAGCTTATCGTAGCAATTGAGGATTGCAATGATTTTTGTCGAAAATTGTTAATAATTTTATTTGACATAGCTTCTAATGTTTCAACACCAGTAACTGCCGGTAACCGCAAGTCCGTCCCATCTGTAAAAATGTTAAAACGAGAAAACAGCTTCGAAAGTTATTTCATTCACGCTCAGTTATCACTTATCTAAGATGAATTATTTTGACAATATTCATGCTAAAATATAGTTTGCATACTAGCTCACACTAATTACGTTGTAAAAACCATTGATATAATTGATTTTATGATAAAAACCTCGAGTGTGACTGACTTGCCGTTACATTCTACACCGAAGAGAAAAGTAACCGTAAGTCAGTCACATTGCCATGTTGAAACTATAGTGCGTGTTGACGTGTTGTTATTCGTTGCCGTGGAAAACTGACAATCCTTCGCTGTTAGGAAGTGTATGTCCATGAGAACCTTTTGAGAAATGTCGACGTTGAAAAATCCCATGATGTACGGAACAGATGAAAGCTTATCCGGTGAGGACTCGGATAAAGAAACTGAAGCCGGGACTACAGTTGGTTCATCCGACCACAAATGTCAAGATGAACCAAATCCATTTGAGGTTTGAGCATCACCTTTGGAGATTTCTTGGAACGATTCCCTGGATTCTGATGGAAGTTTTTTTGATACTCAAGATTTTGCGGATAGATCCACGAAGAAGCGAACCAAGAAAAAAAATTGACTTGAATTCGTATTAGCAGAAAATTGCTCCACATAAATTCATCACCAATTCAAACTGAAAAATAATCCCAATAATTGGTAATTATTACTAGATAACTTATTTTCATCTAAACGGTCGTATCGAACTCTTTTTTACTCCCCATTCATTTTACTGTTGTATTATGCTTGTTTTTTTTTTGTAAATCTGGACTGACTTTCGGTTATTTTTCTTCTTGGACTGACTTGCGGTTACTTTGTCTAATGTGACAATTCGACTTGGTATTGATTTCCACTTTTGTTGAACAAACCACTATTTTTTATCGGTACATCTGAAAATATACTCAAAGCTAGGCCAAAATACGATGCTAACTCAAAACTGACAAAATTACAGATGGGACTGACTTGCGGTTACCGGCAGAGTAAGTCTATGTAATTCGAGTGTACCTTATTAAGGAGGACGCTTCAAAATCATTTTCAGAATTTTATTCTGAATCCTTTGAAGCGTTCTCTTCCTTGTTGAAACCCTATAACACTTACGTTATCATAATGAATGGTTTGTAATCTATGATAATCATATTAATGAGATAAATTTTCACTCGCCATCAGCAGCAGCATTGCAGTTTTTCCTCGATTGCACACGAATAGAAGTGTACGAATATAAGTGTACCGCTGCAATACGAATAGTAACGCTCCAGTACGAGTAGAAGTGTACCGCTGCAATTATAGACAACGAAAGACCTGCGGCGCTCTACTCCACATATACACTAAGGTCGCTTTTTACGCGGGTTTTTTTATGCGGATTCCCGAATTCACGCGGTTTTTTCTACGCGGATTCCGGAATTTACGCGGTTTTTTTACGCGGATTCCGGAATTTACGCGGTATTTTTTTTGCGCGGATTTCGGTTTCCCTTCACTCGGAATGCAGAATTAACGCTGGTTTTTTTACGCGGATTCCGGAATTAACGCGGTTTTTTCACGCGGATTCCGGAATTTACGCGGTTTTTTTACGCGGATTCCGGAATTCACGCGTTTCTTTTACGCGGCATGTATCCCCCGCGTAAAAAGCGACTCCAGTGTACTGTATGGTATTGTTGCTTTAACCAGCATGTTTTCTTTCAAGATATCAGTTTTTATTAGGTTCTGAAAGCAGGTTTTAAAATTGTTCAAGAAAAACGATTGTTTCCAACTGTACGAAAAACTTTTACCTTCGAGACATCAAATTAATCTAAGTTCATGACCTATTGGGACGGGAAACTCTGTCAATTTCTGCTTTGATATTGATACAGAAAATATAACGGAATAGTTGGTGCTCGTTCATTTCGTCTGTGCTAGAAATGCTCGAATGTGATTGGTTCATTGTTCGCGTAAATTTGTCCTTGAAACTTTTTATCAATATTTACCGCATAGCAATGAACTAGTGTATTACAAAATTGTCCAACATGTTATCCATCCAACAACATATTGGTTATTGTTATCCATCATGTGGTTATGCTATTATTGTCGTTTGATATCTGACGGAACATTTGTCATGTTTCACGTTTTGCATGGTTCACGTAGTTTTGTGAATAATATCTCGAGTTTTAGTTATCAGATACCTGTTATTTTTTCTCAAATGACTTTCCTGAACATCAACAAACTTTTTAATGAAAACAGAATCATATGCCATCGTTTTGAATTTTGATTTAGAGACGAATTGAGTATACAAAGTCAGAATTTTACATGTTTTACGAAGTTTTGTGAATAATATCTCAAGTTTTAGTAATCAAATACTTATTATTTTTTCTCAAATGTCTTTCCTGAGCATTAATAAAAATATTTATGAAAAAATAATCACATGTCATCGCTTTTAATTCTGAATTAGAGGCACATTTCAGCATACAAAGTCATAATTTTGCATGTTTCACGTATTTTTGTGAATAATATCCGGAGTTTTAGTAATCAGATACCTGTTACTTTTCCTCAAATGACTTCCTGAATATCAACGAACTTTTTAATGGAAAAACAATCATATGTCAACGCTTTGAATTTTGATTAAGGGACGAATTGAGTATAAAAAGTCAAAACTTTACATTTTTCACGTAGTTTTGTGAATAATATCTGAAGTTCCAATAATCAGATACATATTATTTTTCCTCAAATTACCAATACATAATAATGAAATATAAATCACATGTCATCGCTTTGAATTTTGATTTAGAGGCAAACTCAACATAAAAAGTCGAAATTTTGCATGTTCTACGTAGTTTTGTGAATCATATCTCAAGTTTTAGTTAAGTTATTATTTCTCTTCAAATGCCATTCCTGAACATCAACGAACAGTTTAATGAAAAAAAACTACATATCACCGCTTATTTTTTTATTTAGAACGATTTAAAGTGATAATGATTACTATAAACTTCAGAAAAGAAGGGAATAACATCAACAAGATCAAGCGTTACGGATTTCCATTTTTATATAGTAGATACTTTATACTTTATACTTTATACTTTATACTTTATACTTTATACTTTATACTTTATACTTTATACTTTATACTTTATACTTTATACTTTATACTTTATACTTTATACTTTATACTTTATACTTTATACTTTATACTTTATACTTTATACTTTATACTTTATACTTTATACTTCATACTTTATACTTTATACTTTATAATTTATACTTTATACTTTATACTTTATACTTTATACTTTATACTTTATACTTTATACTTTATACTTTATACTTTATACTTTATACTTTATACTTTATACTTTATACTTTATACTTTATACTTTATACTTTATACTTTATACTTTATACTTTATACTTTATACTTTATACTTTATACTTTATACTTTATACTTTATACTTTATACTTTATACTTTATACTTTATACTTTATACTTTATACTTTATACTTTATACTTTATACTTTATACTTTATACTTTATACTTTATACTTTATACTTTATACTTTATACTTTATACTTTATACTTTATACTTTATACTTTATACTTTATGCTTTATACTTTATACTTTATACTTTATACTTTATACTTTATACTTTATACTTTATACTTTATACTTTATACTTTATACTTTATACTTTATACTTTATACTTTATACTTTATACTTTATACTTTATACTTTATACTTTATACTTTATACTTTATACTTTATACTTTATACTTTATACCTTATACTTTATACTTTATACTTTATACTTTATACTTTATACTTTATACTTTATACTTTATACTTTATACTTTATACTTTATACTTTATACTTTATACTTTATACTTTATACTTTATACTTTATACTTTATACTTTATACTTTATACTTTATACTTTATACCTTATACTTTATACTTTATACTTTATACTTTATACTTTATACTTTATACTTTATACTTTATACTTTATACTTTATACTTTATACTTTATACTTTATACTTTATACTTTATACTTTATACTTTATACTTTATACTTTATACTTTATACTTTATACTTTATACTTTATACTTTATACTTTATACTTTATACTTTATACTTTATACTTTATACTTTATACTTTATACTTTATACTTTATACTTTATACTTTATACTTTATACTTTATACTTTATACTTTATACTTTATACTTTATACTTTATACTTTATACTTTATACTTTATACTTTATACTTTATACTTTATACTTTATACTTTATACTTTATACTTTATACTTTATACTTTATACTTTATACTTTATACTTTATACTTTATACTTTATACTTTATACTTTATACTTTATACTTTATACTTTATACTTTATACTTTATACTTTATACTTTATACTTTATACTTTATACTTTATACTTTATACTTTATACTTTATACTTTATACTTTATACTTTATACTTTATACTTTATACTTTATACTTTATACTTTATACTTTATACTTTATACTTTATACTTTATACTTTATACTTTATACTTTATACTTTATACTTTATACTTTATACTTTATACTTTATACTTTATACTTTATACTTTATACTTTATACTTTATACTTTATACTTTATACTTTATACTTTATACTTTATACTTTATACTTTATACTTTATACTTTATACTTTATACTTTATACTTTATACTTTATACTTTATACTTTATACTTTATACTTTATACTTTATACTTTATACTTTATACTTTATACTTTATACTTTATACTTTATACTTTATACTTTATACTTTATACTTTATACTTTATACTTTATACTTTATACTTTATACTTTATACTTTATACTTTATACTTTATACTTCATACTTTAACCGTCAAATTCACTAAAATCACTATATTTCCTGCTAGACTAACTAGATATTGCTGAAAATTTTTATAATCACTCTACCTTACCAGAACTACCTACTTTACCAGAAGATACGCCATTTAGGGTAAAACGTTCCTTGAAGATTTTTTTTCGAAAATTGCTGTCAAAATCACTAAAAGTGCAAGAACTCGGAATAGACTTGTTAGATTCACTAAAAATTTAGATTATCACTCTAGTTAGATACGAACTAAAGGGCAAGATGACGAAAAAAATAATTTTCTTGGAAAATACTTGGCGATTTTCGTGGTGCTATTTTCTCCACAGAATAGGTCTAGAACCTGAAGTTAGCATTTTATAAACCAACTAAAGAGCTTATATTTGATAAAAAATCCAGATGCATCATTTGGAAACTGACTAAAAAGGACTAAAATTTTTCTTGACTTTTTCACTAATTTCAAGAAAAGGGTAAAAGATATTATCGATATGACGGTTGCGAAAATAAATAATTTCAACCAAGTTCCGTGGAGATGTAAAATTATTTGCACGATTTTCTGCAATATTTATATAGGCAAAACTTAACGTAAAAAAAAATCGCCAAGTATTTTCCAAGAAAAAATTTTTTTTTCGTCATGTAAATCTATTTGTTACTTTTGTCATCTTGCCCTTAAGTTCGTATCTAACTAGAGTGATAATCGAAATTTTTAGAGAATCTATCAAATCTAACGCGAGTTCTTGCACTTTTGGTGATTTTGACGGCATTTTTCGGAAATTTTTTTTTTCAAGGAACACTTTACCCTAAATGGCGTATCTTCTGGTAAAGTAGGTAGTTCTGGTAAGCTAGAGTGATCATCCAAATTTTCAGCATTATCTAGCAGGAAATCTAGTGATTTTAGTGAATTTGACGATTTTTTGAAAAAAACCTTCTAGTGCCGTTTTACCCCATTTGGCACACTTGGCTTATACATGGCATTAAAGTTCTCGAGTTGCTCTACAAAACGCTATATTCAGATATTTTTGTTAGCGATGTTGAAAAGAGTAGGATTACCATGAAAATTAACAATTTTTAAAAGTAAAATGGCTTTTTTTCGTTATGTCACCTCTTTGCCATATATCGTGACCATGCGTTTTTAAGTACTCTTAGAGTAGAATAATACTATTAATTTTTAGAAAAATCCATCAAGTCTAGCAGAAGCTATTGCACTTTTTATAAATTGGACTTTTTGAAACATATCATTTTCAAGGGCCGTTTTACCACACTTAACCTCAATGAAAAAAAATTGAAATATTGCAAAATTTCCTACCTTGAATAGACAAACAAACGCTGAAAATTTCAGCCCATTCGGAGAACATGGAAACAACATACTGTTGCGCCTCTCGTGAACTGGCTCTTAAGTGTTCGGAAATAGGAGTCATTTCTTTCATTTCACTATTTTTAGCTCTTTTTTCTAAGTGTTTGTGTAAATCTATTCTAACAAAAAATAAGTTAAAATAAGAAAGACTAGGTCTCACTGCTGGGTGGATTTTTTCGTGTTTTATATATTATCAAATTTTGAAAAATGTAGCTGCTTAGATAATAAATTTAAAAGAGGAAAAGTTGATTCATTTATAATATTGAAAGTAAGAAAACCTGGTATTTACCATTGTTTTGTCATAATTGATTTAATTGATTTGAATCCAAAAAGATCCGCTCAAAGAGCAAATAATAATAATTTTCCATATTGGCAAAACAAGTTGAAAGACCACTGGTTTTGAAATTCTTATCACACTATAGAAACAAACCCATGCAAAAATTAATTTACAACACCAATGTTACATTCAAGGACATTTTTTCCAACTTTTTTACATAGCATTCCATCAGAATTTTTATTTAATTGTATTCACCTACAGCAGCAGCTGTTCGCTGCAACAATGTTGCCGCCCACAATTTTTATTGTCTGTAAAATTTTACCTTGCACAACTATGCCACACGAATGGGGTCCTTCACAGCCGGGTGCTCTACTGAGCGCGCACTGAAATGCACCATTGTTTGTTCCATCCATTTGTTCCTCGAACCAACCGAAAACTGGGTTCAGTCCACGACGGCTGTGCTGCCGATGCGAAAAGAATACATTCGCCTTCTTTCCGGTGGCTTATTCGTTGTGTGTAGAGGTAGATTGAGTACATCGCCATATCGCTAACAATTAAGAAGAAAAAAAAACACTGCCTAAATATAACCCGGAGTGAAGTGTTATGCCGCTTGACGCCAGCTCCGGAACTACCGTGCCAACTTTTGCTCCAATTCCCACCGCTGAATAGGACATATGCTATAGTGGGAAATAGTTCAGTTTGGAATAAAACAAAAAGAGCAAGCAGAAGTACTTTTCTCGGTCCACATCTTCGTCACGATGGTTTCGGTGGTTTTAGAGCACTATGGTTGCATACATTCACCGCATCAAGTGACAGAGTCGCCACTTATCTGGCAGTCAGCTGCAACAGGTCAACTTTGTGCTACTTTTTTTCTGCTACTGCCACAGAGAGGTGAGGCCGCATTCCACCGGGCCCAAAAGTTACGAAACGGCTCGAATCAGAAGCAATTAGCGTAATTACGGCTTAAAAACGAAGGAAAATGTTTCATTTAGACGTGGAGCTCTCTTCCACGTCAAGCTGAGGTTTTTCTTCTTCGATATCTCTCTCTTTCTGCTGCCATGTCGGCGAGTGCATTAAATCTATTAGATATAAAAATACATTTGACTGCTGGGACCTCTGTGCCGAACTGCCCGAACCGGTCAGTTGGTAGCACGAAAGGCCAATAGAAGCGATAGAGCAAGGGCGCAAAAGAATATCCGGTAAGGGGCAGCTTTTAATGTTTCGATTCCTGATGTGGAATGCGGTCGGTCGACCAGCAGGGCCCAGTGCCGAACTTACAGTGAGCACAACTTATTTTTCGTTTCTACTATGGCCATTAGAGAGACTGTATCGAGCCGGCAAAGGAGGCCAGCAAGAGACAGAAAAGCCGGCTGCAGGCGAACCGAAAAGATTTTGCCCTCCATAGCTAGTTACTCTTTGGGAAGAATTAAGCTGATTAATGAGAGGCTGTTCTTGTTTCTGCTTCTGATGTTCCGGGGTCGGCACGAATGGGTTGTAATAGATTCTAGGTGCTTCCTTCTCTCACTACTGGCGCTTCAATTAGGGCGTTTAATTGGAATGGGAATAGGATTAAATAATATGTTCTGTATCCTTCGTGTGCCTTCACCTGTGAGTAACTGGTGGAGCTTTGTTGGAGTATAGTAACGATGCAGAAGTGGATTTATGGTGGATTGTTCTGATCCAGTGTGATTCTGAGGGGCAACTGGTTCGCGATTGTTTCGAATTTAATAAGGTAGAGCAAAGTACCAAGAAATCTCGGCAGCAATTTCTCACCAAGTTCGCGATCGCGTTTTGTTTGGCTCACATTAGAATATGTATTTTGATTACGTATAATAGGAAGCAATTTTTTTGGCGATTCAGGACAAGAGATGAGACATAGATTTACTCCTACAATCCTGAGAAATTGTGAAGAACGCGTTGTCCGATAATGTCATACAGTCGAACAAACAAGCTCATTTTTAGAGCGAAATTATCGTCTTTTCTGGGTGACATAGGCAATATTGCGCGTTTAAAACCTACCGGCTAATAAAATGAAAACGTTCTTCACAAGCAAGCGGTAATGATATTCCACAAAAACACTAATTTACTACAACCGACCAACAGTAGCATCTGCAACCAATCAACACGACAGCGACAACAATGGTCTTACTTGGTTAGCATGTTTCGAATTAACTTGTTGACTTCCGGTCTCCGGGATTATGTCGCAAGAGATTTCCAAACAAGCTACCAGCCCAGTTTGACCCAGTTTCGTGATTATCTTGATTTCTGTTTCTTGGCCCCTCGCATTGTGTTGAGCGATTCCCGCGCTCTGCCAACATAGATGAAAGTTTGTTTTGCTTTCCCATTCGGACGGCGACAAATGCTTTGCCCATTAATGTGTATAATTTCTTTCGTCTGTCTTTCGGTCTGTCCCTCTGTCATGTTTGAATTGAAACAGTTGTATGATAGATTCTCCTAGCTTAGGTCTTGGACCTTGGATTCGGCGTACAAATTATTCACAAATGACCTTGTTCAATGCAGATTTTAGTTTAAATCATTAAATTTTTAAATTACTGGTGAACAATTCAAAAGTTGTATAACTGGAAAGGCGAAGGACATTTATTGGTCCATAATCAATTACGATACCCTGCGCCACTCGGTGGGAATATGAGAACGAATTAGCAGCTGTACTAAATTAAGCGAGCGACTGGATAAACAGACCAGATGCAGTCGGGCAAGATAAGGTAGAAAGAGCTACTAGAGGAACGATAGCGGAGAACTCGAACCGAACGACAACCGTCAACAGCATCAACTCCAAAGCTGCTTCCGCATGTCGATAGCCGGCTGTAAGCGATCACTGCACCGTTCGAAGTTTTTGCTACTCTGCTTTAGCCAGTTAGCGCGGAATGATACAATAGGGATGCCACAGAAAGGCTAATATTTGAGCTCCTAAAATAGATGGTGTACAAAACAGAACAAAAACTAACATATGCGAAGGCTATGTTTTTTTGGTAATTTGGTTCGCCTATTCCAAAAAAAAACTTCATAGTTTTTCTCTAGTCTAGAGTCTAGTTTCTAGGATATTGTTCTAGTATTAGGATTTCCATTGGAGAGCCAATTTTGATCAAAATCAAATTCAAATAATTTAATATTAATGCTTTTCGGGTACAGTATCGACACTTGATTGACAGCAGCATTGCACACAAAATAACGATGATTATATTTCGAATAGAGTCATCCCACAATTTGGGTCATCTTTACGAAAATATGTCTCTTCTCACCAAACTGAACAATTTTCATTAATCGGGATATCTTTTACACTTAATTAAGCGATTGAAAAGATTGAAAATGGTAAATATCACTAAAAGTTATTAAAAATAAAAACCTTGATCGACGCATTAAACAAAGTATTTGTATGCGTACACGACAAGAACCGTACAGCATAACCCACAACATCGTACACGGACACATCTTATCCAATCAGATTCACGAGAAACATTTGTAAATTCCAATTCATAGAAAGCACATAAATACATAGTTTTTCGTCAGGGTGGTCCACTGAAGGAAGTATTCCTTCCTTAAAAAGTAGCGAAACACAATGGGTTAAATGTTACTTGTCAAAGAGGCACGCTGTCACAGTGAAAATATGTGACAACTGGTAGTTCATATTTATTGAAACCGTGAGACATTTACAAGAGTAGATCGATGAGTTTTGTTTCATGAATTGCTTCATGATTACAATTAATAAATTCCGTCCGAAACGAAGCAAGCCTAAAAAAGGAATATGAATTTACCTAGATTTTTCATGATTCTGAGCATCCCTGCATCCCTTAGGCAGACCTTGGGACCTATTCTTGAGCATTCTTGAGGGCCTCCTTGATCGCAAAGAGATTTGTGGCTGTTTTGTCACAGTTTGGAAGATAAATAGATTTAGGTCCAGTTTTAAAAGACAAGCAATCAAAATTTCCTCAAGTTCATCGTAAACTGATAATGTTACATTGATATTTTCGCATTAAACTACTACCTTTGAAGGTACATATTTACATATTTATACTTATTTGTTTACCTATCCACGAGCTTGAGTTTTCAAAATGCAAGTAAATTTTTACACATCAATCGTAACCCGAACGCCAATAATTGGCAACAAAAAAAATCATGATTTGATAAACTATGCCTCGGTGCTCCCACAGACCGTTATTATAAAAAAATAAATCAAAGAATCTGAGTACACCATTCGATTCGTTATGATGTCCAGAATCTCTGGTCAAAATTTCAAAATCATCGTACGGTACATTGCTCTTTGGAAGGTCGGAAAGTACAAAAAAGTGATATAAAAACGACGAAATACTTGTTGTATATCACGCTTTCAACCAACCACCATTTGATCGCTTTAGATTTGACTGTGACAATTTGATTTTATGTACTCAATGTCTTCAGCAAAATTGTTTCTTGGAATAAGACCTTACTTTTGGCGTTTTCGGTTTTTCGATCAATCCACTTAACAGTTAAATAAAAAAAATATTTTTTCTAATTTTCAATATACCAGGTTTGCTTCCTTCAGCAAAGTTGTTGAAAAGTTTAAAAGAAAAACAATTGCTTAATACTGCGATGTCCTATCTGGACGTTGGATACGACAAAATAGAGTTTTTTGTGGAACACCCCTTCTTAAAATCAATTTTTAGTATATAATTTTGTCTCTAATGGTCAAAACTAGCAATGTTTCATGCATTTGAAGTTCCTAAAATTTTGAAAGTTCTGTTAGATTTATAAACCAAAATATTCCCAAATTAATAAAGGCAAAGTTTTGGAATTGAAAATTACGTGAACAGAATAGAAGTGAAAACTGGCGTAATTTAAAATGGTTCTAATCTAAGGTTCCGAGCAAGGTTGCATGAAATCAATTTCCAAACGGGTACGCAATCTTCGGTTTGGTGTTATTTACCGCCTACCTTTGTTATAATAAAACAAAGGTTATAAAATCTTTCGAAAAATAGATCTGAGTGGTATATACCAATCGACTCAGCTCGACGAACTGAGTAATGTCTGTTCGTGTGTATTTGTATGTGTATTAGGATGGGGAAAAATGATCGATTTTCCAGAACCAAGCTTTTTTGATTCCTTTTGGGGCCCCAAACAACCCTAAACTTACCAGAAGTCGATTGGTTTTGTCTCCGCTTGGCGCATTGCATTTCAAATTTGTATGGAAATTTATATGGGAAAACCTACTTTTTTGCATTTAGGGGTAAACAGGGTAAGACCGCCCAGCGGGGTAAGACCGCCCACCGTAGTTTTACTACCAAGTTATATAATAATTGAAAAAACTCTTTAACATGTCTATTACAGTATAATTACATAACATTTTGCACCCCTTCCTTTTTTGATAGTGCGCGAACGGTCATAGAAATTATCAAAAATAACCTTTCAGCTGGCAACCAGTCAATGCGCTATTGATTTGCGGCAACGGGACTTAGGGTTTTTATGTCTAAAAATCTATTGTTTGATTCGTGAATATACGTTTAACCGCTTGCCTGAATCTGTCTTCTTTCGGAAATATCGAAGACCGTGAGTAATCTTAAAGTTTTGACTACTTTTTCGGTGGAATATGAAAATGTTCCACTGGGGGTGAAGTCGCCATTATACATGGGGTAAAATCACCACATATACAACTGCTTGTTGTTTTACTTCAAGACCCAAATGCCTAGACACTACAAAGAAAATATTTACAGGATCAGTAAAGCAATTTCTAGCCACATAAGACATCGATGTTAATCGACCATTTTCGATTTGGTTGAAGCTTTTCTAGTAATATTTTTTTAACAAGACTAATTTTTGAAAAAAGTAAACTTGTGTAAAAATGGTATTAATAAACAAAAATAATTTTAGAGCCAGGGCGGTTTGTTTGATCGATATGACGTCTCCGGCAGAGTTGAAAATAGTAGTTTTTGACTTCCGAAAAAAGTATACACTGTAAAAAAAATTTGAAGAAAAGATATAAAAATAGAATTAATTTTTTTTAATTTATTTCAAAAAAATCATGTCATGCCTGCAAAATCTACAAAAGGTAAGCTAAAATTGGATGTTTGTTGGATCATGTAGTAATAGAAATATTAATAGTTCAAATTATGTAAAGAATTTTCTTTGGGCGGTTTGTTTAATGCATAGTCGTTGGTAATTTTGTTCTTCAAAATAAAAAACATAAAAAAACTAATAATTATTATTATTACTCTATAAATAATAAGTCTTCAAAAAATCATGCAGACAGGTTTAAGGAGTTTTTATTTTTAGCTTAAAGACAGATTTATTATAAATTGAATATCTTTAAAAACCCCAATTCTGAAAAATCTGTTTATTTTGAAAACCACAAAAAGTTACCCAAACATTGATTTGAGCTTGGATAATCAAAAAAAAAACAAAAAAAGTCAAAACCTAGAAAAAATTTTTTTTTAGATTTTTCACAGTGTATATATTATTAAAAAAGAAAAAAAAACATCTACACCTTTGTCAAATACACTATACCGATAAAATCAACCGTTTTGGCCATAAAAATATTTTTTATCCTCAAAAAATGATGGGCGATCTTACCCCGCTGGTGGGCGGGCTTACCCCGCATGAAAAAGATCTGCACATTTCCAATGAATTTTTAAAATTGCAAAAAAGCTGGAAAATAAACAAAAATATTTCAGTTCTTATTTTTTAAATGCGGGTATTGAATAGAAGAACCCCTTAGCGAATAAAAAATGAAATTGCAGCCGCAACTTTTTTTTCTATAAACAAAATTGCTTAAGGGGGCGGTCTTACCCCACTTACCCCTACCTTTCTAGAGAGCTCAATAATACTCTAATAATGCACTACATTATGTTAAAGTATAGTATTTTAGATGCCTAACAACTTTGCCGAAGACACTGAAGAGCTAGGATGTCCCTAAAAAGAGCTATAGCTGTTCAAAGTTGAGTATGTCGATTTAAATGCAGAAAATCTTGTTTTCTGCCAACATTACCAATGTACCGTCGTCAGTACGATTCCCATCAGAAATAACCTATCGCAACGAGTTTATACACTCAGCTGGATCAAGCAAACAAATTTAGTTCAATATTCTAGGCGTAGGTAGAATCTTAAACGTGTTTCAGAGGTTACTTCTGATGGAAATCTGACTGACGCCGGTACACTGGCAGTGTTGTCAGGAAAAATGATTTGCAACATAAATTTCGATATACTCAACTTTGAACAGCTCTAGTATTTTTTTGGAGCACCCTAGCTCTTTAGTGTCTTCGGCCAAGTTGTTAGGCATCAAAAAACCTACCATTTGAAGTCATGTTACCTTTGGTTTGATCCATTTTGAGCACTTTAGAATGGAAAATGCAAAAAAGTTGGTTTTTCCATACAAATCTCCATATAAATTTGAAATGCAATGCGCCAACGGGAGACAAAACCAATCGACTTCCGAAAAATTTAGGATTGTTAGGGGCCCCAAAAAGAATAAAAAATCTTGGTTCTGGCCTTCTGCTATCAAGTTTTGTTTTTTCCATATAACGATTCCCCACCCTATTGTGTATGTATGTGACGCTAAATACTAAACCATCTTTCCTACAAAACGCAATATCCGATCTTGATGTTTTTTCTCAATCTCTATCTCTCTCTCATTCTCTATACAGGCAAACTTCGATATAAGGTACCCTCGTTATAAGGTACCTTCGATATAGCGTCACTCGATATAAGGTACATTTTACCTCGATATAAGGTTCATATTTATATTATGCAACAAATAACTCCGAATTGGTATGAAAGCTTTTATAAACAACATGTTGGTTATCTTGTCAACATCTCTGCTTACTATTAATTATTTAGAGAGTGTCCATAAATTGCGTTACACTTAGCGGAAGTTTGAAAAAACGAACAAAAATTTAATTTTGCCGAGAAAACATGATATAGTGGGAATGGGAACGGGGGAGCTGATAAAAAAATTAACTTAAAGTTCGACCCCTGAATGATCTGTTTGAAATTATAAATACAATGCTTTAAAAAATGTTCCAAACCCAGGTTTTTTTTTCATAAACCGCACTTCAATACCCTCTCAGCTGAAACAAGTTTTGATTTAAAAACGAGTATTTTTATCAAAAACGTCATAGAACCTAGGAAAAAGTTGAAATTATGCTTAAAGTATGTTCGGCAGAGTAATGTATTTCTCAAATATGAAAAAATGTCTAGAACATAGAAGGCCTATGAAATCACACGCCAAAAAGTTAAATAGTATTTGTTTTTTAGACATTTTGAGAATGTGCGTGTATAAAACTACCTGTGAAGAGCAAGGCAAAGCAAAACCTTGGTGCTACATTCCGATTCGGAACTTGACCTTCTATTTATTTATACACAGACTTCGCAGCCGACTGTTTAGTGTACAGGACAATTGCAGGTCCTAGCGCTACGATCCTACTGACACTAACAGTCTCTCCTGAGCCGAGACTCGAGCCTACGACGACTGGCTTGTTAGGCCACCGTCGTACCTCGAGACCACCTGGGAGACACCTGTATGTAGTCTATTTTCATGAGATAGATCCAAAGTGTTTTTAGCAAAGTTTTTATACATAAGATTACCTACAACTTTACTAGTGATTTCACTTTGATTTGATAAATAATAAAATAAATAAAATTTTCATCTCACTTTTGGGCAGATTAATCAAAAATCTATTTGCATCAAGAGTTTCTCCTTGAGATATAAAAAAAAAATTGTCGAATACACTATAGCATTCAAATGGCAACCACTATGCAATGTGCATTTCTGGGCCATTTTTATGTGTAATGAAAAGTTAGTTCAAACGGTCATTTTAAAATTCAACGAGAAAAATGCAAGTTTAGAAATCCTTAAGGACGGAGAAATAATTGAAAAAGACCTCAATCCGTAATCCGATATTCATGGTTCTTATACATCAGACCAAAAATTAAAAAAACAACAAGAAAAAGAAAAAAGAAGTAGTTTCGATTAAAAATTTTATGTTTGTAAATAAATGGTAAATAAAAACTAGTAACAATAACAAAACGGCTTGACATTTTTTCATCTTTCAATGCTCTAGACCACTTATTTTTTTGATGCGGCTAAAAGTCTCCTAAAAATAAAAATAAACTATCTGATATGAATTGTACTTAAAGCAAGTTGGTTCACACTTATAGTTGGATTCTATTTCCAAAATAAACTATACGTAGACAAAAGACAACAAAATAAAGTGTTTGAAGCCCTATTGTTGGAAATGTTTCATGATTCGAAATCAGGTACGATTCGATATAAAGTACAAATTAAAATTCGAAATGTACTTTATATCGAAGTTTGTCTGTGTCTCTTTTCTTCTCTATATATCTCTCCTTCTCCATCTCTCCCTTCTTGTCTATTTTTCTCTCTTTCTTTATCTCCCTCTCTTTTCTATGTCTCTCTTTCTCCTTTTCGCTAACTCTATTTTTCTTCTCTCTCATTCTCTTACTCTCTCTCTCTTACTCTCTCTCTCTCTCTCTTACTCTCTCTCTCTCTTTTTTTCTCTCTTTTTTTTCTCTCTTTTTTTCTCTCTTTCTTTTTCTCCCTCTCTTCTTTCTCTCCCTCTCTCTCTCTTTCTTCTTTTCTCTCTCTTTCTTCGTTTCTCTCTCTTTCTTTTTTTTCTTTTCCTTTTTTTTCCTTCTCCTTTTCCTTTTCCTTTTCCTTTCTCTTTCTCTTTCTCTTTCTCTTTCTCTTTCTCTTTCTCTTTCTCTTTCTCTTTCTCTTTCTCTTTCTCTTTCTTTTTCTCTTTCTCTTTTTCTTTCTTTTTCTCTTTGGGTCAGAATTCGTGAAACGGATCACTAAAAATCGCGATGTCTAATTTTTTCAAATAAGTATTAAAAACTTCAAGAGTTTCATTCGGGAAGTTGATTCTCCAATTTTTATTGAATTTGAGTAAAGTTACAAGTTGTTGTTGTCATTTGAAATTTAGGTCAAAATTGTTTTTAAACAGACATAGCTTTAAAAATATTGCATCGAATTTGATGAAATTTTCACAGCAGATGCATCCTGAGTTGTAGTTTACGAGAATATTTTTTTTAAGAAAAAAATATTTTTTCAATAGTAACTATTTAAAACAATATGTTGAAAATCTATGTTCTGGGGCACTGAAAAATCTGAAAAAAATCGCAAGTATTTTTGACGAAATTTCGAAACTGCCCTGAAAATTTCGCGGTGGTGATATTTTTTGACCAAAAGATATGGGCCTTCAAAATTGGTGCCGCAACGCATTTTTCAAGCGAGAAATGCTCCTAAACCAAGTTTTCTTCAGTTCTCATACCTAAAACTACACCATAATGGCTAAAAGTAAAAGCACGGGCGATCTTAACCCGCTGATGCGTTCTGTACGGTTGTCCCCTAACTTAATTTTGCATTATTTTTAGTAAAATGTGTAGGTAGGCTTGCGAGTTGTAAGGGGCATAAAATATACTGTCTTCATCATTAAGTTGGGTAACAGACTAAGCATATTTTGACTATTTGGCGACTAAAAATCATTTCTATTAAACTAATTTTACAAACCTTACAGAATTTTTGCATATAACTGAAACTGGGATTGTCAATAGTAGTACTGCTCACACGCTTCTCGCTTGACAATGCGCTTGGCACCAACTTTGAAGGCCCATATCTTTTGATCAAAAAATATCACCACCGCGAAATTTCCAGGGCAGTTTCGAAATTTCGTCAAAAATACTTGTGATTTTTTTCTGATTTTTCAGTGCCCCAGAACATAGATTTTCAACGTATTGTTTTAAATAGTTACTATTGAAAAAATATTTTTTTCTCCAAAAAAATTATTTTCGTAAACTACAACTTAGGATGCATCTGCTGTGAAAATTTCATCAAATTCGATGCAGTATTTTTAAAGCTATGTCTGTTTAAAAACAATTTTGACCTAAATTTCAAATGATAATAACAACTTGTAAACTTACTCAAATTCAATAAAAATTGGAGAATCAACTTCCCGAGTGAAACTCTTGAAGTTTTTAATACTTATTTGAAAAAATTAGACATCGCGATTTTTAGTGATCCCTTTCACTAGCTCCCTACCACATACCCTTCCTTCAAGCTATACATTGCAGTACCCTCGACGACTTTCCCCTTAACAAAAGTAAAAAGTTACTCTTACAATAAAACTGGTCAGAGTAACGCATAATAATTCTCTTCGGGGAGTTGTAATTATGGCACGATAATGACTCGACTCTTGACAAAACTTAAGTCTTTCTTATAATAAAACTGAAAATAGGTTTAGGTTCGGGCCTCTTCAGGGAATTGTGGTTTTGACGCGGTATGACAAGAGGGATGAGGTCTTGATAAGACTCTTTCGTTTTGACAAAAAGTAAGTCCTTCCTATAGTAAAAAGGACCAGAGAAATTAAAAACCTCTCCAGGGAATTATAGTTGGCGACATTGGCACGAGAAACGGGGTTTCGATAAGATGCCTTCCTTTTGACATAATAGTTCCTCTCAGAATAAACCTGTACAAAGAGGAACGTTAGGTGAGCGGGGGCCTAGCGTGGTTGGTAACGTCCCCGCCAACCACGCTCGACGCCTGGGTTCGAATCCCATCGCCGACAATAGGTGTCGATGGTTGTAAGGTGGCGTGATCCACTCACAACCATCCAAACTGGTCTAGATTCAATCCTAGCCGACACAGGGAGATTTTCTGAGGCGAAAAATCTTTGGGATCACCTGTAACAAGCACTGGAGAAACCCGAATTTGTCCTTAACCCTGTCAAAGGTAGCTAAGAAATTTTTAAATTTTCTGTTTTCACAAGCGCTAGTTAATATTCTTTTAAGATCTTTAACATTGTCAACGCAAGATATTTTCCGAATACACGCTGTTCGATCCGTTCCAATCAATTTGTCAAAGTTCTTCCTGACAAAATATTTATTAACAAGTAATGAGCGCAACATAAACATTAAATTTTCATTTGGTGAAAGTACACCGAAGACAAATGTTGAAAATAGTTAAAGTAACATGCTTCATAACGTTAAAAATCTATAATTGAATTCATATGGTCCGTCTGGTCTGGTGATTTTTTTTCTCTTCAGGAGCCTGCAACACCTATTTTAATGCATCGTTCGTTTTTTGTCTAATTTTCAATTTTTGAAGACTCCAAGATTCAATGACTTTGACGTTCAAAAACGTTCCCTCCTCTCTATGTCGTTCATCTATACTGCCGTTCAAATCATAGTATTCCCACGTTCTACACAAATCTTATGCACGCTGGGACAACTATGCTTTGAACGGCAGTATATATTGTTTAAATTTACCATGAGAATAAGTTGGACTAAAAATACTCAAAAACCATAGTCACAACTTTGCCCAAGAATGACTGTTAACCAGTCCTCGATCGATAACTTATCTAGAAGTAAAAAATAATGTTATGTTGGAGACTGCTAGAGTGGCAGAGTGTAATCAAATTCATAGTGAGTATAAACCTAACGACGGTGAATATTGAAATATCCCCGCAACAAAACGAAAACTTGAAAAGAAACTATTTAAGCCTTTTTTTAGCCATAACGTCTCCATCGATTCAAACAAACCGCCAGCTTAGACTATAATGCGACATTCGCAGCTAACCGCCCCGGCTGTCGCTCACATTCCTCCAATAGAACCACGTCGGAAATGTCCCAGTGAAATTTAACTTGACACGTGTCAACCCGGCTGTCGGAAGGGAACGTTAACCTATGCGACCGGTACCGTACGACTGATGGCAGCGGATGCTAATCGGCATCCTACAGTGGCTATATAGTGCTCCAGTCAAATCCCATCCTTTCGATGAAACGCAAACACCCACCATCTCCACCACCCAAATCAACGAAAACCTCCCTGATCCGATCTGACTAATTCATAGATTTTACGCTGCAAAAGCCTTCACAGCCAGTATGCTGTGTAGAATTCCACAGTTTTCGAACCATACTGCTCACGCGAACCGATACCGTTATAGAATATGCCTTTGAATATCCTTGTGCAAATCGGCAAACGAAAAATTTCGCTGCCACAATAGACCAGCAGCCGCTGTAGCTTGGCACACTAGAGAAAAGGGGGTTAAGTGGCTGAAAATGAATGGTTTACTTTTTGAAAGGACCAAAGTTGACACCGGCGCGTTTCTTGCCCCGCCATCGTCGTCAGTCCACTCGGTGCCCACCAGCTTGCTCTGGAAACCCTTTTCACTTTTAAACGATGCACGAAACATGTGATACTCCAAGGATGTTTGCGATGGAATGCCACGCTACCCCGCTAGCACCAGTGCTAATGTTTTGTGCTAGTTTTTCCATGATCATTGATTTATTTCATTGCATTCATTGTCTACGGTAGGGTGACCCGGTGCTTCCCGAAAAGAAAAGCGTATTACCAGAGACTATTTTTTAAATTTTTTATCGCTCTATTATTCCAAAGTAAATAATGATGAAATAAGTTCCACCTGGGTAGAATAAAAGTTAACAATAATTTAGTTCGGTCCCCCTAATCAACTTTGCAGAGTGGCCTCGTGTCCGAAACCGTTCTCAACCCGGCCAGAAGTAACCGAAAGCACAGGAAATATTCATTCGCTCGCGTGCAGTTGAACCCTGGCAGGTCAACGCTATTCGCAAATACCCATTTTACAACTGAAGTGTGTGTGTGTGTATTTTTATCCTACATCCTTTCGTAATTCATTTATTTATTTTGAATAGATAGGATAGAAATCACAAGAGTGTAAGGGTTAAAAACGACCCAACCGGGTGATGTTACCTCAGAGAAACACCGAACAAACTACCAACTTGGTGGGTTGACTGGTGTACTGCTGCCGGTCTTATCTCCAATTCGAAACGTGTATGGAAAATTCATTATTCACAAACATGCAATTTGAGGAAGTACATCGATTCCTCTTCGCCCCGGTACAGGTGGCATCGATTCGGAACGGTTTTTTATGCAGCATTCCTACTAGTGACTCGAGAAGCAATACCGAAAGCAAATGTGCAATTGGAAATGCTGCACGAGCTGATTTTCGTAGGTGGATTTTCCGTGGTAAAAGAAACCCAAGGTGTAAACTGAAGAAAATGTACGGAAACAAACACTATTAAAAAATAATCACATCTAGCGAGGAATAATAAAACAATATAAGAGGTACATTGTTGTTGAGTACTTTATTTCCCTGCCAAGGTCGCTGCGCGTCCTACTTCTGTTATTCACTTTTATAATGCCAGATGCAGACATTTCGGAATCCATAAAAGGCAAACTGGAATACCGCTTTCTTCACTGTTTCAACTTTTTTCCTATCGTTGGTGGTGTCAACTGCAATCTTTTTGATATTCACAGAATATGAACGATAAATTATTTCTTGTAAGGCCTGTGCACTTGCGAAGGTATAGTATATTCTGGACAAATAGTAAAATGCAACATACCGTATTGTCAAATCACACGTATCTTTGAATCCAAAAATAAATATATGCATCACTTTGCAATATATGCAAACTATTTTTAAAAACCTATCAAAAATATTGAAAATAAAAATTATGACCTTATACTACAAAATATTGGCTCAAAAATTCTCGGTAAATTGTTGATTTCCTTCTTGGCGTTTTCTAACTATTAATTATTTTTTTTGAAGTTATGCTGAAAATAAAACATGTCAGATTTGAAATTCAGAAACCATTCACATATGTTCAGAGATTTTCATATATTTGTAATAAAAGGGTTTCATATATTTGTGATGAAAATTTTTTTTGTTGTAATTTATTATACTTGAGGTACTTTTCTTATATTTTATCAAATGCATAACGTATCGGATATTGGAAACGTTCAATTCCAAAGGACAAATCGTTGGAAATGATTGGTTTTATCGGAATGAGAACCTCCTCGCCTTTTGGCTTCTGTAGATGTACACAGCGAGCCCCGATTCTGAGAATACTCATATTGAGAGGTATTGGGTCATTTTCGGCTGTTTTCAGAAACCGGAAGTCGTTATTTCTGGCCTTTGGTTTTGCTCATGTTCGGCTATATTTCAGAAACCAGAAGTTTCCATCTTGGATTAAAAAATGGCGTATACGGTCGATTTTTGGCTGCTTTCTATAAGATGGGAGCCCCCCAGAGTATGAAGGGGTGTCAAACCATGATTGAAACATGTCTTGCCCCCAAAAACCTCCTAATGCCCCTAATTTGGTTCCATTTACTTGAGTTCTTGAGTGGTGCAGAAATTTGAGTTTCATTTGAATAGCACCCCTCCCTTTCAGAAGTTAGAGAGATCTCGAACTATTTTAATCATTTTTACCGACGCTAAAAACCTCTATATACAAATTTTCACGCCGATCGGTTTAGTAATTTCCGTGTTTCTATGGACCAGGCAGACAAAAGTGCAATTTTATATGTTTAGATATAATTAAAATGGACATTGATTTTGAATAAACCAAAAAAAAAACCTAAAATGAGTTAAAATAGAAAAAAAAACTAAAATGGGTTAGAAAAAAAATTAATGAAAAATGAAAACCAAAATAAGGAAAAAAAGGCAATTAGACAAAACTGATTTAAACACGAGTCAAAAATTCAGCAAATGAAAATTGGTAAAAAGTGCTTGAAACTAGACCAAAAATAAGATGTTAATAATATAAGTTAAAAACAGGTATGAAATACGTCTTAAATCAAACCAAAATACAATTAAATAGAAATCAATAGAGGAAAATTAGATCCAAACTGAAACAATAATATTAAAATAATAAAAAGAAAAGATTAAATTAGTCGAAGCGGGCAAACGAATAAATAAATCAAAAATAAATCTAGAAACGGTTTAAGAAGTGGTAAGAATAGATCAACACGAGTTGGAATGTGTCAAAATGTATTGAAAATAAACAACGAAATAGTTTAAAAATGTGTTATAATATATGTCAAAATCAGTCAAAGCAGATTAAAAAATAAGTTTGAATAAGAGTCTAGAATAAGTTCCCAAAATCGGTGAATGAATTAACAAAACTGAGTCCAAATGGGATAAAAATAATTCACAAATGGTTCTTAAATTGATAAATCAAACATTAAAATAATAAAAGGAGGCGGAAAATCTGAATAAAATGAGTAGGAAACAGATCAAAAGTAATTTTAAAAAATAATAAATGAGTGATAATTGTGCCAAAACAAGTGAAAACCAAATTTATAGAGGGGTCATAAAATCAAAACTAAACAAAAAATAGGTCCAAACTGTAACTAAATTGAAAATAGTCAAAAATACTGTAACTAAATAGTCAAAAATAGGTAGAAAACATTAAAAGCAAAGCCTAGGTACTACATTCCGATACGGAACTCGACCTTCTGTTTATTATACACAGACTTCGCAGCCAACTGTTAGGTATACAGGACAATTGCGGGGCTAGCGCTACGATCCTACTGACACTAACAGTCTCTCCCGAGTCGGGACTCGAACATACGACGACTGGCTTGTTAGGTCAGCATCGTACCTTGAGACCAGCTGGGAGAGTTTACATTAAAACGATCCCGAAATGGATCAAAAATGGATAGTGTAATGGTTTAATAAGAATTAAAAAGATGTCAAAAAGTTTTAAAAATAAGCTGAGAAACAGCGTTAAATTGTGAGAAAAATGTGTTGAACTGAACAGAAGAGGTTTGGGAAATGGGTCTTGAATTATTTTTCATAATATGGGATGGCAACAATTTCACAAATGGAGTCAGTAAGTCCCGCTTCTGAGATATATAAAATCTTGACAATAAAGAAGAAATGACATTTCTTTGCATTTGCACCTTTTACGGTGGAAACAGCAGCACTGCCTGCCTGTCCATTCAGCCACGCATACAAGCTTTCATGCAAGCCTTCATGAATCTAGTTTTTCACCACATGACGTTTTTTTCCGACTAATACCTTCAATGTTGAAATACAATTTTTAAAGTACTTAACAAAAAAATACTTGAAACTGTTTTCTGCCTGTGCACTATACTTATCTTCAACAGTAGCGCACACTGTTTCAAAAGCTGCCAAAGCGTGAACGAAATTATTTTGAAATAAGGCCGTCACAAATTTTAATTTCTTTTTATGTACCCCCCCCCCCCCCCTTCAAAAATCTCGAATATTGTAAGGGGAAGAAAAAAAAAGCACAAACCGTTTTGTTCATTTTATTGGTTTTCCGGCAGCATAAATGCTCAACTTAGCAACAAACAAGCCCAGTGACAGCGAGAGTGTCGTCAAAAGGCAAGCGAAATAAATAATAAAAATAATAAAGTGTTATTTTGCAACATTTATTTGAGTGCAAGTTACAAACGTCATAACTTGCATACAAACTTTGATCAAAGAAATTTCTTTTTTTTCGTCTCGGTGTTATTTATTTTTTGCCACCCCCTTTGCTAACTTTGATAACCTTGGACATAAAAAGAATTCGAAATTTGTATCAGCCTAAAATTAATAATTTGAATTGTAAATAATTTTAGCCGTAATGTCGTCAGTAAAATTGTTCCAGTAAGTATAGTATAGGATAATTATGCACTAATTAACTAACAGATAATTAAAAATACACCAAATATACGCAGACAAAACTATTTCTATAAAATCACTGACTTAAGAAACATGAGATAAAAATAAATTTTCTTTGGTAGAATCGTGTGTTTTGTTATAGCAAAAAACATTTTAAAACATTGAAAAACAGTTGAAAATTATTTTAAAAAGTTATATTAAAATAATTGGTTTTAGGAGGCATTCTATAAAAATCTCCACGAAAGTCCGTTTGAATAGGCAGCTAGAGGTATGATGTCCTCGTCAGAGTTTTTTCTATGAAAATGTGTTTAAAAAATCAATATGAATTATCAAAAGTTTTAAAATAAAATGACTCTTGAATAGATTTCAATAAAAATGATAACGTTTTATCAAAAATAAGTCGAAAAAGAATTAAATAGAATTGAAAGTAAATCAAATATTTTGTTCTTTTGTTCTTTTGTGGGGCTACTGGCTGGGCGCGTCAAGCGCTCGAAGCTCTACACCAGGCCCGAGTCATCAAATCGGAGAGTTTCCAAAAATCATTTCTGCCTGACGAAACATGCCTATGCCGGCTTTGAAAGACACAGTAGCGAATTGATTCCAGAGGCTTCCTGACCAAAGATCGACGGGCAATTGGTGTTGAGCGCAAACGCAACATATGAAAAACAATATATGTAAACATGAAAAACGATACTTACAGGGGATAGTCAAAATATGTAGGATAGGAAAAATTTTGATGAAATTTGAAATGCTATAACTTTGCTAAACGTTATTCGATTTTAATAATTCGAACACCATTGAACTGGAAACTTTTGATGTTTCATTTTCTGACCCCAGATCTGGCCTAGGTCACCGGATATAGGAAATATTCCTGAGTTCCGGTAGGCATGTCAAACCTGCTAATTTTTGGATGGATTTGGTAATGGGTTACCTGATAAAAATGCTCATTTGCATCGTTGGCATAGATGACAAAATCATTTCTGAAGCGAATGGTTCATCAAGATCCTGAATCGACCAAAAACTCATCGAAAAATGGCTATTTTTCATCCGGAAGTCCTCAGAGGAACCTTTAGTAGGGGACATTTACGTTTTTGCACCAAATATAGCGTGTTACACCTCTATCTTCAGGATTTTTCACCAGGAATCTTGTAAAAGACAGATATCTGAATATAGGCTGCATTGGCCACTTCCGGAACGACCTGGAGGTCCCGAAGGAACCCGTAGTGGGAGAATTCACATTTCTGCATCAAAATCAAGCATGCGACACCTCTATCTTCAGGATTTTTCATCAGGAATCATCCAAAAGACATATTTTTTTAAATACAGATTACGTTGGCCACTCCCGGAACGATCCAGATTCCCCGGAGGAACCCGGAATTAAGACATTTACATTTTTGCATCAAATAAAGCGTGCGACACTTCTACCTTCAAGACTTTTCATCAGGAACCATCAAGAAGACATATTTTTGAATACAGATTACGTTGGCCACTCCCGGGATGATCCGAATACCCCGTAGGAACCCGGAAATGGGGACATTTACATTATTGCATCAAATAAAGCGTGCGACACTTCTATCTTCAGGATTTTTCATCAGGAATCATACAAAAAAAATATTTTCAAATATAGGCTGCATTGGCCACTACCGGAACAACCTGGATGCCCTGAAGGAACCCGTAGTGGGAGAATTTACATTTCTGCATCAAAATATAGCATGCGACACCTCTATCTTCAGGATTTTTCATCAGGAATCATCCAAAAGACATATTTTTTAAATACAGATTACGTTGGCCACTCTCGGAACGATTCAGATGCCCCGGAGGAACCCGGAATGGGGACATTTACATTTCTGCATCAAATAAAGCGTGCGACAGCTCTATTCTCAGGATTTTTCAGATGAATTTTTTTCGGATGTTGTGCTCATGACTCAAGGAAAAGATAATTCAGTACGTTTTGAGACACGGAGATGAAGTAAAATTTATTACTTTTACAAATTTAAAAATGTGAATTAACTCATTAGAAAATAATAACTCTTCAATCAAATTTTTATCTCAACCTAAAAAGGAGAATTTGTTGTTCATTTTAGTATCGGATAAGATGCCGATCACATCTTTGCGTTATCACTGACAGTGCGAATAAAGTATTCCTTGTAATAAAATGAACAGTGAAAAGCTGATTTAACACTCAAAACTAAACGGCTCACATGTTGTCAAAATGAGTCAACTTTTCATTGAATGCATTTACTAGTGCCCACTATCACATAGAGACTTCATTTCACTAAAGTGCAGCACTGCATCAGCCGCTATCGATGCTGAGATCCGCTGCAACTAGTTCGCTATCCATAGCCATGCCACAGCTATGGCCGCTTTCCGCCATCACTGGTATCCACTGCACTGTTGTCGCTGTCTAGAACTATTATGAGCGGCTCCGGCCGAAACAGGCTTTTATATAGGGCAAATAGCATGTTTTCAATTGCAAGGTATATGATTCTGTCGACCGTGCTTGGGAAGCAATCATATAACGACCAATCAGAGGTCGAATTTTTCTTTTTGACAAGGCTTGACTATTTTTGATAGTACAATAGTGTGAATAATAAAATTACAAATATCTTTTTTTGAGAAGAATCTTAGAAGATTTTCCAATCTATTGCTGCAAGAACGAAGGAAATCCATCGAATACTAACCAATTTATTAGCATTTGAAATTAGACATATTTTTCACTTTTTTCGGTTTTAGATTTTCATTTCACATCCCTATGTAGTCGAGCTTCCTGAGAGAAGTATTCTACTTCAAAATGTAAATGTCCCAATTCCGAATTCCTTCGGGGAATCTGGGTCGTTCCGGGAGTGGCCAACGTAATCTGTATTTAAAAAAATATGTCTTTTGGATGATTCCTGATGAAAAATCCTGAAGATAGAGGTGTCGCATGCTATATTTTGATGCAGAAATGTGAATTCTCCCATTACGGGTTCCTTCGGGGCCTCCAGGTTGTTCCGGAAGTGGCCAATGCAGCCTATATTCAGATATATGTCTTTTAAAAGATTCCTGATAAAAAATCCTGAAGATAGAGGTGTAACACGCTATATTTGGTGCAAAAACGTAAATGTCCCCTACAAAAGGTTCCTCTGAGGACTTCCGGATGAAAAATAGCCATTTCTCGATGAGTTCTTGGCCGATTCAGGATCTTGATGAACCATTTACTTCAGAAATGATTTTGTCATCTATGCCAATGATGCAAATGAGCATTTTTATCAGGTAACCCATTACCAAATCCATCCAAAAATTAGTAGGTTTGATATGCCTACCGAAACTCAGGAATATTTCCTATATCCGGTGACCTAGGCCAGATCTGGGGTCAGAAAATGAAACTTCAAAAGTTTTCCAGTTCAATGCTGTACGAATTATTAAAATCGAATAACGTTTAGCAAAGCTATAGCATCTCAAATTTCATCAAAATTTTGCCTATCCTACTTATTTTGACTATCCCCTGTATCTCTGATCAGCCTCTTCAGTTCCTCAGTAGAAACCACGTCGACAGTCAGCGCTCATTATCTCATCTTCTTCTTTGTAAGTTCGCAGATGTTTTATTTTGCTCAAAATGTTCCTCTCCAGGCCCCTTGGGTCGACGAGACAGCTCGGCGGTACATATGAGAGATTGATGAGAATGGCAGAAATCGTAAATAGTGTGAGATTAGTATAAAGAGAGTTATGTTTAATGTAGATGGGAAGTTTTGGATTGATTTGATTTGTATGATTTTGGTTTGGGTTTACTTTTCATTTTGGGTTTTATTTATTTGGCCTAGCCACAAGAATCCTTTTATTATTGCACAAGCTTGATGATCTGTAAAACGCAGCCTATAAAAAAAAAATGTTTGTTGAAAATAAAATATGACTTAGCCGTTACCAGCAATCCTTCTTGAGTCACTTATTAGGACCCAGTTAATATTTCCATTACCTTTATATCAATGTAACATATAACGTCTAAGTCGTAGAAATGAATTGCACATGTGCATGTTATACATGACTTTTCAGGATAACAAAAATAACCTTGTTCACTCCTTGCAGCAAGATGCAATTCTTTTATTATGGCTTTACTTTAGAGAAAAGTAAAACATTTTCTGAACAACGCAAGAGTCGCATTCTATGAAATTGTTCCCCTTTTTCCCACTTGAAATTTTAGAACATTTATGCATACTTTTGTTTAGAGCCACTTTCAGAAGTGAATGTGACCGCTGTTCATTTACTGAGTTGTCTATAAGCCCATGCACCACGTCAAGGTTCAGTTTTGTCGCAGGGAGAATTAAAAGTAAATCAAATATTGTTTAAATAAGAAGCAAAGATGAGTTTGGACTGCAATAAAATATCAATAAAAGTACAAAAAAAGGCGAAACATCTGCTTAAAATAAGTCAAAAACAAATAAAAAGTAATTTAAAAAAAAGGTAAACAAATTAACAAATAGGGCATATCAAAAATTTATACAAATCCGGTTGAAAGTAATCTCATAATATGTCTGAAATGAACCAAAATAATCAAAAATAAACCAAAAGTAGGTCAAAACTGGATCAAACTTAAATTTAAAAAAGTCAAAAATAGGCTAAAACGATTCTAAAATTGATCAAAAATACTATCCATTTTTGAATTGATTTAAACTGAATTAAAAAATTGATAAGGTGTTTGATAAATAGGTTAAAAAGCGGAGAGAAAAATATGTTAAATTTAACATAAAAAGGCCAGAATGAAAAAAAAACGATCAATAAAAGAATACAAACAGGCGGAAAACCTGATTGAAATAAGTCAAAAACAAATGTTATTTCAATAAAAATTGAGAAAATTGTATCAAAACAAGTGAGGAACAAGTTTAACAACTAGGGCAAAAGTGAACAAAAAATAAGTAAGGCTGATACAAATTTCGAATTTTTTTCATGTCCAAGGTTATCAAAGTTAGCAAAGGGGGTGGCAAAAAATAAATAACACCGAGACGAGAAAAAAGAAATATCTTTGATCAAAGTTTGCGTGCAAGTTATGACGTTTGTAACTTGCACTCAAATAAATGTTGAAAAATAACAGTTTTTTTATTTTTATTATTTATTTCGCTTGTCTTTTGACGACACTCTCGCTGTCACTGGACTTGTTTGTTGCTAAATAAAGCATTTATGCTGTCGGAAAACCAATAAAATGAACAAAACGGTTTGGGCTTTTTTTTTCTTCCCCTTTCAATATTCAAGATTTTTGAAGGGGGGGGTGACATAAAATGAAAATAAAATTTGTAAAGGCCTAAAAAGAAATTAAAATTGGGCAAAAACAAGCTGAACAAAATTTAAAAAAGCACTTTAGAAATAAGCTGAAAACAGTACAAAAATGAGTACAACAGTACAACTTTACGAACTAATTTCATTTTTTTTAATCTAACAACCAGACAACGGAGATTGCGGGTTCGAGTCCCGTCTAGACGAGGGAAAAGAATTTCTAAGCCCAAAAGTCACACCTTCTATTCCCGTTCATTTTCGCATCCTCGCAAACTGCATACATTGCCCGCTTTACTAAACTTAAAATTTAACAAGCAAAACTGAATACAGAGTCGATCACAACAAGTAAAAATAGGTTAAAATTGGATAAAAATATACTAAACAAAATTCAAAAATTGTACAAAATAAATATGTAAAACCGCATCAAAATTTAAAAACAGCGGGTCAAAAAGTGATACAAATAATTTTGGAATATTTTTCAAACGAACCAAAATTATCAAAAAAAAATCAAAAATAGGCCCAAGCTGGACCTAAATTATATTGAACAAATCAAAAACAGTCAAAATGATCGTATAATGGATCAAAAATAAATAGGGAAATAATTCAAAATCATATGAAAAAAAAGGCAAGATGTAACAGAAATATCGACAACCGTCCCAGTGGGAACGATATCTGGAGGTATTATTTAACTAAAATCAAAAGACAGTTCAAAGACGCGCGGAACATTTTAAAAGCATGCGGGACTTTTCGTAAGACGTTTTTCTACGCGGGACATGTTGTTAAAAGGCGGGACGCCTGGTCACTTTAGTTATATAAGAAACAAAGAAGTTAAGAATTGAACAAAAAATGAGTAAAAATGGATTAGGGTAAGGAACGGCTTGAGCATTAGCGCCTATTTTAATCAGTCGAAGAAAACAGGCCTAAAACTCCTACATTTTGATCAATATCGACAATTCACTTCGGGTGCTAAAATAAAAATAAAATAAAATAATAAAAAAAAGTTTGAAAATAAACTAAAAATAGGTCCGAAATGAGCCTCAAATTGGTCAATATAAAGCAAAAATAGGTCTAATTGAAATCGATACATACATAAATTGACGTATTGGGACGGGGAGACTCTGTCATTTTAATTTTTTTTTTGATATTGATACAGAAAATATCACAGGAAATGGTTAGTGTCTATTCATGTCGTCATGTGCTAGAAAAGCTCGCATGTGATTGGGTCATTGGGTTCGCGTAAATTTTTCCTTGAAACTTTTTATCGTTTTTTTTACCGCTTCGCAATGAAAAAGTAATGATAACTAGCATATTACAAAATTTTTCAACATTTTATTTATCCAACAATATATCGGTTATTGTTTTCCATCATGTGGTTATGCTGTTATTATCGTTTGAAATCTGCCGCAACATTTGCCAGTTTCATTTTCAATTGTACAGAATGTATACCAGTTTGGAAAAAAAAGGCAAAAAGTTTTAAAATGAAAACCTTGATGAACTTTGGTCAAAAACAGGTTCAAATTTTGTTGAGAACAGTTCGCAAATGACAAATGACAAAACTATCATACATTTACTTATTTCCATCACTCAAATGTGAGTGATGAACGTGGGAAACATTTCCACTGGCACATAAATTGTACACATCACTTTCAAAACTAATAAAAAAGAATCTGCATCAAAGCGTTCCCTAGTCTCCTTCAACCAATAATGGTGATGTAAACAACAAACCGTGCCATGTTTCTTGCTTAATATTCTGCACCGTTGAATCAAACCGACCCGCAGTGAGGGCTCCCCATTCACGACGAACCATTGATGAATGGAGCTAATTTCCAGCCATTTTCACCCATTTGGTCGCAGTTACTGTCAACCGAAATCGGACATATTTTTCATTCACCAGGCAGACATGCACCAAGCTGCTGGGGCACAGGTTTGGTGCCGCTCAAGCAAAACTGGTTTGTCTCGGGTTGTCTAACTAATCCGCTCAGCAACCGGTTGGAGGTCTCCTGCCGGCGGCGCACAGGCAGAAGGTGGCCCATTCATTCAGTCGTTTATCCACCCATTCAGTCAAGCACGAGGTTGGTCACGAACGGTCCACTGAACCGAAATGGCATCAATTAGGCTTTATGTGCGTGCGTGTGTGATTGTCAAGCTGTGTGCTTGTGTGTATGACTGCAGAGATGAAGCCCTCAAATGGGAGGATGCGGACGGGTGGTGGGATGTAATACAGCTTTCTTACAACCAGAAAAGGTTGAAACGCATTTGGGGGCGCAAGTCGTTGTCATTACTACGGTTTTCCGAATAGAGAGCATTATCCGGTTCGTAGACCTTTGTCTCATCCGGCTGTGGGTGGCTTGCAGGTCTTGGTTCGGTTGTCACGCACAGTCGTCAGGGAAGGAAAGTCGGTTACGGGTTTAAGGAGTAGACCGGCGGGAAACTATTGCGCTGTACTTATAATAGATGAAGTCCCCCGTTTTAAAGCGCTGCCGTCAGCACCGGGTATAACAATTTTCTGGTCTCGAACTCTACAGTGCTGCCAAGCTCAGCAATCAGCTCTAGGCAGTGAACCGTGGTATCAGCGATTTACTGCGGTGGTACATGTCGCTTCTTTTAAGCAATTACGACCGCTGTGGACACTGACTAGCAATGCGACAGCGGAATCCATACAAGGAAAAGGAGAAAAGAAATGGCTCCGAAAAGGAGTAAGATAATTGACGGAATCCGTACGACAACGACGACGGCGATGGCGGTGGCGACAGCTTCAGAGCACACTATGCCGGCAAACCACGACAAAGACCTACCACGGACACGGACGGATACTCGGGAGACGTACGGAGAAGTCGAGTTGAACGAATGAAACAGAACTTCTTTTTTTTTGCCCTTGCGTTGCCTGCCATAAGAAGATGTACAGCATCTTTTACATGGGACTGTAGTACATACCTACCCTTGGGACAGGACCATGTATCGATGCTGGATGTGGAAATCGGTTGGTTTCGGACGTTACAGACGGTTATATACGTGAATATACGTGAATCGCGAATGGAAGACATTTCAGTCTATCGATTCAAATGATGTGAACAGCTTCAGAATTTGGAAGATTGATGATTTCTGTCTCATTTCACGATTACAATACTTAAACATCGAAACTCATCACATTCATTTCATAATTAACTAAAAAGTACAAAATTTATTTCGAAACAAAAGGTTTGAATGGGAATAACAGACTTCGTAATAAGAAAGTGAATTATTATTTAATCATTATCAACACTTTGTAGCACTTACCCGTATTTATGTCCCGCCGAAATTAACCACCACGATTAAAAACAATCTAAAAAGAAAAAAATAACTGTCAGTAGTAATTAGCTAAAACATTAAAAAACATAAAATTTTGAGCCAAAAAATACGAAATAAGAGCTCGATTGTAAAGACCTTCATGTTAATCCATATTTGAAGTTAACCAAACACCCAGATTTCAAAGAATTTTATGAGTTTGATGACATCAGTAGACATTTTTGCATAAACTATAGACTAAAGACGCTTGGAGTTTAAAATATTTGACTTCAAAAATTAAAATGATTTTTTTTTAAAACGTCAACACTTTTGATGTTATACTCGTCTATACATTATAAAACAGCTACTTTAAACATAAAAGTAACGTTCCATAACAACCTAGGTTAGAGTTCTTTTCAAATAAATGAAATTCTTTGAGACCATGCTATCCTGGCTACAGCAGCCGTTGTAGTAATAAAATCAGCATCCCCAGTAGGAGTAGTCCAGTATTGCATCAAACCAATCTATTTGGCCCCACCACAGGTAAGAGCACGGTCCCCGAAAGGGTAGCCCATCAAATTGTAGCATCTACCGAGCCGATGTCATATAGGTGCTCGTAAATCTTCTACTTTAGTTGCTACTGCTCTGACAACCGGTTACTAGCGAGCGACCAGCACTTTTCCTTCTATTTGGGCGCCCAGGATCGTCGTTATGTCGCTAACAAATTGCCCAACGGATAGGTTTAATTTCGTCCGTAGCTTCCAGCACCAAGCAATAGGACAGATACTCAACTGAATGTTGTAAAATTAGAAAAAAAAAATTCAACCGCGAAATGACATACAGCTCGTAAAATCGGTTCCCTTATCGTATTATGGAACCATTGAGCCATCCGAAATTGCTTCTCATAAAAACAAAACTTTTTCATTGGGTTTATCACATGCTAAATTCCAAAATAGATTTTCCCGGATATTAAAACACTTGGTGGTGCTGTCCTTTAATCGAATGAACCGGTAAGACTGCACATCCCGACGGGTCCTATAAATCGAACAGTTGAACCGAATTGCGGGAAGTAAAATCCAGTGCTCAGTTTCCTGCCAATGCATCGCTGCAGGGTAGTGCAGCACATGTTCTGCATAGCAATTCCAGTCCGTCTGCCGTCTGGCTGGAACTAGTCTGTTCCACACCTTCTTCCCTTCCGATTGTTGGTCCATTCGATGCATTTTTACTCAATCACATTTGCACGTGCAATTTATCAGAAAGCTGTTCAGGAAGGAAGACTCAATCTGCCGAATGTATTCGGCATCTCCTTGCTGCCAAGTGTGTGCTTTAAGGGAGTCTACTAGACTGACTGATTGGCTACAACGTGCAACGATTACCGTACTGTGAGTTTTTCTAGCTTTATCAGAATTACAGCGTATAACTTGAGTTTGAGTAATCGGAAATAGTTGTGCACACAGAGAGAGAAGGTTTCCACATATGAGGCGAAAATAGCTTAATGTATAATTGGCATTTTTCACTGACCACCCTGTGTTCGAGATACGAGAGTGTTAGCACTATCAATCTTCCTGTCCGGAACAAACAGATGATGAACTGGCCGTGCCAGGCTAACAATTCATCAGCTGGTTGGGCATTCCATTCAAAAAAAAAAAGATTGATTGCGAAATGTAATTCGATTTTTTATCGCTATTTGCGAAGGTGAATACTTTGCATTTCAGGTTACAGGCAATATAACCTACGATAGACCTTGTGTAATGTTAGGAATATATTGTTTGGAAGTGAGGCGGAGCTGTCGAGAATCAGATCAGGAACCTTGATTGTATTCAAATACCTAACAAAGACCAAACTAGTCTACAGAATAGTTGTAAAGTTAACGAAACGACTCCGTTAGAGGCAACAGCCGAGATTCTATGACTTATAGAATCTCTGTTCTAGTGTAACTTAAGTCATTATAATAAACTATAAATTTGTTTAATATCGACATACAATTGTATTACTGTTTTGAGATTCAAAAAACCTCTGGTGTTAAATCAAAATAATTAGCACAAAAATGTGAACTTGGAAATCAAACCAAAATCTTTCCACAATCATTGGTTTTGATAAATACTGTATTATTATATTTCAATCGATTTTGTTTCAATCAATTTCAGCTTTACCCTTTTCTTTCAATAAGAAGCATTCTTCAACAAATTAAATCATTTGCTTTCGTTAGAATTACTCTACTTGCAGTTGATGCCAAATAGTGACGTAGCTATTTGGGTTTACTTTTGAGTTCGAATAGTTGTTTACATTTTTTTTTCCTCATCTATAGTTTATTTGACACGGCACAAATACAATTCAATGTTTAGAGGCGCCAATTATATCTGGTAGCTTACTTTCTAAAGTATCTTAATAACTAAAAGCAAATTTTTTATCCTCGCTGCCGACTACGAGCTGAAACTAAATCTAACTTAAGCTAGAATGTTTTGCATGAAAAGCACTGATTTGTGTTTGATGGTTTTCCATCGCCATAGGTAAGCAGCATATTGAATATGTTCCGCTGCTGGGCCAAGATATTACGGACTGGCATATTGGGTTGTCTCCCTCGGGGCCTGAGAGTATCGTGCGGGTCTAGTTGCTGTTTCCGGATCCGGGGTCTTAACGTGTTCTTGTCGTTTGGTTGGATGTAGGCGGAAGGGGATAGGACTAAACTGGGGCGTGGATGGATTTCAGGAAAACGTATATAAGGGACATGTAGGATAGGTCACGGCTCGCCAAGACATCACGAACAGGAACAGCCGGCTGCCTACCTTCGGCCTGCAGGGAAGCTACTAATCTAGACCTGGCGTCACGGTGTACAGGGCATGACCAAACAACGTGCTCTATGTCGTGATAACCTTCACCACAGGCACAGATACCACTCTCCCCGAGCCCAACACGACGGAGATGCGCGTCAAATCTATAGTGATTGGACATAAGCCGGGACATCACGCAAATGAAATCCCGACCTACATCCAACCCCTTGAACCACGGGTTCGTCGATACCTTGGGGATTATGGAATGTAACCACCTTCCCAGTTCCCCCTTGGTCCAAGAATTTTGCCAACTGATGATCGTATTCTGACGTACAAATGCGAAACATTCATTAAAGGCAATTGGTCTTTCATAAATATCACCGTTTGTTGCGCCCACCTTAGCCAAAGAATCCGCTTTCTCATTACCCGGTATCGAGCAGTGAGAAGGGACCCACGCTAAGGTAATCTGAGTAGATTTTTCGGATAAAGCACTCAGATGTTCCCGTATTTTCCCCAGGAAATACGGAGAGTGCTTAACATCTTTCATCGATCGGAGAGCCTCAATGGAACTGAGATTAACCTTTCAAAATTTTCAATCACGGGACGGTTCAAGACCTCACATTTGATTAGAATACGAGAAGACAGGCTCCAGAAGCGGTTTTTCAATGGTAGTACTCCAGCTAAGACCTCCAAACTCATCGTATGGGTCGACTGCATGCAACCTAAGGCGATACGCAAACAACGATATTGTATTCGCTCCAGTTTGATCAAATGTGTGTTTGCTGCGGAGCGGAAGCAGAAACACCCGTATTCAATAACAGACAATATCGTTGTTTGGTAAAGCCTTATAAGGTCTGCTGGGTGGGCTCCCCACCATTGTCCGGTTATTGTACGAAGAAAATTCACTCTTTGTTGACATTTTTTCATCAGATACCTCACGTGACAACCCCAGGTGCCTTTAGAGTCGAACCAGACACCAAGATATTTGTGTACCAAAACCTGAGAAATCGTTTTACCCATTAATTGTGTTTGAAGCTGAGCAGGTTCATGCTTCCTAGAAAAAACTACTATCTCAGTCTTCTCCGGAGAGAATTCGATACCTAGCTGTAAAGCCCAAGCAGACAAATTGTCCAAGGTATCTTGCAATGGTCCTTGCAAATCGGCATCCTGTATCGGCTCCTGTAACAGAGATTACACTGTCGTCTGCAAGTTGTCTTATCGTGCATGAGTTTGCCAGACATTCGTCGATGTCATTTACAAACTTTTATGTAAAGAAGGGGGCTTAAACATGAGCCCTGGGGAAGACCCATGTAGCTAATGCGAAAAGTTGCCAAATCGCCGTGCGTAAAATGCATGTGCTTTTCGGACAACAAATTGTGCAAAAAATTGTTCAAAATTGGAGAAAATCCTTGTCGGTGAAGTTTACCCGAAAGAATGTCAATAGAAACGGAATCAAAAGCCCCCTTAATGTCCAAGAACGCAGACGCCATTTGTTCTTTGCGAGCATACGCCAGCTGAATATCTGTTGAAAGCAACGCAAGACAATCATTCGTCCCTTTGGCACGGCGGAAGCCAATTTGAGTATCTGATAGTAGACGACAGGCAACTGAAAATTCTGCCATCGTAAAAGGTGATTCAATCGCGTCGTGGCCCGGAGACGCATCGCGAACAATGTTTTGCTCAGGAACAGAGTCCGGACATACTTTCCTGGCAAAATCAAATATCCACCTACTTGAAGACTCCTCGCTTTCGTTGACCGTTACGCGATTCCGCATTCTTCGAGCTGTGTTCCAAAGAGTGCTCATTGATGTCTCCCTCGACGTCTCGTTTACGAACCGACGCCAATATCCGCGTTTCTTTGCCTTAGTCAAGCTTTTAAACTTGGTATCAAGCTCCGAATAACGTTTAAAGTCGTCGGCATCGTCTGTATCCCGGAAGGTCAGATACGCGTCGGATCTTTGCGTGTAGACATCGGAGCACTCTTGGTCCCACCACGGAGTGGGAGGCCGTTCTTTGATCGTTACGCCGGGATATTTCTTCGTTTGGGCTTGCAACGCGGCGTCGAGAATCAAGCCCGCGAGGAGGTTGTATTCTTCAAGTGGTGGATGATGTTGAATCGACTCGACCGCTTTTGAAATCATTTCCTCGTATAACTTCCAATCGACATTCCGTGTGAGGTCATACGGAATGTCAATTGGTCGCATGCGAGTTGACCCGTTATTAATTGAAATAAGAATAGGCAAATGGTCGCTACCGTGAGGATCAAGGATTACCTTCCATGTGCAATCCAACCGTAGCGACGTCGAACATAAGGATAGATCCAAAGCGCTTGGGCGCGCTGGAGGTTTCGGGATACGTGTCATTTCACCGTTGTTTAAAATAGTCATGAAGTCTCCCAAAATCAAACGTGGCGAGGGAAGAAGTTCTATTAAATCAAAGAGCAGCCGTTGCCCAACCTGTGCTCTGGGAGGAATATATATTGAGGCAATACAAAGCTCTTTACCTTGTATTGTCATTTGACATGCGACAACTTCGATGCCTGGAATCGAGGGGAGGTTAATACGATAGAAAGAATAGCACTTTTTAATCCCTAAAAGCACTCCTCCATATGGGGTGTCTCGATCAAGGCGAATAATATTAAAATCATGGAAGTTGAGATCAATATTTGAAGTAAGCCAAGTTTCACAAAGGGAAAATGCATCGCATTTGTTTTTATTTATCAAAACTTTAAACGAATCAATTTTTGGTAAAATACTTCTACAATTCCACTGTATGACAGAGATAGAATCCTTCATATACGCAGTTGAATTAGGCATCGAAGGATACAATCGCTGCAAGGAGGGGCCATTGGGCAGTCAACTGCTTCAAAAATGATCTAACTGTTGGGAGGAATGCTGTAAGAAAAATTTTAATTGGATCGGGTACATTGAAATTTTCAAAAATCCAGTCCACAATGTCAGAAAATTTCACTAATCCAGAGTTTGTTTCCTCAACTGGATGTGCAAAAGGAACAACTGGGGTTTTAGATGTTCCTGGCAGTGCTGGGAACTCTTTCTGGGACTTTAAATTTGCAAGCCCAGGAGGAGTTTGCTTCGGTTTTTCCGCAGCACTGTTTGGTTTGTTCGTACTTTTCATTACACTTTGGTAAATCTTCGGACCTTTACGAGGAAGTTTAGGAGAAGAAACATTTTTCCTCTTCCTAGACTCCCCAGGATTGGCATAAGATGTTCCCGCTGATGAATCGTCAGAATCGGTTTCATCAGAGGGCAACAGATCAAAGGGGTTCGATGTTATGGTAGAAGTGGTCACGGTCTTCTTCAGCATCTCAGCGTAAGAACGCTTTGAACGCTCCTTAAGTGACCGCTTGATTTTATCTCTGCGCTGCATGTACACCGGGCATGTGGAGAGCTCATGCTGGTTTTTCCCACAGTGAATACATTTTTCAGCATTAACACTGCAAAAATCTTCCGCATGAGTCTCCCCACACTTGCTACATCGTGCCTTATTGCAGCAGTAGGCGGCTGTGAGGCCTAACTGCTTGCAATTGGTGCAATTCATAACACGGGGTACATACAATCGCACAGGCAGACGAACCCGGTCGATCGAGACGTGGCTAGGGAGTGCAGATCCGGCAAACGTAACGCGAAACGAGTCTGACGGAGTGTAAACTTTTTTACCGCCGACGAGAGACATGGACCGCAATTGCTTACAATCCAAAATCTTCGCCTGTGTTTCGGTATTTTTGAAGCAACCTGTTGCGCTTTTTAGGATAAACTCGACAGACAGACTCGAATCGGTTATGACACCGTCGATCTCCACGTCTCGTGCGGGTATGTAGACGCGATACTCGCGTGTGAAGAGCTCAGAGCAAGCGATAGCATTGGCCTGTGCCAGATCACTGACCACGACACGGAGCTTGTTAGGTCGGACCTTGGAAATTTCGGTCACGGCCTTGTACCCCTTCGTCAGGTCTTTAGCAATTTGCAGTATGTTTAAACGCTTTGAATTCACTCCTGCCTTTGGACGAAAATAAACAGTATAGCTGCCCTGTTGAGATCCGTCCGGGTAAAGCCTGGGGCGAGGGGGGACTGGAGAATGAACAGGGGAGGGGGTAACAGAAGGGTCAGGGTCAGGGGGGTTCGGGGATGGTGGCACGGAAGGCGAGGGATCTATATCCATCGCGCTAAATGTAGCGCACTAGCGCACTAGCGCCGACAAGAACACGTACCTATTTACTTCTTCCTTCCAGCAGTGGTTGTCCGATCGTTCGAAGCTGCACCCAAAGCAGCCAGCAGCACCAGTACAGCAGCACCAATACAGCCACCAGCAGTGAGCCGGGTGTGAGATCACTCAGCACAGCGACACGGACTCGACTGTCAACTGATGGGCTTGGATTAAAAAGATCTATTCACGGTGCACAGATCAAAACTGCAGCTGGTATTTTGCACCAATACAGCCAAAGTTGTGAGCCGGGTACAGAACGTATCGACACAACTCACAATCTAGTTGACCTTTAGCGCGAATAATACACTCTTTTGTTTGGCTATTCGTACACACGGACCGGATTGTAATAGAACGACCACTTTGCACGTCCGTTTCTGTCGAGTGTTCGACGCGGAATGTGTTGTTTACATTTGAAGCATTTACTAATATAAGAAAAATATACCTTCCCCCTCATCTTCCTTTTATGCTCATTGATTCGAAGTGTTTTCAGAGATTTCAAGCTATGAAAGTTTTTGTGCATTTCAAATGAGATTCAATATACATGCACGCAAAAGTTCAAGCTTTAATCATCCAATGTGTCCTTTCAATTCGCACAGAATTTGCTCTGACTTCGCACAACCAATGCGTGATACGCATAACGCAAAAGTTGTACAAGAAATACATTGACAGAGATCAAAATCAGAATATGTATCATATACACAAAAATCGTAATGTCTCGGTAAACTTCGGCTTCGGGTGAAGGATCAGTTTCGAGGCGCTCAAAAAACCGTTCTTTACTTTCGCGAGCCGGTGCGTTTCAACGCCTCGTGCATCCCTAAAAATCGTCAGCAACCGAAACAGCCAATAGCGAGCCTTGTTGCCGCGGAAGTTATTGACGCTGGTGCCAGTAACGCAGAATCGAATGCATGTGAATAAAACCAGAGTCATAATTAAATGCAAAATGTTTTGGACTAATCTTATGTTTTTGTTTATTGTTAATGATTGAATGATGTTTTCAAATGACCTGATTCATAAAAGTGAATCGATTAGACAATAATTTCTTCAATTTATTCAGTACCCAACTTATCAGTATTGATTGCTGGTTGCACTGCTTTAACGATGCCAACTTACTGAACTTCGGTTGATGCTTTATAAGTGTAGTGATTTGGAGCTGCGCAATACATTCAAAATACGCTAGAGCATCAAATGCGTTATGTCCAACGCACATGCGTTGTACTGGTTGCAATTTTAATCAGTAAATGCGCTAATTTCGCTCATAAATGATCTGGTTACGCACACTCCAACTTTTGCGTGTGCAAAAGTTGGATGGTGCGGAACCAGTACAAAATTGTGCGTTTTTAGAGCATTTGTTGATGTAGTTTGGAACCAGTACAATGATTGCGTGTTGGGCATAACGTGAATCATACTCTAGTGTTTCAAAAAGTTTCGTCATGTTGATTCGTACTGGTTTTGATGTTTTTCAGAAGGTTGCTCTCGTTGAAACAGTGCAACCAGCAATCAATACTGATAATTTGAGTACAGACTAGATAAATGAAAATATTAACTGATCGGTTCACTTTGAATGAATCCGGTCATTTAAAAACATTAACAATAAGTTTATTCTAAAAATTTTGCATTTATCTATGACTCTGGTTTTATTCATATGCATATGATTCCACGTTACTGGCACCAGCGTCACTAAGTTGTGTGAGGGAATATGGATTGCTGCAGAGTATTATTAGGGATGAGCAAGTCGTTCATATAAACCGGAGCACGAAAATGAAGCACGATTTTTCGAGCGCCCCAAAATGATCGTTTGCTCGAAACTGAACTTTACCGGAACATCACGATTCTCGTGTATATGATATATATGCTGATTTCAATCTATGTCAATGTATTCGCAGTACAACTGTTGGGTTGTGCAATTCACACATTTATTGTGCGATTTCAGTGCAAAATTTGTGCGAATCGGGAAAACACATTGATTGTACAAGACTTGAACTTTTGCGAGTAGTGTTGTCTTGAGTAAAGTTACTGGATACTAATTTGAGATATATTTTCGTCGGTCAAGTTATTTGAGCAGTTCCAAAAAATGTCTCAGTTTTAATATTTTTTTAACTATCATTTTTGATTTGGTTGAAACTTTGCATAGACTTTTCCATGGGCAAAAGATGCCTTTTTGTTCTATTTTTGAGAAGCTATTTCAAAATGCTATTTTGCGAAGGTAATGATGATAACTAATATTTTCAGAGTCAAAACGAATAGTTTGATCGGTATGACGTCTTCGGTAAAGTTATAGATAGTAATCTTATCTTTAAAAAAAAACACTCCAAAATTAAGTTTTTTCGAGTTAAAAAAATTAAAACCTAATTATCTAAAATCTGATTTTTTATAGAAACTACAAAAGATTACCTAAACAATGGAGACTTTCCGATCAGGGAAAAAGACATAATTTAAAATAAAAAATTTTTTTCACAGGGTACATCTTTTTTAGGAAGGACAAAATAATCATCTACAACTTTACTAAAGACACTATACCTTTTTCGACTGGCAAAATATTTGTAACTCCCCATAGAGTGCTCTATTGGAGATTAAAAACATTTTTTTAAACAAACGGTCCTTTCAAAACAAATATGCCCCTTGAAAAACGAAATTAAAAAACAAAAATCACGATATTAATAAAAATAAAAATAAGTTGTAGGTAACAACTTTGTATATCCGAATAAAATGTACACCGTGAAAAAAAAAACTTTTTTTATTTCAACACTAGGAAGTAGAATTTAAATTAACATTATATATTTCAATAAGCTCATTTTTTAAAATTTTCGTCTTTTTTTCATACAACCTACAAAGGATTAGCTAAACATTGATGGTTGTCTAATCATGGATAGAATAGAAGTAAGAGAATAAATTTTCAAAAAAAATCAAAGCTAGAACAGTTTGCTTGATTGGTCTAATGTCTTTAGCAAAATAGACAGTAATTTTGTTAAATACCTCAAACCACATAATTTTTTATGAATCTGATTTTTTTTCTACGAAAATAAATAGCTATTTGAATTCGGGAAAACAGAAAACAAAAAATAAATAAAATTTGACAAAAAAAAAATACAACAATTTTTTGCAGTACATATTTTTTCGAAGGACAACATTATTATCTACAACTTCGCCGAAGACACTATACCGACCAATCAAACCAATCCTAAAGTTAAATTTCCCATTAGCAGAAAAAGCATATGATTCCAATTGACTGACCCAAGCGCCTACCTTCTATTTAATAAAAATAAGTTGGAGTTCCCAAATCACGATTTAACCCAAGAACGGATCCGCGGATCGACGAGAAACGAATTGGTATGTGAGGGTTTCTTGGGCCAAGGACGGTTATTATCCCTCTTTCTGAAGGGAGAGCTGCCATACAAATGAAACACAAATGTCTGCATAACTCAAGAACTAATCAAGCGAATGGAACTAAATGTGACATGTGGAGGTTTTGGAAACAAGAAATATTTCTGTGGTGGTTCAACACCCCTCCCTCTTATGGAAGAGAGAAGTCCCATACAAATGAAATACAAATTATGAGATCTAAATGAGCAAATGAAACCAATTTTGATATGTAGAGGTTTTTGGGAGTAAGAAATATTTATGGGCTATTTCGAAACCCCTCCCTTCTCTAACAGGGGAGGACTCCCATAGAAGTGAACCTAAAATTTCCATAAAACTCGAGAACTAATCAAGTAAAGAAAACCAGATGTAGCGTGAGAAGATTTTAGGGGACAAGACGTGTTTTTATAATGGTTTGATATTCCTTCGTCCTTAAAAGGGAGGGTTTCTATACGAATGAAACAGAAATTTCTACATAACTTTGAACTAATCAGACAAATGGAATCAAATGTGTACAAGAAATGAATTTGACACCTCTTTCTGATGCACAGAAGCCAAATACCGACCCCATTAACCAATTTGAATTCTGAAATGGCGGCCTTCTGGAAAACAGACCAAAATGACCGAATACCACCCAATAGGGGTATCTCTTTTTTTTTTTTGAAGACTTATAAATATAATAATTTCCGGAATCAGAATGATACCCAGAGGCCAGAAATCAACTCCGCATTCCGTTTTGAAATCCAAGATGACGACTACTGCTCTCTAGAAACCAGCCCCAATTTGTTGAATACCACCCAATATACACGTATTAAGGATGGTGCACAGAAGCCCTCAGTCAACCCCAGACACCATTTTGAATTCATGATCCCGGTTTTCAGAAAACAGCCTAAAATGAGCAGAAAATCAATATAGATATTTCCGGAACCAGAATGATTTGCAGAGGTCAGAAATAGATTCCACATGTCAGTTTAAATCCAAGATGGAGACCTCCGGTTTCTTAAAAACATCCAAAAATGGCTGAATGCCATCCAATATGGGTATTTACGTAATCGGTATGATGCACGGGAGTAAAAAATTGACCCAGGATGCCATTTTGGATCTTTTCAGGGCCACCATATTATTTTCAGAGTTATTTTATTAGTGTTAGATAAAAGTTATTGGCATAAAATGATACAAAAAAGTCTATCGTAATATTAAGGTCTATATTTCAAATAATTATTGAAGAGAGAGAGTTTGTTCCGACCATATCAAATGCATCAATGGATTCAATGTAACAAATGGCCTTTTGTAGTTTTACGTCAAACTTGCGATCGTGGCTTTGTACACCACCTTTTCTGATAATGCTTTTTTCACTGAGAGGAATGCTTTTTTCACTTCAATTTTCAAGAACATCGAAAAAATCAGAGAACTTAACATTGAAAACTTTTTCGCAACCCTGCATTTGTGAATTGTATGTAAATTCTATTACTTTGTTATTAATTTCGTTTTGATCCCAACTGTCTTTTAAAAGTTTTTTTTTTTTTAAGGGGGGATTTGTTAGTAGCTTAAGTATTTATGATAAATATTAGTAAATAATGAGTATGTGTGTCCAATCACAAATGGTGACTTCTCAACACTGTTAGAAATTTGTAATTTTAATTGTTAGGATTTGTTTGCTTTCGCAATTAGGACTTTTCATTCGTAGGGATTTAAACCTACTTGTCAGAAAAGGGGAAGTAAACTTACAACTAACTTAATTGCTAACTTATTGGCTATAAAGAGAGCTTATCGTAGCAATTGAGGATTGCAACGATTATTGTCGAAAATTGTTAATAATTTTATTTGACATAGCTTCTAATGGTTCAACACCAGTAAGTCTATGTAATTCGAGTGTACCAAACTAAGGAGGACGCTTCAGAATCATTTTCAGAATTTTATTCTGAATCCTTTGGAGCGTTTTCTTCCTTGTTGAACAGCAACTTGACCAGATCGGTACAGCATAAAGCATTGCTGGTCTAAAAATTTGTTTGTAAATCAAAAGTTTGTTCTTTAAACAAAGTTTAGAATTCCTGTTAATGAGAGGATATAAACATCTCGTATGTTTGATGCACTTGGCTTGTATACTCTCAATGTGCTCTTTGAAAATAAGTTTTTTATCATAAATTAGTCCCAAGTACTTAACCTTGTCGGACCAACTTAAAATAACCCCATTCATCTTGACAACGTGATTATTGTTTGGCTTGAGGAAAGAAGCCCTAGGCTTATGCGGAAAAATTATCATTTGAGTTTTGGAAGCATTGGGAGAGATTTTCCACTTTTGCAAGTAGGAAGAAAAAATATCTAAACTTTTCTGCAATCGACTGCATATGACACGAAGACTTTTTCCTTTTACGGAAATGCTTGTGTCATCGCAGAACAATGACTTTGTGCATCCTGGAGGCAAATCAGGAAGATCTGAAGTGAATATGTTGTACAGGACTGGACCCAAGACTGAACCTTGAGGTACACCTGCTCTGACAGGAAATCTATCAGATTTTGAATTCTGATAGACAACCTGCAGAGTTCGATCAGTAAGATAATTTTTTAAAATTTTGATTAGGAAAATTGGAAAATTAAAAGTTTGCAATTCCGCAATCAAACCTTTATGCCAAACACTGTCGAATGCTTTTTCTATGTCTAAAAGAGCAGCTCCAGTGGAATAACCTTCAGATTTGTTAGCTCGTATCATATTAGTAACTCTGAGCAATTGATGAGTTGTGGAATGCCCATGGCGAAATCCAAACTGTTCATTTGCAAAAATTGAATTTTCGTTGATGTGTGACATCATTCTGTTAAGAATAATTCTCTCAAACAGTTTACTTATTGAAGAAAGCAAACTGATTGGTCGATAACTTGAAACTTCAGCTGGGTTCTTATCCGGTTTTAAATGGGAGTAATTTTTGCATTTTTCCATAATTTGGGAAAATATGCAATTTTGAAGCAGCAATTGAAAATTTTCACTAAAAATTCCATTGTGCTCTCAGGGAGATGTTTGATTAGTATATTAAAGATTCCATCGTCACCAGGTGCTTTCATATTTTTTAAATTTTTAATAATTGATTTAATCTCAATCAAGTTAGTTTCAATTATTTCTGCAGGTAAAAAATTCTGGGAAGAAATTAAATCAAATTGACGTGTGACTTCATTTTCAATTGGACTCACAAAATTCAAATTTGAGTTATGAACACTCTCAAACTGCTGAGCAAGTCTTTGAGCCTTTTGTTCATTGGATACAAGAAAACGTTCACCATCTTTTAAAACTAAAATAGGCTTTGAAGGTTTCTTAAGAATCTTCGACAGCTTCCAAAATGGTTTTGAATATGGTTTCAATTTTTCAACTTTAGTCCCAAAATTTTGATTTCTCAGAAGAGTAAATCTATGTTTAATCTCTTTCTGTAAATCTTTATAAATAGTTTCAAAAACAGGGTCACGAGAACGTTGATATTGACGTCTGCGGACATTTTTCAAACGAATTAGAAGTTGAAGATTTTCGTCAATTATTGATGAATCAAATTTCACTTGAGCCTTTGGAACAGAATAATTCCTGGCATCAACAATTGCACATTTTAATGCTTCCAAAGCGGAATCAATATTCACTTCGTTTTGCAAATCAAGCTCATTACTGAAATTTCTCTCAATATAAGTTTTGTATCTTTCCCAATTAGCCTTGTTATAATTAAAAACAGAGCTCATAGGGTTTAAAACTGATTCATGTGATAAAGAAAAAGTTATTGGAAGATGGTCAGAATCAAAGTCAGCATGTGTGATCAAATCACTACATACATGACTTTGATCTGTTAGCACCAAATCAATTGTTGAAGGGTTTCTTACAGAAGAAAAGTATGTAGGACTATTCGGAGACACAATAGAATAGTATCCTGAAGAACAATCATTGAATAAAATTTTGCCATTGGAATTACTTTGAGAATTATTCCATGAACGATGTTTAGCGTTAAAATCGCCGATTATGGAAAATTTCGAACGAATTCTGGTGAGTTTTTGTAAATCACCTTTAAAATAATTTTTGAGCTCGCGTGTGCATTGAAATGGTAAATATGCTGCGGCAATAAATAAAATCCCAAGTTCAGTTTGAACTTCAATTCCCAAAGTTTTAATAACTTTCGTCTCAAGATGGGGAAGAGCACGATGTTTGATTCGGCGATGAATAACAATTGCAACTCCACCGCCGGAACCCTGAATCCTATCATATCTATGAACCACGTAATTGGGATCATATTTTAATTTTATGTTAGGTTTCAAAAATGTTTCAGTAATAATTACAATATGCACATTATTTACTGTTAAAAAATTAAAAAGCTCATTCTCATTGGCCTTCAATGAGCGAGCATTCCAATTTAATATTTTAATTGTTTTATTTAAAATCATTGCTAAATTTTAAATTAGAAACATTTTAATAGTAAAATTTGTGCCTATTTGAATGGCTTCAAACATTGATTTTGCCTGCAACATGGCGTTCATAAGATCGAACACTGCCTGTTGCAAAAAAGAAAGTTTACCTGCCGTAATAGGCCCCAGGCAGTTGACATTAGAATGATAATGTTCGAACTACCTGTAACCTGTGCATAAGTTAAACGGGTATGCAAAGGAGTAGGTAAACTATGCGTCACTGGTACGCTTGGAGAATTTTGTTTTGAAGTTGGTTTTAATTGAGAAACTAAATTTTGTTTACCTTGCCTTGCCTTAACAATTGCTAAACGGACTGGGCATTGATAAAAATTTGACATATGGTTGCCGTTACAATTCGCACAGCGAAAATTTTTACTCTCTTTCACAGGACATGTGTCCTTTTTATGAGAAGAGTCTCCACAATCAAGACATTTTTGGTTCATGTTACAGAATTTGGAACCATGGCCATAACGTTGGCAAGTACGGCATTGGGTGATATGCTTTTCACCTCCGCCATACTTCCTATAAATTTCCCACTTTACACGCACATTATACAAAGCATGTGCTTTTTCAAAAAGTTTTAAGTTGTTAACCTCATTGCGGTTAAAATGAATTAAATAATTAACAAGGGAAATTCCAGTTCTCTGACTGTTTTCGCCTCGTGATTTTTGTTTCATTAGAATTACTTGGGTAGGGGCTATGCCAAGTAATTCTGTTAAAGTAAGTTTGATCTCATCAACGGTTTGATCGTTGGTGAGACCTTTCAAGACAACCTTGAACGGCTTGGCGTTCTTGGTGTCATATGTAAAAAATTTGTACATCTTGTCAGTTAAATACTGAACAAGATGATCACGACCCTTTACTGAGTCGGCTAATAAGCGACATTCACCTCTACGGCCAATTTGATAGGTAACTTTAACGTCAGAAACAAACGTTGAAAGTTCCTTTTTGAATATATTAAATTCAGAAGAAATAGTTACCACAATAGGTGGAACTTTCTCCTTTTTTAAAGATTTTATATTTTGTATAGTTTCATTATTGGTAACTTCCATTTCGCCAGCTTCATGCTCAAGCAAAATATCAAAAGCATTGTCACTACGGACACTCGAAGTGTCAGAAAGAGATGCCTCTCTTTTCCTCCCCGCAGCGATGCGAGGTTTCTATTTCCGTCCAGCCATTTCAGGTGATACGAAAAAAGTTAAAACAAATGTTAAATTCAAAAGTAGGTAGTCTTGAGAAAGACTGATGGGAAATAACTTTCAGGTAGTCTTTAAAAGACACACTGACAAAACACAAACTTTGAAGCTATAGGCAGTCAAAGACCAGTCCACAAGCAACCGAAAAAACGTCTGATCTGTAGGACAGTTCAAGACGCACTGTGTCTTTTAAAAGTAATTTTCATTTAGTTAATGTTCACGATTGTCCACCGAGAGAATGAGAGAGTCTAAAATGACGAATTTTTCTGTGCACGTAGCAGACTCCCCAGCCACGAAAAAAATCATAAGAAGGTTGTATGCAAAGCCACGACCGCAAGGTTGAAGTAGAATACTTTTAAAAGAAAGATAACCCGGCTGCTTGCGTGTCAGTCATTTTTTCTAGTAAATAAACGTTGACCGTTCATTGGCAGTATTGTAATTTCTTTGTATCTGATATTTTGAATGAAGTTCATTGGATATTTTTAAATTTTGTGCAAATGAGAAGTTGAAGTGCTGCCGAATTGTAATATGCACTTTCAATACGACATCATTAAACAGGAACGGAACAAAGGCTACGGTTATGCGGTTACGGTTACCGTGGTGAAATGTACAGCTATTTTTAAGGCGAAGTAGAGCTATTTATTTCAACAGATTTCGTCTTGCCGAATCGCATCGCGCCGTTATTTGCGTTCTGCATGACCGTAGCCAAACACTAAGCGACGCAAACACGTAATAATAGTCAGAGTATGCATGTAGATGAAGATAATAAACTTTGGATTATAGCGCAAAACGAGAAAATATTAACTCTTCAAATATTCATTTGTGTTCTTCAAATTTCAGTTGTTCAATTTAATATCCGATGAAATGTTTGTTTATTATCTGATGAAGCACTTATATAGGCCAAATGATGCATTCCCAATTTACTAGGTCCATAACTCTGCCGACCGTGCTTGGGAAAGCGCGGTATAACGACCAATCAGAGGTCGAATTTTTCGTTTTGACAAGGCTTAAGAGTTTTCAATAGTATAATAGTTCGAATGATAAAATTGCAATTTCAAGCATTTGGTAGGAATCTTAGAAGACTTTCTAATCGATTGCTGCAAAAACGAAGGAAATCCATCGAAAACTAACCGATTTATTAGCATTTGAAATTTTTCTCACTTTTTTCAGTTTTAGATTTTCATTTCACATCCCTATGTAGCCGAACTTCCTGAGAGAAGTATTCTAATTCAAAATTAAATCTTAATTAATTCATTTGTTGTCCCTATAAGGACAATTGTTCAATTTATCATAGGATGTAGTGTTTATCTTACATCTCTGTGTTACCTTGATAGTGAGGACTAAGGCGCACGGTCAACACAATGAGAAAGTGTTTTCACATTGAAAACTAGACACGGCTTTACTGGAGGAAGTGTTGGCAAATGCATCTACTGCTAATAACACCGCTATCATACGAAAGCGCGTCGTTTTATGTGGGGAATATCAACAACGAAAACTAACGCGCGTCTGAGCATAATCCGAACTGTTTCGCCGTGCTGCTCCCATTTACCTTTACATCGGCCTCAGGGAAGTATCGGCTGCATCTGCATCTACCGCTGAGGTTGTCACTATACTGCTATTGGTACCAAAAGCTATTAACTCTTCAAATAAGTGTTTTATTTGTTCTCAAAAGAACAATTGTTCAATTCAAAATATTCTCTTCATGCAAGCCTGCTGCTGATGCTTCCCGCTACCACACTGAAACAGCATTTTAGTGAAGGGAGTGTCGTTGCATCAGCTGACCCTGCTACTATCGATGCTGATATACCCGCTGCAACAGCTACGCTATGCATAGCCATGCCACAGTTGTGGCCGCCATTGGTATCCGCTGTACCTGCATCTGCTGGCCCTGCTGCTATCGATGTTGAGATCCGCTGAAACTGCTACGCTTATCCGCAGCCATGCCATAGTTGTGGCCGCTATCCGCTATCGATGGTACCCACTGCTCGCTCCCGCTGCTGCTAAGAGAGGACTGCTGTCGTCGCTGTTCAGAACTATTATGAGCGGCTTCGACTAAAACAGGCTCTTATATAGGGATGAAAATAGGAATGAATTATTTTACGTACGTGGTGGAATGATATAACTTGAAAAATATGTGTGACTTCATTCTGGTTCAGAGCGATCATTTGATAAGCTCCACCTCTTTTTTCAGTTTCTAAAGTTTTTCCTCAGTTTCGTAGCACGGATGCACAAAAATGATTTTTTGTGAACATTCTGTCGAGCCGGACCGATAGCACTCTCATTGAAGCAACAAAATAACATGTTTTGTGTCGTGTTGTGCAGCTTGGTTGAAGAAAATGTTCCCTTCCCCATGTCGCATGTAAGCAGATTATTGCGTTCAGTAGACAGTAGATAGTGTATCCAGCGAATAAACACCGATGGTGCTCTCACACACGCAACGGTTTTAACCCGTATCTTATTGCGGTTTGTAACATCAAGCGATTTCGTTTGCTCGCTGTTGCGTGTTGCATCATGTTGCAACTTGGCAGCTGGGGGACGACGAAATCCTGTTTATGCTGATTGATGAATCGACTTCATATTAGCTCTGCATAGTCGAACTAACTGCTTTTGTGAATGCGTACTAACAGGGCAGTTTATTATTCAATGTCGGTTATGCTGATCGCAGCCTTTGCGCTGCCCCTACAGTGGGGGGTTTACTAAATAAAGTGAAGATTAGACAACTACAACAGAATTTGATTGCATCCCGCACAGAATGTCTGCTTGTGTTGATGCCAGAAATTTATTAACCTTCTATTATTTTTTTATTTGCCTTGAAAAAAGCATGTTGCGGTTCAAAATCGGTTGCTAATTACAACCTTTGAGCTGCCCTAACATTGGGGAATTAAGATACACGGACAACATGCACTGTGGAAGCTATTTTACATTCAGTAAATTCGGCGGGTGCGACAAATTTAAATTGCTAGGATGCAACACAGAATGCTTGCTTGCGTTGACAAAAATTATTAACTTTCAATGACTTGTTCGTTTGCCTTAAAAAAGGCATTTTGATGTTCAAAATTCGATTTCCTGATGGCAATCTTCATGCTGCCCCAACACGGGGAAAATAATGGCTGTCTGGCGGCACACGCTGAGAAAAACCGCGCTGCTCCTGAGACGTGGTGACCAACCACAGGGCTAGTGCTGCTGCTAAGGAAGGACGACTGCTGTTGTCGCTGTCTAGAACTATTATGAGCGGCTCCGGCTGAAACAGGCTCTTATATGGGCCAAATAGCATGTTTTCAATTGTAAGGTATATGATCCTGTCGACCGTGCTTGGGAAGCAAGCATATAACGACCAATCAGAGGTCGAATTTTTCGTTTTAACAAGGCTTGACTATTTTCAATAGTACAATAGTGTGAATAATAAAATTACAATTATCTTATTTTGGGAAGAATCTTAGAAGATTTTCCAATCTATTGCTGCAAGAACGAAGGAAATCCATCGAATACTAACCGATTTATTAGCATTTGAAATTGGACATATTTTTCACTTTTTTCGGTTTTAGATTTTCATTTCACATCCCTATGTAGCCGAACTTCCTGAGAGAAGTATTCTACTTCAAAAAACTTTGGTCCTTGAAGTGATAAGACGATTCAAGTCTTGCACGTTAAACGGTTCTTTCGTGTCTAACAATTCCGCAATGACCAATTATTGTTGCTATTGAAGTTATTGAAGTGATTAAACACACTCCCAAACATGCTTTATGTAAATGTCGCACACTTCAAAAAATCAACACAAATGTTTGAATTTCTATAGCTTCTGCGTAACTGGAGCTTGGAAGATAGCTACTCATCGGCCCATAGGAATTGATAAGTCTATTCTTGGGTCTGTTACCATTCGAACGATTCGTGTAGAAAATAATTGATTCTGGACGGGGATCGGAACCAACACGTTTCTAAGCATCACGTTAAGGTTCAAATATTTGAAATGATCTATTTTGTATCTTTTCTTCATCCAGCATTCGTTGTTGATTACTATTTTCAGAAAATTAGCTATTTTCTCAACAATACTTCAAATTATACATTTGGTCTCAGCTTGTTCAAATCGTTTTGTGATTCATCAACTCCAATTCTGTTTGATATAGATATCTTTGTTCCATCTCGCTCTTCAATAGAAATGTGGAGTATCAATTTGTCAGCTAATAGCCACACTGGTTATGCAATGCACGAAAAACCAACACAAAATATAACCTTTTTTTACACACCTCGTAAAACACGAAAAAGTACCAGAGCAATGTGTAATTTGACCGCGGCAGAAAAAAACAAACAAACATACGTTATATGATTTAGGGACTATCGCATACAGCCTACGTAGGGTCAAAATATTAAATACGTCCATATCCTAGTGCGAAGTTGAGTGCACGTGCCGTCTTCTACGGTTGAAGGCCCCGCTGCAGTACGAAGGTGTGTAGGTAATTCGCACCTACTGCTAGCAATAATGATGATGCATCAACGCAAACACGGACGGACGGTGGCGATTCGAATGATGCTGAGTGCACATAAAATAGGAACCCCTTAGTGGCAAGTGGGTCATGATATCCAGCAGTTTGTTATTACAAGAAAAAAATGAGAATTCGTGTGGAAATTTCCTAATGAATTCTCCAATTTACTTATGAGTACCGGACTTGGACCTAAACGCCCTTGATAGTTCCAAAAATAAATGCGAGCTGAAAACATCTTATTTGCCTAGTTAGTACGGCTCCTGGCTGGCACTTTCATTTTCCGCCAGACTAACTGATACAACAGCATCCACGGTCTATACCAATACTATTTGCCATGTGTCGCCGCGTATACCCTTTCCGGTCGCACCGAGTGCGCTTTTCGTGATATATCGAATCGCTTTTCTCCATCATCACGGGTGTGGCGACGACGACGGTCGGTCGTCATTTGGATTTGGACCAATCGCTTCGTCACGGAGAATTTCGATTCCCAGCCTGGCGTCATCATGTCGATGTTGGATTCACACGTTCCACGCGCTCGATGCTATGGCACAGTCTCGAAGTATTACGCTACAACAGCGAAGGACCCATTTCTCCACCTCTCTCAATCTCGATCGGTCGTTTATAGGCTAATGTATTTTAATCTTTCCGGCTGGGCCCATACGAGGGAAACCGAGCGCTTGTTTGTTGGCAGCATTGGTGATTACAAATGGGGGACAGTTATGATGATTCGAAATACACTCCCCAGCCGGCTCTAGGTTGGTCCAGATTCAGATGGCGAAAATGTGTATCCCCAATGAATATACGACAGAGTGGAGACAGTGGATGATTTCGGCACTGCTTCCGCTGCTCTATCCTTTCATTGGAAGCGAACGATATTATAAACACCACCCAGCAGTGGTGATGGGCCACTATTTGCTAAAGATGATTGCAATCAAGAAGTAACTTGTTTATCCGATATTACCTGCTTAAATTCATGACTGCGTTGTGTTTCAGTTTGGCTAGTGCCTATTTCGTTAAGCGGTTCCTCAACAAAATTGTAGATTCTGTAAAATTCTCAAAATCGATTTTTTCTCTCATTTTAATTGATCCAACCAATGACGAAAAGCTCAATAGCTTTTCTGATAACTTTCCAATGGAATGTTGACACTACCGCGAAAAAATCGTGATAGTAAATTGCTTTGTTATTTCTGTTCATAACTTTTTGAATATTTTTTTTCAAAAAGACTAAAAATAGTACATCTAGCGGTGTGATTTGACTTTTCTCGAGACAGTTTATTTATTAAAATAGAATAGCACATACACAAATTCTAAGCTTCACATTTTATTTCAAATTTACAGAACAACTGTAAGTAATATTTATTACTAAAATCTTCAAATCGGTGACATGCTCTTTAAGGGAGAAGTGTTTGAACAATGTATAAATAAGCATTGTTTTTACGAGTAGAGTCGAAAGATTGAATATCACTTGATTGCAACTGAAAGGTATTTTTGGCACTTTCTTAATTATAACAGACACCATTACTCAAAGTAATTACGGATTTTTAAAAATATGTAATGAAATCTATGAATCACATCACATTCAATCGTTTACTTTACGAAATAAATACGTGAGCTCTCGTAGATTCTATAGGGTGAAATTAACCACCCATGAAATCTATGCATATATTTTTCCTTCTATAGTACCAGAACACAACTACATCCATTGATTAGGAATATTGTTGAATGACTCATGATCTGATGATAGTTTTTAGTCGCAGTCCCCACAGCTCAACGACAACTTAGTACTAACTTTTACCAGATGGAAGTCATGACTCAGGTTTTCTATCCAAAGTAACATTGAGGTATTAAACCTCTTCCGGAAGATGACTCTACATTTCACTGATCGCTAATTTCTTTATTACCAATGCCAACCCCAGTTGCAACCTAACTGGTGGCCCTTCTTTATACGCTTGGGTTTGACCTCCAAAGCGCACCGTTAATTTAGTCAGTTTTAGCACACCAGCGCATGGGCTCAGTTCGTAAACAACTATCTCGAATCTCTTTCTTACTTGCATCGTGAATCGCAATACCGTTTCTTTATTTCTGGATAGGTTGACACTAACCCAGTGGAATTAATGAGTTAGCTATTAGAGCAGGCTGTTCTAACTTATCTTTCTAAAACAGTTTTAGAAGGGTTTACATTCAAACCCTCTATTCTACACCATTTTAAAGTCACATTGAGCGCAGTTTGCATCCAATTAGATATCGTTGCATCAAACTCCCCACGCACTTTTACGGCTTCATCATCTGCCTATCCAACCGACTCATATCCTAGTTTTGCTAGCCTTTTGAGGAGTTCGTCGTTACTACTCAGGACCACAATACGGGTGAAAGTACCTTCCTTGAAGAAAGCTTCACATCGATCTAATTGTTTGTTGTTGTTCGATAACAGTTTTTCACGCGTCTCGCTTCCTATAAAGAACGCATTGGATGCATTGTCCGATGCATCTTCAATATCAAGAAAATCAACTATACCAATTCCATTGAATTGAAGCGACTTCTCGATTTTATCACCTAACGGTTGTAGTGCCGTTAATGTAGATTTATTATTTTTTACTTGAAGAAAAATTCAATAAACTCGTTGACCTAATAGAGTCTTCCTCAATTTTTCAATAAGTGTCAATTTAATAATTTCGGAATACAACTTGTGCATTCTGTGTATTGACATTGGTGCCAGCAGCCTCATATATAGGCTAACCAAAGCACACGGTGTCGATTTGCTGTTTGTTGTTTGTTTACCGCGCACGATGAAAGGGTACCGCGACGTCGCACATAGGAGTAAATACGTTTAAAACCTGATCATAAGTGAAAAATTCAAAGTAAATCAACTTTGTATTGTAGTGTTTCATTTTGAAGTGTGATGTATGCTTGATCACTTGACAGTTCATCAACATCCAAAAGTTATGTTTACGGTCTTAACGAGAGGTTTGAACCGACCGCAATTCAACAGTTTTTTGTGCATGATAATGACGCTTTGATACCGTGATCTGAAATATAATGCTCCGAATATAAACAAGTGATTTTTAAATTGAACAACGATGGAGATTGCTAAAGAATGTTAATCGAACAGAAATGTGTACTTCGCATGTTTGCTAGTCTCTCCGAATACCCAGGTGTTTGTCAGAATCAATATAACAAAGCCCATTTGCTTTTATAAGTTGACTCAAAATGGGATAAGTTATGTTTCCGGCAAAATCCGGTTGAACAGCTTATATTACGTGAAAGGGCTAATATTTTTGGTTATAATGGTAAAAAAAAAACCTTCAAGATGCTTCCGGTCTCGTGTTTTATCGCTATGTGAAAATAATCAAGAAATTCTTATTTTTTCGCTTCTTGGATAGTTGTAGCCTTGGTTACCCAAACGAAACTTTGTCAAACGACTGAAATGTGTACTGAAAAGTCATTTCATGATAAATTCAAGTATTTGGATGAATTTGGACCCGACTATGACTGAATTTAAATTTCATTACAAGAAATGTCGTCCATCACTTTAAGGTGGGTTACTCCATGCAAAAAATTATCCAAATCCAATCATTTGTTTTTATTATCACGTTTTCAGTGCAAAAAATTTTTTTAAATAATTATGATCAGGTTTGATGTTCTAAGTGTTCCACTGTGCGTCGTAGTAAAGTACTTTTGTAGCACGTAGCCGCACAATGTTCAAAATGATCGATTGTAGAGTGCCGCGTCGGTGAAGGTTTGGGAGGCGTATCCAGGCGTGTTAATCTCCTTCTGGTGTTTATCGAGAAAAACGTGAAAATCAACACCGCGTACTCTAAGACCAAGGTTCTGGAGAAGGTTATGGCATCGCCTCCTAGCTCTAATCCCCGGGAATTTTATGCTGGTCGAGCGAAGCAAACATCAAATGAGCACTATGGACCAATTAAAGGAGCTTGTTCTCAAGATCTGGGACGAGATGGCGATGGACCAGGTGCGTGCCGAAGTGATTCATTAGAGAAACATCTCAAGAAACAATGCGAAGGAGGGTGCTCTCAGCTAATATGTCGTAAAGGTTCGCAATGAACACAGCTTCAATAAAAATTGACTCAAACAAAATTATCTTGTATTTCATTTTTTACCATACACTAAAGTCGCTTTTTACGCGGGGGATACGTGCCGCGTAAAAAAACCGCGTAAATTCCGGAATCCGCGTAAAAAAAACGCGTAAATTCCGGAATCCGCGTAAAAAAACCCCGCGTTAATTCTGCAATCCGAGTGAAGAGAAACCGAAACCCGCCCAAAAAAAATACCGCGTAAATTCCGGAATCCTCGCAAAAAGAACCGCGTAAATTCCAGAATCCGCGTAAAAAGCCGCGTCAGAAAGCCGCGAATTTTTCACTGTCAGCTACAAAATATCAGTTGAAACTGAAAGCTGTGAATATCAATAAAATTACTTTCAGCTTCAATCAACTGACAGTGGTAATGCTGACTACTGCGATTTCGCACGCGCTGTGTTGTTTTGTCGATGTTTATGTGACTGAAAATATAGATGCTTATTTATTTCTTCGACTTTATGCATTGGATTGGCTCAGATCAAATATACTCAACATGTTTCTAGACAATATAATTTTTTTCACTGACATGATTTTCAGTGAGAATTGACACGAGTGACACTCAACATCAGTTTCAACTTGAGAGAATGAAATAACTGTTGTGTGATTTCCGTTTTGAAGTTTCGGAATTTCGCTGCTCTGGTAAGAATACCCTGTAATAGAGAAGAGTACAGACTGCTGGGTCTAATTCTAAAGGCTCTAGGAGTCGTTTTATCTCTTTTTTCGCTTTAAGAATAAAAGCAGCCTGAAATTTTCTCCAAGCTTTAGGTATGTAACGCAGAGCCAACAACATTGAACAGTGCTCCACAACCTCAACCCTACATCGGAAGATAATGTTATTTATAGTATTTTTGTAGAAAATTTCGACTTTCTAAGAAAAATGTTTACAGGTTGTTCGAACGTGATCTATGAAAAAATTACTTTTTTAAGCGAAAAAACCAACTTTTTGCAATTCTGTTCGATTCCCACATTTTTCCGTATTATTTTTTTTATTTTTGTAGGGTTATTTTTAAATAGTTTCCGGTCCGTTAAACATCGCAAAATAGGTTAATTTTCCCCCTAACATTTAGATTAAACCTTTCAGAATACGTAGAAAAATTCAATCAAGAACTGAAATTTTTACTGCCAAGACAATTCATGAAGAAAATTTACAACAGACTGCTCGATGTCTGAGGAACTTTTGCACATGGGTTCATTCTCAGGCTCCTTACACCACTCTACATGACTCTTGCAGAAAAAAATCATACACAGTTGAATGTAAGTACCACCCCTGGCAGTTATAATTGCTGATACTTGGCAGGGTAACCCGCAAGGCTCCGTGAAAAAGAGCAGTAAAGTTTACATATAGACGGGTAGAGGGCATGATAAAAGTATGAAAATCCGTTACAAATCACGATGACAAAGTAACCTTCTTTCCGTTAAAGTCGTGAGAGATGCAGAGGTTTCGGACAGCAACGATTGTAACACTTTCTTCTTTCCTTCCCTAACTGACCGCAAGGACGTAGCCGGCGCCGTTATCGATCTATACAAAATTGGAAGCCACTTAATTGTTGTACATTGAAAGATGATAAATGAATCCCAAATTAGCCAATTTACGGTGGTTCTTTGTGCAACTTCACAAGTTCAGATATTACACTGATAAATTTTGCTTAAGACTGCAAATCGATTGGATAGAGTATCAGAGCACTGAAATAAATACATAGTAATTGTATTTTTTCATTCATCTTCCGAAATTTCAGAAAATTAAGATTTTTTATTGACAAGTTTTGACGTAGAATACGTTTTACGGCAACATATGCAGGGGTCCAATTTCAAATCCGGAAACATCGAAAGTGTCGCAAAAATTGTCCACTTTCAAACATTTTAAACTCTGTCAGTTTCCAACCGATTTCCTCCATTCTTGCAGCAATCGATTGGAAAATCATCTATGCACCCGCCCAAACGCAGAAAATTGTAATTTGATTATTCAAACTATATAACAATACTGAATATTGTCACGCCTCGTCGAAACGCGGAGTTCGACCTCTGATTGGACGCTCAATACTTACGTTACCTAAGACGATCGACAGAATATACCTAGTTAACCAGGTTAACCGAGTTTGTTAATTCCTAGACTGTACTTGCCTACTGTAAACTTGCCGGTGTTGTTACTGTTGTAGAATACAATGGCACTCTTTGGTGCCCTAAAATTATGTAATTGAGGTAGTTAGGATTTTTAATCACTTGAAACAAAGGTAAAACTGCACATTTCAAAATTGGCAACATAGGAAAAAATTCAGTATTTCCTTGAGAACGTGTTTATGATCCTGAGAAGAACCGATTGTAATTTGTACTTTTTCTCGTGCCGGATGGCAACAGATGGTGTATTTCTGCATTCTCAGTCCCGCAATTGCATTTACGCTATTGCGTCTTAGAAAAAGACGATTATAGTGTGAAATTGAGGCAGAATTTCGAACCTTCTATCCGACACGAGAACGGGAACATTGTTTTCCTTCAAGCCGCGCAATACGACACGATACATGTTATAATGTTGCGTTTATGAGAGCTCTATCGGTGCAACTCGGCTGGATACCCGTAAGCAATCATTTTGCGTACGTTCGTATTGCGAAACTGGGACAAACTGTGGGAACTTGAAATAAAGGCGGAGCTATTCAGACGATAGTTCTAAAAGAGAATGAAATGAATTTTTTTTTTTCGTACTTTAGCATACAACATACAAAATAAAATTTTACGCAGGTAGGGAAACAAGAGAACAGGAAAAAATGGCGTGGCCCATTTTATAACGTCAGTGCGGAAAGCGCTCAAAGTTGTGAGTTTTCGACACTCGAAAATCTTCCATAGGGGGGAGGTACATGAAATTGCAAAAATCGAAATGTCTTAAAAATGCATAAGCAGTCGAGATCTGATGTTATCTCGAAAAAAAATTTTTGACCGAAAATCGACCTTCTGGGACTAAGTCGTGTTCTAAGCAACCGAAGACCTACTATGGAATTTTTTAGAACTGACTTCTAAAATGACTCACAACTCGTTCCAAATCAGATCTAAATTACTTTAATGTTCATTAGGTATCTCAAACTTGATTTTCATCAAGGTGGTTCATTTATTTTTCACCAATTTCATGTACTCCCTTCTTAGTAGATTTTTGAGGGACGAAAAATCACAACTTTGAACGCTCTGAGGCACCCCTAAATCTTGTCCGATTGAACTGAAATTTGCAGAGATGAGCCAGAAAGTACTTGGTCGGTTTTCGAAGTTTGACGTGACACTTTTTGCTGCCATCCTAACATACATACACCAAAGATGAAAACAGCAATGTGAGTCACTCGAATTTGTAAAAACATGTGATATCCAATAAATTCATAAAAATACAGATATACTTGAACAACAACATTTCAACTTCTATAAATTTAAATAATGACATAAAATTTGGAAGAATTTCTCGAGAAAAATACATGTTGACAAAATTACCGGACAATCGACTCGAGATACCTAAACAGAAAGACGAAAGGTAGGTTTGAAAAGTGTCATAAACTACAACGAAAATGTAGAAAGAATAAAAACGTTTACCTGAATTGTAAACGTAAATTGCCCCAACATTTTGAAAAGTACCCTTCAAAAATGTTTTTTTTTACATTGATAGAAGCCTCGATTCAAGCAATTTAAAGATTTCATAGACATGTATACATTTCACATTTAACTTAAATTATGCCAATATCTTGACCATAAAGGAAGGTAACGTTATTTTTGGAACATGATGTTTATTGAAATATATTCTTATTTATTCTCTATTAAAACAGATTCATGCGCTTCCCAAGTTTTCTTATAGATTTGTCAAGCATAAACAAGTTGAATACCTTCGCAACGAACCGTGAAGGACCTCAAAACATATTTTCAATCCCATCGCACCCGAAGCCATCGTTTGCGTGTTCTTTCCATCCACCAAAAAAACGAACGAAGCAGGTGCACCGTCTGTCAGGTCCCGACTGAAGGCAGTTTCCTTGTTTTTTTTTTTGGGCAATTTTGTAACGCGTGTGTTGAGGTAAACGAACAAAAAAATCCGTGCTGCCAGTCTGCGAGCGAGCATAAAATGTTTGTACAGGCTGCATGTGGCGTGCGGCGGTTGTCTAAAGGTTGTAAAAACACGACAGACAACAAAGAAGGACGCGGGATTCGCATGACAAACAATGAAATATAATAATAGAACACGACAGCATCGAATTGTTTAGTGTCACACATATATCATAATAATGCTAGTACTATTCTTAAATTTCACAAACAAGGCCTACGGGGAAAGGGGCTATTCACAGAAGCGTTCCAGTTTCCAGTCCATGTTTTGTTCAATCTATAAAGGCAATGATGCACCTACCGTAAACACCTGGCAGCGGCGCCAAACAGCCGATCCAGTTCTCGGGCGCCGATCGGCGGCTTCGTCCAACACTAGATTAAAGTTTCTCGTTTACCTCTTCTACAAACTGGATGTACCAAATCGAATACTGGTTCTTCGGTTACCGGTTTTGTTTTAACAGGCGTTACAACAAACCAATCACGCCAATCACATCGAACACAGATGATTTTTTTTTTCAGCACTAGCACAGTTAATTGACAATTTATCAGGTTTGGTCACTTTTTATTTATTTATTTTCTTTTGTTCTTCCTTTCACAGATTCACTACTGCAATTTAAAGTGTTGATCCTCTAAGATAATGGAACACAATACATACTGTAAAGCAGCGAATTCAACACTAGTCATATTATGACATTTATGAGCTGCGTTCACGACAAATGCCAGCTTCGATTTGTTTAATATTTTCAAAATGAAAAACGAGTAATCCTGGCAGAAGAGTGTGCTGAGTGTGTGCTACATGTGTTTAACACATTTTACCTGCCGACAGCCGTAAACAATCTATAAGAGCGATTCCACGACAATTCAAATCGCCAGTTTCAGCAACCTCTCGGAGTTCTTTAAAACTTTTTGGATTTTGTGACATCTGTAATTTAAACTACTTTGCATCCTTGGATCTTTTAAAATATTGGTCCAAGAGTAAAATATCATTTTTTGTAACAGTATAGATTTCAGGAACAGAACTTTTCATTCTTCGATTAGAAAAACAGGAAAAAGTTGTTGATTGGAAAACTTGAAAAAGTATACAGACTTTTAAATAAGTTCAGAATTTTGCATGAAACTCCTCAAAACACGCATGATACCGTACGAACAACTCTTGCCTCGTAAAAAGTCATTCAATATGCGTACAACAAAAACAAAATCAAAACACAAAGGAGCGTTTGCGTCAAGCTAATCATGCGTGTAGAATTCATCAGCTTGGAGGGTGCAGTCGAGCATTTCGTCTATGAAGGTTCAAGGTTAGAAACTTTGTTTACTTTGATAATCTTTTTTTCGGCACCGAATGGACAGGCGCCCTTCTGATGAATAAACATTCTTTGAACTAATCATTTCAAGACAGATAAACAAGTTGGTGCTTTATCGGAAGACGGACGTAAAAAAGTAGAATAGCGCGCGTTGAATTTGACGTCTACTTAAAAATATTCATTTTAAAAACAAACATCGTAAACAGGGCCATAAATGCCGGGCATCATTTTAATAACCCTATCTCAGTGATTGATTCTGTCCGTGTGTAGTTTTTCTACTCCATGGTTTTTTTTTTAGAGAATATCAGAGCATTGACTGCTGGATGCAGAGTGTGGACCTGGACAGACCAAACCAGTTCAGAAGCACCCACAAGCACTAATCGTTACAACAAACATCCCTGCCGTACGCAAGCAAGCCATTCTCCTCGTACATTCCGATCGAAGGTTGGCTCCCATGGCATGCACTCCATGTCTTAGCCACCGGAATCACTGGTCCAAGGTACATTAGCGACAACGTTTCCGGACTATGCAAATCATCAGAACTTAATCATAAAAAAGACAGAATTAACATGTACACGTACACACGATGAATTCAATACAAAAAAGCCCAAAATGCCACTAGGCATCCACGATCCAGCCACAGTCCCCTCCAATCGAATGGTTGCGCATCAAGCTAAGCCGGCCAATCTTCTGCGCTTGGCGTAAGCTTCTGCAACGTTTCAACCGGCAAAACAGCTTCCGCTAGTACCTGACAATCGAATACAACACAGCGCGATGGCTGCAGTTGGTGCTGCTGCAGCGGCGGCCACTTTCTACCAATAATTGTTTTTGTCTTCTCGCTAAAAGTGCATCTTGCACCAAGCAAAATAACTTAAAACCGAGCACCGGAGCACCATCCACGCTCACATGCTTTCTTCTTATTTCCTCGTGGGTACGACACTCGACGAAACGCGACTACTGCGAACCAAACTGGATCGGACGACGGCCACACTTTGACTGCGGTGCGGTCTCACGTTTGTCCATCTGCCTGTCTGCCGTCATCAGTTCAGACTGGAGGAAATAACCTGTTTCACGTGCTGTTTCCACTCTCCCGCTCACGCTCGCTCTCGATGAGTTTTTGTTGTTAGTTTACATAAAAAACACCCATACATCTGCAACCCGGAATCCTGACTCGAAAGCTCGCGATATACAACTGTATTTATCGTGCAAAGATGGCGCTGGAAGCCGAACCTGAAAAAGCACACTTCTAGCCAGCGTTGCCAACCGAGTCTGGGAGCACAGATGAATAATCGAGTGTAATGCTTATTTTCTTAGTTATTAAATTGAAAAGATTATATATATTATTTTCCTAAAAATCGAAAACAAATTGTTTGTTTGAACTTAAGCACAACTACTTTAGAACTATTTCTCAAGTTTTCATAGAATTCCGAGCAATGAATGGGGAGAAAATTAGATCCTTGGAGCGTTTTTAAGCGGCCTGGATTTTTGCGATGAACGTTTCCATTAGCAGTGAACATACACGGAACAATTTGAGGTTAAGGAAATTTTATGAGTTTTATCATTTCAGTTGACCTGTTGAGCTTTTATCATGGTTACCGCAAGCCTCTTTAGATAAAATCACAAAGGTTGTGTGCAAAACCACGACCGCATGGTTGAAAGAGAACTAGATGAGGTTAGATTGCGAAATCTCCACTCTCCAACGGCCAATCCGGTAAAAAAAACCTTATATAGCTCCCGCTCCAAGTGCTTGCCGACAGTGACTAAAACGGCAAGTCTGCAGCTGCTGCTGCTAAAATGTGACCGTTCGTCGCATCGTTCGCAAGTAAAATGATATATTTTAACCGAAGCAAGCACTTATATCGTCAGTTGAAATCAAGGCTTGCCACTTTCAAAAGTACAATAACCACAAAATCAAATTGCAATTCCTGCATTTAAGTGAATGCGTTGTTAATTTTCCAACCGATTGCAGCGAAAAGGGAGAAAATTTCGATGGAAAATAACTGACAAGGGTTAGCCCCCTGTTCTAATTTTAGATTTTCAGTTCACACCTGCCTTAAAGACGTATTTCTACGTCAAAAAAAAAACCAGAATCAATCACCGAGCTCTCCGAAACGCACTGAGAATAAATCGCACGCTAATCCCTAATGCTCTTTATATATGAATGAATGTCAATAAATGAACCTAATCATTCTTTTATGTCGACCCATATCGATTTTTATTGGAACCCACGGTATTTTAACGTGTGTTGACATTTGGCGTGTATAAGCATTGAAATCTGAGTGTAAAATGATTGTTTTTGGTATGCATGACATGGCAAACCTAAGTGTGAGACACTTGATTTCGTGCTGTGAACTGAAACGTAAGTGTATTCCACGTAGATATGAAATGTTTCATCTATTAGCACAGAAGTACAGAAGTCCACTTGGCAGTAACGTGTCGATTTTTTACAGTGTGTTTCACGATGATTTTTAATAGAACTCACAGTGAATCGATAGAAGAGAGAACGCTACTAAGTATTATTATATTTTTTTTCAATCGAATGATACGAACAAATTGCAGTCGTTACGATGGAAACATGAATGTAATTAAAGGGTGTTACGGTCAAAAATTGGACCAACAAAAATGTGGGTAAATCGGTCTTTTTTTAATAAAAAATCAAATCATGTTTTTTTTACGTCCAATTCGTACATAATAAAGCAGAAATATTGACTCAAGCATCCTTTTCAGCAAATGCGAATTGCTGGACCTTTTTTCAACTCCTTCCATCAAGATTTGTATAACCTTCTAAGTCACTTTGTTCGCCGCAAAACGCCAGTTAACCTTGAACTGCATCTTGTTTACAACTGTCTTTCGTGTCTTCTTGGGGTTCCGCTTGACGATAGTCCAGTATTTTTCTATAGAGCGGAGCTCTAGTGTGTTCATGGTCTTTGGCATAACCTGGGCGTTGTTCGCGGCATACCATTCCATGGCCTTTTTCCGTAATGGCCAAATGACAAGTCCGGCCAGAATAGAACGGAACAAGTGTGCTGCTTGAGGAAAGGCAACAGAAAGTTTTTTCAGGCACTCCTGGACATGGTTGATGGAACCTTTGCGATTGAAATGTTGCTCATCAAACCACAGGAGATAGCCCTTTGCAAACCTCAACAGCTTTATGCGTTTGAAAATCTCTGCCACCTTTTTGCCTTTTTCCTAGAAAGGTATAGCAATCACTGGAAAAACCAAAGGTATAAAAGTGGTCCCAATGGCCGAATGTCATATACCACTCGACCCCTTTCGACGAACTGAGCATTTTCTGTATGTATGTATGTATGTGTGTATGTGTGTGTGTGTGTATGTATGTGCAACTTTTTTTTCTCACTCACTTTTCTCAGAGATGGCTGGACCGATTTTCATAAAATTAATTGAAAATGAAAGGTCTAGTTGCGCCATAGGTTGCTATTGAATTTCATTGTAATCGGATTTTTAGTTTAGAGGTTATGTATCAAAATGTAAAAATCACGAAACATCAATATCTCAGAAACCACACAACCGATTTTAATAAAATTGGTTTCAAATGATCGGGCTGTCTTCAGAACCCTTAACTTTTGAATTTCGTAATGATTGAACACATGGTTCAAAAGTTATGTAAAGAAAAGTTATCCTGAGGTTGTTTAAACTCACTCATTTTTCTCAGAGATGGCTGAACCGATTTTCACAAAATTAGTGTCAAATGAAAGGTCTAGTTACCCCATAGGTTGCTATTGAATTTCGTTGCAATCGGATTGTAACTTTGTCCGTTGTTCATGAAAATGTGAAATCACATAATGAAAGTAAACATATTGACTTCCTCCTAACGATCACTGGCTAATTAAAAGGTAGAAAAGTGATCCAAATGGCCGAATGTCATATACTACTCGACTCAGTTAGACGAATCGAGCATTTTCTGCATATAAGCATGTATAGGTGTATATGTTTGTGTGTGGGTGTGTACGTGTGTATGTGCACCTTTTTTCGCACTCACTATTCTCATAGAAGGTCTGACCGAACAGATTTCAATGAAATTAATTGCAAATGAAAGGTCTAGTTGCCCTATAAGACCCAATTGAAGTTTATTGTAATCTGATTTCTAGTTTAGAGGTTATGTATCAAAGTGTAAAAATCACGAAACGTCAATATCTCAGAAACCACACATCTGATTTGATTAAAATTAGTTTCAAATGAACGGGCTACCTTAAAAACCCTTAAATTTTGAATTTTATGAAGATTGAACATGTGGTTCAGAAGTTATGGAAAGAAACGTGTTCTGGAGACTATTGAATCTCACTCATGTTTCTCAGGGATGGCTGCCCCGATTTTTATAAAATTAGTGTCACATGAAAGGTCTTGTTGCGCCATAAGACTCTAATGATTTTTTTTACAAACGGATTATTACTTAGCCTGTTATGTTTAAAAATGTGAAATCCAGCCATGAAAAGAAACATATTCCAAGGCAACTTACTTGGACTCACTCATATTTCTCAGAGATGGTTGACCCGATTTCCACAGAATTAGTATCAAATAAAAGGTCTACCTACCTCATAACACCCTATTGAATTTTGCAGTAATCGGACTGTAACTTCGTCTGTAATGTATCGAAATGTGAAAATTACGAAACTTCATTACCTTAGAAACTACACAACCGATTTGAACAATATTGATATCAGATGAACGGGCTAGTGAAGGGTTAACTGATGAATTATGATTGAACACGTGGTTTCAAAGTTTGGCTGCCCCATTCGTTACCTTTTCATTTGATTGTAATCAAACTTAAGCAAGCGTTATGTTTTAATTTGTAAAACAACGAAAGTCTATTATCTCAAGTATTACACGACTTATTTGAACATAACTAGTGTCATACAAATGAGTCATCTCTCAAACTTACAAATAACAAACTTCATAACAATTTGATATACTGTTTAAAAGTTTTAGAAAGAAAAGAAATTCAAAGACTATTCAACACTTTACCTGCTTCGATCAATATATATGGCCTCAACATGATTTAAATGTGGTATCGTACTATCTGAACGTGCCTGGCATCGCTCGTGATTAAATTGTTTGAAATTAAGAGTCATTGCTTTGATTTCGCTATTTATCAAGTACTAACATTACGTCAAATTTCATACTTTATACTTTAAATACAACATCAATATTTTAAAACCCAAAGAGTGAATATACCTTTATTGGAATGAAGCGTTCATGTAAATCTATTTTTACAAATAAAAGTTTGAATGAGAAAGGCTGAGTCTGACCGCTAGGTGGATTAATTTAGGTTTTTCTTCCAGTTGTCGTATAATATTCCTGTCAGCCTTGATGTAAGTTTTATCATCCTGTACCACGCAATCAATCTTCGTGAGCTTACGCGATAGTTGTCTGGCCGACTTGTTTTACATATCGTCACGATATGGAGTTACCACCTTTTTGTAAGTCGACAGTCCGGCTCGTTTTTTATCTCGATTCACAGGTGTAGACGACACTCCCAGCTTGCTGGCGACAACTCGGACGGAATGGTTGGAATTCCACTTGAACTGCTGGCCACTTCTTTCGTCGTTTTTCTGGCCTTTTTATGGCCGATTTCCCCTCGATTCAGTTTTCTTGTTCTCCAAACACGTCTATTACGTTGGTGACGGTTGATTTGGCCACATTCAACAATTTCGCCAATTTGGCGTTCGGATTTTCGTGATGCACGAGCATAATGATGTACTGCTTCTTTTGCCTCGATGCCATTTCCACAACTGATGAGCAAATGTCAAAATCAAACATAAGGCAAGATACTTTACACACACATCTTTAAAAGTAGGGGTGTTTTTTTTTTTTTTTTTACACGAATAAAATTATCATTTTATACGCATACGCAAACGCATAAAAAAATCTTGATGATCAATAATAAAAGCACATGAAAAAATCCCGAAGTCATCATTCACATTGAGATATCTACAGGGTGTTCAATAAATTATAATACACTTTAAAAATGTGTTTAAAAAAGCTAATACAAAATATTTTCCCAGAACCTTCTTCTTCCTAGAACCTCGGTCTTATAATATGCGGCATTGAATTTCACGTTTTTCTCGATAAATACCAGTGAGAGCTTCTCACACCTGGATACGGCTTCAAACTATCACTTACGCGGCGCTCTGGAACCACATGATGTTTATTTGAAACGAAGGATGCTAGTCAATGCCGGTGCCCAAAACCGATCATTTTGGACATTATGCGGCTCTTGCGAGACCCGAAAACACGAACTTCTGACATGCGTACCGCGAAAATACTTTACTACAACGTCGCAGTACCCCTGCATCGTTTGCGGTAAACAGACAACAGATGACAGCAAGTCGACACCGTGCGTGCTAAATAGCACAGAATGCACATGGTGCGCACCTGGAAGGAAGAAACGAATACTACACTCAAAACAGTGAACTCGCACATGCGTCGTTTTTTGATAGCGTGTAACTATCTTCTCGCTGTAACGCATGCATGACTCAAACGAAGTTTTTAGTAACATCAGGAATACTGAATGTGCAAATTTGCCTGTTAAACACAAATTTTTCGATTCTTTGTTTTTTTTTTCTTTTGCCGTTGTCTAAAAGTTTCTTCAGAGTTTCGAGTGTATATATATTTGCGCAGACTTTTTAAAAATGTGTAACCTGTGAGGCAGATTTTTCGGGGTTCATGCAGTTGCAAAAGTTTTACAATCCTACATCTTACAATTTTGTGAATCGAGAATCCACATTCGAACGTGGCGAAGTGTGTTCGAAATTGTAACCAAAGCCTAAAATCCAGAAAAGCGCAAGTTTAATAATTGAAATACGCTATCTTGATTATTAATTTATTTATTTTGATGTTTAACGGCGCCAATTATATCTGATGACTTAAAAACTAAAAGCAAATTTTTTATCCTCGCTGCCGACTACGAGATGAAATTAGGTCTAACTTAAAACTAGCATGAATTTTTCAATCAGTGTTTTGTTGTTGAATGGTCGTCTGATGCTCTTCGAAAAGCCGATGTCATGAGCTGGGGCAGGGGCTTGTAATCCTAGGGTCCTGGAGGTATTGTGCGGGGTCTAGTTGCTGGTAATGGTTCGTTGTTGTTGTTCGCTAGTGTTCAAGTGGCCATATGGTATGTCAAAGAGTCCGCTTTCTCATTGCCCGGTATCGAGCAGTGAGAAGGAACCCACACTAATACTTAAAGCTTATGAAATGTATTATTTTACGTACAAATAAACCAAAATATTTTGTAAAACGCCAATGAACATGAAAACTGTTTGTGATGAATATTTTTCCAAGCAATGCGAAACCTTACAGTTCTAACAATACTAATTACAAAAAAAATGCTTTTTTTCTCCCTCCCAGGTGCGCACCAACAGAACGGTGAAAAGTTGTATTCGAGCTTATTGGACACCCTGTGCATGCCTACAGTGTTGGCACTTCTAGTGTAGGTCGAAGGTCGAAAGTCATTTTATTGGGTACCAAGCAAACAAATTGGTTCATATAACTCGCGTTCAACTCTGTTAAGTGAACCCTTATTTGGTAGAAAATGATCATATAAGATGCATGAAATACGCCTTTGTGTACAAATCTGGAGGCCATATACGTACATCGTAAGCAAAAATTGGTTACGATTTTGTAAAACTTCGTAGGCTATATTGAATGGCCTCATTTGAAACTTTAAATTTCATTCTATACGACATCGAGGAATGACGAATTTACAATTTTATATGACACGTTAAATTGCTTCATATATAATTTAATATTACGTTTATAGGTTCTAAATTTTATACGATATAAACAAATTTAATGTTGCATCTTATGTAATTTCAACTTGATTTGAGCGACTTAGAATTAACATCTTAATACCACCTCTGGTTTGCTGGGTATTTCAGTTTCGAAATTAAAAAAACAATGATTTTTTCTTGTTTCGCTGAACTTTCACAATCCGCCTCGCTATCGCTAAAAAAATCTCAAGAGGGCTTCACCAAACGACCTGTCGTTTCATTTCGAGTGACTTTTATTTACTTCAAAAAAGAGACCAAAAAGAAACCAAAAAGATATAAGTTTTTTATTTGTGAAAAAGGCCACATCAAATTGCGTCACGGGAAAAACGCTGTAAAAAATTATCCGTTGGGTATTTTGTCTTGAAAATTTGTGTAGAAGTATTTATGAGTGTATTGTTTACACTGTATTTTCATCGCTGTCAGTTTTTCGAAAATTGCAAAAAATGCCGTTACCCGAAAAGCAAGGTCGCGTATTGATTTACACACGTCGCAAATTTGATTTTTGTGGAAAATCGTATAGTAGTTCTAGAATTAAAACCTACAAATTTAAAATTCGTAAAATCGTCAAGCAAATGATCACGAGATGCAGTTTTTTATTGCAATGGTTGTATTTTCTAACCGCTAGCAAATTTTGTGGTGTTTTGAAAATCAAATTTAAAAGAATAAAAATTTCCTTTTATCACAATATCTTTCTTCTGAGGCATGATTATGTAAACTGTGTAACTAATATATTTTCACCTGACAGTCCAATAAGGATAGAGTAGTGTCGCATTACCAATTAGATGACGACGCTGCTGTTATTCGATTCTATTTTTTTTTTTAAATTGAATGTCATCACATCACTCTAGTTTTTTGCTGTTGTCAGAAACTTCGCACGTAAAGGTAAAATCCTTACAATTTCTTTCGATATTGTTATTAGTTTTGTAAGATTGAGACGCGTTAGCGGGGTCAAAAGAAACATTGATGTTCTATCTTCAACAATCGTTAGCATCAGTAGCAGCTGTTACCAAGGATTGAGGCGGTTTTGGATTTTTAATACTAAAAGAAGGGAAGCTCTAATGAACCACAACATGACAAGAGAATACTGGGGAAGGACATGTGATATATCTAATATATAGAAAGTTTACCATATTGTTCATTAATCTTTATTAACCTTTTGTCCTATGATAAGATACATGATTATTTATACGTAAAGCTACACCTCGTTAAGCTATTTATTCTACTGTCGGAAATTTTCTCAAAAACCAAACTACGAGTTACAGACTCGGTTTATGCTGAATCAACATATAACATTAAAACGTGTCATCAGGTTGCCAATTCCAATTATTGTTCTTTCTTTAATTGTGCGTATTAGAATGAAAACATACGCGGGTAGAGTTTCACACAACTTGATTCTGTTCTTGAAGCACGAATGTTATTAGTGAATCATAACGTCATCTCGACCCATTATCTGTAAGTTCACTAGCAAAACAAAACAAAACAATTCAACAAAATATGGAGAAAAATGGCAGGGTTTAGAGCCAAATGTCTAACCCAGTGTAAAGACGTGAGAAATTCGGCATTGGGAGATAAGGAAACAAAATGTTTAAACAAATAAAGGTACAAAACAGTGAAGTTTCATAAACAGATATCATCATTAACTACAATTTCCAAATATCAAAAACAAAACAATAAAAAGACGATTAAAATGACAAATTACATGGACGACTTCGAGAAATGCCTCGATTACCTACTTCCAAACGTGGAAATCGCGTCTAAGTACATAACACCATATATAAACCGAAAATTTGCAAAGTGTAAAAAACAGAGATCGAAATTTTCTTGACTTGAATGCCAATGGAAAACTAGAAAAGAGGAAAACAAGATTCGAGCAAAGAATACAAATGCCAGAGAACATGTTAAAGAAATTAAACGAAGCAAAAACGAAGAACTAATTGGGTTCAATGTTGTAACACCATACTTAACGCCACGCTTGAACCCTTACTGGAATGAATGAATTGTGGTGATGAAATTTAGAATTCCTTCAAAATCACAGTGGTTGATAGGTTGCATGAACTACAACAGGAATTAATTTAAAATTAAAACCATAATGGCGACACGAAACTCAACTATTCCGATGGTTCGGTCCGAGAAAGAAGACAAGACAAGAAATGAGTTCAAGCATAGTTTGAACTCTTTGTGCTTTCGATTGGATTTCTATGATCAAGTTAGTACAGAAGTGTCATGGGATGTGATACGAAAACCACAGGTAGGTCATTACATGATGGTCCCGCCTCTTATCCCTACAAAGATTGGAGGTAGACGATTTATCTATTAGACAATTACATTGACACTTTCTCTACAACCCCTAACCAATTTCATTATCAATAAACAAGAACAAACAAGATATTACAAAAGCACCAAATGTGTGAGGCTTCAATAGTCATTCCAACAGGTTATGGGCCCAGTAAAAAGCGACCTAGTAAATTGTTCGGGAAATTCAGTGGTTGGTTGCCTGTGGTTTCTGCTGGTATAGACAAATCAGCATACTAGCGAAGCTCGGTTGACCGCTTGCCACTTCATTCATTGATTTATTGATTGTGTAGCAAACGCATTATTTAGAACTAGACAATATAGTCATTCAGCAACTCATTTATTATTGTTCTTATAAAAGGAATTAGAATAGATTTAATAATCGCAATAGGTTCCCTTTATTTAGAGATTGCTACCTAGATGATTCCCCGACCAACCCTTCGTGCGGGTGCTAAGGATAGGTAGTGATTTCGCGAGGGGAAATTGCCTCTCGCGAAATACACTCTAGGGTTAGCAGTAAGTACGCATGTAAACCTTTAACTAATCGGAAAGTAAATGCGATTCCGTATGTTCCGCGCCGTACGTACAGGAATTTCGTGGTACGGTGTAGATTTATTCGTATCACAATTCCTGGTAGGGCGATAGGAGTTACCCTACATGCGTGGTGACAGCGGACCTTATCGGAGGAACGCCAAGTTTAGAGACCGCGCCGGTTAATTACGTTCGCGTTAAAGATAGTAATTTCGTCGCGAGTAAAGAAAGAGGCGATAACGCTCCAAACCTTTTTCCCGTTCAGGTACCGAAATAAGGGTAGGCAAATTTGACCTGACTAGGCGTATGGAAATTCTGTCGCGTTCCTTTTCCGTTTCGCCACGAAGATTCGGTGAATCTTCTCTCTCCTTCTTTCTACTATACGTAGGCATAGTTCATAAGATTTCTCTCTGTAAATTTTGCAGAGAAACCCCCGATTTGCTACAAATAAATCATATCACTAGCTAACATCGAACTCGCGGAGTTCTTTCTACGCTACGTGCTCGGGCCATTTTCTCTAGTGGCAATACTTTTCTGGTTAAGTTTTTGTTTGCACTTTGACACCAATCATCGCGAATAACATTGTGGCCAGTTTTGCGGTTGAATAGTTTTTTATAAAAATTAACTGAAGGAAACTTTAGGTGCACGGTTGCAAATGGAACAACTTGTGGACGTTTTCAAAATATTTCAGTGATTGCTTTGTTTACCTTTATTTTAAAGGTATCTAGATTAAGGTTTTCATGTGGTTACTCAACATTGAACAAAGCATTATCAAATCGAAACTTCCAACACTGCACTTATGCTGATTCATAAAGATGTGTTGAAAGACGGTTTCGTTTTAGCGTTGCAACTTGGGTAAATTAATCAATAGTGGACCTCCTGATTTTATGCGATTTTATTATCTTGTCCATACAAAACTGTTTTGTGGTTTGTAATCAATTTCAATAAATGGTCAAACAGCTTGTTTGAAAATAATATCGTTTCGTGTGAACATTCTATATATAGAATTGGTTGCATAAATAATGATTTGGAATAAAAAATCGCTAAAATTACGAAGGGTTCCACTATAGACTAATTTACCCTACACACCCTGCACACCGAAACCATTTTGAAAACGAAAACGACGTGTTAGTGAGGTGGCTATAGAGTAGAACAAATTTTATTTTTTCGGAATAAATATGCAGTTACCGGTAAATTGAAAGAGTTTTCGGGCCGAAGTCTTCAATTGGTAGGTGAATGAGTAATCTCTGAGTGTAAATTAAAAATATAGGTAATGTAGCTACAGTGAAAGTGGTCAAAATTAATGATTTAATCCAGCTTTACCGAGCGGTAGGATTTTTGCCTAGTGTGATGGTGGAGTAACAGCACCCCAACAAATTTGCAGAAATCTGTTGAAAATATGTGATAATCATGGAAGTAGCTATCAAATAGTGAAGATACGATTCTTATAATCTTAAAATAGCAAGATTATCAAAAATTGGCGCAGGTACGTTAGTGAATTTAGGAATAATTGTGATTCGTGGGTTGAGAGTGAAAGTTGTAGGTGTGTGCAACGTGTACGCATAGCGTAAAATTGATGAGAGAGTGTGAGAGAGGATCCGGCCATAATTGGATTGCGAACCGTTTAACCTTAAAACTTACACTGTACAAAAAAAAGGTGGTTCATGGGGTTACCAAAGCTACAAAGGAAATTCAGTGGTTGGTTGCCTGCGGTTTCTGTTGGTATAGACAAATCAGCATACTACAGAAGCTCGGTTGACCGCTCGTCACTTCATTCATTGATTCATTGATTGGGTGGACTGAAATTGTATAAGAAATTTATTATGTTGCTAAGCGTAGTATAATGGACTTATCCAAAGCACCATTTAGAATATAAGTAAACATGTTCTATCAGCATAGAACGACAGTGTGATGACCTGCTACGACAGCACAAAACGGTATCGCAACCGACGTGTGCAATAAACTGATCGCGCAGTGCGATTCATTCGACGAACAACACTCATCGTGTATAGTCAATAAGTGATGACATTCCCGGGTCCGGCTTGGAAGCCGGATCATTTATGCAATCACCACATGGCGACCAGTGACCAGGGATTTGAAAAAACATTATGTGCCCCGAAAGTTGAATAGCCATTCCAACAGGTTATGGGCCCAGTAAAAAAGGACCTAGTGAATCGTTCGAGAAATTCAGTGGTCGGTTGCCTGCGGTTTTTACTGGTAAAGACAAATCATCATACTACAGAACACAGCTTAATTATAAGGATATTACAACGGTAGATTTCAACAAAAAAGGTGATTTCTTTCAATATTACTCCCAACGCATCAAGACGAGCTTCACATGTTAGACCTTATATGTGGATTAGGAATAGGTCAACATGATATGATTTCTGCTTATTTGAATGTTATAAATCCGGTAACATTGAAGTGTTATATACTGTGCAACCCGACACTTTAAAGGGATACCACGATTCTTAGTTTTCGATGACTTCCCAACAGACCAGAAAAACGTATACCCACGGGCTGGATCGTCAAACATCTTTCTTTTGCCACAAGTGCTGCATAAGACACTGGCCACATGCAAGGCACCTAATAAATCACACCAAGCCAGCCAAACTATATTCCATCAATGTTCTGTACTATATTCATCAAAGTACTGTTCGTCACCGGTAAGCATAAAATTGTAATAAACAAAGCAAAACCGGATTTGTATACGGCTGTTTGCGGAGCGCGAAGTAGCCGCACGGAAGAATGCGTTCTCACTCGTCACCTCAGTTGTCGCAAAAATGAAAGTAAATGTTTACCTGGGCTTTACTATAAAAGGAAATTTTGATTTAAATAAAGCAGTCTATTACTGTTCAGATCATCCAATGCCCCAGTACTCCAAGCTAAAATAGCCGAGCTACTTACCAAACGCAAAGTTATAAAGCGGCTAAACTATGGGAGGCTCTGCAAACCTGATGTGCTCAACAGCCATTCCAATAGGTTATGGGCCCAGTAAAAAGCTACCTAGTAAATCGTTCGAGAAATTCAGTGGTCGATCGCTTGCAGTTTCTGCTGGTATACACAAATTAGCCTACTGAGCTGAGTTTTTGTAGTGATAGAATGAGACAGTAAAGATTACCTCCTTTCAGATATCGCACGCAAGACAATTAGAAGGCTCGTTGACTAAGGTTCCTTATAAGAAATGGACAGGTCAGTTGGGCATTACATAGTGCAATTCTAAGTGTCCTTTAACAAACTAAATTCAGACTGAGTGAGTGACCAACTGAGTTCCAAGCAACGTTGCAACTTATATTCATTGTTCCTATAGATTCGGAAGGTAGGATAAGTATCAAAATCAGGTAAAAACACACTCTATTCTTTTATTAAAGTTTAATCATCCAAAGAGAAACCAACATGGAGACAATTAAGAAAATTTGCCTGCTCATCATAGTAATCCTAGCTTCCGCTGAATGTTGCTTTTACTGGGACCATCCAGAATGTTTCAAGTAGGGAAGCCAGCTCCACATCATTCTCGACAAGGGTTACTGGACAATATCTAACAGGACTTCTGGGAAAATGTGCTCAGGCATAATGGAGTCAGGGTCAGGGTAAATTTGGTGTGTGAGGTAGAAAACTAAGAAATATTGTGCAAGCTATGCTTTAAACCTTCCTTCTTCAGAGAATGGAATAAGAAGCAGCTGAGTAATGAAAGGAATATGTTCCAGGGTATACTTGAAAAAGAGCTGAAACACAAGATTGAGTGTGCCCATATATTGTTCTATCTTGTCTGGAGAGTAAACTTTATATTATTTTTATTTGTTGTATGCTTGCATGTCTAAAGTAAGGTAAAGGACCAGATATCAATATCATATATTCTAGGTTTTGGTGTGCTCTTTTTCGCAACTTTAATGAGCGCTTTGCTGACGCGCCAATATCAATAACAATATCAGTTGTATACCTAGGTTTAAACCTTATCTGTACGATTGAATTTCACTGTAAGAATTTTCAGCAGAATAAAACAGTTTATGTTCAACTTCGTAAAGGCAAAGCCATAATTATATAATTACGGTGGACACCGAAGGGCATTCTGCCCAATAAGCATAATCAATACTTTGAACCCACATAGCAACAATCAACGACCATCAGGAAACAGCATAACAAACGGACGCATCAGCAACTCTAATCGGGACCGGACGCAACACGTAGCAGCGAGAGTAGAATTGCAAGCTCAGCAGTTATAGTTATTAAATAGCCCCACTCAGTGGAATTCGGGCAGTTCGTTGAGGAGTTTAGTTGAGTACAGTCGATCAGTGACTTCGCGTGAATAATTAATGTAACTTTTAGTGAAATAATCAAGTTAGATGTAAGTTGTTGGTAGAATAAATATTTTTTTGCCACTCGCAACGCGACTGCTATAATTATATATTGTAAAATTGTTAGCACGCGTGTTATCGGGTGTACGTACAGGATATTGTTGTTTATCTTTATTTTCTTGTCACAAGTCCTGGTGAAGTGACCATACTCTACATACGTATACAATAAGAAGCCCTTCCAACAGGTTATGGGCCCAGTAAGTCGATTCCTAGTTGATCGATCAAGAAATTCAGTGATTAGTAGATTTGGTAAGGATCAGTTTATCGCAATTTATGCCGGAGGTAGCCCGCGAAGTTATCAGGAATAAAGACCTTTTCCAAAAGTATACTCGTCGAACAATGAACAGTAAACATGTTCTAGAGGGCGTTTGATTCAAACTGCAGATATAGAAGTTATTGAAATTATTGAAATTACAGTGCCTAGCTTATCATCCCTAGTGAGAAAGTTCGCGTTGGTTGGTAGTTTCAGTACACAGAACTAGTATGTGAAAAAAATCCAGCCATGAGACTATAGCGTTCCACACACCTCAGATTAGGCCTCTTTAAAAAAAAAAACTAAAATAAAATAGAATCAGACATGTTAGAACCATCGATGAACCAAGCTTTTTACTGAGCATACTATCCGAACCAAACATGGCGACCCATGCTAGATCGAACATATGTAAAAAGAGAAAGAGAGGATTTTTTTCGCAGTAAGAACACCTCCATAATTTCACAAAATGCTCATTTTCCTAGCGTTAAACGCATTGGTCATGCTGCAGAAAGTGACATCACACAACATATGTGACGAAAAGGTTGTGCTCATAAAGCCACAAGCTCCGATCAAGGATCCAGAATTCAAATTATCCATGGTAGAACGAAAAGTGGATAGGCACTCAATAAGGAGAGTTATCCCTGTAAGCTTTATGAGTGTCCAGAGGCACTACAGATACTGCACTCCCGAAATATATTGGACAGAAGATTCTAAATGTAGAGAAAATATAGAGCAATTTGTGCTTGACAAGGAGACAGCAGCAAAAGGCTTCTCTAAGGGCAAGTGTATAGTGGGTAGAGAATGTCTGGAAGGTCAATGCACAGGTGATCTGGCGAACGAATGTCTGACTCCAACTATGGATAGATTGGCGCCTAAGAATGAGCCAAGGTTCACTCGATCCAAGACAAAAATGTTTTATCATTCGTGCGTCCAGTACTGGTCGTGCCACTTTGATTCAGAGTTGCCTTCTACAACTTACCTGATGTTAAATGAAACTTTGAAAATTAGTAATCCCAAATACGGGTCTTTTATCTTTGACGTAATCATCAAAGCATTAACTGCAATAAAGGGGCAATTGTGCCGAATTGAGCAACAAGATTGAAATCGTGAGCACTGAGGTTAACTTGCATTGCTTAAAAGAACAAGAGAACGCACAAAATGCCACCCGATCCACAGGCAAGTCCTAAACAGGTCTATAATAACAGCAACATTAGTGGCCAAGAAATGTGAGCCAATGTTTAAAAATTATACACTCGGGAATTCTGATAGTGTGTTTTATCAGAACATGAGTAAGATTATTGACCTATGGTTTGACCAGCGGAAACTTGTTGACCCAGCAAACTTCGCCAGTGATATTAAGTTGTGTAGAGTATAAGTTTCTTTATTTCAAGTTAACTTAATAAAAGTTAGTTCCGAACTAGACACATATTGTAACGAACGCATTATTTGCCGGCAGACCAGTCATGTTAGAATATAAAGATTTCCTTTGTTTCAATGGGCCGGATCGTAGGCGGTCATTCAACGACTCATTTGAGCGATAAGAAAAGGGTCTTGAACAAATTTAATAATCGCAAATAGAGATTGCTACATAAATAATTCTAATTTGCGTGTTATTCAATACGCATCAATAATCTTGACATTAGTTCCACGGCATGCGTCCATAATGTATTGCCCAGTAGATAGTAGTGATAGCGATGGTTATGACAAGAAGCGTTATCGTTCGGAAAGACACCTCAGATTAGGCCTCTTTAAAAAAAAAAAAACTAAAATAAAATAGACTCAGACATGTTAGAACCATCGATGAACCAAGCTGTTTACTGAGCATACTATCCGAACCAAACATGGCGACCCATGCTAGATCGAACATATGTAAAAAGAGAAAGAGAGGATTTTTTTTCGCAGTAAGAACACCTCCATAATTTCACAAAATGCTCATTTTCCTAGCGTTAAACGCATTGGTCATGCTGCAGAAAGTGACATCACACAACATATGTGACGAAAAGGTTGTGCTCATAAAGCCACAAGCTCCGATCAAGGATCCAGAATTCAAATTATCCATGGTAGAACGAAAAGTGGATAGGCACTCAATAAGGAGAGTTATCCCTGTAAGCTTTATGAGTGTCCAGAGGCACTACAGATACTGCACTCCCGAAATATATTGGACAGATGATTCTAAATGTAGAGAAAATATAGAGCAATTTGTGCTTGACAAGGAGACAGCAGCAAAAGGCTTCTCTAAGGGCAAGTGTATAGTGGGTAGAGAATGTCTGGAAGGTCAATGCACAGGTGATCTGGCGAACGAATGTCTGACTCCAACTATGGATAGATTGGCGCCTAAGAATGAGCCAAGGTTCACTCGATCCAAGACAAAAATGTTTTATCATTCGTGCGTCCAGTACTGGTCGTGCCACTTTGATTCAGAGTTGCCTTCTACAACTTACCTGATGTTAAATGAAACTTTGAAAATTAGTAATCCCAAATACGGGTCTTTTATCTTTGACGTAAATAATCATCAAAGCATAAACTGCAATAAAGAGGGCAATTGTGCCGAATTGAGCAACAAGATTGAAATCGTGAGCACTGAGGTTAACTTGCATTGCTTAAAAGAACAAGAGAACGCACATGAGGAAATTTGCTTCGAACCCAAAGAAAGGGAATTTTTTGGTTACAATGCTAAAACTGGATCTTGTCAAAGCAACGCTTGCTACTTGCCAAAACTGACTGTGTATGAGATACATGATGATGACAATCTGTACTCGGGGAAGCTAGCTGACAACTTGGATCTGGTAAAACTCTACAGGGCAGTGCAATTTCAGGATCTTCAAGGGACCAAGAATATGATCAAGATGGAGAAGCGTCTTGAGAAAGTTGAAAACACCATTTATTGGATGATAGGGCACCTACTTATGAAAAATCTTGATGCTGTGGAAGATCTGATGGGAAGACCCTCTAAAATGAAGCTGGGGGAAGATGGATCCATAATCATTTCACCCTGTAGATCAGACCATGAGAGAGAGACGAAACTGGCGGCATCACACAATCATGGATTGAAGTTGGGATTAACTTGCAAAAGAGTGAATAATGAAGAAGAATATTATTTATTCTGTCCCGAAAACTCAGATTTCTCTCTTATGGGAGAACCAAATTTTAAAGTAGACTCACTATCATATGACGACATTGCCCGTTTGAATGAACATGCCACTGAAACAAGCAACGAGGGAGTTGTCTCAAGCCATCAATACTTTTGGGATGAGATGGTCAAACCAGTACTTTTTTGGGTAGAAAAGCTTGGAGCTATCTATGCTTTCATAATCCTGTTGTCTCACATTTTTAACAAAGTGAGAAGAGAGTGACAATTTGTTTTCCCCTGGGTATCATATATTTCTCTGCTGTCGGGTATTGAGTTTTGTGAGAAAAAAAAAAAAAAAAAAAAAAAAAGTACTCGTTATTCTACGCGCGTCAGTGCAGCCCTCAGCACTGTATAAGTAAAGAGCAATAAGTGTTGTGTCTTGTATTTGATGTAGAAGTTATTATATTATTGAAATTACAGTAGAGCTATCTAGACACCCAATTGTTCCGCAATTTTTATTATTATATTATATACATTAAATTGCAGTAAAGATATCTCATTCAAAAACCGCGCAAAATAGCGGTGATCCACAAGTGAACGTGCAGAACACAGAAGATATTCACAATGAATATCATGCGGATAACGAACCTAAAATCAACTTGTTCGCAATATTGTTTATTGAGGATTCGGGTTCGAGGTAGATCAGCATGCTTGGCGAGACGTGTTCTATAACTAATCCGTCTCGCTACTTCGTATTTGTGTTCGTAGACAAACATAGTTGGGTAGAAAATTAAGATAGTTGTTTTGTACGAGGAAGCGATGAAGATAAATGGTACTAGGCAGTCCTAGTTTAAAAATGAAATGAAGCTGTTGTGTGTTAAAAAGAAGAAAAAAAAAACGTTTCAGATGTACATTTAGCAATTGCCCTATACCATATATACAAACGGTACAACCGCAAGTCAAACCTGAATATTAAGAACAAAAACCAACACAAAAATCGTCATTGTTTTACATATACTATACATAAGATTTCACGTTACTGATCATGAGAATCCCGGACCCAAATGAACATGTCTTAGGAGCAGGGAAAAATGCTGCTATCTTGGCTGTTGTGCAGCAAGGAAAGCTAGCTCAGCAGAAGCAAAGCTTTGTGGAAAACCAAGAAGTGGATAATAAATACAATGCACACCTTAATAATCAGAGGAAGGTGTCAGGGGAAAACGGGACATCCCTCGATGGCGGGGTTGTGATTGGTGTAGACTATGATCCATCTCAGGTCAAAACAGTATACCCAGCTTTCTTCTCATCTTTAAGGAGTGAAGAGCTAGTACACCAATCGGCAAAAGATGCTATCCCACCAGTTAATCAGTACGCGATTAGGAGTTGCCTCTAACACCGGTTGAGTACGTGACATGGAATCCCAATAGTGTATTGACTGTCGACGACTGGGAGGCCATACACTGTTCTTTCCTGAGTATCATGAACAATGACAAGTTTGATGAGAAACTGGTTCAGCAAGATATGATATACTCCGCTTATGCAACACTCATGTCAGCATACCTGAAGACCAAAACACCTGCTGATTGGAATACACATTTGAAGAAAAAGAACATCGAACTGATCCCAGTCACTGTCCAGAATTATGATGATTTGGTGAAAGAACTAGATCGGTTGTACCCGACAATGATCAAGTTGACTGCATCACTGGTCGAAACGGGAGGATACAACAGACCCCATCTAATGGCACTCACATCTGTAGGTCTCCAGACCATGTGCAAATATTTCCAAGACCCAGGATATCAAGTCTGGTTCCGCAACAGATATAACAGTGCTGTAAAGACCATTGGGCGTTGTGCATAAATCACAAAATGGGAAGAGGATGTACCCAGTCTGGCTTCTCTAACCCTGATGAATCAGACCCTGAGTAGCTCATTAACTGTCAGAACCATCTTTCTGGGGATGTGCTCGGGACAGCCGAGCAAAAGGCATGACTGGGACACTATTTGAACACACCATTGGGTTGATGGCATGGGCTGAGGCCACATATGTTGCTACCATTGACAAATATCTTAATACCATGGCCCCCGAACTGTTCACCTCGAAGTTGATGGAAGGAGAAGAGAAAGCAGTCGCTAAGATGTTAAAGTTCATGCGAGAACAAGAGGGGATGGGGTGTTACGTGAAACTTCTAAAGCCGACAGAGGAATGCCACCCGATCCACAGGCAAGTCCTAAACAGGTCTATAATAACAGCAACATTAGTGGCCAAGAAATGTGAGCCAATGTTTAAAAATTATACACTCGGGAATTCTGATAGTGTGTTTTATCAGAACATGAGTAAGATTATTGACCTATGGTTTGACCAGCGGAAACTTGTTGACCCAGCAAACTTCGCCAGTGATATTAAGTTGTGTAGAGTATAAGTTTCTTTATTTCAAGTTAACTTAATAAAAGTTAGTTCCGAACTAGACACATATTGTAACGAACGCATTATTTGCCGGCAGACCAGTCATGTTAGAATATAAAGATTTCCTTTGTTTCAATGGGCCGGATCGTAGGCGGTCATTCAACGACTCATTTGAGCGATAAGAAAAGGGTCTTGAACAAATTTAATAATCGCAAATAGAGATTGCTACATAAATAATTCTAATTTGCGTGTTATTCAATACGCATCAATAATCTTGACATTAGTTCCACGGCATGCGTCCATAATGTATTGCCCAGTAGATAGTAGTGATAGCGATGGTTATGACAAGAAGCGTTATCGTTCGGAAAGACCTACTAGTAATCAGCCTAAGCGTGATCATTCAGACCGTCGGCGTAAGGAAGCCATCCATTTCTTTGACGAATTTAATAAAAATGATGAAATAGAAGAGATTGGTGACCTGATTTCCCTATTCAATGAATGGGATAAGAAGCTGCAGCAACCCGGTGTAGTTGGCTGTATTGATGATGAGTTCTGCTTAATGCTTGATAATACTGGTGGAAGAAGAGCTAGTAGCAACGCTAAGCTTTTGATAGCGTGTCTAGAGATCTAGGAGGAAAGACTGTTGTCGCTTCTGGTACTGATGATTTTCAACATTTAGAGCAATTCTCTCCGATGGATGACCGTGAGGATTTCCTTGATGATTTTATCTCAGGATTAGTCGAGGAATATTCTACGAGACCTGTTGTTGTTGATTTCCATACCATTAAGCAGGATGTAGATGAGGAGCCCATTCCGGTTGATTTCAGTACATGTACTGGACCTGTGGCGCCAGATCTATATATAGACTTTGACTCCTTTAGCCTTGTTAGAGTTGAGATGGACGATCCTCAAACAATGCAGATTGACCCGATCACTGTAGAACCCTCTACCACAAGTTCAAAACGTATGCTTGTAGACATGGAAAACCCTATGTATTCCATTGATTTAGACATCAATGAAATAGGCATGCGTCCCCGTACCCCAGACGATTCATGCTATAGTGGTGAGTCTCGCTCAAGATCACCTGTTTATCGGCCAGAAAGGCCTTTTACAGTGGAGTACTACGTTTGTAGGAATGATAGAGTTATGTGGTTTTATGCACGAGTGAATAGAGTATATTTAGCTGGCAAAGGAATCTCTAAGCGTGTGCAGTTTAGGCCACTGAGCATTAAGAACTTTAAACATGGAAGGTGGAGAAGTAGAGTCTGCGTCTATCGTACTGATGGTCATAATTACCAGCCCGACCAAGTGAGGAGCCGATTTCCAGTTCGTTGGTAATGCGATACGAGGGAGAAAGTTACGACGGGTGTCATGCCTAGAATCGTGATTGCTTCGGGGAAAAGTTTTTTGGCGGGTGCTAGATTAGAAGCAGGTATAGAATTTCTAGATCCGTGCGGGGCCACTAATCGTTAGCGGTCTATTTTCTGTTCTGTTCTCAGTCTGTTAGGTTTAGCCAGCGTCAATGACTATGTGAATTATGGGCGGACAATGCTCAAAGAAAAGGGCGATAAGTCCTTTTATCAGCCGGCGCGTCTGCGTACGCATTATCATCTTAAGTAGGGAAATAGGGAATGCAAATCCGGCGCTTTGTAAACATTGTAACTATCTAAAATGAATGTTGTCGTAGGCGCGTGTAAAGAAAGCCGATAACGTTCGAAACCTTTTTTCCGTTCAGGTACCGGATTAGGGAAAGGCAAATTTGACCTGACTAGGCGAGTGGAAATTTTGTCGCGTTCCTTTTGTTCCCTTAGGAGAATTTTCTCTCTCGAGGAATCTAACCCTTTTAAAGAAAGACGTTCATTTTTTTATAAACTCCTGGAGTCGACACATATGGTAACACACATCAATCCCTATGATATCACAGTCCAGTGCTAATGGAAAACAAATAGTTCAGTTCATTTTTCAGTTCACAAGTCCGTCTTGAAGGTCATCCTTTAGATATAGAAGTTATTGAAATTATTGAAATTACAGCGCTATGGTACACAACAATGTCTAACAACTATGTCTAACCTTATAAATGTCTAACCTTCTCATTATCAGCTTAACGTACAAGCTATGTTTGAGAACACACTTGACAGGTGACATTTAGTCGAGTTTTAAAATCTTGACGAATCCTCCAGCAGATACAACAGTAGTGACATTAGTCTAAGATATGTCTCAAATGTTCTACTCGAAGATAACCAACAAAACTTTTTCCGGAACTTGAAGACGTCGTACCCAAAAGCAGATCCCGGATAGTCATAAATTTCCCATCGCCGCAAGGAACAATAAGTGTTGAGTCTGGTATTTGATGAAGAAGGTATTATTAACATAAATATTCAGCACGACTCAAGAATGTCCAGAAAATCAAATCTCGGCAAGAGATCCAAATCTCCTTCTGCAGATCTAACTCGATTTGACCAAATTTTCCAAGATCTTAAACCAGACGGACTATCAGAAGTACTACACGATGCAAGCAATTCGAAATCATTCAAGATCGAGTTAGGGGTAGAAGATGAAGTGTATATGTATGACCAGACACGGGACCCAGACCACAACGTTGGGTTACTGGGACACTCATCAGGCCTTGGATTGAGCGATTATCTCAAATCCGTGTATGACAAAAATCGAAAGCGCAGAAGATCATCAACTGATCCAGCCCCACACCCTCCCGGGAAACAATCGCACAAATCCCCCCGAAGAGACACATCAGGAATGAAGAGTGTTTGTATCCCATCTGAGTTGCGATCCCCAGAACTACTTGACTCTGTCGTGGCATTAATTATAAATTTCGCCAGCAGTTTGCCCCCCATTTGGGTCCGCCCCGGATACCTACAATATACAGATAAACGACAGCATTAGTTCAAGATATGTCTCAAATGTTCTACTCGAAGATAACCAATAAAACTTTTTCCGGAATCTGAAGACCTCGTACCCAAAAGCAGATCCCGGATAGTCACAAATTCCCCATAGCCGTAAAGAGCAATAAGTGTTGTGTCTGGTATTTGATGAAGAAGTTATTATATTATTGAAATTACAGTTGAAATATCTAGAGATATAAGCTCGTGAATACACAAACTCTTGAGCTTTTGTATAAACGATTGTCTATCATACAAAAAGTATTATCACATAATCACCAATAGCCAATAGAGAAAGAAAAAACGAATTTCTAAAACATATCCGAAATACAGTAGAACATAGAGCTTAATACGAAGTTACTTTTAATATATAAGTTGGTTCCGGACATTCCAGAGATAAACTCGCAGACATAGAAGTTATTGAAATTATTGAAATTACAGTATGATGATACGGAATGAAACTGTTCACTAGTCACTAGCTGATTGAGATGAATGTTTTCAACTCATTTTGCTGTAATACAAATTCAACCAGATTTTAGATTTTTTTTTTCTGGAGTGCCTACACCAGACCTCAAAACACTGCTCCGGCACCATTGTCGTATACCAACTCTTTTGTACGGCACCGTAAACCATAAACTAAACAAATATCGAATCAAACCACTGACCCGCGCAAGTAAGTTCCGTTACTTACTGAAGCCTTATGCCTAGAGTACTTTGCCACAAAATCTGGCAAATCGGTAGTGACGATATCGCGTCTTCCTGAAGGGAAATTTCATCGTGTCATGTTGGATCTTGTCAAGACTGGAAAGGCTACTCTCCAGACTGCCAAAGCGTACATTTGGAGCGCTCTGGTCACTAAGAACGAAAAGCTCAAAGATGGAAATTGGGAGTGTTATAAAGTCATCATAGGAAAGAAGGATGAGGACATCAATATCGGGAACATAATATCCGGACAGGTAGCAACCACTGGGGATTGCGTCCTCGCAGGTGGCGATGAAGAGGAGCCTCCAGAAGAAGAACAAATGTGGGTGCTTACTTTACTCATGGCGCCTTTTCGTATACACTCTGGAATACGAGCGGATTACAAGAAGCAGCTCATGGCAAGATTTAAGGAAATTCTAGCGGACTATCGAGTCAATACAGGGCCAGCTTGGACATTGGAGAATTTCCTGAGCGACAAGGGACAGTGGGAGCAAGACGAAGGGTATTCAAGACTAGCGGCTGCCGTTGATATGTTTTATACGAAGTTCTCTCAATCCAGTTGGGCCAGACTACGTCTAAGCACCTTGAGCGCCCGATACAAGAACTGTGCCGCTCTGACCGGCATCGAATATCTCCGCAAAGTTGCCTGTTCTCAAATCGGTGAATTGATCATGTGGGTCTGGACTGACGAAATCGCCAAAGACCTAAAAGCGGTTTTTAAATCCGGAGAAGAGTTGGATAGTATGGACTCTTATCTTCCGTACATCGCCAGTATGCACCTGGCAAAAAAGAGTCCTTACTCGGCCTCGCACTGTACAAATCTCCACTACTTTATACACCTCTCGGGGTCTCTAATCGGACAGCTCCATCCGAAAATTTTATTATTATATTATATACATTAAATTGCAGTGAAGTATCTTGACGAATCAAATGCGACTAACATTATTGCAACATTATATTGTTTGTTTTTTTTCAGACCTCAAAATCACCCGTCAGATAGCTGCTCCGCCAACATTAATGGCAGCTCCAGAGAGGAAAAAACGAATTTCTAAAACATCCGAAATAACAGTAGATTGGTAATACCCATTTGATGTAGAAGTTATTATATTATTGAAATTACAGTGGAAATACCTAGGCGGAACTTTGGAAGCTCCATCCGCAAATTTTATTATTATATTATATACATTAAATTGCAGTGAAAGTATCTTTACGAATCAAATGCGACAAACATTTTTGTAAATTTATATTGTTTTTTTTTTTATAGACCTCAAAACCACTCCTCAGGAAGCTGCTTCGCCAACATTAATGGCAGCTCCAGAGAGGAAAAAACGAATTTCTAAAACATATCCGAAATTACAGTAGATTGGTAATACCCATTTGATGTAGAAGTTATTATATTATTGAAATTACAGTGGAAATACCTAGGCGGAACTTTGAAAGCTCCATCCGCAAATTTTATTATTATGTTATACACATTAAATTGCAGTGAAAGTATCTTTACGAATCAAATGCGACTAACATTTTTGTAAAATTATATTGTTTTTTTTTTCAGACCTCAAAACCACTCCTCAGAAAGCTGCTCCGCCAACATTAATGGCAGCTCCAGAGAGGAAAAAACGAATTTCTAAAACATATCCGAAATTACAGTAGATTGGTAATACCCATTTGATGTAGAAGTTATTATATTATTGAAATTACAGTGGAAATACCTAGGCGGAACTTTGAAAGCTCCATCCGCAAATTTTATTATTATATTATATACATTAAATTGCAGTGAAAGTATCTTTACGAATCAAATGCGACTAAAATTCTTGTAAAATTATATTGTTTTTTTTTTTCAAAGGATCAGGACCACTCCTTGAAAAGCTGCTCCGCCAACATTATTGGCAGCCCCAGAGAGGAAAAAACGAATTTCTAAAACATATCCGAAATTACAGTGGAACAACACCTATCGTGGAGAGAACAACAAAGGGCAGAAAGAGAACATGGAGGTATCTAAGTGGAATGGTAATAGCCATATGATGTAGAAGTTATTATATTATTGAAATTACAGTGGAAATATCTACGCGGAACTCTGAAAGTTCCATCCACAATATATATTATTATATTATATACATTAAATTACAGTGGATGAATCTAGTATACTAACTCGTTCGTACGGCACTGTAAAACATAAATTAAACAAATTCCCAATGGTAATTTATCATTTAAGGCTTGTTCGCGCCAAACCTGGATACATCTCATGAAATGTTCCGTCAGTAAGTGAAATATTTCACAATGTGATGCACGGTTGCTTACTGTTTGAAAATATAAGATTGGTCTACCGAACAAACGTCTGGTCGATAGAAGAACGGGTGCGAAAAGTAATTGTGAGCGGTCGCAATTAAAATCCGAAGCTATCAATTGGAAGGCTTGCCAAGAAGTTTGATTTACCTGCAAGCAGTGTTCATAGCGTCCTTAAATCGTTTGATGAACGTTCAACAACAGCTAGAAAGCAAGGAAGTGGAGCATAAACAGATTTGCGGAATAGACAGAGGGATACGAATTAGAATACAGGTTTATATAGGCAAACTCGCAACGCGATCAACAACCAGCTACTGCGTGACATAACTGCTGGTGTTTTGTAATCTCGTAAATCAAAGTAAAAATACCCTGAGTTGGGTTGTTAGATTATACTCTAATTTGATTTCTATGTATCAACGCAATTTCGTGAAACCTAATATTGAAATTTCACAACTTCGCTCTTTGTTTTTTTTTTTTTTTTTAAGTGACTGTACTGATACTTGAAATGAGTGATAAGCAAGATCGTTCCAATAAAAAAATGTTTTTAACCAACTAAACGAAAAATTAACGCCGAATAAATTCCCATTGCCACGTATAGACGGAATTTTAGACCACATTAGACGAGCCAAATATTTTTCAACATTGGATTTAAGGTTATATTGTACTATATTCGAAGAGCATGCTTAATTGTCATTTGCACCACAAACTGTGTTATTGCACACTTCATGAACGATATAGAATATTGTCCATATACGGTTATTGATAACCAGCAAAACCAATTTTCGAAACATCCAAAATTACAGTAGTTTGATAACAAACATTTGATATAGTTATCACATTGGAACTGAAGTAGAAGCATTTAATTTCAAACCAGTTTTTTACTTTAACTTTCAGATGCGGCTATGGACGGATGCGGCTTTAAAAATGGCGGGTACAGAACAAAATCAAATTTTTAAGATTCCACTTCACGTAAAATAAATCAAATTTTTACTATTTGAACACTTTGAAACTTGGCACCGTGGTGCAAACAGTAGAAATTATCCTAACCAAGCGATGTTAGCAACAATTCCCGTAGTTTGGTTTTCAGCAGAAATGTTCTTAAACAATCTAATTTCTAAAAGATGTTCAAAGCACCTTATGCATTGTTGTCAATCCTTTCGTTCTAAACTAAAAATTTTCAAAATGACCTAGTTGTGAAGACCTACAAAGACACAAAATCACTAGATTGTAGAATAAAGTACCCTGCACATAAACACTTCAAATATTCTAAGACTATCTCGATTTGAAAAGGTGTACAGAATAACCAATTTCACCATCTTAGAACACAAAACGCAAAAGTTTAGTTGACGAATGCCTCGAGCAACACGACATTTCGTGTTTTAGCTTTGGATGTATGATCTGAGACCACCCTCTCGCGAAGGAACTTACAATTTCACCGGTGTACCGACGTTCATTCATGACTGCCGTTGTGACCGTAGAGACAACCTTTCTCTGGCACTTTGCTCTGCAACTCTGGCAGTGGTGAAATCGCGACCGGTACGGAAGCCTGCTTCCATACCTCGTGGTTCTCAATTCAGCACATAGATTTCATTCCGTTTCGTACTGTATCGTGAATTCTCCAGGTCAAACTAGCCGGCTGGTACCGCATTCTGGATCACTGTTTGAAGAAGAATAAAGAAGAAATATTAGCAAAAGCACGTTTTTCTTTTAACAATGTACTCTTTCAAAATGGCTGACGTATAAGTTTTTTTCAGTATCATCTGGTTTGTGTTAAAAATCTACCAAACTGCACTATTTCCTACTGATTACCTTAATCACATGTTTGCTTTTTCATCAAATATTATTTTCATCATCGATTCAACACTGTCCTGCAGCCGCCATTATTAAAAACTCTAATACGTAATAGGCACGCGAAAATTCAAAGGCGATAGATTTTGTTGGTTTTCCTTTTGCTATGACTCTTTAGCTTGAACACATTGTTTAAAAAAACTAAATGCATCGCTTATTTGCAGCGTCAGTTTTAACTTTTGATCACACACCAAATTGCACACCGCAGCATGGCAAAATGCTTTCCTCAATTTTACGCTGCCGAACACAGAATGATTGAATAAGGCAACCGTAGCCAACATTTATTCAAGTGACGGTCGAATTCAGCAGATGTTCGGGTATACAAAAGCAAAGTGTACCCACACACTAGCATAGCGTAGTGCTATACGAAGGTACGCTGTCATTCCTACTCTTCCTATTACAGTAACTGCTGCGTTTTTGTTTGCCTGTGCAACACAGCCGCCTTTTTGGCTACCCAAATTACAAGCGTAACTATGAAAATTCTGGCGGGTTTTTGTCTGTATTGATGCTGCTAGATAAGATTACCTGTACTACAAGCCTTTACGATTACCTGTACTACAAGCGAGAATATATCGAAACGATTATGACAAGTTTTTAACTGTATTGGTGCCGCTAAGTTTACCATAACAATTCAGCAAACTGCACGAAATTTTCCTATGTTTCCGGCGCGATTTTTCGACTCCGTATTTTACGTGCTACTGTCTGCAAATAAATTATTTCTAAACATAAAATTATAATTGGTCAGCCATTTTGAAGCGTTTTTTCATTATAGTAAAGGTATAAATATTTTATCGTCTGTTTTATAATTCAGGCAGTCATTTTGATACTGTTAACCGGAAAATTTTCTTCCGCGTGTTTTTCTATCATCCTGCGCATTTTTTCATCTTCTTGAGAATGGTTTCATTTGATAGTTACCTTTTCTTCTAATGTTACATTGGGAATGTTATCCATTGATTTTTAGCTACCTGTGGCATTCCGACTTATGCTGCAATTGGAGAATACACAACAAAACATCTTCGTGTGATCATTTTTAGTGAACGGTATTGGTGTAAATCTGAATCCGGTTCGTTTATATGAATCTTACCTATGAATTTTTAATTTTTACCGACTGATGAGCAACTGGAACTTTTGGGCAGTTAACATTTTACACACTTTTGCTAAGTAATTTAATGATTTCTAGAAAAACAACATCGAACGTACGTCGGTATTTTGAAACGATTGCGATTTTTTGTGTGTATCAACAAATTTAGTCCTTTTTCTTGCTTGTTCTGTTTTATTATTGTCATCGTATGTAATTAATCTTCACGTTTGTAAAACAATCCACCATTTTGTTTGTTCCTGTTTGAATGGGTTCATATACCAATGATATGATAACAAAATTTAGTAATGTTTTCTTGATTTGAAAATGGCACGTAAAAACAAAATTAAACTAAGAAAATAAATTAAAAAATCCATGAAAGAAAATGTGTAACATATGTAGAGGCTTTAAAATGTTGATATCCGACAAGGCTGAATTTATCACGATTTGGCTTGATTTTGTGATCTACACAGTAAAAAAAATTTACATTACTTTAAATGCACATAAATGGAGCATTGGAAACCACGTAATATTTCGTGAGGCATTATATTCACATGCAAAGTAAATGAATATATTGTGAATTTGCATGCAAATTTATATTCGAAGCTTTAAGTTTATATCAATTAACGTACAAATTTACATGCCTTAAAACGATTCTGTTTTGTACATTATTTACGGTGTGAAATTGTATATGTTTTTCACTTTATGTGTTAGAAATCGTTATGTGCTTTCATTTGTATTAGTTGTAAATTTCATTTTTTGGTACTGTGTAGTGTATGGATCTCTCGCAGTCGGGTTTTCGTGGCCACGTGTTTCATAAAGTAGATAAATAGGTCAAAACGACTTCTTAGTAGGTACTTTAGATTTGTTTTCACATTTCGTAGAAAACCATCAGAATATGTATTGCTGATTCAGGCCTGAAAAAAATTCATTTTCTACCACTGTTATAGTTGAAAGTTAAATTTTTCGGAACGCTTATACCAGATGATTCCTGCTGCTTTAATCCAAATAGAATTTCTTGTGGCTTCAAACCAAGAGAGAGGATTTTTTAGTTCACCGAATTAAGATCGATTAAATTGATTCTTTACCTTCAAGTGTTTCACAGGGCCAAGAGCGTCGAGTTTTATTTACGACATACACAGATTCGTGGGTTACTCATAGTCCAACATGTTCTTCAAATCGGTGTTGATTTCTTCCATTTCGAGCTGATATATATTAAACTTTTTCGCATATCATGTGTTGTTTTCGACTGTGTAAAATCTATCAAGCCATTCTTAAGTACTGAAGCATTGAAACTTAGTTTCAAGTTGTAATATTTCGAAGTACTTGATAGGACTCACACTTCTTATATAATAAATTTTCCGAGAAATTCATAGTGCATCATAAAGTTACGACCTTCAAAATTTGCACCAAGCTGACACCTAATGAAAATACAGACCTCGTTCGATTTTGACAACATAAAAACTTTGGACCTGTTGCCACCAGCAACCATCCAAGCGTTGAATTGAATTTTCGCTTCAGTCCAGTAGGCGTTCGGATACCGCTACATAATTGGCTATTGAATTTTATCTTTAATCCAGTAGGCATCATAAAAAATTTCAATTGGACGTGTGTGTTGCCAAAATCAAAGAAGGCCTGTAGTTATTTTTTCCAGAAATAATCCAGAGAACCTTGTTCTGTATTATTTCTGGGAAGAATATGCTTTATTAATAAATTAGCACAATTCGGACATTCTTGGTTTTTTTTTACATTTTTACATCTAAATAAAACAGAGTTCGAATCAAAAAACGAAATTTTGCATCTAAAGTTGCTGTCGTATGTTTATCCAAGTTTAGTGAAAAATATTTCATCGTCTGCTATACCAAATTTGTGGATTATATTCTGGTAGGTTGTCAAATTAATTATGTAAAATTCTCTAGCCTATTTGTGGATTTGTTTGTTTTTTTTTTTTTTCATTCAGATGTTCCTACTAAGGATGATTTTTTCGTTATTAGGTTTCTGATTATGTACGAATATGGTACATTTATCATGCACTGAGTTTAACGAAGGAATTTGTCTTTCTTCACATCACGTTTTGTGGGCATACAATTTTTGAATGCTCATAATTGGATATTAGAAATGCACAGGATGTTTCATAAGATAATTAATTATCATTTTCTTGTTACGTGACGAAAATTGAGAAAATATTTCAAGGTCAAATGTCCTTATACAACTTCCATGAGGCTCGCTCATTTCTCTAATACAGATATCAGTATGTTAGACTAAATGGTTCCAAATACATTTCTATTGGCCAGCGATGACAGCCAGTTAGTAATCTAGCGAAACGTTTGACAAAAATTGCTGAGGTGTTTATAAACTAACGTGCCTGTTCAGAAGGATCCGAACCACCCTAAGATTCCTATAAGAAAGTTGATAAGGCGATTATTTGCATTAAGCGTCTGCCTGCTGACCCGTACGGTTGTGAGTTGCCTACTAGAAAATGATATTTGCTGCTTTTTTCAAAAGAGAGCGAATCAACTTGAGATGCCCTCACAGTAGAAGAGCAAATTTCACATCGGCTAATGGCTATTGATGTACGACTTTTGGCAAAATGGAACCTTGGAGTGCGATTCTTAGCAGTTGGGATTTTAAAGTTGTGCTGTAGTCCTGTGTTGAATTGATATTTCCAAAAAAGAGATATCGCAGCAGTACAAGTGTTAGATATAGCTGAAGTCAAGTTCAACCTATCATACCATTCATAGTCCTACGTCAAACCTGCACTTGTGCATCTAGGCATACCCTTAAACCTTAAAATTGAAATGATCATCGTTCGCAAATATTAATGATTTCAAAATTACCATTCGATACAGACGAAAATTATGGATTTCATGAACATACAACTTTGGAAGATCAACAAGCATATTTCCTATTTATTCCACCCAGCGATGGGTTTCGATTTCTAATTTAGCATTTTATTTTCATTTTTGGGAGCTTCATGTAAGTTAGAATAATTCTCGTTTGTTTCTGTAGTTCATAACACAAAATCGATATTAAAAGTTTGTTTACCATTCTTCGAGAATAAGGTCGACTTTTGGAACTTCATCTTCTTCGGAACAGTTCTATCTATATTTTGCCAATTCAGTTAGTTATTAACGATTGAATGAGGGACTATTTGAAAAAAGATCACACAAGACAGGTTGTTAAATTCTACTTAGATCAGATTCAATTAAAACTTTTTGATAATAAAATACTACTTCATAGTTACGTTTTGACATGATTGCTTTATTTAACTTCTTCTCCCAACCGAAACGACCGCGCTTACTCAATTGAGGTTTGTTTTCCGAAATGTTTGGAGTCATCCTTTTCGGTACGAAAACAAAATTTTTGTTTTTATACAAGTTAACCCTCTAGTGCCCAAATTAATTTTCATGCGGACTTCGAGAAAACCATTATGAAGCTTTAAAAATATTTTCAAAGTTCTTATTGAATCATTTCAGAGGTTCAACAGAAGACCGTCTGAAGGCGGCACTTGGCACTAGAGGGTTAAGATAGACTGGCATAACGGTAGAACACTAAGTGCAAGCCTTTGTGTGAAAAAAAAAGCATTCGTCATTGAAGATTTGTCCTTGACGGTCCCTGATACGATTAACGGTTGACTCATTTTACCGCATCCGCAGATCGCTTGCCAGACAAAGTTCTGGTATGATGCTTTCTGAATTTTTTACATGTGTTGTCCAAAGTGCCGCATTCATTACCATGACACTCAAATTAGTCAATAGCCTTCCCGGCCCGGCCTACCAGATGTGCAGATTTGTCTGCAAAATGCAGATTTCTAGAGTCCGTGTGCAGATTTTTATTGATTTGCAGATATTCCATAGTTTCTGCAGATTTTTGTCAGAGTTTTCTTATATTTGCGCTGATTTTCTCCTGGCGATCTTTGAATCTGCGATGCAGTCGTTTCTCTTCCGCTACCATCCTTTTAACTAGAAGTCTGATGTGTTATTCAAATCGATGAGAAACAATCGGAATTTCGAAGTAGGAGGTTTTCCATGCCAAAAAACCTATGGTCGTTGACCTATGATACTTTGCGTTTTAATGATACTTTGCACACGGATTTGACTTAGTAAACTGCGTATTTTGTGTGAGCAAACAAATTTGTCACACTCAAGAGTGATTTTTCCTAATTAAACTGGAAGAAGATTGAAGAAGAAACTGGATTCCATATAAATATGTTTTGTATAAATACAAAATACTAAAAAAATAACTTGTGAGAGAAGTTCTCTGTGATGGTTATTCAATCCAATAAGCAAAGCAAAGCCTTGGTGCTACATTCCGTATCGAAATTCGACCTTCTGTTTTACTATACACAGACTTCGCAGCCGATTGTTAAGTGTACAGGACAATTGCGAGGCTAGCGCTACGATCCTACTGACACTAACAAATTGCTCCCGAGCCGAGCTCGAACATACGACGACTGGCTTGTCAGGCCAACATCGTACCTCGAGACCAGCTGGGAGACTTAATTCAATCCAATATAAGTTTTAAATACAACAACTTCGAGCTTACATTTTGTTGAAATTGTAGGATAAAAAATTTAATCCACAAGAGCGAAATTCGAAATTGCGCAACCAGTTTGTCGCAAAATCAAGAAAATAAAGTAGGTAATTTTCATTTACTTTTACTTCTAACAAAAGAACTGATGCAGTGTTTTCTTACGTTATATCTGAGTTCGCTGTCTCTTGGTATCCAACTATTCGAACAATTTTTAAACTGCTACGCAACAGAAATCAATTTGAAGAATGCCGCACGTATACAACATCTTTGAAATAGATTATTTTTATTTTTATATAACATTAACCCATCATTGCATTTTTGTTTTTCTTCATGATATGATTTTGTTAGTTTTAGAAGAAAGCTTACTTCCTTTTTTTACCTCAACCATGCAATACAATCCTTAATTTGGCCGTGTTTCGTGCGAGAAGATACGATACTAAAAATGCTGTTAAGAATTGCTACAATGACTTATCAATCCACAAAATTTACGTTCTAAAAATATTTCCAAACCAGTCGGAGCTTGAATGACAAAAAAACCTGAATGAAACTGGCAGATATACAAAAAACTGGAAGATTTTGGGATTAAACTGTCTGACTGGATCACTTGAAAAAAAAACTGGAAGAATCCAGTTTAAACTGGAACATTGGCAACTCTGACCGTAACCATTTCTAATCGGTACGCTTCTAACAACTTTATCATTTTTATTTAAATTTTGTCGTTTTATGTCTTTTTAAATATTTTTTACGAATAGAATTTTTATTCTTTGTGCAATTTTACAGTATATACCACATCTGCGTCGCGTTTTTATGTTCTCACTTATTTACGTTGAAATATTTTACGAATTACTTAAAACTCCTAAATATTTAAAATTGTTAGAAACTTTAATTCAAATAACTCGAAAACCGATGCATTTAAAATATTAACTACAAAGGATTTTTTGATTTAAAACGACTGTCTGAATCTCTTAAAATCATTAGAATACAAATATTTTGAAAAATGTTGAAGTTAGATTTTTTTTTTCAAATTAGTCATTCTTTTATCTATCCTGGACTTTTTTTTAAGTTGCCTAATAACTTCAACTTTCTAGAAAAAAAAATTCAATTCATTTTTTTTTAATTAAATTGGAATTTAGTGTTTATTTTCAATTTTTTTTTGGTAAACACTACAAGGTATACAGCCCTAGGGTTGTAAGAAATGGTGATGTGGGACTAAACTCTGTAATTACTGTAATTACAGGCACAATAAATGAGTTTGTTCAGTGATTTATTTTGATTTTTAGCCTCCCATTCATTTTTTTAAATGTATTTCGAAAGAACTTTATTTACACTTGGTGATGTTGTGCCTGTAGTGTTTTTTTTTTTTGTGCAAATAGCATTTAACAATCACAACGAAGTTGAGAATAATTTTTGTTTTTTTGCTTCACAAGTTTGTTTCATTTACAAACAATTACATTCACTGTATTACGAAGATAGCTAATATAAGCTAATACAAGAACTTGCTCGTTGAATATCATGTCGGTCACGATTATTTAGTGAACATCGAAGATAAAAAATAAATATAAATAACTTATAACCGTTGCAAAAATGTTCAATTCTTGTTGAGTAATTTATGGTTCTTATGGTAATCATATTCATGAGATAAACTTTCAATCAACATCAGTTGCAGCATTGCAGGTTTGATTGCACGCGAAGTCGTGGCCGCTGCAATGATAGACGACGAGAAACTAGCTCCACATATACTCTACGACACTGTTGCTTTTACCAGCATGTTTTCTTTCAAGCCATCAGTTTCTATTACGCTGTAACAGCAGGTTTAGAAATTGTTCAAGAAAAGGGGTTGTTTCAAACTTTTCGAAAAACCTTTACCTTCGAGACATCAAATTAGTCTAGGTTCATGGAAGCAAACATAAATTGACCTATTGGGACGGGGAGACTCTGTCATTTTTTTTATATTGATACAGAGAATATCACAGGGAATGGTTGGTGTCTATTCATGTCGTCTGTGCTAGGAATGCTCACATGTGATTAGTCCATTGTTCGCGTAATTGTCCTTGGCACTTTTTATCGATTTTTACCGCTTTGCAATGAAAAAATAATGATAACTAGCGTATTACAAAATTGTTGAACATTCTACCTATCCACCAATGTATTGGTTATTGTTATCCATCATGTGGTTATGTTGTTATTATCGTTCGAAATCTGACGCAACATTTGCCAGTTTCATTTCCAATTTTACAGAATGCATACCAGTATAGGAAACAAAGACGTAGTCCCACGTGAAACAAAAAATTTCACGGTGTGTATTTTTGTGAAGCATTATTAATTTCTTACAATTCATTCTCAGAAAGTTTTTTTGTGCAACTAACAGTTTCTGAACTACAATGCTTTGAATGCAACCCATGTCAAAATTCATGCGCCCTTTTAGAAAATAACTTATACTGCCTATAATCGCATATCAGTCCCATCTGGAAAATTATCGAGCTGAGCAAACGGCGCTAGGAGATATTTTTCTTGCTTTGAGTATTTTTTCGACATAATGTTATGAAATAGACTTTAATCATAACTTCTTTATCAAAGAATTGCCTTTCTCGTGGAATTTACTATGAAAAATAAAGAAGAGACTGATATGCGATTATTTAGTCCATCGAGTAGCAAAATAATCGCATACCAGTCTCACTTTCAACCGCTCGGTGTACGAGTAGTCATATTTTTCTCGAGTATTTTGAATATGGACAGACGTTTATGGCCGCAAACAGCTTCTATGCTGCATGAAGAATGGCGAAGACGTTCATCCCGACTTTAAGGTTGTCTTAGAAAAAGCAAAATATAAGGTTGAAGTTTTGGATATGCTACTAAACAATTTCCTTTCTTACGTCTTCAGTGTTCCGCAATACGTGCTGAATAAAACTATTCCGCATTAGCCAGTGCATTTAGCATATTGGAAGATATGTATCTTCTTTAATGTTACAACGTGGATAGATTTGGATTCTAATTGTTAACTTTTTTACTTAAATGTTATTTCTCAAATTGTTCTCTTTAATTATACCTACTAGTCTACTGCAAGTTCAACAGGAGATCCCTCTTGAAGCATGAATTTGAATTTAGTAGCTTGATTGAGGTTGGCAAACTATTCCAGTAGACAATGCCTCTAACAAAGAATGATTGGCTGTAGTAGGAGGTACTATGCTGAGGTAATTTAAAATTTTGTGAACGTGTGCCCCGCAACGGCACAAGCTTTTCGGAGCAGAGATGCCCGAACTTTTTCGCTAAAAACCGTAGATTCTACGGATTTCCCATATAAATGTTAATCCGTAGATCTACGGATAAATCCGTAGATCTGGCAAGTCTGTTTCGGAGAGATAGTTAGGAGTTTAGTTTTAATAATTCTAAACAACATACAACATGATCTGTATTTATAGAAGTTTATAAAAGAACACCCTATTAGACTCTTATGCAAATGTGAAACACGTGCATATCTTGACAGGTTGAAAGTATACCGGACACAAGCATTCAACGCTAGACGCAACTTATCAATTGACCTACTCAAGACATTGGAGTAAATGAATTCACCATAAGTGAAGTGGGGTAAAAGCAATGCTTTGAAAAGTTTAATTTTGGTCAGTGTATCGTAATGTTTAGTTGTCAAACTAAGTCGTTTCAATGAACCGTAAATCTTTGCGCATTGACTATTAATGTGTGCATTCCATTCTAAGTTATTTTTAAAGAAAACTCCTAAGTTATTCACGCAGCTTACAAATGTAACAACGCTGTCAATAAAAATAGGTAGAGGGTATGGGGGAACTTTTTGTAAATTAACCCTTAACAAAAAGCAGTATTGCTCAAGGCTATTATCCTTCTGATTGACGAAACCTATAACCTTTCAAAAAAAATTTTTCAAAAAAAGTTGCAGTTTCAGTGTCTACTTAAAATTTGTGTGGAATTTTTTTGAAACAACCTTGCATTATTTAATTATTTGAAAATTTTGTAACAATAAAAAGCTTGAAAAACAGCAAACAGCAGTTATATGGATTGAAGAAAAAAAATATAACCATACTCAGGAAAAACATTTGATGGGATATGCGATTATTTTTAAGATGGGACAATTTGGCCTCACATTTTTTTCTGACTTTTTTCAAATAAACTATACTATTTTGTTCCCTTAACCCTCTAGTGCCCAAATTAAATTTAAGACGGACTTCGAAAATATCACTTTGAAACTTTATTAACAAATTTTAGGTTCTAATTGAAGCTTTTTAGAGGTTCAACTGAAGACCGTCTGAAGGGGGCACTGGGCACTAGAGGGTTAATCGATAGTAGTTAACTCAAAAATGATGAAAATCCGTATTGGACTGGTATGCGATTATAGGCAGTGTAGGTCTGAAAAATCTCTCCATCTGCGAAAAATGCTCAGTTTGCTAAGTCAAGTACGTGTGCGAAGTTTCATTCAAATCAAAAAATGGTCGACATTTAGCGCGATTTTGCTCTAATACATTTCTAGAGAAACATTTCAAAAGGTCCTAGCTTTGATCGATCACGTTTATTCAATCACCACAACTTAAGGTGAAACCTCATTGAATCCAAAAATGGCCGACTTCGAGTCACCACTACGAATTTTCAAAAGCACAAGACTCGGAAATACTCATTGCGTTCCCTATGAAAATTCTATTTTATGTTTGCTTCACCACAGCAAACAAGCTATTTCCGAGTCTTGTGCTTTCACGTCGGCCATTTTTGGATTCACCTCACCTTAATAAACACCTTTTATGACACGTTATTTGCACAAGTTAATAGCGGAGGGGTCACTCTAGCCTTCTGAACGAAATCCACGCTTGAGAGAATTACTGAAGCTGAACCATTACCAAAACGAAAAGACGCTCCGGGAAAACAATGAAAGCAGATAGGACCTTTTAAAATGTTTATCTAGATTTATCACTAATAAATCAAACATAAAAAAATTCATTGCTAGTGATGGGTATTTTTTGTTTTGACACTGTTTCCACTGATATTTCTTATAAGAAAATTCAAATTCAATCATATTTGGCTAAAAATTCATTCAAACACTCGAATTTATCATCAAGTTCTTGTAACCAAGACTACAACTATCCCAGAAGCGAAAAATAAGGAACTTTTGATTATTTTCACAGAACGATAAAGCAGGTAACCGGAAGTATCCGGAAGATTTTTTCTTCACCACCATAACCAAAAATATAAGCACTTTTACGTAATACAAACCGTTCAACCAGATATTACCGGAAACATAACTTTTTCCTGTTTAAGATAACGTATAAAATTTTTTTTTTTTGATGATAAATTTAAATTAAATTAAATTTTATGATATTGGTTTTGACGAATGTCTTATTATTTGGGGGCACTTCCTTACATGGTTAGTACACCTTTTTGTTCAACTAACCATTATTTACAACCTGCGTCGTTGTTCTAGTTAAAAAAATACTTATTTGAGAAACATTATATCTCAGCTCACGGTATCAAAGCTTCACTATTATCCAAAAAAACCTGTTGGATTGCGGTCAATTTAAACCTCTCGTCACGATCGTAAAAACAACTTTCACAAAGCTGTCAAAAGATCACAAACATCACACTGCAAAATGAAGCACTACCAAACATAGTTTACCTAGTTTGAGTTTTCCCCACTTTTGAACAGGTTTGACTTATGTTTACTTCTATGTGTAAAGTTTGTGTACAATAAACAGAAGGTGGTCACTGGTCAAGCTTCGCCAGTAGAATGTAGCATTTTATGATTTGCTTTACTGGCACCGTCACTTCTGCAAATCACATCCATTTTTCAGTTTTGTCCACAGCAAATGCTACCCGTAAATAACACTGTTTAAAACTTCTCAGCTGCTCTTCCGCATGTTGTGAAATCCTTCCTATTAATTTTCAGTCAATTATTATTACCAGTCCAAAACACGTGGCTAGTAATTCAGCTGATTCCAAAAGAACTATGATTTGCCGCTGATGGTCGTAGGTGTCCCCTCCAGAGGTGTAACGATTTGTATTTATTTGGTTAAAAAATGAATTCTGAATTTTAGAAAAAAAACTTTTAAGTTTAATCGACCAAGAAGAGAGGAGGACTGTCCAGAACATTTTACAAAATTTTGTTTGACTTCACTTGGTTATAATTTGTAGGTGAAACACTGTAGTAGACAGTAAATTTGTCAATAGATACCTTTGGAAAGTTACTCTTGAAAAATAAGATTAATGAAAAATACAATCACCATATAAGCAATGTTCCGTTTCAATCAACAATGGCGTTTCATGAGTTTTGAACCGAAACCTGTTTGGATCACTAATCATCGTTTGTATAGCAAACGTTCAATATTGATTGATCTCGCGGTGAGGTTGACGACAAGTAGGAAAATAGATATTGTATCATAAATTTCTATTCTATCCCGTGATATTAATGCTTTGGTTTGATTAGGCATCGATTAATCGACCTTCGACGTATTTTTTTTAAAGATGATTTAGAGCATATCGTTGTTTTAGTTCTTCGATTTGTTTGATTGAGTTTAAGTTTTAAATTGTTACTGGTTACTTTTCATTTATTGCATTATGTATATGAATTCACCAACTGAATGTATGAGGCGCATTGGAAAGGAAGCGTGTTTTGCATGAAATCAATTATTCGCCCTTATGTTTTGTTAAAATTGCGTTTGACTGTAAATCAAAGTTGTGATACAAAACTACATATTAGGTTCTATTGCGCTTTTTATGCTTTTCAATCTGAGTTAGGTCCAACCTGATAAACATCATATAACTCTGAAAAAAAAAATCAATAAATTAATTATCCTGCTCACGACATCAACTTTATCCTACATTACCACACTCGTAAAAAAGTGTTAAACTTTGACTGCGACAATCTGTAAAACTTCACCCGCTGTCGATACTTGTTGAATGATAATAATCTTCTTATCGTGAAATAGTTTAATTATATGGGTTACTTTTGTCCCCCTCTTTTGCGTGTGTGTGATTGGTTTGGGAAATTTTTTTTTCATCGTGTAACGAAAAAAAACATCATAAAAAAACTACTATCGTATTGCCTTCCATCTGCGTTATTGATTTTGTTTTTGTTAGCTAGAAGCAAATTTCGCATCAAAAGAGACTAGACAGTAATTGAATTCGGTTCTTCTAGAAAAATGTCTAATATGTTCCGTTTCGTTTGATGCAAAATTCTTATAAAGCATGACATCTTTTTTTTCAAACTGGGAAATTTCTTTCGATTTTTCTTGCTAGCGGTGTGACGGAAAAAGAGTGCGCACACATCCAATAGAATAATTTATTTCTGTGCTTTAAGAGTAAGATGCTACGGATAGTTGTTAATCTGGTACCATTTGACAGCTCTACGACGACAGACTTTGTTTTTTTTTTCTAAACACTTTATTCAAGATATTTGATGCATAATCCTATCCTGCGCACTGAATGTTACTGTTAAAGTTAATATACAACTGCATGTAAATTGGATTAAAATGTAATTTTTAAATTACGTTGCAGTTGAAGTTAATATATGTAAAATTAAGACAAGCAATCCATCCCTACGTTGGACACGAAATGTTCGAACAACTTATATTTTTTCACACCATCTTTTTTGTTTTAGTTTCTTTCTACACAGCTGTTAGGTTTTGCTTAGTGTTTCGCTCTTCCGGTGCTGTGCGGTCTATGTGCTTTTGCTTTGACGATTTTAGTAGTTTGCCCTTAGCGTATGCATTTCTTCACTTTCTCGGTTGTTCGCCAACAATTGATTTTTTTTCTGTAAGTTGGTAAATCGCAACCCTATCTGCGATTCTTCTGCGTCAAATTTCCAATACTATTTGCTTGTATAGTATCGATAGATTTTGAAGAAATATTCAGCTCATTCTCACGGATGATGCTTTCATGTTTATCTGTTTGTTTGTTGCTTAGTTTATCTATCGCTTTTTTGTTTTGTTGCATACAATCACACACTTGTTTATCTCTGTTTTTTTGCTGCAGTTGCTTACTTTTTGTTTGCTTAGTAATAACCACCATGGGCGTACTGATCGGTCTTTGCATAGCCTTGTGAGTAGGCTTGCGTGTCTATAAAATATGTGAAATAAGAACGAATTGTATTATTTTACCTTCTTTGCTGAAAGCGGCTTATGAACTTAATATCCCGGCAGTAAATGAACAAAAACCGTAACTAAATTATAACAGAAGGAACTTTGCATGAACTTTGAAGTTTGACTTCTATTGTTTGATGGTAAGTTGAGTTTGCTTTTGCTTGTTTCATTTTTTTTTCTTCTTAGTGACAGATAACTAAAACTCAAGTAACCGAAACGATAAATCATAGACAGTCGCGAAATACTTTGCTAAATCAGGGGAAAAGTTTAATAGTACTCACCATATCCGGCGTAGGCTGATCGGTCATCGTACTGTGTGCTAGGATAGGTTTCCGTGGGCACAGCACTGTAGTCTGTCGTGGCACCGTACGATTGGCTGTAATCAGTAGAATAGCTGGTCGGATACCGTGTGTCGTACGTTCCAGTGCTAGAATTGAGAAACACGATCGGAAAATTTAAATGTTTGTTTTATGCAACATTGAATTCTATAGGCATTTCGAAACGTTTTAGCTTACCTGTAATCATAATGACTCGTATCATATTCTGTTCCAGTTGCATATGCGGTCGAAGGAACCGCTGCTGCTGCGTACGATGTTTGACCATATCCGTTGGTGGCATAACTGCCTTGTGAAGCCGCGGTTGCTCCGTAACCGGTACTGCTAGCAGCACTATGCGTTCCGTACTGATCCATACTAGCAGGCGGATGAGTATGTTCTGCATAACTGCCATGAGTTGCCATCGCAGGTTGAGCACTGTACGATGAAACTGGAGCGGGAGCACCGTGATGCGGAGGCATACTTTTCGGTGGAAGAGCTCTGCTTGGGGGACCGGAATCATAACGACCTCGTTTTGGGCCCGGAGGACCACCGGGCATTCCTCCACGTTTGATAGGTGTCACCGTAGTTGTGTTGGATGGCTGTCGCGTGTCAAATTGTTGTCGCGGAGGACCCTGACTATAGCCACCTTGCTGACCATAGCCGGACATTTGTCCATACGATGGAGGCGGAGGAGGTGGTCCACTGTTGTAACCACTGTTATAACTTGGCTGACCATAACCTCCCGGACCTCCACCATATCCACCACCGCGACCACGACCCCGCCCGCCCTCATAGCCCCCGCGGAATGGACGCGGACCATCATAACCACCACCATATCCACCTCGACCACGTCCCATGCCACGTGGTGGATAGCTACTACGACCTCGATAACCCATACCACGCGATGAATGGTACGAGCTACCACTTGAATGATATGACGATTCTTGTGATTCTCGGGGATGTGAAAGGCTGCTCGAGTCTGCCGTCTTGATCGGCTGCGGTGGTGTTACTCTACCGGATTCTGAGCCAGCGGTCTGTGACGATGGCGGGACGCTCGATTTCTGTGCTGACGAAGGTGCAGCCGAATTGGATGTAGAAGTAGGTGTACTTCCACTGGTCGCCGCAACGGTTTTGGTCGATGTAGTGTCGGCTGATTTTAAATCTCCACCATTCTCGGTGGTAGACGAGGGTGGTGGGCCTGATCCATTAGAAACTGAGGAAGGATAACTACTGCTACTGCGTGGAACCGATGATCCGTAGCTGCTCGAGCCCATCGGAGGTCGTCCACCGTACGGGCCACCGCGGGACATTGGAGGGCCTCCGCGAGGTGGTCCCCCCATTCCACGGGGTGGACCTCCCCGCATCATACCACGACCGCGCATCATCGGAGGACCTCCTCCCATACCCATGCGACCCATTGCGGGACCACCGCGTCCGCCGCCACGGCTGCCATAGAAGGGAGAGGACCTAGAATAAGCCAAGAAATATTTAACGATTGTTACTTAGAGAAAAACGTAGAGTTTATATTAAAGTTTGTATTTTTGGAGGTTACTAAAACAAGGAGTCAAGCTTTCACATTTAATTTCTAACCCATGAAAAAATACAACAATGTTCATAGAGATATACTGCCGTTCCAAGCATAGTTGTCCCATGTTCTACACAAATCTTATGTATGCTGGGACAGTTATGCTTGGAACGGCAGTATATTGAGTGATAACTTTTCAATGATTTCGAGTTTTTGGTATTCTTTTTTACTATTTGAGCCGCTACGGAACAGAGTGGTCTAAAGGCCATTTTTTTCAAAAATGAGTTTTTTACATAATCCGCATCTACTCAAGAAACTGACGTTAGGAGACTGGAAAAATTTCGAAAAATCGAACTTTAAAGCTAATTTATACCATGTTGAAATTTCGTCCGAAACAGAATGGTTTATGTACATAAATCGAAGTAATACCATCATGTAACATATTACATGTGGTATGTAACTTGTCACTTGTCCTGAAACATGTTACACGTGGTTTGTAACATGTTACACGTAATATAACACGAAAAATGTAACATGTCAATTATCATGTAATATGTATCATTTTGTGTTACATCACATGTAATGTTACACGTCACATGTTACATGTGACATGCCATGTACATCATATAACATATGACACTAGCCATTTTGTACGAGTCAACGTCATTTTTCCGTTCCGTATTTATATCTGGACTAGCTGACCCGGCAAACTTCGTCTCGCCTATTGTAGTGTTCAATTTAATAATTTTAAACATTTCAATTTCATTGATTCCTTGCGATTTGTTTATATCATTTGAAATGATTGGTTTTATCGGAATGACAACATCCTCGACTTTTGGCTTTTGTACATCACCTCTATTCCGGATATATATTGAATGCATTTCAGTTATTTTCGTTGTTTTTTAGAAACTGAGAGTGGTCATCATCGAATTCAAAATGGTGTCCAGGGTCAATGCTTGGCTTCTATACATAATTTCGATTACGGAAATATCTATATGAAGTAGTATTCGGTTATTTTCGGCTGTTTCCCAGAAGATGTCATTTTACAATTCAAATGGTGTCTGAGGTCAATTTTTAGCTCCTTGCATCATTCTGGATCCGGTGATACACATATTGGGTGGAATTTGGTCACTCCAGGCTATTTTTCAGACACCGTAAGTCACCACCCTGGATTTTAAAATGGCATTTGGAGACAATTTCTGACCCCTGAGCGTCATTCTGGTTAAAGAAACACTCATATTGGGTGGTATTTTGTCATTTTCGGCTGTTTTCCAGACACCGGAAGTCGCCATCTAACAATTCAAAATGTTGTCTGAGGTCGATTTGTGGCTTCAGTGCATCTTAACAATTCCGGAAATACCCATATTGGGTGGTATTTGGTCATTTGCCGCTGTTTTTCGGAAACCGGAAGTCGCCATCTTGGGTTTTGAAATAGCATTTGGGAACGATTTCTGGCCTCCGTGCGTAAATGTGGTTAAAGAAACCCTCATATTGGGTGGTATTTGGTCATTTTCGGCTGTTTTCCAGACACTGGAAGTTGCCATCTCACAATTCAAAATGTTGTCTGAGGTCGGTTTGTGGCTTCAGTGTGTCATAACAATTCCGGAAATATCCATATTGGGTGGTATTTGATCATTTGCCGCTGTTTTTCAGAAACCGGAAGTCGCCATCTTGGATTTCAAAATGGCATTTGGAGACAATTTCTAGCCTCTGTGCGTCATTCTGGTTGAATAAATTAGGTGTTATTTGGTGTTATATTAGGTGTTATTTGGTCATTTTCGGCTATTTTCCAGAAACGGGGAGTCGCCATCTTACAATTCGAAATGTTGTCTGAGGTCGATTTGTGGCTTCAGTGCATCATAACAATTCCGGAAATACCCATATTGGGTGGTATTTGGTCATTTGCCGCTGTTTTTCAGAAACCGGAAGTCGCCATCTTAGATCTCGAAATAGTATTTGGAGATATGCCAGAAGAAGGAAGGGTGTCGAAACATTGTGGACATGTTTGTTACACCTAAAAACATTCACTTGCAAAATTTGTTTATATTTGCTTGATTGGTTCTCGAGCTGTGCGAAATTTTAGTTTCATTTGTATAGGACCCCTCCCTTAAAGAAGAGGGAGGGGTGTCAAACCATTATGGATATATTTGTTACCCCTAAAAACATTCACCTGCCAAATTTGGTTCCAATTAGTTGGTTAGTTCTCGAGATAAGCAGAAATTTGTGTTTCTTTTGTATGGAACCCCTCCCTCACAGAAGAGGGATCCGAATCCGAAAGAATCGAAAATGGCTTCTCCTGACAAATTTGCTCGATGGCACATAAACCACTCTGTTCCGCAACGGCTCATTTTTTCATCATAATGGTTGCTTTTATTTCTCTACTTCTACTGCCCTTCTCAACTCAACTTAATTCAAACCCGGTTTTTTTAATGGATTTTGGAATGCACACAGGTGTCGATTATGCGAATTTCGGAATTTGTACATTTTTAAAATGGAAATCGAAGTTTTTGCAGTTATTTCACACGGATTGACAAGTAAAGGCGTTTTTTACGTGAATAATTTTCAGAGATTTTGTGTTAAAGAACGACAAATAACTTCCAATTGAATTTGAAAGGGAGAGGCTCGGGAGAGACTGCTCGTGTCAGTAGAGAGCCCCGCAATCATGTACACTAACGATCGGCCGCGAAGTCTAAAAAAAACTTAAAAAACAACAATAATGTTTTGCGAAGCCGAGGCAAAGTTCTACGAAAACGCACGAAAGTATGAGAATTAAACACAGATTCGAGTTGGAATGTTAGAAAAATGTGTTTCGATCGTAAACCATGGATTGATGATTTAGAACGATCCACAAATTATATACAATGTTGAAGTTGATCTTCTTTATGAGACTCAACCTTCTACAAATCTGAAACAATCCAAACCACCGAGAAACCGAGAAACGACAACCTTCTCTTGAATAAAAAACCGAAGTTCGTTGACAAAATCATGACACAATTTTTCTGGGATGCAGGCGGGATTGAAAAAAAAAAATACTGTAAACACAAGTTTCACCCGAGAGCTCAAACTGGAAAAAAATTACTCGGCATTCGCTGAATTGGTACTACGATGGTTTGCTTTCGATGCCACAAAGACGACATTTATCATCATCAAGTTTGCTCAGCTTCTTGAGATGATACTTGCTCGGACAGTGTCCTGTGAATGTCCTCAGGTCTTTCTTATTGATCCTAAAAAGAACAAAGCTCTTTCGCGATTTGAATCCATGACGTTTTTAAATTGTGCTATCCCAGTTTGCTTTGATGGTTGCTTTCTCTCACTGAGTTCAGTTTTTGGGGCGCTCGGTGAGACTTCACAAAAAGGTTCTGGGCTAACAAAATTAGTGGATGCTCCTTGTCTGATCAGTAAGTCAGCCTTCTCATATCATTAAATTCCACAGTGACCAGGAACCCAGCGTTAATTAATTTGATTTTTCTTAGCTAGCTGTTGGAGCGATAGAATGCACTCCCACACTAGTTTAGGGTGGTTAAAAGGAGCATTCAGGGTTTTAATAGCTTATTACGGGAGTCACTTCACGGTGGGATGACAACCGTAATAGGCACGGTGAAAGTGATTCCCATTTGATTTGCACGCGTCTTTTTTCACCGTAATATTTTTTCACTTCGTTCTCATCGTGAGGTGACATCCGTAATAAGCCCCATTGTCAATTCACTGTTCTCACCGCAAAATACATCGTACTTTATGTTTTCAGGAGGCTACACTAGCTTTTATATATTATTTGGGAAAAGCTTCGTTTTCTAAGCGAAACGGGATTTTTAAATAAATTGAATTGTTTGCCTACGTACGATGATTTGAAAAAAAAATTATCGTTGTTTTTCGATTTCTTAATGGAAAATAAGAGTCGCTCCAAATCACTTGAATAACAGTTCAAGATTGCGAGCAGCTTTTATTCGTGATTTAAAAATCAAACCAATGTTCAATTTCAATTGCTAATAACTCAATCAGTTTTCAACAGATTTTCTTCATTCTTGCAGTAATCAAATAGAAAATTAGCTGAGCGCCCACCATAATGCGAAAAATTGTAATTTTATGATACCAACTATTGTACTATTAAAAATTATAGAGCATTGTTTTGAATTTCGACCAATTAGAACTGTAAACAAAGCCAAATATCATCAAATATGGGTATTTTCGAAACCGAGATGATATTCAGAGTTCGAAAAACGACTCTAGCCGCCATTTTGAAATCTATGGAAAACGGCATAAAATGACCAAATCCCACCCAATTTGGATATTTTCGGGATAGAGAGATGCTGCCTGACTATCGCAGAAATGCGTTGCGTGTTGTTAATTTCTTTCCAGCCACGTATTCGCGTATTCTATTTCCGCTTATATGTATTTCCGCCTGGAATACTGTAAAGAAAAAATACTAATTCCTCTCCCTATAAATCCCGCTACCGCGGAATTATTCATTGTAGAACCGGCTGTGTAGAAGTAAAGTGGCCCGTCACAAATTGTGGGCTCACCTTTTCCCAACTTTCCCGTTTTGTCTCCTGTATTCTGTACGGAATCCTGAAGCTTGGTTTCTTTTCCGCGCAATCCTCGTTGCTTTTTATTAGATTGTCTATTTGGAAATCTTTCAGTATTCTTAGGTGTCCTGCTAGAGCTCCTTTTTTTGGATTAGCCTGACGATTCAGCCTTAGAGCGCTCTTTTTTGCTTCTAGTTGAACCACCTGATGAAGTGGAAGAAGGCGAAGTATTGCATCTAAGACCTTTGATGGAGTACTTCTTATAGCTCCACAAATCGATGCACGGTCCAATCACTCGATTTCACCAAGCTTAGCTGCCGCAAATACAGAGTTCCTAAGCATCATCTCTTCATCGACTTCAAAGCCGCTTATGACACGATTAATCGTGAAGAGCTATGGAGAATACTCTACGATGAAGGATATACACTCATCCGACCCATTCGGATCCCGCAGGGGACTTCGACAAGGTGATGGTCTCTCCTGCCTGCTACTTGCCCTAGAAGGTGTTGTGAGACTAGCCACGCGGGGCACGGTTTTCGTTAAATCAGTCAATTAATTTGCTTTGCGGACACTGTCGGCAGAACATTCGAGGCGGTGGCAGATCAGTACACCAGACTAAAAAGTAAAGCAAAGAAAATTGGACTAAAGATAAATACGTCTAAAACGAAGTACATGCTAGCGGGTGGTGTTGACCGCGCCCAGGTAGTGTTGTGATAATTAACGGTGATGAATTTGAGGTAGTCGATGAGTTCGTGTACCTTGGCTCAATGGTGACTGAGAACAACGATACCAGCCGTGAGATTAGGAGGCAAATTATCAGCGGGAGTTGTGCCTACTTCGGTCTCCACAAAAAATAACGGTCGAAACGTCTAAGCTCCCGCGCAAAGTGCACCTTCTATAAAACGCCTATTAGACCGGTTGTTTTCTACGGGTATGAGACGTGGACAATGCTTGAAGAGGACCTGCGGGTGCTAGGAGTTTTCGAACGACGGGTTCTAAGAACTATCTTTGGCGGTGTGCAGGAGAACCGAGTGTGGAGACGGAGAAGCTCGCGCAGCTCTACGATGAACCCAGTACCCAGAAAGTGGAAATCTGGACGGATACCTCAAGCAGGGCACGTGGCGAGAACAACGAACAATTAACATGCAAAATTGGTTCTCACCTCGAATCTAGTTAGTACTAGAGGAAGAGAAGCGCAAAAAGCACGGTGGTTAGACCAGGTGGAGCATGATCTGGCCATGGACCATGGACCGCTCAAGTTGGCGGAATTATGTTATGCAGGCCATGTCCTAAGACGTACGATCATTTTAGTAATGCATGTATATGTATATGACATTTTTATGCCTTTGTTTTCCATACTAAGGTATGAAAATGAAACCATCATGGAAGTTTCATTACATTCCGAATAATAATATCCTTTTCAGTACAGAATGGTTTACATTCATCTAGTTTTTTTGCAAGTTTTTTTGTTAACGATTTATTTGAAAGCGTAAAAACTTGTTTTTTCATCGTTCTTAATGGATTTACGAATATCGTGATTTTATTCTTAATTCTTTTTGAATCAAATAACATCTTAATCGCATGTTTAGATAACACCGTTTTTAAGCACGAATTCTTTCATTTACCTCGATTTTTTCTATCTTTTTCGACGCGTTACGTATGTTTCATGATTAATATATATTTACATATAGATTTTTCAAGTTTTAGGGCATTTGTCGTCCTATATAACTATTTTCTATTAAGTATTTATTACGAAGCACCATTATTTTACATGATCTTAGGAAACCGTCAAAGCTTTACGTGTTTTCACACCGCGGTCTGCATAATCTTATCTTATCTTAGCGTTCTGGTTTAATTAAATCTTTGTGTACATGATTTAGAAAGAGACTTGTTGTTCGTTCTGTGAGTTCTGAGTTCAATATTCTATATCTGAATATTTCATGTGCCCACTAATCCTTGAAAATATTGAAAAACAAACATCTTCAACTAATTAAAAACAAACACCTTTGTCATAGTACAAATGCATTTTTTTATAATATGATATCTGACGGTTTTTATTGATCATTTATCTGATAATTAATTATCAAGCGTGGAATGGAAAAACAGGTAAAATTACGTTTCGCCCACTGTAACTTCGGTACAAAAAAAACCTACCTTCCACGATCGCCGAAGCCTCCACGTCCTCGATCGCCAAAGCCACCGCGTCCACGGTAGCCACCCCTGGGAGGACCGGACATATCCATTTTTACAAACTTAATGCGGTTTCAACTTCACTTCTATTTTCAAAACACTGCACTTCAAGCTGGCTGTCAATTTTCTTCACTCACCAACACTTCCACGGAAAGCACCGGTTTTCGTTTGTATGCGTGCAGAGGCCCACTTTCGGAGCGCTAACCGGCCACGAAAAGCGAATCGATAGGTGCAAGCCGCCGCTATCAAGTCAGCGGAATAAATTTGTCGCAGGGATTTCGATTGTTCCCAATCGCACTTAATCGGCTTGTTTTCGACTTCAAAACACCACCTACGAACGCATCCGGAAATGATCGATCGGATAGCAGCAAAAAAACCGGTCCCGGGTACTCGCGCAAGCTGGAATTTTTCCAATAAACTCGCGACGAACCAAAGCGAACGCGATGAAAAACTTTTCACTTCAATTGAACGAGCAAAATGGCTACCCTCCGCATCATCGACTTCTGTCAACCTATATGAACGGCGGCACATGAGAAAGCGAGAGACAAAATGCCCAGGCAATTTCTGGTACTGTGGAAAGAATGAAAAGCAAACAATGCAATAAGGGTAAGCCAAAAACAGGTACGCTCATTTAGTTGTCAAAATTTGAACCACGGTGGGTCGTAAGTTTCTAGATATTGTTTGTTATTTCACAGTTTTAATGGGAGGGTATTCCTCCTGATTTAGCTAACAATCGAGATTATTGAGAAGTGAGTCTTTGTAAAGCAACTTCAGACGATATCTGAACATCGTTCTTTCACTTCCTGTAATATATGTCTTTAAATATCATACAAAATCGTTTTACAATCTTGAAGTGTGGGTTGAAATAAAGAATAAAGTTTGAGAGTAAAGAAATCGGGTTGTTTTGCTATACTATAGCCCGAAAAAAATAACATCAAAAAACCTTAAAAATTGCTGAAATTGTACATAGTTCTACCCTAGGTTTTATCATAATTTGAATAAATTTTTTATTGTACACTCGGGTCTTTTTTACGCGGGTTATTTTTATGCATTTTGTAAACTCGATTTTTTACATAAGTAACCATTCAAATATTACATAACGCGGAATTTGGCAATTTTCAATACCCACCCACCCCCACGTAACGCAATTTTACATGTTTGCCACACGCAATGTAACGCTTCGCTGAATACCCCCCCACCCCTGAGCGCGTTATGTATTATTTGAATGAGCCCTAAACGCGGATTATTTTTACGCGATTAGAAGATTATTTTTAAACGGCATCAAATAAGTCCAGTATAAGTAAATCTAATCTAATTTTTGAAACCACAGATAACAGACATCCAAGCTAATTTTGCTTCATGTCAAAAAGACGCAACGGTTTTTTAGCATGTCGCAATACGCAGTATGGTGGCGCTAAGAACACTTAGTGGTCAATGATTCGATAAAATCGATAGTATCCAGTTCTAATCGATATTATTGCAACAAAAAGGGTTTCCGGTTTTTAACGTAGAAATTTTGAGCAGTCGTAATTTGTACTTAATCGACAATTTTATTCAATCCCAGTTTTTTTTCGATAAATTTGTTTGTTTTAGTGTTGATATAAAAAAAAATACACAAATCTCACAAAAACAGTGTTATATCGTTGCAAAAAACACCGACTCTATAATCTGTGAGAATTTTCATGCGTCTGGCAGCTTTGACTATAATCCAGCGCTGCCATCACTAAAGTAGTTAAAGTCGCAAGTTGCAGAAAGATGTCGTTAGCATTCCAAACGAGTAAGATTTTGAAATCTTACACACGATTTCTGGAGTTTTTTTGTTCTAGCTTGGATATCTGTTATCTGTGTTAAAACGGAGTACAATCAACCACGTAAAAAAGACCCCAGTGTAAATACATCAATTTTACAATTTTACATTATAGGCATTTTTTCCCATACATTTAGAAATCACTGACCATGTGTTTTGTGGTAAAAATTATTTCCAAGATTCAACAACAAAAAACGTTGTTGAAACCGTGGTTGAAACATGGTAATGACAAAAACCGTTTGTAAGCTTACAGTAAAATACCATGTTTTTTATGGTTACAATAAAAAAAACACATTGGGGCTTATTACGGGAGTCACTTTACGGTGGGATGACAACCGTAATAGGCACGGTGAAAGTGATTCCCATTTGATTTGCACGCGTCTTTTTTCACCGTAAGATTTTTTCACTTCGTTCTCACCGTGAGGTGACATCCGTAATAAGCCCCATTGTCAATTCACTGTTCTCACCGCAAAATACATCGTACTTTATGTTTTCAGGAGGCTACACTAGCTTTTATATATTATTTGGGAAAAGCTTCGTTTTCTAAGCGAAACGGGATTTTTAAATAAATTGAATTGTTTGCCTACGTACGATGATTTGAAAAAAAATTATCGTTGTTTTTCGATTTCTTAATGGAAAATAAGAGTCGCTCCAAATCACTTGAATAACAGTTCAAGATTGCGAGCAGCTTTCATTCGTGATTTAAAAATCAAACCAATGTTCAATTTCAATTGCTAATAACTCAATCAGTTTTCAACAGATTTTCTTCATTCTTGCAGTAATCAAATAGAAAATTAGCTGAGCGCCCACCATAATGCGAAAAATTGTAATTTTATGATACCAACTATTGTACTATTAAAAATTATAGAGCATTGTTTTGAATTTCGACCAATTAGAACTGTAAACAAAGCCAAATACCATCAAATATGGGTATTTTCGAAACCGAGATGATATTCAGAGTTCGAAAAACGACTCTAGCCGCCATTTTGAAATCTATGGAAAACGGCATAAAATGACCAAATCCCACCCAATTTGGATATTTTCGGGATAGAGAGATGTTTCTGGAAAACAGTCAAAAATTGCCAATTGCAAGAAATACATTGACATAAGACAGGTTGTCATAATTCTACTTTACTTGCGGTCGTGTCTCATACACAACCTTTTAGACATTTTTATCAAAACTCTCACCGAAATACTTAGCCTTTTCATTATGCTCAAGGTCCAAGGATGTCTGTTATAGGGCAATCCAATCAGGAAATTCGGATCAGCGCAGTTTCCAACGAATTGACACAAAAATATTTATTCTGCTTCTGTGAACAGTACAGGTGTGCACTCTTGATGCGTGTGCGATGTCTGTGTGCATACATGAGATGTATTCAAAAATATACTCACATCTTAGAGAGGCCTCAAATAGCTTTTTATAATGGCTTCTATCGCTTAGCATAGCATTAATGCTTCATTAACAAAAACAGATAACTACGTTAGTTTCTACATATATACGTAAATAATTAGCATATTCAGTCATCAACAGGAGAGTTAGAGCTGCCTAGATTCCCTAATATTAGGAGATGGTATAGGATATTCAAACAACAGAAGCAACAGTTTATAACAAAAAAGACTAACGCTACAATGGAACACAATTTTTGACCTAAAGCTTGGGCACAGACAGACGTCCAAGCAGGGACAACATTGATCAAAATTTCCGTGTTAATTTTCAAAGTAAATTGCGTTATAAATCACTTGTACACTAACGCCGCCTGGTGACCTTATCGCTACAATACATTTTTTTTCGCTGGTGTACGAGGCTGGCGGTACTGGTAGCGCTATCTGGTTACGGATTGCTACTACAAAAAACCTTACACAAGTTTGGAACTCAGCTTGGACGTCTGTCTGCGACTTGTGCCCTTAATGAATGAACTCTTACTCGGTTTACCTTAGGCCTCGAAGAAATAGTGTTTTTTTTTTAATTTAATACAACCCTTGGCACATGTTTGGTCGGAAAAAGAGTAAATCGCACTGCTTTTTTGTGAAATCTTATCACATTTTGATAGTTTTTCATAGATGAAATTTTTGATAGGGGACAAATGCGACTAGCTTTTCTAGTTTCATTTTTGTGAAAAGCTTTTAATAATGATGTATGACAACTAGGAAACATGTTTTGGAACCTGTTTTATTGAGAAAATTTCATTTGACGTGCATGACTTATTTCCACTATTCTGAAACGGGCAATGGTGTGAGTACTGAGTATTCAAATCCCGAGTTACATTAAAAATATGCGAGGAAGTTGGGGTGAAACACCTTTAATGTAACTGTTACTTTTATGTCACACTGGTGATATCAATGTTCTAAGCTCTTGGAAAAATATAAAGCCAAGAGATTAAAGTGTAAAAGTGTGCCCAAAACACAGGAATAAATCTTTAGTAATATTAAACATTGTAAATGTTTCACAATACATCAACTGTGTCTTGTCCCTAGTGAGAGACTAATTCTATTTTAAACTACAGCATTAAGAGTGAGACCGAAAACTCCAAGTGAACCGTCAGATCAAGGATCTAAGTGGGCAAAGCGAACAATTCCATGCATGGACATTTTGCGTACAAAATAAGTGTTGCTAGTCAATCTCAACGATATGACTTATGAGTGATGCATTGAAATTCAAGCGGGATTATGTCGATTCTTTCTTGTTACCAGAATGTTCTAAATAAAGTGAAATGCTAGCAGAGTCGCCATTTATAGGTTTCAGGAGGGTACCAAACATTTTGAATATAAAATTTTAAACCAAAATATAAAGATAGCAGCTAAAATACTCAAACCAAATCGAAGAGAAATATAACCTAGTTCAATTCAACAGAACACACTTGCTCGGGTTTCCTCGACTGTTATTTCGCATTCCGAGTATAGTAACAACTTGTTTGTTTTGATATAACAAACGCTTAAATGTCCAACCAAACCAAATAAATTTTGAATAAAACAGTCATAGATCTTCAAAAGTATTTTACAGTCATCTTGAATCCCGTAGAACAGCGGTCTCAACCTTTTTTAGACCGCGTACCCCTTGCCGACAATTTCCAAATCAATTGTACCTCCAGGCTTGGTTTGTTTTCTCAGAGAGGGTAACAAGATGGCGAAAACCAGGGGAATCAGGGGAAATCAGGGGATATCATGTTATGAAGTCTAGTTCAGGTTTCAAATTAAACTATGGTTTGTATGGTTGCTACAGTCATGTTTTAAGAGCAAGATTGGAAAACAAATTAAATATAACGAAAAATTGCTTCGTCGCCAGTTCTGGTTAAGAACTACTGCGTAGAAAGTCAGTTCAGGTCTCTTTTCTGCAATTCAAAAAATAGGAAATTATCACATCTGAACATTTGTAATATGGTATTCCAACTTTGAGTAGTAAAACCTCAATAATATGCACGGAATAGGTTCTTCAATCTGAGTTTTTGGTTTTATCCATTTTCGTTTACGTTTTTGCGAGTGTGTAACTGTCAGATTTTGGTTCAGTGTTTGTGCAGATATGACGTGGGTTCTAAAAAATGTGTGCGTGAGCGCTTTAATCTCAAGTATATTCATAGGTAGCTTAGAATTCTGTGTGTATGTGTGCGATTATCAAAATGTGGGTAAATATACTATGTACTATTAGGTTTAAAAGCACAATCTCCCATTGATTAATGTTCCTTTCACACCAGAAACATCTGCTTGGCCTTTTATACTAGGTAATATAGTGGGTGACATTCAGAGTGGGTTTTTTGTTTTTGAACCACAAGTAGTTAAACTCATTTCTTAAGTGTCTTTGGTGCTAACTCACAGAACTACGTTAGTAGGGGTACAGTGTTACGAGGGGCTTGATGGTGATTGGGACCGATTCCGGTGTTACTACGTTCATGTGCCGCTCTAAATGTTGTGAGTAGGACTATCAACGAATCGATGCTTAGTGCTACGTGCTCTGCTGCAGGAAGCTCTGCGCAGGGAACTTACACTACCACTAAAGCCGTCGTGATCCAGAGATTCTGACAAGAAGGCTAGATGTTAGTTACTGCTTGGAATTAGTCTCTTTTTCATAGAATTGAACACTTAACAGTAAATTAATAAATTGGTAATTTCACAACTGAATTAGTACGAAATATAGGATTTTAAAGAATAGTATACTACTTAAATTCAATGAAATTCATGCTAAGTGAAAAATAATCGTAACATGCTTTTTTGGTAATTTACCCGAAAACAGAACAATAACTAGTCATGTTATATTGAATTGCAATTATGTTGATAGTAGAGCACCTTTATTGAACATGTCACAGTAATGTTTAGTTTAGAATAATAGAACACAAATATATCTAACTAGTTTGAAACAAAATCAAAAGCCATGTGCGTTAAAAGAAATCCAATAAAACATCCAAATTACACTTTGTTATAAATTTACAATTTTTCATTCTTAGTCACACACCGATACCGAATGTGAAATCCAATATTTGAAAGTAAGACAGTTTTCTAGATATAAGGATATCTTGAAGTGCTTAAAAGGTTTTGGTGATTTTAGATTAACTAAAAATTATATCTCAGATTCAGAAATTGTTCAGTGACTGCGGGCGAGGCAAGTTGCTCGTCTCGTCTTCTGTAATAGGGGCCAAATTCAGCCTGAAAAAAATTTCTTTTTGAAAACCAAGAAAAAAGTTTTTAAAATATCTCAAAAATTGTTCTACTTCAACAATTTTAGACTTAACATTCAGATTTCGTTAGTATACATGGGAAATTGAGATGTAATGTCGAGGTTCAGGATTACGGTGGCAAATTGTTATCAGAGAGGAACATTTACCAAAACTGAACCTTTAAGTTTTGTAAAGTGGGCAATGTATGTGGTTTAACGAGGGTGCGAAAAATGAATCCGATGACCGTCTGGATGACGAATTTTTTTTTCGAAGCCTTCGTAAAACAGCATAAATTGCCCGCTTTCTAAAACTCAAAATGTAGTCATAAGACAAAAACGAGATTAGTTCGTTAACTGAACTTCTAAGTAAATCACAGATTCATTATTCTACAATTCCATGTACAACAGTTCCAGTACGCAAATATAACTCAGGGGATTGACTTATAATTTCATTATAAAATTTCAATTTGTGTTAAAGTTTGCAAAATCATCATCTCGAATTTAGAACTTTGTTAGAAAATATCTTGTAACATTCAATAACTGGTTTCGAACGTCAAGAAACATTCAATAACAGGCTCATAGATACTGAAAGAGATCCAGTAACACTGCACACATTATCATCCGGTCCTTAATGTCCTACCTAATCGTAAAACGATAAAAATAATAAATACAGTAACAAACATACAACCTAAACTGTCTGTAGAACACGTATAAACAAAAAGAGAGACACCAGAAAGAGAGATATTTTGAACGAACTAAATCGATAATTTGTCGAAATCCCAACATGAACCATGAAAGCCGACACGTAGAAATCAGCACATTCACGCACACACAAATACACTGACAAGAAGGAAGTGTTTCAATTAGAGGAAGAACCTTTGTCCGTAGGCGAACCGAGCGTCAAGCTGCTCAAGCTCGAGCTTAGATTGTAGGGCCGAGGTGACGGCGGCATCGGAGTGTTCTCCTCCATCGGCAGGCAGGTTTCTACCATCGCTTCCAGACAGTTGACGAACAGTTCCGACGATTCGACCATCATGTTGTACTGGAAGAGAAAAATGTGAGTTAGTAGCACAAGTGCCTAATCCAACATTCATGGTTTACCTTGGTGAACGGTCCGGCAAAACGCCACAGCCCCCCAAAGCCACAGCTCTGCAAAAAGTGCAACGGTTGCTGGGATGCATCCTCGCTGGCCAGCATGTTCTGGATGATGCTCTGCACGGATGCCAGCACGATCTGGTCGGTGGACACCGACAAAACATTGTTGACCTTCTGATCGAGTAAAGAGTGGCTGCATATGAAATAACGAAATTAATTATGAAAATCGCCCTAGGATTTTGGTAATGTCCTACTCACATCACTGGGAATACCTTCGGAAAAACGACCGAACCCTCGGCCAGATACTGATAGAGGACTCGCGTTTCCGCCTCGTCTGTGGTGTACTTAACCAGTGTGGCCAGCACTGTCAGCACCAGGGCCTGCGTAGACGAATCCGGCAGCACTTCCGGATCGAGTAGTACGTTCGATTCGTTCGACACGGAAGATCGCGATCCGCGCTCCTGTGCATGGGAAAAAAGGGTAAAACAAACATAATCAGTGACACCCGCTAGCCGATCATCGGTCGTGAATCAGAAAGTGAGCAGTGCAGTGCTTCGCTCCAGCGCTGAGGAAGGACTGCCTATTGTGCTACGAATCTACGAAGAAACAGCTGAAAAGTACGAAATTTGCTCATTTGTTGGCCCAGGTTAACACACATACATACAAAACACACACAGACAGAGACAAAATAAGATCTACTAAAAGCGAGTGGTGATACACGTGTAGACATATCAAAGTAGGCAAGTGGTGGTAATATAATTCGAGTGAAATACGTTCAGCGAATGTTTTAGTCGAGCGTGTACTTAAATTGCTAATGTTCGTGATTTAGAAGAAGAAAGAAACAGTACAAGAAAAGAAAGAGAGAGAGAGACAAAGTGAGAAATCTGTGTGATACCTTCTGCCGATCAGCGGATTTGCCCTGGCTTTCCTTGGGCGTAGGAACGGAGAACGAGCGCTGCGTTTTGAAAAGCAATCGGGCCGTCTGGGAGCACTTTTCCTAGTGCCGTGGAACAGGTTTGTTTTTTAAAAGTGTTGATATTGGAACGGTAACATAACATAACCATGAAACACAAACGAAAATCGTGTGCCGTGACAAGCAGTTAGGGAATGGTAGAGTACACAAAAAGATGATCGTTTGTGGTTATGGTTTAGACCAAAAGTCCAAATTCAGTGTAGTAAGTATTGGTGTAGTTTTTTTTGTGAAACAAAAATACAAATATTTTAAAAACATGCATACAGAATTGGAACGAAAAAACGTCAAATTTGGTACAACGAACAAAAGATATCAATAGACGATAGTGAGTTGTTTGATTGTGAGAACGAAGGATTGGTAACATTTGAAAAGAGGTTTTTTTTTCAAGATGGTTTCGTGGTGATGGAGTCGACATTCAAGGTGGTAGTTGATGGTTGATTGGTTGCAATATTGTTGATAAGTCCAAACACACAAGCATCATCGGGCAGGCGCAATGATGAGTAAGAGAGAAAATGGGTAAAGAATAAAAATTAACACGAGGAACGTCGATAGGTGGATGACATCAAGAACAGTTTTATTATTGTTAAGAACACCAGTTTTTGTTTCTGCAAACTTCTACGCAGAAGTTGTTAATGAATAACATGGGAAAGAGATGATAAATACTGCAGGGAGGAGTTTAATATTTTTGCGGTTTTGAGCAGTCGTTCAATAGATACGCACGGTTACCGTTGAAGCCGACATTATTTTTCGATGAAAATAACTTTGAATAGCAATGAGATTTTCACGATCTCAACAATGCAAAATGTTTGTCTTAAAAAGCTCCGAAAATCGACTGTAGGTAGTTTTGACGTGAAAATTTAAAACTTAAATCGGGTGATTTCAACAATAGAAACAACCTTTTTTACAAAGTCGCTTAAAATCAATGGGGCTACAACATTGTAGAATGATGTTTCTCTCTATTGAGAAATATAAAAATGTTAGACTTTTATTTACGTCAAAATTTCGGTCACCCCAATTATTGATTACATGTAAATAAGCGCTACAGGTATCAGGTAGATCGGCTAGAAAGCCACAGCATATAACGGAACGTTCCCCTGACGTGTGGAAGATTCGTGCCTAACCGTGGGAACCTTCTCATCATTCACCTGATAAAAAGGAAGGAAGAGATAAAAGAAGGAAGTATTGGGAGTGGGAGAGGAAAAGAATGAAGAGGGGATTGGAAACATTGATCAAGCTGCTGGGATATTGTTGTTCTATGAACTATCGATGACAAACCGTTTTTCGAGTAATTACGTAGAAACTTTCCCCAACCATAATGTTCGTCTTCTTAGTCTTAGTCCCAGCAAAAATTTCCGCAACTGAGATGAACTGAAGAATATCTGTCAAATCAGGAGATCTATGATCAGATTCATTTATGAGATGACGACCGAAAATCCTAAACACAGTTGGGCAAGTTTGAGACAACTACATACTAGATGAAAGGAAGACCCATAATCGCCCTCACAGGGGTCACAGGCAAAAGTGTTCGAGTGATGCATGCTTACTAAGTGATAGTTCAAATTACAGTGGCCAGTTGACACTCTCATCAGCACACCGCAGTTTTTTTTTTATAGATTTTTGATAGGTTCAAAAGATAGTTGCTAACTTTTAGAGATAGGCTTGTCAATTGCAGTTTTGTTTGGCGACCGGAATCAAGATTCATTCACTACCCAATTAAGCCCAAGAACATATCTTTTGTTTTCTCCAAGACTCAGGAACAGGTACCGCGGGCTCAGGACACACAAAATCATTCGTTGCCAGTAATGTTTGAGTGTCTAGGGACCCGAAGAAGATTGACAGTATTCATGATGCTTCTAGATTGATTCTTCTAGAAAAGTGCGATATGCAATGACCAGTTTCGACCTAGAATCATGGGAACCAAATGCTCTGGTAGCAGTTTGACTACCAGGACAATTATAGATTACTAGCTGACCCGACAAACTTCGTCCCACTTCGTCGATTTCTTGCGATTTGTTTATAAGCTGCAAATGCATGACGAATCGAATATTGGATACGATCAAAATCAAAAGACAAATCGTTTGAAATGATTGGTTTTATCGGATTGACAACATCTTCGCCTTTTGGCTTCCGTACATCGCATCGATTCTCGAAATATCCCACATTGGGTGAAATATCTCATATTGGGTGGTATACGGTCATTTTCAGCTGTTTTCCAGGAACCGAAAGTCGATGCTGGGCCTCTGTGCATCATCACGATTACGGTGATATCCATATTGGGTGGTATTTGGACATTTCAGATTGTTTCCCAGAAATCTGGAGTCGTCATCTTGGACTCCGATATGGCATGTGAAGTCAGTTCTGGCCTCTGAGCATGATCATGGTTCCGGAATTATTTTCATTGGATGGTATTTGGTCATTTTCGGCTGTTTTCCAGACACCAGAAGTCGCCATTTTAGAATTTAAAATGGTGTCTGAGGTCGATTTGCGGCTTCAGTGCATCATTACGATTCCGGAAATTCCCAGGTTATATTCACTTTCGGCCGTTTCTCAAAAACCTGAAGTTGCTATCTTGGATTTTAAAATTGCATTTGGGGACAAATTCTGGCATTTGAGCGTTATTCTGGTTCCGGAAACCTTCCTATTGGGTTGTAGTCGGTCATGTTCAGCTGATTCCCATAAACCGGAAGTTTCCATCTTGAATTTCAAAATGGCGTCTGGAGTCGATTTTCAGCTCCTGTGCATTATCTCGATCGTTTTAGGCTGTTTTCTGGAAAAACTGGTTGAAATATCTGGTTAAATTGTCTGGGAGAACTTTCCCCCTTTCAGAATACGGAGAAGTGTCAAAGCACCATAAAATTTTTTGTTCGATTCGCAAAAGAGCCCTTTCATTTAGAAAAGGGAGGGGTGTCGAGCCACCACGAAAATATTTTTTTGTTCCAAAAAACCTCCACTTGCCATACTTGGTTTTAATTACTTGATTAGTTTTTAAGTGGTGAAAAAATTTGTGTTTCGTTTGTATGGGAGCCCTCTCTTCGTGTCGAACCACCATGGAAATATTTTTTGGCTTTGAGAAGTTTTACATGCTAAATTAGATTTCATTTACTTGATTAGTTCTCAAAATGCGCAGAATTTTGTATTTGTATTTTGCATTTGTATGGGACCGAACAACCATGGACGTATTTGTTACGCCGTTGCGCCTGTTTGGTTCTCGAAATTTGTGTTTAATTTGTATGGGACCCCTTCTTTCTGAAGAGGAATGTGTTCAAATATGTTAAAACTTTTACATGCCAAATTTGGTTCCCTTTACTTGATTAGTTCTCGATATGTGCAGAATTTTGTTTATCATTTGTATGGAACCGCTCCCTTACTGAAGAGGGGGGGGGGGTGCCGAACCACTATGGACATATTTGTTACGCCTAAAAACAATAACGTGCCAAATTTGGTTGTATCTGCTTGATTGGTTCTCGAGACGTGCAAAATTTGTGTTTCATTTGTATGGGACCCCTCCTTTCTAGAATAAAGAGGAGTCTCGAAATATCTTAGTTACCTTTCCCGGCCCCCAAAACTCCTATATACAAAATTTCACGCTGATCGGTTCAGTAGTTTCCGAGCCTATATGGATCAGACAGACAGACAGAGATGCATTTTTATATGTTTAGAAGATAGAAGAAGCCCAATTACCTTTTGTTGAAGGGCTGCCAGCACTCCACAGATAATGGCAAAAATTTTAGCTTGAAAGACTGTGCAGTAAGAACCAATGAAAAGGACTGTCCCAACCTTAATTCAATTAATAAACGCCGGCTCCAGCTTTTCTTTCAAGCAGAGATCCATCCGTATAAATAACAATGTGATCCGAAATTTCTCTTTCTATACGGCCTAATATCCAATCATTACGCACAGGGAAAAAGATACTGAAATCACCTAAGTGAAACTCACAGGAAGATTTATATCACTGATGTTCATTTTTAATTAAGTCAATTTGAGAGTCTTTAGATTTTGCTAAAACTTTATTAAGTCTGCTAGTGCTCTTTGTAAAAGGATCGATAGAAGGGTTTCCAAATTCACAAGATTTATATTTCTCGCCTAATCAGCAGTTTTAAATTACTACAAAATGAATAATTTTTTGAAGCGGTGTACGGGCACTTGTAGTGTACTTACGTTTAGTGCTTCTACCAATCCTAACCGGTATTGTTTTGAATCAGTCCAAGCCTCAAAGTATGGCTCTGTAAAAAGATCTAATCAGTAAAATTTAACGTGTTTTTAACAAATCTAACCAACAATTCTGCCTCGCTCTTGTGCACCTGCGTGTGGGGATAATTTATCAGCGCTTTTTTTTAAAAAAAAGGAGGTTTGTTTAGGAGCTTAGGTATTTATGATAAATATTAGTAAACTAGTTGGCCCGTAGTAGCTAGCCACTTTCAAATGCATTTTGGACTATTAAAAGTTAGTATTTCATCTAACATGATGAATTATTTTTTTGAAATATCGAAATGAAGTTCAAGATGTAACTATGATACTATCGACAATTCGATGCAGATGGCCAGCGCTGGTTTAAAACTTAATAATTTATCTAAATTGCGATAAGTCCTTCGTTCAGTAGATCATGAAACCGCGTGGATTGATTGCTTACTCGAAAACGAATCTGCACAGCTGTTTTCTCCAATATCTAAAGACTTTTTCTCCATTCTTTGATTATTTTCGAAAAACTGTTTTCAAAAAATTTTTTTTTAATTTCATAACTTGAATAATAGTTGATTTTCTCAATTGTTTGATGTTACATATGTTATATTCAAACTAAACTTACAAATAACTAAATATGAATGTGATTGAAAAAAAAAATTTACAAAAACCATTGCTCACGAAAAAATACTGGATTGCTCAAAAAAATATTCACACATGCAAAAGTTTGTCTCTGCAATTGGTTATTAACAATAGCAAAGCTTGGAATAACGAAGTACTGTCATTGATGGGTAGTTCAAATCCCTCTCTAACACCCCGATATAACTTCACACATGATAAATGACGCGCATGAAACATCTGTCATCTGCGTTCCATCACAGAAACCTTTTCTAGTGTTGCGTAACAACATAACAATCCTCATCCCATCAACACCACCTTCGTCTACTTCTTTGTTTTCGTCTCCTTCTACATAAACAAACAAATATTATTTGATAAGAAATAAAAAAAAGTTGGCTTACTGTAGCGCATTTGCAGGATAGTAGATAAACCTATGTTTAATTTTAAAAACTTTGGAAATTTCATGTCGATATTCAAAAATATCTTGAATCAAAATAGTAAATGATGTTTAAAAATAATGACCAATAGCTTAACCTGATCCCGGCGGAGAGATATCAGTTTTTACCTCAAAAAATGTACTTCAAACTCTTATTACTCGTCAACTATGTACACAATTAACACAAACTCAAATCAACACAAATTGAAGATCAATCTGTTCTCTAACCTTACTGAATAATTTCATCGAGAAAATTTTCTAGTATAATTATTGAACTTGAATCAAAGTTTGAATGTCACCCGTCGGGAATAAGTTTATCTTATACTCTAATTTTTTTTGTAACAGCTAAAATTTTCACGTATCACAAATAAATTATCCCTTCTCCGTACATCTTGAGTATACCACGAATACTTAAAAAATTAATTTGGGGTACAATATGAGCAGTATGCCTTGTGTAGATTAAATGTCTTTCCTATTTTTAAAAATATGAAAAAAAAATCATATTGCTCTGTCTTTATTTAAAACTTCTTTTTGTAAATTTTGTTAGAGCTTTGAGAAAGAAAGTTGGATAGATTTCAAGTGCGGCTGACTTGTCATGCGCCATAAGCTTAACTTGAAACTCGATATGGTGTTTTGCATAAAATAGCTTTGCCGAGTTACACCCGGTTTTCTTCAATTTTTATAAATACACTTACACTACACACTTAAAAAAATCCAAACTGCTTATTTTCTCGAGCAAAAGGATCATAATCACCATCATGTTCTTGACTTTTTCATAGTCTATCCTCAATGAATTAAAACAGGTACTGCCTTATTCCATAACTTGACAACCTAATTTTGATGGCAATGCCATGACATTACAGAACTTATTGGACATGTAACTATAAAGTAACGTTCATAATCAACTGACAGTAGTTTGGGTAACTTTAGATTTCATTTACATGCTTGATATTTTTGATACTATGTCTTTCTTATATCTTAAAACTGCTTTCTGCTCTTTATTACGTTTTTGGCGGTTTTTGTCGATGCACCTGCATCAGAACCTATAGCCATGTGCTAGTTTAACACGTGTGCCGAACATTAGTTAAGACGCAGTTAGCTTTGATTTCCTTGCACTTTCTGCATACCAGGCGAGAGGAGGTGAGTGGAGGACTAAAAGCAAAGGTAACTTGTAGTCAGAACAGGAGTGTTCGCGTTGCTACACTAAAAAAAAATAACAAACTTCAGTGAACCTCAGGTTCAGAGTTTGCTTGGGAAAAAGGCAATTTGAGTAACTTTCGTTTGTCGTGCGCGTGACTGAAAGTCAAGCAAACTATATATATTCCGATAATGAGTTTGTGTGGCCAATCACATCACAAATGGTGGCTTAATTGTTAGGATTTGTTTGCTCTAGCAATTAGGACTTATTTTTTTTTTCTTCATCTATAGTTTATTTGACACAGCACAAATACAATTCAATGTTTAACGGCGCAAATTATATCTGGTAGCTTACTTTCCAAAGTATCTTAATAACTAAAAGCAAATTTTTTATCCTCGCTGCCGACTAAGAGCTGAAACTAAATCTAACTTAAAGTTAGAATATTTTGCATTAAAAGCACAGGTTTGCTGTTTGATGGTTTCCATTGTCATAGGTAAGCAGCATATTAAATTTGTTCCGCTGCTGGGCCAAGATATTACGGACTGGCATTTTGGGTTGTTTCCATCGGGCCTTGAGAGTATCGTGCGGGTCTGATTGCTGTTTCCGGATCCGGGGTCTTAACGTGTTCTTGTCGTTTGGTTGGATGTAGGCGGAAGGGAATAGGACTGAACTGGGGCGTGGATGGATTTCAGGAAAACGTATATAAGGGACATGTAGGATAGGTTACGGCTCGCCAAGACATCACGAACAGGAACAGCCGGCTGCCTACCTTCGGCCTGCAGGGAAGCTATTAATCTAGACCTGGCGTCACGGTGTACAGGGCATGACCAAACAACGTGCTCTATGTCGTGATAACCTTCACCACAGGCACAGATACCACTCTCCGCGAGCCCAACACGACGGAGATGCGCGTCAAATCTATAGTGATTGGACATAAGCCGGGACATCACGCAAATGAAATCCCGACCTACATCCAACCCCTTGAACCACGGGTTCGTCGATACCTTGGGGATTATGGAATGTAACCACCTTCCCAGTTCCCCCTTGGTCCAAGAATTTTGCCAACTGATGATCGTATTCTGACGTACAAATGCGAAACATTCATTAAAGGCAATTGGTCTTTCATAAATATCACCGTTTGTTGCGCCCACCTTAGCCAAAAAGTCCGCTTTCTCATTACCCGGTATCGAGCAGTGAGAAGGGACCCACGCTAAGGTAATCTGATACGATTTTTCGGATAAAGCACTCAGATGTTCCCGTATTTTCCCCAGGAAATACGGAGAGTGAATTAGGAATTATCATTCGTAAGGATTTAAACCTACTTGTCAAAAAAAAGGGAAATAAACTTACAACTAACTTAATTGCAAACTAATTGGCTATGAAGATTGTAGCTTATTGTAGCAATTGAGGATTGCAACGGTTTTTGTCGAAAATTGGTAATAATTTTATTTGACATAGCTTCTAATGTTTCAACACCAGTGAGTCTATGTGATTCGAGTGTATCAAACCAAGAAGGACCAGGAGGACGCTTCAAAATTATTTTCAGAATTTTGTTCTGAATCCTTTGAAGCATTTTCTTCCGTGTTAAACAACAACTTGACCAGATCGGTACAGCATAAAGCATTGCTGGTCTAAAAATTTGTTTGTAAATCAAAAGTTTATTCTTCAAACAAAAGTTAAAATTTCGTATATTTAATGCACTTTGCTTGTATACTCTCAACGTGGTCTATGAAAATAAGTTTTTTATCGTAAATTAGTCCCAAGTACCTTGTCACCTTGTCAGACCAATTTAAAATAATCCCATTCATCTTGATAACGTGATTATTGTTTGGTTTGAGAAAAGAAGCTCGAGGCTTAGGAGGTAAAAATTATCATTTCAGTTTTAGAAGGATTGGGCAAAATTTTCCGTCTTTGCAAATAGGAAGAGAAAATATCTAAACTTTTCTGCAACCGTCATCGCACAAAGTGACTTTGTGCATCCTGAAGGTAAATCAGGAAGATCTAAAGTACAGGGCTGCAACTTAAGAATGAACCTTATTCCTGCTCTGACAGGAAAATCTATCAACTTCAGGGTATTCAGTCAGACTCAACGGTTCTGGAACATCTCTGCTACGTTCAATGGCTATGCGGAGATGTAAATGAAGCATCACTAATCCTTTATTTTCAGAGGTGAGCATAAAAGATTTTACTTTGAGACAACAATGTAAAAAAACTACCGTAAGTACCAAAAAATAGCTGACCCATTCCTTCGAGTTAATAGCCGTTAGATGACAGATTTTAGTATACATTTTTCCAAGAATAAAAATAACACGAGACAAAAAATCAACCATACCAGTGAACAGACAAACGGAAACAGAATGGAATTTTAATGATGACGAGGATCAGATTAAAGGAAAGAACCAACCTGCAGAGCGTATTTAGTTCTGTGCGAAAGTTTCCCCCTTGCGGTGCGTGCGTAGGTAATCGAGTTCCCAGTTCTGGGTTTCCAACCAACCGAATATGGAACGCTGATAGAGTAACAAATGCAGAGTTACAGGAAAAAGTAGAGTGCAGGGTTTTTTTTTTTTTTTGGAGAAGTACAAGTACCAATTTTTCAGTGTGTGCGTGCGTGAGATAGCGGAAAACGTAGCAAAAAAACGATTAGTGATAGATAATGCGGTCAGGTAAGTTGAGAAGAAGAGACTGTAATCTGACAAAATGCTCGAGAGAAACGATTTGGATTGGATTTCTGGTTGCGTTTCAAGTGCTGCGCACAGTTTCCTTACTTTGATCGATGAAATGTCTTGCAAACAGTCGACGATAAAATTGTTCGCCTCATCGTCATTCTCAATCTCTTCGATAGACTGCGCTGGGCTAGTACTGTTTGTCGCGCTACTGTTGGCAGTATTGATCGTCAGCGTACTTGTGGTAGTGGCGGAGCTTGTACAAGTAGTATTCAAGTTAATGGTATTGGTAATAATCATGGTTACTGCGGCACTAGCAGCGTTCGTATTAATGTTGCTATTGTTAGTAGTAGTTATGGTCGCTGTTGTAGCGGAGGGAGAAGCAGAGGAGATACTAGTACCGGTGTAAATGTGTGCTTGTTTTAGGGCCATCAGTTTGGCAATGTTCGGATTGACCAGCACCATCTGGTGGTTGACTGGTTCCGACGAGGAGCGACGATTACGGAAGTCGCTTCTGTGGTAGGCTCCACCATGCTGACTACTGCCACCGGAAGTATTTGCGTTGTTGGTGAGAGTGTTGTTATTGGTGGTAGTATACGCGGAAAGTGTGCTAGTAGTCGTATTGGTATTAGTACAAGCATGTGACACAAACGAGGAATGGCTGATCATTCCCATGTGTGGATTATGGGTTAGGTCTAAGCTTCGCCAGGATTTTCCTTTGATTGCCGGGTCCTAAACGAGGAAACGGAGGGGTTCATACAAAAATGGGTCTCGTAAATAACATTATTATTGGAAGACTCATTGCTACTAGATATTTCGGGTTTGCTGGGTTGATTTACCATTTATCGAGAAAAAAAAACGCGACCTAAAATAGTGAGTTACACTCACTTATTTACAACGGTTTAACAAACGAAGAACTTAAAAGAGTTGTGTCTAAGACGAGGCCGCATGTTTGTGTTCGGTATATCAACCAAGCAGTTAGAAGGTAAGACATTTTTTCTGTACAGAATATCAATATGGAATGAGATAGGATAACTCACAATAATTAACAAAATGTCCTCGTAAGAGATGTATTTAAGTAACAGGAAACAACTAACATGTAACGGAATTGATGTGTCTCAACTAACGAAAGACGGACGTGAAGGTGAATGCAACATTATAGAGAAATGTGATAACTGTGGGAACGAATAGGTGACCATCGTGAGACCAGTTATGAGAATGTAGCGTATTTCCAAAACGGAAAACAAATACTCAACTCTACGGGGTTTCATAAAAAAAGTTCTCAACTAAATACCCTACACTAAAATTTTCCAACAGCAAAACTCTACACAAGAATGAGTCTTAAAATAAATAAATGAACCATTATTTGAACTCCAATCAGAGCTACCGAGGGCTCTGTCAGAGGAACAGTGTTAAGTAAATAGGTAGTGAAATGAAGTTCGTCTTATTGATTCGGTTTGCTGTGCGGCGGGCTGCTTTCACTACCGTTTGGCTTACCTGATGCGGTTGTACTTTGTGCGATTGTCGGGCATACTGGATGGCCGATTGGTCTAGCATATCCCAGGACTTTTGTCGTCGAACGTTTTGTCCACCGGCGGCAGTCGCCTGTAGATTGCCGGCTCCACCAGCAGATAGATGATCACCACCACCAGCACCGGGTTCGGAGACGCCACCGGTTTCAACCGGCCAGCGGGGAAGCGTGTGCTTAACGTGACACCGTGAGCGCACTTCCTCCGACAAACACACCAAGGCTGTGAAATACAAAAATTAGATCATACGCTTTGAAGGTAACAGACTAGTAAGCTCGAAAAATATGTCTGTTGAAAACGATTCGATTTTGAAGAAGTTATCAATAATTTTGATTCAGTCAAGGCTAGAAGAGTAAGAAATAAAACGAAAAAAGAAAAGATCACTCAAAAACAAAAAGCAGTCCTTCTGTCAAATGAATGCGTTGCTATCTTACTCACCCGTTAAATAGGCCACACTATCCGGTGTCACCTCGAATTTGTCCCGCCGGTGGGGCTTCGCAACAATTCCCAGCAGCATGGTCAGCACGCGAGAGGTACGAGAAACCGTCGTCGGTGTCGGATGGCGGAAGCCTTTTAGCAGATGACCGACCAGCGCAAAGTGAAAGTTCGACTTGAACGATAGCCCGACGGCATGATCGAGCTGTTTGAAGTGCCACTCCAGTGGTTCCCGGGTGGCCATCATCACGTCCGCAATATTCTGTTTGTCGAACAGCTGCTGCGAGTTCAGCGTGTGTAGGTTCTGCTCTAGCAGGGCAAGTCCCGCTGCGTAGAGGGTTGATTCGTCCAGTTGGAGTACACTCACGGCGACCCAGAACAAAGCTTTATGTATGGGAGATTCAGGTCGAAGCAACGGCTGCAGCCGAGTCAAGCACATGACTAAAGATTCCAACAGAATAATATCCGTGAAGGATTCCAAAGCTTTCACCAGTATGCGTAGCAACTGTTTCACGTCCTGGTCGGTGATGCTTTTCGAGATACAACCAAACACAATCAGAGCTCGTGGTTGTAAAGCAGGATTGTAGCAGAAGGCAAAACTTTTCGCCAACGATGTCCAGGTCTGTAGCCAGTCGCAGTCCGGAATGTCTCGCATGCAGGCTTCCATGATTTCAAGCAAGGCATCCGTTATGACTTCCAGCGATGGTAATGCTAGGCGTTCACGATCAGCAGGTGGAGCTTGAGAGACACGTTCGTTACCCAACCAGCGGTCGTTTGGATGTCGACAGGACGAACGGAAAGCTGTAACAGCAGCGGATTTAACTTTGCTAATGCCAAACAGCAGATAGAATTTTGGCAGCGAGAATTCGTCCAATGACAGCCGAAGAACTCGTTGAGTTTCCTCAGAAAAGGACGGTTTAGTGCAGGTACACAGCGAGTGAATAATGTTGATGACTAGACCGTGGGTCGAGGCGCGCATCGAGAGCGATCCGCTGCAAACTAGGAACGTTACGGTGTGAAACAGATATGGCAGATGACGGGCAACATCCAAGCAGTTGTTGAAGGACAACATGAGCAGGTAGCGAGCTAGAATTGCAATATCATCCCACATCATATGTTGCTCGAGATACTGCGTGGGCGAATGGCAGGTTTTGTCCATAACACGGCAAAGGCGACCGATAACTTTCTTCGCGACCAGCTGCACGTTTGCGGATGCCAGGGCCACGGCAGTGTCCGCCATGATCTCCACTTGCGGCGAGCCCAATCCAGAACTTACCGATTTGTGGATAAAATTGTCCAATACCATGTCGATCAATTCCGGAATTTGTCCAATCGAGCCCCAAATCTTCGCCTGTATTGATGGATACATTTCTTTCTGTTCGATCGTCAGATTGATTAACTTCTCCAGGATTAAAGCCACCTGTTTCTGGCGTTTGCTCTCGTCCGATGGCTTGCAGAATCGCACCAGATTGGCCAACCACGGTGTCATGTACTCCAAGCACAAATGCTTCAACTCGATCGTACTTCTTTGGAAACCTTGGATGCACTCCTCCAGGAACTCAAGCGTCAAATGTGGCTCATTGGTGGCCAATGTTTCGCTTACCGATTTAATAAAGATGGTGTTGTTCGAAGGAATACACAGTCCTTGGGTCTCTAACAGTTGTCCTTCGATTTTAAGATCGAAAGTCGCCGTCAGTGCGCAGAGCTGATTGTAGGCCGCTGTTCGCAGGTTCGGATCAGAGGAACCTAAATTAAGTAATGCCATGTTGAGCAGCGTTCCTGGCACATCTTTGGGTCTGATCTTTTGATGCACAGTCACCGAATCCGGTTGACTTAGCTCCCAGCGATTACGGATGTGAATTATGGCTTGCACAATGTTGTCACAATCGTTGTGAATAAAGCTGAGCTGCGAACTTTCGTTAGCGATGGACAGTGTAAACTGATTGTCATCCACCAGACAGACTTCCTCAATTTCGGATGCGTAGTAAACGTCATTCAGCAGGACAGAGTGGGCGAGGACCTTTGTCTTCTCGGCTGATGTTATTTGTAGGGCTGTGGGGCCCACTTTGATTGCCACTTTGGTATCCTTGTGGCTGAGTTTAAGTGCATTGTTGAACACTTTCAAATCTTCATCCAAGGAAAGTGTCGCACCGGGAAGTTTCTGCTGCTCCGGGTCGATAACGTCGTTTAGTCGAGCTGGTGAGTCCAGGAAGATCAGCTTCCGGCAACCTTTTAGTGGGGCCAGTATGCGATCGTGAAACTTCGTGTATTCTCGCACCCATGAGTTGCAATTGTAGATGTAAGCGGCGTGGAGATTCTCGTAGGCCACTTCGGGTAGTACGTAAAACCATTTCTGTAGGAACTCTGTCCGAAAGCGGTTGTCCGAGCAGGTGTGCGTGAAGTCGATAACGACCTCGAAAGGCGAATGGCAGAAGGGTTTCAGCGTTAGAATCACGTGATAGATCAGCAGGTCCCCGTTTGTCTCGCCGATTTTGTAGCGTCGTGCAATGTAATAAAACACGGGATTGCCAGCTTTGCTGGTTCCTGCCTGATAGAAAATGTTCATGGATTTGAGCGTTTTAAACTCTTCCTTTTCGTGCATTTGATGCTTGACCATGATTTCCTCGAAGTTAGTTGACGACATATCAATTGAACTCCAACGAGCGTAGCTCGAAAACAGTAAATGCGAATCAACCGGTTTGTGTTCTGGTGGTCCAAGGTAAGCCAACAGTGTGGCCATTTTATCGAAGGGACGTCGACCAACCGCCTTGTGATCGCGGCTACTCGACAGATAGTCTCCGATCCGCTCCTGGTGTGACCACAACAGTCGGTGCAGTGCTAACACGTTTGCATCCGAAATAAAGCTCATGCTGTGTGACGTCTGATCTACTGTTTCGCAATCGGATGCAATCTGGATGAAAAACCGACGCCCGCCTTCAAAGTGCATACGGAGAAAGTCATTGAAGCAGAGCATGTGTTGTTCTTTGGAAAATTCCACGTGGTTCGCAATGTTCTGTAGGATTTTCGACATCAACATGAGACCTCGCTTGATTTGAGTTGGCACTTGTTTGCCGACGATCCCCAGCTCCTGAGGGGACACGATCGCTGGGTTGATAAACCGAAGAAAGATCACCGTACCGACGGCTCCGATGTTGTTCTGGAGCAAATTGGGGAAACGCTTGCTAAGCACTTGATACAGACAGTGGCACATGGATCGCAACTGGGGAGGAAAGCGATCTGCGGAATTGACAATCGCATCGAAAACTTTCTGCGTTAGAGCGATCAAATTCTTGCGATTAACTTCAATGTCTTCAGAGGCTTCCAAACGAGCGGGATCGACTTCAAAACTCGTAACTGGATCATCTAACAGGGGTCGAATTAGAGGCTCCAGCAGTCCTTGCAAGTAACTGGCTCCGTATATTTTGAAACAGAATGCCATGATTTTACTACCCAGAGAGTTGCCACGGAACAGCGTTTGCATACAGTCGGACACTTCCACTTCGCGGTAGAACATGTTCCAAAGCAGTGGAGAAAGCAGATGTTTGGCATCGAACAGCGTCACTAAAACACGGGCCAATTCATCCATTTGGGATGTTGTGACAACCGAAGCCAAAGCCATAGCAATCGGAAGTTCGCCTTTGTCACTGATCATAGTTACTAACTGCACCAGCTGCTCGAACCGATCTGCCATCACCGACTCGGCCAGCGTATCAAACTCCGTTCCTTGTTGAAGAATCTGCGTGAGAACCTCCATGAAAGCGGCTCGCGTCTGTAGATCCGGATTGTAGCCCAGATCTATGGAGTGCATCAGTCCAGAATCGATGTTAGCACTAAGCAGATTAGACATCGCTTGAATAGTAGCATTCCGCAAAGCGGTCAGCTTGCCAGCAGCAACCCTAGGTCGAGGCGGTAGCAACGGCGGGTTGTTTGTATCCTTATCCGCCTCCGATCCGTCCACGCAATCGTTTAGCAAATTCATAAACAGCGTGAAATACTTTAAAAAGAGAGCGCTTTTGGCATCCATCAGATCTCCTCTATCGGATTCCTCTGGTTGAAGAGGCAATCCACGCAGTAGAGCAGCGACCGCTTCCATACAGGCTTGATCAAGATCTCTGGTTATTATCGTCACATCTCCCGAGCTAGGAGGAGCAATCTGATGGGACGTTCCCATCACCCAGTCCGTCAAGTACTCGACAAGCTTGTTACGGAACTTCATTTCCTGTCGAAACGCCAAATCGTCACGGCGCTTCATCATAACCTCCACCAGTTGACAGAGTTTCGTTTTGATGTGGATTGCGTGCACGGTCATATCCAAGTGACGAACGTACCTCACGATCGCCAGCATAAGATTCTCGATGCTTGTCACGCCCAGGTGTTCCGCATTCGAAGGCTGATCGTTCTGATCTTTACTCTGGCGACCGTCCAGTACCGATTTCATAATGTAAATCGTATGCTCGATAAACTGTGTGTTAATATCGGTGACCACAACCTGGCCCTGCTGATCGAAAAACTTCTCCACGATCGCTCGAATCTGATCGAACAAAATCGGATACAACTGGGCTGACATTTCCTGCCCAACCAATTCCTTCACGTGCTTCTGAATTTGGGGACCAAATTTTTCATTATTGCACACTAGCAAACGCAAAAGCTGTCCGATAAACTGCGTCACAGGACAGTACTGAACATCCTGACTTCCTCCGCCCATTGACGAAACTAGCGATCCCATTATCGGGTGCATCGAACCCCGTCCCGAGCTGGAACTGGATAGCGAAGTAGTCGACTGCATCAACGACGGTCCACTTACTCCAATGGGAAGTATTTGGCTCTGCGCCAGCCGCTGATTGCGTGGCTTCTGCAGACAAACTCCTCCCAAGGCCAACTGAAACCAAGTCATGTTGGCCCACTCTGTGATCTGCTCCTCCAGGTCGTGCTCCGAACTTTGATGACTAGCTCGACGTTTACCCATAGTGCGGTGAAAAACTTCCGCCTGACCTTCCTCTGGCTTTCCCTTGGGATAGTTCTGCAATAGTTTCGAGGTGACCTCCCAATTTCGGAACGTCTCCTCCCAGGCCGGTTGAACTCCATTGACGCAGTGTTCGATCTTTCGCATCAGTGACATAATATTCTTCTGCAAGGCTACCCTGCCCTGCGTGTGCTCGTAGAAATTATAACGCGACTCAACGCTTTGCGTTGTCAGCGTGCTGGATGCATGTGAAAGCTCCTGATAGAGGTGGTAATTCGGTAGAATGAAACCCACCGTTAGTTCATCCGAGCCGGACCTAATTTCCGCTTCTTCACAAAGCAAACCAAAACAGGACAGTGAAACCATCACGGCATCAAGATCCACAGACCACAGATACATGAAGAACACCACCTCCAGCTTAATGTGAGCCTGTCGACAAATTGCGATTTGACTGCCGACGTTAGCGTAATCCTTGTGCCGCTGGAGGAACGTATTTCGGCAGATTAGAATTTCGCGCAGCCACTTCAGGACATCCGTATAGTTTGCGATCTGATGTTGAATCAATTTCTGTGAGATCGAAAACAAAACTTGGGAGCTGACGTCCCAGAAGGTGTTTATAGGAGCTTCCGGGTTCCAGACTTCGATTTTATCCGGCGAGTGGAGAGCTAACAGCGCTTCCATAGCTTCCTGCGCTACATCTGGCATTGTCGGCTGGTGTACCAGCGAAACCAAACCGTTGATTAACTCAAGTGTGGAGCTTTGCACTTCATGGCCGGCTTTACCGAGGCTATTTAACAACAGCATTGGATCAGCGTGAATAAGTCTGACCATTAACAGCAGCAATGCCTTATGAGCTGGCCCCTCGTCCGGTCTCGTTAACCGACTCTGAGCATCTTTCGACTTGAGCGTCAACGAAGTAATCATCCTTAGTGGGGTGTGAGCGATGTATCCTTGTGTGGCTTTGTTTAGGGTGTCGGTAAACAACGCTCTCAGCTCTCCGGAACGGGCATAAACCAAATCAATCTGTGGCCACCATGGTAGTCTCGCTTGGGTTACTATCTTTAGCAGGGAGCTAACAATGACAAAGTGGTACGCCGGCGGTGAGTTTAAACTGAGACAAACCTTCAACGCTTCGTTGTTATGCGGCTTGATCCGGAAGCAAGAAACCCAACAATCGATCATCAGATCGATATCCTGAAAGTTGAAACCTTGCCCACGAGAGAAAGGTTTGGCAGGGTTGAAAAGTAGCGCCTTCAGATCGTTAATTACACTTTGTACCAGTTGAAAAGTTACGTTGCTGGAATCGTTAATGTTAATATACGTGGAGGCTTTACACAGTTTAACGCACGCAATAGCTGCCGATTCGGTGGATTGTTTAGATGATGCATGAGCTCCCAAGCCTTTCTTTATGCCCTCCATGAAATGCTTCTTTTTCAAATGCCTCGGTGAACACGGTGCTCCCGAATCAGCGTTCACAATCTCTTCCAGTACTTTGGGACTTAGTACCAACAGCATGATCTGCAGCGGCCACACAGCCGAACGGGCCTTTTTGTTTTCTGCGTACGAATCCAGGATGTCGAAGAAAGTTTCGCAACACTTAGACAGCTCATCGTTAGGGTTGCGCTGCAAATCCTCAAACTCCTTTGGATGAAATTCGATCCAATTCCAAAGTGCCTTCTCCAGTGAGTTTAGCAGGATTAAATGTGCTGATTTTTTCAATGACTTAAATTTTTGAATAGTCTCTGTTAATAGTTTTGTCAACCGATTAACGTCTAAATCGATGTGCTGAATCAGTTCGATATCACTGTAGTCCGGATTCTCCTCCGAACAGGTGCTCAGTTCTTGCAGTCGCGCAGATATACGATTGAAAACGGCTCCAAAATGATTTTGAGACAACGCGTACAGCACCTTAGATGCCAGAGCCTTGAGTGAAGCTGCATTCTGATTGTTTTCATTTTGGATATCTACAACGAAAGCTTACTTGTAGTGGAAGTTCGAAAGTTCTTCCAAAACATCTTACCAATAAACTGGCAAATTTCTCGCAGCAGCAACTTCACGTTCATTGCCTCCTCGAACCGGGCCGTATCTTTCGACTGGCCAGAGAGACAGCGTTCTAGCGTTTCCAGTATAATGATCAGCGAATCGTAGCAGCACCGTTCCGGTTCGTGTCCTCTGCAGGCTGGGGGCTGAAACTGTAGAATAATAAACTAGAATCAAATGTTGAGGATCGCACAGCACACGGTTGCATTGTGTGCTTACAATTTCGTTGACTCGTTGCAGCATCTTGGTTAGGCCGGAAATAACCAGCGAGAACCGATAGCGGGAAATCTGAATCAAACAGGTCATCGTTTGATCGATGCTGAGCCGGGCCTGCGTTCCATGGGGACCCGTCCGATAGGGTAGCTGAAAATGATAATTAAGCTTTCAAAGTTGTTTTATTCAAACAAAAACACTCCCTGCTTCGAAAATTTAAAAGTACCATTCCTTACTGTGCTCATTGAAATCACTTTCATTCATAAAAATCCTGTCATTCATAAAAACACATCCGCTTACCAACGCAAATACTACTTTGTTGGTAAACACATCTCTTATGAATGAAAACGCACACTGTTGCGAGGAAACAACGTAAACAAACCCACCCCCACCCAACCGGCATTTTTGTTGAAGGGGGCGGGCCGGAGCCCGAAGGGGGTGCGAGGATGTTACCACCCACGCACGGCGCAGCCAAACTCCGACAAGGCCAACCGAACCAATATCGATCGATCGTGGAAGGAAAAATCTTCGCTCTCCGGATGGCAGAGTACCAGCCCGAGTGGGACTACGCACTGGGCAGAACCGAACAGTATTCGCGCTTACCTGCTCCTCGAAGCGGGCCAATAGTGAATTGGCCCATTCTCCGGGCTTTTGTGTAGCCATTTCGCGATGCTATTGGCCCGTTTTGGGCTCTTTTTACATGATTTTCGGTGTTGGTAATGGAGCACTAAAATTTTCGTTGTACGCACTTGGAGCAAAATTTTCACCGTTTGACAGTTTTTCGGGTGGGTGGCTGTCAACGAGCAGGGCGGCCAGATTTTGGTGAAGTGTAAGATGTGTCTATTTTGAATGGCAAAATAATACATAACAATGCTGTTTTTTAACTATTTTTGAATATATTCACTTAATATTAACTATTGTACTTAGATAAGGAGTTGAGTGAAACAGTAAAACTGGAAGATATGTCATTTTTAAAAAAAATCACAGTTCTTAAATATTATTACCCGAAAACACTTTAATACTCAACTCGTGTGATCGTTCGATAAGTACTGTTTAAAATAGTTGATGAATTTTTGATAATAGTAATCTGTTTATATTGTTGATCAAACACTCCAGAAGAGGAACTGATTAAGCCGTTAATTTCACTTGATACTATTTAAAGTTATTTCAGTTGAATCTAAATAAATTAGCTTAATAAACGAACTGATAAATATTCTCAACTGATCTTCAAAACAAACTTCCAAAAATTCCTTCTTTATTTTATTTAAAACAAAATGAAATGTTTCAAATAAAGTTGTCGAAGATGTAACATGTATGCGTATCTGGCGTCACTGTAGCCATGTACGGGGTGAGACAGTTTTTAAGGTAGGATCAGTTTTCCCTGATGTGTCGGAGTTGAAACGTTTTTTTTTCTTTCGCGATTTTCAAATTGGCGGGAAGTTTTTTTGCCAGTTCAGATAAGAGAACAATTAAATTGCAGGTATTTCGTATACTAGTTGCACGTCCCTTTTTATATCTCATTGCAACGAATCTGTATATTTGACGTTGTTTTGTGTATAATATCTAAATTTTACAAGTTTTACACAATTTTGAGAACAATATTTCAATTTTAAGTAAACGTATATTTTCTATTTTTCCTCAAATGTCTTCTCTGAATAACAACGAACTTATAAATGTTAAATAAATCGCATGTCATGCTTTAAATTTTGATTTGGAGACAAATTGAACACAAAAAGTCATGATTTTGCTTGTAATTTTTAGTAATCAGATACCGATTATTTCTCCTAAGGGGTCTCTCAAGCACATTATTGAACATTTCAATATAAAAAACCACATGTCATCACTTTGAGTATTGATTTAAAGGCAAGTTGAGAATAAAAAAAGTCATAATTTTGCATATTTTACGTATTCGTAAAGTTTTGTGAACAATATCTAAATACCAAATACTCAAAAAAAGCTACGTCGTTTATGTATGCTCCCATAGTAGATAAGTCATTAAATTGTGGTTTAATATCTCTCTCCTTCAATTGGAATAAATAGTTTGCATATAGTTTCTTCAAGTTTTAAACTCATTCATCAACTTTTATATATTCTATTTATTGCTAGTCTGATTGTTATTGAAATAATATAACTATGAAAAGTTTACAATGAATAATTGAAATGTTTTCAAAATAAATTAGACAATCTGAAAATAAAATCGAAATTCAAATGAATTACATTAAATTATGACAACCTTGAAATCAAACTAAGACTGTAAGTCTGCAACTTAATATTTAAGTAGATTGAAAATTATTGAGAGAAATTTAAGTCATCAATGAGAACATTCACAGCCGTATGATTGGATAAATTAAAATGTAATGTATCCACACAAAATTAGTTAAAAAAAACACAAATGATATGTTGTTGTAATGTTTTGTGAATTCTGTTATTCGGGCCAACTTCACTCCTGTTCTTCTGTCAGTTTTTAAAACAATTCTCCCGAGAGTTAAAGTTAGGTTTTATGTTGACACTGATTTTCATTTAATTGAAATTTTGCTTACGATTTGGAATTTCCTTTCTAAGTACGGGGATTACCCTCGAGATAGCGAATAATTGTTGATTAGTACTAAAGAAATGTTCACGCGAATAACTAGTGCCGATTGGTTGCGGCTTTCAAAAGTGGCGTGACTAAATTACGTTTCAGCCGTGCCGAATTGTCTTTAAGATACTGATTCACGCTTGTAGAATGGTAAGGTGAAACATGCACTTTACTGTATTTTTTCATTTTCTCTGGTTGGATATAAAAAGCACCTCGTTGAAGTATGCTTTAATGGGTATGTAAAATATGCTTACTAGACCTCTGAGCTAAAAAAATTTAAATTGGGATTTCTATATATCATCTGAAAGAGTGTATTTTCTGAGCAAAACGTGATTTTTTAAAACTTTATATCATTATTCTACGATTTTTAAATGAAAAATAAAAATTCGCTCTAAATCGCTACAATGACAGTTGGTATATGGGTGAACTGACATTGTAGCGATTTCGAGCAGATTTCGAGCAATTTTAAATCGTGATTTAAAAAGCGAAGGACAACGATGGAATTTTTTTTAATCACGTTTTACTTAAATGCAGATTAGGGTGTCCCAAAATTGCACAAATCTGGGGCTCACCCTCCAGATGATAGAAAATGGTATTACGAACAAACTTTTGTTCGGCGGCAGCTCTAGAAAATGATGTTTTTAACTGGCCCCGATGACTTTTTTGAAAAAATCGATTTTTCTTATGTTAAATCCAAAAAACATGTCCAGTTATTCAATTTTCCATGAAACCTAATCCTTTTATATTTTTTACAGGTTCCTTAGGGCCCAAACTGTAAGGGAAAATTCGTTTCGGATTGATTATCATCAATTTATTTTCCTAGAAATAATTCTATCGTTTGGAAAAGAGATTTTTCAAGTATACTTTGACATTCAATCAACAAAAGTGGGTATTAAACCTAATGCTCTCACCAACTGAATGCCATTAAAAGTTGGGAAATTTCATGGGGAAGAGCATTGCCAAAGACTACACGGCTCTAAAATTACTTGATTTTAAGTTATTCATGATTTACTGTGCAATAAAAGTTGAATTTTAATGTTTTCTCTATAATAATCAAGGTCGAGTGAAAAAACTGAATAAATATTATCAAGTTTACTAAAGGAGAGGAAATGTATGTAATTTAACGAGGATGCGAAAAACGAACAAGGACGGAAAGAGCGACTTAAAATTAGAAAATAAAAACTTATTCAGATGGGACTCGAACCCGCAATCTCCGGTGACTTCGGTACGGTGCCGGGTCTGCAGACTGTGGTATCTTCCGGAAGTCAATGTTAGCCTGGTATTTTTCGATAAAAATGTCAATGATGACTCGAAGAGAAAGGTGGTACAAAACTTGAAAAAAGTGAGCAGTGAAAACGACAATTCAAAAGTGAAAAAATTTTCGTCTGTAAAAAACCTAGTGGACTCACAAAGAAGTCACTAAAGTTTTTTCGATAGACTGCGGCTTGATATCAAGTTTTTTATTCAGGAAGATCCCAAGGCCTGGATAGAAAGAAATTATTTTGATGCCAAATCGAAATGTTGAAGCTTAACAGTTATCAATGACCCTGCAGAACGGGCCTTTTGAGTAGCGGCCTAGCGGGAGATTTAGTTGAAATTATAATACTATATGATACGGCAAATGAACATTTTATTATTGGAAAACATCAAAATGTAACTTTTTATTCTACAGAAAATCACGAATAACTCAAAATCAAGTTATTTCAGAGCCATGTAGTCTCTGGCAATTTTCTTCCCCATAAAATTTCCCAACTTTTAATGGCATTCAGTTGGTGAAAGCATTAGGTTTAATACCCAATATTATTGATTGAATTTCAAAGTATACTTAAAAAATCTCTTTTACAAACGATAAAATTTTTTTTAGGAAAATATATTGACGATAATCAATCCGAAACGAATTTTTTCCTTACAGTCTGGACCCTAAGGAACCTGTAAAAAATATAAAAGGATTAGGTTTCATGGAAAATTGAATAACTGGGCATGTTTTTTGGATTTAACAAAAGAAAAACCGATTTTTTCAAAAAAGTCATCGGGGAAAGTTGAAAATATCATTTTGTAGAGCTGCCGCTGAACAAACGTTTGTTCGTAACACCATTTTCTAACATCTGGAGGGTGAGCCCCAGATCTGTGCAATTTTGGGACACCCTAATGCAGATCTTTCAGATGACATAAAAAACTGATATAGCTAAACAACCATATTTCCTTATTTTTGTTTTCTGTACTAAAACCCTCTAAGAATTTAAAAATGAGATAACCAAATGATGAACTCCGGTTCTTTTATAATGGAATAAGTACACGTGATAAACAAAATTACATGAATCAGTTACAGCAATAATGGTATTTGATTTCGAATCACCATCTGTTCTCTTTTAATTTAAACTTTTAATTTAAACAGCTTAATTTTTTATTTCGCAAATGCAATTTGCCTATTTTTTAACTTTTCCAATCTCTTGAATACAAAGCTCTTGACGTTTGAACCGGCTTTGATAGTTTCGATCTGTTGACGTTTTTTCATGCATTTAATATTTTTGTAACTTTTGACATTTTGAGCATTCATAACACTTTTGTCCTTTTTCAGGCCATTTTTTTCTTTTTTTTTTTTTGATTATTTTTTATTATGTTTGGCATTTATAACATTTTCAATAATTTTAAATTTTCATCATTCACTGCCTGTATCGGAAATTTAGAAATTTTGGCATGTTTGGCCTTTTTGACTGCTTTGAAATTTTTGGTATTTTTCATATTTCTAATACTATTGATTCTTTAATATTTTGAAAATTTTGAAATTACTTACATCTTTAACGTGAAACAATATTAAAATATTGTACTTCGTACTTCATATTATAGGCAATATGACTATTGAAAGCGCAATGCTTGTCATTTTCATTATACTTTTCTCCTGTTACACACTTAAAACTCACTGCCAGGTCTCGGTAATTTTTTGCCGAGAACGACACCACTGAGTGCTCGGTTAAAAAAATAATGACAACTGTCATTTTGTGCCGAAATTTCAATTAGGTGAACCGAGATTTACAAAAAAATGTGACAGCTGTCATTATTTTTTTAACCGAGCACTCGATGGAGCCGTTCTCGGCAAAAAATACCGAGACCCGCTAATGAATTTTAAGGGTGTATATACTTCGACATACGACGGCTAGCTAGTTAGGACAGTATCGTGCCTCGAGACCAGTTAGGAAAGTTAAGCGCTATTTAATTTAAAAATTCGCATTAGACAACATCAATTAAACACTGAACAATTAGATTGATTGAACGCTTCTTAATACTTACTGTTTTTTGTTGGTCTAAAAATTCATCAATTTTTTCAATTTGAGTACGATGAGTAATTTTTCAAATGGTGAATTCACAACTTGCAAGGAGCGTTAAACTTAGCTGCCGTCCTCGCACTACTAGCTGAAACATGGACACAAATGGTTGGTGTATTCTGGACAGTGTTGTCATCCGACTAAAGCTTCGTTAATCATATCTCGGTGGTAAAGCAGATGCTTCGCCAACCCGAGTGTCTGTTCACCAAGATGATGTGGCTCAAAACAGCGTCTGTTCTTCATGTTAGGGGTGGCAGATTAACGTCCTGGTGCCAGCGTGGGACTTCAAATAGTACTGTCACGATTGGAAAATCGGATCTTGGAACTGCAAGTCTCTCAATTTTTTTGGGAAGTACCCACATTCTTTCCGACTTATTGAGGGTCCGCAAGTTCGAGCACTGCAGGAGGTATGTTGGAATGGAGTATCGATGCATACGTACAGAGATGCTTGCACCATCTACCGGAGCTGCGGCAACACACGCGAATTGGGCACAGCTTTAATTGTGATGAGCAAAATGCGGAAGCGCGCGATTGGATGGTGACCAATCGACAACAGTATGAGAGAGTTGAGGATCAGCGGCCGTATCTTCAACGTTAGCATCATTAACGTGCACAGCTCTCACCTACAAAGTAACGATGACGATAAGGACGCCTTTTACGCGCAGCTGGAGCGCGCATACGATAGCTGCTCAAAACATAGCATCAAAATCGTAATCGGAGATCTTGACGCTCAGGTTGCCCAGGAGGAGAAATTCAGATTATTGGAAAGTTCAGCGCACATCGGCTCACGAACAAAAACGGCCGTCGACACATTGACTGCGCAACCTCCAAGAACATGGCCATACGCAGTACCTACTTCCAGCAGAGCCTCCCATATCGATGCACCTGGAGATCAGCGCAATAGACTGAAACACAAATCGATCCGGACCTATCGGGGCGCAAACGTCGATTCTGACCACTATCTCCGGATGGTCAAAATGCACCGAAGACATTTGACCGCGATATGATCTGGAGCGACCTAAACTCTCCGAAGTCGCTACTAAGTACGCGCAAAGCCTTGAGGCAGCGTTGCTGGATAAGGGAGTACTTACCGAAGCCCCTCTGGAGGACTGCTGGAGCACTGCGAAAGCAGCCGACGTAACGGCTGGTTCGACGAAGAGTGTCAAGCGATTCTAGACGAGAAGAGTGCTGCGCGGATATTGATACTGTAGCGAATGATTTTTCATAACCTGAGCCGATACGAATAGAATTGAAAACAGCAGACTCACCTTCCGCGAACAAAAAGCTCCGCCTGGAAGCTACAGCTCTTGACGAAATAGAGCAGCTGTATTGTTCTCAAGAAATAAGGAGATTCCACAACCCAACAAACAAATTGGTTCATATAACTCGTGTTCAACTCTGTTAAGTTAATCCCTATTTGGTGAAAAATGTTCATATAAGATACATGAAGTGCGCCTATGTGTACAAATCTGGAGGCCATATACGTACATTGTGGAAAAAAATTGATTATAATTTTGTATAATTTCGCAGGCTATCTTAAATGGCCTCATTTAAAACTTTAAATCGCATTCTATACGACTTAGAGGAATGACGCTTTTCACAATTTTATTTGACACGTTAAATTGCTTCATATATAACCTAGTAATGCGTTCTATACGATCTATGTTTTATACGATATGAACAAATTTAATGCTGCATCTTTTGTAATCTGAAACTTGATACGAACATTTGAGCGACTTTGAATTAACATCCTTATACGACTTTTGGTTTGCTGGGAAGTAACTAAACGCATCCCGCGCAAGCTTTGTACCGCGAGTTAAAATGTGTCGGGATTAAGATAGAGGAATTTCGACGGATGAACGTGAGGTGATCGACAGGTGGAAGCAGTACTATAATGAACACCTGAATGACGCAGAGGCAGAGGATCAAGAGAGTATGAAGGACGACTTCGTCAGCATGGCGGATGATGGAGACATACCGCCTAGGGTTTGCAATATTCCCGAGAATAGATTTCCCGGGAAACGGGAATGAAAAATCTCATTTCCCGGGAATTTCCGGGAACCGGGAAAGGAAAAAATCCTTAGCAAAAATGAGATTTCAAGTAAAGTTTATTAATGAAAAGTTTCAAACAATCGTTTACAATTTAATTATCAATTGAAGAACAAAATTTATTCAAGTTCACTCCAGAAATTCGTGAACAATCGTCTATCAATCGCCTCAGTTCCGCTGACAATTTTTCGTTAGGCCCAAATAATGTAGTTTCCTTTTGCAAAACTTTGCTTAAGATCGCTGAATCACCGCTGGTGTCTGATTTCTAAAATACTTCTAAATCACCGATTCCAGCTCTTGCTACATTTCATTAGAAACTGAAGAGTCCAATACTTTTAGTTTGTTGAAGATAAAGCTGAGTGTTCCGCCACAAAAGACAATCAGCAAGAATGTCGCAGTGGCATTTCAGTACCCAGTGCCCTTCAGGCATACTTTAGTAAAAAAAGTTGAGTGTTTGGCAGCCAGACTTTAGAGCATTTGAATGCCTTCGTAATTAATGTGAAATCGCGGCCACAACCTAAGTTACAATGCCTGAGTTTTATTAATTTATTTATTTCTGGTCGCATTGATTTACGGGTTTCTATTTTTTTTTATCAATTTACAGGTTTCAAATTTTTTTGTCAATAAACAAAGAAAAAATCAAGCAACTATCCGCTTACTAGTTTACTAGAAGTAAACTCACTAGCAAAAAAAGACATGAGACGAAGAAAATATTTCTTAATTCTTAATTCATCGTTTACTGAATAAGACAGCATATATTTTTGACAAGTAAATTAAGCAAATAATTTGATATTACACGGCAAGTAAATATTGATCGTCGCTTCAAGCAAATATTTGCTTCGTATAATGCACACTATGAAGCTGCTCTACACTTCTACGACGTAAGTTTCGTATTTTGATACGATATTTAGTTTTATTGCAATATTGTATGAAGAATTTTCCGAGAAGCTCGGGAATCCCGGGAATCAATATTCCTATTCCCGGTATCCGGGAATTCCGGGAAGAGGCAATTCCCGGGAAATCGTTCCCGGGATTGCAAACCCTAATACCGCCCCACGATATGTGAAGTTAAGCATACTATCAGGCAGCTCAAGAACAACGAATCAGCTGGAAAAGATGGCATCGCAGCGAGCTTATCAAGCTGGGCCCGGGTAGGTTGGCTTCTGTCTGCATCAGCTGTTAGTCCAGATGTGGGATACAGAACAGCTACCCGAGGAGTGGAACGAGGGAGTAATATCCCCAATATACAAGAATTACGACAAGTACGACAAGGAATGTGACAACTACCGAGTGTTCACGATTCTCAACGTAGCCTACAATGTGCTACAAAGTGTTCCAGATAACCCTTCACCGTCTCTCGCCGCGAAGGTTTGTGGGAAGTTATCAAGCCGGTTTTGTGAATGGGCGATCGACTACGGACCAAATCTTCACGCTGCGCCAGATCCTCTAAAAGTGTCGCCTACCAAGTCCTCACTCATTACCTATTCATCGATCATCAATTAGGACTGCTTACGACACTATCGATCGTTTAGAGCTGAGGAAAGTTTGGGACGAAAATGGCTTTCTTGCAAAATGAATGGTGTACAATGCTGTGTGAAGATTTCGGGTGCGGTATCAACACGCAAGGGACTTCGACAAGACGACGGTCTTTCCTGCCTCCTGTTCAACATTGCGCTTGAAGATGTTATGAAACGTGTGGCCTTTAACATGCGGGGGGGGCACCATCTTCAATAAATCTAGTCAGTTCGTCTGCTTCGCTGACGACATGGACCTTGTCGGGAGGACTTCCAGGCGGTTGCTGAACAGTACACTAAGCTGAAACGTGCAACAGAAAATTGGTTTGATTGAAGGTGAATACGTCGAAGACCAAGTATCTGCTAGCATAGGCAGTAGCGTAGTGATCGACGGAGATACGTTCGAGGTGGTTGATGAATTTGTTCTCCTCGGATCATTGATAACGTCAGACAACAACTGCAGAGAAATCCGCAGACGTATTGTAGCTGGAATTTGTGCCTGCTACGGATTCTTTAAGACATTGAGGTCTGGCAAATTTCGCCCCCGTACCAAGTGCACCAAGTACAAGACGCTCAGAGAGCCGGTAATCCTCTACGGGCACGATACATGGACAATGCTCGAGGATGACTTGCAAGCACTAATGAAAGGCGTGTGCTTAGGACATGAAAATTTGTGATCGTCTTGTATCAGACCAGTACAAGAGGTAGAGGTGCGCAACGAGCTAAGTGGTTGGACTAAGTGGAGCAAGATCCTGGAAGTGTGAGTGTGAGAAACTTGAGACAAGCTGCCATGGATCGAGTTTGTTGGTGTTACATTGTGACACAGGTGAAATCCTGAGGGATGTTTCACCAGGATAAAAAGTATGTATACTGTATCAACACATGGGAATTTTGATAGATTTTGCTTGATTTTAACTGTTCTCTTCGATGTGATGTGATGACTAAATGCGTCACACACTTGGTACAATATTACGTAGAGCATTTGAAACAAATCACAAGATATTTTTTGATCTTGTTTTTGTTTAGTTTTTAGCTTCAACTTCATTTCAAACAATCAGTTTGAAATTTCAATCACAATTTGGGATTTCCATTTTAGTTACGGAAATCAACTCCACTAAGAACAAGTGTTGGTTAGTACTAGGAAACTTTTTACGTGAATAATTAGTATCGATCACGTACGAAAGACCGGTTGTTAAAAGAAGTGTAACTAAATTGCGTTACAACCGTGCCGAATCTGTCGATCTTCGAGAGATACTGTTTCACGCTTGTTGGGTGGGAGGTAAAGTTTAAACATCTATATCCTTTTTTCGCCAATGAGATTTGGAGAATTTTTTAAACTTTTCCATACGTTCCATAACTTGAATAATTTGAAGTTTTTACCAGCTTCTGACTTTTGATCTATAAACAATTCTTATACATCTTGTAATTTTCAATATTTATTTGCTTTTAGCATTTATATCATTCTGATGGTTCAGAATTTAAAAAAAGTTCATATTTTGCATTTTTGACTGCTTCGATATTTTTATATATCTGATATTATTGAAGTTTTGAAATTTTTGACATAATGTAGAAGAGTTATATCGAAATTTCGTTCCTCCTACCAATATCGTCAATTACAAATCGCCGAAGAGACCTTCACATACGTTTCTCTGGCCAGTTTTTTTATGAGAGGGACTTTTTTTTGTCAAGAGGAAAAGTCTTCTGACCTGTTTTGTTATAAGAAGCTCTTATTTTTTCAAGAAGAAGAGTAATATCGAAACCTCGTTCATCCAACCAATATCGCCAATCAAAAATTCCTGGAGAAACCTTCGCAAACGTTTCTCTGGCCGGTTTCATTATGAGAGGAACTTATTCTGTCAAGAGTAATATCATTTTTAAAATTAAGTTTAAAGTAATAGTCTGTAAAATTGTATGTAACTATTCATTTATAGCTAACGCACAATTGAAACTTAATATTGAGCTTATGCTCTTCTGAATCTAATGAACTAAGAGAAACAAAAATATCAAACTGATTTTTTCACAGTAGTAAATGAAAGACGCTATCAGAAAGAAAACACCTTACCCTTGAGTACTCCCTATTTACGGCCTAAGGTTTCATTAGAACCTCGCGAGCGTAAATTCCCCACCGGAACCAAAACATTGCCGCAGTTATTAGTAATGAGAAAGTGCTGCCGGGCTTAGCCCATCGCGTAATCAGCGGCGGTACAAAGCTCGAAATTGCGCTCAATGCGGCTACGGTTCTCGAATAGAAGTGGAAAACCGGTTCGGTTCTCGTTAGATTAAAAGAGGTACATCCATAGATGACGTCGATTTTTATAACAGGTAATAATTGAATGATCAATTTATAAATAATAACGCAACTTTTATGGACTTCCCTCTGCCTGCTGGAGTTGAGCACAAACCCAACGCGGCTTCGGCTGTTGATAAGTTCGCGTTACGAAGCTGATCGCGCTCAGTTCGGTTGAGCAGGTCGTACGCGGTAGATCACTTTGCGCGATCAGTTTCCTAGTACACCTCGTGGTGTTTAGACCGGCTTGCTTTGCGATCGTCTCGTAGTTTGTGTTAAAACGTAATCAACCGATTATACTAGCGGTGTGATCGAAGAAGGAGAAAAGATAAAAGTACGTGTTTCGAATATGGCGGTGGTATGGTTTAAGTTTTTTGGGTTATATGATTCTTTGTTACTACTTAGTTAAAGCGTTTCTCTGTGTGTGTGAGGTATAAATGGGATTTTCCCGAAATCAAATTAATAGAACAACATGGACTGTGAACTGATTAGCGTTGAGAAGAGACACAATGTGAACTAACCAGGCAAGGGCAAAGCCAGTAAAGCGAGATTGCGTGATTAGTAGATCGGTAATTGGCGATGATCATGGTCTTTCCTCTGCCGTCACGGGTCAATTTGCTATCACAATGAAATCAGATGCACCCCGTGTAACAGCTTCCTCAATATGTTGTAACAATAAAGCTATCATTCCGCGGAATAGAGGTTTTCAGCTGCTAGGGCAAAATAGAAAACGAAAGTGCCTCTGTTGGTCTCCGGTTGTCTTGCGGGGCACAGTCCGCGAAGAAATTGAGTAACTCGGAATTGAATCATGGCTCCCCTTTGGCGTCAGTTGTTTTACGTAATTCAAAATATACGGTCGAGTTCATGGGACTGGGGATGAAGCACATGAAGAAAAGCATTGTAGCGGGGTGAGGTGACGGAATCACCTCAACAGCAGTGTCGTGTCCGCCATCCTTTTTAGTATGACCAACAGCAACCATACTGCTGTCTCCATACCGGGCTCAACGCAAGTGGCGGCTGACCTTCAACGGGGATGAAAGATGGCGTTTTTTCTGTATTAGTAAACTGTTTATACAATTCGCGAATTTGAATCGTTGACTGCTATCAAGGAGATAGTTCTCCGCTGTGTTTGGGAAACAAGCACAACACTTACTGATCCGGTTTGTTTTTTCGACGTGCATCGTAAGTTCATCGTTATGCATTGCATACAGCCGGAGTCTATTACTGACTCACATGATAAGACATCGCCCGCATCGCTTGGGTAGAAGAACAGAAACCGCTGGCTGTCCGAATGCAATCGGTCTTTTTGGGGCTGAATAAGATTTAGTTGTGTTTTTGATATATTTTTCTATTGTTCTGGTTCTTTCGAAAACGTCTACGAAGAGTAGGGGTATTTTCTATTTCGATTTCGGTTGCATGTTTGATAATGTTGCCAGGTTAAGACCCCCCGGGCCCAAGGAAGGTGATCATAATTTTTCTTTTCCTATTCATTACTTTATTCTATGAAGGCGAACAAAAGGCCACACAACAGACCTAGCTAAGATTGGATGAAGTATTTCCTGTATCTATTTCAATTTATCGTTCATATGCTGGCTCCGGTTGCTCATTTCTCGTGTAAGTACCTTGTTTTAACACCGCAAAACCAGTAGCGCTTTTTTCCCATGTTCGACCGGATTTTAAAACAGCAAACATTGAAGAGTTTCCATGGTTTTGAACGGAATAGACAAAGAACAATCAACAATAGGTATGAGTTGTGTTATTTTTTTTCTACCGCGCATCCGCCTGCTGTTGCTTTTTCGTGGTCCAATGAGTAATTTCGCCCATATTCCCATATCAACCGCCTGCTGAATTTGCTACTCGGGCAGGTCACCAAATTAAATTGGCACATTTGCAGTGTCAATAACAAGCTAATTTTGTTTTGTGGTGTCACAATAGTTGAATGATTTAGTAAATCAACACAAATGAAATAGTTCAACAAAGCGATGGCTTCTAATAAGCTAACTTGAGAGCGATTAAGGCAGAATGTTGACTAAATGTAATTAACATATTATAGAAGCAATAAAAACTTTTATCTAACTACTCTAGATGTTTCTTATGTTGACATATACAATGTTTTATTGCCTTTTTTAATATATTCTCTGGCATACCTTCTACAATATGTATTCCATCCCATTTGTATAACGATGGCAGCTTTTGTTCAAAGATCTCATTAAACTTTTTTCATTATTAAAAGCCAATTTTGCTTCTCTTAGACAAAACCACGAGGCCACTTGAAACTTTTCCATTTGGCACTTGACCAGTTTAAGTTGCAAAAAAAAACTCAACTACAGCGTAATATTCGGATTTTTTCTGTGTACTGAGTACAGTACTTTGAAATTATGTTTTTGGCGTTAGCCTTTTATATAGCACTTTCAGCTGACAAAAAAAATGGGTTGGTTCAGTTCAGCAATCAAATGTATGTTATGTATCTCTGTGGAAGGAAAAATGATTGTATTGAAATGTAAGACTCCCTTAATTTCTAATAAGCGATATTAATATTTGATAGGCGTATTACCGATTTCGCTTACTTTTGAATTAGCGAAACTACTTTCGAGTCGCTGATCGCTAAATTAGCAGTGCAGGACCCTACGCTCAAAGAACCCGAGCGCTCAACCACTTCGAAAGTATTCCCATCCATCACCACCGCTACACTAACACCCGTAAAACTATCGTGCGCTCTGTTATCCACGATGAGCTTTGTTTTGGCATTGTTTATGCTGAGTTTAGTTTTCGCAGCTTACTTTCTAAAAGCCGTAAAGACCTACCCCAAAGCTCTACGATACTCTGTTTTGTTGGGGAATCATGTTCAATCAGATTCTGCCACAGCTTGTTACGTTTCACTGAATCGTACGCCGCCTTTAAGTTTATAAACAGATGAGCAAACAAGCAATTTTCTTCGTTTACCGCTTTTTTTTCTCGCTTATTTTCCGTCGGTCTAGTTCCGCCACTGTTGTGGCCAATCACCGACGCCCAGGGAGGCGACTCCACACCCAGGACCCTAACTCACGACCCGTTTATCAACGGACCGGCGCCAACGGCTTTACTTCCTCATGCGATGGAAGGCGTGATCCCAGAGATTTTGCGCCTCAGAAAATCTCCCGGTGTCGGCTAGGATTGAATCTAGACCAGTTGGGTTGGTTGTGAGTGGATCACGCCACCTCACAACCATCGACACCTATGTCGGCGGTGGGATTCGAACCCAGGCGTCGAGCGTGGTTAGCGGAGACGTTACCAACCACACTAGGCCCCCGCTCTATCGTTTACCGCTTATGAATCGGACTTCGACTGAACCAACGAAATTGTTTATTGGGCATATGTCTGCAGCTTGTGTTGAAACTTGTCGAGGATCTGTTTTAAGGTAAATAACTGGTCCGTTTTAGATCGCTCGTTCGAAATTACACCAACAAAGGCTTTCTCAGCGGCTTCAGCATATAGAACAGGATACGGGAAGATAATTTGATATGCAGTATTTAGGAGGGTTGTGTCTGAATAGTGGCTATAGCGGTGTCTATGACTCTCATAGATCACCCTATAGATAGAGCATATGAGTCCTTCTACTGGTTAGAACTGGGTAGGCAGTTCCTCCTCAGACCATACCCTCGCTTACGACAGTGAAAAGTTGGACCGGCGAGCCGTCCCTCTCAGCCGCTTTGTGGTTCTTGAACTGTCAGCAAGTTTTTGTCACTTTGTTCATAGTTGGCGGATAATAACAACTTGTCCATCTTCCTCAATTCCTCCTCGTGTCGCATCTGGTAAAGCAGTTCTCCGCCTCTGAGAGGACGCGATCGAAGTGTTCACGTGTCTCGAGCCGGTTAAACCATCAAATCACCCACCACGCGTAGTTCTAACTGTCATATCTATCACCCTCGCGTTGTTTCATCGACCCCGTCGTGGATGTGCTTCCACTGCTCGTTTAGGTCTACTCAAACTTCGATTCTTCTATCAACTTTCTGAGTATACTATGCACCAACTCCTTCTGCTGATAACCTCTGGATGTTCAGACGTATCTTCCTCGGCGATCTCGATTTAAAAACGGCCAAGCGCGAATCTTGTTTACCACGCGATATTAATCCGAAACGATGTTTGGCCCCAGAAAAGATCGCACAAGTGCCGGCCGTCGATCAGCATGTGGTCGATCTAGGAGCGGGCCACTCCACCGGAGTGTATCCAGATGTGCTTCCGAATGTTCAGACGTGCAAAATGGATATTACAGATGGCCTATCTCTTGGCCGCTGAGGAGGAAATTAGCTTCAAGCCATTGTCGTTGGTAATGGTAAAGTGGAGACTGTTCCTTCCAATAATAGCACGAAAGAATTCTTTCGAACTTTTCGAAGACTTTCTATTTATTTTCTCAGAAAGTTCGTAGAATCCATCCTTTACGTTGTCGGTTTTCTCCTTTAACGGTCATAGACGGTCCTTAAAGCGATTCCACCTAATGACATTTCGTTCCCTAGTAACACGGAACCGACGCGCCCTTCTGCTCTATCGCCGCCACTGTAGTATGTACTTCAAAGACCAGTGGATGAAACTGACGCTTCCTGACATGTTTATCCATGTTCACCAGATACTTTTTCACTGTTTGGCCGGTTGCACCGATTTTCCGGCCAAGCGCACGCAGCGATGTAGGCAGTTTTCCCTCGGTCTATCTCTTTAGCATTCTTTGGAGCTTCTTGTCTCTCAGGGTCGTCGGTTTTAATGCTCTGATTGTTGTCCAATAGTGCCAAGACGTTGTAGATACCGGAACAGGCGTACCTGGCGTCCACAAAGTGCCGCACGATGTAGGATTTCAACGTCGCAAGGTACCGTTCTTTGAACGCGCACACTTCTGACCGAAATAGCTTCACTGTTTTCGCCAACACGGTTAGAGTTCGACTGATAGAGCTGTCAAATTTTCTCTGCTGACTCAAGGGTTACTCTGATTGATGCTGCATGGGTAGTTTCGTCGGTGCGTGGGAAGGTAAACCCATGAATTGATAGTTCAGCCGTTCGCTCTGGATCAGTCGCTGTTTGAGCCGCCTTTGACATACAGATCGGATGCTCAGACAAGCTGCTATCACATAACAGATATGCAATAAAGAACCAAAAACGTGACCAAATTTCTTTATTTTAAGTAGCAACGTCTAGCGGTGGAGAGGACGTATTTTACACTCAAAATTTTATTACACTCATACTATTCATACCTGCTCGTGGTGAAGAATTATTTCGGTCTCTCTTGCAAACAAAACCAAAAATCAAAAAGATTCGCCACTCTTTCGTCGAGAGAATTCTTCATTTTCTCCGGTATTGGTATAGCGAGAATACTTTTTCATGATAATTGTACAGTATCACCCGCATACGTGCAATGTTTTAATAGACATACTTTTTTAAATGAATTTCGTTGTTGCCCGAGTTGAAAACCGAATATCTTGATTAGCGACAATCCTTTTTTCACATTGTACCTAATGTCGCAAGCAGTGTTGTGTATAACGCGTCTGATATGCATTGCTCGCAAATGTTAGGTAAAATAAACGGTACGAGAAAAAAATTATTGTCGTTAGTAGAAAAATTCGGTTTCCAACTCCAACGAAATTACTCAATTCAATTAACTGGTTAAGACAGTCGCGGGGTGTACGAAAACTTTATTTGATTTTCTATTCCTGTTGATTGTCAATTGTTACTGAATTATTTTTTTTTCAAATTTCCTGAATGAGGTGTCCTATCTTAACTTAAATTTGATAGATTTGAGATGACCTTTTTGTCTGGTCATTAAAGCAAAAACAGAATAGATTTTTGTTGTATGTTCAAACTATTGGAATGAACTGTTCGAACGACGCACTGTAAAATCAATGTAGGATAAAACAGCGAAAAACGAATGCTAAAGCGTTGGCTAGGATTTGCAGCAGAGTTTTGTTCAAAGTTCGCATATCTATTCTGTGACTGCTGCTCAAGAAGAAGAAGAAAGTTGCAGTTAAAACAAATATTTCTATTCAAACACCATGACCAGTTAACGATTTTTTTTAGATTCATGATGCCGTGTTATGATCGAAACTGTCCCGAAGACTGTTCCGAAAACTATCAATACCCTTTCATACTTGGATAAAACAAAATATATAGGAGTGTTTTGATCAATGTATTCTCAAGTATGCTCAATAATAATGTTTCATTTCCTATTTAATTCAATTTGTACCTATTTTTGCTAGGGTACCCAAGTTATCTAACTTTTCTCTTAACACCACTCTTAAGCTTCTGCACAGTACTTTCTCCGATCCTTTTCACCTCTTTCGGCCAATTTTTCTTGAAATTTCCAACATTTTTGGCAGTTTTTGTGCTTCGTTTGCTCCTGCTTCCGACAAATCTGTAGGCCCATTCTTTCCTTGGCATGCATAACGTTATTCGTTGAGGTACCTACCACCAAAGATAACTAGAACAAGATACTTAACTTCCATATTTTTCATACATTTTGAACACGACCGATTTCCGACAGTTAGTGCTGACATCTGATAACTTAAGTTCTCATAAAATTGTCACTATGAGCAAAACCGATTTATCGTGCATAGTCCGTCATCGATCGTTAAGCTGTTCAAGATTGTATATGAGAAAGGTGTAGCAGTTCGGTCAGCTCAACTATTAAGATAACATGCAGATTAATGATATTGTCATTTTTTGCACTTAATGCTATTGCCTTATTTTTTGCATATATACGTACGAAAGAAAAGTGTGAAGTTGATTGTCAGAGTGGGGGTTTATATTGAGGAATTATATTTATTTTCAGGTCCCATTCTACCAAAACTTAAAGTTTGGAGTCGAAAACCAGGTTTCAGAACCATTGTGCATATGATCAGGTTTACCGGGATACCCGATTTTTGCTTTATTAACCTCGGCAAGAGTGGAAAACTTGGCTGTAGAGCGTGCTCATAGCAGTTATTAGGAAGTTTTGATGGTACGCTTAATTTTAAATGATGCGCCGATAATACTTGATTCTTCCGGAAAGTTTCATGTTTGAGAACTAAACATTCGTACACGTTATATCAGTTTTCAGATGGCAGCACCGTAAAGTCGTCCACATGGATACTGAAAAAATTGTTTCACCTTTCAGCAGTCATGTCTTGGCCTTGTCGTCAGTTGATTTTGACGTTACGTATTTATCATATTAACAGTGTATAAATTAGTTCGACTTTTGCTCACGCGCAGCGACAATCATGTCCGATGATTTCTGCAAGAGTCAGGTATCTTGTTCTAGTCATCTTTGCTACCACATCTCTTACTGATGCTGAAGGAGGCCGCTTGTAGTATTCTCTTATCTTCCTGTTCCGCAGGGAAACCAGATGTGCAGATTCGTCTGCGACACGCAAATTTTTAGAGTCCTCAGATTTTCATTGATTCGCAGATATTTGCAGATTTTCAATAGATTTCCAGCAGATTTTTATGGTTTTCGAGCAGTTGCAGACATTTTTCAAAAACATCTGGCATTCATGCTGTCCAGTATGAGATCAGCAGGCCCAGATTTTTCTACCACGTCTCGGAAAATCCGCAAACGTATACTCTTAACCATACTTCAGTAATGCAGCTGGAACTGCTCCGACACTCACACATTCTTCTATGGCTAATTTTCTGATCAAAATACCACTCACGGTGCCTCGTTTGTGCACAATTCGCTTTCTTTGGTCGAAAGAAGAAAGGCCACGCATTTCCAAACTTGCGTTAATCCTAGAAAGATAATCTTATTTTGACGTTAAATTGATGCATGAATTTTAAATCATTTGAAATGCAATTTTTTGTTTAAAATTTAACAATGAGCGATCGATCATTACGGTGTCAACACATCAATACATAACAAATACCAGAAACTTGCGAATTTTTCGAAAAACGAGAACGGATCCGCACTATTTGAATAAGAAGAGGGCAATATCAGTAAAAGTGAGGTGTCAAATTGACGCAGACTATCTTTCTAGGGTTAAAAAGAAAGATGACATCTGTTTCCTTTTCATGTAAACAACAGGACGCAGCCAAAATTTGACTGAATACGTTATTTGAAATGGCTGCTGATCATTAGTGTATTTATAATTTTCGAAACAGTCTATACTGTAACTTATAGTTACTGTCGACAGTACCCTGAAATAACTAACAGTACATAAGCTTAAAAATAGTAATTGTAAAAGAAAAGTAACTTTACAGTTAGCTATTAGTGAATACTGTGCTAACCATGTTTCGCAATTCGAGTTTGTTTTTGGTTAGCGGATTAGCGATTAGCAGAACTAAATTTTGGGTTTGCGATGTCCGCTGCTACTCCTCAGATAAACAGTACAAACTACAGAATAAATTCTTTAGCTCCCATAGTGAAATTTCTTCAATTTAACATGAATGAGCCACAGAGAACAGATTGCCGAATGAAGAACGAACAGTGTGTAAAAAAGTGTGGGTGAGCGTGTGTGTGCAACGGAAAACCCCTAACAAAACACGACAGGTTTGTAAATAATGATGTCGCTACTATCGTAAAAAAATGCTTAGACGTGCTGTTTGAAGCTTGCTTAGCTATTCCTTTCGCTTATTTTGACAGTGACAATGAAAAGATAAACATTCCTCTCACCGCAAATCGTTCCATCGAGCCATTCTGAGAGCGTCGAAATGACGCAGTATCCAACTCTCGGTTAGGTTTAATCATCATCCTGCCGGCATAAACAAAGGTGTGGCAAGGGAATTTCCAAATGTTTAGTAACCTTAGCTAAATGGCGACGCTCAGCGATCTAGCCACGTAGTTTCCCGATCTCATACACACACATTCCAGAAGTACAGTTACTATTAAAATCGCCCGGCTTCATTAGTGCCTACAATCATTCACGACTGGCGGCAGGTAACCGTTGCAAATAAGTGCAATACTATTTTCTTCCTATAATGCGCTGCAGTTAGTCATTCCGGTGCAATTTCATCACTCAGCAGCAGCAGATTGGACCCTGAATGACTGCCATCTGCTAATTTCAACTGTAAATCGTTATTACAGCTCCAGTAGCGGTTGTTTTTGTTGTCATCATCGTTGAAAGGGGCGCCGTTATCATCTATTTGCGCGTCTTGGGATTTTCCAGTCATCTTGTTACCGGTCGCACTCCAGTTTCGCGTTGCCGCCGATATACCTACAGAGCAAGGTACGGTCCTTAGAACTGTTGTTTGTGCTTGTCCGATCTTGAATGGGTACATTGGGTGGTATAGTACAAATCCGTGCTAAGGTTGAATAGATTTTGATTAGTAATCGAGTTCTTTACAATAATTGATGCACATCAGGCGATTTTATATCTTTACGGTACCACCCTCAAAGCTCATTCATGATCATAACTCTCAATTTTATAACCCAACTGCATACGAAACAACAATCGATTGCATGTTCAATACTCTTTAACACAGACGTTCGCAGCGAGATGTAGAAGAGGCGGCAGAAAAAAAACACTTGATAAAAGCATTAGTTAAAGAAGTATGCTGAAGTTAACTGACGTAGTCTCAAACGTAATTTTCTAAAAAGTCTATGTATTTTAACGTAAACTTGGTTTAAAACATTGTAGTTCAGAAACGACGAAGATAAATGAATGAAGCCTAAACAACATGAAATTATGTTATCTTCCGTAAACCTCAAAACGAAAATCCTGCGCACGGCTGTGCCCTCAGATTACACACAATTGTATTCCGCAATTTGCGTGTGACAATGTGCTTTCCAAGATCACATAATTCAACGATCAATGACAAATATCAACCAGAGATAAGTGTTTTTTTTTTGTTATTGACTGGAGGAAGGAGGGGATGCCATTCAGCTTTCCTTCCTTTCCCTAAGCAATGTGGGGGCGAGTGGTTTTTGTGTTTTTTTTTCTCTCAACCACATGTGGGCTATAATGCAGCCAGCTGCATCGAAACAAAATGCAGATATCAGCGCAGTTACGTGCGCAGACAGATAGACAGACATGCATGCAACAGTCACAATAATGTAAATGTGGCCCAACCTAGGCTAGGCGTACAAACTTCATGCCGGCGCGGCGGTGCCTAGCGGAACTCGGAACAAGCCGGAATTGGAAGGGAAACCAAACAAACGCACGTAAAGTTGCACGGTGCGGTATGTTGGGAAGTTGTCGGAAGATGAGTCATAATTGAATGTAAATTAAGCTTTTACTGGTGGACGAGTCGCCGCCGCCAGTTCGGCTAAAGCGTGTTCGAGGTTGTAGCTTCGAGCTGGCTTCACTGCTGCACTGTTGGGGTTGTTAGTATGAGGTCTAGGTTTGGTAGATGCAATTGCCGTCTGAAGGCAGCTCTTATACTACATTACTACTATAATGCAGCAAGTAGATCGTTCCAGTGATTGATTGAGGTTTATTCGATACTGGTATATTGAATGAAACATTCACAGATGTTTCTGAGAAAAAACTTAAAAAACATTGAATTTTTTATGGTCTCGAGAAATGTCCATTTTGCCCATCACAATAGACCATAATAATAGACGCAGCGAGTCAAATCCCAACAAAAATATGCCCATTTTTCTTTTGACAGCTTTTTAATTTGTTTCTCGTCGCAGGTGATGTTCGGGCAAATTACGTGTAAACTAGTAAGCCATATTTCACTTTATTTAACCTTTAAAAATTTAATCTATGGACTGTTATAACATTATACATTGTTGTTCATTAAAGAAATATTTGAAATTGAAATAAAATCCCACACTGAACCATTTTGTTAAACTAAGTTTAAGTTATACTTAAAAAATAAGTTCCTTAAAATGAGATATTCGTTGCTTTCAAAAAAAAAATTAAGCATGTTTGAAAAAAAAAAAACAGTTTCTGTCTGTCCAATTTGAAAAGGCAAATTTCTCAGCAACGGGTGGATAAGCTTTTGCGTTAAACAGTTTCTGGAAGAAAAGTTACTTTTAAAGTTAATTAAAGAGGAGAATGTTATAAGCCAATAGCATTTGATTGCATTCGAAAATTGAGTTACACGGGGTAATTCAACTTTGAATGCTGAATAACGTTGTATCAAGGTGAAATTGTGTTGAACCACAAAGGGCCGATTTCGAGCCATCACTTCGAATTTTCAAAAGCACAAGACTCGGAAATAGTTAATGCATTATCTATGAAACGATACTGCTTCACCGCAGCAAGCATAAAATAGCGTTTTCATAGATGATGCGTTAGTTGTAACCGAGCCTTGTACCCTTAAAAATTCGAAATAATGGCTCGAAGGCGGCCATTTATGGCTTCAATACCATTTCACCTTAAAAATGGACTTTTTACAAATGGTGATATAAAAAAAAACAAGACAAATAATTGAGTTCATTAAGACAGACAGTGTATACAGCTGGGGAAGCGAAAAATAAGCGAAATGAAAAATATGAAACAGACTTGGAAAAACATACCGCATCCAGACGGGACTTGAACCCACAATATACCTGTCTCCGGCATGGTGTTAGAGAATAGATCGAGCTACAATACGCAACCCAGTTTGCGTCAATTGTACTTGTAGTTGCTGAGCAGTAGCGTAGCTAGGGGGGTGCGGTTGGTGCGGTCCGCACCAGGCCTACCAGTCAAGGGGTCCCAAAATCTTGCAAACACCGAACCGGTCAACCTGTCCATCTGAACTTAACCTCATGTATTTGTGCTCGTCACTTTGCTCTCGTGATCCACATGGACAAAGTATACGTGATACCGATGTTCATTTTACTATGATTCGTGATTCGACTGACGCCGAAGTTGACTGTTTTGCGATCGCAGAAAACATTCGATGCAACGTGGAAACACGCAACGAAGGAACGATTTTTTGCAATCCTGAAAACCAGACTTGGTAAAGCACGCACCGCACTAGAGGCGGAACAAAAATTGAGCTCTTGCTTTCTAGGTATCACGCACTTGAGCTGGGTGCTTCGGTCGATGATTCGGCACGCGAAGAATAAAGAATAGCACCAAAGCAAAGCAAAAGCAAAGCAAAGCCTTGGTGCTACATTCCGTATCGGAACTCGACCTTCTGTTTATTATACACTGACTTCGCAGCCAACTGTTAAGTGTACAGGACAATTGCGGGGCTAGCGCTACGATCCTACTGACACTAACAGTCTCTCCCGAGCCGAGACTCGAACCTACGACGACTGGCTTGTTAGGCCACCATCGTACCTCGAGACCAGCTGGGAGAGTTGAGATATAGCTGAAGAATACCACCACAGAGCGGATATCTCTTCATTGGTGTTTTCCTAAAGTTACATAGAGCGCACGGTGTAGTCCCGAATTATTTTGCTTGCTTTTTTGCTTCGTGGCATCTCCGTCTTCTTGTACTCTGCTTCTCGTTGCTATGTATATTACACGTTACAGTTAGTGCAGAGGGTGCCACATAAGATGATAATACGCTCGTGGTGCTTGGTTTTTTTTAATTTGGCGATGTCACCGAGCGGCTCGGAGCGGTGTTTTTACCAAGTCTGGAAAACGCTGTCTATCTGTGTTGCTGTGTGGCTAACAAAAACATGAAACAGAGCGAGGGAAATAATCTGCGTTCACCCGAGATTATATGCACCCGAAAACAGTTGGCACTAAGTTAAAGTTGATCAAGTTTCTCTAAGTTAAAGTTGATCAAGAACTATTTGAGGTCAACGATGAGTACCTTGAGATTAACAAACTATGCCATTTTATCAATCGAACGTGAAATCACTGATTCCATTTATTTTGAATCTGTAATTTCTGATTTTGCCAACCAAACGGCTCGGAAAGTGAGTATCTAAATACCTAATTAATGATTTTGCGGACAACGGAATAAATACACGGTGACAAAAAAGTCCGGTCACACTTTTTTGGGGTCGCCTGTACTGCCCCTGTTTACATAGTTGACGTAAGAGCCAAAATGACCAAAATGCACTTTTTCGTTGATTCAGCTTCCTTTACCTAAGATACACACACTACAAACAAAAAGGAAACCATTTTGTTCTGAAACTTTTGAGAAATATTGGAAAAACGTTTTGGCGTAACTGCCAATTGGTTTTAAAAACTGGCGTCACTCCATACAAGGTGCAATTGTTTATATTAAGTCGTTTTATTCGACTATCTAACTACTGTCTGTTTGTCTAAGTTAAGTCGTTTAATTCGACAAATATTCCATGGAAAGGGGTAAAGGGGAAAGTGGAATTGAATAATTGTATTGTATATGATTATTTTTACAAAACACTCAGCCTCAGGAAGGTGTAAAGTCACCGTGTCCTTTCCCCCAACTAGTTGGTATTTGAATCAGATGAAATAATTGAAACGTGTGTGTATTATACGGTGGGTAAACCTAATCGATTTGCCAGAACGTTTTAAGGGTTCTATTTGGGGCCCAAAACAATCCTGACACTACCGGAAGTGGATTAATCGATAGTGGATTAATCGATAGCGATAGCTAACGAGTAATCCATATCCGTTAGGTTTAGCATTGTCTGGGGGCCTAAATTGAACCAAAGAAAAACTTTGTCCTGGCTCTGTGCTGTCAAGTTTGCATTTTTCCATGTAACGATTACCCACCTTAGCGTAAAAGTAAGTCTTTATGCATGTGTTTGTGTGTTTGTATGTGTGTTTGTGCGTGTTTATCTAATTGAAACTGCCGATGGACAATAACTGACGTTTGACCGAAACACGATTGATAAAACTGAATCAATTGCGAGGCAGAGTAGGAAGTAGTCAAGTTTTTACGCCAAGCTATGCGAACAATCTGCGAGAAAAATACATGTTTATTCGCATAAACTGGCGTAGCGGTTTTTCTGGATCAATTACCACGGGCCGACTCGTATAATCCATGGGGCCTCTTTTCAAACATCAATCTTCATAAAATTGACAGACTATTTTGTTGAAATTGTATCTCAATATAATGATTTGGGTTAAAATAACAAAAACGCGTTTTTCTCGCAATGATGGTGTTGGTTGTTACGTCAACTATGTAAACAGGGGCAGTGTAGCCTACACGTTGTATCACTCTGATATCATCTATATGACAAATGAAAGGGTTAACTTTGCTGCCCAAAGTGGCAGAGTTTCGTTTCTGTGCAGTTTGTTTACATTGAGTTGTGAGCCATGGCAGAGTTAAGAGCAGCTGTTATCGCTGAATATGTGAAAGGGTACAAACTCGGACACATATTCAAACACCTAAAACCGCTCGGAATCAACCGGAAATTCGTGTACCGGACCATAAATCTGTACCTAGAGACCGGAGGCACCGAGGACAAGGCACGATCTGGACGACCAAGGTCTGTGAGAACTCCAAGGCTGAAAAAGATTATACGAGACCGGATTCATGAAGCTGGCCAGGAACCTTAAAATGAACCGAGAATCATTCCGCCTGCTTCTGCGCAAGGATTTAAAACTTACACCGTACAAAAAACAGATGGTTCATGGGGTTACCAAAGCTACAAAGGAGCAAACAGTCAATCGCCAAAATGATCGAGTTTGGAGTGTGAGCCTCGAGCAAGCTCCTGCGGACAAGCTGAACGTTTCCCGGTTTCAAAATAAGACGTGATGGTTTGGGGAGTCATTTGCAAGAGAGGTAAACTGCCTCTTATTTTTATCGATAAAGGGGTCAAAATCAACGCAGTGTACTACCTGGACACGGTTTTGAACAAAAATTTTCTGCCTCAAGCTGAACTATTGTTTGAAGACGATTACTACTGCTTCCAGTAAGATGGCGCCCCATCCCACACCGCAAAGGTTGTTCCGGCGTGGTGTGAGGAAAACTTGACCGATTTCATTTCGAAGAATGAATGACCTCCGTCACCTCCGGATCTGAATCCACTGGATTATTTCGTGTGGGGATACATGATGTCGAGGCTGAACGACTATAAAATAACAAATTTGGAGCAATTCAAGCGAGTTATCACGAAAATCTGGGACGCGATGCCGATGGAGCACGTGCGCGCCGCTTGCGACGACTTTCCGAGACGTCTGAAGCTGGTTCGATCAGAGAAAGGTGGTGTAATTCCGAGATATCGTCTGTGAAGTATCTTTATGAGTTACTGAATAAAGCTATGAAAGCCAGATTCAGATTTTCTTCTTATTCTTTGAAATATTGAGATTTTCCTGTGTGACTTTTTTGTCACCCTGTAAGTAGAAAAATCTAAGTTTTTGTTTGTCTCAATTTATTTAATGGAAGAAAAACTGCCCAGTCATTTTTGTTACCGCACCAGGCCCACCAAACCATAGCTAGGCCACTGTTGCTGAGTAATAGGAGTTTGAAGGTCATTTTTCGAAGTAAAATCTTATTTCTCCCCGCCGGGAATGGGTTAAACTACTGGGACGGTGGTACTGTTCCAGAATCTATAATCGTATCACATTCCACTGCCGCCTATTCTATTGCTAACTCCTATCAACTACACATACTGCTGTGCAGGCGTTATTTTGCGACTGAAAGGAATTTGATACGAATATAAATTCTGAAACAGTAGCACCGTCCCAGTAGTTTAATGGAATAAAACACCATTTTGGAGACAGGGAGACTGCGGGTTCAAGTCCCGTCTGGATGCGGTATTTTTTCCAAGTCTGTATCATATTTTTCAATGTTGACGGGTAAAAAATCGTCAAAAAAATCGAATATAGTTCGAAAAATGGAACAGATGATTGAGTTTAATAAATTTCCCATGGAAGGGATATTAGCTTACATACAAAAAAATCCAGCGATCTTTCGTCAGTTAATTATGCGTGTGGGCATACTGTTGAGTTTCTTTTTCGTTTTATTAAATAATCCCCCCTCAGTTTTCGTGACAAAATTTTTGGAATAGATCTTACGCCTCAGGTTTGCTCAGAAATTCTCGATGGGACGCAGCAGGGGGACTTTGGGCGGGCTCACCGATTTAGGTACCACATCGATATTCAGCCGCTTCATCTCCTCCAACGATCGCTTCGAGTAGTGGGCCGGCGCCAGATCCGGCCAGAACACCCGCGTCTTCGCCCTTATGGTATTTCTTGATGAACGACACTACTCCCGGCAGGCACTTCGTATCATAAGCACAGACTAACAGACGTAACACTGGAAACAATCTCCATCGTCACAAAAAACGATCATTTCAAATTTTCATTCAAATAACAGTCGTTGCGCGACAACGCCGTCTGTCTTGCTATCTCATACATTTTCGTAGTTTCCTATTTGAAGCATGCACGTACGCTAGCGCTGTTGTCGGGATACAGGACGTAGCGCGAACACAGCAGCAGGTGGTGCTACTGTTGCTTACGTAAACTACTATTATTATCCGAACGATGGATTGATTGATTATTTGTTTTAAGTGATATGTCTATTAGTCTGGGCAATAAGTATCCCCATTCACTACCAGTCCGGAGCAAAAGAAGAGCGGCATCCTCTTCTTGCGGATTGTCAGCCACAGCAACACACTCTTGGGTAAAATAAACTTCAGCTCGGAGCTCACTGCCTTCGTGAAGTAGGTAAAATACGAAACGCCCTGTCAGTCGTTACCATCCAGAGTGAGACAGGTCTCGTCGTCCATCACCACCGTCACGTAGTAATCCACCGAGGAAATCGACTTGAACTCCTTATTCTGCTGCGTTATTGCCTGCAGCTCCGAGACCAGTGAACAGGGCTACCGCTTCATGACATGTACGTCCATGTTACGCCGACGGGGTCATCGGCCGTCCGGAACCGAAATTTCTTTCGATGCTCTGCTTGTTGTCCAAGAGTGCCAAGATGTAGATGCCGGAACGAGCTTATCCGGCGCCCTCAAAGTACAGCTCGATGTCCGTTTTCGACGCGGTGGGACACCCTTCTTTGAATGCGCACACTTCTGAACGGAGTAGCTTCACTATTTTCGCCATCACTCTTACCCTAATGACTGATAGGGCTGTCATTTTTTTTCTGCTGACTCATGGGTTGCTATGATTGATGCTGCAAGGGTAGTTTCGTCAGTGCATGTAATGGTAAACCAATGAAAAATCGGCAACTTTGTTCCATTATTTTGACTTTTAAGTAACGTAAATGATGTTTTTGGCTCTTGGTCCGGTTTGGTTGCACCCTGACCATATTGTGACACGTATCTTCTACTCAGTTTTTAATCAGTTATAACTACAATTTTATAAAACAGGCTTATGCAGAACTGTTTAACCAACTTTATTAAAATATTATTTAGAGCAAACATAGTCTATAAACGAAACCGTTCAAATACGGCTAAGAGCTCCCACAACAGTTCAACTGATAATAAAAAAAGACATAAAATACTTCAATTATGGAATTGGTAGAACGCTCATCTGAACTCTGAGATAGGATGAATATAAAGTAGAACAAAAATGGTTGAAATGATTTCAAATGATGATATAACATCAACAGTGAGAAATGTGAAATAAAACCTTTCAGAAAAATGAAAAATATGTTAGATGCTCGACATTTTTTTATCTTTCTGAAAGGTTTTATTTTACATAAACCTTCCTGAAAAATTGAAAAACTTTCTAGATAGTTTTTGTTTTGAACCGCCCTAGTAAAACATAAATGAACCACCCTAATGAAATTCAAGTTTAAGATACCTAATGAACATCAAAATAATTTACATCTGGTTTGGAACGAGTAGTGAGTCATTTTAGGAGCCAGTTCTAAAATATTCCATGTTAAACCTTGCTTCGGTTGCCCAAAAAACGGTTCCAGAAGGTTCCAGAAGTTTTTTTTTCGAGATAACACCAGAACTCGTAGTTTTATGCATTTTGAAATCATTTGGCATCGAAACAAAAAGGTTCGATTTTCCCAAATTTATGTACTCCCTCCTTGGTAGATTTTCGAGGGTCGAAAAAACACAACTTTGAGCGCTTTGAAGCACCCCTAAATCATGTCCGATTGAGCTGAAATTTTGGACAGATGGTTTTTTTGAGCAAATTAACAAAATGTACATGGTTGCTTTTTGGAATTCGATGATGAAATTTTTTCCATACAGATATTGCCACTCTATTGGACATAAACAAATGTTTAAACATTTGGGTTCTCCGGGTGGTGGATAGTTTACGCACGCGCCGCTTGTAGAATTTTCACGGTGTTTGACATTAAGGATACTTTGTTCGCCTTCGTAAGAAGCTAACTTCGCGCGCAGCATCATTCGATTCTGTCACTTACCACGGTGATACAACCTTTCCTTTCTGTCGCAGTCGTGGTGTTGCAAAGGTAAGCTCGGTATCCGACAACAACGGCTGTTACACCTCCTTCCTTACAACATACTTTCTTACCCTAACGATCGTTAGGAAGGGGCCGGTGCCGTTGTCAATCCACACAAAGCGGTAGCTACTGAATTGTTGTACACTGAAGATGTAAAACTAATCCCAAGTAACCATATACGTGGTGCACTACGAAATTTGCGGTCGTCAAGCTCGAGATAATTTACTGCTTGTCAACTTTTGATAGAAAGCATTTAGCATCTTCAGCCAAATTGTTAGTAATTATTTTAGATTTCTATGTTTAGTGTTAAATAGGCGTGTGTTCACACAACATTTATTTGACACGGCACAATACTAAATGGGCGTGTGTTAATAAGTGGAAGAAGTACGAGAATTTCAGCACATTTCGGATAGCCGACTTCGATTTTAATTCTTTTATTATTATTTTATAAATTTTGGTTATTTTTTGTAGTTGTTTTCAAATGAATTTTAAAATATTTTTTTGTTGGCTGATGAAAGCATTCTTCCCGTTTCCTACTAAATTTGGTTAATTGCTGGTTATATTTTACCCAGCTTGAACTGAATTTAGAATTTCAATATTCTAGAATATTCTTTTCAGATGTTTTAAGCTAAGCGATTTTTTTTGGTTCTTCTGTCTTCTGACTACTATTTTTAAGTTAGTTTGGGACTAACTTTTAGTTTGTGTGTTCTAGATTTTGGAATTATTTATAGCTCAATTTAAGTTAACTTCAGTCTTATTCAATATTCCGCTGCTTTTTGAATTGTTTTCATACAATTAAAGCGTTATTTGAAATTATTATCTTTCCTATTTCTCCTGGCATTTGGGAGCATTTCACGCCTTTGGGATTAATTTTATGCAGTATTTTTTTATTTTGGTCTTCACTCTACTGTTCTACAGCTCTTAACTTTATTTAATCATTAAATTTTCATTTTTTTTCAATAAGATCTTTCAAGAACAAGAAAAGTTGATCTAGCATTCTTCTGTCGAAAATATCATTCTCTAGGCATTGATCTCTCTTCCAGATGAAACCCATTCCGTGCGCCGCTTTGGTGCTGCTACTGGCATCACTCGCACTACCTAACGTCCACGGACAGTGTCTGGCCGAGGACGATAACATCCAGCACAGCAAGGCAGATAGTGCACAATCACGGAATCGGCTGTACAAGGGCGAATCGATCTTCACATTGAAACTGCTAGAGGCCATCAATGCCGCCACACCGACCGAGAATGTATTTTTCTCGCCGTACAGTCTGTACCACGTGCTGCTGCTGATGTACTTCGGAGCAAAGTCGACCACAGAAAAGCTTCTTCGCACCGGACTGGAACTGCACTGGACTACCGATAAGCCAGTAGTATGGCAGGCGTACAATATTGGCAAAAAATCTCTGTCAACAAGATTGAGCAACGACAAAGACATCACGTTTACCTCCATCGACAAGCTGTTCTTTGGTAAGACGATTCCAGTGGAGGAATGCATGGAGGATAAGTTCTTCGACGAAATCGAGAAGCTAGACTACGAAAATGATCCGGAGTCCCAAAGAAACTATATCAACAATTGGGTGGAGAACTCTACGCGCGGAGAAATCAAGGACCTCCTGGTGCCGGGATCGATAACCCGAAATACAAAGCTGGCTATCGCAAATGCTGCGTACTTCAAGGTAAGTACTTGAGCGTAATAACACTGCTTGACAAACATTCACTTGAGCTGTCACATTCACAGGGTACTTGGCAAAGCAAATTCAAACCGGAAGAAACAAAGAAAGAAATCTTTTATATTTCCAACGAGCGACAGGAGTTTGTTGATATGATGCGTGTTCAGGGAACCTTCAACCACGGTAAGATGACTTAGTGCGTATTCGCTTAACAATATTAAAAAGTTCGTCGAACGTTTTAGCTGCCAATGAAAAACTTGCCTGTCACATTCTTGAATTACCATACTACGGCCAGGACGAGAACTCACGCGTGTCAATGTACGTATTCTTGCCACCAGCTGAGCCAAATGCGTTGGAAAAGCTATTGGCGCGATTGACCGCCTCACCGGACATTCTCAGCGAGGTAGTCGGCGAAGGAATATCCCGCCAGGTGGACGTCAAGCTGCCCAAATTTAGCATTGAGAAAACCGTCGAAATGAAGCCCGTCCTCGAGCGCATGGGAATGGGTAAACTGTTCGAAAACACCGCGGACTTCTCCGGCTTTTCCAAGCGGACCAAAATTGAGTTCGACGAGGTTCAGCAAAAGTCCAAGATCACCGTGGACGAGGAAGGATCGACGGCCGCGTCTAGCACGATAGCATTCAGCTTCCGGTCATCACGTCCGGCGGATCCGGCCATGTTCCACTGCAACCATCCGTTTGTGTTCATTATCTACGATTACGCGACGCAAGCGGTACTGTTCAACGGAGTCTATCGCCAACCGGAATGAGGGAGATGGTGCGCAGGTGGTGTTCCAAGCCCGCATGCGGTGCTTAGTTTTTAAGGTTTTATTTTATCTTACCGATTCGTGACACACGAGAATGGATGGCCAGCAGTGGTCACTATTTATTAACGAACAAAAATATCCGTAACCCTATGAAATGTTTAGTTTATGTTTGTTACCATTACTGTGGAGCATTTTGAAGTGTGAAGGAAAAAGACAATATGGAAATAAAAGCTTTAACTGAGATAACGACCATTATATACGCTTGAACAATGATTATTTTAATGATTGTATTTTTTTTCTTTTTTAATGGAAGTTTTGTGTGTAATTAAGTATTTCTTTTATGAAATGATTGTATCATCACAAATGAATGACTTTGTGCTTCTTAGAAGTAAACCAAGAAAACTTAAACATGTTGCACAGGACTGGACCGAAACTGAACCTTGAGGTACACCTGCTCTAGAAGAAAATTTATCGGATTTTTCAGATCGATGGCTGGAACTATATTCTTGCGCTCGATTTTTTAAGTTTCCATACGATTTATAATGGGAAAATCCCCTTTTTCAAAACTTATTCTTCAGGGATGTCCAGTTGGCTATAAAAATATATCGATACATGATATTTGTAGGAAATTTTTCTGGGAAAAACTTTTCTGAAGACCATAAGGCACTACGATGTTTGTAGAAAAAGTAATAACCCCAAACTGATTGAATGTCTGACGAACGGCTCAACATTGAATTTTTCTAGCAATACTGCTGCCGCATGCTGCTGTTGCAAATTCAACCACGCGATAAGAAATATTTAGTATCGCGCAGAATTAAGCTTGGAAGCTAAAGTGACTTCCGTAATGAGCACCTGTGTCTATCTTCATTCTAAAGATGGTTAGAAGGTCTGAAAAGTTTGACTTCACCTACAACAAGCATGACAATACTTTTTTATGAAGTAAAACTCACAACAACAGATTGCGAAGTAAAATTTGAACGCAGCAGACGAAAAATACCCGAACAATTTGAAGTCAGGAGAAACGCTTGCCTAACAAGAGGCGCAATCCACGTGGACTGTCTCATGCAACAAGTGAAGATATCTGTTTAGTTCACAAAATAAGATAAGTATGCAAGGAGAAAAGTTATATTATCCTCTTAGATGAAATATTGCCTTAGTTTATTGGCAATATTTGCAATTTGCAGTTTGTATACACCTCACACCTTCCGCATTTCGCAGTCACGAAAAAATGCTTCAGCCTTTCTGGCATCGCAGTTGCTGCGAATGGTTCTTCATCATAGCAATCGTTGACATTGTGATATTTTTTTCACAACTTTCAAGATGTGAGAAAAATCGCCCAGAATAATCTATCGTTCCGGAGGTTGGCGTTGGGATTTCATGGCCGTATCAAGATATAGTCAAGTCAAGTTCCTGCAATCCATCGAAATACAATGGATACGAAAACCATAAAACTTTTGAGGTTCATATCGAGGCCTTTCAAACGGCACAGAAGAAAACTCGGTGCTTCCAGGACCAGAAATAGAAAACTATGTCAAACGTGAATCCTAACTGCAGATGAGGGTGAAAAATCTACCGCTCTACGAGATTTGGCCATTTCGGACAAACCATTACTACGTGGTAGGTGGCAATAAGCGTCCACTTATTGAGGTGCAAAATGGAAATAGGTACAAACTTTTTTCGTTTCAAATCAAAAGAAGACGACGATCTCGTGAACATCGTCGTAACAGCTCCCGGATCCACTTTGTCTTTTGGGCTCAAGTTCTTCCAACACGGGTAACGCAGCGATCTAAGCTGAATGAAACAATCTACTTGTTGGATTATGTTCGTCCCGATTTCCACAATCCCAACTACTGGCATGAAAAGATAATTGGAGAATCAAGGCGTAGGTAGCCCCGTTTTTTTCTTCATCTAATAGCGCGACAATGAATGTATGACTAACTCGGTTACAGAAAAAAAATCTTCAAGATAGCGGCTGCATCGACAACAGCGAATGAATGTTGCAAACAAATTTCTTCTTTTGACGAAACGCAATAGAAATCAATCGATTTATGAGCAGGACATCAAACAATGATTTTGCAGACCTACTGTCTTAGGCCGTTAACATACTGGCGCGTTCTGCGTTGCGGAGACGGTTCGCCTTGCCGTGGATTAATGTACAGCGCTAAGTAGAGCTGTACATTAACCCGCGGCGAGGCGAACCGTCTCAGCAACGCAGATCGCGCCAGTATGTCAACGGCCTTACACATGAATCTAATCACAGAGTATAATCTGTTCTGATACATCCTGTCCCGCAACGTAATGTCGCATACAATCTAATTCGTTCAGCCAGGCCGCCATTCGGAGACCCACACCTACAGTGACTAGAAGAGCGTCAATGAGGGTGTCAGCTGATAGCTTTCGAGGATCAGGTCAGTAGTCGTAAAATTGCTAACAAGGCTTAATTTTGATGTTTCCCTTTACCCCGTTGTTCTTGCAGCTAGCGGATTTGTTTAATTCACCAGAAATTGTTGATCGATGCCACGCCATGCACTAAGAAATAGATCAAGGAAAAATTCACATCATGCTAAGGCAAGCGGCTCTACGAAATAAAAGATGACTGAAATTGGAGCTGGATCGCGTTAGTTGGGTAAAGTATTGCTTATGTCAAACAGTCTTGAGAGCTTTTTGGTAGTAGCTTCAGGATTTGTTCCTGAATCTCAGAATCTGCATTCGTTATCGAGCGGAAGCACAAACTGGTAAATTTTGAAAAATCAGATAACCTGCAAGTTAGTTAAGTCAGAACTGAAATTGAGCGTGGAAATTTTACATTTAATCTGAGTGAATTGATTCACTTGTTTTTAGGGTTTATTGTGACATTTTGTTAATATTTTATATTTCTTTGACTATTTTCGTCATTTGTATCATTTAGAATATTTTTTTTTGATATTGTGGACCGTTTTCGATTCGACTCCATATGATGCGATTTTTTGTTCATCTTTTTGCCCTGCAATAAAACAACCTTGACGTGGTGCAGGGCTTAAATCAGTAAATGAAAAAGCAGTCACATTCTGAATGTGGGTTTAAATTTGTATGCATAAATTTTCTAAAATTTAAGATGAGAAAACCAAGATCAATTCTACAGAATGGGATCCTTTCGTTGTTAAAAAAGTGTTTTACTTTATTCAAAAGTAAAGCCATAAAATAAAACAATTGCAAATTTCTTCAAGAGTGAACCAAATTATTGTTATTTTATTATATCTGGGTAGCGATGGGAGATGGAGGCGGGTTCTTAGGGGATGACTTTTGAAAGTGTCTAAACTTTTAAACATAAGTATTAACAGGGCTAAGTTTGGGATTTCTCACTAAGAGAAATTCATTTTGGGAATGAAATTTGACAACTTGTTTTCGACTTTATTTTTTTTTTTTTTTCAGAAATGTTAACCCTATCTTTGACCTCGTTGACTTCTGTAGTATTTTCCCTTTTTAGCCTTTTTCGAAATTGATGTAGAAAGCAAATAATATCCGATCTGTTTCAAATATGTTAAACGGTATTGTTTTTCCTTTATCTGAGTTTTTTTTTGCTATTTTCAACATGTTTGTCATTTATTGACATTGACATTTGTAATTTGTGCGGCACCTTATCCAATCCACAAATTATTCTATCTTTAAAATTGCTGCTTTCGGTTTTTTACAATCTAGCGTAGGATGGTCAAATATCATTGAATATGGGTATTTTACAAACCGGGGTGATGTTCAAAGGCCGGCAATTAATCCTAGACGACACTTTGTATTTTAAGATGGCGACTCGTGGTATCCTATAAAATGTGAAAAATATTTTTTTATCGTATTTTTTTTTTACATTTTTAGGTGACAGATAACCAAAGTGAAAAAGTAAAAAGTGATAATAAAAGTGATAACAATGGAAAAAAAGGTTGAATAAAACAGTCGGAAAGAGAAAGATTTTTTTCTCCATCGAAACACAAATCGCCAAAGGTAAGAAACAGTTCCAAAATTCGATAGCTAGCTAACTTCTAAGCTTTTGATAATTATTTAAAGTGTAAATTACTAAACCATTTAAAATAACACATACTTGTGGTTTTCAAAATTAAACTAAACTAGGTTTAACTTTTCGCTACGTTGATTGAGATCAACAATGAGATTAACAATAGAAGAATTTGATAAAAATCAAATTCTTCTATTGTATTGAAATTCTAACCACCTAACTGAAGGAGGGTGGAACATAACAACTGTTCAGACTACTGACAATTGATGAAATGCTCTAGCCAAAATTGCTATCGACATTACGTATGGGAAAAATATGAAGTTTGTAATACCTTCCTTCGCCAGGTTCGCAGCAAAGAACATAAGTTATGCCTTTCTAAACAAAATCAACCGTTATTTGAAAGTTTGAGGGAAATGACGCGTGGAATATATATTTATATTATATATTTACGTTGATTTCAAATTTAAAAGTATCGTGCTCGTAAAAAAAAGTTGGAAGAAAATGTTATCTTTGTTCTATTTTCCTATTATTTTATTGTTCTAATTTAATGTTGTATTATTTTTACAATTTTTTCACTTTTTGCTTCATTTGTTTTTGAAACTATGCATTATGTGTATAACAACATTTATTTAATTTCATACACATACATGCTTCAATAAAACCATACACATTCTTTTACAAAACCACAAAAATTCTTTCGCAAATACACGCACACTTCTTTTTACAAAACACATCACATACACATACTATTTCAATTTCTAATTTCCAACTTTTATCATTATTTTCCTTTTTTATTCATATTCAAAATCATTTATAATATAATATTATTCATTCAATTTCATATACACACACTACATACACATTCTTTCCACAGAAATTCACAAACACACGCACTTTTTTTATACAACTATGCATCATGTGTATAACAACATTTATTTAATTTCATACACATACATGCTTCAATAAAACCATACACATTCTTTTACAAAACCACAAAAATTCTTTCGCAAATACACGCACACTTCTTTTTACAAAACACATCACATACACATACTATTTCAATTTCTAATTTCCAACTTTTATCATTATTTTCCTTTTTTATTCATATTCAAGATCATTTTTAATATAATATTATTCATTCAATTTCATATACACACACTACATACACATTCTTTCCACAGAAATTCACAAACACACGCACTTTTTTTATACAACTATGCATTATGTGTATAACAACATTTATTTAATTTCATACACATACATGCTTCAATAAAACTATACACATTCTTTTACAAAACCACAAAAATTCTTTCGCAAATACACGCACACTTCTTTTTACAAAACACATCACATACACATACTATTTCAATATCTAATTTCCAACTTTTATCATTATTTTCCTTTTTTATTAATATTCAAGATCATTTATAATATAATATTATTCATTCAATTTCATATACACACACACTACATACACATTCTTTCCACAGAAATTCACAAACACATTATTTCTATTTCTCAATTTTCATTATTCTTAAATTTTTAATTTCCAATCCTAGTAAAAATAATCCATATATTTTTACTTAATTTAAAAAACATTATTGTTTTTGTTTTCTTATTTATTTATTTCTTATTTATTTATTATAACAACACTCATTTTATTCATATCGAATACTACCAGAGCCGGATTTGCGATTGTGGGGGCCCGGGGCCCAGCCTTCTGTGGGGCCCGAGAATAAATTTTATTTATCTTTGAAAACTTAACAAAAAATTTGTCAGTAATTTTCGAACATCTTTTAATAAGGTTTCTTCGCTCAAAAATTATCTACTACTAGCTGACCCAGCAAACTTCAGACGAAGCAAGGAAGAAAAGTCAATATCCTTGAGCTTACTGCCTCACCGTGTGTCTGTGTATTGGTTCGACGTATGTCCTGGCTTGCTACATTCACACTTGCCGGGGAAAGCATCGGACTGGTGACACGCAAAGTTGTTTATAAACAACTTTTTTTTTCAATCCCTCATTTCGGGCGACATATGGCAGCTATGGGAAACATTTTCGTGCTGGCATGGTGAAGCGTTCATTGACTTCCGCACCTACAGTTTTGACACTGAGCAGATGTGAATCGTAATTAGTCCGAGTGCGACGGATTAGTTGACATTTCGGTAGGTAATCGTCGCACATTAGAGGCGTCACTCCGCTTGGACAGTAATCTTAACTAAATAATCGATACATTTTCTACATTTTTTTCATTCTTTGAGGAATCGGATTAATGTTGTTTTAAACGACATGTTTTGGTAATATTTACTGTAATTCCGACTGGTCTGGCTTTGTGAATGGTTTCTGTTGCGCATAATCCTGCTTTGCAACGCAAACAGACACCGTCATGTTTAACGATAGAACCCATATGGCGCGTTGGAAGGAGGCGGCTGTCGTCGCAATTGAAGTACACTATGATTAACAGTAGTACGTTTTTTTGTGTTCTTCTGTATTGGTTTCTGTGTGTATACATCTAAACGCGGGTGGACACGTAATTTCGCAACAATAAACAACTTAATGACGTTTCAAGGCAGAACAGAGTACGCATTTCCGCGTGTGCGTGGCTGCCGGAATGACGACGTGAGGTTTTATGAATAGATATTTTAGTCCATAATAAGTAGTGGTAGGGAAGCTACACATGAAACGCCCGCTAGGATTCGTGAATGAGGCAAGCCTCTGTTTAATGCGATTGTGAATGCATGACTACTATCAAACTGATTGAATTCTGTTCGGGTGTGGTCTTTCACGTTTTATAAATCGTAGAATTTTCTCTAGTTGATGAGACGAAAAAATGAAATTAAAATATGTAATTCTGTTCTTTCGGTTTCCGTGTTAGATTCATTTTTATTAAAACAAAACGTTGCATCACGAATATATTTTAGATTGCGTATACTTCTAAACTAATTTATAATATATTCTGAATTTTTTTGTATCAATTTGCAAACCAGGCATTTATGATAGCAAACTTTAATTGTGCAGAATTAAATGGTCGAACGAAATTACATAAACATTAAATTCAACCGAAGTCTAATATAAACCGAATTCATCCGAATTAAAAGAAATCAAATTCAACTCAGAGGCAGCTCCAGTGTTCATCCAAATCAGAAAAGAGTCCAATCAAAATCCAATTAAAAATCACTCCCAATCCAATCAAATTTACTCCAAATCCAATCTAAATGGAATCCAAATCCAATCTTAATTCATTCCAAATTCGATACCAATCCAATCCAAATCCAATCCAAATCCAATTCAAATCCAATCCAAATCCAATCCAAATCCAATTCAAATCCAATCCAAAACCAATCCAAATCCAATCCAAATCTAATCCAAATGTAATTCAAATCCAATCCAAAACCAATCCGAATCCAATCTAAATCCAATCCAAATCCAATCCAAATCCAATCCAAATCCAATCCAAATCCAATCCAAATCCAATCTAAATCCAATCCAAATCCAATCCGAATCCAATCCAAATCCAATCCAAATCCAATCCAATCCATATACAATCCAAATCCAACCCAAATCCAACCCAAATCCAACCCAAATCCAATTAAAATCCAATCCAAATCCAATTCAAATACAACTCAAAACCAATCCAAATCTAATCCATTTCCAATCCAAATCCAATTCAAATCCAATCCAAATCCAATCCAAATCCAATCCAAATCCAATCCAAATCCAAACCAAATCCAATCCAAATCGAATCCAAATCGACTCCAAATCCAATCCAAATCCATTCCAAATCCAATCCAAATCCAATCCAAATCCAATCCAATCCAATCCAATCCAAATCCAATCCAAATCCAACCCAAATCCAACCCAAATCCAACCCAAATCCAATTAAAATCCAATCCAAATCCAATTCAAATACAACTCAAAACCAATCCAAATCTAATCCATTTCCAATCCAAATCCAATTCAAATCCAATCCAAATCCAATCCAAATCCAATCCAAATCCAATCCGAACCCAATCCAAATCCAATCCAAATCCAATCCAATCCAATCCAATCCAAATCCAATCCAAATCCAATCCAAATCCAATCAAAATCCAATCCAAATCCAATCCAAATCCAGTCCAAATCCAATTCAAATCCAATCCAAATCCAATCCAAATCCAATCCAAATCCAATCCAAATCCAATCCAAATCCAATCCAAATCCAATCCAATCCAATCCAATCCAAATCCAATCCAAATCCAATCCAAATCCAATCCAAATCCAATCCAAATCCAATCCAAATCCAATCCGAACCCAATCCAAATCCAATCCTTATCCAATCCAAATCCAATCCAAATCCAATCCAAATCCAATCCAAATCCAATCCAAATCCAATCCAAATCCAATCCAAATCCAATCCAAATCCAATCCAAATCCAATCCAAATCCCATCAAAATCCCATCAAAACCCCATCAAAATCCAATCCAAATCCAATCCAAATCCAATCCAAATCCAAATCCAATCCAAATCCAATCCAAATCTAATCCAAATCCAATCCAAATCCAATCCAAATCCAATTCAAATCCAATCCAAATCCAATCCAAATCCAATCCAAATCCAATCCAAATCCAGTACAAATCCAATCAAAATCCAATCCAAATCCAATCCAAAACCAATCCAAATCCAATCCAAATCCAATCCAAATCCAATCCAAATCCAATCCAAATCCAATCCAAATCCAATCCAATCCAATCCAAATCCAATCCAAATCCACTCCAAATCCAATCCAAATCCAATCCAAATCCAATCCAAACCCAATCCAAATCCAATCCTTATCCAATCCAAATCCAATCCAAATCCAATCCAAATCCAATCCAAATCCAATCCAAATCCAATCCAAATCCAATCCAAATCCAATCCAAATCCCATCAAAATCCCATCAAAACCCCATCAAAATCCAATCCAAATCCAATCCAAATCCAATCCAAATCCAATCCAAATCCAATCCAAATCTAATCCAAATCCAATCCAAATCCAATCCAAATCCAATTCAAAACCAATCCAAATCCAATCCAAACCCAATCCAAATCCAATCCAAATCCAATCCAAATCCAATCCAAATCCAATCCAAATACAATCCAAATCCAATCCAAATCCAAATCCAATCCAAATTCAATCCAAATCCAATCCAAATCCAATCCAAATCCAATCCAAATCCAATCCAAATCCAATCCAAATCCAATTCAAATCCAATCCAAATCCAATTCAGTTCCATTCAAAATCCAATCAAAATCCAATCCAAATCCAATTTAAATCCAATCCAAATCCAATCCAAATCCAATCCAAAACCAATCCAAATCCAATCCAAATCCAGTCCAAATCCAATCAAAATCCAATCCAAATCCAATCCAAATCCAATTCAAATCCAATCCAAATCCAATCCAATCCAATCCAATCCAATCCAAATCCAATCCAAATCCAATCCAAATCCAATCCAAATCCAATCCAAATCCAATCCAAATCCAATCCAAATCCAATCCAAATCCAATCCTAATCCAATCCAAATCCAATCCAAATCCAACCCAAATCCAATCATAATCCAATCCAAATCCCATCAAAATCCCATCAAAATCCAATCCAAATCCAATCCAAATCCAAATCCAAATCCAATCCAAATCCAATCCAAATCCAATCCAAATCCAATCCAAATCCAATCCAAATCCAATCCAAATCTTATCCAAATCCAATCCAATTCCAATCCAAATCCAATCCAAATCCAATCCAATTCCAATCCAATTCCAATTCCAATCCAAATCCAATCCAATTCCAATCCAAATCCAATCCAAATCCCATCAAAATCCAATCCAAATCCAATCCAAATCCAATCCAAATCCAATCCAAATCCAATCCAAATACAATCCAAATCCAATCCAAATCCAATCCAAATTCAATCCAAATCCAATCCAAATCCAATCCAAATCCAATCCAAATCCAATTCAAATCCAATCCAAATCCAATTCAATTCCATTCAAAATCCAATCAAAATCCAATCCAAATCCAATTTAAATCCAATCCAAATCCAATCCAAATCCAATCCAAAACCAATCCAAATCCAATCCAAATCCAGTCCAAATCCAATCCAAATCCAATCCAAATCCAATCCAAATCCAATCCAAATCCAATTCAAATCCAATCCAAATCCAATCCAATCCAATCCAATCCAAATCCAATCCAAATCCAATCCAAATCCAATCCAAATCCAATCCTAATCCAATCCAAATCCAATCCAAATCCAACCCAAATCCAATCATAATCCAATCCAAATCCCATCAAAATCCCATCAAAATCCAATCCAAATCCAATCCAAATCCAATCCAAATCCAATCCAAATCCAATCCAAATCCAAATCCAATCCAAATCCAATCTAAATCCAATCCAAATCTTATCCAAATCCAATTCCAATCCAAATCCAATCCAATTCCAATCCAAATCCAATCCAAATCCAATCCAATTCCAATCCAAATCCAATCCAAATCCCATCAAAATCCAATCCAAATCCAATCCAAATCCAATCCAAATCCAATACAAATCCAATCCAAATCCAATCCAAATCCAATCCAAATCTAATCCAAATACAATCCAAATCCAATCCAAATCCAATCCAAATTCAATCCAAATCCAATCCAAATCCAATCCAAATCCAATCCAAATCCAATCCAAATCCAATCCAAATCCAATCCAAATCCAATCCAAATCCAATCCAAATCCAATCCAAATCCAATCCAAATCCAATCCAAATCCAATCCAAATCCAATTCAATTCCATTCAAAATCCAATCAAAATCCAATCCAAATCTAATTTAAATCAAATCCAAATCCAACCCAAATCCAATCCAAATCCAATCCAAATCCAATCCAATTCCAATCCAAATCCAATCCAAATCCAATCCGAATCCAATCCAAATCCAATTCAAATCCAATCCAAATCCAATTCAAATCCAATCCAAATCCAATTCAAATCCAATCCAAATCCAGTCCAAATCCAATCCAACTCCTCAATTGCAACGATTAGCTCACTTTATAGTCAGTAAGATAGTTTTAAGTTTATTTTAAGCTTCGTTTTATTCCTTTTTTTTTCTTGACAAGTAGGTTTAATAATTTTCCTACAATTACATTATCTTAACTGCGAAAGCTAATAACATTCAATAATACTAAAAAGCGTACAAATATATATAATAGTGTTGAAATGTCACCATTTGTGGTAGAACACACAATACTAGTTCTGAATAGATATTTTAGTACATAAATAAATCATTACAAACTACCCCCTCTTATAAAAAAAATAATTATACAGTCAAACCTCCATGAGTCGATGTTCTATGAGTCGATATTTTTCTTACGTCGATGAAATTTTCAGTCCCTTCGGTTCCCCATACAAACTCACTTCCAGTAGTCGATATTTCTATTACTCGATGTCTCCTTTGCTCGATGGTCTCGCATGGTAACTATGCGAGTTGTTTGGTTTCCATGAGCCAAAATTGTTTTTAAAATTTACGTTCTTCTGACGTGAAAGAAAAAATGAAATCTTAATTCGCATTGACGATGAAGAAAATTAAGAAACTAAGTTATAATGTGCTGACTGTTGTCAAAATATGATAGGCTAGATCGGATTTCAATATTAGAAGCTTGATAGTTAGCAAAAAAAATCCAAATTCTGGTTTCAACGGTATGTTTATTTTATCATTAGCAAATTTTAATACATGGTATCAAAAGGTGCTAGAATTCGGTCGGGTTTCTACAGCAATCTTACGTAAACCACTGCCGAAGACGTTCAATACCCTATATTAAATGTTCTCATTTCTAACAATTATTTTTTACTCTTGCTATCAAAAAAGTTACTTTTACCGGGATATATCTTTCTCCAGAACTGCAATTTGACTATATATAGTCAAATCATTGCCGTCATTGCCGCATTCACTATTTCAAGAAAAATATCATTATTTAAAACGTTATCAAAATTGCCATTTTAGAATTATTGTTCTGGAATTACATCATAAAACTAAATCACATTCAATATCAAGCAAACTCGCAGTTGTATCGGAAACAATCGGTTCGGATCAATACGCGAAGCAACGTATATTGACGTCTCTAGATACCTTTTACTTAAAAAATTAATCAATATCCTGAGTTTAAAATAACAGAAAATACTGTAAACAACTTCATGCAATATATTGTGACTAATTGACCTCTTTAAAAATTTATCCTACGAGTCGATATTTCCTTGAGTCGATGGTCCCTTCGATATCGACTCCTGGAGGTTTCACTGTTATTTTAAACATTGCAAATTCATTAAGGAGTTATATACCTTTTTGGTCGAGAAAAATGAGGGAAGTTGGAATTGATTTTAAAGTGCATAGCACCATTTTTAATGCATCAAAGTGGTATTTTTCTGATAGTACAGTTTATCAATAACAAAAAAATGCGTTTGATTTTGAAATATACCAACTATTACTGGAATAATGGCCGTTTCCCCGAAACGCTCTTTTTTGCAGAGGCTAGCGGTGATCCTGATTGAGACTCAGCGGGTCAACTGGAATCGAAAAACTTATATTATTTCAATAGTTGAGAAGTGTGCCGTGTACTTAACGATCGCTTTTATGAGAATTTTGTTTTCAGTGCAAACGAGACCGTTTTTCCCAAAAAATGCACGGTTTGAGCGCTAAAAATTGCATTAAAAAATTTTTTGCGGCAAAATGTAACTGTATGTTTCAAAAAGCGATCGTTCAAGGACCGGCGAATTAAATAACGAAAATTAGAAAAAAAAGATGAAGGAAATCGGTTCAGTAGTTTTCCCGCAATCAGTATCACGGCAAAGTCATTTTTTTAAAAACTAACGCGTATAAAGTTTCAAGTTTATCTCATGCGGCCGTGGGGAGGTGCGCTGCAAATCGCTCTAACTTTCTCCTTATTGCTCAGATCTTTATAAAAATTTGTGAAAATGTTCTCAAGATGTCGTACTTCAAGACAATGCAATAAAAAAATTTCGATTTTCTGGAAACTAAAAAGGTATATAACTCCTCAATTCCTTGCGATTTGTTTATATCGTTTGAAATAATTGGTTTAATGACAATGACGTCGTTTGAAATTATTGGTTTTATGAATGACAGCATCCTCGACTTTCTGCTTTTGTACATCACCTCTATTCCGGTGGTATTCAGTTATTTTCGTTACTGAAAGTGGTCATCTTCAAATTCAAAATGGTGTCCAGGGTCCAATGCTTTGCTTCTATACATCATTTCGATTACGGAAATATCCATATGTAGTAGTATTCGGTTATTTTCGGCTGTTTCCTAGCAGGGGGGGTGTCTAGGGTCACCTTTAGCTCCCTGCACCATTCTGGTTCCGGTGATATTTATATCACTTAAGGCTTTTTTTCAGTAACCGAAAGTCGCCAGCTAGGAGCGTTATTCTGGTAGTGCCCAGTGCCGCCTCTAGGCGGTCTTCAGTCGAACCTCTAAAAAGCTTCAATAAGAACTTAAAAAATGTTTATGAGGCTTAATAGTGATTTTTTCGAAGTCCGTCTAAAAATGAATTTGGGTACTAGAGGGTTAAGAAACACCCATATTTGGTGTTATTTGGTCATTTTCGGCTGTTTTCCAGAAACCGGAAGTTGCCATCTTACAATTCAAAATGTTGTCCAATTTTTTTTTTGCTTTTTAAGATTTTTCGCGTTTTCGCCTCGAAAATAACTTCTGGTTACGCCACTGCATCTTACAAGTAAAATAAAGAAAATAAATATTTATTTTATGTTCGCTAATCGCAAAATTCAAGTATTTTTTGTCTGATTCGATTATCCGGAATGAAAAAAAAATTTTTTTTTTTCGTCTGGAGTCGAAAAATTTTCTTGCTCTCAAAAACCTCAACATATCAAATTTGGTTTCATTTACTTGATTATTTCTCGAGATGTGCAGAAATCTGTGTGGAACCCCTCCCTTCCAGAAGAAGGAGGGGTTGTCGAAACATTATGGACATGCTTGTTACCCCTAAAAATATTCACCTGCCTAATTTGGTTCTATTTATTTAGTTAATTCTCGAGATGAGCAGAAATTTGTGTTTCATTTGTTTGAAACCCCTCCCTTCCAAAATAGGGAAGGATGTCGAACCATTATGGACATATTTGTTACCTCTAAAAATATTTCCATGCCAAATTTGGTTGATTGGTTCTCGAGCTGTGTGAATTTTGTGTTTCATTTGTATGGGACCCCTCCCTTATACAAGAGAGAGGGGTGTTTAACCATTATGGATATATTTGTTACCCCTAAAAACATCCACCTGCCAAATTTGGTTCCATTTACTTGGTTAGTTCTTGAGTTGTGCAGAAATTTGTGTTTCACTTCCAGAAAAGGGAAGGGTGTCGAACCAATGTGGACATATTTGTTACTACAAAAAACATCCACATGCAAAAGTTGGCTCCATTTGCTTGGTTAGTTTTCGAGATGTGCATGAACCTTTCTCGGCCCCTAAAACCTCTATATACAAGATTTCACGCCGATCGGTTCAGCAGTTTCCAAGCCTATATGAATCAGACAGACAGACAGACAGAGCTGCATTTTTATATGCTTAGATATAATCCACACTCGATTCGCATATTCACTATTCCAAATTTCACAGCCTTGCTCTTTTAGTACGCAACCTATTTTTAATTAGTTTTATCTTCGAAAAAAGAGGGTTCCCCCAGTTGCGTTCGAAACCATTAGACTCAAATAAATACGCAATCGGGGTTTGCAATATTTCCGGGAATGGATTTCCGGGGAAGCGGGAATGAAAAATTTTATTTCCCGGGAATTCCCGGGAACCTAAGCAAAAATGAGATTGAAAATACGCTTTATTAACAAGTAACAAAAAATGCTTATATATAAATGCTCAATTCGCATGAAAAACGATTTTTAGAAAAGAAACAGACAGAACATATTCAAGTTAACATCAGAAATTTGCGTTCGATTTTTGTTTCAAATCTTTGCCGAAGAGGAGGTTTAAGGGTTCTCATGACGTCAAACAATCGCTTAAGATCCGCTGAAAATTATCCGTTAAGGCCAAATAATGTAATTTCCTTCTGAAAAAGTTCGCCTAATTCCGCTGAATCACCACTGGTGTTTGATTTCTAGAATACTTTCAAATCACCTATTGTAGCTCTTGCTACATTTCGTTAGTAACTGGAGTTTCCAACTCTTTCAGGTTGTTGAAGAGAAAATTGAGTGTTAGGGAGACATTGAACGAGACAAATATAAGCTATAGAGTAGTGAGGGGCAAAAGTACGCACGGGGTAAAAGTACGCATTGGCCTTTTCGAAGCATACGAGCAAAATAAACTGGCAACATTCTACGAATTTGCAGTATTATATCGTCAGTTAATCACACATGTAAACACATAAGATTCCGTTTAAATGAGGCGAGCCTATGAGGAAAGTTGACATTCAACCCATAAAAGGAAAGCTGTGTTTTGAGCTGTTTCGATCTAATTTTCTTAGTTTTAAGAACTATGATTGACCTATTCGGAAACTACAGAATCTCGAAAACAACAGAGCCCAAAAAAACTTGTATATGTGTGGTTTGTAGGGTGAATTTATTCTGCCGAAAATATATTGATGTTTGTCATAAAACTCAAACCAGTTGGTAAACTCATTGTGGGGCAAAAGTACGCATGAACCGCGGGACAAAAGTACGCGCTAAGTGCCATTAATCGTAATGAAAAAATGTGTTTAATGACGATGGTTTGTACAGAAATTACTCAAAAATAAGTAGTGATATGCGGATGTGCTCCGAAACTGAGGAATATTATGGTTTCATGATTTTTTAAATGGAATCTTACAACCATTATAATAGTTTTGTTAATATGCTTTCAAAATGGTCCTTCCGGAATAGATAGGGGCTTCTAGAAGCCAAAGAAACAATGAAAAATACAAGGCCAAATACCATCCAATATTTATTTTCGCAACCGGGATGATGCCCACAGATCGGAAAATGGCCCAGATGCCATTTTGAATTTCAAAATGGTGACTTCCGATTTCTAGAAAGCAACCTAAAATTGTCGAATACCCTCCAATATATGTATTTCCGTAATCGAGATTATGTCCAGAGACTGGATAACGACCCTAGACACCATTTTGGATTCCAAAAGGCGTCTTCCGGTTGCTGGAAAACAACAAAATGTGATCAAATACTAGGTAATATGAGTATTTTCGGAATCGGGATGATGCTCTGAGACCATTGAATGACCCCAGAAGCCATTTTGGATCCCAAGATGTCGACTTCCAGTTTCTATGAAACAACCCTGAATGGTCGAGTACCCTCCCAATATGTGTATATCTTAAAATCAAACGACGCCCTGAGACCGGAAATCGACTTCAGACGCCATTTTCAAATTCTAGACGGTGACTACCGGTTCGTCTGTTGTCGTATTCAGGTCTCTTGGCATCATACTTATATGAGATGGTATTTGGTCAATTTTGGATGTTTTTCCAGAAACCGGGAGTCACCATCTTGAATTTAAAAATCGCGTTTGGAGTTTATTTCTGGTGTCTGCGTATCTTCCCGATCCCTGAAATACACATATTGGTATTTGGCCATTTTAGGTTGTGTTCCGGGAACCGTAAGTCACCATCTTAGAATTCAAGATGGCGTCTGGAATCGTTTTCAGGTCTCTTGGCATCATTTCGATTTCGAAATAACTTATATGGGGTGGTATTTGGTCAATTTTTACTGTTACCGCAAACCGGAAGCCACCATCTTTAACTCAAAAATAACGTCTGAAGTTGATTTTTGATCTCAGAGCATCGATTCGATTCCGAAAATACCAGTATTGGGTGGTATTCAACGATTTCTGGTTGTTTTTCGGAAACCGGAAGTCGCTTTTTTGGAATCTAATATGGCATCTGGGCCTCAACCCGGTTCCGAAAATAAATTTTTTTAATTTGTTTCTATGGCCTCTAGAAGCCCCAGTGGAATCTCTTCTGGAAGGTCCATTTTTGGGTTATATCACCAAAACACTCGAACATATCCCCAGAAAACTGAATTTCCGGAAGTAAGAAAATTATTTCAGGCACCGCTCTAACGCAGCTTAAAAGAATAAGTGAAAACCCAGCGAAAAACAATTAACTTTTTTAAGGATAGTGTAATAAATACACTGTTCATACAGTGCGAACTTTTGCCACGCATGCTGGGTAAACATTCGCATCTGAGTATTTTTTTCTAAAAAGTGAAATTCTCATGCTACAAACAAAATTCGAAAAACTCTGGTAATACATTTTGAAGGCGAAAGGTTCATGTACCGCTTGAAAATAAAACCGAATTTTATGATAATTGTTTGCAATAGTTCTGTTGCAAAAACAATTAAGTGCGTACTTTTGCCCCTCACTACTCTATTTGGTACGAACTTTTTGGGCAATTTATTTCTTGGGGCTCATGTGTATGCTATACTATCACACAAAAGCAGATATTCGCTCCTAACTCTGTTTGAACGGCATTAAAGCCTCTCAGCTCTTTTTTTTTTTTTCATTTATATCTGCTACACGATTTTTTTGAAAAACACTGTGTAGCAAATCTAGTTTTCATTGACAGAAAAATATATCAAACCCGTTTGGAGCTGATAGAGAGTAGCATTTCGTGTAAAAAACGATAGAATACTAAATAATTAGTTCGATACGACTCAAAATAAGTCAGTTTTAAAGTATTTGAATGCCTTTTACATTACACGGCAAACAAATATTGACCGTCATTTCAAGCAAATATTTGCTACGTGTAACGCACTTTAGTGCTGCTATAAAGTTTGAAGTTCGCATAAGAAACTATGGTGAATCTTACGAAACTTTGCGAGGAACTCATGAATTCCGGGAATCTATAATGTATTTCCCGGGAAATCGTTCCCGGGTTTGCAAACCCTATACGCACTGCAATTTTAATTCAGCATGCATTTCGCATGTTTGCTATTCAAATTATTGGGGGTCAGTTTTTTATATAGTTTTTATTAATTGAGACAAGTTTATTTTTCTTGATTCGTGGGGCCTCAAAATGTGGGACCCGACCCCCCTTAAATCCAGTTCTGCATCTGCAGGTCTATAAAATCTGTACACGGATCCTGAAAATCTGCACTTTGCAAAGCACATCTCGTATCCCTGATTCGGAGTTCGGACAAGTAAGCAACAGCAATACAATAAAAAAACTTGTGGGTTATTTTCTTTCTCTGCTTCACCTCCCATGCGCGCTGGTTCGATTCAAATGGTGTTTCATTCCAAGAGAATCCAAGGTGAACTCTTATGAATGTAGTTGTGATATTGGCGCTCGCGAAAAAATAACACCGGAGGAAAGTTTCAGATTGAAATTGTCTGGTCAAATTTTCTTGCTGAAAGTCGAAATTGTGATTAAATCTTTTTTTCGATTTGTGAGGGCCCCAAAAATGTGAGGGCCCGGGGCCTGGTGACCCCCCCCCCCTCCCTTTAATTCGGCTCTGAATACTACACACACACATATATATTCTTTCACAAAAACACGAGCACACTTCCTTTTACACAACATTTATACACACGCTATATTACTTTAATTTCTAATTTTCAACTTTAATTATTCATTTTGAATTTGTAAGTACTAATCTTAACGAAAAAATATTTTTTTATTTGAATTTCAAATAATTTATAATATAATAACTGTCATATAATTTCATATATACACGCTTCCTTTAACACAATACACGTACTGGAAATGGTAGAGTACGGGAATTTGAATTTTAAATTTCTGATCTTAATTGATAACTAATTATAACAAAATAACAATAATAATGGGTCAGAATTCGTGAAACGGATCACTAAAAATCGCGATGTCTATTTTTTTCAAATAAGTATTAAAAACTTCAAGAGTTTCACTCGGGAAGTTCATTTTCCAATTTTTATTGAATTTGAGTAAATTTACAAGTTATTGTCATTTGAAATTTAGGTCAAAATTGTTTTTAAACAGACATAGCTTTAATAATATTGCATCGAATTTGATGAAATTTTCACAGCAGATGCATCCTGAGTTGTAGTTTACGAAAATCTTTTTTTTGAAGAAAAAAATATTTTTTCAATAGTAACTATTTAAAACAATATGTTGAAAATTTATGTTCTGGGGCACTGAAAAATCTGAAAAAAATCACAAGTATTTTTGACGAAATTTCGAAACTGCCCTGAAAATTTCGCGGTGGTGATATTTTTTGATCAAAAGATATGGGCCTTCAATTCAAAGTTGGTGCCGCAACGCATTTAAATTTTAAAAATTAGACATCGCGATTTTTAGTGATCCGTTTCACGAATTCTGACCCTAATTCAATTTCACATACATTATGAACACACACACGTTCCCCATACACTATAAACAAACACTTCAAACTCAAACAATGCAAACACTCACAAAAATCACATCACAAATATACACCAACACTCGTAAATTTTTTATCTTCTATTTCGTATATCCAATATGGATTTAACAACTGATTTTTAAACTATAGTTTCAAATAATGTTGCTATTCATTTCAAATTTCTACGTTCAAATTTTGAAGTTAAGGTGGTAGTGTGTAGAAGCCACCACGTGATCACCATGTGGTTGGCTACAAATTTTCAGTACCACTAGACTCGGGAATAGTTAATGCGTGATCTACGAAAACACTGATGTTTTCGTCGCCATAACAAACATGATGATATGTTTTCACAAGTGACGTATTAACTATTACTGAGTGATAAGCATTTGAAAATTCGAAGTCGACCACGTGGGGGCTTGAAGTCGGCCATTTATGGGTTCAACACACTTTCACCTTAAATGTCTCACTTTTAACTTCTACAAATTTAATATTTCTTCATACTAATCTCTTATTGTCTATCTCTTATCTTTAATTTACTGAATCTGTTTTCGAATACTACTACATATTACTACTACTACTTTCTACATACTTATCTACACTAACCAATCTGATTTAGAATCTCTAATCAATAGTTTTTAATGTATAACTCGTAATTTTTAACATCTAATTCGTTATGTCTCTTATCTTTTATTCTTTATAATCGATTTTCTATACCTGATTTCCGATGCCTAGTTAATAATTTCTAATCTCCAATTAAAAATAATTTTTTTTTTATTTCGAATAAACGAAATCTTAAATTTGAGTCCATTTAGCGTTACCCAGGTTGCACCACAAGGAGGCGGACTCATTTGCAACCCATAACCCCCCATTTCTAATAGTTAAATTTCAAAAATATTTCAATTTCTAATTTTGAATTTCCCTAATTTCTAATTTCTAATTTTCAATTTCTTATTTTCTGTTATATATGATTTTTAATATTCAATTCAATATATCTAATTTCTAATATCTGTTTTATAATTTCTAATATCCAATTTCGTATCGTTTTTTTTGTATTTAGTTTTTAATTTCTAATGACTTCTATTATTGTCAATCTCTAATTTCGTAACTTCTAATTTCTAATTCCAATTCTCAATTTCAATATCTTACTCTTAATCTTACTCTGATATCTAATTTCTAAATTTAAATTTCTTATCTCTAACTTAAATTTTTAATGTCTTAGTTATTTTTTTTTTTGAATTGTATAATTTCATATCATCAATTTTAGTATTTTTAACTTCTGATTTGGAATAACTTATTTTCAACTACTATTACTAATATCATTTTATTGATTTAAACTAACAAACACATATACACACGCATACGCACAAACACTTTCTTCCATTCTTTTTTTTTTCATACACACACTGCACAAAAAAGTATGTGTATAAAAAAAATTCCCTATAAACTTACAACATAATCACACAACCTTTCTTTCTACAAATACACATCTTTTTTTTCCTATCCTTTTTTCATAAACACACTGTACAAAGGGAGTGTGTATATGAAAAAAAAATTACACAAATACTTTCTTCTATTCTATTTTTTTGTACACATACTGCACAAGAAAGTATGTATATAAAAAAAAATTCTCTATAAATGTACCACATAACACACACAACCTCTTACTAAATTTTCATACATTTTCTTTTATTCCTTTTTTTCATAAACACACTGTACAAAAGGAGTGTGTATATGAAAAAAACTTACAAGCACACTTTCTTCCATTCTATTTCTTATACACATACTGCACTAAAAAGTATGTATATAAAAAAACATTTTCTACAAACATACAACATAAAAACACACAAGCTCTTACTACAAATACATTTCCTTTCATTCCTTTTTTCGTAAACACACTATAAAAAGGAGTGTGTATATGAAAAAATCTCACAAACACACTATCTTTCATTCTATCTTTTTTATACACACACTGTGCAAAGGAATTGTGTGTATAAAAAAGAACATTCGCCGCTACAAACATACAACATAAACATACAACATAAACATACTCACAAACACAGAGGATAAGAGGATAAGGATAGGTTTTTTCAGTCCGCCTTTCATCATCAACTATTCATCCACCCATCCATCAATCATTCTATTATACATCATCCATTATCCGTTATCCATCATTCACACATTGCTTACATTCTACATATTATAAATACACACATATACACTATAAACACACCGACACATACGCACAAAAAAAATGTACTACACAACACAGAAATTAATTCGAATAAAATAAACAAACACAAATAAAATTGAGAAAAGTCACTAAAACACAAAATACATACACTTCATTCTCGCCGCTGAGGTGTTTCATGCGACGAGAACGTCGTAGCAACCCTGGCTTTTCAAAGTCCGCCGGTTTTGCTTTTGACACTTCAGTAAAACCCGGCCAGGTGTTGCAACGACGAATATCGGTCATTGCCATCCCGGTAATAACCGATTCTTCGCGTAAGGATAGGTTGTCATAGGATCTTGCGAAAGTTGTTGGCATCGGCGTAGCGTTCAGCGATTCGAAAGATCCAGCAAGCGCGACTGTGGACCAACTCATTGTCAACATCGCCTCACGAAGTGCATTTTGCATTACTGCCGGGTACATCGTTAGTTGGTCCGGATTCCAAAAAAATCCATCAAATTCTGGACTCTGGACCTGGCAGCAACAGCAACATGCCGTGAATGTCCGCTTAAGCCTCTTCCAACAATTTTTAAAGAGTCCCATGGCGGAGCGAAAATATCACGCGTCCGTTCCCAACCTATCCTTATCCTCTTATGATGATTATAAGGTTGTGCATGTTATAAGGTAAACTTTTTCGCGACTGAAAATCGTCGTTTTGTTTGTTGGTCGCTATGGATATTTTCCATAGTGATACTTTCGATTGTTGTATATATTCAATGTGTTTGACATGTTGTATATGTTCTATTTTTTCCAGCGCTGCAGACGGAATGTGACACTTGCTGCAAGTCGGTCTTGGATCTGGCCTAGTTGGATGTTTCCAGAAGAGAGAGAGAGAAAGCAGTTGGTGGAGGAGAGAGAGAGAACGGTTGGAGGAACTCGGACCGGTAGCAGAACCAGTTGGAAGACCTGCAGAGGGAACTCAGACCGGTCGCAGAACCAGTTGAAGGGTCAGAACCATCAATCTAATGAAATAGAATATATGCGAATAAAATTTCTATTTATTTTGACAATAATTATAATTTTATCCGAATGTCTTGGATGGTCCTCCGCCAACGATTCCGATGGATTATGTCATCCTGCAGACCTTTCTGCGACAGGTTTGAGTTCCCTCTGCAGGTCTTCCAACTGGTTTTGCGACTGGTCCCAGTTCCTCCGGCAGGCCTTCCAACTGGTTCTGCGACCGGTCCGAGTTGCTCCGGCAGGCCTTTCAACTGGTTCTGCTACCGGTCCGAGTTCCTCCAACCGTTCTCTCTCTTCTCCACCAACTGCTCTCTCTCTCTCTTTCTCTTCCGGAAACATCCAACCAGGCCAGATCTAAGACCGACTTGCAGCAGCTGTCACATTCCGTCTGCAGCGCTGGGAAAAATAGAACATATACAACATGTCAAACACATTGAATATATACAACAATCGAAAGTATCACTAAGGAAAATATCCATAGCGACCAACAAACAAAACGATTTTCAATCGCGAAAAAGTTTACCTTATAACATGCACAACCTTATAATCATCATAAGAGGATAAGGATAGGTTGGGAACGGACGCGTGATATTTTCGCTCCGCCATGGGACTCTTTAAAAATTGTTGGAAGAGGCTTAAGCGGACATTCACGGCATGTTGCTGTTGCTGCCAGGTCCAGAGTCCAGAATTTGATGGATTTTTTTGGAATCCGGACCAACTGACGATGTACCCGGCAGTAATGCAAAATGCACTTCGTGAGGCGATGTTAACAATGAGTTGGTCCACAGTCGCGCTTGCTGGATCTTTCGAATCGCTGAACGCTACGCCGATGCCAACAACTTTCGCAAGATCCTATGACAACCTATCCTTACGCGAAGAATCGGTTATTACCGGGATGGCAATGACCGACATTCGTCGTTGCAACACCTGGCCGGGTTTTACTGAAGTGTCAAAGGCAAAACCAGCGGACTTTGAAAAGCCAGGGTTGCTACGACGTTCTCGTCGCATGAAACACCTCAGCGGCGAGAATGAAGTGTATGTATTTTGTGTTTTAGTGACTTTCCTCAATTTTATTTGTGTTTGTTTATTTTATTCGAATTAATTTCTGTGTTGTGTAGTACATTTTTTTTGTGCGTATGTGTCGGTGTGTTAGTGTATATGTGTGTATTTATATGTAGAATGTAAGCAATGTGTGAATGATGGATAACGGATAATGGATGATGTATAATGAAGGGATAATTGATTGATGGATGGAAGGATGAATAGTTGATGATGAAAGACAGACTGAAAAAACCTATCCTTATCCTCTTATCCCCTGTGTGTTTGTGAGTATGTTTATGTTGTATGTTTGTGAGTATGTTTATGTTGTAAGTTTGTAGCGGCGAATGTTCTTTTTTATACACACAATTCCTTTGCACAGTGTGTGTATAAAAAAGATAGAATGAAAAATAGTGTGTTTGTGAGATTTTTTCATATACACACTCCTTTTTATAGTGTGTTTACGAAAAAAGGAATGAAAGGAAATGTATTTGTAGTAAGAGCTTGTGTGTTTTTATGTTGTATGTTTGTAGAAAATGTTTTTTTATATACATACTTTTAGTGCAGTATGTGTATAAAAAAATAGAATGGAAGAAAGTGTGCTTGTAAGTTTTTTTCATATACACACTCCTTTTGTACAGTGTGTTTATGAAAAAAAAGGAATAAAAGAAAATGTATGAAAATTTAGTATGAGGTTGTGTGTGTTATGTGGTACGTTTATAGAGAATTTTTTTTATATACATACTTTCTTGTGCAGTATGTGTACAAAAAAAATAGAATAGAAGAAAGTATTTGTGTAATTTTTTTTCATATACACACTCCCTTTGTACAGTGTGTTTATGTAAAAAGGATAGGAAAAAAAGATGTGTATTTGTAGAAAGAAAGGTTGTGTGATTATGTTGTAAGTTTATAGGGAATTTTTTTTATACACATACTTTTTTGTGCAGTGTATAAAAAAAAGAATGGAAGAAAGTGTTTGTGCGTATGCGTGTGTATATGTGTTTGTTAGTTTAAATCAATAAAATAGTATTAGTAATAGTAGTTGAAAATAAGTTATTTCAAAATAGAAGTTAAAAATACTCAAATAGATGATATGAAATTATAAAATTCAAAAAAAAAACTAAGACATTGAAAATGGAATTAGAGATTGGCAATTTAAATTTAGAAATTAGATATCAGAGATAAGCAATTGGATATTGAAAATTACTTTAGATTAGAAATAAGAATCTATAAATTGGGTAAAACTTAGATATAAAATCTAAAATTTTCAAATTCTAAAAAAAATGCAATTAGAAATTTGAAATAAAATATAAGAGTAAGATATTGAAATTGAGAATTGGAAATAGAAATCAGAAGTAACGAAATTAAAGATTGACAATAGAATAGTTACTATTAAAAACAATGAAAAATTAGAAAAAAAATTGATATGAAATTGATTATTAGAAATTATAAAAGATATTACAAATTGAATTTAATGAATTGAATACTAGGAATCATATATAAGTAATAGAGAATTAGAAATAAAAAATTGGAAATGGAAAATTCAAAATAAGAAATTAAAAAATTTTTAGAATTTGAAAATTAAAATTTGAAATGGGGGGGTTATGGGTTGCAAATGAGTCCGCCTCCTTGTGGTGCAACCTGGGTAACGCTAAAAGGACTCAAATTTAAGATTTCGTTTATTCGAAATAAAAAAAATATTTATTGAAAATTTAATATTAGAAACTATAAACTAGGCATTGGGAAACTATAAGAAAATTGAATATAAGGAATAAAAGATGAGAGAAGTAACAAACTAGAAGTTGAAAATTCCATATAAGTTATTGAAAATTGAAAGTTAGAGATTTGAAATCAGAGATTGGTTAGTGTAGATAAGTACCATGGAACGGGGTGAAATTGATCAATTTTTATAACAATTTTCAATTAACTAGCTTCATGTACATTTTTCCCGAAATTGTATAATTTTAAAACAAGTACTGGTATGTGCTCCAGTAAACCTTTATGGCTATTGGTGAAATTTCTATCGTCTACTTCATGAAATAAATTCGATAATTCCATAAGGTACTATGAGGTAAATTGGGGTGAAATAGATAACCATCGAAATCCATACATCTTTTGGCAATGTGCATTTTCTTGATATGCTAAAGATAAATGATGATAAATGATGATTTCTGTATTGAAAAATATCATTTACAGCTAGTTTGGAAACGAAAATAACGATATTTCAGGTTAAAATTTGTTTATTTTGGTTCAGGAGCTGCTTGTTGCTTAATTTGCTCTTATTTGATCGTCGTTAGACCGATTTCAAATCGGTTTGTTGCAAAAGCTCAAAAACTAGCTCTAAAATGAAAATCTTTGTGGTTTCCTGAGAATTCATCAGTATTTCTTCAGCGGTATGGAATGATCATTGTTGAAAATTACATTTTTTGAGTTTTTATCAAACTTTACTCACTTCTCCAAAATTAACGTAATTAACTTTCAACTAAGATTACTTTGAGTAAATTCAATAATTTTTGTATTTGGAAACTTGTTTGATCAAATTTGATTGAGTTTTGACTGAGTTAGAATTTTTCGAAAATGAAAAATTGCACTGGCATGCAAGGTTTAACTTTGACAGGTATGTGAATCATGCAAAAGTTGCGTTTAAGGACACGTTAACATTGCCTAGTGTTGTAAGAGCAATATTATTTAATTAGTATTTTTTATCACGAATTTTCAGGTGATCAATTGCACCTCACGGATCAATTTCACCCCATTCCACAGTATGTAGAAAGGAGTATCTATTCGAAATCAGATTTAGTAAATTGAAGATGAGAGATAGACAATAAGAGGCTAGTTTGGGGAGATATGAGATTTGTAGAAGTTACGAGTAAGAAATTTAACTTTAAAATTTGAACTGAGAAATTTGAAATAATAAAATCATTTGAAATTATAGACTAGAAATCAGATATAAAATTCATATTAGATATAGAAAAATGAGGATAAGAAATTGACGAGTATTTATGTATAGTTGTGATGTAATTTTTTTGAGTGTTTGCATTGTTTGAGTTTGCAGCGTGTGTTTATAATATATGGGGAACATGTTTGTGTTTATAGTGTATGTTTGTGAAATTAAATTATTGTTGTTTTATTATCATTAGGATTAGAAATTTAAAATGAGTGATTACAACTGACATTCGGCAATACAAATAATATAGTATGTACATGTGATAGAGACAGTCGGGTACGGGTATTTTACCCGAATTCAGTACCTGACATGTTCGGGTAAAGAAAAAATATATTTTTCGGGTTTGGGTCGGATACGGGTAGGGTAAGACATATTTGCATGAAAATATAAAGTTTTAAGTAAGTTCCGTGGATTTATTTCCATGGGTTGGGTTAAGCTCAGATATTTAATAAAATATTCGTTCGGGTATGGGTACTAAAATTTATGTACTCGAGCATTTCTAGTACCTGTATTGTGTATAAGGAAGCGTGTGTATATGAAATTATATGACAGTTATTATATCATAAATTATTTAAAATTCAAATAAAAAAAAATAAGAATTAGAACTTTCAAATTTGAAATGAATAATTACAATAAAAAATTATAAATTGAAATACATATGTGTGTATGTGTGTTGTGTGAAAGGATGTGTGCCTGTGTTTTTGTGAAAGAACATATGTAAGTAAATGTTTGGTGTGTAGTATGTGCATGAATAAAATAAGTGTTGTTATAAGTGATATTACTTTGAATTTAAATAAAATAAATTAAAATAATAAAATATGCTAAAATACATAAAAAAGTATATATTACTTTTTTTTAGGATAAGTAATTAGAAATTTGAAAATAATGAAAATTTAACAATAGAAAAAATAGAAATGGAAGTATTGTGTTGTATAAAAGGAAGCGTGCGTGTGTGTTTGTGGTGTCATGAAAGAATGTGTATATGAAATTAAATGAATGATATTATTATATTATGATTTTAAATATGAATAAAAAAAGAAAATGGATAATGAAAATTGAAAATTAGAAACTAAAATGGTATAGTGTGTATGAGTTTTGTATGAAAGGAAGTGTACATGTGATTGCGGAAGAATTTGCGAGGTTTTGTAAGAGAATGTGTATGATTTTGTTTGTGTCTATGAAATTAAATAAATGTTCTTATATAATACATAGTTGTGAAATTAAATGCAACAAATAAAAAGTGAATTAATTGTAAAATCTGGGTAACGCTAAATGGACTCAATAAAATTAAATAACTTTATTTAATTTTGAATTGGTAGTTATACAAAAAAGTGAAACTAAAAAAAAATAATTAGGAAACTTTGGAAAAATAAATAGTCAAATTAGAACAACGCAATAGAAAAATTGAACAACGATTACATTTTCTCTTAACTTTTTTTTTTGCTAGCACGATACTTTTTGTAATTGTAATTGTAATTGTGTAGTATAGAAGGGGGCCTAGGGCCAGGTCTCCAGTGTATACACCGTCCATGCTATACTAGTAGAATAGTGGAGATGGAACAATAAAGCGATCAGGCGGATCAAAATAGTATTGTCCAACTTACTGATTTGAGACAGAATGGCAATACTAGATTTTTGCACGAATCATTGTAATTGAGCATGATATCGTGCAACCCTCAAGCACTTCCACTATCTCATTTCTAGTAAATCCTTAGCCATACATAATAAGACATTGGTTGGGATGCACTTGTAATGCATTTAAAAAATTTGATAAAAATAATAATGATATTAAAATAACAATAATAATAATAATAATGTCTGACTCATTATTGTATAGAAGAAGAGAAAAGAGAAAAAAGGATATAATAAATAATGGTACACTAAGGCCTTTGCCAGGCCGAGCGCCAACGCGAGCGATCGGACGAAACTCCTGCCGTAGGCCAATGAACAGCTCTACCTATTGCTGTTTATTTACCCGCGGCAAGAATCCCGACCGACCGCCCGGGTCAGCATCCAGCATGACAGAGGCCTAACGTCTCCCCTCACGCCGTTTTTCTACGCTTTTTTACGCGGATTTCGGAATTTATGTGTTTTTACGCGGTATTCCCTGCATATAGAAAAACTTCAATAATGTCAGTATAAAATCAACAAAATATATTTTGTATATTTTTATGGACTCAACAACTCAAAACTCACAGTTTCGAGTAAACCGTTTTTGAAAACTTTTTTTATTTCCGTGAAAACTTTAAATTTTAAGACTTCCTGTTTTAGTTGAACCTGTTCAGGTCGATAATGAGCAAGTTATACGAGTTGTAATCTCATTTTGTGGTCTTTTTAGAATATTTTAAATTTGAGCTATAAAGGCACATCTCCTTAAAACTCTAAATTTTTTGTGAATTTTGAAACGGGTCTTTGTGAGATAAAATTTAGTCGTATTTAGCAACGTTTGCCATTGAAAACTCAGAATTGCATAATTTTAAACCGCGCCAACACCGAATCTAACCGACGATTTATTTCTAAGGAAAAGTAGAAAAAAAAGAAAGACAATATAGAAGGAAAAAAAGAGAAGAAAAAGAAAAAAAGCGAAAAACAAAAACAACAAAACGGTGGTTTGGTCCACGTGTGAGATCCATTCTTCAAAACTAGCCTTTTGTAGAATAAAAGCATATTTTAATAAGTAGAAGAATTCTCCCACATAGGAGATAGCCAAAAGAAGTCATAATAGGAAAAAGGAAAAGTAATAGATGGCCAACTCTCTTAATCTCCCACTCCCATCCGCCACCCGGGAGTACGCGCCCTATAGGCAAAATCGACGCAAATTTGTTCATGGTTCGCAAATTGTCAAATAACATTTGATTTTATTTAAAAAGGCCTAAATCGTGCCCTCAATCTCATTAATCACATTAGAAATTAGGCGAAAAGTAAAACTGAATTTTTTAATTTAACTTTGAAACCCACTTTTTTTTTACTTTTAAATGATTTAGTAATTCACTCTTTGAATAATTATCGGAAGCTCAGATTAGTTAACTGCCAAATTTTTAAACTATTTCTTACCTTTGGCGATTTCAGAATCGCAGGTGAAAAATTCATTCTATTTCCGGCCGTGTTATTCAACCTTTTTCCATTATTTTCAATATTATACACTTGTATTTTTTCATTCTCTTTGGTTAGAAAACCTAAAAATGTAAGAAAAAAAAACGATTAAAAATTTTTTTATTCGACATTTTATACGTTATCACAAGTCACTATCTTAAAATTCAAAGTGACATCTAGAGTTAATTGCCAGCCTTTGTGCATCACCTAGGTTTGTAAAACAGTCATATTCAATGATTTTTAGCCATTTTACGCTATACTTTAGCAAACTCGTAGCAGCCATTTCGAAGATAAAATAATTTGTGCATAGGAAAAGGTGCCGCACGGAATTGGAGTGCCTCACGGTATATCCAAACCACAACAAGTCATTTAGGATTTTGGCGCGAAAAATGATAAAAATGTCAAACATTGTCGAAGAGAGTAAAAACTATAAATTTGATTAATTAGTCAGAAAATTACAAAGAGGCCACAGAAATGTTTAAAACAAAAACAATCATGTATTGTAACAAAAATCAAAAAAGACCTAGATGAGCCAAAAATTATAGAAAAGGGGAAAATTTTAGAAAAAAAATCAGAAGAAATTTTTCAAAGGTCAAAGTGCTGAAATAGTACTGACGACAAAGATTTGAAAACGCTGCAAATGATATAAATTGGTCAAACCATGTCAAAAGGATAAAAAAGTTGAAAAAAGTCCAAAAAGGTCAACACTGTCCCACAAATGTGAATAAATGTTACAAATGTCAATGAAAGTTTTTCGAATATCAACAAATGACAAACATGTTGAAGATAGTAAAAACAAAAAAAAAACTTTAGAAATACGAAAAACAATACCGTTAAGCATATTTCAAACAGGTCAAATGTGTCACAAACGGTCGATAAATGCTTTCTATATCATAGTCAAAAAAGGCTAGAAAGAGAAATAACACAAGAGTCAACGAGGTCAAAAAAGGGTTAAGAATCACATTCTATTAGAATTGATCCCCATTTTCCCACTTGAAATTTTAGAACATATTTAAACCCACATTCAGAAGCGATCACACTGCTGTTCATTTACTGATTTGTCTATAAGCCCTGCACCACGTCAAGGTTGTTTTATTGCAGTGCCAGAAGATAAAAAAAATCACAACTAAATATAGAGAGAACAAATAGTCAAAGAAATCTAAAAGATCAAGAATATGTCCCAACAAATTCGAACCGTTTAAGGTATTAAAATAAAAACAAGTGAATTAATTCACACAGATTAAATATAAAAATTCCATAAACAATTTCAATACCATTTCAATATCAGAAACCAGGTAGGTAAATTCTTATCTGCTTTTTTGAAATCTGCAAATTTCTGCTCCCGCTGGAAAACGTGATTATGAACGCGCCTACCAAAAATCACAAGGTCAGATCTGTGTGCATACTGCTTTTTCTTCGAAAATCACTGAATACAGTTTTTGAGATTCAGAAAAAAACACTGAAGCTCTTTAAGGTGACTGTTTGGTATAAATAAACAATACCTTACCCAACTCGCGCGATACAGCTCCAACTTCAGCTATCTTCTATTTCGTAGGGCCACTTGTCTTAGCATCATTTAGATTTTTTCCTTGATAGCTTTGTTACGTGCAAAGATTGAAGCTAGGAACGAAACTGCCAAAGCTCCGTTTCGGGACGGGTTGAATCAAAACTAATTATACTCTGTGAAACGAATTACTATTAGACGAACCGATATGAAAAATAATTTGCCAGTCTTACATTCATTAGATTCATTTGTTGGGCAGTAGTAGGTCTGCAAAATCAACGTTGGAATTATGTCCTGCTCAGAGATCGATTACTTTTCGTTGCATTTCGTCGATAGAAAAACCTTTTTGAAAATTCATTTACTGTTTTATATCGATGCAGCCGCTATCTTGGAGTTATTTTCTGTAAGTGAGATAGTCACAGATTGATAGTCCCGCCATTAAATGAAGAGAGAAGGGGCTACTTACGCTAAGATACTCCAATTATTCTTGTCATGCCAGTAGTTGGATTTGTCTCACAAGATAAGATTCTTCGTAACAATTTGAAGCAGTACGACGCCGTGTTCAGGGAAATTGTTGAGATCTCTGGATTCGCACCTTTGAGAATTTCTCCGAACATGGAAGTAGCACAGATAGCAGCCATTTATCATGTCGTCATGTAGGAACCCGGTGAAGGCTTTTTTATGAGATAGAAATTGAATTCTATAAATTATTTAATAGCAGCTTTACAGCAACTTACTATTGAAGGCTAATTTTATCTGTCCAAAGCTGCATCAGTCACATCTCCGGAACAATAGATTTTTCTAGGTGATTCTTCACATCTTAAAATTTGTGAAAAAAATGTTATGTCAACGGTTGCTGTGATGAAGAATCGTTCGCAGTCTCAGGTTCGCAGCAACTGTTCATCAGACGAGCAAAAGTTCCGGTTAGCCGAAGGAAGCAAACTTTGAGGTGTTCTCACAGGTAGGACAAACGTGTGCCAACGGGTTTGGTCAGAACGGATGTATCACTCATAACGTACAGGTCTTCATTCGTGTTATCGTTCGCTTCGAGAGAAAAATCTGAGTCGTCAATGTCGTACTTTTGCTGGTCATACACCTCCTAATCCACGTAAACCTCGGATGGAATATGTTCACATCCTGCATCCGTTGTAGCAGACTGAATTCGAACGGAAATTGTTACCGGTTTTTTCAACACCATGCCTAGAGCTCGTCCACTCAGACGACCCCGTGGAATACATTTCTACGTTCAAAGGTTTCGAGGCACTGTTATTACTTCGCTATACACATTCAGATTTGCGAAATTTTTGAAACTTGAAATAGCTGCTTGCTTTTTTCGGAAATATTCAGCTTCAATTGATTTTTTTTTTTTTTCAGTATACTGTAAGGTAACGCCAGCTAAAGTCAAATACGAAACGGAAATTGTGAAAAAATCACCACAATGCCAGCGCTTGCTATGAAAAAAAACATCCCCATAACATAACAGCGATGCCAGAAAGATCGAAGCAATTTTGTTGTTACTACAAAATGTAAAGGGTGTGAATGTGTTTGAAATAGGAATATGTATAGGGAAATTCCCGTTTCTCTAATCAGGATTTGCCCGATTATTTCTGTTTCATGAGCATTAAACCGTTTAATGTTGGGGTTTTCGGTGTTGTATTGTAAGTAAAAAAATCATACATCTTTTTACTTGAATACTGAATAAGACGATTTTGACCGTTCATTGTCTGGGCCAGTAAGCGGCATTCACCTTTGCTCAGTTTGGTATAGGTAACTCAACGTCAGAAACAAACGCCGGGTCACTTCAGCGGGATTAGGTGCTTCAATTCCTTACCATCTAGTGAAACTTATGATTTCCATACGAAATACATGTCGAGAAGTGAATCAATTGCAATTACCATTTTTAATCGTTTTCAGTACTTGTGTGTACAGACAAAAAAAATCATTCGATAAGAAATAATAACGATTCTGATAGCATACTAGAATACAAAAAAAAAGTTAAATTCGTTCGGCATGAAGAGAAACAATTCGATCATTCGCAGCGAAGACAGTTTTGTGCATACAATAAATATATATATTATTTTGCTCTATCGATCTCGGCAGAAAGGTTTCAATCTTGCACCAACCTGGGTAAGGCTCTCTTTTCTGCTACCAGTTTTTTTTTGTTTTTCATCTCCTACAAACACTTTGTCGTTTCATCGATAGAAAAATATATTATATCAGTACGAAAATTATCAAACGACAAACATTTATCACCTCGGTTCTGATTGACTTTCAACTAACGTAAAAATTTAAAATCGTCAATAAAAAGAACAAACAAACAATCCATTGCTGCTAGTGTAAACAAAAAACTCGTTAAAATAGCTATATTCATCTTATTCAATACACGCACCCACTAGGGATGCGGTCACTAACAGTCTATAAGTGTGATGTTATACAATTCACAATTGGGCAGAGGAGTATACAAGCATTACTATGGGGTCACACGATTGGTTTTTGGCCTCTCAGTTATTGCTGCACTACGCTTTGCTTGCAACTAAGAAAAGCAACTACATAATTGGTATTCTCTTTCTTCTAATAACGCAACAGAGAAAAACAGTCTGAAAATGAACAAACTCCTAGCGGTAAAAGATCAAACGCATAACTGTAGCTAAACCTAGTGACTGCGTGTTGTTTTTCTTTTCCGGGACACTCACTGCGGAGGGTGTGCAAGTTTTTCCTTTCAACCGATCTATACCGGATCGGAACGGGAGCATAAAACAGAACAACAGGTTGCTTACCGGTAATCGCCGGGGGCGATGTGTACGTGTGTTTTTTTTTTTTTGTTTTAATCAACAGTTTACGCAAGCGCGAACTTCTACCTATGCTATGATGACACAAGCGTTTTCTTTCCCAGCAGGGAGACAACTAGGAAACGGATTATATAAGGACAAGAGCGAAGCATGAGATTTGAGCAAAGGAGAAATGAGGGAGGGGGAGGAAACAAGCGGAAGCGGTCTCACAGATGGTTCTGCAGGAAGGAAAGCAGTTTCGTTTCGTAGTGTTTACTCGCTTCCAGGTTGCGCAGCGAGTGGCGTTCGTTCGGGTAGACCTGCAGCTGGTACGGTTTGTTTGCTTTGATCAGACCATTCACCAGCTGTGATGTGTGGAAGAAGTGGACGTTCTCATCGATAAGACCGTGGATGATTAGCAGGCGGTTGTCCCTGGCGAGAACGAACAAACGGTGAGGGAATTGGAAAATTAAATTAGTTGAAATACTCACTCGTCGGGAAATTTATGGATATAGCTTAGAACCGAACCAGCCGTATAGCCGGATCGATTATTGTCAGGAAGATCCATGTACCGCTCAGTGTAACCCGTATCGTAATACTCCCAGCTTGTAACTGGTGCGCCCGCAATGGACAGTTTGAATATTTCCGGGTACTGCACCAAACCCATGAGACTCAGATATCCTCCTGCAATTCAAAAAAAGAAATCATAAATTTCCATTTTAAACTGATTATTTTATGTTTCAAGTACCGTAAGACCAACCATGAATCGCTACGCGATCCATGTCGATGTAACCCAACTGATCGGCTAATAATTTCAGCACTTCCACCTGGTCAGCCAGTTCGACTGTTCCCATCCGACAGCGAATGTGACTTTCGAATTGAACCCCACGATGGCGCGATCCTCGTGAATCAACGCAAACTACGCAATAACCTTGCGCGGCCAGCATGTGCATCCGTAGTTGTCTCATGCCCTGCAACAACGTCGCAAAACATCATTTTGTTTTGATATAAAACAGGGGTTTTCTACCCTACCTTGAATGTATTGCTCACAGTTTGCACCTCCGGTCCACCGTAAACGTTCAGCACCGTTGGATATTTGACACCGAGCGTGAAATTGTGCGGTTTAAATACCATTGCGTAGATGGCTTCCCCGGACGCCAACCGGGGACTATAAATGGTCGGGTTGAATTGAGTATTTTCCGAGGGGCCACCCTCGAACAGGTATCCCATCGAGATCAGTTCCAGGCCGGCGACGTTTCCGCTTGGGCAAGTTTGCTTGACATGGACCAGTTCCCACGAAGGCAGTGTTTGGATGTTGCAGTACGTCTGTAGGAACATTGTACAATCCTGGGGCATGGAAGCAAAGAGATTAGCGATTGATTGTTAGGTTCCAAGAGCTAGGAAAACTTACATCGTTAAAGTCCACGGTGAACGAGTATCCGGGGACGGTGAGCAACCGGAGCCAGTTTGGTTTCAGCAAACTGACCACGTACAGGTGTTTCTCTAGCGGAGTCTGGCGAAGGCCCATGAAATATACCAGCTGGTTTCGCTTATCTACCCACACGTTGCGACCGAGCACCTCCCAGTCCCCGGATGTTAATGCTACCTGTTGAAGCATAAAATCAATCCAAACTTTGTTACAGCGATTTTTTAAAATTTGTAAGCATGTAATTTTTGTACTCTAGAAAACTGAAAATCCGCTACAAAGGCAAAACAAATTAAGGCATAATGTTTGTCGAGCACAGTGTGTATTTTTGTGATACACTGAAGTTGCGGGCAATACGCAGCGCGAAAAAATTGCGTAAAAATCTGCAAAAACTCCGAAAGTCTTGTAGAAAGGCTGTGTGAAAAAATCGTCTAAAAACTTTTTCTCAGGTACGAGGTTAAGGGCATAATTAGCACAAACAGTTTTCAAGTCGAAAAAATCAAATACATATTGTCGTTAAACTATTATCAAAGATATCACGAGATACCACAGGAACATCAACAGTAGGATTTTTTTTAATACACTGAAACAATTACATATATGTAAAACAACATCAAGTTTGAAGATGGACCATTTGAAGCTTACATCACAAATATTTATTATTAACAACAAAAAAATTAAAAGGTATTACAATTAATTAAATTAGGTTATCTGCGAAAACAACGCCACCTGTAAATCGAACATTGATCCGCTCTAAGACCAAGTTATTTTTTAATAAAAAAAATAGTAAAATTTGGCTTAGTTAATATCTGGCGCTAGCAGTCTTTTTACATGTTTGGCTAGATTTAGAATTAGGAGTAATGCTGAAACATAAAAGATTTAACAACAGAGTGTTGCGTCAAGTATCCATTAAGTATTTTCTATCTATTGATATTTTCTCGTAAGCATTTGTTACACTGTTTTACTGAAAACAGCCAGGCGCAGAAGGTTCCTTATATAACCAACACCTTTTTTTTTTTTCAAAGTTATAATACATCAGCGAAATAGGTGATCGCAATCGAAACATCTATTAGTATGTTTCTTACCTTACTCACAACGCGAGGTTCCAGTGTTCCGCACCCGTCAAAGTACACGGTCGTCGTTGGAGTGGAAGTACTTCGACTAGCCGCATGATGTTGATGCTGCTGCTGCTGCTGTTGATGATATTGATGGTGGTGATGATTGTTATCAGTTCCCTCTGCCTGCGGGGAACTATCGTTGTGATGATGGCAGTGGTTATGACTGCTATTGTCGATGTTGTGATTATTTCTACTATTGCAACCATTGCTGCTGACGTTAGTGGTGGTGTTGATGCTGATGCCATGAGTGGCAAGACTAGATGTTACCAAGTACAGATGCCGATAGTCGGTTTCTTCCGACGCCCACAGGAACACAACCCGATCGTCAGTGATTTCGAGAAAGTGCAGCACGTCATGTACGTTCACCCAATTGTTCGAGGTTTCTGAGTATAGCACCTGCATGGGGCGTGTCAATCGAGCCAATGGTGACTTCCAGTAATCGTTGGTGGAAGACCCTAGAACGAAGGAGGATGAAGATGGTTTTGAATCTCCGACAGTCGTGACACCGCCCACTGATGGAGATGGTGATGAGCTACTGTACAGCTCACAAAAGTTATCCAACGGAATCAGCACCAGATCCAACCGTTGCTGCACTCTGTCGACAAGCTGAGCCCAAACACTGAAAAAAATAAAATAACATTAGACCCGAGTCTCAAATTAATTCAATCAAATTTACTAATTCGAATCTGGGGTCCATCCAATTCTAACCACATACTCCAACCACGGGAAGGCATAGTTTAGTGGACATTGCAGCTCTTTAATGCAGGCATCGGTGATTCGTAACGACTCCGACAGACGGAATTGCACCAGTTTAAGTTTCGATTTTGCGTTAGGTGTTCCGGCTCGCGGAAAGCGATACTCCTCGTAATCTCCTCCCACCGATTGGGACGACGGAAAAGTGTACAGGCTAACGTCGCTCTCATCAACTTCCTCGTAAACTATCCGATAGATCTCGTCATCGCTGCTGGGTTGCCACCAGAAGCCCTGATAACGACTGAACTCCTCCTGCATCACATACGACGGCACTCCTGCAGTGAGGGGGTCCTCAGCAAACGATCTGCGTCCATCATGGGCGAATGTGAGCCGCTCGCTATGAGCACTAACCGTGTGAACGACCCAGATATCCCCATTACATACATACGCCACCAAATCCGAATTCTGAGGGCAAATCTGCGGATCTATTGCTGCTGAGCGTTGAAAAATGCGAAGTTCCGAAGGGAATAATGTCCCTTCACCATAACCCGTATCCAAACACTGGTATAGCGTATTGCACGCTGGGAAGACTATTTTGCCACTCGCCTTGTGCAGCTCGTATGAAGTGATACCCCAGATGGAAAGCCGTTTCCTTTCCAAAAGTAACTGAACCTCTCGGGAATTATTCGTTGATAAGGGTGACACAATCGGCTCCAGCACAGGATGCCATTCTAGACGCATAGGAGCGCAACTGTCCGTTTCACTTGCGGGCACATCTGTGTAAAAAAGCACCGTATCCCATCCGTTCGACGGGGGAGAACTCAGGAAATAAACCCGTGTTCTACCATCCGACAGGGTACGAAAATTTACACTCATCGGAAACATACTAGCCAATGAAGACATCTGGCGTCTAGTATCGTTAACTATCGATTTCAGCTCAGACCAAGACTTTTTACGACCACTCCCGCTAGGAGCACACGCATTTCGCTGCAAGTCCAGCCGCGATTGTCGCCCGTTGAAACGCTCTAAAGCATTTTCATCGCCGCTGTCCTCACTATCACGCAAGCTGCGTGCTCCGCCACTCCCGGAAGCCCCATCGGAACCATTTCCGTTGCCACTTCCGCCTGCCACTGCAGTAACACCACCCCCAATACTACTACCGTCCATCTTCTTGCGAATTTTCGCCCAAATTCTGCTAGCTTCCTCCAAGTTGGCCAAAAGTGCTAACAAAATCGGCAATACCTGACCTAGATTTAGCTCACCCAGCGCGAAAGCTTTTCGGTTGGAAGAGCTGCGTCTCAGAAAAAATCAGCTATGCTCTGCTTAACGTGCGACTAACAGCCAAATCAGCACTTCTACAGCTCAACAAAACAACCGCATGACCTCCCCGAGGCGAAAGTTGTTCCTGGATTCTGCCGCAGAAGGTTCCTTATCTAACCAACACCCTTCGCTGCCCTTTTTTCTTCCGCACACGACGACGACGACCACTATGACTATACAAATTATGTACCAATTTTTGACAGACAAAACAAATGGTGGAACGCGAAGCAGTTCAAGGCAACGACAGTCCACTGTAGCCACTGGTAACAATTTGAACTCCCGACTAACAGTAATTCTGAATTCTTGTCCTTCGTCGCAAACTAAAGCGGATACAATTGGTTGGTTTTGTTTTGTGTATATGGTTAACTAGCAGGAAAACAATGGTTCTCGGAAATTTACTGGTACTTTTGCTTTTTTCCACTTTCTCTTCTTCAACACTGTATGAGTTTTTGCCAACTTTCTTTCTGCACTTTTTCTTCGCTTTCTGACGTTTTGCGCTTTTGCGAAGTTTTGATTCCGCAGCAACGAAATGTACTGAAGAAGGTATGCTACACAGTGCTGTATTTTTTAGAAATTTTTTTATGAAACTTAAATGACTTACGGCGACGAAATTACTTTTCATGATTGCGTTTTGAGTGATTATTATTACACACACAATAGGCCGTAGGAATATAATAGGTTACTCTGCTTATTTTGCTGATATTGCTTATTTTATAAGATTTGCATGGGATGAGTAAAGCAAATGTTTTTATTCATACAGCCTATACTGCCCCTGTTTACATAGTTGACGTAAGAGCCAAAATGACCAAAATGCACTTTTTCGTTGATTCAGCTTCCTTTCCCTAAGATACATATCCTACAAACGAAAAGAAAACTATTTTGTTTTAAAACTTTTGAGAAATATTGGAAAAACGTTTTGGCGTAACTGCCAATTAGTTGCAAAAACTGGCGTCACTCCATACAAGGTGCAATTTTCTATGTTAAGTCGTTTTACTCGACTGTCTAACTACTGTCTGTTTGTCTAAGTTGAGTCGTTTAATTCGACAAATATTCCATGAAAAGGTGAAAAGGGGAAAGGAGGAATGGGGATTGAATTTTTGTATTGTATATTAATATTTTTACAGACACTCAGCCTCAGGAAGGTCACTGCTGTTCCTTTCCCCCGACTAGTGGATATTTGCATCAGATGAAATAATTAAAACGTGTGTGTAGATTACGGTGGGTAAATTTATTCGATTTGCCAGAACGTTTTTATGGTCCTATTTGGGCCCCAAACAATCCTGACACAACCGAAAGTGGATTGATCGATAGCTCTCTAGGAAGAAACATGCGAAAAACTTTTCCTTTACTAATTTTCATACAAATTCATGTACATGCATATGTAATGCACCAATCAGAGGCACGAGTAATCCATATTCGGCAGGTTTAGCATTGGGCCTAAATTGAACAAAAAAAAGTTTGTTCTGGCTCTGTGCTGTCAAGTTTGCTTTTTTCCTTGTAACGATTACCCACCTTAGCGTAAATGTAAGTTTTTGTGCATGTGTTTGTGTGTGTGTATGTGTGTCTGTGCGTATTTGTCTAATTGAAACTGCCGATGGACAATAACTAACGTTTGACCGAAACACGATTGACAAAACTAATTCAACTGCGAGGCAAAGTAGGAAGTAGTCGAGTTTTTACGCCAAGCTATGCGAACAATCTGCGATAAAAATGCATGTTTATTCGCATAAACTGGCGTAGCGGTTTTTCTGGATTAATTACCATGGGCAGATTCGTATAATCCTTGGGGCCTCTATTCAAACATCAATCTTCATAAAATTGACAGACTATTTTGTTGAAATTGTATCTCAATATAATTATTTGGGTTGAAATAACAAAAACGCGTTTTTCTCGCAATGATGGTGTTGGTTGTTACGTCAACTATGTAAACAGGGGCAGTATAGGAAAAAACTTCTGAAACGACATCGACTTCTTGGATTCACCTGGACTGAAGGCCGAGGCGTTGCGTTGACGTTAATTTGACAGAAAATGTATGGCCTAACTGTCAAATTGCCGCAAACGCAGCCGCAACGTATCCATTGTGTTTAGGCCTTGATTGCCTTGAATGCGTTCGAATGCGACTTCAAAGCCCACTATGAAAGCACTGAATAGCAACGGATACAATTTTTTTATAGCATCTCTACGGTATATGCGTTACAAAGTTATGACCATTTTACGAAACAAAAAAAGTAGGAGGTTGTATCCAAGACACGACCGCATAAATGACGTAGAACTACGTACACTATTTACAAATGCATTGAGTGTTTCATTACCCTAGTAACACAGATGTTTTTATCAAGGTTTTATAGCGCTTTTTTGGCTGTATTGAGCACTATAAAACTTTGATAAAACCAATATTTTTACTTGGGTAATGAGTTATAATGTCTACTAATGAAGGGTTGTGAAATTCGTGAACCGGATTCGGCGGTTAGCAGAACGTGCCGAGTTAAAAACCATACACAGCACACACACACAAATCATACCATATCATAGACACACACACATCATACCATATCATCATACCATACACACATCATACCATATCATACACACATCATACCATATCATACACACACAGCAAGCAAGCGAGGACGTTATTTTTATTTCAACAAGGCTTGGCAATTTTCAATAGTGCAATAGTTCGTAGATTCAAACAACATTTTTCTGCATTTGGGCAGATGCGTGTATAATTTTCCAATCGATTGCTGCAAGAATGAAGAAAATCGGTTGAAAACCAACCGACCTATAAGCATTTAAAAAGGGACAAATTTCGTCCCAGTTTTTCAGTTTGCATCCCTGTGTGGTATGCTAAAGTAAAACGTAGTTCTACGTCAAAAAAAAAAACGTGGAAAACAAAATTTTATTGTATAACAACTTGTTGCGCTTTTATTCAGTCGCTATGCACCCAACTAAGCAGCTAAACAAACTATGAATTAACAAAACTGTTTGTTGGGCAATTGATATTGATTCATTAGTGGGTTGTTGAGCTATGCCAGTTTTTTGTGTCATCTGAAAGAGCCGCATTTTCTAAGCAAAACGTGATTTTGAAAATTTTTCTTTCGTTGTCTTTCGGATCTTAAATCACGAATTAAAACTGCTCGAAATCGCTACAATGACAGTCGCTTATGTACTTACTTTACTTTGTTGGCCGACGGACCGTTACCGGTCTAGGGCCGAACGAACTAGAGATGTCCAGCTTCTTCTATCTTGGGCAGCCGTTCTCCAGTCACCTCGTATACCAGCAGATCGTGCATCTTCTTCCACCGCGTATATCCATCGAGTGCGAGGCCTACCACGAAATCGACGGCATCTTTCTGGTTCTCTGCTGGCATTCTGGCTACATGACCAGCCCACTGAAGCCTACACCGCTGTATGTTATTGAAATTGTTAGTTAAGTATGTAGTAGCCAAAATAGTGCTTTTCATTCTTTTTCCATCATGCAGTAATACCTTATAGCGAATTTCTTTATTCCACCAGCTCACCTCGTTTTGACCTGGAAGCAACCTAACTGCTGTCAAAACCCTTCTTTATTCGCTGGATATTGAGCCAGTATGACCTGGCGTGCTGTCCGAAGCGCACTGTAAAATTTGTCAGCTTCAACCCGCCACCGCAAGTGCTCAGTTCGTAAACAATTATCTGGCATCTCTTTCTCACTTGCGACGTAAATTGCGATGTCATTTTTTTATTACTCGGCAGATTTTCCCGAACACAGTGGAATAAAGAAATTCGCTATTAATTCAAGCGGGGGCAGCGCACGTCTTTTTGGTAATTCAAGCTAGAAATATCACCCTGAAATAAAAGAAGGTATCTAATTAACCCAAAATATGAGCTCCCATCTGTAGTCGTGTACATGTTTTGATTGCGAACGTGAATTTTTCTTTCAATTCCCTTTTCAACGCTATTCATACGATTTATACTTCTCGCAATCACCACGCAAAAATAACTCCGTGCTTATCACACTTCGACACGCAAAAGTTGGAAAGAATTGACGTAACAACTTCCACTTGGTATTTTCTACAAAACAAAATCTAACCACAGTGCCTAGAAATGTCGCTTTTTCGCTCAGCGAACTTGGTGACACGGTTCTCCAGCAGAAATCAGCTGGTCCAAAAGGTAAGACTTGAGGATTATGCTTTTCCCGTACAGACACATAGATTATTCGTAGATAATTGTTGCTTCTTCTTCGCAGTGCATGGCAACACGGATGGTGCACAGCGAAACACAGCAGAGCTCGGAGTCGGCTGGTTCGGGCAATCGTGAATATCCCAAATTTCCTGGGGCAAAGGCGGCCTTCATAAACAAACCGACGGTTTCGCTGCCGCAAAGCGTAAAACCAATTCCAATTTACCGGGTAATGAAATCCGATGGAGGGGTTGAGGAACCAGAACAAGACCCAAACTTGAGCCGCGAAACGGTTCAGAAAATGTTTCGGGATATGGTACTGCTGAACACGTTGGATAAGATTTTGTATGAATCGCAACGTCAGGGAAGAATCTCGTTTTACATGACTAACTACGGCGAGGAAGCCAGTCACATTGGTAGTGCTGCAGCTTTGAGTCCTGACGATTGGGTCTTTGGACAGTATCGGGAAGCTGGTGTGTTGGTTTGGCGTGGGTTCACGATTTCTGATTTTGTCAACCAGTGCTACGGAAACAGAGAGGACGAAGGGAAAGGACGCCAAATGCCTGTTCATTATGGATCGAAGAATTTGAATTTTGTAACGATTTCTTCGCCGTTGGGAACGCAGATCCCGCAGGCCGTGGGTGCCGCCTATGCTTTCAAACTGCAACCGGACAATAATCGTTGTGTGATCACTTACTTCGGCGAGGGGGCCGCTTCCGAGGGAGATGCTCATGCTGCCTTTAACTTTGCTGCCACGTTGGACTGTCCGGTGATATTGTTCTGTCGTAACAACGGGTTTGCCATTTCTACACCCGCCAGTGAACAGTACCGTGGCGATGGAATTGCCGGTCGTGCTTCTGGTTACGGTATTGCGGCATTGCGAGTCGATGGAACGGACGTTTTCGCGGTTTACAATGCAACTAAAGTTGCTCGTGAATATGCTCTCAAGCACAACAAACCGATCGTTCTGGAGGCAATGGCCTACCGTGTCAGTCATCATTCCACCTCGGATGACAGTACTGCGTACAGACCGGCTGAGGAGGTGGAAGTTTGGAACACAATCGAGTACCCGATTGCGAAGCTAAAGGCCTACATGAAGAGACGCCAGTGGTTCGACGAGAAGGAGGAAGCGAACAACCTGAAGGCGGTCCGACAGCAGGTTCTGGCCCAAATAAACCAATCGGAGAAGATTCCGAAACCTGACTGGCGTGAGGTGTTCCAGGACGTGTACCACGAGATGCCAGCCCATCTGAAGGAGCAACTCAAGCAGATGGAGGAACACGTGGAACAGTTCAAGCAGCACTATCCGGTGGATGATTTCAAAAATTAATTGTCGTTCTGAACGAAATCTTGGTGGACAGGGTTTATAATCGCTGTGACCTATACAAAGTGCATTTATTTTTTTTTTGTAGATCTTACAATTTTTTCGAAGTCTTCCAACAATATAAAAATGTAAAAATATACTGGTAATAAAATTTGTTATTTTTTTCAAAAATAAAGATGTTCATGAATAGAATATTGAGATTTTTTGCCGTCTTCCCAAAAAGTTTTTCAAGATGTGGGAGAAAAATCACACCGGCTTAGAGCTCTGATGTAGAATGTAATCAAAATGCGACAGTGCAGGCCTTTTATTTTGTTTACATTGATTTTGACGACCGTTTCCGTGCGAAACTTAGCAACAGCGTCCGGTTGCCCGGGAGCACCGAAAGCGGATTCGCTTGATATAGACAGTTGTTTTCAGGACCCACTCGGTAGATCTGTCGAAATGGCGAGCAGATTGTTTGCCTGTGATTTTGAAGTGTTTGGTATTGTGCAAGGTAACAATAAAAACTAACGTTATGTAAAGTTCTAACAAAAATATTTGTTTTCCTTTCAGGGGTGTTTTTCCGGAAGGTATGTAAGTTGGACTACGATGCCGGTAACTAGGTTATTAAAATAAATTAATTTTCGCAGTACACCCAGAAACAAGCCAAAGGGTTAGGATTGCGCGGTTGGTGTATGAATACTCGCGAAGGAACAGTGAAAGGACAAATGGAAGGCGAGGAAGCACCAATAAATGAAATGTGATTATTTTTATGTGATATTTTTTTGTGATCAATTTTTAGGGAAAAAACTCAATCACTTTTTTTTGCAGGAAACATTGGCTCAAGACCAAGGGTAGTCCTACTAGTCGTATTGATAAGGCTGTCTTCGGTGATATGAAACCAATAGAGAAATACTCCTTCAATGATTTTGGCATCAGGCGTTGAACCGGTAGCTAATGTCAAATTGAAGAATTATATAAATTTGTGCGTATTTTATTTATTATAATTTAAGTTATTGTGAGATTAGTAAAAAAATTGAAATTAAATGCTTGAAGTATGTAGTGGGTGAATACACAATTTTATTCTATGTACCGTTAAACAGAAATTTATCGTTCACTGGAAAAGTAATAATTACTGAACTTGGCATTTTTTCTAGATTTAGTATGCTCGATCAATAGCAATCTGATCAAAACTAAAATTAGACAAACCGTGATTTTGAGTAACTTGTATCACAAAAGCTAGATTCAGTACCTAAATCAGTACGAAATACGTAGAAATAGGAAGCCTATTCTTAATCGAAATATTTTATATTCTCAGTATTCTTAATACATACTTTTTATTTTGATAGTAGAATTTATTATAAGAATTTTAGATTTTTTTTTGTAAATTTGTTTTCATCGTTGGATTTGCGTTAATAACGATTTCCTTCGGAATTGTTGCTTCATTGCTCATTTGGCATCCCTGAAAAAGTTTGTCGGTTATTGGATTTTTTTTGCTGCAACGCGAAAGTCTTTAGAGAATAATGATAGAAAGAAGAAAATGGAAATGTCATATTTGTACAAACACGACGCCGACGCCAGATTAAGCTTGTATAAGTTTAATTTTTTTGGCGAGATGGGCCGTGAGCGGCCTCAGCCGACCTGACAGGTCATGTCAAAGAAAAAAAAAATAAGTTTAATTTTTCTTATCCCAGCGAAGACGTGTTTCGTTCTCACCGGATAAACCATTTTTACAAATCATTTCTATATACGACATGAAATTAGCTGCCGTAGAAATCTTTTCGATTGCTCTCCTAGCAACGATTTATCTATGTGAAGCAAATGGCGAAGGAAAGTTGAAAATTGGCGTTAAAAAACGAGTTGAGAACTGCTCCGTTCGTACCAAGAAGGGCGATCTGGTGCACATGCACTACACGGTGTGTTACAACAGGGTTGAAGTGTCGATTTGAAGATTTAACAAATTTACTATCTGCTCCATCAGGGAACTCTGGAGGATGGGACGGAGTTCGACAGTAGCTTACCGCGGGGTGAGCCACTTACCTTCACGCTCGGCATGGGCCAGGTCATAAAAGGTTGGGACCAAGGACTGCTCAATATGTGCGAAGGTGAGAAGCGAAAACTGGTTATCCCTCCGGAGTTGGGATACGGCGCCCGTGGTGCGGGGGAAAAGATTCCTCCCAATTCTGTGCTAGTGTTTGAGGTTGAACTAGTAAAAATTGAGCGCAAGACCGAGTTGTAATTCAGTTTATTGTTAATAAAAGCTTTATTTCGACTTTCTCCACGAAGATAATGAATATTTTATTCTGTTCAAGAGCTCATAGAAGTGAACACTCTGGTTACTCTGGTTATATATATAGCCAAAACGGTTTTAGATGAGAGCAGATTGGTTGTACTTTTTAATACTTTTTAATGGCTTTTCTGATCAGTGCGAGTCGCTGTTTGTGTGCTTCGGTTACTGTTGCTCGTTTGTAAGGCCGCAACTCATCCGTACCGAAACCAGGAATCCACATGTTCCAGTTGCGTTCTGTAGAATCGAATTAGATGATCATCTATGCCAAGAAAGGTACCCTTGTGTTACCTACCCAAATGTAATTGAACGTCACGGACTTCCACCTTGGCAACCTTTCTATGTTTTGCCAACAAACAGGCGGAGTTCACAGTATTTTCAACAAAATCATCAGCTATTTGCAACAACAGTTCTTCTACTTCCTCGTCGAGTTGCTCGGTAGGATCGATTTCTCGCACCAATTCCTGCAGTCGAGGTTTCGTCAAGATCTGAAAGTTCAATTAAAATTAGAGCTAGCTTCGATAGTGTCCAATGTCCCAAAATTACCTGCGTGGTTGTGTCGTTGCCTCCACTTGAGCTACCGGATGCTGCCGCCGCTGCTAGGGTTGCCTTTTGTCCACTGCTAGAGCTTGCACCACCTCCAAGAGCTGCCGTTCCGGATGCTGCGGAAGCAAGCGGACTGGCTTGGGATGGTGAGGCCATGTTTTGGTCAGTATCAGCGTTCTGCTGGTAATCGATATTATTGGCTATTACGGACATTCTGTATGTTTCTAGTATAGGATAGGTAGATCTTGTTTTGCGTGTGTAGGCTAAGAAGCGAGAGGAGCAATGAGAAACTCAAAAGACTAGATAAATCAGGAAAGGTGTGCAGTTGAAAGGTCGAACGCTTCCCGCTCGAATTCGGAAGAAACTAGTGACCAGTTGGTTGGCACTCCCAGAAAGAGGGAAATCTGAAAAAAGAGCGAATAAGAAGCTTCGCTAAGCTATTTCCGAATAGACACCAGCTATACAACAGATGATTCCCACCAACAGTAAACAAAATCGGAAAATAAACACCAACACCTAGTCACGGAATGCAGTGCAGAAAATGTGGATTTTAAAACCTCTGTTTCAGGAGGATCGTGTTGAACTTTAGCTTGTTTTTAAATGTTTGCAGCAAACCAAACTGCAGCGAATCGACCGTCCTCTTTTTGACCACGACACTATACTATGGGGGTAAAGAAAGTTCTAAATTTGTTTTGGTAGTAAAGGCTTTTTTTGTCATTAGCAATTCCAGTGTTGCCATTTTTTTGAAGATTTACTAAAACCTTTTAGGGTTCCCAGCGCAGGGAAAATTTACAATTAAATCATTGCACACTAAAAATAACCTTACTTATTTTGACTTCTCGCACCGGGTGTCATCCTCAGGGGTAGAATATTTTCATGCGTGTCATCTTCAGAATTGATTATCATGCGTGTCATCATCAAGAGAGAACAACCACGAATTGGTTGCAAGAAAGTTTTATTGCAGCCCAGGAAGGTGGCACCCAGAGGTCTGGGAGTGATACCTAAATTTTGCGTACCGGGTGTCACCCAGCTACGTTACGCCACTGCTTTCCTTCCTTACAAACTTTCCCATGCAAAGCACCACCAATTGTTCTACCTTATATGCGAGAGTGTTCTGGCTATTTCTCTGGAATCGTCTTAGAATTGAGAAATTTGTTAATGATTTTTTTGCATGCCAAAGCTTGGTAGCTCATTTAAGATCTTTTTAAATTTTTACACCACCTGCCTTGGGGCAAGACACTATTGATATATTATAAAATATTTGCAATATTCAATATTGCGAAGTTTTTATCGTTGCATTTTTGGGCACCCCTCTATTTATGTCATAGATCATTGACGTTATATTATATAGTTGGAGGGTTGTCAGTTGACAGATAAATATCAAAATATATCTACCGATATTGAGTAATATTATCGAAATAACCGAATAATCGAGAATAATTGAAAATAAAGGTGTCTAGCTCCTAGCCACCAACATAAACAATAATCATAAAACGTGCCTAACAACTAGTTTGGGGTATAGTCCCGACTGTATTGAGTATCTTTAAACCATATGGATTATCATCTGTTTATGGTTATTGATTATGCGGGCATAACCTTCCAGACTGGAACCAAAATATCATTGGGTTGGTAATGTTTCACATCAAATTTCTGTTGCCGAATTTTGTCGCGGTTACTCCTTGCAAAAGTGCGTTGATGGCTTGTACGAAAAGTGCGGAAATTGGATTTGCGTCTGGCAATATGAGCATGCTGTATATGCACTACAATTCGAAAGTGATTTCCGTTGAATGTTTTGCAACTGAGGATCAGCGTATTTTTGACGCAAATCAGTCCTTCTGTGCGGTTAGGTGAAAGTGATTTATCTTTTTTTGAGTACCTGCACGGAAGTCAACGATTAGTTAAAATTGGATACCTTGAATCATCAATATCAATATCAAAAACTCCATACAAATATTTACCCAGAATTAAGTATTCGCATTTTATTAAGCTATTGCGTTGTTTTCACCGATTTTTATGCGTATTATTTACCTAAACCAGTGGAAACATTCAGGTTCACGTTAATTTACGTTGTTTTTACTAAATGCATAGAGTTAAAGTTTGGCCGACTGTCACTAAAAGCTCTAATCAAACTGTCAAAACTAGTTCCAATCGAACATCAGCAATGTTAAAACTATAATGAAAAAATAACAAGAGGGTTGTGTGCAAAGCCACGACCGCAAGGATGAAGTAGAATACTTTTACAAGAAAGATAACCCGGCTGCTTGCGTATCAGTCATTTTTTCATTTGGTGTTCAATATCGAATAAGATACCGATCATATCTTGGCGTTATCACTGACAGTGCGAATAAAATATTCTTTGTGATAAAATAAACAGTGAAAAGCATGGTGTGTTGTCGAAATGAGTCAAATTTTCATTGACGGTATTTACGCCCGCTATCGCACAGAAACTGCATTTCACTAAAGTGCCTCACTGCATCAGCTGCTATCGATGCTGATACCCACTGCAACTGCTACGCTATCCGCAGCCATTCTAATTTTTTGGCCGCTAAAAACGCTGATATTGGTATCCGCTGTCCCTGCAACAGCTGGCCCAGCTGCTATCGATGTTGAGATTCGCTGCAACTAGTGCGTTATCCATTGCTATGCCACAGCTGTGGCCGCTATCCGCCTGGTATCCACTGCACTGCTACTGCTGTTGCTAAGGGAGGACTGCTGTTGTCGCTGTCTAGAACTATTATAAGCGGCTTCGACTGAAACAGGCTCTTATATAGGGATGAAAAAGCTATCGATAGTTATCGATAGCGGTAGGAAATCATGGATAACTATCGATAGCCATTTTAATCGATATTTCCTAACCTTACTCTTATACAGACAAACAGCACATTCAAATTGCAAAGTCTATGTTTCTGTCGACTGTGCTTGGGAAGCAATCATATTCACGACCAATCAGATCAATCGAATTTTGCGCTTCAACAAGGATTGATTATTTTCAATAATATAGTAAGTTGCTTGTCATGATTTGGACTTGATAATTTTTAAATTTTGGTTATGTGAAAAATTAATTTTTATGCTGATAATAAAAGCTTTCCGGATGTCGTGCTCATGACTTCAGGAAAAGATAATTCAGTACGTTCTGATACACGGAGATGAAGCCAAATATATATCTGCTCCAAATTTCACCAGGTATCCAGAACGTTCTGCTCAAAATTTCGCTAGGTTTCCAGAACGTTCTTTTAATTGGATGCATTACTAGTGTGCCCGCTATCACTCAGAGACAGCATTTCATTGAAATGCTTCACTGCATCAGCTGGCCCTGGTGCTATCGATGGTGATATCCGTTGCCGCAGCTGTGGTCGCTATTCGCTGCCATTTGTATCTACTGCCCTGCATCAGCTGGCCCTACTAAGATTGATGCTGAGACCAACTGCAACCGCTGCGCTATCCCCGTTGCCATTGGTATCCGCTGCCCTGCATCAGCTGGCCCTGCTATCGATGCTGAGACGCGCTGCACTATCGGTTGCCATACCAGAGCTGTGACCGCTATCCGCTGCTAGCGATGCTGGTACTGCTGCTGTATCCACTGCACTGCTACTGCTGCTGCTAAGGGAGGACTGGTTGCAGTCTAGAATTATAATGAGCGGCTTCGGGTGAAGCAGGCTCTTTTATAAGCCAGATTGCACATTTCAAATGACAAGGTCTATGATTCTGTCGACCGTGCTTGGGAAGCAATCATATAACGATCAATCAGAGGCCGAATTTTTCGTTTTGACAAGGCTTGACTATTTTCAATAGTACAATAGTTTGAATAATAAAATTACAATTATCTGCATTTGGGAAGAATCTTAGAAGATTTTTCAATCTATTGCTGCCAGAATAAAGGAAATCCATCGAATACTAATCGATTTATTAGCATTTGAAATTGGACATATTTTTCACTTTTTTTCGGTTTTAGATTTTCATTTTACATCCCTATGTATCCGAACTTACTGAGAGAAGTATTCTACTTCAAAAACTGTTGACTGTTCGATTGGAACTTTTCAGTGACAGTCGGCCAAACTTTTACTCTAGGGCTTTAGTTTTTACGTGTTCACTTGGTAATATTTTCTTTGTGTGAGATGAAACCGAGTGACAACCCTGCTCAATAGATACCAAACTGTCAGAATCACGAGCAAAGTTCAAACTCTCAGGGTTGCACTGTCACTGTCATTGTCGTTGTCGTTGTCACCGTCGCAGTCGTTTCCTTTTGTCTTGTCGTGTAGAGTGCGAATATGCATTGCCCTTCCAGAAGACAGCAGCTAATAGTGCAAGTGAAATTCTAGGCTACGTAGAAGATTAATAATTGTAGAATTTCGACGCTTTGCTACCGTGATCATAGTTTTCAGTTCAACAAATTTTGTCTCAACATCGATTGTCAACTTATGGGTGGGGATTGAGTGGAATAAGTTTCTTGACCTTGTGAAGGCAATCTCTCAGTGCCCCTCAAAAATAAATACGTTCAGATTGGGTGGAGTGTAAAACCGACACGTTCTTGTGCAATTGTGGGTGATATAAAAGTAGTGATAAAGTGATACAGATATTTGTGATTAGGCGACCCGTCCTATGTAGCGGCTGTTTTTTTCTGGCAGGGGACAACATTCGGTGCTCACAACGATGAGATCGCAGTTCAGCCCTTTCAATGCATCGCTGATTACGCCTAGCGGAAGTACATCCGCTTCGCCGGGAACAATGCCACAACGACCACCACGTCGACGGGCACAATCGGTGGGCAATTCCAACCTCGGCAGTTCCCTAGCGCTGGCTTCTTCGACACCGAGAGGTTCCCTGTTTAGTGCTGTAAGTAAATCGACTTATCTATCCGGCAAGGTCATGTAAACCTACTTAAAAGTAAGTCCACGACGTTCATCGTCTTCCACGAGCGCAGAAGAATTTATCTTGGTCTGCAGCAGATGATGAAGGCAGATAAAACCAGTCAGTGGATTGGAGGGGTAACTTCCTACCACCCGGAGGGTTGTTCGTGTTTTGCGCTGTAGATAACGCTGTTCATCGTTCGGGATGTGATGGCGTGAATTGCGCTATTCCACCGCAATCGCTGATAAGATAAGCCCATAGGAACAGTTGTTTTGTAGAAAAGGCGACAGCCCAGAGTCAACCAATAAAGGAATCGTTGCAGGCGCAACTGACACTGCACAAATGGTTCGCTGCGTTCAACAGCAAACCGCTTGGGCAATCCATAGTCACAAATCTATCGATAAAATATCCAATGATGTGGAGCTATCGTTGCAGTGTTGAATGCTTTCAGCTGTTCTGAAAGTCTATTGATTGTTATTTATGAATATTACCATCCCTAAAACACACTTTCAAATGAATGTTAGGAACCGTAATGATTCATTCTTACATACGCATAAAACAACTAAGCCGGATTTATACGCATCACCGAAAGGAGGGTTCTTCCAAGAAGCAATCGTAAGGGCTCAAATCGAAAATTTTAGTGCTTTTTATCGCAAAAATAGCTGACGCCTTTAAACTTTAGTTTCAAGGCCGCTTCCGTAACGGCACTATCGCGCTTTCTGTCTCTCGTTCACTCTACCAACACATAGTATGTATCTATATTCAACTTCACGCACCCCGCATCGACTACTAGCAGTCAGGCAGCCATGCGGTCGAGTTTGTGCTTATTATTATCGTGCATCATTTGAACCGATCTAGCGAAATATTTGGACGCAATTAATCGTTGCGATGGGGCTCTTCTCACAGAGGTGCAGCCTAATGGACAACGGGATTTATTTTCTGCTATAGTTTTTTGTTGCGAAAAAATACAGTGACCAAGCTTTAAATTTGTAAAGAAAAATTAATTCAGTTCCGATCGTTTATACTGATTCAGTTGTGCAAAAGTGACTAAGTGATTAAGTCACACAAACTAGATCATGATTGATTTGCTTCATTCGAATAATATGGTCGCTGAATGGAGATTTGTAGGAGATTTCGGTTATGTTGGAAGAGAAACAAATAATCGATGGTTAATTTAGGATATAAAATCATTTTAGAAATTGGAAAGAATTATTAGGGTGGGGAATCGTTATATGGAAAAAACGAAATTTGATAGCAGAAAGCCAGAACCAAGTTTTTTTTGTTCTATTTGGGACCCCAAACAATCCTGAATTTATTGGAAGTCGATTGGTTTTGTCTCCGCTTGGCGCATTGCATTTTAAATTCATATGGAGATTTGTATGGAAAAACCAATTTTTTTGCATTTTCCATTCTAAAGAGCTCAAAATGGCTCAAACTATAGGTTTCATGACTTCATATGGTAGGATTTTTGATGCCTAACAACTTGGCCGAAGACACTCAAGAGCTAGGGTGTGCCAAAAAAAATATTAGAGCTTTCCAAAGTTGAGTATGTCGAAATTTATGTTGCAAATCATTTTTTCTGCCAACACTGCCAGTGTATCGGCGTCAGTCAGATTGCCATCTGAAGTTACCTCTGAAACACGTTGTAGATTCTATTTACCCCTAGAATATTGACCTAAATTTGTTTGCTTGGTCCAGCTGAGTGTATAAACTCGTTACGACAGGTTACTTCTGATGGGAATCCTACTGACGCCGGTATATGGTAATGTTGGCAGAAAACAAGATTTTCTGCATTTAAATCGACATACTCAACTTTGAACAGCTGTAGCTCTTCTTAGGGACATTCTAGCTCTTCAGTGTCCTTTGCAAAGTTGTTAGGCATCTAAAATACTATACTTTAACATAATGTAGTGCATTATTAGAGCATTATTGAGCTCTCTAGAAAGGTAAATGCAAAAAAGTAGGTTTTCCCATATAAATTTTCATACAAATTTGAAATGCAATGCGCCAAGCGGAGACAAAACCAATCGACTTCAAGTAAGTTTGGGGTTGTATGGGACCCCAAAAGGAACCAAAAAAACTTGGTTCTGGAAAATCGATTATTTCTCGCCACCCTAATATTTATTGATAACAAACTTATGACTGCACTTATAGATAATAACCACATTATCATACCGAATCGTTAGTCAGTTGAGTGCTTTACACATATACGATTATTCGTTTTCCTTAAACGTTTAACATCGGTATAAGCGGAAATGCTATTATTTAGGAAGTGCAAACTATACACAGGAACCAAAATATTTGATTTGCGTGTTGACCAATTGTCACGTGTCGGCGTGTGCTGCGAATGAATGGAAGGGGCCGATACCACCTTTGCTTTGCAGGCGATTGATTGTTTCAAATATATTGTTTGCACAATGGGTGTATTCTGCTACCTCTTTGAATGTTTCATCGATTAACACGAAGTATTTTCCCCTAGAATCATATGTCTTTTGTTTGGTTTTCTAAACAGCATCAGAAGCTGGATAAAATTTTAAATGATTTTTTTAATAATAAGTAAACTATTTTTTATTATGACCTGCATCTTTCACATTGGATTTTCTGACTCCATTTCAATTCTACAGGATTCGTAAAATTTGATAGCCAATTCGAAAAGACATACAAGCGATTTTTATTACTAAATTCGAGGGCGTTAAAAAGTAATACAAATAAAATGAAAATGAAATGAAACGGTCTTAACGGTCTTATTTATTAAATTCTACTATTCGTGAACCTGATGAGATGGGACAGAGTTATAAGTGCGCAAAATCTGATCGCTTTTTCTATGAGCATATTATTAGATTCTAATTTGCACTCGTATTTTTCAGTAAGTCGAACACCTACGTCAATAAGAATCAGATCAATTTTTTCGTAGAAGAGCTTGAATATCTTTTTCAATATTACCTCGAACATCAACAGAAGTTCATGACCCATAAACCGTACATGGTAGAGTTGGTCATAGTGTTGAAATTTCCTCAGTAATTTGAAAAAAAAAGAAAAACTCTCAAAAACAAAAAATCTTCTTAGAATTTCAAACAAAAATGGGAGAAAACATCATCAGCATGACGGAAAATCAATGTGCGAATACACTGTGAATATTCTTGAAGATTCAGAGCTATATGTAATCTAGAAAAAATCCAAAAAGCTTGTTATCGAAAATTTACAATTTTCTAATAATTTTTAGAATGCAATACTGATGATATTCCAGGAAACTACAAAAAAACTTAAGAGTTAGGCGTCATTCATAAATTATGTAAGGACTTTTTTCGAAATTTTCGACCCCCCCCCCCCCTCGCCCCTTTATAAGGCTTAGTAAGATTTTACATGTGCCTCCCCAGCTGGTCTCGAGGTACGATGCTGGCCTAACAAGCCAGTCGTCGTAGGTTCGAGTCTCGGCTCGGGAGAGACTGTTAGTGTTAGTAGGATCGTAGCGCTAGCCCCGCAATTGTCCTGTACACTTAACGGTTGGCTGCGAAGTCTGTGTATAGTAAACAGAAGGTCAAGTTCCGAATTGGAATGTAGCACCAAGGCTTTGCTTTGCTTTTAAGATTTTACATTACCCCCCTTCCCCTCACGAATCTTACGTAAGATTTTTTCTTCAAGGAAAAAAACATTTTCGAAGATGAAACATTTGTTTTACGTATAGCGTATTCGTGAAGGATAAAAACAAAACAAGTTGATTCAGTTTAGGTTCAGCTGTTAGAATCACAGCGAGAAATAATTTGCCTAATTTAATTTTTTTTAGTTTTGTTAATTTTTTTGTTTTTCAAAATTTTCCCATCTTACGTAAGATTCTGTTGAGTCCCGCTCTCCCCCTTCGTAAGCATTCGTAAGAAATTTGGATAATAAAAAAACAGTTTCACTTTCTGTTCTTGATAATTTTTAAACGCTTTACTTTTTCTTTTCCAAGCCTCTCGGTGTTTTCTTTTGTGCTCAGCATCACTTCTGTTTGCTAATAGTTCATGTTGAGCCTTTTCAACGTCGCGACCGCATTTTGTTTTTCTATTAGGCGTCGTACACAAATTACGTAACGCTAAAAATTTAGATTTCAGACCCCCTCCCCCTATGTAACGATAAGTAACGTTCGATATGACTCCCCCCCTAAAATTACGTAACGCTGAACAGCCTGACCCCCCTCCAAAATTTTCAATTTCAATCAAACATCACAGTTACGAAACTGTCTCTATCCCCCCCCCTCCCTCCTACGTAACGATAATTAACGCAGACTCAATCAGAAACACGCATTTTAAATGTTTTTGTCGGTACAACAAGTATCGGACGTCCAAGATTTTGTAATGGTTATATCACCTTTCATATGTGCCAGAATCTTGCAGTTCAAACAGAAAAATCTGCAGCCAAATTCCATCCGCCAAGTATTTTTAAGAATGTTGACAAACCAGTGTGTAATTTGGCTAATGTGCATATCTAGAGAATTTAATCGTGTTTGGTTTGCAAAAAGTTCAAGTGAGGACGATAAAGACGACGACACAGATGCTCCGTGCACCCCGATCAAACCATTGCGGAAGCGTGAGGCTCAAGTACTTGGAACACGACGAATGAAGCAGCTTCACCGCACTGTAAGCTACTAGTTCTGCCAGCTGGCTTGTACGTTATGAACTACGAATATCGGCAGAAAACTTCAGGCCACAAGACCATCTTGAAAGTGTGATTAAATGCATACTTGCAGTAGTTTGGGTTGGTGTACATGCGAATTACAAACATCTTGGATATTAAACAATTTCTCAATTATTTTGGATATTAGACAAAATAGTTTCCCATTTTCTGTCTCTACAAATGCATTTTTTGACAATCGGCTTCCGCAGGGATGTTGTTTGGTATCTTAACTATCACGACGACTACAGAGCGTCACTCACTAAGTACAACGCCGAGCTACGCAAGGCTAAACGGAAATCCAGAGTTAGGTTCTGTGTGTAAGCTCCCCACGCTCTTACTCGACCGTGCGAAGGAATGGTCTTGTGAGCTCGAGCGGGCACCTACAGGAGTTTCCTCGGATGTTGCGCAACTAGTGAATGTCTTTTAATCAGGATAGTTGCCCTTACTGCCTTCTTGCTTATTCCTTATGGAACGCGCAGAGAACGAGAGTTAGAGAAAATTATCCGTTATCTTCCGTGCGGGAGAATCAACGAGTGAGAATGAATTTCTAAACTTCCAGCGCGAATCTATGATTCTTACTGCGAACGTTTGGGAAACATTCAAATCTGAAGATTTCTCGACTGAAGACTTACCGGGCAGAACCACCAAGAATGGATTCGAATTAGGATGAACGCAACACTGATTCCAAGAGTAGACTAAATTGTATTTTAATTTCTTGGGTTTTTATACAGAAAATTTGATTCCTAAATCTAGTATTAGTATAAGTAAGCATGAGATAGCCTAGTCAGAGGTCTTATAAGCCTCTCGCGGTTACTGAACTCGCGCTTGCGCATTTGCTATTCCCTTTGCTGTGGGTGCGTATTTTGACCCTATCTTAGAACAATCTATGCAATTGTGCGTGCGTACTGGTATACAAGTTATCCACATGCGTATACATTTGTCCTCGGCAACTGGAGTTTTTCTCCTACTTCACACACATGAATCTATTTTTATCCTACATTCTTTTGCGCACGCTGTATGAGGTAAGAAAGGATAGAGTAAAAACACTTGTCCCCTGCATGGCCTTGACACATGCACATTGTCGCATGCTTGCGTTTAGATTTTCTAACAAGAATTTCCCTGCGCTTCTGTTCGATGACCTAAACATCTGATCATAAGCAAATCACCTACTACGGGTTAGGGTAAACATGTATAAAACGCCCCCCTCCCCCCGGGGCATAACGCCCCAGTCCATTTATTCGGAAACACACAAAAAATATGACATGTGACTATTGGGAATCCGTAGCGGGTCATAGGACCAACCTTCTGTGTAAGTTTGATAATTGTCACTAGTAGCAAAAAATAAACAAAAATCAATTTTGATTTGAGCTGCTTCAGATCTAATTTCTTGCAGCATTTCCGTAACGTTTTTTCACTAAGGGCATCTTCAGCGGTGGTCTATTTTTGAAACAACTTTATACTAGATTTACACCAGCGAAACCTGAATAGAACCAGGTGTTGTATATCTTGTTGTTTTTAAACCGCTGACATCTGTCACACTGTCAACAATTTAATACCCCATGCTATCAGTTAATGAGACTCGTTATAATAAAAAACACTCAATATTTAACAAACGGAAATTCAATAATTTTTACGCACATTAAACGATTACTTTGGCAAGACACTTTATATCCACAAGACTTTATGGATTTGACGGTTTGACCCGAGCGTCAATGACATTTCTCAGGATGGATTGGTATGATCTAAAATTTCTGCTCCGAAACCCTACTTGGTTTCGGAGGATAGCGAAAAATATTTGATCGCGTAGATGTTCATCTTCCGTTTTCGTCTCATCATTCTTTTAAAATCTTGCAGTTCTTCAAACTTGGTTTGGGTTTTGAGGATATTGGGTGACATTGCGCGGCTCGATTCGAACGATTTTCGCTATTTTCGAGTAGGTCACACACTGCCAGTTATGCTTCAAGCTTAAAAGGAGCAGTCATTGTCATTTGTCCTGCGGCTCATCTAACCCGCAAAGTCGAAAAATACGAAAAACGAAACATAACGCCCCCCAGCGATCATTTAGTTTTGTTCGAGTTGCTCGAAACGAAATGCACAATTTCACCCCAGTATTTTGAACGTTTTCAGTTCAGTGTCTTCAAGGACCATTTTTCTGGCCTCTTAAGTTCTCCTCTAGTCACAATACAATTAAGGCGACAGTTATGGTCTTTCAGAATTCCCTCTTTTGCTGGTCGGTTTCCTTGATGCCAAAAACGACAAACCGGTTCATATTCTGCTTCAGAAAAGCCACAAAAATGAATTGTGAGTTGTCATAAAAAATCTTTGTTTTGTTTATTCCCAACACTCGCAAAACGCTTATATGGAAATAGCTAAAAATGAGGTGTTCAATTGATATATGACATTTTACCTACCTATTGGCAGCGTACAAAGGGTTTTAGAACGATCTATTTCTTGTTCCAAAAAGTGACAAAAATAGACCAAAACGTATACCAGTTTCAAATTTTTTCAATTTAGATCTGGTATAAAACAAAATTTACACCACCGGTGCAGCAGTGAATTTGAGTTTGTTCCAAAAAAATAGAACAAAACAACGATTTGGACCACCGCTGAAGATGCCCTAATGTATAAAGTTTATTACCTGGTTTTGTATACTTATATATCTCAAATGAACCTCTAAGTAGCTGTATCTAGTGAAGAAACCATAAAAGTTGTATAATTTGCTTAAGTATTCAATGCTTTCTGCTACATTACAGCTCCCGGACAATATGCCCCACCGCATGCCCGGCTGATTTGTTCATTGCTTTAGCGTTTGCTTCTGAGACTTCAAGCGCTGTTTCACTTCGCGTGCTGAGCTGGCATATGAAGCTACTGCATGGGGCATATTATACTGCATCTGGGGCGTTTTGCCCCGGTAGATTGGAAGCTTGCAATTTAGTCATATTTTTTAATAAAATTATGGCGTTTTTGTGTAACAGTAATTACAAAGCAAAATAATAGCAGTGCATTACCAACTAAATAGTGTATCCAACTGCATGAAAGATTTGTTGTTTGTGATAAACATAGCTACAATATTGACGATGTTCCTTAGGGGGGGGCGTATTATACCTGTTTACCCTACACTGTGAAAAAATCCAAACTCTGCCGGAAGCTACGCGACTCCAAAAGGCGATGTCCAAAGACCATACTAACGGTTTAGGACAGAGCCTGATAAAGTCATTTTCAATTGACAATTATCAGGTTATAGTGACGCTTTGACCCGTCGCTTTCAATTGAGAAGCTTTTGTATTATTTTCAAGCACTTCGTGAGTCACATGACACCCAGTCGAAAGCTCTTGCTGTGATTCTGACAACTGAAGGGCCTTCAATTGATACAAACGCTTTTCAATTGAAAGCGGAGATTATCACTATCACTCTCACATGACGAATCTCAATTGAAAATGGCAATGAGCGCTGACGGAGACAGAAGGCTTCCATACAGTATATATAGGAAAGAGGAAGGAAATATTGCATAACGTATTTATTGAATGCCATTGCCGTTCTAACTGCGGCCTGCGGTATTAGAAAACTACCATCAAACGACGCGATGCGGTGCTAATTTCAATTGAGACGCTGAAGGAAAGGAAAGAGTCTCTTTCTCCGTCACTCTCTCCGTCGATTGAACTAGTCATTAGTTTCATTTGAAATGATCCGAAAGAAGAAAGAGGGAAAGAGAGAAAGAAGTGATTCGTTGATAGTAGCCGAAAGGAATCAAGGGAAAATGAAACTGTTCGAATCGAAATGACAGCGCGAGTATATCAGTTTCATTGTTTTGTTTCGAAACTGTAGAGCCCTGGTTTAGGATAAGTAAGAAAAGAGTATGGATGCCTCACCGTCACTACCAAGGAAACATTGGAGGTTCACAGAGGACAGAGAACTGGGTAGTGATGGGTGGCGGCGGGACAGTTCGAGACATATGGCGTCTCGGGAGTCCATCCTGCTGGCCCGTCGAATGTTCACGGCAGCTGCAATAGGTTGGGCTCTAAGCTCCTTCGACTCTATGAAGTCTCCAGGTCCAGATGACATACTACCCATCCTTCTACAAAAATCGGACGCAGCTATTATGTCCGAACTCATCAACCTCTTCAGAGTCAGCTTTATCCTGGGCCATATTCCGGATAACTGAAGATGAAGGGAGTGTTTATCACCAAACCTGGAAGAAAAGACAAAATCCTACCTAAGACCCACAAGTTCTCTTTTGCACTCTTTTCGGAGGAACAATGATGTTTATTGCAAGAATATATTCGAGAACATGACGTGGTAACTTATACAGGCACATTGTGCATTTCCTCATAATCACATACCCCGAGATTGCAAGAGTGTACACTGAAATTGCGAATATCTCAAAAACGGTTGAATTTAACGCAAAACGGACGAAATTTACGCCCAAAAGGGTCACAAAATCACCCGTTTACCTATATAGGTATATGTTTTGTTTTAAAATTGCTTTCGTTTGAAATTTGACCTTTAGGCCCTCTGCGCCACCTTAATGAAATTTAACCAATTTTTTATATGTTGCTTATTGAGCCCCAAGGAGGTCTTTTTTTTGGGAAAACAGGTCCCGCGAACATTTTTGAAAATAAGCCCCACCCTATTGATACAGGTTAAGAAGTACTTCAAGTACAGAAAATATCCTGCAAACTTTTGGTCTTGAGATATTTCTAAATATAACATTAATGTAACTCGAATGTGTTATAATATTTCGCCATGCTCCAGAACCAGTTAAAACCTACTTAAAACCTGACTCATCGTCGGTATAAAATCACCAAGACATCGTCTTAGGTTAAAAGATGTTAACTCATGACGTAATCCGGTGCTGAGAGATGACTCAGCTGGATGCTATTTAATTTTGATAAACAACAGCGTGTAAGCAAAACAAGTCATACTGCTCGAACGAATAATTCAACGGGGTTGACTATCGCAAGGATTGCCTAATACTTTCGCTGAATTTGATAAGTTCCTTCAAATTACTTTTTAAATGGCTTTAATAATTTAGTATATTTACCCTATTGTGAATGTTTTAAAGTGGCGAAATTTACCAAAATGTTAGAAAAAAACCTAACGTTACAAAGATGGTTGTGTTCCGTCTACGGTGTAGTACTTGTCATCAGACAGCGTTATCATCAGCACCAGCCGCACAGTCGTGCTTATCATTCATCAGCGATAACGTCGCAGTTATTCGCCGAGTGACCGAAGCCGTTGTACAGCGTTTTTTCGACTAATATTACGCGGATCGTTAGCTGGTGCGGGTTAACATAGTCTTGTGATTGTGAGATGTGAAAAATTTTAGCATATTATTCGACTGCCAGGAAAGGGAAACATATTTCACCGAAGGTGTTGATTAGTTGAGAGGTCGTCCAACAAGGCTCGTGGACTTACTTGCAATGGTTTCGGTAAATTTTGATCATGGGATTAAAAAATGTCTAGCTGATAAGAGTGGGTGCTTTTTTCTTATCGGATGATAGTTTTCTAAAAAATCGATATTTCCCTTTTTGGATTTCACAGAATGACGAGGAAAGCTGCATGGTGCGGATCAAGGTGGTGGGCGCTCATTCCCTCACCAAGAAGGATATCTTTGGAAACAGTGATCCTTACGTGAAAGTGGACATAAATACGATCGTGGGGGATGTCAACATCGATTCGATGGTCACGAAGACAAAGAAAAAGGTAAGAAATGCTTGATGTTAGTATGTACTTTCTTGGCATTTACATTCAATCATTCCAGACGCTTAACCCGGTGTGGAACGAAGAGTTCACTCTAAGAGTGAAGCCCAACGAACACAAGCTGGTATTTCAGGTGTACGACGAAAATCGACTGACCCGTGATGGTTTTTTGGGCATGGTTGAACTAACCCTCATAAACTTGCCCCGGGAGCAGGAAGGGCGGACAATTGCTATCAAAAATTATCCGCTTCGACCGAAGAAAATCTCTAATATGTTGCGATCGAAAATACGCGGATCGTTGGATATCTATCACGCTGTGATGCGCGATCAAGAGGGAGGCGGGAACTCCTGGAGCGCGGCCGAACAAAGTCCGGCACCTAGTGTAAGTCGTAGATTCCTTTTGTTGGTGATGAAAGCGTGCTAAACTGTGTCGTCACTTTCAATTCGAAACAGCTTCGAGCAGCTCAGGCTGCGGTTGTCAACGTAGAGAGTGCGCTGCCGTCCGGCTGGGAGGAGCGACAGGACGCGATAGGCCGAACGTACTACGTGAATCACATTGCCCGCACTACGCAGTGGGAGCGACCGACCGCTGTACTGCCGCAGCACGGCATCAACGAGATGGCCGCTGCCTTTCAGCGGCGGTTTCACATCAGTAATGATCCGGGCGACACCGAGAGCAGCAACAACAACGCGGTAAGTTCCACGGTCAGTGCAAAGGTCTTTTCACTTAGTCCTGTTGTATGGTTTCGGGAGAAACGTCCGAGGTGTGGTATCGACCTTTGCGGTCTGTCTGATGTTTCGGTTATGCTTTTCTGGCTTTTCGTTGCTTGATAGTAACAAAATGTGGGAGTAGGGAAATAATGTTGTTTTAGAATTCTTAATTTTCGATAACCAATTACGAAACGTTTTCTCTACCGCATTAAGGCCAAACGGTATTGATTCCACAAATGGCCGATTTCGAGCTACCACTTCGAATTTTCCGAAGCACAAGACTCGGTAACATTTAATGCGTCATCTGTGAAAACGCTATTTTATGTTTGCTGCAGCAGTAAAGCAAACATGAAATAGCGTCTTCACATGGAACGCCTTATCTATTTTCGAGTCTTGTGCTTCTGAAAATTCGAAGTGGTGGCTCGAAGTCAGCCGTTTGTGGATACAATACCGTTTCACCTTAATATAAGAAAAGAAGACAACATTGAATAACATTATTATTTTCAAAGAGTTCAGTACTGTTTACGTTTGCGTATCCAGCAAACTTCATTCTGTCATAAATGTTCTTTTTCTCATCAACTTTTCACGTTATCGTGATCATTATAGTAAACCATCTAAACGTACTACATTCTTGTAAAAATCGGTAATGTCGAATACTTTTTCTATGTATAGAAAAGCAGCTCCAGTGGCATCACGTATAATATTTGTTAGGTCGTATCATAATAGTAACTGTGGTGGATTGTGGATTCATTTCGCCTTGGGCAATAATCTGAAAAAATGAATTTTAATTATTGTGTTACATCGTCCTGTTAAGAATCAAAACTATTTCACCTTTGTGTTTCATTTTTAAAATAGTTACTTTGAGGACATTTGTAACTAGATTCAACGTCGTGAGCAATCGAGATTGATTGATATTCCGCAACATTATAATTATGTATCCAACATTCAACTGCAAATTATTAGGTGGTAATCCTGGTAGCAAATGACATAGGAAGGGGCAAACTAAAAAAAAAAAACAAAATTGAAATTCACAAATAAAGAACAAAAGTCAGGGAATTTTCCGTTTGTCGTTTTAAGACGCGGAGGGAGGAGGGAGAGCTGCTTTTTTGATTTGCATGAGGTTGATTGCCTTTCTGGTCCGACCTGGTAAGCTGTCACTTTGAAATTGGACCAAACAGTGGTACAGGGACAGTGTATTTTCTGACCAGCAAAATGCGGTCAAAATTAAAGATTTTCGATACGATTCGATGCATTCTTGAGAAGAAGTATAGCTTATTTATTTTCATGAAATATAAATGCATTTTTCTTCTTAAACGAGTTCCTGAGCAATAAAAACAGTCTTACCAACTACAATATTTAAGAAAATGTTCCAGTATTCGAACCAGGCACTTTTTATTATCCAACGGGTGATGGAAACAAAGCTAAAATCATTTTTGTCAGCAGTATGAGCCGAATTCTGCACAACTTGAAAAGAATAAAACTGCAACTGGTGGGCAAGCTGATAGCGCTCAGTTCTCATTTGTTTATCTCAACATACACACGCCAAACGATAGAGACGAACATAGAGCCAACCAGTATCACCAGGATGCTCAGACCAGTCGCTGCCAGCCAACCTTTGTTGGTGCGGGTCGGGGGTTCCTGACAAGCTCCTTCCGAATATTCCTCCTCATGGCAACGGTATTCTTCGTGCGGTTTTTTTAAACTGATATTCTTTCTCTTTAAAATATCGAGCGCTTCCTGCAAGTTACTGTAGCTCAGACGATTGTCATCCATCTGAAAAGTTTTCAACTTTGGCATTCCTAGCAGCAGTGCAGTAATATTAATTGTGCTTATGCGATTGTGTTCTATGTTGAAAGTTTCCAATTCAGGAAGCATCATTTGCTCGTAATCAAGTTCGGTGATGTCACTGCCTAAGATTGATAGAGAAGTTAAACCGCTAGGAAATACCACCAGCGACAGTTGTGCTATACTGTTTCTGTTAAGTATGAGAATTTTAAGTTTTTCAAGACCTTTAAAGTCATGCTGATTGATCGTTTGGATGCGATTATAGGACAAGTAAAGAATTTCCAAGTTCACCAGACTACTTATGTTGCGTAGATCGCTTATGTAGTTACTAGTAACGTCCAAAAAAGCAAGCATCGGTTCTGCTTCGCCTATTCCAATTGAAAACTCTCTTAATAGGTTGTGAGCAAAATTGCCCATCTTCAGAATGCGAGGAATTTCCAATACATGTAGACCAACTTTGACTAGTTCAATCGCTTCGGGTCGGTCCAAATTATCGTACAATTCGCTATCCAACACGTTCACATCCGATTTCGTTTCATATGGCCAACCATCGTTGACGATACGGACATGGGGGTATCCTTTGGGAAAAATATGCGTCGTGATATTATCCCGGCTGTAGTTGACGTCGTACATAATGCAGAATTTGGAATAGCCTATTGGAGTGCAGGTATGGTTGACGACAGTAGCGTGCGCCCATGCACAAAACAGGATAACACTTACAAACCTGGAATGAAATGCAGGTTAGAGCACAGATCGCAACTTACAAATCTGGCACTTTTACTTTCTATTCACTTCCATCCCGTTAGCTTGAATCTTCAATCCTAAATGAACTGAGAACAGTTATCACCTGAGAGAGCTCTTATCAAGCAGTTTATTTTCTGACACTGCAACGGAATAATAAGTTATGCAGAATTGTTCTGATGACGATGATGGTTAGGGATCGTTCCTAAACCACGTGATTATTAACCATGGAAAGATAATTTTATTCTGGCGTTAAAATGATGCATGAATTTGAAATCATTTGAAATGCAAGTTTCATTTAATAATGAGTTTATTAACACATCGATACACAACGAACACCAGAATTAAGTTTTCGGAAAAAAATAAGAAAATGTCACTCAAAGCGAGGAGTTAAATTGATGCAGACTATCTTTCGAGGGTTAAAAGAAGGGACAGGAGCGGCGGGTGTTGTGAGGCAAATAAGATGGAGGCGTGGTTTGTTTCCGACGACTAGCGTTAAAAAAGCTATAAATTATTACCGAATTAAGCAATTTAGCGGTTTGATGTAGCCTTTCCCGAATAGACTTAATTGTTTGTGGAAACAAATTAGCCTATAGCTGTAGGTATATCTTCCCGGTTATTTTATTTCAAATACTCGTTCAATACTTTTATTGATCACATGAAGGTTTTAGGAAGGAATTTCTGAAAAATTTCTGAAATTTCTGGCTAGTGCTCGATATCGGAACGAAAAGTTGAGATTCCATAAACCCGTTCTCCTACCCTTAGTTGGGGTTGGGGTTCCATACACAAAAAGGTTTGGGTATACAAATGTTTTATTGATTGCATACTTTACGTTCTACGCTTTTTACGTAGAGAAAATAATAGGAGCGCAACGAATACCGAAAATTGCACGAAATAAATTGTCAAAAACGTCCAAACGAATATAATGTTAATAAGTTCGCCATTTCTTTGAATCTGAAAAATATTTTTTTTGCCTAGCTTATCTTTAAGCAATGCAAAACATTATTTCTCTTCGTAGCTTTTTTGCTTCGTAAAAAGTGAGAAACCCGTCTTTTTTAAGCCAACTGATGGGGAATCCCCCTAACCGGTGAAGACCCGGGACGGAACTTTTTTATTGAAGATGCTTGTTCTCAGCACTTCCACGGCCGATTGGAGAAAACATAGAATATTATTCAAGGGGAATTGTTGCTCTAAGTTTTGGTAAAGGTACCATTCTGCTGGACCCCTCACCGTTTTCGTAAGACGCAAATATTTTTTTTTAATTTTTGAAACAGCTTGAGAAAACGCTGCGAATTGTCATGCGTATCAGTTGCTCCATGTATCAAATCATGTCAGGTAGATGAAATATGGTATGTAGGAGTGAATTTTTCCAGTTTCTAGATTAGTTCCGTATAAAATCACAAAACTACGTATTTTCATAGAAATTTAAATAACATAATCATCCTTTAAATTTATAGCTCTGCATTTTTAGAATAAGGTCTCCTGAATCCATTATGCACAGATTTTAAGAAAACTGAGTTTAAATTCACCAAAGCACGTATTTTCATGGAAATCTAATTCTCTTGGTCTCCCACAGTAGATTTCTACTCAGCTCTTCTATTTTTAAGCTCTACATTTCTAGAGTAATGTCTTCTGAATCCAAAGACAGTGAAAGATTTATTCTAGGCAACATCTATAAATGACGTAGTTTTTTTTAGGTTTTAAACAAATGTAAAAAATAACGTTTTAAAAGCAAAAATGTTTAAAAGTAGTATTGTTATAATGGTATATGGATGTTTTCTCACAAAAAATGCAGTTAGTATTATTGTTTTTTCTTTAGCTCAAACTGAACGTTTTTAACCGCTTTACACTTCGTTCTTTGATATTAACTCTCAATTTGCTTTAGTTCTCGAGAAATTCCATCTTAACGTTTGGTTGCATTTTATGTTAATGAAGGTTCTGTGCCATACCTACTGCATTAGAATTGTAATATCTGAAAAACTGAAACAGATACAGAGAAAGAACGTTCATTCTGAGCTTAAAAACAATAATGTTAACCACGTTTTTTTTTTCGTGGGAAAACATCAACATACGTTAAAAACGGTCATTTTTGCTTAAAGAAAGCTGTGTCAATTTGAATTTTTTTTCAGCTTTCAAAAGAAATCAATGGATATACACTGAAGTCGCTTTCTACGCGGGGGATACGTACCGTGTAGAAAAAACCGCGTAAATTCCGGAATCAGCGTAAAAAAACCCGCGTAAATTCTGCAATCCGAGTGAAGAGAAACCGAAATCCGCCCAAAAAAATACCGCGTAAATTCCGGAATCCGCGTTAAAAAAAACGCGTAAATTCCGGAATCCGGGTAAAAAAAACCGCGTGAATTCCGGAATCCGCGTGAAAAAGGCCGCGTACAAAACCCGCGTAAAAAGCGAACATAGTGTATACTCAAAGTTAGAGGCACCATGATGAGTAGAACATGGTGCAACGGTTTGATTACAAAGTAGGCGCGGGGTGAGGAAGCGTTTTTTCACTTTGGAGGGGTGGAGACGAAGCATCACTATGCAACACCGAATAACTGTTTCGTGTTTGTTGATATATCCTGACAAATTAGGCAATTAAATACCGCAAATTCAGGTGTTTCAAGTTGGAAATATTTTCTTAAATTAATGAATATTGGTAGCAAGGTTTGTAGCATTGCCATATTTATAATTTAAATGCATCCGAATGATATATTATGAGATGCGATAATTTGTATGCCCTAGTTGTTTATAAACAAACCTACTCGCTGGCAATATCGTTACACCATGTCTTTATAAATCATGAGAGGCACCTTATGGAAGAGTATCCAAGAAACTTAAAAGTTGAATAGCTCCGAGTAGATTAACGTTAGGGCATATACGTAGAGTTTTTTTTTTCTTCAAAATGGGCTCTCTATCAGCCCCTGAAATTGACATTGTATTGACATAAAAAAGGAAATTACTCAACGTTTTAGGATTTTCAATAAAATCCAGTTCAATTGGCGAACACAGAATAAAGAAGTAAATAACTATCATAAACTAAGGTGACTTTGATCCCTTTTCTGATGATTTGTTGAAGATTTTAAGAATTTCAGCAAGATCCATACACTACCTCAAAAGTTTAGTGACAATACTGCCATTTTCCATTTTTTTTTTTGAATTTTTATATCAATTATTATTCTGGGGTAACTTTGCTCACTGCGTTGTTCTAAAGAATTTAGGAATTCAACTTTATTGTTTTGACGGCCAAAACGTCTCAAATAAGTTATTTAATACAAGAAGCAATTTAACACATTTATTTTTTTCCAAATTGTTTGGACCCCGAAAGCATACCCGGTCCGAGTGGCTCCGTTTCGGTCCAGTCCGAAAAAAATGGATTTTGAAGGTTTCGGTTCGATCGGACCTCTAACTGGACTTTCTGGTCTTACATGGTAAGCTGTCCAGATGCGACGAGTGGCCAAGTGGGCTATTTGTTCAATCAATTTTTGCAACATTGAAACAATAGTATTGTGAAAAAAGATTGGATAAATTTTATTTATCTGTATGGCAAAGGAGTCCTACTGTCTATTATGAGCGCTAAATTTCGATAATTTCTTCGTAGAATAATGATACCTGCTTCATTTCATAGAGGAAATCTGTTTTCCACAGCTGTTATCATGATTCTCAATAATTATAACCGATTCAGGCCCTATCCAGCCACAAATAACTATTGATCCTTCGAAGAACTGATAAAGTTCGTTCAACGGTGTTAGGCAATGCCAGATCATTCTGCCAGCCGAAGCGTTTCAGAATAAATTTTTGCAGGTTTTTTCTAACGACAGTCGAAATTATGTTTATTATCTTTTTGCCTCTAAACTCTTCACGTGAGTAAAGAACCTAGCTTTGTTTGTCGAATTTTAGTTCAATACTAAATCGTTTCCTTAGACGATGTTAAAATTTTAAACTAGAAAGTAAGCAGCGCTTAAGAAGACAAAGGTCCTTGTCATGCTGAACGCCAACGCGAGCAATAGGGCGAGAGAATTGCTGTAGGCAAATAAACATCCGCAAAGAAAGCTGTTTATTTACCTACGGCAAGGTTTTCGCCCCATCGCTCGCGTTGGCGTTCACCATGGCATAGGCCAGCGCGTACTATACGGGCTATACGACGTTCAAGTTTTCAAATGAACAAAATGGATGAAAAAGCTTGAATGAAAACCAAAGAACACCACCACATCCAGAAAAATAATGAATGAATCTGCTACGAATGCTCTAAAGATTGAGATCTGCGTACTTTCGCGGTTGGTCTCTCTCAAATTCCAATGGTGTCGAGAGAAGAAACAGGAAGGCAAAACGAAACAGGTGAAAAAACACTGAAGAAAGGGTGTATAATGAATGTTTTCTCTCGTTGACATCGGCTTCTGTTCAACAATGAGTTTGAACCAAAAATGTCATTTTTATGCAGGGTGTCGCATTAGTAGTAGTGAACATAACAGACTGCGTTTGCCCTGTCGCAGAGAAGTGTTTGAACGACGCTTGCTTCAAATGAAAGGCCTGAACAAACGGTAGTCATTACTGCGTGTGGGTTGCGTTGCGTGTAAGTTGTATGGCGTATTTTGAACTAAGTGTAGCCCATCAAGTTACATTCTCCACGGCGAATAAGGTTCCACTTAGTTGACAACAGAATAAGCATGTTTGGGATAACATTACAATCACAAATAAGTTACCTTCGATGATTTTTCGTCCACTTCAAAAATGTGAAACGGTTAACTTTTTATCTGAGATTGTCTACCTGTCATATGAACAGGTTGAACAGGTGGACGAGACGCCTCTGAGGCTGTCATTTTTAAAATTCGACCAAACAGTGGTATAGGGACAGTGTATTCCCCGAAGAGCAGAAGGTGGTTAATATTAATGGTCTTTGGTGCGATTGGAGCCACTTTTGAGAGGAAGTATGGCTTATTTATTTCAATCAACTATAAATGTTTTTTTCCTCCTTAAATTAGTTATTAAGCAAAGCATAGGAGCAACTCTACCAACTGCAACGTTTTAAACACTATCACCAAGATATTTTCCAATATTCTCGAAAAATGTTTCAGTATCCGATGCCAGTAACTAGCATCAGCCAAAATGATTGGAAATCACAACTTGATAAAAATGAAGCTACAGCTGGGGATCAAGACTTTCGCTACTAGTTCTCATTTGTTTATCTCAACATACACCCGCCAAACGATAGCGACGAACACAGCGCCAACCAGTATAACCAGGATGCTCAGACTAGTCGCTACCAGCCAACCTTTTTTGTTGCGGGTCCGCACTTGGTTACAAAATCCGGCGAAGTATTCCTCTTCTGGGCATCGGTATTCTCTATTCGGGTTTTTATAACTAATATTATTTTGCTGGATACTGTAGTTTAGATAATTGTTATCCATCTCAAAAGTTTTCAGCTTTGGCATAGCTAGTAGCAGTGCAGTAATATTGATCGTTCTTAGCCCATTGCGTTCTATGTTGAAGGTTATTAACTCAGGAAGCAGCCTTTGCTCGAAACCAAATTCGGTGATGTTATTGTTTAAGACTGCCATGGAACTTGAACCGCTCGGAAGCATCGCCATCGAGAGATGCTCAATATGGTTTATTTTGAGGTTAAGAATTTTGAGTTTTTTGAGATCCCTAAAGTGACTCCAATTGATGGTTTCGATGCGATTGTAGGACAGGTAGAGAGTTTCCAAATTTACCAAACTGCTTATGTTGCTTATGTCGGTGATAAAGTTGCTGGAAATGTCCAGAAAGACAAGCATAGGTTCTCCTTCACTTTTTTTTTATTCTCGCTTATTTTCCGTCGGTCTAGTTCCGCCACTGTTGTGGCCAATCACCGACGCCCAGGGAGGCGACTCCACACCCAGGACCCTAACTCACGACCCGTTTATTAACGGACCGGCGCCAACGGCTTTACTTCCTCATGCGATGGAAGGCGTGATCCCAGAGATTTTTCGCCTCAGAAAATCTCCCGGTGTCGGCTAGGATTGAATCTAGACCAGTTGGGTTGGTTGTGAGTGGATCACGCCACCTCACAACCATCGACACCTATGTCGGCGGTGGGATTCGAACCCAGGCGTCGAGCGTGGTTGGCGGAGACGTTACCAACCACACTAGGCCCCCGCTCGTTCTCCTTCACTTGTTCCGATTGAAAATTGGTATAGTTGGTTGTAAGTAAATTTGCCCATCTTCAAAGTGCGGGGAATCTCCATTACCCTAAGACTAATTTTGACGAGTTCAAGCGCTTCAAGTCGGTCCAAATTATCGTATAATTGGCTATCCAACTCTTCCACACGCGATGGCCTTTCATATAGCAAAGGATAGTTGACGATACGGACATGGGGGTAACCTTTGGGAAAGATATGTGTCGTGACGCTATCATCCCGGTTGTAGTTGACGTTATCTAAGATGCAGATTTCAGAATAACCGGCTGGAGTGCAGGTATGGTTGACCACAGTAGCGTTAGCCCATGCACAGAATAGGATGACACCTAAAAATCTGGAATAATGTGCAGAATAAAAAACATGTCACAACATTTAAATTCAGCATTCTTACTTTCTTGTCACTTCCATCCCGCTAGCTTGAACCTTCAATCTCAATTAAACAGTCAACTGCAGAGCAGCTATCAAGGGAGAAAGCTCTTATCAAGCATTTCGTTTTCGGGCACTGCAACGTAATAACGAATCTCTATAATTCTGATGAAGCTGTGCTTCGTACTGCTTTGAATTTTCTCACAGTGCTTTTTAAGGATCGTTTCTAAACAACGTCATTAAATTAGAACGGAAAAGGGGTGTGTAAGAAAACACGGAGGAGGTTGTGATTAGCTTACGAAAATAAATCTATTAGGTGTTGTTAATCGGTAAAGTTCATTGGAACGATAACGTCGAAGAAAAACCCGAAATAATACTGTTATTGACTACATGCAAAATGTATGCAGATCTATTGACTAATTCTGTTGTTCCAATCACGGAGTAAGAAACTTCATAACCTGCAATTACAACTCTAACTAATACTTACTAGTAAATCGTCAAAATGATCAAAAGTACAGATTACTCGTTCAACAAACCGACAATGTGTGCAGTAGGGAAAGCGAAAAATAAGCGAACTTAAAATATGATACAGATTTGGAAAAATATACCGCATCCCGACGGGACCTAAACCCGCAATCTCCCTGTCTCCGCATGGTGTTTTGACCAATTAAACTACGGGGGACGGTGGTACTGTTCCACAATCTATATGCTTACAGATCACAGTACATCTAATACAGATTACTCCTTGAATCTTTTAGGATAATCGGTTGATTATGAATCGATTACCTATCCTATTTACGCAAATGCCTCTCCTAACTGAGACTGTAGTATACTAGACTCGCTTTGTACGCAGGAAACACGTACCGCGTCGAATTGTCCGCGTAAGTCTAAAGTTTACAACTGTTTGTTGTATTACTTGCACTGTTGGATTCGAGTGGGATAAGTTAATAAGCCAACTCCTCTTTCATCTTCCATTTTTAGAATGATAGTCCGGTTATGATGGAAACCAATAGCGACTCAAAGGAGCAACACAGTTCGACGAATTAAGTTGAATGGCATATGACCCTCGGTTCTTTGAATTTCGTTTAGGACCTCGGCTTTGACAGTGATTGTTATACCTCTTCAGAAGAAAGGCATTTATTTAAAATATTCCTAAATCACTTAATTTTTTTTTATAATTTTCAAAAAAAATAATTCTTGCGTCATTCAGCAGTGACCAAACTGAAACTAACATGATCGGAAGTTGATAAGAATAGAACGGCAACTGTTGGTCAAGCTGTCGTTCTTAGTTTTCATCGGTTCATCTCAGCCTACACACGCCATACGATAGAGACAAAAACAGTGCCAACCAGTATCACCAGGATACTCAGACCAGTCGCTGCCAGCCAACCTTTATTAGGGGGATCCTCCGGGTCATGCACATAACCTTCATCCAAATGTTTATCCTCACGGCATTCGCTTAGCACTTCCTGTGAGTTACTGTAGTTCAGCAATTTTCCACCAGCCTGAAAAATTTTTAGCTTTGGCATTCCTTGCAGCAGTACAGTTGTGTTAAGTAGTTTTATGCGTCTGCATTCTATGCTTAAAGTTTCCAACTCGGGTAGCATCATTTGCTCGAAGTCATGTTCGGTGAGGTGATTTCCGATGATTGCCAGAGAGGTTAAACTGCTAGGAAATACCCCCATCGAGACACGCCCAATACTGTTACTGTTGAGGTTGAGATTTTTAAGCTTTTTAAGATTTCTAAAGTCATCTCGATCAACGGTTTGGATGTGATTAGAAACAAGATTGAGAGTTTCTAAGTTCACCAAACCGCGTATCTGGCTCAGGTCGGTAATAAAGTTGCTGGAAATGTCCAAAAAGGCAAGCATAGGTTCTCCAACGCCTGTTCCAATTGTAAACTTTTCTATGTAGTTGTGGGCGAAAATGCCCAACTTTAGCGTGCGAGGAATTTCCAATACCTTTAGATCAACATCGACTAGCTCGAGTGCTTCAGGTCGACCCAAATTATCGTATAAATCGCTATTTAACTCTTTAACACGCGATTTCTCTGATAAAGCAACATTGCTAACAATACGGACATAGGGGTAACCTTTGGGAAAGACATGTCTCGTGCCGCTATCATCCCGGCTATAGTTGACGTTTTCTATGATGCAGATTTTAGAAAAACCAGTTGGAGTGCAAGTGTGGTTGACCACAGCAGCGCTTGCCCATGCACAGAATGGATAACGCTTAAAAACCTGAAATAAAGAGCGGATTAGACGAATTACAACATTTAAATTTGTAACTCTTACTTTTTATTTGCTTCCATCTTGTTAGCTTGAATCTTCAATGGCAAGTGAACACAGAACTGCAGAGCAGCTATCAAGCGTGAGAGCTCTTATCAAGCTATTTATTTTTGGATGTTACAACATAATAATATGTTTCTATGATTCGGATGACACTTTGCTTCGTGCTGCTTTAATTTTTTTACAGTGGACAGATTAGGGACCGTTCCTAAACCACGCGGTTATTAAAAGGTGGAAACGTTTAACAATATCAAAACGACGATGTGTACTTACCTTGAAAGGCATCTCTTCGTGGCTCTTATAGTTATAGATGAACCTCCAGGTTCTCTGCATGAAGTTGAATAGGTGTTTATAAGCGTGACCGCAGGGTTAACCCGAATCAACCCAATGATATCATATGGTACACTTGACACATCTCGAACTAAAATGAAATTGAATATTTGTATCATTTAGCAAAACTTTTATGGACATGAACAGATACCACTTGCCACAGAAAATAACATCAAGTTTGTTTCGTTTTGTACGTGAACGCAGTAACCTAAAGTTGGGCTGAAAATAAAAGTGTAAAAAAAGGCGAAATAGACACAATACGTCGCACACTGTTTCCAAAGCTTCAAAAACGCGATCGAAATTATTTTGAACCAAAAAACTAGATTTTAGAGCCATAGTGCCTCAAGGAAAGCTGATCCAATAATTATTCTCCATTTTATAGAAGTTGCAAATCCACTTAACAGTGAGAAGCGAATTTTACTTCTGTCATTTTTGCATATAAAAATACACTTTGTTCGGCAAAGTTGTGCACATTTTATAAGAAACAACTTTCTCATAGACACTATACTTCTATATGCCTTTTTAAATGGACTTTTGTGGAGGTGGCCACTAGAAATCATTTTTTAATATCACATTTAGTGGTGATTTTCTACAATTTTCCGATGTTCTACATTGTTGGTTACTATCACAAAACACACAATTTCATCCAATAAAGTTTATTTTTATCTCTCATATTTGATCGGACGTGTGATCGGTGATCGCTCCGATAGAATATAAAACAAAAGACGCGTGAACAAGTGTTGGCATTGTTGTGGTCGAGTGAAATAAATCCGGGTTCAAGGTCGCGCCTTTGTGCAACTGTTTCGCATCGTGACTACCAGCTGGTGCGTAAGCCGATTTGGCTGCTGGCTGAATTGTGCTACAGCAGTGGACGAGACACAAAAGAGGAAAAAGAAGAGCCATCAGTTGACAGTGAGTTGTATCGCTGTGTGGAGTGATCTCACACCTGGCTCGCTGCTGGTGGCTGTTTGGTGCTGCTGTATTGGTGCTGCTGGCTGTAACGGCTGCAACTTCGAACGATTGGACAACCAACCTTACTGGAAGGAAGAAGTAAAAAGGTACGTGCTCTTGTCGGCGCTAGTGCGCTAGACTTAGCGGGATGGATGTAGATCCCTCGCCTCCCGCGCCACCATCCCCGAACCCCTCTGACACTGACCCTTCTGTTACCCCCTCCCCTGTTCATTCTTCAGTCCCCCCTCGCCACAGGCTTTACCCAGACGGAGCCCAGGGCAGCTATACTGTCTATTTTCGGCCAAAGGCGGGACCGAAATCGAAACAGTTGAACCTCTTGCAGATTTCTAAAGACCTGACGAAGGAGTACAAGGGCGTGACCGAAATTTCCAAGGTCCGGCCTAACAAGCTCCGTGTCGTGGTCAGTAACCTGAAAGAGGCCAACGATATAGCTTGCTCTGAGCTCTTCACACGCGAGTATCGCGTTTACATACCCGCACGAGATGTGGAGATCGACGGTGTCATAACCGATTCGAGTCTGTCCGTCGAGTGTATACTGGCAAGTGCCAAAGGGTGCTTTAAAAACAAAACCTGTCCCGATGTAAAGGTGCTCGACTGCAAGCAATTGCGGTCAGCATCGATCATCGGTGGCAAAACAGTATACACCCCGTCAGACTCGTTTCGAGTTACGTTCGCCGGGTCAGCGCTACCAAGCCACGTCTCGATCCACCGGGTTCTTCTCCCTGTGCGATTATATGTGCCTCGCGTCATGAACTGCCTGAATTGTAAGCAGTTAGGCCACACCGCCGCCTACTGCTGCAATAAGGCACGTTGTGGCAAGTGTGGGGAGAATCATGCGGATGATTCCTGCAGTAAAAATGCTGAAAAATGCATTCACTGTGGGGAGAGTCAGCATGAGCTTTCGACATGTATGTGCGGTGTACATGCAGCGCAGGGATAAAATAAAGAGGTCTCTCAAAGAGCGTTCGAAGCGTTCTTACGCTGAGATGCTGAAGAAGACCGTTACCACTTCTCCCATTACATCAAACCCTTATGATCTGTTGTCCTCTGATGAAACCGATTCTGACGATTCACCAGCGGGAACATCTTACGCCAATCCTGGGGAGTCTAGAAAGAGGAAAAATATTTCCTCTCCTAAACTTCCCAGAAAAGGTCCTAAGATTTCTCAAAGTGAAATGAAAGTTACAAGCAAACCAAACAGTGCTGCGGAAAAACCGAAGCAAACTCCTCCTGGGCTTGCAAATTTAAAGTCCCAGAAGGAGTTCCCAGCACTGCCAGGAACATCTAAAACCCCAGTTGTTCCTTTTGCACATCCAGTTGATGAAACAAACTCTGGATTAGTGAAATTTTCTGACATTGTGGACTGGATTTTTGAAACTTTCAATGTACCCGATCCAATTAAAAATTTTCTTACAGCATTTCTCCCAACAGTTAGATCGTTTTTGAAGCAGTTGACTGCCCAATGGCCCCTCCTTGCAGCGATTGTATCCTTCGATGCCTAATTCAACTGCGTATATGAAGGATTCTATCTCTGTCTTACAGTGGAATTGTAGAAGTATTTTACCAAAAATTGATTCGTTTAAAGTTTTGATAAATAAAAACAAATGCGATGCATTTTCCCTTTGTGAAACTTGGCTTACTTCAAATATTGATCTCAACTTCCGTGATTTTAATATTATTCGCCTTGATCGAGACACCCCATATGGAGGAGTACTTTTAGGGATTAAAAAGTGCTATTCTTTCTATCGTATTAACCTCCCCTCGATTCCAGGCATCGAAGTTGTCGCATGTCAAATGACAATACAAGGTAAAGAGCTTTGTATTGCCTCAATATTGTTCCTCCCAGAGCACAGGTTGGGCAACGGCTGCTCTTTGATTTAATAGAACTTCTTCCCTCGCCACGTTTGATTTTGGGAGACTTCAACTCTCATGGCGTGGCTTGGGGTTCCCCTTACAATGATAACCGCTCCTCTTTAATCTATAACCTTTGCGATGACTTCGACATGACTATTTTAAACAACGGCGAAATGACACGTATCCCGAAACCTCCAGCGCGCCCAAGCGCTTTGGATCTATCCTTATGTTCGACGTCGCTACGGTTGGATTGCACATGGAAGGTAATCCTCGATCCTCACGGTAGCGACCATTTGCCTATTCTTATTTCAATTAATAACGGGTCAACTCGCATGCGACCAATTGACATTCCGTATGACCTCACACGGAATGTCGATTGGAAGTTATACGAGGAAATGATTTCAAAAGCGGTCGATTCGATTCAACATCATCCACCACTTGAAGAATACAACCTCCTCGCGGGCTTGATTCTCGACGCCGCGTTGCAAGCCCAAACGAAGAAATATCCCGGCGTAACGATTAAAGAACGGCCTCCCACTCCGTGGTGGGACCAAGAGTGCTCCGATGTCTACACGCAAAGATCCGACGCGTTTTTGGCCTATCAGAAGAAAGGTTTACCTGGCGACTATATACGGTATTCGGAGCTTGATACTAAGCTTAAAAGCTTGGCTAAAGCAAAGAAACGCGGATATTGGCGTCGGTTCGTGAACGAGACGTCGAGGGAGACATCGATGAGCACTCTTTGGAACACAGCCCGAAGAATGCGGAATCGCGTAACGGTCAACGAAAGCGAGGAGTCTTCAAGTAGGGGGATATTTGATATTGCCAGGAAAGTATGTCCGGACTCTGTTCCTGAGCAAAATATTGTTCGTGATGCGTCTCCGGGCCACGACGCGATAGAATCACCTTTTACGATGGCAGAATTTTAAGTTGCCCTCCTGTCCTGTAACAATAACGCGCCTGGGTTAGATAGAATCAAATTCAACTTGTTGAAGAATCTACCCGGCAATGCCAAGAGGCGCTTGTTGAACTTGTTCAATAAGTTCCTGGAGCAAAACATTGTACCGCAGGATTGGAGGCAAGTGAAGGTGATCGCCACCCAAAAACCAGGGAAACCATCTTCTGATCACAACTCTCATAGGCCGATTGCAATGCTATCCTGTATCCGGAAATTGATGGAAAAAATGATACTCCGTCGTTTAGACCACTGGGTTGAATCAAATGGCCTACTATCGGATACTCAATTTGGCTTCCGCCGTGCCAAAGGGACGAATGATTGTCTTGCGCTGCTTTCAACAGATATTCAGCTGGCGTATGCTCGCAAAGAACAAATGGCGTCTGCGTTCTTGGACATTAAGGGGGCTTTTGATTCCGTTTCTATTGACATTCTTTCGGGCAAACTTCACCGAAAAGGATTTTCTCCAATTTTAAACAATTTTTTGCACAATTTGTTGCCCGAAAAGCACATGCATTTTACGCACGGCGATTTGGCAACTTTTCGCATTAGCTACATGGGCCTTCCCCAGGGCTCATGTTTAAGCCCCCTTCTTTACAACTTTTATGCAAATGACATCGACGAATGTCTGGCAAATTCATGCACGATAAGACAACTTGCAGACGACAGTGTAATTTCTGTTACAGGAGCCAAAGCTGCCGATTTGCAAGGACCATTGCAAGATACCTTGAACAATTTGTCTGCTTGGGCTTTACAGCTAGGTATCGAATTTTCTCCGGAGAAGACTGAGATAGTAGTTTTTTCTAGGAAGCATGAACCTGCTCAGCTTCAAACACAATTAATGGGTAAAACGATTTCTCAGGTTTTGGCACACAAATATCTTGGTGTCTGGTTCGACTCTAAAGGCACCTGGGGTTGTCACGTTAGGTATCTGATGAAAAAATGTCAACAAAGAGTGAATTTTCTTCGTACAATAACCGGACAATGGTGGGGAGCCCATCCAGGAGACCTTATAAGGCTTTACCAAACAACGATATTGTCTGTTATTGAATACGGGTGTTTCTGCTTCCGCTCCGCAGCAAACACACATCTGATCAAACTGGAGCGAATACAATATCGTTGTTTGCGTATCGCCTCAGGTTGCATGCACCCATACGATGAGGTCTTAGCTGGAGTACTACCATTGAAAAATCGCTTTTGGAGCCTATCTTCTCGTATTCTTATCAAATGTGAGGTCTTGAACCGTTCCGTGACTGAAAATTTTGAATGGTTAATCGAACTTAATTCTCAAACCCGTTTTATGACATTGTATTTTCATCACATGTCCCAAAATATTAACCCTTCTTCGAATATTCCAAATCGTGTCGACTTATCAAATACTTCTGATTCTACTGTGTTTTTCGATACATCCATGATAGAAGAAACTCGTGGAATCCCGGATCATTTACGCGTGCAGCAGATCCCTAAATTTTTTTCCAATAAATATCGAAACATCAACTGCAACAATATGTTCTACACTGACGGATCACTTCTTGATGGGTCCACTGGCTTCGGTATTTTCAATAACAATTTAACCGTCTCCCATAAGCTCGATAATCCTGCTTCTGTTTACGTCGCAGAATTGGCTGCAATTAAGTACACCCTAGGGATTATCGAAAAAATGCCCACGGACCATTATTTCATCTTTACGGACAGTCTCAGTTCCATTGAGGCTCTCCGATCGATGAAAGATGTTAAGCACTCTCCGTATTTCCTGGGGAAAATACGGGAACATCTGAGTGCTTTATCCGAAAAATCGTTTCAGATTACCTTAGCGTGGGTCCCTTCTCACTGCTCGATACCGGGCAATGAGAAAGCGGATTCTTTGGCTAAGGTGGGCGCATCAAACGGTGAAATTTATGAAAGACCAATTGCTTTTAATGAATTTTTCGCACTTGTACGTCAGAATACGATCATCAGTTGGCGAAATGCTTGGACCAGAGGGGAATTGGGAAGGTGGTTACATTCCATAATCCCCAAAATATCGACGAACCCGTGGTTCAAGGGGTTGGATGTAGTTCGGGATTTCATTTGCGTGATGTCCCGGCTTATGTCCAATCACTATAGATTTGACGCGCATCTCCGTCGTGTTGGGCTCGGGGAAAGTGGTATCTGTGCCTGTGGTGAGGGTTATCACGACATAGAGCATGTGGTTTGGTCATGCCCTGTACACCGTGACGCCAGGTCTAAATTAATAGCTTCCCTGCAGGCCGAAAGTAGGCAGCCGGCTGTTCCTGTTCGTGATGTCTTGACGAGCCGTGACCTATCCTACATGTCCCTTATATACGTTTTCCTGAAGTCCATCCACGCCCCAGTTTAATCCTATTCCCTTCCGCCTACATCCAACCAAACGACAAGAACACGTTAAGACCCCGGATCCAGAAACAGCAACTAGACCCGCACGATACTCTTAGGTCCCGAGGGAGACAACCCAATATGCCAGTCCGTAATATCTTGGCCCAGCAGCGGAACATATTCAATATGCTGCTTACCTATGGCGATGGAAAACCATCAAACAACAAATCAGTGCTTTTAATGCAAAACATTCTAGCTTTAAGTTAGATTTAGTTTCAGCTCGTAGTCGGCAGCGAGGATAAAAAAATTTGCTTTTAGCTATTAAGATACTTTAGAAAGTAAGCTACCAGATATAATTGGCGCCGTTAAACATTAAATTGTATTTGTGCCGTGTCAAATAAATTATAGATGAAGAAAAAAAAAATCTCTCATATTTCATCGGTAATTTTTATTTTTATTGAAACAACGCACTAATTTACTAACAGATATCTTTAGAATCTGCAAATATCTGCAGACTAAACCTTTTCTATATTTAAGTATAAGTAAATCGTCATTTAGTCCAGACATAGGCATTTGTCTCTCGCTGTCTCCTGTGCAGATATTTGTAAATAAATAAGTGCATTTTTTTAATGAAAATCTTTAATAACTAAATAAACTTGAGAGATAAAAATAAACTTTCTTTGGTGAACTTGTTTTTTTTATTGTAGTTAACAATATTGTAGAACACTGAAAAATTTTAGAAAACCATTATAAAAATTATATTAAAAAAGGGACATTCTAGAGAAAACTTCACAATAGTTTATTTAAATTACCAGATACAAGTATAGTGTCTTCAACAAAGTTGTTTCTTACGAAATGTGCTGAAACTTTACTCAGCAAAGTGAATTTTTATATGCAAAAATGAGAAAAATAAAACTCATTTCTCACTTTTAGGTAGATTAATCACAAAATTCTAACTCCCTTAAAATGCAGAATAATTAAAAGAACAACTTTACTGAAGACACTATTACTCCAAAATCATTTTTTTTTGTGCTAAGAATAACACAGTGCAACAAAAATTAACTTTTTTTTCTGCCTTGGCTTCTATATATAATTTTCTTGTGTATTTTCATGCAAAACTGAATTTCCCCGAGTTTGAACATATTTCAACTTAAGGGGCAACAATGGCGCCATTTTAAATTTTTGAGAAACCGGTAATTTTTGTGTTTTTTTCGACGCCATTTTGTTTTGAGACTAAATATCAAAATTCTAAGAGTTTGTCCACATATTAGCATCTTTTTACCCATCTTTTGAAAAAAAAAAAAACAGATCTTAAATCGGACAAAAACTGAGCTCAAAACGGTGATTCTACGAAAACGGGTTTGGCATAGTTTTAATATATTTTACAAAGCAAAATAATTTCGATTATTTCTGAGCATTAATGGTAATTCGCTAATATCTTAAAGTGGTAGTCAAATTATATCTTATTTTGAGTAAAAAAGTCTCAGAAATCGAATTGTAGGTGTCTGATCTACATAAAATGTCAGCAGATAAACCTATTTTAGTATTGTAGGGGAATTGGGGCAAAATCGACATTTTGCTGACATCAATCATGGAATTGTAACTTCGGCAACTTTTCATTAGAGGATGTGCCGGCTAATGTAAATGTACCTACTACTGATGCTGCCAGCTACTGCACTAAGGCAGCTTTTTGCTAGAGGGAGTGTTGCTACACAAGCTGGCCCTGCCCCTATCACTGCTGCTGCTATCCGCTGCCATTGCTCTCCGCTACCACTGCTAAGTAAGGATTATTGTAGTCGCTGTTTAGAACTAATATTAGCGGTTTCGGCTGAAGCAGGCTCTTATATACAGAGATGCCAATGTTCCAGTTTAACTGGATTCTACCAGTTTTTTTTCGAGTGATCCAGCCAAATAGTTGAATCATAAAATCATCCAGTTTTTGCATATTTTTGCCAGTTTTATCCATATTTTTTATCAGCATAAATTATTATTGTTTATTTTATATTTTAAAATACTTTTTAAGTAAAAATTGTAACTTGATTTATCCCTAAGAAAACTTTGAGAGAGATTTTCTGATTTCTATTTTCTGCTCGCACGAAACTCAGCCAAATTGATAGCATCATGACGTTACATAATGTTAAAAAATCATTAAAAACAATGTAGAAGAAAAGTGACCAAATCTATCTGTAAAATGTTTAATCAAACAGGGCTGACTTGGGCGCGAAATTGTTGGATATTTACGAAATATATTACCTAGCAAAGGATTGTGTGCGCCTTGTCGTATCTGTCCTATATAATGTTTATGTATTAAATTGACACTCGAAAAGGTCATTAAAATTTGAAGTAACCCATCTCGAGTAAAATTTCAGGCGCGTAAATAAGATTTGCCTCTTCAAATTCTCACATACTAGTTTTGTTTCTTCCATATTAGGGATCCAGTTTTTGCCAGTTTTATTTTATTCCAGTTTATTCGAAAATGTTATTGCTTATATAGGCCAAATAGCACATTTCAAATTACTAGGTCTATAATTCTGTCGATCGTGCTTGGGAAGCAATCAGATCAATCAAAATTTGCGCTTCAACAAGGATTGACGATTTTTAATGATATAGTTGCTTGTCATAATTGGGGCTTGATAATTTTTAAGGTTTGATTATGCGAAAACTTAATTTTTATGCAGATAACAAAAGCTGTTCGGTTGTTGTGATTATTACTGACGGAAAAGATAATTCAGTAAGTTCTGAGACATGGAGATGAAGTCAAATTCATAACTTTGTACGTTTATTTAAGAGAACATATTAACTCTTCAATTAGATATTTATTTCATCCTGAAAAGCACAGTTCGCTGTTTAACTCAATATCGGATAAAATGCCCATCACTTCTTTGCGTTATCACTGACACTGCAAATAAGGTATTCCTTGTGATAGATAGCACAGTGAGAAGCTATTTCAATACCTAAAACTAGACGGGTCATGTATTTTGAAGGCCAGCTTTTTAGAACGTTGGTGTGTAGTTTATTTGAGGCAACTTTTTATTGGATGCATTTACTACTGCCCGCTATCGCACAGAGATAGCATTTCACTAAAGAAACGCTGTATCAGCTGGCCTATGGATGCTGATATCCGCTGCAACTGCTGCGCTATCCGTTGCCATGCCACAGCTGTGGCCGCTATCCGCTGCACTGCTACTGCTGCTGCCAAGAAAGGACCGCTGATGTCGGTGTCTAGAACAAATATGACCGGTTTCGGCTGGAACAGGCTTTTACACAGGCCAAATTACTAAGTGTATAATTCTTTCACGGTGCTTGGGAAGCAATCATATAACGACTGGTGATGGTCGAATTAAGCGTTTTGACAAGGCTTGACAGTTTTCAATAGTACAACAGTTCGAATAATAAAATTACAATCTTCTGCACTTGGGAGGAATCTTAGAAGATTTTTCAAAATATTGCAGCCAGAACGAAGGAAATCCATCGAAAACCAACCGATTTATTAGCATTTGAAATTGGACATATTTTTCACTTTTCCCGGATTTAGATTTTCATTTTACATCCCTATGTAGCCGAACATCCTGAGAGACGTAGTTCTACGTCAAAAACAGTACCCTAGCGTGCCAAATTATGCCATATGGCATCGGGATATATCTTGGAAACCAGGATATATTTTAATGTTCTAGCCAATTTTTTTTCTTATCTTAGATCCTGATAGCTCTCTCTGAAGATTTCAACGAAAAATATTCACGAGGGAATTCTCGGCTGATTCGGGTTAAAATAGGTTCAACTTTTTCAAGTTCTGTCATTTTAGTTTCTTCGCGCTTGATTCTCAATTAAAGGGTCGTTTCTATTGACGAGGAACTACGTCGTACTTTGGTAGAGCGGCGTGCTGTGGAAAGTGTAATGAAGTGTGCCCTTTTAAAATGCATATTATGTTACTACCCCTGGACGGGTGTCTTGATCGAAAGATGAAGGTTGCCCCTAACTTGTGGTATAATAATTGGCATATCTTTTCAACATTTATTTAAGAAAAGTTGAATTGGAAATTATTCATTTTGGGTGTAGTTTCGCAGCATGGATGCTGCCATCACCAGCTCGCTTTTATAGCTGAGAATAGGATGGTATAGTGTAGAATTGTACTTTTCATGTTGCCCAGTGAAAAAATAACTTAAACTCAATTGGAAAAGCAGCGGCTTTCCAGTCATGAGATCACTTTCTGTTCCGGATGTTTATTTCAATACTATGTTGTGAAAGGCCTTTTTGGTCAGTACTTCCAGCTTATCCCATTTCCCTCATTTTCTTTTCTACGCAGAACGTGCAAAGATTTTATTCCGAATGCAGATAAAGTTATCTAATTTCCTCACTGAACACACAAAAATTTGAACTGTTTGAGATCTCATACAATATAACACGTATCGTGCCGCGTTAAGGCTTGGGAGGAAGACAACAAAATTGTTCTCGAGTCGGATGGAAGCAGAAACCAAAAATGCAAACTGGATTTAGTTATCACAAGGTTGGGGATATGCCGGTGATTCCTACACAGACGGGAGATCCGAAATCTAAATCTAGGAAGGTGATTTCCAATCAGCAGTGTGTGATCCGCTGGTTTTCTCTGTTGGTCCGTGCGCTCTGGAAGACTGCGAAATATTTAAAATCGCCGCCGCTCTGTTTCCTGCCGGTAGATCCAGTTTTATGTGAGTCATCCTTTTTCAACAGTAATCGGATAGACAATAAAGACTAAATTTCTGCATGCTAGCTTCTATACGTGGCTAGTGAGAGTTATATTTGCGGTGGGTGTGTCGTTGTGCACTTGAGTGAGCAAAACACCACCACCAATAACGAATCGTTTACAAAGCCAAGTCATTTGTAAACTTAAGTGTCGGCTGTGCTGGGGAAGAACAGTAGTACCTAATTGGATGTTTAGTTAGATTTAAACCGACACTACGTTATTCGCCTGATATTGCTGTAAGTATGGAGGAAATCCGTTAAAAACTGACTGAGTATTAAGTATTATAGTATACAATTTCGAGGCGCTCTCGATGTTTTCGAGTCATCCATTTGCACCCCTATATTACCGTAAGACGTAATTCTACGTCAAAATCCGCTAACATTTGAGACTTGAGATTTGACAAAACATTTTTTGTTTCAGTTGTTTCGAATAATTGTTTCAAAAGTTGAGATCCGATACAACCATAATGGCCTTAATATTGAAAAGTCACATACAATTGAGTCTGGATAATGAGTTTCCATCCTAAAATTTAGCGTATCATAAAATATCTTAGTGAAATCCCCGTTTGGTTATTTGAAATTACCAAGTTCAATAGTGTGGTTTTTGGCAAGTGTTCTATGTAATCTTGTAACTATCAATGTGCTTCTTTCACACGTTTAAATCGCTTTGTTTAAGCTTTGTGTAAAAGATTCAAATTATTTAACTGACTCAATCCTTCTATCATTTGTAGGTAAGGTATAAGTCAAACATACATTCGATGCAACCTTGCGTTGCGTTGTCAGAAATAGTATATTTTCCTATATGCTTTCGTCAGAATAAAGTGCTTATACTAGACATCTTGTTTACCAGGGAAGAAACAATGACAGTCTCAAGGTTACAGAGTCCACTTTGAAAAACGATTTCATGATTTCGAATCATAGTAGAATCAGACCGTTTGGTGTCAGAAGGACTTTTATGCATGGGTTTATTCTCAGGCTACTCCCATTTCCTTACTTTGACCCTTTCTTCACGCTAAACTTTTGAGGAGAAAAAAATGAGAATACACCTCAGGGAATAAAAATCCCCGATACTTGGTAGAAATATCAATTAGACTCGGTAAAGAAGAGCAGAGAGTCTACAGGCATGGAATTTTACCTTTTATAAATAATATCTGTCATTTACAACGGTGACAAAGTAGTGACCTCCTTCCCTTTCGTAACAGTCGTTGGAGATGCAGAGATAAACTCGATCTCTGGCAACAACGATTGTTACATTTCCTTTTTTCCTTTCCCAACCGACCGTGAACGTTGCCTGTGCCGTTTTCGATCCATACACAGCGGAAGTTATTTAAAGATGATGAATTAAAAATAAATTATACAAACGTTAAAAAAACCCTTAAACCCCTTGCACCAAATCATGCGTTCCCTTGCGTCTGCAAACGATGGAGACGCATGGCTTGACACATACACTCACTATACAAAATCCATCGATTCCGAACAATACTGTTTCTTTTCACACTATAGGACACCATAAGCATCACCTCCGAGAGCAACACCAGTCTGCGCATGGACCAATCGTTAAGCGACACCGGTGATAACAGCAACAGTAACAGGTTGTTCTTAAAAAAAAAAACTCAAGCCCAATCTGCTCAAATTAAGATTCTTTCCTCTCTGCCACAACCCTTTTCTTTTCGATGGTTCTTTTTGGTCAAACATCCTAAGAAGTGGCCTATCGCCGTCACCATCCTCTGTATCTCTTCCGAATGGCAGCAGCATTGGACGCCCAACTCGACCCGCTCCGTTACCACCGACGACTGCCTCCGCGGGTGCTACTCCGACTAGTGGACGACGGATGGCCCCACAGCCACCGATGGGTTCTACTTTTCATCCTCTGGAAAGCGAATCCGGTACTATTGCTGAAGACGAAGCCAACAATAATAACGTTGGTAGCATTGTGCTGCTCAATGACACCGGAGGAGGAACCCCGGCACGGGAGGTAGATGTTCACAGCCAGTCTTTACGGGTTATGCTTGCGCTACTAGGGTAGCTTCCGAGTTTCTAACCAGTCATTGCACAGACCGCTTTTGGTAACCACTTTCGTCCGCTGTTGAAATCCATGTGGTTGAGGGTTTGCTTTCGTTCGCACTGATGCACAGATACTAACGCACTAAAACCGGTTCCTACTAAACACGAACCGAAGTGTCAGTTGAAAATTAGACTAATTGAGTTGTAGTTTGATTGGTGATGGTTATTATTATTCTGTTAGTTCAGCTTGATAAACACGCGTGTTTTTTGTGTCTCATTGCAGCTTTCGGATAGTACACTAGGTAGAATCAATGCTAACAACAGGTCATCACCCACTAGTTCACCCCAGCTGGGAGCTTCCGTTGCACACCAGCAGCTACCTAGTTCCGAAGGATTACCAACAGGATGGACAATGCAGTTTGCCGGCAACGGGCGGTTGTTTTTCATCGATCACATTAATAAGAAAACATCCTGGGTTGATCCCAGGACTGGTGTTGCCAGTTCGATCCCAAGTCCCGCTTTAGCCAGCAGTGCAGCGATTGTGGGTGCGAACGGTGAGGCTGTCGGAATTGCTGGCGCCACCGGAACCAACCGGGCGGACGATGAGTTAGGCCCACTGCCGGAGGGTTGGGAAGAGCGTGTGCACAGCGACGGCAGGACGTTCTTCATCGACCACAACACCAGAGCAACGCAGTGGGACGACCCGCGGCTGTCGAATCCAAGGATTGCCGGACAGGTGGTGCCATACTCGAGAGATTACAAGCAGAAGTACGAGTACCTCAAGAGTCAACTGAAGAAGCCGGTGAGTGCTGCATTAGGTATTCATTTCGTGGATCGTTTCTATTCTTCTTCCACAGGCCAATGTACCAAACAAAATCGATATCAAAATTCGACGAAACTCTATTCTGGAAGATTCCTACCGGATAATCAATTCGGTGACCAAAGTGGACCTGCTCAAGACCAAACTGTGGGTTGAATTCGAAGGAGAGGCTGGACTGGACTATGGGGGCCTGGCGCGCGAGTGGTTCTATCTGCTGTCGAAGGAAATGTTCAACCCGTACTACGGTCTGTTCGAGTATTCCGCGATGGATAACTACACGCTGCAGATCAATCCGTCCAGTGGGTTGTGCAATGAGGAACATTTGAACTACTTCAAGTGAGTATTAGATTTTCCCACCCTGCGAAACCTTAATCAATTTTCTTCCCTTTCAACAGATTCATCGGAAGGATAGCTGGCATGGCTGTGTACCACGGCAAGCTGCTGGATGCGTTCTTTATTCGACCTTTCTACAAAATGATGCTGCAGAAGCAAATCGATCTTAATGATATGGAGTCAGTTGATACCGAGTATTACAACTCACTGCTCTACATCAAGGAGAACGACCCGTCCGAGCTGATGCTAACGTTCAGCGTGGACGAAGAAAGCTTCGGAACAATGAATCAAAGAGAGCTGAAACCCAACGGGGCCGACATTGAGGTAACGAACGAGAACAAAGACGAATACATCAAAATGGTCATCGAGTGGAGGTTTGCAGCGCGGGTGAAAGGCCAGATGCAAGCATTTTTAGATGGGTTCGGCTCGATAGTACCGCTCCACTTGCTCAAGATATTCGACGAAAACGAACTGGAACTGTTGATGTGCGGCATTCAGTGTATCGACGTGAATGACTGGAAGCGAAATACGCTGTATAAAGGAGATTACTACGCCAACTACGTGGTGGTACAGTGGTTCTGGCGAGCAGTTCTTTCTTTTAACAATGAAATGCGGGCCAGATTGCTACAGTTTGTAACTGGAACTTCCAGGGTGCCGATGAACGGGTTCAAAGAACTGTATGGCTCTAATGGACCTCAAATGTTCACGATCGAAAAATGGGGCACTCCAAATAACTACCCGAGGGCACACACCTGGTGAGTATTTTTTAAGAAGAGTCTGTAGTTGCATATTTCTAACATGTTTCATTTTTTCATCTGCAAAGTTTTAACCGATTGGATCTCCCGCCATACGACAGCTACTCGCAGCTCAAAGAAAAACTGGTCAAAGCAATTGAAGGTAGCCAGGGATTCGCGGGTGTGGACTAGAGTCCATAAATTAGCTCTAGCAAACAACATTCCTCTCAGAAAGCACAAAAATAACCAACACACACACAGCCACACCTACATAATGCTACCGGCGGTTCTTTATGAACATGGTAATCAATTTCTTATTTTAATAGCATTAAAAAACAATTGGAACTACAGCGGCCGATAGAATTGAACATAATTATCCGAGTATATTTACTTTTATCTGCCATAACGAATCGAGTCTCCTCAACCAAAAAAAAAAAATCGCTGAACGCTAGGAAACAAATACTTATCCTCTAACGAAAAAGAAAGGAAACGAGTAGCATCGAATCAAGAGAGAGTGCCTTGCAACAGAGTTTGCCTCGTAATTTCGCAATTCCGAAGTCTACTAGCAATAACCTCCTCTGGCAGAAAGAACTAAAATTGGAAGCAAAGTGCATGGCTAAAGTTCAGCATCCAGAACGACCAAAAATATTTATCACTTTTATCAGTTAGGCTTAAGGCATGCGGCATAGCAAAGCAGGAAAGTGTTTGGTTTTCGTGATTATTTAAAACTGTAATAAAAACTCTGGATACGCCCAGTGATCGTTATTTGTTTTCGATTAAGGAGGATTCTTTGGTTCTGGCCGGAATTGTGAAAAACATACACACACAACTAGAGGTGCTTGCAAACGAAATATGGTTAAACTAGCCTGAGGTGGCATAGAACAACTTGCAGAGCTTTTACGAGATAGAGCACGAAATCTGTATGTATTATTAAAGGTTTTCAATAAAAGTGCAAATATTATTCAAGTCTGTGAGGGAAGTTGCTGATCCGAAAACGCACCGTCGAGAGTTTTGCATATTGCAACGAGGTAACGGTCAGAATTCTTACTTCTGAATGCCATACCACGGGAGGCTGCAAAATTCACACATCGTTGGCCGTTATCATTTTATGCGGCGTGCAGGCTGTTGGGGCAGATCACCGGTCCTTTTATTGCCACCCATTTTACCTGAGCGTTCATATTACCGATGACGGTCTTAACGTCCCATTACAGACATCTATCGTAAATCTGCTTTAGCTGCGCATAGTTTCCAATCGTAGTCCTGCGCCGATTGTCCTGATTCGTATTTACTTTCTCGATATTTGCAAAATTTTATTTTGGTGGAACGGCTTGTTGGGCTTTCCTCAACCTTCTCGCAGAGGGACCATTATGTCAGCTCTGTTTAAAGTCCCACGTTGTCACCAGGACGTTGGTCAGCAACTCATAACGTGCAGATCAGACGCTGTTTTGAGCGTTGAACACGCTTGGGCTGGCGAATCATTTCTTTTACCGCCGAAGTATGGCTTACGCGCCCGTGATCGCGTCTCTTCTTCTGACTTAGCTATTGTCGGATGACAACATTGACCAGACAACAACTACCAATCGTCCATGTTTCAGCTGGCAGTCTATCATGAAGGCGGGACATAGGAACTTTTGAGAGCCGGAGCTAATTTGACGCTCTTTCAGGACGCCGTATTACCAAGCTTCGACGAGCAACTCGTCTTTTTTCAAATACATGGGTGAATCGAGTCGACTAGACTATTTTATTTGGCTATACTTAAAAGTTTAGGCATAACAGGTTATCAAATTCATGTTTTATTAACTCAGCGCCGTTATATCTAAACTACAAATTTGTATATACAATCGAAGTATTTAATTCACAAACGCTAGAAATAAATAAATAAAAAACAATATTCAAATCTCTTAGAAGCATACAGCGTTATGGGTGAAATTTGTATCTATTTGTATATAAAATCTTTTCTAGCCCCATGTCAATCGTTGCGAAGTCTAAACCGGAGATTTTTGTACATTTTTTATTTAACTTTGATTGATTCCGTTGAATTAGAACAAAAACCATTATTTCAATGTCAGCGCCACCTATGTATCGAACTGAAATTGTACTTTCCAATAAAAATTTAGTGTGTATAAGAGTTATTTTTTAACCTAATTCGAATCATTTTAATCTTGAACAGTTTGAAATGTTTTAAATATCTCTTATTTGAATTTTACATTTTGGAACAGATCACTTATACAACAGCGCTTTGATTTTCTTAAAGGTCGATGAGCCACCTTTGGGTGTAATTCGTGCCGATGGGGCTAAATTCGGTTTGTTTTGATACGCGATTTGACGTTTGCATTAGTTTCGTCGCCTCCACCAGGGCTGCCAAGTATACAGATTTTTCTGTATTATACAGATTTTTTGACGACGATACAGAAATGATACAGAATACAGAATTCATACAGAATTTTGATTTTTAATACAAATTTGTACAGAGTTTTAGCAATCGATTTTTTTTATTCTTGCTTATCTTCCGTCGATCTGGTTCCGCCACTGGTGGAAGTGACTTCACCCAGGACCCTAACTTACCACCCGTTGTTCAACGGACCGGCGCCAACGGCTTTACTTCCTCATGCGATGGAATGCGTGATCCCAGAGATTTTTCGCCTCAGAAAATCTCCCGGTGTCGGCTAGGACTAAACCTAGACCAGTTGGGTTGGTTGTGGGTGGATCACGTCACCCCACAACCATCGACACCTATGTCGGCGTTGGGATTCTAACCCAGGCGTCGAGCGTGGTTGTTCGAGTTCTGCTGGGCGTTACTAAGTGGGAAATTCCTTTTGTTTGATTTCTTCTGGACATTCGACATTTGGCTAAGCGGGAAAGCTTTGGAACAAAAATACCGGATTCTATTGCCTTTCTAGCAAAAAAAATAAAACACGGTTATAGACCTGAGTTTTCTTTCAGGAATTTTACCCAACCTTTTTACGGTTTCAGGTGAAGTTTAAGGTTGGATGCCAAGCCCAGTTACCCCAAACCAGAGCACTTGTAGGCACACGAACAAAATACAGAAAAATACAGATTTTTTTACGGGTGCATACAGATTTTTCAAAATAAAATCTGGCAGCTCTGGCCTCCACTTCAAAAGAATCGTGCGGACTGCGGAGTTTGTCGGAATATTTTTCACCAAAACCGTAAAAACTATCTCATTGAGGTTCATTCGTTCATGTATTTTGTCCGACTTGTTTTAATTTCGCTCAAAGCTAGATCATACTAATCTGCCAAGATGCCGCGAATAATGATAAAGGGTGGTGTTTGGCGAAACACGGAGGTAAGTGAAAACTTGGCACCTTAAAATGGAAGTTTTTCTTTATTGATTTCGTCGTTTTTTTCCATAGGATGAAATCCTAAAGGCGGCTGTTATGAAATATGGCAAAAATCAGTGGTCACGAATTGCATCGCTGCTACACCGTAAGTCGGCAAAGCAGTGCAAAGCCCGCTGGTATGAGTGGCTGGATCCGAGCATCAAGAAAACCGAATGGTCCCGCGAGGAGGATGAAAAGTTGTTGCATTTGGCTAAGCTGATGCCAACGCAATGGCGTACTATAGCGCCGATTATTGGACGAACCGCGGCTCAGTGCTTGGAGCGGTACGAGTATCTGCTGGATCAAGCCCAGCGAAAGGAGGAAGGAGAAGATGGAGGAATGGATGATCCACGAAAGCTTAAGCCGGGGGAAATTGATCCAAACCCCGAAACGAAGCCGGCACGGCCTGATCCGAAAGATATGGACGAGGACGAGTTGGAGATGCTGTCCGAAGCTAGGGCACGTCTGGCGAATACGCAGGGTAAAAAGGCCAAGAGAAAAGCTCGCGAGAAACAGCTGGAGGAGGCTAGACGTTTGGCCGCTTTGCAGAAACGGCGAGAGCTGCGGGCAGCCGGTATTGGACTAGGCAACAGAAAGCGCAAAATTAAAGGGATTGATTATAATTCTGAAATCCCGTTCGAAAAAGCACCCGCTCCGGGATTTTACGATACTTCCGAAGAATATGTGGTTCCGATTGCGGCGGATTTCTCAAGCCTTCGTCAGCAAAATTTAGATGGAGAGTTGCGAACCGAGAAAGAGGCTCGTGAACGAAAAAAGGACAAGGAAAAAATTAAGCAGAAGAAGGAAAATGACATTCCGCTTGCGATGTTGCAAAATCAGGAACCTGCTAAGAAGCGATCGAAGTTGGTTCTACCAGAACCTCAAATCTCCGATCAGGAGTTGCAGCAGGTGGTCAAATTAGGACGCGCCAGCGAAATAGCGAAAGAAGTTGCTTCCGAATCCGGTGTGGAAACGACGGACGCTCTGCTGGCTGATTACAGTATAACACCACAGGTGGCAATGACACCCCGAACTCCAGCACCGGTTACTGATCGAATTCTACAGGAAGCTCAAAACATGATGGCTCTCACTCATGTGGATACTCCACTAAAGGGAGGTGCCAACACACCGCTCATCCAGTCCGATTTCTCTGGAGCACTTCCACAGAGTCAAATCATAGCCACACCAAACACGGTGCTGGCGACACCTTTCCGTTCCGTTCGTGGTCCGGATGGAGCGGCAACACCCCAGTCTAGTGGATTTCTGACGCCAGCATCCGGTGCTCTTATACCACTTGGAGCTACTCCGGCAGGACAACCGGGAGCGACCCCGAACTTCGTTCGCGATAAACTCAACATAAACACGGAGGAATCGTTGGCCGTCACGGAGACTCCTGCAACCTACAAAAATTATCAAAAACAGTTGAAATCATCTTTAAAGGAGGGTCTGGCGTCTCTTCCGACACCGCGAAATGATTACGAAATTGTGGTTCCGGAGCACGAAAATGATGCAGGAATGTATGACGGTACCAATGGAGAAAGCATGGTAGCCGATCAGGCCGATGTTGACGCACAGAAGAGACAGGATTTGCAGGCCCGAGAGGCGAAGGAGTTGTCGCTGCGGTCTCAGGTTAGCAATTCGTGATTAAATTGTTGGTTTGTGAGTAATGTTTTTTTTTTATAATTTTAGGTTATTCAACGCGAACTGCCCCGTCCCTTGGACATCAATATGACTGTACTGCGACCACCTAATGAAATGCATGGTTTGACTGAGCTGCAGCGTGCCGAAGAACTGGTTAAGCAAGAGATGGTGAAAATGCTCAACTACGATGCGATTCGTAATCCGATCGTCAATCCGCAGGCTCCGCCTGTTAAGAAAAACCCGCTGGCTCAGCATCTCGCTTATCTGGAGCAACATCCGTACGAGGATGTTGCTGAGAATGATTTGGAGCAGGCGAAAGAACTGTTGCGAGAAGAGATGGGCGTGGTTAAGGCTGGGATGGCTCATGGAGATCTATCGCTTGAAAGTTACACCCAAGTTTGGCAGGAGTGCTTGTCGCAGGTGCTCTATTTGCCAAGTCAGAATCGTTATACCAGAGCTAATCTTGCCAGTAAAAAGGACAGAATTGAATCCGCTGAAAAGCGACTAGAAATCAACCGGAAGCACATGGCGAAGGAAGCGAAGCGTTGCGGTAAAATAGAAAAGAAGCTGAAGATTCTAACTGGAGGATACCAGGCTAGAGCACAGGCACTGATCAAGCAGTTCCAGGATACGAACGAGCAAATCGAACAAAACAATCTGGCTTTGTCCACTTTTAAGTTTTTGGCATCCCAGGAAGACCTAGCGATTCCGAAACGAATGGAATCACTCACGGATGATGTGATGAGACAGACCGAGCGGGAGAAGTCATTGCAGAAGCGGTACGCTCAGTTGCTGGATGAGTTCAGGGAGCTGGCAAGGGATGACCGCCAGAGGCCGGTTTCGTTGAATCATGCTCCAAGGGTGGAGGTTTCGCAGCGAAACGGTCGACCGGAACCGGAGCCAGTCGAGGAACAGATTGAGGTGCCGAGACCGGTTAATCAACAACCGATAGAAGAGCCGCAGCAACAGCAGCAGCAAGATCCGGCAGAGCCAGACGTCGATGATGCCATGGACTGTCAGGAAGATGACGAGGAACGGGGAGAATAAGGAAGGTAGTTATTGTGATTATTTGTTCTGATCAATTGCATTATTTACCGCTGATAAGTCAATAATGAACTATATAATCAATAATATATTAGTCAATCATGAAGTTGGATTCGTTATTGCTGCTTCATGGCTGCAGCTAGCGGTACAGAAAAAAATTCAAAAGCTAATTTACAACGTTCTAAAATCTAAGTCTACCTAAGTATAATTTTCAGCTTTGTTTCGAGAAAAATTGTTCGCAGTTCTGACGGTTATTCAAGCTCAAGCGAGAATACAAATCTGTCACAACAGAATGTGTTCGCCATCGTTAGATCGACCCAATTCAAATGACCCTTCTATGGGTTCCTTAAATACTTATGTGGCTAATAAAACGGTCAAATTTATACTGAACTTAAAACAGTACCGTTGAGATATAGCGTTAAATTATCCGAAAATCTTTGGTAGTCTAGACAGACATTTCCATACAAATTTAAGATAATACAGAAACAGTTGATGATTGATTATAACATTCTGTTTAAAAGTATGAAAGCTAACAGAATTTGAAATCAGTCCCTCTCTACGCTGCATACTCATTCTTTCTGCTAATCTTTTGTTTAACTCTGCCTCTGACGATTCTCTTTAGTTTCAGTTTAGCCTGTACGATTAGACTCAAATTATTGAGAACAAACACATTCCATGATGTGCAGTTCTACAAGACCGCACGCAACAGGCAGAACCGAGGAAATGGAACTTCATGTCTTTCGCACGATGGATCTGCCAAAGGCTCTAAACTTCATGGGGTACCTCTAGGACAGTGTGGCAAAGAGAGAATTGTTTACTCCAAAACCAGAACAACAGTTTCTCCAACGTGCATGTCGTGTATGCATTTGCAACGTCACCGGTAGCACCGTAGAACTGATATGGGAACTGTGGAACGTAGTAGGTTGGCAGGTTGCGAAAGTAGTTACGTTCCGAGGCTCCCTCAGGGAGTGGACATCAATATTCTTGGTCTAGCCATCGCAGACGGCAAGTTGATCTATTGCAGCAAACAGGCAAAACCTAGGACTGCAATTCTGTTGGACTGAAATATTAAGTTTGTTTCCATTACAGAATTTATCTAACGGGATTTAGTTGCCATAGCGTTAGAAGGCCCAATGTCTAATGACAGGAGAAGGCAGTTACCTCCGCCCATTTCTCGGAGGACGTGGACGAAATACTGTGATCCGAAGTGTCAGCGCTTGTGCGGTTTTCCCGAGCCATCAATGAACTACCTATCATCGGCTGTGATGCCAACGCTCACCACACAGTCTGGGCTGGGGCAGTTTGTATGTCCACACGCGAGGTGAGTACCTGCTTGAATACCTTACTACAAACAACGTTAATGTATGCAATGTAGGGAACGAACCAACTTTTACAAATGCAATTAGACAAGCGGTTTTAGATCTCACTCCATGTAATACTTCGATAGAGGAGAAGGCCAAAAACTTTATTAGGCGAAAGGCACATCAGATTTGACATCAAGGGCATTTCTCCTTTCCAGGAGTACAAAGAAAACCAATTGGAGCTCTTTCAAAGAACTGCCATAGAAATCTTCCAACTCTAGTTGAACTGGACATCACAGCAAGTTACCTGCAGTAAAGGATCACAAAAGCTATTACTTCACACTGATCGTAACGCAACGGACAGTCTGTGGTGATGTCGAGCATTGTCCATGTTTCGCGCCCGTAAAGGACTACCGTCCTTACAACCGTCCTGTACATGGTGCGCTTGGTACGGGGGCGAAGTTTACTAGATGTCAAGGGCTTGTGGAGGCCGCAGTTAGCACCGAACCGTGTGCGGATTTCTCTGCTACAGTTGTCTGACGACACCAATGATCGGAGAAACACAAATTCCTCAACCACCTCGAACTCATCTCCGTCGATCACTGCGCTACTGCCTATGCGAGCCTTCTCGTGCTCGGTTTCCCCTGCTAGCAGATTAATACAACCTTTTCAGTTTCGTGTACTGTTCTGTAATTGCTTGGAACATCCTCCCGACAAAGTCCACGTCGCCAGCGAAGTAGATGAACTGGCTGGATTAATTGGAGATCGTGTCCCGAATGCCAAAAGCCGCACGATCTATAAGACCTTTAAGCGCAGTATTGAACAGAAGTAGGAAAGATCGTCGTCTCGTCGAAGTCCCTTACGTGTTTCAAACGGGTTCAATTACGCACCCGAAGTTTTCACACAACACTATACACCATTTATCGTGGTCTTGTTCAGGTTTGGTAGTTTGTAGATTATCGTATCGTCTTAAAACCGATGAAAAGGTAATGTGTGGGGATTTTATATTCACGACACTTTAGAGGATTTGCCGCAGCGTGAAGATATGGTCCGTTGTCGATCGCCTATCGACAAAACCGTCCTGATAACTTCCCACAAATCTTCTCAAATCAAAGACGGCGAAAGATGATTTGGGGCACTTTGACGTGTTGAGAACTCTCCTGACTATCAGCTGGTTTAGTCAGGAAGCCAATTTAACCGGGTCCAGCATAATAAGCTCTGCTGCGATGACATCATTTCCAACTGATTTGTTGTTTTTGAGCTGCCTGATAGCATCCTTAACTTCACTTATCGTATCTCTCATCCGCTGTGCTGACAAGGTCAGTCCTCTCGCCGTCTTGGTCCTCTGCTTCTTAGGTGTTCGTTTTTTTTTCTTCACAAATCATTTATTTGACACGGCACAAATACAATTCAATGTTTAACGGCGCCAATTATATCGGATGACTTAAAATCTATAAGCAAATTTTTTATCCTCGCTGCCGACTACGAGCTTAATTTAATTCTATCTTAAAACTAGCATGTATTATTCAATCAGTGTTTTGTAGTTGAATGGTCGTCTGATGATCATCGAATGAATATGCAGCATGTATGGATTTGTTCTGCTAAGCCACGATGTCATGAGCTGGGACAGGGGCTTGTAATCCTCGGGTTCTGAGGGTATTGTGCAGGGTCTAGTTGCTGGTTTTGGTTCGTTGTTGTTGTTCGCTGGTGTTCAAGTTGCCATATGGTGTGTGCCGCTGAGCCAAGATATAAAGAAAGGCCTCGGGTTTTCCTGGCGAGTTCGTGTGGGGTTCAATTGCTGGTTCCAAAATCGAGGTCTACGACGTGTTCTTGCCGTTTTGTTGAATGTGGGTGGAAAGAAATGGGACTAGACTTGGGCATGGATGGATTTCAGGAAAATGTATATAAGGGACATGTAGGGTAGGTCGCGACTCGCCAAGACATCACGAACAGGGACAGCTGGTTCTCTACCCTGGGCCCGGAGGGAAGTTATTGATTTAGACCTGGCATCACGGTGTATAGGGCATGACCAAACAACGTGCTCTATGTCGTGATAACCTTCACCACAGGCACAGATACCCTTTTCTCCGAGCCCAATACGACGGAGATGCGCATCAAATCTATAGTGATTGGACATAAGCCGAGACATCACGCAAATGAAATCTCGACCTACATCCAACCCCTTGAACCACGGATTCGTCGATACCTTGGGTATAATGGAATGTAACCACCTTCCCAGTTCCCCTCTGGACCAAGAATTTTGCCAACTGATGATCGTATTCTGACGTACAAATGCAAAAAATTCATTAAAAGCAATTGGTCTTTCATAAATTTCACCGTTTGATGCGCCCACCTTAGCCAAAGAGTCCGCTTTCTCATTGCCCGGTATCGAGCAGTGAGAAGGGACCCACGCTAAAGTAATCTGAAACGAATTTTCGGATAAAGCACTCAGATGTTCCCGTATTTTCCCCAGGAAATACGGAGAGTGCTTAACATCTTTCATCGATCGAAGAACCTCAATAGAACTGAGACTGTCCGTAAAGATGAAATAATGGTCCGTGGGCATTTTTTCGATAATCCCTAGGGTGTACTGAATAGCAGCTAATTCTGCGACGTAAACAGAAGCAGGATTATCGAGCTTATGGGAGACGGTTAAATTGTTATTGAAGACACCGAAGCCAGTGGACCCATCGAGAAGTGATCCGTCAGTGTAGAACATATTGTTGCAGTTGATGTTTCGATATTTATTGGAAAAAAAATTTAGGGATCTGTTGCACGCGTAAATGATCCGGGATTCCACGAGTTTCTTCTATCATGGATGTATCGAAAAACACAGTAGAATCAGAAGTATTTGATAAGTTGCCACGATTTGGTATATTCAAAGAAGGGTTAATATTTTGGGACATGTGATTGAAATACAATGTCATAAAACGGGTTTGAGAATTGAGTTCGATTAACCTTTCAAAATTTTCAATCACAGGACGGTTCAAGACCTCACATTTGATAAGAATACGAGAAGACAGGCTCCAGAAGCGGTTTGTCAACGGTAGAACTCCGGCTAAGACCTCCAAACTCATCGTATGGGTCGATTGCATGCAACCTAAGGCGATACGCAAACAACGATATTGTATTCGCTCCAGTTTGATCAAATGTGTGTTTGCTGCGGAGCGGAAGCAGAAACACCCGTACTCAATTACAGACAATATCGTTGTTTGGTAAAGCCTTATAAGGTCTCCTGGGTGGGCTCCCCACCATGATCCGGTTATTGTACGAAGAAAATTTACTCTTTGCTGACTTTTCTTCATCAGATACCTAACATGGCAACCCCAGGTGCCCTTAGAGTCGAACCAGACACCAAGATACTTATGCACCAAAACCTGAGAGATCGTTTTACCCATTAATTGTGCTTGGAGCTGAGCAGGTTCATGCTTCCTAGAAAAAACTACGGAGAGAATTCGATACCTAGCTGTAGAGCCCAAGCAGACAAATTGTCCAAGGTATCTTGCAATGGTCCTTGCAAATCGGCAGCTTTGGCTCCTGTAACAGAGACCACGCTGTCGTCGGCAAGTTGTCTTATCGTGCATGAATTTGCCAGACATTCGTCGATGTCGTTTACATAAAAATTGTAAAGAAGGGGACTTAAACATACTTAAACATACGCCAGCTGAATAAATGTTGAAAGCAACGCAAGACAATCATTCGTCCCTTTGGCACGGCGGAAGCCAAACTGAGTATCTGATAGCAGACCATTTGATTCGACCCAGTGGTCTAAGCGACGGAGTATCATTTTTTCCATCAATTTCCGGATACAGGATAGCATTGCAATCGGCCTATAAGAGTTGTGATCAGAAGCTGGTTTCCCTGGTTTTTGGATGGCGATCACCTTCACTTGCTTCCAATCCTGCGGTACAATGTTTTGCACCAGGAACTTATTGAACAAGTTCAACAAGCGCCTCTTGGCATTGCCGGGTAGATTCTTCAACAAGTTGAATTTGATTCTATCTAACCCAGGCGCGTTATTGTTACAGGACAGGAGGGCAACTGAAAATTCTGCCATCGTAAAAGGTGATTCTATCGCGTCGTGGCCCGGAGACGTATCGCGAACAAGGTTTTGCGCAGGAACAGAGTCCGGACATACTTTCCTGGCAAAATCAAATATCCACCTACTTGAAGACTCCTCGCTTTCGTTGACCGTTACGCGATTCCGCATTCTTCGGGCTGTGTTCCAAAGAGTGCTCATTGATGTCTCCCTCGACGTCTCGTTTACGAACCGACGCCAATATCCACGTTTCTTTGCCTTAGTCAAGCTTTTAAACTTGGTATCAAGCTCCGAATAACGTTTAAAGTCGTCGGCATCGTCTGTATCCCGGAGTGTCAGATACGCGTCGGATCTTTGCGTGTAGGCAGGAGCACTCTTTGTCCCACCACGGAGTGGGAGGCGGTTCTTTGATCGTTACGCCAGGGTATTTCTTCGTTTGGGCTTGCAACGCGGCGTCGAGAATCAAGCCCGCGAGGAGGTTGTATTCTTCAAGCGGTGGATGATGTTGAATCGAATCGACCGTTTTTGAAATCATTTCCTCGTATAACTTCCAATCGACATTCCGTGTGAGGTCATACGGAATATCAATTGGTCGCATGCGAGTTGAACCGTTAGTAATTGAAATAAGAATAGGCAAATGGTCGCTACCGTGAGGATCGAGGATTACCTTCCATGTGCAATCCAACCGTAGCGACGTCGAACATAAGGATAGCTCCAAAGCGCTTGGGCGCGCTGGAGGTTTCGGGATACGTGTCATTTCACCGTTGTTCAAAATAGTCATGTCGAAGTCATCGCAAAGGTTATAGATCAAAGAGGAGCGGTTATCATTGTAAGGGACCCCCAAGCCACACCATGAGAGTTGAAGTCTCCCAAAATCAAACGTGGCGAGGGAAGAAGTTCTATTAAATCCCAACCTGTGCTCTGGGAGGAATATATATTGAGGCAATACAAAGCTCTTTACCTTGTATTGTCATTTGACATGCGACAACTTCGATGCCTGGAATCGAGGGGAGGTTGATACGATAGAAAGAATAGCACTTTTTAATCCCTAGAAGTACTCCTCCATATGGGGTATCTCGATCATGGCGAATAATATTAAAATCATGGAAGTTAAGATCAATATTTGAAGTAAGCCAAGTTTCACAAAGGGAAAATTCATCGCATTTGTTTTTATTTATCAAAACTTTGAACGAATCAATTTTTGGTAAAATACTTCTACAATTTCACTGTAAGACAGAGATAGAATCCTTCATATACGCAGTTGAATTAGGCATCGAAGGATACAATCGCTGCAAGGAGGGGCCATTGGGCAGTCAACTGCTTCAAAAATGATCTAACTGTTGGGAGAAGTACTGTGAGAAAATTCTTAATTGGATCAGGTATATTGAAGTTTTCAAAAATCCAGTCCACGATGTTAGAAAAATTCACCAATCCAGAGTTTATTTGATTATCTGGGTGTGCAAATGGAACAACTGGGGTTTTAGATGTTCCAGGAAGTGCTGGGAACTCCTTCTGGGACTTTAAATTTGCAAGCCCAGGAGGTGTTTGCTTCGGCTTTTCCGCAGCACTTTTAGATTTGTTCGTATTATTCATTCCATCTTGAGAAACCTTAGGTCCTTTCCTGGGAAGCTTAGGAGAGGAAAGATTTTTCCTCTTTCTAGTCTCCCCAAGACAGGCAAAAGAAGTTCCCTCTAGTGGTTCGTCAGAGTCGGTTTCATCTGAAGACAACAGCTCAAAGGGGTTCGATGTTATGGTAGAAGTGGTATCTCAGCGTAAGAACGCTTTGAGCGCTCCTTAAGAGACCGTTTAATTTTATCTCTGCGTTGCATGTACACCGGGCATGTGGAAAGCTCATGCAGATTTTCCCCGCAGTGAATACACTTTTCAGCGTTTACACTGCAAGAATCTTCCGCATGAGTCTCCCCACACTTGCCACACCGTGCCTTATTGCAGCTGTATGGCCTAACTGCTTGCAATTGGTGCAATTCATAACACGGGGCACATACAAACGCACAGGCAGACGAACCTGGTTGATAGAAACGTGGCTAGGGAGTGCAGATCCGGCAAACGTAACGCGAAACGAGTCTGACGGAGTGTATACTTTTTTACCGGAGACGAGCGACATGGACCGTAATTGCTTAACATCCAATACTTTCGCCTCGGTAGTGGATTTTTTGAAGCAGCCGACGCCGCTTCCCAGAATACACTCAACAGTCAGACTCGAATCGGTTATTACACCGTCGATCTCCACGTCTCGTGCAGGTACATACACGCGATACTCGCGTGTAAAGAGCTCAGAGCGAGCTATATCGTTGGCCTGATCCAGATCATTGACCACGACACGGAGCTTGTTTGGTCTGACTTTTGCGATTTCGGTCACGGCCTTATATCGTGACGTCAAATCTTTCGCGATTTGTAACGTGTTCAGTGATTTTCCTCCTGGTTTGGGCCTCATGTAGAGAACCAGTGGACCCGTTGATCCGTCCGGGTAGAGCCTGGGACGAGGATTGACTAAAGCAGGGACAGAGGGAGGGGGGGGTGAACAGGAGGGACAGGGTCGGGTGGAGACGGGGGATCGGGGGCTAAGGGATCCACATCCATTGCGCTCAAACTAGCGCAACAGTACAGTGGCAAAGAATCACGTACCTCTTTTTTGTTGTCTTCAATAGCACAATCACCGAGCCTTTCGGTGCTGGAACGGGCAGCTTCGCAGCGGCACAGCTATAGCACAATAGCAGGATGACCTTCGGATTATCAGTTTGTCTTTACACCGCACTTCGCACTCTTTGAAACACGACCGAGTAACAATGCTTCTTTTCTTCTTCACACGGTAGCGACTTTATAGCGAGAAAATCACTGAATGCGTCCGTTTTCGTCGAGCGTTCGGGACGGAATGAGGTGTTCGTTGTCCATCTAGATTTCTTATCCCGACACATTTTGGCTCGCAGCAAAAAGCCTGTGCGGGATGCGTTCAGTTTCTTGTAGAATTCACGTGTTGAGAACGATACAGCTGTTCCTTGTCTGGTCAACGGCTGGATAATGCGTACCATCGGTGCCAAATGCACCTACAGGAATACAATAGACCTCACGCGGTGCCAGCTGGGATACGAGCAACCAACAGAAGATCGGATCTGTATTCCAGGTTAGGAGCGGTCGATTACCGTCCTCGTGACAACGTGGGACTCTAAACAGTGTTGTGTACGGTAGCCCTGCGGCGAGACAGGGGGTTGATGCGCAGTCCTTACAAACCGCCACCGTAAAACAATCACAAATAATGAACGAGGAACAAAGAAATTCGAAATGAACTAAGGATTGGAAAATCGGGACGTGGAACTGCCGGAGTCTCAATTTCCAAGGGAGCACACGAGTGCTTTCCGAAGTATTGAAATCCCGCAGGTTGGACGTCGTAGCACTGCAGGAGGTGTGCTGGTAAGGCTCAATGGTACGCACCTGGGATTCGCATGTTCCGAGATGGTCACTACCAGAGCTGCGGCAACACACATGACAGCTTTCATAGTGCTGGGCGAGATGCGGCAACGGGTGATTGGGTGGCGGCTAATCATGTACAGGTATGTACAGGTTGAAAATCAAGGGCCGGTTCTTCAACATCAGCATCATAAACGTGCACAGCCCTCACCTCGGGAGTACCGAAGACGACAAGGATGAATTCTAGTTGGAGCGTGAGTAGGACCACTGTCAAAATATCCAGATCATCACCGGGGTTCCAACGCCCAGGTTAGCCAAGAGGAGGAATAGAAACCGACGTTTGGAAGGTTCAGCGCGCACCAGCTGACCAACGAAATGAGCCTAAGACTTATCGACTTTGCTGCCTCCAAGAACATGGCTTTGCGTAACTAGCACCTGTTTCCCAGCTCAACCTCCTACATAAGTACACCTGGAGATCGCTAAAGGTATGTTTAGACTATCTGATTTTTCTATCTGATTCGAGCTGATTGCTCGAAAATATATCGAATGCAATGTTGGTTTACGTTTACATCTATTCGATATTGTGATTCGAATTGCCGTTCGATATGTCGAATGGAATAGAATCGTTTCTATTTTTCGTTCGACTCCAAGAACATAGCAACCTTTGAATTTTTTTTCAGTTGTTTGTTCTGGCTTTCCATAACAAACACCATTTTCGTTTCTTTTGTGCTGGCAAATATTAACATGGAGAAGAAAAAACCAGACTGAAGCTGTATCCAGCAATAAAAAAAATTCATTTGACAGTTCTTCCTTTCGACTTGTACAAGCAGTGTGAACACTGCCATACAAACAGGTTTGACAAAGTATGTCGAACGATAAATCAAGCAGACTTTCGATTTCTGCAGTGGTCAAAATCAAACCGACATGTCTAATAGTCTAAACGTATCTTAAATTAGACAGAAACACGGGTCGACCAAGTTCTGATTGATTTTCGGCCCTTCTCAGACATCATCAACGTTAGATTTTATAGGAGCGCTAACGTCGATTCAGACCCCTACTTGCTGATGATTAAGATGCGCCCAAAACGCTTCGTTGTTAACAACCTGCGTTACCGACTCCCGCTCCGTTTTGATATCGCGTAATTGAAGCAGCATAACGTCGCCGAAAACTTTGGGTTCGAAGCTGCGCTGCCCGAAGAGGACCAGATTAAGAAAGCTCATCTCGAGGACTGTCATCGAAACAGCCATCAACAGCATACCGCTTCGACGAACACCTGAATGTGCACCGGATGATTGCAAGAATTTGGGATACAGAACAGCTACCCAGCTACCGGAGGAGTGGAAGAATGGGGTTATCTGCCCTATATATAAGAAAGGCGACAAATTGGACTGTGGGAACTATCGTGCGATCACCGTTCTGAATGCCGCCTACAAGGTGCCTTCCCAAATCATCTTACGCTGACTCTCACCACTAGCCAACAGATTTGTGGGAAACTAAGAAGCCGGTTTCATGGAAGGACGGTCTACCGCGGAAAAATCTTTAGCATATGTAAGTATTCTCGTTACCGGCTTGCTTCGTCTAATCAGGACTCGCGACCGTTCACCCTCGATATTCGCTTTTAACTCCTCTGAACACTTCTGTGCTTATTGCCACCACCTCGTTATTCTAGTACCGCCAAAACTCTCCACATACACAGTTAGCGTTACTCACTCAATTTATCTTACAGCATATACACATGGCTGAGTTCGTTTCATCACAACTCTACACCATACAGCAGATTCTCCAGAAATGCCGTGAATACAGAACTCCCACGCACTACCAATTAATTGACCTCAAAACCGCGTATTCACTATGTTTAGACTGATAAAGGCTATGGTGGATAGGACGCAGTGTTGTGTGCGGATTTCGGGTGGATTGTCAGGTTCATTTGAATCCCACAGGCGGCTTCGACAGGATGATGGTTTCTCCTGCCTGTCAGTCAACATTGCGCTACAGAGTGTTATAAATCGAGCGGAATTCAACACGTGGGGTACGATTCTCAACAAATTCAGTCAATTCGTTTGCTTTGCTGATGATATGGACATTGTCGGCAGAACAACTGCGGCGGTGGCAAAACAGTACCCCAGACTAAAACGAGTGGGTTGCAGATAAATACGTTCGAATCCGACAGACAATGTCTAGGCAGTAGCATTACGATCGACAGAAATAAGTTCGAGGTATTCGACGAGTTTGTCTATCTTGGCTCACTGGTAACTGAGTGCGATGATACTAGCCATGAGATCCGGGGGCGTGTTATCAGTGGTTTTGCCTATTATAGGCTCTCCCAGGAATTGCGGTCGAACCGGTTGAACAGGCTAAGCCCCCGTACGAAGTGATTGCAGAATTAACGCTGTTTTTTTTTACGCGGATTCCGGAATTTACGCGTTTTTTTCACGCGGATTCCAGAATTTATGCGGTTTTTTCACGCGGATTCCGGAATTTATGCGGTTTTTTTTTACGCGGATTCCGGAATTTACGCGGCACGTATCCCCCGCGTGAAAAGCGACTTCAGTGTACTCGGAGTTTTCGATTGACGGGTACTAAGGACGATCTTTGGCGGCGTGCAGGAGAATGGAATATGGAGGCGGAGGATGAACATGAAAAACGGCTTCAAATGAGTTCAAAAACGAACTCGCTGGTACGTCAATTTCTCTCTACGAACCGAATAGCACCTTCCGCTGCGCTGTTGAAGCCTGCTGGGTCAAAAAGACAAAACTTTACTCAAAGCTTTCAGACCGACAAGTCGTCAACTCTTTTCAAATTGAGGGAGAAAATGACGGATAACTACATCCCCAGCGAATTTCGGAAGGACTTACATTTGTGTGAACATCAATATGCATTTCAGCAGGGTAAATCTACCAAAACCGCTTTGCCGAAAAAATATTTAGAATTTAAAGAGACAGCGATCTGTTCTTTTCTTGATATTGAGGGAGCTGTTGATAACGCCTCCTTTGTATTTATTTACACGGTTCTACAAGATAAAGGAGTCAAAAATACTACAACGGGGATAATCACAGTTTTATTGGGAGATACGTCTGTTACATTAGAGGCAACAAAAGGGTGTCCTCAGGGAGGACATCTCTCCCCTGTTATGGTCACTGGTGGTAGAGATTCCCCTCAACAACCTATTGCAGTTTGGCTACAAGAGGGCGGCTTCATAGATCCAGGCTTACTGTTTGGCGATATCTGGAGACTAAACCCGTAAAAAGTGCTCTCCGGGGTCTACGGACCAGGTATAAGAACCACTATATCCATGGGCGCAACTAAGGAAAATTTCTAGGGGGGGCTAGTTTTCATGTATGAAATTTAAAAAAAAAACGGAAAAAGGAGTTTTAATATGCTTATTTAATAACGCTTAAAATAGTGTCGTAACAGCAGAAAAAATCACTTCGGGATAGAATCTCCGAAGATGTACTGAATATTTTGAACATAGCGTCAACGCCAAACTCTTTCATCAACACTGATTTGATATTGAGGAGAGCCAGGTTTGGTAAATGGCTGGGCAGTGCTTTTTAACAGCACACCCGTACTAACTGGAATAAAATAGACCCCAGTGTGGTTCAAGGCATAATGCCCTATTCCTACCTCCACGTGTTACCGACTGTGATACGAGCAACCAAGAGAAAACCGGTGAACCGGTGGGAACTTGGTCGTATGCTGACAGGAAAGGGTAGTTGTTCTCCTTAGAGAGCAGCTTGTCTGAACCCCACAGGCTAGGGGCGGCTCAAACAGCGACTGATCCGGACCGAACGGCTGAACTATGAAATGCGGTGTTTCGCCAGCCACACCTATGGCGGCAGCCCCGTCGCGAGACTAGGCATCGCAGCCCTAGTAAGGCAGCATACTAAAATAAACATACTACGAAGAATCAAGAATTCAAAACGAACCGGAACAATAGGCAATGACCCAGCCGACGAAATAAGGACGACGATTAGAAGCATGTAAGAAGCGGTACATGTAACAGTAGATCGCTCAACGCCCCGGATGTCGACTGGATTCCGCTGGATCAGCTAGAATCCCGCCACTACGACATCGTTGCGCTCCAGGAGCTTGGCCTGAAAGGAGAGAAGGTACGGTGGATTTGTGACCGCAAGGCACAGTACCACCAAAGCGGTGGCACAACCAATGAGCTTGGTAGCGGTTTTATAGTACTGTGCAGGATGCAGAGTCGTGTGATGAAGTGGCAGGCAATCAGCGACAGGTTGTGTTTGTTGAGAATAAAAGGCTGGTTCTACAACTACACTATTCCCAATGTGCACTGCCCTCACGAAGGAAGACCTGATGCACAAAAAGAAACGTTCTACGCACAGCTGGAGAAACTTTACGATAGCTGCTCGCGTAGAGACATCAAGATCGTCATTGGGGACATGAACAGAAGGAAAGACTTATATAAGTCGGTGATCGGCCCGCACAGCCTGTACACCGTGACGAACGACAACGGCCAGCTATGCACCAACTTCGCAGCTTCCCACGGGCTGGCAGTCCAAAGTCCCTTCTTTCCTCGACCAACGTACAGCAAAACAATTGACCACGTTCTCATCGACGGCCCGTTCTTCACAGACATTACATACGTACGCACCAATCACAGTGCTGATCGGACATGACTACTTCAATACAAAAAACTACAAAACTCTGATATAACCGGTAGTCCTCTACGGAAGTCCTCTTGGTGTTTTCGAACGGAAGGTGCTGTGGACTATCTACGGTGGAGTACAAACGGACGACGGATAACGGCGACAGCGCATGAACTATTAGCTACAAGCGCTGCTTGGAGAGAACCCCATTGCGCACCTGGCGAAAGACAATAGGTTGCGGTGGGCCGGTCACGTCGTAAGGATGCCGGATGACAACCCTGTGAAATCACTTCTCTTCAGCAAACCCTACCGGCAACAGAAAGTAAGGGGCGCAGGAACTGGTGAAACACAGCCCAAAACCGAGTAAAATGGCGACAACTTCTTGATACAGCACGAGTTACTACAGCTCTTGTCTGACTGGTAAGATGAGTAAGAGAGCAAGGCTTGAGAAACGATCCTGGGTGCAAAACTAGTTCTTAGCCAATGAATGACGACACCTCAATTTGTGTTGATTAAACACTTTCTAGAGGGGGCTGAAGCCCCCCCCCCCGTAGTTGCGCCCATGACTATATCTTTGAGTAAGTGACCCAAGCAGAGGTATACGCAATATACATCTGTGCTACGATACGTCTAATGCGAAACTATAAGACTATAGCTATTTTGGATGAGTACAGCCATCGGGGTCAGCTACAGAAGACAACCATTCCTGTCGCAGTGGCACTTTTATATAATGTCCTTTAGGCATACATTTTTGAGTACTTGAAAAAAGAAAAAAACTAATAGTGAATAAAAACTAAACGTACAATCAGGCCTGTGATATTTTTCAGCAGAAAAGTCAGTAATGTTTTTGCTTCCAGGAGTTTATATCAAACCAAAAGGAGCTCGTCGCATGTGTTTGAGTGTTTGTACTTATTTCATTGTGATTCGTCTGCAACAGTCCCCCCATACTTTATAAACATCCAGGAAACGTTTTTTTATTGTTTTGCTTTTGTATGTTCCGCTTACCGGCGCGCATTCGTTGTTGTCATTTTGTCCGTGAAAATAAAAAAAACTGTAAAATGGTAGAGCAACATCCATCTCAAATAGATTCTAAAGTTCTCCCTTATTCCCGACGGGGGGACAACATTTATGAAAAATGCAAAAATCCCGTATTTCCTTTTACCGTAGAATCTTCTTGATCGTCGCGCTAGTCCGTTGTCTTTCGATTGGGGCGATATGTGTTTTTTGTTGAATGGCTCTAGTCTAGTTCTTTCGTCGGTGGATCGGAATGACGGCTTTGTCGAAAGGAGATTTGTACTTGATGCCCGAATCGATGAAGAACTTATCCGGAATGCCAAGGTTGCACAGGTACAGCCGACCGGTGGCGGGTTCCGGTCCCAAGCCGTTGAGCGGTAAGATCGGCAGAAGTGAGCATTTGATTGGCAGCGACTCAAGTCCACCGGCTGGTGGATCAATGGCTAGTACCGGGGCCCGGCTTTCTGCCAGCCACTTGCGCAGTGGTTCGCTGGGGGTGCGCGATTTGATCGCAGCAATGACGAGATCTGATGATGGAAGTGCTGGAAAAAAACGACAAAAGTTAGTTCAACGTTTCGTTAGTTTTAACTCCAAACACTTACCGTTTACGTTGAACGTGAAGAGATTCCCGGTAGCTGCGTATAGCTCCAGCTCGTGGCTAGTCCGCGTCGACTTAGTCGCACAGGACACGTATACAACGACCTTCAGCCCATGGCAGGCCAGCATCCGCCCGGTCGCGATGCCAATCTCACTTAAATTCGTATTGTACGGTTCATCACAGACTACCACAATCTTCGGCCACTGGTGCTGATTGTTGGGTGTTAGACGGCGAGATCCGCCTAGCAATTGTAGAGCCAGTTCGGTGGCACCTCTGGCCAGGAGGTCGTTCTGGCGTTCCATCGTTAGGCCATGGTTTTCTGCTAGCTGCTGAACTAAAATACGTGCGTTGCGAGGAATCGAAGGGATCACAAGACCTTCGTCAGTGACGTATTCATCGGTCTGTTCTGCGGCTGATGCTGCGGTGTAAATCAGTTCAATCTGGCGGTACTGTGTGGGTTCCGATGCGAGCACATTTTCGTCGTGGCGATATTTTTTCTTCGCCGATTGGACAGTTTGCCGAACCAAATCGGGCTTCTGCTGAATGGCATCGATTTCATCCCAAATAGCCTGCTTATCAAATAGGGCAAGGTTCTTTTCGAAATCGAACTCCTCATCCATCATCGGATCATCCACCGGAGTTCCGAAGGCGGAATTCTTATTCGTGTGGCGACTTCCGTTTTGTCCGTTACCATTCCCATTGCGAGGTTTCTTTTTTTGCTGGTTATCATTTTTGTAGGTCATAAAAGAGTTCCCCTTCTGATAATTACTACCCCCACCATTAATCTCAATAGGACGACTCGTACTTTTGGCTGACCCATTTTCGAGTCCATTTTTCTGCTGCTGCTGTCCATTGGTGTTTTTAACAGGACCCGGGGATTTAGCTGCTAATTTTCCATTTCCATTTACCTGGCGCACGTCATTGGTTGGCGTTTTGTTTCGACCTGCTACTAACTGACCTCCATTCTGTTGTTTGTTGAAAATTTTTAGACTTTCCACCCCCGCTGTCACCGACTCTTCCAACTGATTGAACTGGCCCTGCTGCGCTTTGGCAGGAAATAAATTTGGCACATTTGTGCAGGGGATCAAGTCAAGCTTCTCAATGTCCTTACAGGTGAGCGTTACTTCAACATTGTTCTTCTTAAGTGGAATCCCGTTTCGCACCGCTTTCGTTATCACAATTTCTACTGGGCTAACCTGCTTGATTACACCCTGGAACACTCCGATGTCCCCACTGCACTGGATGGAAACAGATTTACCGACCCAGTTTTCACTCATGATGCTGTGTTACCTCGCGTATATTCGCGTTGCACCACAAATTGTAATGGCTTCCAGCTGTTGATTGTGGTGCAATTTTACACGTTTACTGACCCCCCACTTCCAGAAATCTTTTTACTTTAGGTAGCTGCTCTTTTTTTTTGGTGGACAGATTAGTTAACGACAGATATATCACGGTTGCCACCGACCGTGCCTAGCCAAATGCACATCTAAAGTCTAGTCTACTACACACTCTATCGATTGAAAGTAGTTTTGAACAATTTTTCACAAATTTTCAGAGGTTTTTTTGCAAAAATATTACACATTCACGCTTGCTTCGCACTGCAATCTCGCTCATTTTTTGCCTTCTTTTTTTTTTAAGCAGAGCTTTTGACAGTTGGTGAAGAGAGCAACAAAAGTGGCGTTTCAGTTGTTTCTCCGCTGTTTGTCTCTTATGATGGCTCATTGACCAAAGATTTTAAATCGTTCGTTGCAAACCATAGATAAGCATAACAAAACATTTAGCATTTTACGCAATGCAGATTCAACGAAGCGAAAGCTTTCACGAACAAAACAAAATTCGCCGAGCTCGATCAGCTGTTGGGAAATTTTCCAAGATAAATTGAGTGTATGTTTCTTTTAATTCATTTTTATGATTCTCACGTTATATGTACATAATCATATTTACATTGTTACAATAATCTAATTAAATTACGGTCTTTATCATAGTGAATCCTGATCAAAAACCCACCCCAATGACAAAAACTCCCCTCCGTAGTCTTTGTAGGGATGCAGAGGTATTATCGATCTCTAACAAAGCAAACACTACTTCCTAACATTCCTTATAGCGAATTTCTTTTTTCCACCAGCTCACCTCGTTTTGACCTGGAAGCGCACTAACTGCTGTCAAAACCCTTCTTTATTCGCTCGATTTTGACCCACTGTAAAATTTGTCAGCTTCAACCTACTACCGCACGTGCAAAGTTCGTAAACAATTATCTGGCATCTCTTTCTTACTTGCGTCATGGCGATGACGTTTCATTATTCCTCGGCAGTTTTGCCCGCACACAGTGGAATAAAGAAATTCGCTATTAATTGTTGTAGGTTTCGTGCGCACTGGCACAACTCGAAATTCATGATTCCAAGACAAACATGATTGACGAATCAGCGTTTAAAATTCTTAAAATTACCTCTATCACATCCCCGAAAACAATGAGCAAGTTAAAATCTCTTTTCTACCATCTTCGGGGCATGTTTTAATTTCGAATTCCAAAGACATATCAGTTTATAACTCAGGTTTTTTTGTGATTTTTGAAACAAGTGTTGGTGAAATAAAACATAACCGTATTTGGCATCGTTTGACATCAAAATTCCAAAATGACAAAAATTTAAGTTGTGCCGGTGTTGCACGAAACCGACGATATCCCCACCTGACTGTAAGAATGTGGCCGGCGTCGTTATCGGTCTATAAAAAATCGGGTCATTGAATGATGCACAGTGAGGAGGAAGTACCACTCTCAGTCGTTCTTTCAGTTGTTTCATTGTGCACCTTGACTGGCTCGGACCCACCATGTAGTAGCAACTATTGATATGTACTGTCAGAACTAAGCTAAGCTAAGCTAAGATAAATTTTTTGTCACGAGCTTGATTTACCGGGATAGTCAGTAAAATTGATCAAAATAAAGTGGGAAGCTTTTGATTTTTTTTTTTTATTAAAACTACTGAATAGTTACTCTGAGAGTTTTATTCATAAAAACAGCACCAAAATATCTTAATTCAGACTGCAGAAATCTGAAGCAGGGACGAAACAGTTCCTTAGGATATTGAGCGGCGGCAGAAAAAAATACAAATTATGACGTGAACAATTTTAATCTTTTTCGCTCTAAAAAGTAATGATAGAAAAACGATGATGAAGAGCTTCATTTAGAAAACTGTCCTTCACTTCTGTATCAGCATGCCTCAATTGGTATAAAATATGTTCCATTCGTCTACAATTTCGCAGCCACAAAACATAATATGGCATGCATCAAAGAGCTTAATTTTCAGTGGTTAGTGATTTTCAGGAAATTCTGCTGATGAGTTCGGTATAGTTTTGTAATTACTGAAAACTCTCTGCTTGTGATTTTTTACGGAAAGGTGATCATTTATGGAAACATCTGTAGTTTTGTTAGCCGTGCTTCTCAAATCATAAAAATTTATACTGAAAGTCAGTAATTGTTGCTGAGAATACTGAAATCTCGGTAATTTTTTTATTTGCAGGTCGAAAACTGTAAAAAAAAAATCGACCAGTAAAATGTGATTGAGTGTGTAAGAGGACAAATCACAGACAAACAGACGTACCACGAAATTTCTTTTCGTGGATCAAAATGTCGGTCAATTCAAATGAGTTTCAATTGCGCAGAATGAGGCCACCCACGGCGATGGTGGCGCTGATGTGCGTTTTCGCTTCAAATTCGGTTGACAGTTGACGCACGCCGTGTTTCAAAATAAAAACAGTAGGTAATGGTTATGCTTGCCAGAAATGCTAGAAGTTTATCTTTTGCGGAATATGTCCAGTAGGTGTCGCATCAGTGGATCGAAACCACATTTAAAAAAAATGTGTAGAGTGGGGCGTCTGTTTGTCTATGGGAAACTGTCAAAATACATCATCACTGTCTATTTTTTAAATCTTTTATGTCAAATTCGTTTCAACTGGTGGCAACTTTTTCACTTAAGCATAGAGATTACTGTTCTTTTTATTTTATCTTATTAATTTTAGACCCTTTAACAAAGTTTACAATTCTGAGCGAAGGGAAGAAATCCGGACTACTTCTTGATTAGGACGAAACTAGATAAGAAAACAAGGCAACGATTCGCCTTTATTACGAAGTAGTCCAGAAATGAAGCAATATTCAATATTCAACGGAACAATACGTTGACCAATCACACGCTCCTCGTAGAAATGAGAAAACTTTTGAGCCAGCGAAAGCAAAAAATATTTCGCTATCTTTGCAGGAATTTTGACAGAAGCTTGTTTGTCTCAGTTTCGATGCGAATCAGTCCATGAAAAGTGCACCAATACAAGCATGATTGGAAAGCTATAACATTTTCCGGTCACTTGTCAAATGTCATAGGGGTGGAAAAAAAAGTTTTCGGTGCCCGTGCCGTTGTCCAGTGCGTAAAGATGCCGAGAACGATGAACCTTGGCTGGTTTAGTTTAGCTTCGTTTCAATCCCATCTTCTGATTCCCTTCGTTTTGTGGATCCTGTAGCCATGGGACATATTTTAGTGAGTGTCATGAGACAGAAAGTGGCCACCGTGTGTCGGGTTGCTCACTATTACTTCGAGGTTATGTGATACTGTTGCGAATGCATTTTTTGTGTTTTTTTCTGATTTACTGTGCATGCCAGTGCTACTGTGCGGTTTGGACTGCACATCGGCATGGGTAGAACCAAGAAGATAGATTACTTCACAGAGGATTAGAATGGACGCGTACAGTGGAGTACATTTTCTTGTTACACCTCATTCTGTAAGCGTGACTTATGGGAATGTTTTAGGTGTAAAAAGTGGAAAACATGAAATCACCGCGTCAATACGGAGAGTTTATTAAAAACAGTTTACAATTACTATTTAATTATATCACTCCTAATAAAACTTTTTAACACATTCATTCATATACAGCTTACGCACAAAAAGTATTTAACCTAGTTAAAAATGTTATTTTTTTATAAGAATAAAGAATGTTTCTGGTGTACATAAAACAAGTATGAGGATGATTGAATGGCTTTCCAGAGGATTCGGTCATCACAACAGTTTTATCCGCACCTATTTTTTGTTCAAATTGAATACAATCTTCTGTTATTGGCAATGTGTTGAAAACCTGCTTATGGAGAGAAAAAAGAGGTGATTTTCGGAATCAATAACTCCAAAATACCCATGAAAGTATTATAAGAACAACTTAGAAATAGTTCTTCACCAGTGTAATTCAGGTTACTTGTTCATTGCGAGGAATACTCGCCACACGATCCAAACGAACGCACTGCCAGTGGCAACCGTTAGCAGACTGAGAAGGGCCGCCTTGAGCCAACTGTTCTCCATCAGTTGTTCATTCAAGCAAACGCGCTCGATGTGGTTATCGCAGTTAACGCTATCGCCTTCGTTAACGGGAGAGAAGCTAACATTGTACCGTTTGAGGATGTCGATCGCCTCTGAAACACTGTTGCGATCCAATTTGTTGTCACCGAAACTGACAATCCGTAACCGTGGCATAGCCTGGATCAATGCGGAACCATCGAGCGTCTTCAGTTCGTTTCCTTCAATGTTGAACACTTCCAGGAAATGTAACGTTGTTGGGCTGTCATAGCTTATAACGCTTATCTCATTGTAATACAACCACAGGAAGATTAAACTCTGTGGAATTGCGCCCAGTGAAAGTTGCACTAGTTTGTTATTGTTTAGATTGAGATACTTGAGCTTGATCAGTGGTTCTAAAATGCGCTTATCAATCGTTGTGATTTGATTGGCTGCTAGGTAGAGAAATTCTAAATTTGTAAGACTGCTAATATTTGCGAGGTCGGAAATGTGGTTGCTGGACAGATCTAGCGAGCTCAGAGAAGGTTCTCCAGTGCCTGCCTCGATCGTGAATCGGTCAATGGCGTTTTCAGCAAAATTGGCCTGCTGTAGCGAATGGGGTATTTCTAACGAATTCATGTATACGCTTATCATTTCCACAGCCGCTGGTTGTCCGAGTTGGTTGTACAATTTTGCATCGAAATGTGATATGACGGAACGCGCTCCGCGCATCCACCAATTGTTATGAACGCGGATTAGCGGATATCCAGTGGGAAAGATATGGCTAGTAGTGTTGCTTGGGTGATAAAAGATGTACTCCAAAACGCAGACACCGCGGAAGCTGGACGGAACACATGTGTGATTTTGAACTTTCGCATCAACCACGAGGCAGAATATGATTGTGGTCAGTAGCCTTGCAAAAAAAAAGGTTTATTAGAAACGATCAAAAGTTATCTTATAGTAATACGTACTTCACTGTCACTGTCATTTCAAAGATCTCAATCAACTGGCGTTCAAAACACAACTAGTTACACTCTAGTCAGGCTACTGCCGCATATCGCTTCTGAATGTGTACTGAAGCGCATATACTGTAATTGAATTGTATATATTTTGTTACCAGTATATTTTGCACTATTTGCTCACGCACACATACCATTGCCCACTGATTATTAGCATATTGCAATTAAAAAAAGAAATCCTTTTGACCGCGCTTAATCAAACGAGTGAGGGTAATCAGGGTGATGTTTGGTGTTCTCCAGAGTGCGAAATTTCTCACGTGACAATTATGCGAACACAAATGCTCCTGGGGGTTAGTTTTAATTTTTGTTTGTAATACTTCGACTTGAAATTTGAACAGTTTTTAACTTTGAATACTTTAGAATAAAAGCCTAGTTGTTATAGCTGGTGTAATGAAAGAAAATATGCTTATTATATACAGTAGAGTGGGGCGTCGTTAAATATAAAAAAAAAGAAACTGGCACAAAGCCAGAACCGAGGTTTTGAAGTAGAATACTTCTCTCAGGAAGTTCGGCTACATAGGGATGTGAAATGAAAATCTAAAACCGAAAAAAGGTGAAAAATATGTCCAATTTCAAATGCTAATAAATCGGTTAGTATTCGATGGATTTCCTTCGTTCTTGCAGCAATAGATAGGAAAATCTTTTAAGATTCTTCCCAAAATAGGACAATTGTAATTTTATTATTCACACTATTGTACTATTGAAAATAGTCAAGCCTTGTCAAAACGAAAAATTCGACCTCTGATTGGTCGTTATATGCTTGCTTCCCAAGCACGGTCGACAGGATCATATACCTTGCAATTGAAAACATGCTATTTGGCCTATATAAGAGCCTGTTTCAGCCGGAGCCGCTCATAATAGTTCTAGACAGCGACAACAGCAGTCGTTCTTCTCAGCAGCAGCACTAGCCCTGTGGTTGGTCACCACGTCTCAGGAGCAGCGCGGTTTTTCTCAGCGTGTGTCGCCAGACAGCCATTATTCCCCCCGTGTTGGGGCAGCATGAAGATTGCCATCAGGAAATCCAATTTTGGAAATCAAAATGCCTTTTTGAAGGCAAATAAACAAGTCATTGAAAGTTAATAATTTTTGTCAACGCAAGCAAGTATTCTGTGTTGCATCCTAGCAATTTAAATTTGTCGCACCCGTCTAATTTACTGAATGTGAAATAGCTTTCACAGTGCATGTTGTCCGTGTATCTTAATTCCCCCAATGTTAGGGCAGCTCAAAGGTTGTAATTAGCAACCGATTTTGAACAGCAAAATGCTTTTTTGAAGGCAAATAAAAAAATAATTGAAGGTTAATAATTTTCTGGCATCAACACAAGCAGACATTCTGTGCGGGATGCAATCAAATTCTGTTGTAGTTGTCTAATTTTCACTTTATTTAGTAAACCCCCCCACTGTAGGGGCAGCGCAAAGGCTGCGATCAGCATAACCGACATTGAATAATAAACTGCCCTGTTAGTACGCATTCACAAAAGCAGTTAGTTCGACTATGCAGAGCTAATATGAAGTCGATTCAATCAATCAGCATAAACAGAATTTCGTCGTCTCCCAGCTGCCAAGTTGCAACATGATGCAACACGCAACAGCGAGCAAACGAAATCGCTTGATGTTACAAACCGCAATAAGATACGGGTTAAAACCGTTGCGTGTGTGAGAGCACCATCGGTGTTTATTCGCTGGATACACTATCTACTGTCTACTGAACGCAATAATCTGCTTACATGCGACACGGGGACGGGAACATTTTCTTCAACGAAGCTGCGCAACACGACACAAAACATGTTATTTTGTTGCTTCAATGAGAGTGCTATCGGTCCGGCTCGACAAGAAATCATTTCTGTGCATCCGTGCTACGAAACTGAGGAAAAACTTTAGAAACTGAAAAAAGAGGTGGAGCTTATCAAATGATCGCTCTGAGCCGGAATGAAGTCACACATATTTCTCAAGTTATGTCATTCCACCACCTACGAAAAATAATTCATTCCTATTTTCATCCCTATATAAGAGCCTGTTTCAGCCGGAGCCGCTCATAATAGTTCTAGACAGCGACAAGTCGTCCTTCCTTAGCAGCAGCACTAGCCCTGTGGTTGGTCACCACGTCTCAGGAGCAGCGCGGGTTTTCTCAGCGTGTGTCGCCAGACAGCCATTATTCCCCCCGTGTTGGGGCAGCATGGAGATTGCCATCAGGAAATCAAATTTTGGAAATCAAAATGCCTTTTTGAAGGCAAATAAACAAGTCATTGAAAGTTAATAATTTTTGTCAACGCAAGCAAGCATTCTGTGTTGCATCCTAACAGTTTAAATTTGTCGCACCCGTCTAATTTACTGAATGTGAAATAGCTTCCACAGTGCATGTTGTCCGTGTATCTTAATTCCCCCAATGTTAGGGCAGCTCAAAGGTTGTAGTTAGCAACCGATTTTGAACAGCAAAATGCTTTTTTGAAGGCAAATAAAAAAATAATTGAAGGTTAATAATTTTCTGGCATCAACACAAGCAGACATTCTGTGCGGGATGCAATCAAATTCTGTTGTAGTTGTCTAATTTTCACTTTATTTAGTAAACCCCCCCACTGTAGGGGCAGCGCAAAGGCTGCGATCAGCATAATCGACATTGAATAATAAACTGCCCTGTTAGTACGCATTCACAAAAGCAGTTAGTTCGACTATGCAGAGCTAATATGAAGTCGATTCAATCAATTACATGCGACATGGGGACGGGAACATTTTCTTCAACCAAGCTACACAACACGACACAAAACATGTTATTTTGTTGCTTCAATGAGAGTGCTATCGGTCCGGCTCGACAAGAAATCATTTTTGTGCATCCGTGCTACGAAGCTGAGGAAAAACTTTAGAAACTGAAAAAAGAGGTGGAGCTTATCAAGTGATCGCTCTGAACCAGAATGAAGTCACACATATTTTTCAAGTTATATCATTCCACCACGTACGTAAAATAATTCATTCCTATTTTCATCCCTATATAAGAGCCTGTTTTAGTCGAAGCCGCTCATAGTAGTTCTGAACAGCGATGACAGCAGTCCTCCCCTAGCAGCAGCGGGAGCGAGCAGTGGGTACCATCGATAGCGGATAGCGGCCACAACTGTGGCATGGCTGTGAATAAGCGTAGCAGTTTCAGCGGATCTCACCATCGATAGCAGCAGGGCCAGCAGATGCAGGTACAGCGGATACCAATGGCGGCCACAACTGTGGCATGGCTACGGATAGCGTTGCAGGTGCTCAGCAGTTGGGCCAGCGTATAGCGGCCACAACTGTGGCATGGCTATGCATAGCGTAGCTGTTGCAGCGGGTATATCAGCATCGATAGTAGCAGGTTCAGCTGATGCAACGACATTCCCTTCACTAAAATGCTGTTTCAGTGTGGTAGCGGGAAGCATCAGCAGCAGGCTTGCATGAAGTGAATACATCAGCCAGCAACTTTCTCTAAGGCCTCTGCCATAGTAGACGCGAAAAGCGGCGCGAACCGACTCGCTCGGCCGCAGGTTGATGTACAGCTCTACTGATGGCTGTTCATTAACCTACAGCTGAGCGAATCGGTTCGCGTCGCTTTTCGCGTCTATTATGGCAGAGGCCTAATGGGACAGTTGTATCAGTTTGTTCAGAAGAATATTATTGTCGGTAATATTACAGAGATTCGATTGCGTAAATCCGATTTTGAATTGAACAATTGTTCTTTTGAGAACAAATAAATCACTTATTTGAAGAGTTAATAGCTTTTGGTACCAATAGCAGTATAGTGACAGCCTCAGCGGTAGATGCAGATGCAGCCGGTACTTCCCTGAGGCCGATGTAAAGGTAAATGGGAGCAGCACGGCGAAACAGTTCGGGTTATGCTGAGACGCGCGTCATTTTTCGTTGTTGATATTCCCCGCATGAAACGACGCGCTTTCGTATGATAGCGGTGGTATTAGCGGTAGATGCATTTGCCAACACTTCCTCCAGTAAAGCCGTGTCTAGTTTTCAATGGGAAAAACCTTTCTCATTGTGTTGACCGTGCGCCTTAGTCCTCACTATTAATGTAACACAGAGATGTAAGATAAACACTACATCCTATGATAAATTGAACAATTGTCCTTATAAGGACAACAAATGAATAAATGAAGATTTAATATTGAATTAGAATACTTCTCTCAGGAAGTTCGGCTACATAGGGATGTGAAATGAAAATCTAAAACTGAAAAAAGTGAGAAAAATTTCAAATGCTAATAAATCCGTTAGTTTTCGATGGATTTCCTTCGTTTTTGCAGCAATCGATTAGAAAATCTTCTAAGATTCCTACCAAATGCATGAAATTGCAATTTTATCATTCGAACTATTGTACTATTGAAAACTCTTAAGCCTTGTCAAAACAAAATTCGACCGCTGATTGGTCGTTATACCGCGCTTTCCCAAGCACGGTCGGCAGAGTTATGGACCTAGTAAATTGGGAATGCATCATTTGGCCTATATAAGAGCTTCATCAGATAATAAACAAACATTTCATCGGATATTAAATTGAACAACTGCAATTTGAAGAACACAAATGATTATTTGAAGGGTTAATATTTTCTCGTTTTGCGCTTTAATCCAAAGTTAATTATCTTCATCTACATGCATACTCTGACTATTATTACGTGTCTGCGTCGCTTAGTGTTTGGCTACGGTCATGCAGAACGCAAATAACGGCGCGATGCGATTCGGCAAGACGAAATCTGTTGAAATGTATAGCTCTACTTCGCCTTAAAAAGAGCTGTACATTTCACCACGGTAAGGCGAATCGCATCGCGCCGGCATTCGCGTTCTGCATAACCGTAGCCTTTGTTCCGTTCCCGTTTAATGATGTCGTTAAATGTGCATATTACAATTCGGCAGCACTTCAACTTCTCATTTGCACAAAATTTAAAAATATCCAATGAACTTCATTCAAAATATCAGACAAAAAGAAATTACAATACTGCCAATGAACGGTCAACGTTCATTGACTAGGAAAAATGACTGACACGCAAGCAGCCAGGTTATCTTTCTTGTAAAAGTATTCTACTTCAACCTTGCGGTCGTGGCTTTGCATACAACCTTCTTGTGATTTTTTCTTTTCTATTTGAGACCACAAACCATCCTAAATTTATCGGAAGTCAATTGGTTTTGTCTTCGCTTGGCGCATTGCATTTCAAATTTGTGTGAAGATTTGTATGGGAAAACCTTCTTTTTGGCATTTTTCATTTAGAAAGCTTAAAATGGCCTAAACCATACTTTTTGTAACTTCAAAAGATAGGTCTTTCTTGGTTAACAACTTTGCAGAAGGCACCAAAAAGCTGGGATGTCCCTAACAAATGCTAGAGCTGTTAAAAGTTGAGTATGTCGAATTTAATGGTAAAAATCAACATTTCCGCCAACACTACCAGTGTACCGCCGTCAGTCAGATTCATATCATAAATTAACCTCTGAAAACATGTTGTAGATCCTACCAGCCCCTGGAATATTTACCTAAATTTGCTTTCTTAGTCCAGCTAAGTGTATAAACTTGATACGACAGGTAACTTCTGATAGAAATCCCACTGACGCTTGTACACTGGTAGTGTTGGCAGAAATAATGATTTCCAGCATCAAATTCGACGTACTCAACTTTCAGCAGCTATACCATTTGTTGGGGACATCCTAGGTCCTCAGTGTCTTTAGAAAAGGCATCTAAAATATTATACTTTAACGTAATTAAGTGCATACATAAAGCATTACTATGCTCTCTAGAAAGGGAAAGGCAAAAAAGTCGGTTTTCCAATACGAATTTTCATACAAATTTGAAATGCACTGCGCCAAGCGGAGACCAATCGACTTCCGATAAATTTAGGTTTGTTTGGGGCCTAAAAGAAACCCAAAAAACCTTGATTCTAAATCGATCACTTTGCCCCACCCTAATAAATATACAGTCCCTTCACAACTATGTGTCAGACAATGTAAAGCCTGAATGCTGGAAAATACAAAATCGGAGAAATGATCAATTACCAATGTTTCAGCGTCAATTTCTTTGTCCTGATGTGTTCTTTCGATCATCAATGGGCTGCACTTCAATCGATCAATTAATCAATCAAATTCAATCGATCAATCAATCGATTGAAATGTTAAATAATACTTGCATAGCAAAGGACACAATTAAGGGTCACTTTTTCATGTAATTCAAGTAAAGTTATTTTTTTACAGTTCAGTTCAAATGCATCAAGCATCTTTGTGCAAAAACATCGAAAATATCTACAATATTGACTGTCCCACAAATGTGTGAAAAATAAACCATTGTCACAATTTCGGGTCACCTCTCGTAATGCCCCGATCAAGGTTATTATTTTTTACCTGCTTTTTGTGACATTGGCAAATCAAAATCACTTCAGATACCTAAAAAAGGGTTCAATAGATTTAAAATAATGCAATAACTAATTAAATCTTCGAGCAGTGGGTCGACGCCAAATCCGGCCAGAAAACCGGGTCTTCGCCTTTATGGTATTTCTTGATGAACGATGCAACTTCCGGCAGGCACTTCGTACTATAAATTTTCCCATTCACGGCCATGCCGCAGCGAGAGAAGAGCGGCTTTGACATCTCCTTCTCGCTGATTGTCAGCCACAGCAGCACCTTCATGGGGAACTTGGTGTGTTAAATGAACTTCACCTCGGAGCTTATTCCTTCGTGGAGGAAGTAAAATACGCAGTGCCCTGCCAGTCGTTACCATCCATGGTGAGATAGGTCTCGTCGTCCATCACGACCGCCACGTTGTGATTTGCCGGGAAAATCGACTTGACCATCTTATTCAGCCGCTGCCGCTGCGTCATTGCCAACAGTTCCGAGACTAGTGGACGGAACTGCCGCTTCCTGACATGTATGTCCATGTTCACCAGATACGTTTCCACCGACTCCGGCTTGCACCAGTTTCCTGGCTAAGCGCACCAGCGATTTTGCATCTTTTTCATCGGTCTTAAGACCCAGTTACATACACGGTGTAACGACGGCTCCTCCATACAAAACAGAAGGCGTGATGGCGATCGGTTGCAGCTTCTTGTGGCTCAGGGTAGTAGGCCGCCTCGGCACCGGGCTTTGTTTCGATGCTATGATTGTTGTCTAATATGTAGTGCCAAGATGTTGTATATTCCGGACCAACAAAGTGCCGCACGATGTCCGTTTTCAACGCGGCAAGGTACTGTGTTTTTGAACGCGCCCTCTCTGAATGGAGTAGCTTCACTGTTTTCACCATCACGGTTAGAGTTCGACTGATAGAACTGTCACACTTTTTCTGCTGACTTATGGGTTACTATGATTGAAGCTGCATGCTGTTTCGTCAGTGTGTGTGAAGATAAACCCATGAAAACAAAATATAACCACTTCCCTGGCCACTTATCAATCAACAGAAAAAAACATACATTGCAAATAAATTTGAAAAGAAATAATTGAAGAGGTTGCTTAGAAGACACGACCGCAAGATAACCGTAGACCTACGACAGCCTGTTTCATGTCAATAATTTTTGCAATAGGTTCAGGAATACACTCGATTAGAGTTAATCAATTTAATGGTGCGAAACGGTAAATTTTATTGACAGTTCTCTTTTACTGTTATTTTTATTAATTTATTAATAACCTCGAAGGAAAGCGAATCGTTCGAAAATATGAAACTGAAATCTGCTAAATGAAAATTATATGCAAAATTTTAACTTTCTATTAGAAAAATAGGTTCCATGAAAATGAAAATGGTAATATCATACGCTAATTTTCAAACCCGTTTTTCTCGAAACTGGGAATTATGATTTGGGTAAGATTCGGACTAAAATGACGGTATGCTATTTTTTTAAAATCATTTTGCAAACTGACATCGAACCAATCACGGGCGCTCTATTTCCCTACTATGTCACTAACAGATCCATCCTCAAATAGGTTCGAATCTCAGTAATTACTATCCCGCTTCTTCTGCTAAATTCTGTGTTGAAATCAAATATTACCTAGGTACTGCGGTTTACAACAAAAGTGTTGGTTTTCGATAGAATTAAGATTATAAGTAGAAATTGTGGTATATTACATACCAGTAATCAAGAACATACATTAGATGTATTACTGTGCCTTATGGTATTCACGTTGCTATCAATTGACTGTAACTAAGTATGGGTCATTCATTTTTTTTTCCTTTTGATATTAAACTCACAAGTATTATAGTACGAAGTGGAAAACTCATATTCACTGATTTAATTGATAATGTGGTTGTTGCTAAAAGGAGGTTGATTTTGGTTTCTATAAAACCGTTACTTATTCGAATTATGCCTCCTTTCCCGATTTCTTCGAGTCCTTTTCCACCACTTTGTTTTCATCGACTCCCTGGTGACCAGGAACCTAGCATAGTGAGATTTCCTTATCCTTCACCTCTTTTTAAATTTTTGAATGTAAGGGTGGCGTGGTTTTCCTTTTACTAGGTCCTGTACGCAACTTGCTGAGTCTGCAATGTTATCTTCACAGACTCAGCAAGTTCTATTTTTAATTTTTCTTGCTGCTTTCGCAATTGCTGCAGCTTCCGCAGAGTATACTGAGCAGTAGTTATGCAGACTTCTACTTACCGGGCAGTTTGGACCCAAGATGCCAACTCCTACTTTGCATTGAGTATTCATTTTGTACATGGCTGTTTTATAAATGTTGGGCAATTAACCGTCCTTGATCCACTTCAACTCTCTTTTTTAAAAACCAGTAAATTTTCGGGCTCGATTGAAACCACGGTCTCTCTAATTTAGTAAAGATTTTCGTGATCTTTGGGAGTTTTTGGTCGGTTAGTGTCTCTAGCGCTTGATTAGTTTTGTCCCATATTGTTTTGGTTGTAGCTTTTTCCCTTTCCATAATTCTGCAAGCCTTTTTTGCCAGTGTTAAGATTGCAATAAATCCCCACGGAAGTCGTCCTGCTTCTACCATGTTGAATTGGTGTTAAGTTTAGTGAAGCGGACAATGTATGTAGTTTTTCGAGAATGCGAAAATGAACGGGAATAGAAGGTGTGACTTTAAGGCTTAGAAAAAATTTTCCCTTGTCCAGACGGGTCACACCTTCTATTCCTGTTCATTTTCGCATTCTCGAAAAACTACATACATTGCCCGCTTTACTAAACTTAAAATGTAAGTCATATGACAAAAATGAAATTAGTTCGTAAAGTGAATTGGTGTTGTTCGGAGAACGCCGGACGCTCTCCGGATAGTAGCGTTGTAGGTTGGGGTTAGCTGCACGACGTTCTGCCACCTTAGTACTTCGAGTCCATAGACCAATTTAAAGAAAACAGTTGCGCATCCGATTCTTTCAAGTGTTGCTCTGTCCTCCCATTGCGCAATATCTTTTAGTAGATTTAGACGGCTTCTGCAGTCTTCCACCAACTTATTAGTGTGGTTGTTGAAAAGGCATTTTGAAGTAGAATACTTCTCTCAAGGAGTTCGGCTACATAGGGATGTGAAATGAAAATCTAAAACCGAAAAAAGTGAAAAATATGTCCAATTTCAAATGCTAATAAATTGTTTAGTATTCGATGGATTTTCTTCGTCCTTGCAGCAATAGATTTGAAAATCTTCTAAGATTCTTCCCACAAGAAGATAATTGTAATTTTATTATTCACACTATTGTACTATTGAAAATAGTCAAGCCTTGTCAAAACGAAAAATTTGACCTCTGATTGGTCGTTATATGATTGCTTCCCAAGCACGGTCGACAGATTCATATACCTTGCAATTTTAAACATGCTATTTGGCCTATATAAGAGCCTGTTTCAGCCGAAGCCGCTCATAATAGTTCTAGACAGCGACAACAGCAGTCGTCCTCCCTTAGCAGCAGCACTAGCAGTGCAGTGGATACCAGCAATGGCGGATAGCGGCCACAGCTGTGGCGTAGCAATGGATAGCGCACTATTAGCAGCGGATCCCAGCAACGATAGCAGCTGGGCCAGCTGATGCGGGACAGCGGATACTAATGGCAGCGTATAGTGGCCACAACTGTGGCATGGCTATGGATAGCGCACTAGTTGCAGCGGATCTCAGCATCGATAGCGGCTGATGCAGTGAGGCACTTTAGTGAAATGCAGTCTCTGTGCGATAGTGGGCACTAGAAAATGCATTCAATGAAAAGTTGACCCATTTTGACAACACGTGAGCCATCTAGTATTGAGTGTTATATCAGCATTTCACTGTTTACTTTATCACAACGAATACTTTGTTCGCACTGTCAGTGATAACGCAAAGATGTAATCGGCATCTTATCCGATACTAAATTGAACAACAAATTGTTCTTTTCAGGATGAAATAAAAACTTGATTAAAGCGTTAATGTTTTCTCTTGAGTTAATTTACATTTTTAAATTTGTAAAAGTTATAAATTTTACTTTATTTTCGTGTCTCAGAACGTACTGAATTATCTTTTCCTTCAGTCATGAGCACGACATCCGAAAAAAATTCGTCCCAAAATTTAAAAATTGTCAGGCCCCAACCATGACAAGCAACTTACAATATTATTGAAAATAGTCCATCCTTGTTGAAGCGCAAAATTCGATTGATCTGATTAGTCAACGTTTATTTACTAGAAAAAATGACTGACACGCAAGCAGCCGGGTTATCTTTCTTGTAAAAGTATTCTACTTCAACCTTGCGGTCGTGGCCTTGCACACAACCCTCCTGTTATTTTGTCAAATATCACATTCTGGGTCCTAGTGGTTTTGGGTCTTTGAGCTATCTTGACCTATCTTCCCTCCTTCCAGGTGCAATTTCCAATAATAAAACTCGTCGGTGTAGACAAACGATTAATTATACTAATCTTACGTATTCTAAATGTATTCATGACCAAATTGGAATGATATTCGAAGAATTCCGTTGATGAATCATCCAAAAATTCAAAATATGTAGAAAAAAAGAAAAAATTTTAATGTTTTTGACTTTCGCTGTTTGTGAAAGTCAAACTTGAGAAAATTCCGAATATTTTCTATGTGGCCTGCGGCAGACTTTGCAGGGTTAAAATCAAATACTCTTCCTGTTTTAGGAAGCCAATATAATAAGCTCTTAATTGTATGCAAACATATCATAATAGATTTAGTAGGATTTTATATATTTCAGAAAAACTATTTTCCTTCATTTTTGAAAGAGGTTACTTTGGAGGCGTTTTTCAACATGAACCGTTTCTTATTCATATCAAGATTTCATTGAAAAACTATGAAAATATAGATCGAAAACTATAAAATCATGTGCTCAAAACTTCCTAAATATGAAATTCGCATTTTGGTATTTTGACACCTTCCAGCTGACAATAATTTGGGATTTTTATCTATTTTGGCCTTTTCTGACCTTTAGAAGCACTTTTCAGCGATTAAGCGAAATATTTTTCAGCGAGCTCTTTGGGTTTTTTTATTTCGCCCTTTTTTGGCTTTTAGGAAAGTTTTTCAGCAGTTTTGAGGTTAATTTGTGATAATTTTTTATTTTTGTTTTTTTTTCTGGCCTAAACTTGGAATCATTTTCTATTCAGGTCTCTAGAAGCACTTTTTGTCAATCTTGTATTAAATTTTTTTAATTTAAATTTTTTATGTATTCTAAACCTAACTTCGGATCATTTTCTGTTTTGACCTTTTCTGGCCTGTAGAAGCCCTTTTCGACGATTCTGAGCTTAATTTAGAATCAATTTTCAACAAACTAAGGTACTAAATCCTTCAGCTGTGGTGAACTCGCTGCTTGCTCAAGGTTAAGCTATTGGAATCAAGCGAGGCATTTTTCAATTGATTTTTTTTTGTAATCTCTGGTCGTAAGCATTCGCATGAAATTCGCTTATATTTACTAATAATAATCCCACTATTTATGAGCGGGGGCCTAGTGTGGTTGGTTACGTCTCCGCCAACCACGCTCGACGCCTGGGTTCGAATCCCACCGCCGACATAGGTGTCGATGGTTGTTAGGTGGCGTGATCTACTCACAACCAACCCAACTGGTCTAGACTCAGTCCTAGCCGGCACCGGGAGATTTTCTGAGGCGAAAAATCTCTGGGATCACGCCTTCCATCGCATGAGGAAGTAAAGCCGTTGGCGCCGGTCCGTTAAGAAACGGGTAGTAAGTTAGGGTCCTGGGTGGAGTCGCCTCCCTGGGCGTCGGTGATTGGCACAACAACAGTGGCGGAACCAAACCGACGGAAAAAAAGCGAGAATAAAAAAAAATCCCACTATAACTCAAAGGTAAATATCATACTAGGTTTGATCAAGCGTATTTTGTATATTTTTGGACCTTCCATTAGAACACTGTATATTTTCAAGTTAGGTCAAAACTGAAAAACTCAAAAATAAAATCGGTGCGATCGATTTTTTCGCACAGAGACAAGTGAGATCAACAGTATTTGGAATTTAAAAAGCCTGGGGAAGACATAAAACAGTATACAATCCTCAGAAAGCGCTGAAAAACATAAAAATGGCTTAAAAATATTCGCAAATTTTGGGAGAAGAAACCCTGAATCCGCTGGATTATTTCCTATGCGGTGTCATTAAATGGGACATTAAATGGCGCTTCTTTAAAAGAAAAATCTCGGAGGTAATGACTGAATTAAACCGCGACATGTTGGAACAATCTTGCAGCAGTTTTCTGAAACAAATAACGACAGCCATCAAGAAAACAGACATATTTTCCCAATAAAATCATTGAATAATAGCAAATTATTAAAAAAAAAAGCAATTTAACAAAGAAATTAAAATGTTTTTTGTTGAAAGTAGTTGTAAAAGCATGATTATTTAGTCCACAAATCTTAATAAACTAGTCAGAAAAGGTTTATATTTTCTAGTCGTGCGCATTAAAATGACCAAATGAGTATTAACCACCTAAAAAAATGCTGCTCTGCTCACCCAACCTAAGGCCTATTTATTATTCAGCGTTCTCATATTACCAGGACTTCTGATTGGCAATAATAATCAGATTTGAACTCAATGTTTTATGCAAAATTTTCACAGTTTTTTTTCTCAGAGCCTGGGTAGTTTTTTTTTGCTCTAACAAAGCATTATCTAATTAAACATTTTCTAATCTACAAACTTAAAAAACAATCGTAATAATTCTACTGCTTCATAACCCTTTGATAATCTGCTTCAGATCCTGAGGGTTTCATGGCTCTGAGCCACAACAGAGGCAGGATAATTTTTTTAGTTCTTCAAATACCGAGAAGTCACGGTGGGTTTGAACCACACAACGACATATGTTGCTCAAACCAGCGAAGGTAAAGCTACAGTCCCGAACCAACCCAAGCGATATGCTATTCACAATCTGCAATCTCATCGAGTTCCATTTATTGCGCCTAACAATGACGCAGCATAAAGCAATGTTTGGAGCAAAGGTTTATAATTTGTTTGAATTGAAATGAAAATGTAGCCCGAAAACCAAGCGTAATGCACACAGCAGTGTTTGTCTGCCTTCCATGTCTTATTTAACTCATCGTTTCCTACGAATGCAATTAATTGAGTTGAAATCGGGAAAAAAGTTGCGGAACAGTCATCCTCTGGTAATAGTGGTTTCGATTCTGGTAACTTTTTCTTGCTTTCGATAACAAAAGGTAAAACTGAGTTCAATCCACAGATACCCTTTTTTCCCCTCCGTATAATTCGATGCTTGTGTGATGCGGCCTTTCATTTACATATCTGGCGAACCGCGAAGCGAACGTACAGTGGCTGAAAACTTTGCATAGTTTAGTTTAATCTGCTTACGTTCCTGAATCCGCTTAGGACACAATCGGAAAGCTCTGACATTTGGCGGAGAATCACAATATTGGCGATAACCCAAGGCGTGAATTCGATTCCGTGTGCGAGCGGACTTTCGAATCGGAAACTGTCATTCGGGGTCTGTTTTTGTGAGGTTTGACCAAATCGGTAACGAAATGCAAATCGATGCTCGTTTAGTGTAATGCTGAGTCAAACTTTAACGGGCCTCAATGTGCTGCGAAAATCTAATTAACATTTTCTTGCAAACGTTTTTGTCCTTTTGGAGAAATATCGCTCCCAAGAGAAACTTCTGAAGTATGTATTAAATCGCTTCAACATAAAATCAACCACAGAAATCAAGATACGATTTTCCCACTTTCTCACACATCATTTGTCGCAGGATTCGAACAGGAAATCGATGAATATCTGTGATTTTTTGCATATTAGCAGCTATTTTTCACTGGTGATAAATCGATACTATTCTACCGTATTTCCTAATCGCTGTGAATAACGGAGAGTCAAGCCTGGCCTGCAAGTGTTTCAACCTTCCAAGCAGAAAAAAAACACGGATAGCTTTCCTAATCCGGAGAGCGACAGATGGTACAATCAAGTTATTTACCAGGCTTGATTGCGGTGCTGAACCGGGATTAGCAACTGGCAGTAGCTGGGTTTCGCTCTGTCTAATACGCCCCCTGGTAGAGGACTATCGCAGGCGTTTCCCAAAAAGGATGGCGGCTTCGTTGGGATGCAAAACAGACACCTTCACTGGTCTGACTTCATTCGTAGAAAAAAAAAGCAAGAATGGATGTTGTACTACCTACCTACTGCTGCAGAATATCAATTTGACTGCGCGGAGGAAGGAAAGGACACCCCAAGGTAAGGGGAAGTGGATGCTGGATGTCGCGCCTCGGCACCGACTGGCGCGAACTGAGTTAGTAGGGCAACGATTTCACAGGAAATGTTGAAGCCTATCATCTGCTAGATCACGGATACCGAACGCGAAAAGAAGAAGGCGAAGGATAATTTGCTACAAGCGACCGGCACGACTTTGATTAAACCCAAACGATCGGCGAATGATTGGAGGAAATTCGATTAATAAAGTATCTATTTTGAGTAATCAAAGTTATTGAGCAGGTGTTTAATTTCCGATTTATTTAGGCTCCAGCTGAGCTAAACGTAACAGTAAATTAATTATACCTGGTATCTACCATTGTATCAATGTATATCAATAAACTTTTTGTATACTTACAAAGATATGATGCTTGTATGACTGGAATCCCTAGACACTTCTCATTTGTTTGCTAAGAGTATACGCGAAGTGCATTGTCTAATGTTAGCATCTCGAATGAATGCTATCCTTCTAGTATGACGCACAGAGAATCTGTACCTTAGAACTTAGCATTATTCAGCATTTTATGTGTACATAACGAATGAAAAAAATATGAGAATAAAATAAATAAAGATTCCAGCCAGTCGAAAGAAGACTATCAACATCCCACACACAAAAGCTTCAAGTGCATCCCTCATGCATACTTTGAACTTGATCTGATAAGTTTCGTAAGTTATACCGGAAAAACAGCTGCATAACAGAAACCGGTGAACCGAACCTAATAAATGTTGGCTAATCAAATGCCATCGAGTGGAATTTTCTCATCTTTCTTGAACAGCAGAGGGGTTAGAGATTAGTTTAGCAATCTGTATGAAAATTTTGTTCGAACTTTAAGAAACCCCTCCTCTTCGTTTGTCTATATCAACTATCTATTAAAATGTGCATAATTTTGCTGCAATTTCGATGCGTTTGGTCACTTTCAAGAAGAAAATAAAATAAATTTCTCTGTCTCATACTAATGCTTGAACCCACTAAGCTAGGTTCTCGGGGTTGTTCCTCCGCTTACCGCATCAATGGTACTTGGATGCATCGGAATGGTTTACTTGAAGGCATTGTTTGCTCGTACGATGGCTTCGATGTCTGACGGACGCTGCTTTACTGGAGTGCTGCGAGAATGGAGTGCACCTCAAAGGGCCTGCGTTGTTGTTGTTGTTGTTGCTACTGCATGGTTTCCATACCAGGCAACCGAAGGGAACTTGACAACTGGCAGTTCAAAGGCGGCTCCTTTCCAAGACGATTACTCGCTCCATTAGATTCTCTGATCAGTTTGCGCAAATTTTATCTGGGGCCATGCTTTGAAGTGGTTGCTCCGCTGCCCGGTTGCTGTCTGGCCGAACGATGTTTCTCCTGGGTGAAGATGCGGTAGATGTCCTTTCCTCTTGCGGTATAGTAGAGGATTATCCGTTGTTTTTCTTGTCCTTCGGACAAATCAGGCCGTGTTGCAGTAACTAAATTCGTATTAGGTTTTATAGTATATTTCATATGGTACCGTGCTGGATCGAAGCCCGTACAGTATCGGAATCCGTACACCTTGATGTTTTTCTTCAGTTTTAAGCTTTATAAAACTGAAAATTCATATGATAGTTACATGTACATATCCGTTGAGTTGTTGGCCTTCTGTTAAATTAAACTATGCGCCAGTAGGCCATGAAATAAAAATATTAAAAATGAAAAACCAATCGTGTATCGGTTTCAGTTGTCATTTCATTGTATCATTAGAGAATTGACTAAGGAAACGTTTTTCAGATAAAAACGATTTTCAAGTGGGATATAAGTGTTTAACCCTGTGAATCTTTTTGAAATTGATGGAAAAGGTAAGTCTTTTCATTTTCGAGCTGTATATTGTCTAATAAATAGTGTAAGTTGTATTTATTCAACAAAAACTGTGCCGTACGGTTTTTGATTCTTGTTATTTGCTTGAATCGAAATCCGTACAGCGTGTGTATCATGCATATATTGTTGAACTTTCTTTTTGTTTTCAGCATATAATGGAAGAAAACAAGTATAAATATACGGCAAACAATTTTAAACGAGCTGTGACTGAGGTGCGCAAGGGAAAGTTGTACCGGGAAGCTTCGAAAGGTTCCGGCGTTCCGGTTACTACGAAACGCTATGAAAATTGCACTAATTCAGCTGATATCAAAAATTAGAAAACCGTGTGAAACTTTAGAAGCCAGTTGATCCTCAAAATATACTTATTCGGTAATTTAAAGATAAATTATAAATAAAAGATGTTCATTTTTGTTGTTTTGATTCAGACAAAAAACTGTGTCCGGATTTCGATTCAAAACATGTTCTATTTAAACATGATTTTTTCGATTTTGGAGTGATTTTAATCATTTTGCTGGAAAATAGTGATAAAATATAAGTGGACCTATAACTAAACATGTCAGTTTAAAGCAATATGTAATTTCTTGATTTTATATTGACCGTCGAAGATTATCATGTGCTTAGGTGTACGGATTTCGATCCAGCACGGTAGTATCGGCGCAGGAAAAATTTCATATGTCGAATTTGGCGTCTATGCGATCCTTCCTAAAACATGTGATCATGTTTGGGTAGATTTTATCACATCTCGCATTCTGCGGAAACTGGCTATTTCTGGGTGTAACAGCTACAGAAAATGCCCTTGTTAGTGAATCACATAATAAGTCATTCATTCATAATATTCATTTTAAACAACTGTCTATTGTTGTCGAATAACAAAAAAAAAAAATCGCAAAAAAAAACAATATGAAAAATAGGACATATGTAAATAAAAGATCTAGAGCAATCCCTATTTTCAGCTACGCTCGCTAAGAAAATAATTTAGATTGGAACAATCTGATACAAGATGATACAAGGTAATATAAGTATAAAACACAAAAGCACAAATTATATTTAATTGTATGGAATTGTTTGTTCGATATTTTCTTCAATCAAAAATTTTGATGCATTTAAATTTAAATTGTTGACTTTGATATCTAGATCAAACACAAATTCGTTCATTTTCACGAAAAGTTGAAATTTAGTCATTATTATCATTATTTATTATTTAGGTGTGAAGTCATCTGACACAGGTATGGTCTCAACGATATGTATTAATTTTGGAGATTAGAAGCATTAGGTATGATGCTCCAGAACTGAAAATTTGATAATATTTTTTTGCTCTATTTACAACATTCAATCGACTTGAATTTTCTCTACAGAATATTTGCGGTAAAAAAAACTAGGGTAAGTTAACCTATAGTGACCCCTTTAGTGGACCACCCGCCAGATCAACTTAATTTAGGCGAAAACTCGAGGGTTTTTCGGAAAAATTCCATCAGGAAACATCTTATCCAACCAGCCCGCATAATAAACATTTATAAATTCCGATTTATGTTAAGAGAAATTGAGTTGATCTGACGGGTGGTTCACTTAATAAAGAAAAGAGGTCCACTATAGAATAAGAGTTAGCTCCTATCCACGCGCGAATTTAAATCAAATTATTGTTTTTCGCTTAGTTATCATTTAGCTTGTCGTGTTTTTGTGTCGGTAAAAATGAATCAAGTTTGCGAAGTTTGCGTGAAAGACTCCGGTGCCGAAGTGTTCTGGTCGTGAATACTTTGCCAGTACTGACTCAAAGCAAATCTGCAACAAGTTTGCGAGTTTTTTTCAAACCGTTTATAAAAATAGCGAAGTCAGGGACTTTGAGTACTTTTCGTATCTGTTAATCAAATAACTGTTCAAGAAATCCTCACAACACAAAAAGAACTGGATGCTTCAAAAGGTCCAGGTCCAGATGGAATTTCACCCTCACTTATGAAAAATCTTTCTCTTGCTTTCGTTAAACCCTTGTTTTGACTTTTCAACTCATCCCTTACGTCCGGACAATTTCCATCAGTCTGGAAAAAATCTTTTCTTATACCGATTTTCAAGTCAGGTAAGAGATCTGACATCAAAAATTATCGTGGCATTGCAATAATATCATGTATCCCCAAAATTTTTGAAGCTATCGTAAACCAAAAAATATTTAATCAGGTAAAGAACCGCGTAACGTGTAACCAACGTGGTTTTTACAAAAGAAGGTCTACGATTACCAACTTACTTGAATTTGTTGATTTCTCTTTTGCGTCTATGGACAGAGGCAATTTCATGGAAACTCTATACACGGATTTTAGTAAAACTTTTGACAGAGTAGATATTTCCATGCTTATGTTCAAATTAAAAAAAACTGGATTTGAGTCAGGCCTACTTAGATGGATTGAATCTTATCTGACAAATAGGACACAAACGGTTAGGTTTGAGGGACACGTTTCTGTACCAGTAAAAGTGACATCTGGAGTTCCACAAGGCTCCCATTTAGGCCCTTTGCTCTTCATTTTATTTGTTTATGACGTTACCCTTGTGTTGAATAGTTTCAAGGTATTGATATATGCCGATGACATGAAATTGGAAATAAAAAACAAATCAGACATCCAACAATTCCAACAAGAGGTTAACATTTTCTACATTTGGTGTGAAAAAAGTCATCTTGATCTCAACGTAAAAAATGTAATATTATATCCAACAAAGGAAAAGAAATCCTGAACATTCCAGTTGCACTCTTGGACATCAAGTAATAGAACGGTGTTATCAAATTAGAGATTTAGGAGTAATTATGGATTCTAAGTTAACATTCATTGATCACTACAATACGATCATAAATAGAGCCAACAGTATGCTAAGTTTTATAAAAAACTCTCTTTGTTACGTATTTTAGATCTATTTTAGAATAATGTAGTGTTGCTTGGTCGCCTTATCAAGACGTCCATTCCAATAGGATCGAATCCGTACAAAAACAGTTTTTGTTATATGCACCAAAAAAACTAAGTTGGAATTCATTTCCTCTCCCTTGTTATGAATCGCGTTGCATGCTTATTAATAGAGAAACGCTTGAAAAAAGAAGAGAAATTGCTTCGGTAACTCTTGTCAACGATTTAGTTTCACAACGCATAAGTTCGGAAAATTTGCTAGGAAAACTCAACTTTTAAATTGTGAGGAAAAAAAACTCAACTTTTATGCTCCTACACGTTAATTGAGAACGCGAAAAATTTTTGTATTAAATTCTCATAGAACAGAATATGCCATGGTCGGGCCAGTTAATAGTATGATGAGTCTTTTTAATATATATGAAATGCTCTTAGAAAAAAATTGAAAATTTTGAATTCGTTCGAAATGACGAAAAAACACAGATGTAGATAACACTGGTCGACAAAATGAAAAAAATAATGCATTCCAAAAGTTCAAACCGGAAAAAATGAAAGATTACACAGTGCAACAATATTTTTGCCTTGGCTCCTATGTATGATTTTTTGATGAAGTTTGATACGAAAAAAAAATCCCTGAGTTTGAACACATTTCAACTTAAGGGGCAACAATGGCGCCATTTTGAATTTTTGAGAAACCGGTAATTTTTGTGGTTTTTTCGACACCATTTTGTTTTGAGGCCAAATATCAAAATTCTAAGAGTTTGTCCACATATTAGCATCTTTTTACCCATCTTTTGAAAAAAAAAACAACAGATCTTAAATCGGACAAAAACTGAGCTCAAAACGGTGATTCTACGAAACCGGTTTTGGCATAGTTTTAGTATGTTTCACAAAGCAAAATAATATCGATTATTTATGAGCATTAATGGTAATTCGCTAATATCTTAAAGTGGTAGTCAAATTATATCTTATTTTGAATAAAAAAGTCTCTGAAATCTAATAGTTGGTGTCTGATCTACGTAAAATGTCAGCAAAATGTCGATTTTGCCCCAATTCCCCTACAATACAAAAATAGGTTTATCTGCTGACATTTTACGTAGATCAGACACCTACCATTCGATTTCTGAGACTTTTTTACTCAAAATAAGGTATAATTTGACTACCACTTTAAGATATTAACGAATTATCATTAATGCTCAGAAATACTCGATATTATTTTGCTTTGTGAAATATACTAAAACTATGCCAAAATCGGTTTCGTAAAATCACCGTTTTGAGCTCAGTTTTTGTCCGATTTAAGATCTGTTTATTTCAAAGATGGATAAAAAGATGCTTATATGTGGACAAACTCTTAGAACTTTGATATTTGGCCTCAAAACAAAATGGCGTCGAAAAAACTTAAAAAAGTTACCGGTTTCTCGAAAATTCAAAATGGCGCCATTGTTGCCCCTTAAGTTGAAATATGTTCAAATTCGGGAAAATTTAGTTTTGCATGAAAATACACAAAAAAATTATATATAGAAGCCAAGGCAGAAAAAAAGTCAATTTTTGTTGCACTGTGTTATAGCTATTCAACCATTCCTATGGCAGTGCGTCTTGAACTGTCCCACAGATCAGACGTTTTTTCGGTTGCTTGTGGACTGGTCTTTGACTGCCTATAGCTTCAAAGTTCGTGTTTTGTCAGTGTGTCTTTTAAAGACTACCTGAAAGTTATTTCCCATCAGTCTTTCTCAAGACTACCTACTTTTGAATTTAACATTTGTTTTAACTTTTTTCGAAATGGCTGGACGGAAAAAGAAACCTCGCATCGCTGCGGGGAGGAAAAGAGAGGCATCTCTTTCTGACACTTCGAGTGTCTGTAGTGACAATCCTTTTGATATTTTGCCTGAGCAAGAAGCTGGTGAAATGGAAGTTATGAGTAATGAAACTATACAAAATGTCAATTCTTTAAAAAAGGAAAAGTTCCACCTATTGTGGTAACTATTTCTTCTGAATTAAATATTTTCAAAAAGGAACTTTCAACGTTTGTTTCTGACGTTAAAGTTACCTATCAAATTGGTCGTAGAGGCGAATGCCGCTTATTAGCCGACTCTATAAAGGGTCGTAATCGTCTTATTCAGTATTTAACTGAAAGGATGTATAAATTTTTTTACATATGACACGAAGAGCGCCAAGCCGTTCAAGGTCGTATTGAAAGGTCTCACCAACGATCGAACCGTTGATGAGATCAAACTTACTTTAACAGAATTACTTGGCATAGCCCCTACCCAAGTAATTCTAATGAAACAAAAATCACGAGGCGATAACAGTCAGAGAACTGGAATTTCCCTTGTAAATTATTTAATTCATTTTAACCGCAATGAGGTTAACAACTTAAAATTTTTTGAAAAAGCACATGCTTTATATAACGGGCGTGTAAAGTGGAAGTTTATAGAAAGTTGGCGGAGGTGAAAAGCATATCACCCAATGCCGTATTTGCCAACGTTATGGCCATGGTTCAAAGTTCTGTAACATGGACCAAAAATGCCTCATTTGTGGAGACTCTTCTCACAAAAAGGACACATGTCCTGTGAAAGAGAGTGAAAATTTTCGCTGTGCGAATTGTAACGGCAACCATATGTCAAATTTTTATCAATGCCCAGTCCGTTTAGCAATTGTTAAGGCAAGGCAAGGTAAACAAAATTCAAAACAAACTTCAAAACAAAATTCTCCAAGCGTACCAGTGACGAATAGTTTACCTACTCCTTTGCATACCCGTTTAACTTATGCACAGGTTACAGGTAGTTCGAACATTATACCGCCTAGTGTTGGTAGTTCGAAAATGACCGTTAATATGGGTAAGCAAAACACACTAGAAAATAATTGTATACCTATTACTCCAGCTAATATTGCTGCCGAAAATATTTTTTCTAATGTCAACTGCCTATTACGGCAGGTAAACTTTCTTTTTTGCAACAGGCAATGTTCGAACTTATGAACGCCATGTTGCAGGCAAAATCAATGTTTGAAGCCATTCAAATAGGCACAAATTTTACTATTCAAATTGTTTCTAATTTAAAATTTAGCAATGATTTTAAACAAAACAATTAAAATATTGAATTGGAATGCTCGCTCATTGAAGGCCAATGAGAATGAGCTTTTTAATTTTTTAACAGTAAATAATGTGCATATTGCAATTATTACTGAAACATTTTTGAAACCTAACATTAAATTAAAATATGATCCCAATTACGTGGTTCATAGATATGATAGGATTCAGGGTTCCGGCGGTGGAGTTGCAATTGTTATTCATCGCCGAATCAAACATCGTGCTCTTCCCCATCTTGAGACGAAAGTTATTGAAACTTTGGGAATTGAAGTTCAAACTGAACTTGGGATTTTATTCATTGCCGCAGCATATTTACCATTTCAATGCACACGCGAGCTCAAAAATTTTTTTAAAGGTGATTTACAAAAACTCACCAGAAATCGTTCGAATTTTTTTATAATCGGCGATTTTAACGCTAAACATCGTTCATGGAATAATTCTCAAAGTAATTCCATTGGCAAAATTTTATTCAATGATTGTTCTTCAGGAAACTATTCTATTTTGTCTCCGAATAGTCCTACATGCTTTTCTTCTGTAAGAAAGCCTTCAACAATTGATTTGGTGCTAACAGATCAAAGTCATGCATGTAGAGATTTCATCACACATGCTGACTTTGATTCTGACCATCTTCCAATAACTTTTTCTTTATCACATGAATCAGTTTTAAACCCTATGAGCTCTGTTTTTAATTATAACAAGGCTAATTGGGAAAGATACAAAACTCATATTGAGAGAAGTTTCAATAATGAGCTTGACTTGCAAAACGAAGTGAATATTGATTCCGCTTTGGAAGCATTAAAATGTGCAATTGTTGATGCCAGGAATGATTCTGTTCCAAAGGCTCAAGTGAAATTTGATTCACCAATAATTGACGAAATCTTCAACTTCTAATTCGTTTGAAAAATGTCCGCAGACGTCAATATCAACGTTCTCGTGACCCTGTTTTTAAAACTATTTATAAAGATTTACAGAAAGAGATTAAACATAGATTTACTCTTCTGAAAAATCAAAATTTTGAGACTAAAGTAGAAAAATTGAAACCATATTCAAAACCCTTTTGGAAGCTGTCGAAGATTCTTAAGAAACCTTCAAAGCCTATTCCAGTTTTAAAAGATGGTGAACGTTTTCTTGTATCCAATGAACAAAAGGCTCAAAGACTTGCTCAGCAGTTTGAGAGTGTTCATAACTCAAATTTGAATTTTGTGAGTCCAATTGAAAATGAAGTCACACGTCAATTTGATTAAATTTCTTCCCAGAATATTTTACCTGCAGAAATAATTGAAACTAACTTGAATGAGATTAAATCAATTATTAAAAATTTCAAAAATATGAAAGCACCTGGTGACGATGGAATCTTTAATATACTAATCAAACATCTTCCTGAGAGCACAGTGGAATTTTTAGTGAAAATTTTCAATTGCTGCTTGAAAATTGCATATTTTCCCAAATTATGGAAAAATGCAAAATTTACTCCAATTTTAAAGCCGGATAAGAATCCAGCTGAAGTTTCAAGTTATCGACCAATCAGTTTGCTTTCTTCAATAAGTAAACTGTTTGAGAGAATTATTTTTAACAGAACACATCAACGAAAATTCAATTTTTGCAGATGAACAGTTTGGATTTCGCCATGGGCATTCCACTACTCATCAATTGCTCAGAGTTACTAATATGATACGAGCTAACAAATCTGAAGGTTATTCCACTGGAGCTGCTCTTTTAGACATAGAAAAAGCATTCGACAGTGTTTGGCATAAAGGTTTGATTGCGAAACTGCAAACTTTTAATTTTCCAATTTTCCTAATCAAAATTTTAAAAAATTATCTTACTGATCGAACTCTGCAGGTTGTCTATCAGAATTCAAAATCTGATAGATTTCCTGTCAGAACAGGTGTACCTCAAGGTTCAGTCTTGGGTCCAGTCCTGTACAACATATTCACTTCAGATCTTCCTGATTTGCCTCCAGGATGCACAAAGTCATTGTTCTGCGATGACACAAGCATTTCCGCAAAAGGAAAAAGTCTTCGTGTCATATGCAGTCGATTGCAGAAAAGTTTAGATATTTTTTCTTCCTACTTGCAAAAGTGGAAAATCTCTCCCAATGCTTCTAAAACTCAAATGATAATTTTTCCGCATAAGCCTAGGGCTTCTTTCCTCAAGCCAAACAATAATCACGTTGTCAAGATGAATGGGGTTATTTTAAGTTGGTCCGACAAGGTTAAGTACTTGGGACTAATTTATGATAAAAAACTAATTTTCAAAGAGCACATTGAGAGTATACAAGCCAAGTGCATCAAATATACGAGATGTTTATATCCTCTCATTAACGGGAATTCTAAACTTTGTTTAAAGAACAAACTTTTGATTTTCAAACAAATTTTTAGACCAGCAATGCTTTATGCTGTACCGATCTGGTCAAGTTGCTGTTCAACAAGGAAGAAAACGCTCCAAAGAATTCAGAATAAAATTCTGAAAATGATTTTGAAGCGTCCTCCTTGGTTTGGTACACTCGAATTACATAGACTTACTGGTGTTGAACCATTAGAAGCTATGTCAAATAAAATTATTAACAATTTTCGACAAAAATCGTTGCAATCCTCAATTGCTACGATAAGCTCTCTTTATAGCCAATAAGTTAGCAATTAAGTTAGTTGTAAGTTTACCTCCCATTTTCTGACAATTAGGTTTAAATCCCTACGAATGATAAGTCCTAATTGCGAAAGCAAACAAATCCTAACAATCAAAATTACAAATTTCTAACAGTGTTGAGAAGTCACCATTTGTGATTGGACACACATACTCATTATTTACTAATATTTATCATAAATACTTAACCTACTAACAAATCCTCCCCTTAAAAAAAAAACCATTCCTATGAAAAAGAATAATTGATAAAAATATGACCACGTGGCTTAGGCCCCTATTTCCCTGTTTACATGTGATTCACTGCATATGGAGCAGGTAAGTTCCTGGATTTGAGTCCAAGTCGCATTTGAGCTTAGCTGTTCTCCAGTTTGCCCCTGGTTCTCATTAGTATTAATTATATAAGAAACACTTCCCGAATTTCATTATAATATTCAGTGTCTCCTGAGAATCTGTAGTATAAGTGCCGTTTGTCTTTCTTAAGGGGTTATATAGCTTTTTGCTCGAACGAAAGGGCAAAGTTTGGAATTATTTTTAAGCGTGTAGCATCTTTTTTATTGCTCAAAAATTGTAACATTTTGACAACTCTGTTTTTCAACAACAAAAAACACGTTTGTTTATAAGAAACACCAATTATTTGTAGAGGGCCCGAGAAATACAAGCCTTCCATGATTTCCTGGCTCAGTGCAACATCAAGATACCCAGTAAACAAAGAACCAGCAATTAAAAAAACATGTTAGTTTTAATTCTAAAATGAAATTTAGCTCGTAGTCGGCAGCGAGGATAAAATATTTGCTTTTAGTTTTTAAGATTCCTTGAAAGTTAAGACACTAGAATTACCTGGCGCCGTTAAACATTCTTTTTGTATTGTGCCGTCTCAAATAAATGTTGTGAAAAAAAATTATTTGTTGAGTGATAATCATTTCACCGAAAATAACAATCAAGTAATAATCAATTTCCCATATTTTTTGCAGAGGTTTGCGGTGTTTATGATAGCGACCCGGCAGATTAACTGAAATAAAAAAAAATCTCATTATATTTTCATTAGTTTAGAAGTGTAACGGGTATCTGAATGATCATTTTCATAAGTATTTCTTTTTCAGTGCAAACGGGAACATTTTTCCCGAAAAAAAATGTTCTGAGCGCTAAAAACTACAATAAAATTGAACTTAAATATAATGCAAAAAATTTGTTTTTGATTTTGGAAACTAAATAGGTATATAACCCCTTAATTAACCGAAACCGTTAGAATGTTTTTTAGGCAGAGCTTTCTACAACCTGGCTATAGTGGAAATGTTTTCAATACGCTCTCACAGTTGCTTTCAACTGTTTCTGCTAGATTATCCTATTTCCTTGTTGTATTTTGTTAGCGATTTTCTATATGAACTATATGAACAGTTTTTTAAAGGACTTACTAAGTTATTCAAGGTTCTTATTCTAAAAAGGTGAGTTTTCATTTGACATTCACGTCTTGATTGGATAACATTCGTAATATGCGTTAATAATTTTATTTCTGATTAGATTTGAATTGGTTTCTAGCTTATTTTTGGTCTGGATTTCTCTTTCTTATATAAGTTTGTCGATAAACAGATTACTGTGATAGAGGATTCAGGTTCCTGATACTTACAGAATCTAGCAGGATTTCTCCGGCATACTAATCAAAGAAAATTTACCAGTAATCTGATAGTATAATTTTATCAGACACCAATTTTTTTTATTTTTATTTTATTTTGTCAATTTTTTTACAATTTTCTTTTGTCTGAAAGTTTGTAGCTGAACATAGCTATAACCAAAACTATCAGACGTATAGCATTCATAAAAATAGAGCTGTTACCTTTGTTATGATTTTCAACATTTTGTAACTGTTGAGCCGTTTAACCGATTTTTATAGTCCCAAAACTGCTAATCTTTGAAACAATTTTTTACTCTCCTCAGACATTTGTCGGGTTTTAAACGTCGGTAGAGCAGAACTCAGCAACTGATTGAACAAATCAGCTCAGATAAATGCAAAGAGCGACCATGATCTGGACATTTTTGATCAACCTGCTGCCTGAAAAGCATTTACTTTTCAACCACGGTTCTTCAACAATAACACGAACAAGCTACATGGGTCTCCCCCAAGGCTCTTGTCTGAGTCCGCTGTTGTACAACTTCTACATCAGTGACATCGACACATGCTTGACGGACGGCTGTACAATGCGCCAGTTAGCTGACGACTGCGTTGTATCAGTCACGGCGACTCTAGCTGTAGACATGAAAAACAGCCTGCAAAATACGCTAGATAATCTGACCGGTTGGGCCAGTTGTCTTGGAATCGAATTCTCGCTTGAAAAAACGGAGATGGTAGTTTTTTCGAAAAAGCGACCACCACCTCGCTTCGAGCTAGTTCTGTCCGGAATACCCATCACTCAGTCACCTAGCTTCAAGTATCTAGGAGTATGGTATGACTCTAAGTGCACATGGGAAAAACATGCCAATTACCTGAAGCAAAGATGCCAACCGAGAATTAATTTTCTTCGGATGGTAACAGGAACATCATGGGGAGCGCATCCAGAGGATTTAATACGACTCTACCAAACCACTATTCTCCCCGTAATAGAATACGGCAGCATATGCTTCAGAGGAGTCGCAGCCTCACACATGCTGAAGCTAGAGAGGATACAATACCGTTGTTTGCGTATCGCTCTAGGCTGCATGCAATCGACACATACAATGTCCCTAGACGTCATTGCCACTCAAAGCCAGGTCATTTACCACTCAAAGAGAGGCTATTCGAGTTGGCTCTTCGTTTCCTCATCAGATCGGAGATAGCAAACCCAATGATAATCGAGAACTATGAGAGGTGTTTGGAAGTTGTTCAGAAACCCTGTATGTCAGTATACCAGCGGTTCATGACCATGGAGATAAACCCTTCGGTTGTTGCTCCATCCCGTGAGATTTCAACATCGCTCAACAATTCTTCTGTTGTATTTGATTTGACGATGAAACAAGAAATCCATGGAATTCCCGAACACCTTAAACCAACAGTTGTGCCATCAATATTTTCGGCAAAATTCGGCCACCTCCCAGTACAGAACTCCTTTTTCACGGACGGATCTGTGATGGATGGACAATCCGGATATGGCGTTTTTAACACAGATCATCACATATCCCGCAAACTGGCACAGCCTTGCTCCATATATGTAGCTGAATTAGCTGCCATACACAATTCGCTGCGAATTATCGAGCTCAAGACACCAGGCAATTATTTCATCTTCTCGGACAGCCTCAGTTCTATCGAAGCTCTCCGATCGATTAAACCGGTCAAGCACCCGTCCTATTTCCTTCCGGAAATTAGACGGATATTAGAAGTGCTGGTTGATCGGTCTTTCATTATCTGCTTTGTGTGGGTCCCCTCTCATTGCTCAATCCCAGGCAATGAAGAAGCTGATTTATTAGCGAAAAGGGGTGCCATAGAAAGAGATATATTTGATAGACCGATCATCTATACCGAGTATTTTCACCTGCCTCGACAACTGGCCCTGGCAAACTGGCAGGAAAAATGTGATAAAGACGATCTTGGGCGATGGATGCACTCGATTTCGCCCAAAGTGTCTACAAAAGCTTGGTTCAAAGGGTTAGATTTAACTCGAGATTTCATTCGAGTTATTTCGCGCCTAATGTCCAATCACTATGTTGCAAACGCACACCTTTATCGAATAAACTTAGTCGATAGTAATCTGTGCGAATGTGGAGGGTACGAAGATATAGATCATATAGTCTTCGTATGCCCTAAGTACCACAGAGCAAGGACCAAGCTTATTGATTCTCTCCGAAAACAGAAAGTGACATTTACAATGCAAGTACGGGATGCGCTTGCTAGCCGCAACCCAGCGCTTGTAATACCTATTTATGACTTTTTAAGAGATATCAAGTATCGAATTTGATTATCTCCTTGCTTCTTCTTCTTATTCTTCCAACACAACCTCCATCAAAAAGTTTCACACTAATTCTGTTCCTTTTTTTTTCTTTTATTGATCTTTTTAGAGACACATGAATCATCGCTTCTTTCTGAGAGACATGATCCACCAAACATAGATATAAGTTTTGATTTCTAAAGATATAAAGAACCATCACACCTTAACGAATAGTATTAAGAATTGATATTTACTCATACAGAGAAGAACTTTATTTATTATTGTTATTGTTAGCCGTAGGTTTAAATGATATGTATTTTTAAATTGTATTTATAAAAGAGAAAAGATGAGAGGGTTTTTATGCCTGTTTGAGGAGGAGCAGTCGGGATACAGGCTCTACTCAAGCTAGCTTTTCCCTACTCCAAAAGATATTCGGCCCCGTTATGCTTTGCGGTTGGGCCTAAATAAATATTAGAGTTAATAAAAAAAAAAATGATCTGGACATCTTAGGACACGCATGGACTTTTGCTGCTCAACTTTCTCCTCAACACCAAACGTTCAACAGTGCTTGTGTTTTTGAAATTCAATTTAAATTTTGAATGAAAATGATTTGAATAAGAAATGCTTTTTTGTGCAAAAATTTTCGTGATTTGAAAAAACAAAAATTCATTCTCTGTATATTTTTTACATACGATTTTTTAACATCCAAACATTTAGAAAAATAACGCTCGCGTCAAAATGGTTCAGACGTCTGCGATATAGTCTAGTCGAGAACAAACACAAAGTTTTATACACGATGCATGTTTTGTTACTCACATATTTCTCGTGCAATTGCTCATACACTCCCATTTCCCTCTTAATAACTACATGGTTTAGGATCGACCTCATTATAATAGAGCAATCTTCTACCTTGCCGATTTATATTTTACATCTGCGCCTGGCATTGCCGGACGTAAACGCAAAAGTAATAATGGAACGAAGCTTTTATAGCTCGATACAAATTGCAAAAACAACAATTACAACTCTTAGCTGGCGTCTGAACGATGTGCTAATTTCCGCCTCAACTGGCACCGGTTCCAGCGCTTGTGCAGTTTTGCCTGCTGCACCCACGGACCATATGCCATATGCCAAGTTAGTGCAGCGTGGGTGTGGATATGAGAGTGCAAATGGGCACTTCAAAAAGCTTGATTTTCAATCTTAATATACTGCAATCGAATGAAAGCTACAGACTGCGAATATTCTCTAAACTGAGAAAGTGTATGTAATTCGCTGCCAGTAATAGAGTACCCCAATGTGGTTTCCCACCTATCCGATCTGGATATTATTCACCCACAAGCTCTTCCGCGTGCATCGTATCTATGTTTTTTTTTTGCTCCAACATCCCTGATGGTTGGAAGGTTCTCAAGGGAACCTTAATTCATATTTCCGATCCTCCTGGATTGCTACTGTCAGTTAAATCGTTATTTTATTGTTTGTTTCAATATCTTATGAATTGATTACCCCTCTTCCATTTATGCTTAAACAGACGGCCATGTCCCTGTGGGACATGAAACCACCGATGGAGATGGTTGGCTTCAACAAAATTCCAGCTAAAGCGGATGGATGCAACCGATCTGGCTAGTCCGAGTCGTGATGAAGTCGCTGCAAAAACATTCAACAGCGTACGTGTTGGGTGCGCTAATATTGATAATGCTGATGATGTTGATGATGCAGGCAGGCAGGCAGGCAAGCAGCCAAGTGGTACTAGAATCATGCAGAAATTCCAGCGTGAAACTTAATCCCTACGATGGAAAAGCGCGAAATAGGCGAAGAGGTGAAGTTGACAAAGCTGCACAGAAAAAAAGCGCGCAAAAAATCCCGAGAGCTATTCACGGAATTCACGCTTCCGAGCGGGTAGCGATTGTGTCGGGTGGAAAACATGTGTTCCAATTAAAACGTGAGGCAGAAAAAAGTTTCGTCGATTCGAGGTTGCTCCTACCACATGGAGGATTTCGATTTTTTGTTTTTCTTTGGTTTAAGCCCACATCTGTATGCTCGGTCATTCGCTTAATCTATTCGAGCTAGGGCAAACAGAATAATCACTTCTTCCGAACATCACGAGCAGCGAGAAGACAGCCTACGAGTGTTTATAGTGACACATAATTCTATTTTGTTATCAAAGTTGTTATGTACACTACATATTAAACGTTGCAATTGTGCATTCATATTTGAAATTCACGCAAATAATCAATATCTCACTGCAGATACACCATTGATTCAGTATTTTCCGAGCGAATTAATCTTAATTTTTGTTTGAATTTTACTCTGAGATGCATTTCGGCCGATAGTAAAAATTGCCCTGTAATTATATTTTGTCACATGTCACATCGTCATGGAAAACGGGTGGAATGAATTAAGTTATCTTGTACATCGCAGTCTATAAAACTAAATTTTGTGATCACGCGTTTCCCCTCAAACGAATCAATGGAGACGCATTGTTCTTGACTTTCAAATTCATATTTTCTGACTCAACTATTTTCCACGAATCATCGGCTCAGCTGAAAATAAAAAAAAAAACAATTCAGGTGATGTTCGTGACAATCAGATAACATGAATTCCACTATCAACATAATTTTTTGTTATGGTCTCTTTGTGACTCTGCGTGAAAAAAAAAACAATTGTCAAAGCTTTTGTGCCACAGTAGTTCGTTGATTGACAGTGATGCTATCTGATTGATGCTTCTTGAGCGGTTTTCTTTAGGTCCGGTCAAGCCTATAATATGACATACTTAGTATCACCATCCACTGCGGTATCTCATCTTACTACCCCTTCCGGGTCGGACGGAGTAATTCACACTTCGAGGAAAATTTCAGCCATTCACCTGCCCAAGTGAAGCGAAACTTCTCCCGCGTAGTTCGTATCCGCATCTTTAGATGCGAACAGTGACAATCAATCATTTCCAGCCAATTTCACCCTGCGCGCACGATGTGGCTGCGGAAGTTGCGGTTAGAACGCCCGAAATAGAAGAAACGCCTGTAAGATCACGCCTTCGAAGCTGGCGGCGCGTCATCGTGCGAAGCGAAATCACGGTTACGGTTCTTCCGCGCCGTTAACTCCTTGAAGCGCGGCGGTTGGTGGTTCTCATCTCGTCGTTTTCCATCCGCTGCCGTTCATTCGGAACGCACGCGGAAGGTGCTATCCCTACACTACACGGTGATCTGATTTATCTAAGCTCATAAATCAATCTACCCCGAGGTCGTATCCGATGGCGGTATCGAGTGTATGAGAATATTGAGAAGTGTTGACGGCAAGCTTCCCCATATATGATGCAGTCGGGATGCTTATCTTTCGTGGCCCGAGGTACGGGCGCATCCACTCCTGAGGCACACGTAAAACTTTTACAAAATATTAACAGCATTTATGTCGAACGTTGCGCTCATTATGCGTACAAATTGCAACGTTTGTGGAGTCAAGCCATTTAGCCGCATAGCGCGTTGGAAAATATTTCCATACCCAACAGACTGGCGTAATAATAATTGAATTCACATTAAACCTATGAATACATTAAAATTATCGTTCGCCTTCTTTCAAACTGTTGGCTGCTCACCCTCTTGAATTGCGTATTTGTTCCCCAATCTGATTTGAAAATTCATGTTTTCTGTTATTTAAAGCTTAATGGTGGACATTCGTATGCGGCCTTTCTAATAGTTATAATCTAATAGTTTTTACATAGTTTAGTTTAGTTTTATTGCACGTATTGTGGTACGGAACATATGCGGCTCAAATAAGAAATTAAGTAAATTCAAGATGAAAGAGGAAAAGCATGAAACAGCATGTTACAACAGGAATTTGAATCAACTTTTAATGATTTGGTGAAACATAGATGGTTGAAACAATCAGCTTAAGGAAGAAGACAATCCAAATATTATACAAAAATGAGACCGGAAAAAGAAAAACATACAAAAAATTATAAAACAGACAGTGTATATAATTTTAGGAGAATGCGAAAACAAACGTGTCCGGTGGGAGGATACCGACTGACCAGTTTCGATTGCGCAGGCAAAATCGTAACTGCTATTCTCTGCACGTGAGGAGACAGTCTCTCAATCAAAAAAGTGTAATTATGACCACTGGCGTAGCGTGGTGGGGGCGGCGGGGGCGGTCCGCCCCGGGTGTCACCCTTCAGGGGGTGACACTCATGAGGAAAATTTTCATACGTGTCACCTTCAAAAGGGTGATATCCGTGAGATTAACTTTCAATTAGGTGGAGGTCACTGTGAAACCCCGAAAAATATATAAATTTACTTTTAAGAAAATAATCGCAACCATTTTTTCAAAAAATCGGTAGATTTAGTTAAATCGAAAACGAACGTGATATCACAATTTTTGGTGATCTCACAATTTTTGGTAACAAAATGATTTCACTGCAACCTGGCGGGGGTGACACCCATGGGAAAAGTGGGGTGCCAAATTTTCCGCCCCGGGTGTCACCCGGTTACGCTACGCCACTGATTATGACTGAATTTCTATATTTTGACGCTTTAGGTGTCTATTATCTTTATCATTCGAAGAAAACTCTGAAGTCTGATTCCTATGAACCTACGCTTGTGGCTGGTATGCCACGAATTAATTACAAGAACTGTGTGCTTTTATAAAAAACCTAAAATTTATAAACTTTTGAATTTACGCGGACGAATGCCACGGTTGACTTAAATGCGTCTTCCCCGGAGGGGATCAAGCGTCGTGTTGTATTTGTCCGGCTACGCTAGTGGAAAAACGCAGAAAGAATCTTTGAAACAATCCGTCGCACGGCCAGTTTGCAAAAAAACCACCACCCACCACTTTGTCATCACGGGAAACAGAGCACAATCAAAATAACCATTTCGATCGGTAAGGTAGGTGGATGGGATTGAGATTTCCAAACAATCCTTACTTGAGCAAAATCATTTCAAATCGCCTGGAAATACGCGAAAATTTAATCGACCATTTTTGATTTGAATGAAACTTTGCACACGTATTTGGCTTAGCAAACTGAGCATTTTTCACAGGTTGGTTGTATAGAAAAATTGTCTGGGAATGAGTTTTTTTTTCTTCATCTATGGTTTATTTGACACGGCACAAATACAATTCAATGTTTAACGGCGCCAATTATATCTGGTAGCTTACTTTCTAAAGTATCTTAATAACTAAAAGCAAATTTTTTATCCTCGCTGCCGACTACGAGCTGAAACTAAATCTAACTTAAAGCTAGAATATTTTGCATTAAAAGCACAGGTTTGCTGTTTGATGGTTTTCATTGCCATAGGTAAGCAGCATATTAAATTTGTTCCGCTGCTGGGCCAAGATATTACGGACTGGCATATTGGGTTGTTTCCATCGGGCCTTGAGAGTATCGTGCGGGTCTGATTGCTGTTTCCGGATCCGGGGTCTTAACGTGTTCTTGTCGTTTGGTTGGATGTAGGCGGAAGGGGATAGGACTAAACTGGGGCGTGGATGGATTTCAGGAAAACGTATATAAGGGACATGTAGGATAGGTCACGGTTCGCCAAGACATCACGAACAGGAACAGCCGGCTGCCTACCTTCGGCCTGCAGGGAAGCTATTATTCTAGACCTGGCGTCACGGTGTACAGGGCATGACCAAACAACGTACTCTATGTCGTGATAACCTTCACCACAGGCACAGATACCACTCTCCCCGAGCCCAACACGACGGAGATGCGCGTCAAATCTATAGTGATTGGACATAAGCTGGGACATCACGCAAATGAAATCCCGACCTACATCCCCTTCGAACCACGGGTTCGTCGATACCTTGGGGATTATGGAATGTAACCACCTTCCCAGTTCCCCCTTGGTCCAAGAATTTTGCCAACTGATGATCGTATTCTGACGTACAAATGCGAAAAATTCATTAAAGGCAATTGGTCTTTCATAAATATCACCGTTTGTTGCGCCCACCTTAGCCAAAAAGTCCGCTTTCTCATTACCCGGTATCGAGCAGTGAGAAGGGACCCACGCTAAGGTAATCTGAGTAGGTTTTTCGGATAAAGCACTCAGATGTTCCCGTATTTTCCCCAGGAAATACGGAGAGTGCTTAACATCTTTCATCGATCGGAGAGCCTCAATGGAACTGAGACTGTCCGTAAAGATGAAATAATGGTCCGTGGGCATTTTTTCGATAATCCCTAGGGTGTACTGAATTGCAGCTAATTCTGCGACGTAAACAGAAGCAGGATTATCGAGCTTATGGGAGACGGTTAAATTGTTATTGAAGATACCGAAGCCAGTGGACCCATCAAGAAGTGATCCGTCAGTGTAGTACATATTGTCGCAGTTGATGTTTCGATATTTATTGGAAAAAAAATTTAGGGATCTGCTGCACGCGTAAATGATCCGGGATTCCACGAGTTTCTTCTATCATGGATGTATCGAAAAACACAGTAGAATCAGAAGTATTTGATAAGTCGACACGATTTGGAATATTCGAAGAAGGGTTAATATTTTGGGACATGTGATTGAAATACAATGTCATAAAACGGGTTTGAGAATTAAGTTCGATTAACCTTTCAAAATTTTCAATCACGGGACGGTTCAAGACTTCACATTTGATTAGAATACGAGAAGACAGGCTCCAGAAGCGGTTTTTCAAAGGTAGTACTCCAGCTAAGATCTCCAAACTCATCGTATGGGTCGATTGCATGCAACCCAAGGCGATACGCAAACAACGATATTGTATTCGCTCCAGTTTGATCAAATGTGTGTTTGCTGCGGAGCGGAAACAGAAACACCCGTACTCAATAACAGACAGTATCGTTGTTTGGTAAAGCCTTATAAGGTCTCCTGGGTGGGCTCCCCACCATTGTCCGGTTATTGTACGAAGAAAATTCACTCTTTGTTGACATTTTTTCATCAGATACCTAACGTGACAACCCCAGGTGACTTTTGAGTCGAACCAGACACCAAGCTATTTGTGTACCAAAACCTGAGAAATCGTTTTACCCATTAATTGTGTTTGAAGCTGAGCAGGTTCATGCTTCCTAGAAAAAACTACTATCTCAGTCTTCTCCGGAGAGAATTCGATACCTAGCTGTAAAGCCCAAGCAGACAAATTGTCCAAGGTATCTTGCAATGGTCCTTGCAAATCGGCAGCTTTGGCTCCTGTAACAGAGATTACACTGTCGTCTGCAAGTTGTCTTATCGTGCATGAATTTGCCAGACATTCGTCGATGTCATTTACATAAAAGTTGTAAAGAAGAGGGCTTAAACATGAGCCCTGGGGAAGACCCATGTAGCTAATGCGAAAAGTTGCCAAATCGCCGTGCGTAAAATGCATGTGGTTTTCGGACAACAAATTGTGCAAAAAATTGTTCAAAATTGGAGAAAATCCTTGTCGGTGAAGTTTACCCGAAAGAATGTCAATAGAAACGGAATCAAAAGCCCCCTCAAAGTCCAAGAACGCAGACGCCATTTGTTCTTTGCGAGCATACGCAAACTGAATATCTGTTGAAAGCAACGCAAGACAATCATTCGTCCCTTTGGCACGGCGGAAGCCAAATTGAGTATCTGATAGTAGACCATTTGATTCGACCCAATGGTCTAAACGACGGAGTATTTTTTCCATCAATTTCCGGATACAGGATAGCATTGCAATCGGCCTATAAGAGTTGTGATCAGAAGCTGGTTTCCCTGGTTTTTGGATGGCGATCACCTTCACTTGCCTCCAATCCTGCGGTACAATGTTTTGCTCCAGGAACTTATTGAACAAGTTCAACAAGCGCCTCTTGGCATTGCCGGGTAGATTCTTCAACAAGTTGAATTTGATTCTATCTAACCCAGGCGCGTTATTGTTACAGGCCAGGAGGGCAACTGAAAATTCTGCCATCGTAAAAGGTGATTCTATCGCGTCGTGGCCCGGAGACGTATCACGAACAATATTTTGCTCAGGAACAGAGTCCGGACATACTTTCCTGGCAAAATCAAATATCCACCTACTTGAAGACTCCTCGCTTTCGTTGACCGTTACGCGATTCCGCATTCTTCGGGCTGTGTTCCAAAGAGTGCTCATCGATGTCTCCCTCGACGCCTCGTTCACGAACCGACGCCAATATCCGCGTTTCTTTGCTTTAGCCAAGCTTTTAAGCTTAGTATCAAGCTCCGAATACCGTATATAGTCGTCGGGTATACCTCCCTTCTGGAAGGCCAAAAACGCGTCGGATCTTTGCGTGTAGACATCGGAGCACTCTTTGTCCCACCACGGAGTTGGAGGCCGCTCTTTGATCGTTACGCCGGGATATTTCTTCGTTTGGGCTTGCAACGCGGCGTCGAGAATCAAGCCCGCGAGGAAGTTGTATTCTTCAAGTGGTGGATGATGTTGAATCGACTCGACCGCTTTTGAAATCATTTCCTCGTATAACTTCCAATCGACATTCCGTGTGAGGTCATACGGAATGTCAATTGGTCGCATGCAAGTTGACCCGTTATTAATTGAAATAAGAATAGGCAAATGGTCGCTACCGTGAGGATCGAGTATAACCTTCCATGTGCAATCCAACCGTAGCGACGTCGAACATAAGGATAGATCCAAAGCGCTTGGGCGCGCTGGAGGTTTCGGGATACGTGTCATTTCACCGTTGTTTAAAATAGTCATGTCGAAGTCATCGCAAAGGTTATAGATTAAAGAGGAGCGGTTATCATTGTAAGGGGAACTCCAAGCCACACCATGAGAGTTGAAGTCTTCCAAAATCAAATGTGGCGAGGGAAGAAGTTCTATTAAATCAAAGAGCAGCCGTTGCCCAACCTGTGCTCTGGGAGGTATATATATTGAGGCAATACAAAGCTCTTTACCTTGTATTGTCATTTGACATGCGACAACTTCGATGCCTGGAATCGAGGGGAGGTTAATACGATAGAAAGAATAGCACTTTTGAATCCCTAAAAGTACTCCTCCATATGGGGTGTCTCGATCAAGGCGAATAATATTAAAATCATGGAAGTTGAGATCAATATTTGAAGTAAGCCAAGTTTCACAAAGGGAAAATGCATCGCATTTGTTTTTATTTATCAAAACTTTAAACGAATCAATTTTTGGTAAAATACTTCTACTATTCCACTGTAAGACAGAGATAGAATCCTTCATATACGCAGTTGAATTAGGCATCGAAGGATACAATCACTGCAAGGAGGGGCCATTGGGCAGTCAATTGCTTCAAAAATGATCTAACTGTTGGGAGGAACGCTGTAAGAAAATCTTTTATTGGATCGGGTACATTGAAATTTTCAAAAATCCTGTCCACAATGTTAGAAAATTTCACTAATCCAGAGTTTGTTTCATCAACTGGATGTGCAAAAGGAACAACTGGGGTTTTAGATGTTCCTGGCAGTGCTGGGAACTCCTTCTGGGACTTTAAATTTGCAAGCCCAGGAGGAGTTTGCTTCGGCTTTTCCGCAGCACTTTTAGATTTGTTCGTATTATTCATTCCATCTTGAGAAACCTTAGGTCCTTTCCTGGGAAGCTTAGGAGAGGAAAGATTTTTCCTCTTTCTAGTCTCCCCAAGACAGGCAAAAGAAGTTCCCTCTAGTGGTTCGTCAGAGTCGGTTTCATCTGAAGACAACAGATCAAAGGGGTTCGATGTTATGGTAGAAGTGGTCACAGTCTTCTTCAGCATCTCAGCATAAGAACGCTTTGAACGCTCCTTAAGTGACCGCTTGATTTTATCTCTGCGCTGCATGTACACCGGGCATGTGGAAAGCTCATGCTGATTTTCCCCACAGTGAATACATTTTTCAACATTAACACTGCAAGAATCTTCCGCATGAGTCTCCCCACACTTGCTACATCGTGCCTCATTGCAGCAGTAGGCGACTGTGTGGCCTAACTGCTTGCAATTGGTGCAATTCATAACACTGGGTACATACAATCGCACAGGCAGACGAACCCGGTCGATCAAGACGTGGTTAGGGAGGGCAGATCCGGCAAACGTAACGCGAAACGAGTCTGACGGAGTGTAAACTTTTTTACCGCCGACGAGAGACATGGACCGCAATTGCTTACAATCCAAAATCTTCGCCTGTGTTTCGGTATTTTTGAAGCAACCGGTTGCGCTTTTTTGGATACACTCGACAGACAGACTCGAATCGGTTATGACACCGTCGATCTCCACGTCTCGTGCGGGTATGTAAACGCGATACTCGCGTGTGAAGAGCTCAGAGCAAGCGATAGCATTGGCCTGTGCCAGATCACTGACCACGACACGGAGCTTGTTAGGTCGGACCTTGGAAATTTCGGTCACGGCCTTGTACCCCTTCGTCAGGTCTTTAGAAATTTGCAGTATGTTTAATCGCTTTGAATTCACTCCTGCCTTTGGACGAAAATAAACAGTATAGCTGCCCTGTTGAGATCCGTCCGGGTAAAGCCTGGGGCGAGGGGGGACTGGAGAATGAACAGGGGAGGGGGTAACAGAAGGGTCAGGGTCAGGGGGGTTTGGGGATGGTGGCACGGGAGGCGAGGGATCTATATCCATCGCGCTAAATGTAGCGCACTAGCGCACTAGCGCCGACAAGAACACGTACCTATTTACTTCTTCCTTCCAGCAGTGGTTGTCCGATCGTTCGAAGCTGCACCCAAAGCAGCCAGCAGCACCAGTACAGCAGCACCAATACAGCCACCAGCAGTGAGCCGGGTGTGAGATCACTCAGCACAGCGACACGACTCGACTGTCAACTGATGGCCTTGAATTAGAAAGATCTATTCACTGTACACAGATCAAAACTGCAGCTGGTATTTTGCACCAATACAGCCAAAGTTGCGAGCCGGGTAGTAGCGACACAACTCACAATCTAGTTGCCCTTTAGCGCGAATAATACACTCTTTTGTTTGGCTATTCGTACACACGGACCGGATTGTAATAGAACGACCACTTTGCACGTCCGTTTCTGTCGAATGTTCGACGCGGAATGGGGGAATTTTTTTTTGACCAAACAAAATTAAAAATAAACATTAAATTTCAATTTAAAAAAAAAAGAGTTGATTTTTTTTTTTTTTTTTTTTAAAGAAACTTGACGTTAATACGCAACTTTAAAAAAAAAGTCCAGGATGAAGAAATGAAAAATAATTTGTTTATGGTAGATTAATTTTTTTATGAAAATTCTAATTCAAACATTTTTTAAAATATTTGTATTCTGATGATTTTAAAAGATGCAGAGAGTCATTTTGAATCAAAAAGCTCTTGGTAGTAAACATTCTAAAGGCATTGGTTTTCGAGTTATTTCTAATTTAAGCTCGAAAAATTATAATTATTTAGGAAAATACACGTTTTTCTTAATTTTTCCATGGTTCTCCAGCAAAAACCATACGTTCATTGGAATGCTTGATCAAAAATATACAATTCATTCTTTGACAACAAAACGATTGGGAGAACGATTCTCAAGAAAAGAGTTAAATGTTCTAAGTGATATAAATATATATAAGAATCAAATATTTATTTTCGAGTTATATTTATTATAGATTTTTTGAAAATATTGCTCCATTCTGTTACTCCTTGTTCATATTCTTCATATGATACCCAACTAAATGACATTTTTGATGAATTTTTATTACTTTTCTGATTAGACCAATCATACAATTCTTTTGCGCTTGTAATGGGATGTTCATGTTCTTTAGCTAAACTTGCATTTCTTGCCATTCGTTGTAATATGCCACCAATTGCATCGCATGGGCCTTCAACATGAGAAGTCGCAAAAAAATGCCACTCTGCATCGACGTTATATTTTGTTATTTTTGCAAAGTTTTTTCTATTTTTATATTTTGAGGCAGCTCCATCACATATTAATATCGCTTTTTTCAACTCTATTGTTGTTTTCAAAAAACTCATTAATTTGGCAACTAACACCTGAACCGCAACAGTATCATGATGGAGTACTTCCGATATTATGATGAAGCTGATATTCTTAAGTGTTCCAGATTCTGAATAGTAAACAACGAAGGGATGAATGGTGGCTTGACTTTTATTCCAATAACTACACGAATCACAAATTGATAAAGACGTATTAAAATAAGCTTGACTGTTCAATATTTTTAATTTTACAATAACGTTTTCGTTTAATTTGCGTAAGCTTGATGAGCACCGATGATCAGGAAAGGGTTTACAGCATTTGGGCTTGGTGTATTCCATTTTCACTTTATTCATCTTCACAGAATGCAAACTGTTTCTAACACATCTGGAGTAGTGCAATCGTATTTATATACGAAAACAGATATTATAGGTAACCCAGTTATTATTAGTAACTTAGTAAGTAGTGTTGCACGACAAACATATTTTTTAATATAACATTTAGCAAGGGGGAACCTGTAGGAAGGCTAAGGTTTAGCGATTGAGTTATTTATCCAATCGTTTTGTTGTCAAAGAATGAATTGTATATTTTTGATCAAGCATTCCAATGAACGGAGAATTATGGACAAATTAAGAAAAACGTGTATTTTCCGAAATATTAATAATTTTTCGAGCCTTAATTTAAAAATAACTCGAAAACCAATGCCTTTAGAATATTTACTACCAGGGGCTTTTTGATTCAAAATGACTCTCTGCATCTTTTAAAATCATCAGAATACAAATATTTTGAAAAATGTTTAAATTAGATTTTTTATAAAAAAAATAATCTACCATAAAAAAAATATTTTTCATTTTCATCCTGGACTTTTTTTAAAGTTACGTATTGACGTCAAGTTTCTTTTAAAAAAAATTCAACTCCTTTTTTTTTAATTGAAGTTTACTGTTAATTTTTAATTTTTTTTGGTAAAAAAATTTTTTTTTTTGTACAGTGTATATTTTTTATGGTGCATTTTTAATTCCCTACAACTCATTCTCAGACAGTTTTTCTATACAACTAACGGTTTCTGGGCTACAATGCTTCGAATAAAACCTATGCCAAAAGGCATACGCCCTGTAACTCATGGGTGTAAAAAATCTCTCCATCTGTGAACAATGCTCAGTTTGCTAAGCCAAATACGTGTGCAAAGTTTCATTCAAATCAAAAATGGTCGATATTCGACTATAGGTCATTTGGCGTGATCTTGCTCACTTGGAGTAACAAAAGATAAAAGCCAAACGAATCGCAACTGGACAAGCGATGTGAAGTTCCTAACAGACCGAACCAATCAATAGCGGTAACTTCTCATATTCGCCAAAAGAATTTTTACTCATTTGCGGATTTGCTCTAGGCGTCGTACAAGAATTACATAACGCCAAAAATGCAAGTTTTAGACCCCCTCCCGCCTATGTAACAATAAGTAACGTTCGATATGACTCCCTCCCTAAAATTACGTAACGCTAAATAACCTGCCCACCTTCAAATTCCAGTTACGTAACTGTATCAACTACCCCCTTACTCTCATGTAACAAAATGTTACGCAAACTCAACCTTCCCCCCCTCCCCCAACCTTCATGCGTTACGTAATTTGTGACGGCGCCTTATTGGTAACATCGTTACATAGTGCACTGTTTTATTTGAACCTAATTTACACGCATCTTTATCTTAGGCCTTTGCCGTCCTTTTCTCGAGCTACCCACTGTTTCATTTCTTATCTCTCCCCTTTTCTACTAACCTATCGTGTGCGGTTTCGGTTCTATCGATCTTCGTTCGAACGGGTTAAACTATTCAATCACTTTATATGCGCATGTTATCAAAAAAAGGGTTTGAGTACTCACTGACCGCTGAACTTCATAGTGCTTGAGAGCAAACTTCGATGGCTGGCGGTTGTGAGACTAAACAATGGCATCGCTGGCTGACTGCGATGACGCCGGCGAAGAACGCGATGATTTTTATCAGCGTCGGTATGTTGAACCACTTGAAGAATATCGGTGGGTTCGGACCGAACCGGAGCGAATTGAAAAGAAATTAGTTTCTAAGCGTCCCAAAGTTATTTGATTGTGCGTGCAGCAGGTAATTTTTTTCTGTGGTGGTGAAACTCAATTTTAACCACAGTACCACAAAAGGATATTTTTTCTTCTAAAAAAAAATTAAAATTTGATTTAAATCTACTTATTGCATGATTTATTTGTTTTCTCGAAACTATGAATTATAAGTTGTGTAACTTTTTAACGAAGAAGACGATATGCCAATTTTGCGACAGTTTGTGTGTTTTAAGCAGAAAATAGCACTCCGTTTCTTGAAAGTAAACTCACGAATACTGTAGTAATACTGTAATACTCAGTTTTGAAAAACTCATTTTTACTACTTCAATTAAAAATATGTGGTCGTCCTAATTGGTTTTAGTTTTCACAAAACTGGGGACATGCCTGTATGTAGACGGTGCTCTCCACACAGGAGGGAGATCCAAAATGTAGCGCTGTGAAAGCAGCTGTTTACCTTGTTAGGTAGTCCGCTATGAAAGGCAGCGAGATATTCAAAATTGCCACCTGCTGCAGCTCTGCTTGTTGCTGTTCGATCCAGTTTGCAGTATACCGCTGCTGCTATCCGCTACTGATATCTGCTACTCCGTTGCCGGTGTCGCTACTGTTGCTATCCATTGCTACTTAGTTAAGTCCGTCAGGGTGGCCATCCAATATGAAGCAGGCTCTCATATAATCCAAAGAGTGCATTCCCGGTTAACTAGGTATAATGTTCTGTCGACAGTGTTACGACCAATCAGATCAATAGACATTATGTGTTTCAATAAAGCTCAACCATTTTCAATAGTACAGTGTTTACTGGCTTGAAAGTTTTCAAGGCTTGATTATGCGTTTCAGTGTCGTATGGGGGCAGATAACAAAAGATGCCGCATTCAGTTACACAACATTGCTTTACGCTGAGTGTTGCATATCGCAGGAGGGAAAGAAAATTCAGTTCTTGCTGAGACATGGAGATGAAGTCGAATTTACAGACATCTTTATCAATGCGCTCTAACATTTTGAATAAAGTGTGATGAATGAACGAAAAAATATTGTAAAATTAAGTATTTAGTTTTGTCCTCAAAAGGACAATTTATAGTTCAGTTTTATATCGGATATGATGCTAATCGCTTTTTGTGTTATCCCCGACAGTGGGAATGAGGCACTCTTCTGATTACACAGTGAAGAGCTGTTTTCATATTGAAATTTTGATTACCAGTAGCCCCGTTCTGTATTGCCAAAATACGGCAGCTTTTCGCTTTCGGACGTGCGGCCAATGTAGCCGCAATGTAGCTGCTATCTGCTGACGCTACTGCTACTGCCCGCTGCTACTTTGTTAGGATCGTGATAGTGGCCATCATTGCTGATAAAAGTAATTTTCCCCAGCAAAATTCTTCGAAAATTACAACCAATCATTTTCAATTTTCACTTCCAATGATCGCAGCACTCTTTCAGATACACTAGATTTTCGTCCTAGTAACGTGCTGTTATACTCAGCTGAAATAGATCGCGCGCATCGTTCACGGTTACGGAATAAATTTTGACGACAAATCCAACCAAATGATCTTCACTTCAAAGCGAAAAAGAAAAACAAACAGTCTACTCAACCAAAATAAACCCCTCGAAACACTTTTTCACTGACACTGACCGATGCATTGACAATCTTCGTTAACTGATAAACTGATTTTGTTCTCTTGCTTTCATCGCATGAAATATAATGAGATATTTTGACAGTTCACTTCCATGCAAATTGCGGGAAGGGAGAACTCTGAAAGGATTGTAAAAAATAACGTTTATGGATGCTTTTTTCACTCTCACTCAAGAGTGTCAACAAATGTCAACCCTGGTGGCCATGCACTAGTAAATCGATTGGTTTGAGCAGAAGCAGGCTCTTATATTAGCCTGAATTAGAATTAAAAAATGGAGAAAAAGTGTAATGTAATGTGACTAGAGTGATATTTTCATGATGTTCTCTAGGAGATTTTCGACATCTTGCAGTAGTTTAAGATCAAAGTATGAAATGTATGAAAGACGGAATCTTTTCTGGCCCTCAAAAACTTTCTCAGTAATTTTAGGTTTGACTGGGAAATTGATATCTGTTGTTGGATTACAGTGTACGGGAGGAAAAAATGCGAAAAGGTTTGAACTTCAATATTGGGCTGACTTGTGTAACTAATTGCTTATTTCTGTTGACAGTGTATTTGATTCCGTTTACTTTGCTGCATCGGAATTATTTTACTGAAAATTTGAGAAAATGAACACCAAAGAAGTTATTACGAGTTTGCTGCTCGCTCAGAAGTCGCCAAAGGAGGTGATAATAGGATGTCATTTAGACACATTTTATTGCTTCAAAAAGTGTCGTAGGTCGTTTACTCGACTGTCTAACTGCTGTCTGTTTGTCTAAGTTAAGTCGTTTAATTCGACAAATATTCCATGGAAAGGGGAAAAGGGGAAAGGTGGATTGAATTCTTGTATTGTATATTAATATTTTTACAAACACTCAGCCTCAGGAAGGTCTAAAGTCACCGTGTCTTTACCCCTTACTAGTGGATATTTGCATCAGATGAAAAAATCAAAACGTGTGTGTATATTACGGTTGGTAAATTTAATCGATTTGCCAAAACGTTTTTATGGTTCTGTTTGGGGCCCCAAACAATCCTGACACTACCGGAAGTGGATTGATCGATAGCTCTCTAGGAAGAAACATACGAAAAAGTTTTCCTATACTAATTTCCATAAAAATTCATGTACATGCATATGTAATGCACCAATCAGAGGCACGAGTAATCCATATTCAGATCAGATGTGGCGGATGAAATTTTTACGAGAACCAGGGTGGAAAGTGCTATGAGATCCTTTGGGCCTTTCAAGTCTACAAGTGTAGATGGAATATTTCCAGCATTGCTTCAAAAAGGTGAAGCAATACTAATTCATTGAGATTTTCAAGGCCAGTTAAAGGTTGAATCATATTCCATCAAAATGGAGGGTAGTAAGAGTAATCTTCATACCTAAAACTGGGAAGCGTGATAAGACGCATCCTAAATCATTCAGACCCATTAGTCTTTCTTCGGTTTTGTTGAAGACAATGGAAAAAGTGCTGAATGATTTCATTCATACATCTTACATGCTAACAAAACCACTTTCAAAGTTCCAGTTTGCCGATCAAACTGGAAAATCCACTGTAACAGCGCTTCATACGCTGGTCATGAAAATTGAAAAGTCACTTTCAGCTAAAGAAATTGCTCTGTGCTCTTTCTTGGATATTGAAGGTGCTTTTGATAATGCGTCCTATTCTTCAATGTCTAGTGCAATGAAGAACAAAGGATTTCACACGAGCATTGTTAACTGGATTCATACCATGCTTGCAAAAAGAGAAATCACTTCTGAGTTGGGAGGTTCGTCTATTACGGTTAGGGCAACGAAAGGATGTCCGCAAGGAGGTGTTCTTTCGCCACTTGTGTGGTCTTTGGTGATGGACGATCTTCTCAAAAGCTTAGAAGCAAAAGGTTTCGAAGTTGTGGGCTTTGCAGATGACATAGTCATCTTGGTAAGAGGAAAGTTCGACAACATAGTTTCGGAAAGAATGCAGGAGGCTCTGGAGTATACCCAGTCTTGGTGTATAAAGGAGGGTCTCAGCATTAATCCGACAAAAGCTGTAATCGTACCTTTCACTAGAAAGAGGAAATTCAATCTGAAAACTCTCAAGCTTGGAGGAGTAGAAATTCCATTCAGTGAACAGGTTAAATACTTAGGAGTTATCCTTGATGCCTAGCTAAACTGGAATGCACATCTTGACTATGCAATCAACAAGGCGGTCAGTGCATTATGGTTATGCTCCAAAACCGTTGGGAGAAAGTGGGCCTTGAGACTGAAAATGGTGATGTGGATATTCACATCTATTATACGTCCAAAACTGACCTACGCTGCGTTAGTGTGGTGGCCAAAAACCAAAGAGTCCACCGCTAGAAGGAAGCTAGATAAAGTTCAACGACTTGCGTGCATTGCTATAACAGGAGCAATGGAAAGCACCCCGCCAAAAGCTCTTGATGCAATTCTTCATCTGCTGCCGTTGTACGAATACGTGCAACTAGAAGCAGAAAAGAGTGCCTTGAGGCTAAAAAGAACAAAAACTATCTTGTCAGGTGATCTTGTGGGTCACCTGACTATACTGGACTTTTTCGAAAGAGGGCCAGTGATGAGTATGAATGGAGACTGGATAACCATGATATTCCCTATAAGGTATGCGAAACGTCGCGTACAGACTGGGAAGTCGGAGTTCCTGATGTCCGTCCCGGTTCAACGATATTTTTCACAGATGGCTCAAAAATAGGCACCAAAACTGGTGCAGGAATCTTCGGCCCTGGAATTAATATTTCAGTGGCAGTACACTGGCCAACAGTGTTTCAAGCAGAGATTTTTGCAATCCTTGAATGTGCGAATGTGTGTCTAACTAGGAAATACAAACATGCAAATATTTGTATTTTCTCTGACAGTCAAGCAGCACTGAAAGCACTTGATGCTTATAAATGTACATCCAAGATTGTCTGGGAATTTATTCTCACATTGCGACAGCTATGTCAAACAAACTCAGTAAATTTGTACTGAGTTCCAGGACATTGTGGCATTGGTGGGAATGAAAAGGCAGACGAACTTGCAAAACAAGGATCTAACTCACAGTTTATCGGCCCAGAACCTTTCTGCGGTATATCAAACTGTGCAGTGAAAATGGAGCTTAAACGCTGGGAGAAACAAAAGGTGATAACCAATTGGTTGGATGTCAAAAAGTGTTCCCAATCTAAAAGATTTATCACACCAAACGAGAATCATTCGAAAAAGCTCCTAGAGCTCAGCAATAGAGCTCTTTGTACATACGTCGGCCTAGTAACGGGGCACTGTCCGAGTAGATATCATTTAAAGAACATTGGCCGGGTTCAGGATGATATCTGTCGCTTTTGTAATATGGAAAGCGAGACATCGGGACATCTGCTGTGCAGTTGTGGTGCATTATTTAAACGCAGATCAAGGTTTCTTGGCAGTGGCTGTTTACTGCCCAAAGAGATTTGGTCTTTGAATCCTGGGAAGGTGATTGGCTTCATAAACCATATTTCACCTGACTGGGAGCGTGTCGGTGCAGGTACCTGATCACTCAACAATAGTGGTCATTGTATTTTGCAAGGGGACACGTATAGCAATTGACTGGGATATATTACAAAAGTTCACATCAATGGACAACGTAATTCTAATTCCCTGACAAAAAAAATCCATATTCGGCAGGTTTAGCATTGTCTGGGGGCCTAAATGGAACAAAAACACCTAAATTAATCCACCTAGTGGTGAGACCCAGCCTTTCTCATTCGAACTTATTATTTATTAAAAAAGATTTACACAAACACTTAAAAATACACCTTGAAAATTTTTGCTGGAATTATTATTCATTTTACACAACAAATTTTTGGTAGCCAACAGCACATCTTATACCGAACATTCAACATATAACATTCACACACATGTGAACATACATTAACACATATACATGCAAATAACATTAGATTCTTTCAAATATATGTTGCGGTTTTGTTTTTGATTCTGATATAATCGATTTGTACTCATTTACTGCGTATAAATATTTAGATTGTTTATGTCAACTTTAGTCAGTAGATTTCAAATAATTTACAATTAAATGTTGTTCCTTATATGCATTAATTTGAATGATCTTATCAGTCAAATTGAAATTCTTTAACACAGTTGATATTACTGATCGTTTCTGAGAGGCATCCAATGAATGGGCAAATACCAATCAATATGAGTTCTTGAAACCTGGATTATACCCAGTGGCGAGTGGCGATGGCGAAGATGGCGACAGTTTCCGGTCAAGAGCAGTGACAAATATCATCCAATACGATTCGGGGTAGCGGTATGATACACGGAGGCCAGAAATCATCTTCAGACGCCATTTTAAATTACTAGACAGTAGCTTCCGGTTTCTGGAAACCAGTCTAAAAGGGACAAACATTACGCAATGTGAGTTTTCCAGTACCCGGGATGATGCTCAGAGGCCAGAAATCAACTCCATACTTCAATTTGAAATCCGCGTTTGCGCCTTCCGGTTTCTGGAAAACATTCTTCAATTGCCAAATATAATCCAACAAAGGTATATCCACTTTTGGATTTTAGAATATTGATGTTGTATTTGAAGGAATTATTATAGCATAGTATTTATACTAAATAAATAGTTTTTCTATTATAATGACTCCTAATTTCGAACTTTGATCAAAGCAGCTAGTTTTAAACAGTCTTTGGGTTTTGATTCTTTGTAAGTTTGAGAAACAACCTGTTCGTTTGACGCCTGTTTTCTTTAAATAAGTCGTGTAGTCTTTGAGAGAATAGACTTTTGATATTTTTACAATTTAACACATAATGATTAAAATAAAAGTCCGATTACAGTGTTATAATCAAATGAAATGGGTACCAATAAAACAATTAAACCTGTAATTTGAAACTAAGATTGCTGAAGTCAGTCCAACCATATTTGGCAAAACGAGTGAATTTAAAAAGTTTTCTAAACACGTTTCTTTTTATAACCTTTGAACTAGGGTAACCGCTCCTATATTCATCTCAGTACCTATATTCATCTCATCACGCCTTTTTGATAAATTTATCGTCAAATTTTACCATATTTTCAACGTAAAACTTTCAGCCGCCTGAGAAAATCGAGAAGCAAATAGATTTACTTTCAAAAACTTGTAGAAATTTGACGGTAAATTGGACAAATGAGAGAAATAAGATTGATATAGGTGCACCAAGCTGTTGAGATGAATAATGGAGCGATTACCCTACATGTTCAATCTTCATAAAATTCGTTAGTTAAGGGTTTTGAAGACAGTCCGGTCATTTGATACCAATTTGGTTCAAATCGGTTGTGTAGTTTCTGAGATAATGAATTTTCATAACTTTTACATTTTGATACATAACAGACAAAGTCATAGTCCAATTATAATAAAATTTCATAGGCTCTCATCAGGCAACTAGACCTTTCTATTGCAACTTATTTTGTGAAAATCGGTTCATCCATCTCTGAGAAAAGTGAGTGAGTTCAAGCAGTCTTAGAAAAATATTTCTTTTCATAGCCTGATTTCACATTATTATACATAACGGACAAAGTCCAATAACAATAAAATTCAATAGGGTCTTATGGGGCAATAAGACCTTCCATATGACACCAATTTTGTGAGAATCGGTCCAGCCATCTCTGAGAAAAGTGAGTGAATTTAAACAGTCTTTGAAACACGTTTCTTTGCATAACTTTTGAACTACTAGTCCAATCATCATAAAATTATTTTAAAAATGGTTCAAAAAACAAGTTTGTTCTTTTGATACCGATTTTGTTCAAATCGGTTGTGTAGTTTCTGAGATAATGAAGTTTTGTGATTTTCACATTTTGATACATAACCTCGAAACTAAAAATCCGATTACTATAAAATTCAATAGGGTCTTGTGGGGCAACTAGACCTTTCATTTGCAATTAGTTTCATGAAAATCGGTCCAGCCATCTCTGAGAAAATTGAGTGAGATTGGGAGACCGTTACATACATACACACACACACACACATACATACACACACACACACACACACACACACACACAGAAAATGCTCAGCTCGTGGAACTAAGTCTATTGATATACGAGATTCGACCTTTTGGAGCACTTTTACACCTTTGGTTTTTACAGTGATTGCTATACCTTTCTAGGAGAAAGGCAAAAAGTTTGTTCTGGCTCTGTGCTGTCAAGTTTGCATTTTTCCATGTGAAGATTACCCACCTTAGCGTAAATGTAAGTTTTTGTGCATGTGTTTGTGTGTGGGTTTGTATGTGTGGTTGTGCGTATTTGTCTAATTGAAACTGCCGATGGACAATAACTGACGTTTGACCGAAACACGATTGATAAAACTAATTCAACTGCGAGGCAAAGTAGGAAGTAGTCGAGTTTTTACGCCAAGCTATGCGAACAATCTGCGAGAAAAATACATGTTTATTCGCATAAACTGGCGTAGCGATTTTTCTGGATTAATAACCATGGGAAGACTCGTCCATGGGGCCTCTATTCAAACATCAATCTTCATAAAATTGACAGACTATTTTGTTGAAATAGTATAATATAATTATTTGGGTTAAAATAACAAAAACGCGTTTTTCTCGTAATGATGGTGTTGGTTGTTACGTCAACTATGTAAACAGGGGCAGTGTGCACGAACGCTAAAGTGGTCAAATTGAACCGCGCTAAGGTTCATTACAGCCCGGTACGTTCCATCAATTTGCCAAGGAAATGCCAACATTTCTGTAAAATAGATGCAAAGAATCACAATAGAAGACTTCACGCATTCTCTAGAGCTAGAACGAAACATTACTTTATCACGGAGCGGGCAAAGGAGATGACTCTTTCGAAGAGATTGCTGTTTTGTTGAAGAAAAAAAAAACGATAATCCTGTTCAAGTCCATTTGTTTTGTGCAAAAAATATTCGCTATGGCGTTGTTTCTATTCGCCCCGTAAATCTGCGAACAAAACTCCCGGTTGAAACACAAAGAAAAGTGTGATGAATACCTTACGGCAATCCTCAAATTCACTATAAAAACTTTAAATGCCTCAACTACCGACCCGGTACAGCACACTAATAAGTTAGAACAGAATGGCTTTCACAGGCAATGTTTTTTGGCACTCGGAAACCTTCAGAACTTGAGTCTCCATTTAATATTTTTTCAAGCAAACTGACAGTAGTGCTGGTAACCCAAAAAAGGATTTGCTGAATATGTTGACTATTGAAAAATTCCAGAAAAAATTTTTTACGTAGTTTTTCAATGTTATCAAAGACTTATAATAGCAATTTTAAAGTTCGGAAGTTTTGTTTCTGTTCGCCCCGTTTTACGGCATATCGTAATTTTAAAGAACCAAGTGCTTTCCTGGGTTTAAGGATCAATACCTTGCTCTACAACAGGATGGACATCGCACGGGTCGAATCGGACCCAACGATGGCTGATGGGAAACACAAAGTTTTGGTAGAGGACCGGTACGTAACCCGTTGGATTATACAGTTTGGTCGTATGATGTAGCACAAACCTGCAAAACATTTCATTCAATTTGAAAACTTTGACGTCTGTCATGACACGCAGGTAGTTATCGATACCGGAGGATTGCGTTCTAGAGGCATGCTCTGCTTCCGGCGTTGTCTTGAGGATGTTATTGATCGAAATGGAGGACACATCGAGTACATTTGTTCGAAAGAAAATTTGAATATTAATTCTTTTGCAAGGTTTACTGCCGTTCCAAGCATAGTTGTCCCATGTTCTACACAAACCTGTACCATGTATGCTGGGATAGTTATGCTTGGAACGGCAGTTTAGTGATTGAAAATAGGATTTGAAGTTGTCCCATAATTATTTACATTTTTTCCTGCCGCGCCCTGTATCCTCTAAATAAACCACAACTTGCTTATAAATCCAAAAATCTACAGTCACAACCTTGCATAGTTTTGTGACAATAATAGAAAATAACACTTGATAATGAAGGGATTGAGTTAGTAACAAAAGCTCCCTTTGTATGCTTTTGATAATGCGTCCTACCGCTCAATAAAAGGCTCAATGGAAAAAATAAATTTGACAGTGCAAACCACAAGGTGGAGTGCTATTTCTTTTACTGTGGTCACTTATTGTGGTATTTCACAGTGGTGCCAGAATTTAGGGTTGAATGTAAATCCTTGCAAGAATCTATTGTGGGAATGCATGGAACTACTGGAGCAGCTGGCCGATATAAATAATCTGGTTTCCTGTACTGGGTTCCAAGACACTGTGGAATCGAAGGAAACGAAAAAGCTGATACACTTGCTAGATAAGGTTCAAGTGTCTGCTAGAGTTGTTCTGTGGAGTACCAAAATGTTCAATACAGGTGGAAATAGAAAGGTGGGAAGAAATGATGATGTAGAAAAAATGGACTTCAACAGACAGTCCAAGCTGTTCATAACATTCAACAAACAGAAGACAAAAAGAATGCAGGTTCTAACAGAGCATTACTTGAGCTTGAGCTGGAATGACTGCACATTTCATAGTTAATCCTCTGTGAACCACCGTGAGATGGCTAATTTGGGATTAATTCACCACCTTCAATGTAAAAGAAGTCAGTAGCTCCCGCTTTGTATGGATCGATAAAGGCGCCGGCTTTGTTCTTACGGTTGTTTAGTGAACCGACACGTCTCTCTATTGCTCTTCTTTACCGAGCCTCGCTAGGTACCCTGCCAAATATCGACAGTTATTACTACCTGGAGCGGTATTCATTCAATTATGTGTGATTTTTTTGAATGCGTGCGTGAAGAGTCAAGGAGGGGAACCTGAGAATAAACCCCTTGCGTTAAAGTCCATCTGACACTGCTATGATACGAACTAGTGAGCACTCACGTGTCAAAGCGGTCTTTGTAACCTTGAGGCTACGAGCTCCCTTAAGGTCTTAACAAAGCATCACTTAGTATGTATACTGTGTCATTTGAAAAATCTATAGCGTGAAACTGAAACCTCTAAACATTTACTATGCAACTGTGAAGCTCTATACAATCGTAGACAACAGTTTTTCAAAAAGGATATTTTTTTATATTCTCGCTTATTTTCCGTCGGTCTATTTCCGCCACTGTTGTGGCCAATTACCGACGCCCAGGGAGGCGACTCCACACCCAGGTCCCTAACTCACGACCCGTTTATTAACGGACCGGCGCCAACGGCTTTACTTCCTCATGCGATGATGGAAGGCGTGATCCCAGAGATTTTTCGCCTCAGAAAATCTCCCGGCGTCGGCTAGGATTGAATCTAGACCAGTTGGGTTGGTTGTGAGTGGATCACGCCACCCCACAACCATCGACATCTATGTCGGCGGTGGGATTCGAACCCAGGCGTCGAGCGTGGTTGGCGGAGACGTTACCAACCACACTAGGCCCCCGCTCAACAAGGATATTTTAAACTCTCCAATATGGTTAGAAAATCTTAATTAAAAATATTCTCAGTACTCAAATCTTAATGGGGTAGTTGAATTCATACTAAGAATCATACCAGATTGGAGTATCTAGCACAATCAGATCATAGCAGTTACCCAAAATGGGTAATTAAAATTATCAAAAATGTCCAAATATCAAAAATGCCAAACCTGTCATATATGCCAAAAAAAGTGAAAAGAGTCACTCGACTCGCGGAAGCTTTACGTTTCAATGCGGTATACGATTTTGATGCTTCACCCAGTGAAACCACATTTGATGATGCCCATACCTTAATCGAATCGCAAAACTGCAAGCATCGAGAAGCTTCCGGCGGTTACTTCGGTGTGCAACCAACAGCAGCATCGTAAAACGACACAACTTTATATTGGGGCCTTTGTCATTTTCCTATCAGCAGTGATCAAATCGACCGAAAAGTCGGTAAAACTTTCCGACTAACTGGATTAAATCTCCGCCCTATTTTTTTCACTCATCCCGACTTCGAACCGTTTGTTGACCATTATGGTTGAAATGGTTCATCTCAGTACAAAGAAAAATTGATTTCTCTGGGTTATATTCCAACGCTCTGGCGGCGGCTGCCTCTCTCTCAAGGTTACTGTGAATGACAAACAGTTCTCGAACACCCTAATTTCTGTACACACCGCTGAAACTTTCGCGTGTGGGCAATTTGCCGCACGTCGTCGGTAAGGTTGTACACACAGTTTTGCAAATGGCCACCTACAGGTGTTGCACTGCCAGGAGTCATACCGATTGACCACTAGTTCCAAGGGAGAAGTTTTCAATGCGAGCAGCAAAAACATTAGGCAAACTTTGTCTTGCCGTTTTATCTAACGAAGCGGAAAGCAAAAATCGTACTTAGTATTCAATGCATACGTTCATGTGCCGCTTTTTTCGAACTGAGACTGAGTTCCGGCTCCTTCAGCAAATTAGAGCTGAATTGCCTTCATTTGCAACAACGGCTCGTTAGGCGACAGGACAGTTTCCCAAGTTAAATGTCGCTCTAAACGATATAATTAGGTGTGTCGTCGAATCGCTTGACAGGAGATAACGAGTTTTCTTGTATCATTTGAATACCTACTTCTGATTGTTGCGTAGAAACTGTAGCGAACTGGCGTTCATGTGAACAGATGTCAATAAAGCTAATTTCATAAACAAATAAATTACAGTGTTATAAGTAGTCATAATTTATATAATAATCGAAGGTAAGCTACAAGATAGAAACATCTTCCAAGAATTCATCTCACGTTTCCAACTTCCCCGCAGCGCTACTTGTGTATTGCTTAGAAGAACGGACACAAAAGAATTTTCTCATGTTCCATTATCACTTTTATTTCCACCCGAACAGCAAAAAAATACAACAATGACTAGATACAATTCGGCCCAACCGGAATTGCCTGAAAGCTTCGCGCCTGGCGGAAATGAGATGTGTTTATTTCGAAGTCTGTCACTTTGGCTGGCAGTTGGTGTATAGTACACATGAAGGGTTCTTTGTTTCCGGCGCGACGGTGGCGATGATGGGATGAATAGAAGCAGTTGTTTTCCCTTTTCATGCCCATCCCGATAGGAACGACCGAGAGACACGATGAGGTTCTTGTCACGTCTTATACCCATATATACGTACGTTGATGCTCTTTCTGGCTGGCCGGAAATAACAGACGAATGGTTTCCCGTGGTGGCAATGAAAGTGAATACACTGTAATGAGACGTTTATATGGGTTATTCTTTGGCTTTAAAGCATACAAATACTTTAGTGATAAAGCTCAGAGAGTCTGTTTCAGTCGTTGTTCTATGTAACAAAATTACTATTTTCCACTCTGTAGCCAGTCGAAGTGACTTTTCATTTGCACCGTCACTAACAATTCGAGCCTGGGTTAGTGACAGTTTGTCATTTAGCTCCAACTTCCAACCGACGCCAGGTCTGAAACCGAGTTGCGGGCTGCGGATTGAACGATTTTGAAATACAAAATCGTTCCTTTCAACATTATTGTGTGAGCCTTTTTCAAAACCGTGCATCATAAATGGCGCAATCATAGCTATGTCGTGCCGCCTCAAACACTCGATTCTACCTGTCTGGTGACTCTCGGTGGAGGCAGAAAGGAGGAAGAAGGAATGATGCCGATTTGACGAAATCCTCTGACGATGAAATCGGATATCGATTTGATGATTGCTTCTCATCCGGTGTCGCTAGCAAGGCTTGCTATACGAGTGGAATGGAACGGAACAAAACCTACACGTGTAAAGAATACGAAAGTAGAAGGAACTGGCTTCAGGTTGGGACAAATTAAGTTTCTCCTGTTGCGGCGTGAAAATCCCAAGGGTTTTAGCGATAGTTGCAGCACCATGTGTGTATGCAGTACAAATGCTTGGTTTCTGAAGAACGTAGCAGTGTAGGTTCTTGTTTTGATTTTGTATTTTTCTGTTACAATATTTAGTCTTGAAATTGAAGAAAAAGTTTTGATTAAATGCAATATGTATTTAAAACTATTTTTTCTTGTAAAAAATGCAACTGATAATTAACACGATTGGCTTTTTCGTAAACGTAAATCACAGTGAAAAATATCAAAAGCAACAAATAACATTGGTAAACACAGGTTTCGCCTAAGTGCTCAAACTGAAAAAAAATATACAACAGTTCATTTAAAGTGACTGACTTTCTAAGGCAAGCCAGCTTCAATTTCCAACCAATAACCACCCAATTATATTCCCTAAAGCCAGGCGCGATGAGACATCTGCAGCCTCGCTGAAAACCTTTTCACCCTATCTCAACCTGCTAAGTAGACAAGAAACCGATGCCGATCGATTTCTGTTTTTGCTCCCGCCATACGAACGCTATCTCATTGCCATAGCTATCTCCTATCAGGAAACTTCATTAGCATTCATCGGATGTGCCCTTCCATTTGTCATCGACCCATACGTTGAACCCAGCGATGGAGTTGTCGCTTCTGTTGGGTCAATTTTTAATGAAGATTCAGATCGGTCGGCTCGAATCCAAAACAAAGCAACAAGTTTCATCGGAATCCAATCGTCAATATTTGTTCCGATGCTAGGCTGGCAACTCATTCAAGTGATCATGTATAGTGCTTTTGTTGTGTTTCAATCGTATCATGTATGTATCAATCGAAAACAGTATGATGCGATGAAACCGTATTAAATCGACCGAACCCAATTATAAACACATTGCAAGCGTAATTTTCATACAAGACTAACCGCAGGAATCCACATATCCTAATCAATTAACTTTGGTCAATTTGTAATCTAAATTAAAATCCACCCAAACATACTCAAAAGTATTGGGTTATATACATAAAAAGTTGATAACATGTTTACCTACTCAAGCACTGTTAATTTTGACATAACACATTTGCATATTTAGAAAAAGCATTTCGTTTTTACGGTCTTTTTTATCAGTGTGTACGACCGGAACTAATGAAACTTCCCTCCGAAGCATCCTGCACTAGCGGGTCTACCCAGTGCAAGCGTGTGCATCGTATTGCATCAGTGTTTCGGCAGAGAGCGCAAATGGATAGCGAGCGGCAGCTTATAATTAACAGTCCAACCGAATTACATCCGCTAACAATGCGATGCACGTGTCACGGATGTCAAGTGCAACAAACAGCGTCCGGCATGACGGTCGGTAGGTAACAAGTGAATCCTGGTATGGCGAACAGTAGTGAACCGCCTGGTAATGGGATTTGCTAAATAACTTACCGATGCAAAAACGTTAAGTCGGTTTGGCAAAGCCAACGATCGGATCACCGGATGGTGACAGCGGAAAATTTATCGTTTCATTTTCGAGCTAGTTGCGGTGAGCCAAACTAGGTGCATTGGATTGAGTGGAACAATTTGCTACTTCCGCCAATCGGTGAGTACCGGCACTGGGATGGGATGAATTTCAGAGGTCGAAGTTGGAATGTTCTTGTTAATCAAATACAGCTAGCTTTACCCTAACTTACCTAACTGAGGCTTAGTCTGGTAGGAAAAAGTTTCGCGAATATAGTCTATAATTTAACTCGATATTGTCGCAATGGAATTACTAAAATTTAAATTAGACTATTTATCAATTTCTAACAGCTTTCATAACAATTTCAATATTAGAGAGTTAAGATAAAATCTATTTTTCAATTGTTATTAAATATTCAAATATTCGTTGGGATGTGAACATTATTGCATTATTATTATATATCAGTGTCACACCATCATGATTAACAAATTCAATTTTATTCTTCATTTCCCACATTTTAGAGCTATCGTTTACAACCTACATTTTGTCCTGTTCTATGCTTAACTGCTACAGCTGACACAAAGTAATTTCATCTATATCACAATAAAATGGATGTTTTCTTTGACTACCTAGCTAAGACAGATAATTGAGTTTTATGAATTTCCCATGAAAGGTTATTATGTTAGCTTACTTGCAAAAAAAAAACGCTTTTACGAGCCATGGCGGACGATAACATGCATGTGGGCATGCTTCTGGTTTTCCCAGAAATCCTTGATTGGGCGGAGCTCACTTCCTTCGTGGAGGAAGTAAAATACGAAGTGCCCTGCCAGTCGTTGCCATCCAGGATGAGACAGGTCTCGTCATCCATCACCACTGCCAAATCGCGATTTGCCGGGAAAATCGACTCGACCATCTCCTTCAGGCGCTGTCGCTTCGTCATTACCTGCAGGTTCGGGACCAGTGGACGAGATTGCCTGATATGTATGTTCATGTTCGCTTTGCACTGTTTGGCCGGTTGCACAGACCTCCCGACCAAGCGCACGCAGTAATGTAGCCACTTTTTTCTTGGACTTTCTCTTCAGCATTCTTTGGAGCTTCTTGTCGCTCAGGGTCATCGACCGTCCGGAACCGGGCTTTCTTTCGATATTCTGATAGTTGTCCAATAGTGCCAAGATGCTATTGATGCCAGAACGACCAGTAACGTGGAATTGAATGCATATGAATAAAACCAGAGTCATAGTTAAATGCAAATTGTTTTCAACAAACTTTTGAATACTTTTGATCGATAGACTTCCCTGTGAGTGAACGCGTTTAGTGAACGCGAATGCTCTTAGCCAGCTCTTTCTGACTGCCACTAGTTTCTGCTCAATCGGAAATGATCTTGTTTTTTTGCCCTCGAAAATTAACCACCCTAATGAAAAATCAAGTCAAAGATGCCTATAAAACATTAAAACGAATAAAATGTACAAATGTACATGGTCGGTTTTTTTAATTCGGTTCTAAATTTGAACATTCATGAGGTGCACAATTTGGAACAATTTATTTGGTTTCCTCTATCCATTGATTCCATATCCTTTAGTTTCCGTCCATGCTTGTTGTTCAGTTACGATACATTTTAATGCAATTCAGTTCCCGGTTCCCGCATGCCTTCGTAGACCATCTTCGGCCCTATAAACAACTATTTCATAAGGCAAAACAATCCACCACTTGACAGTGCACAAGCTGAGCTGAGATGAAGCAACTCAACTCGGTGCATGTCGACGAACGGAGCTGGAAGATTGACGCGAGAAGAGTCTTCAAGTGACTCTTTTGTTTCCTCGCCAGAACTAATCCCCTGGACGGACAGCGAAGACGATGACGACGACGACGACGACGGTGTCAACAACATGAGAAAACAGCCGAAAGAAATCTGCTAGAAGGAGAAAACTTTTCATCCAACAAAAGGAAAAGAAGATAATGGTCCCGCACAAGTGCTCTACACGCAGACACAACTGGTGCACCATAAATTTCCGTTTGTCATCGGGTTCGACTTCTGTCAGCTGTTTATATGCTTTCCGCCCTGATCGCATCATGAAATTGAAATTTATGTCGAGCAATAAAGTGAGCCAATCGATAGTTCGTGTGCTGCCTCCAAATTGAATATGTCCTGTTCGGGAAAAGAAGTTACATTTACATTCGCACAACTTGTGAAGTTGTGCCTGCCAGCGTGGTTTCCGTTCTCGGTTTGTTATTGGCAGAAGTAGATTTGCATTTAAAAAGAACCGTCGTTCCATAGAAACGGATAAAATCAATAGCAGACGAATCTACTCAGAAGCACACGATATGCAAATGGAAAGATCAAAGTTTCTAATGAAGCTGGGAATCGTTTGAAGTATTACCATGCGCCTCCTCCGTTGCGAGGAGGATGAAACCTGACCCGGAGATGTAGCTACAACTGTTTGGCTAGGTGCCTGTTCGAGTGAGAAATGAAATCGAATCGAATGCTGGTTCTCGGTCGAACGTTACGCTTATACGCAACCTAGGAACATACAATGATTGCATTTCCGTTTGCAAAGAAAGGAAAATACGCAGGTCGCTTGTCTGCTGTTGACGTGTGGCGTCTGCCCTCCTTCCTTTTTTCCCCGTCCACGACTGTGTACAGGAAATGAAAAAGGCGATTTTCGTTTTTGCTGTCGTATGTATGCAATTTCCGCCTGCATGTGATTGAAATGGATTTTTCCGCATACATGCATCCTTTCGTGTAAACTCCGTTACAAACGGTATGGCATTGAAAGCACTGTGGAATAAAAAAACGTTTGACGTTGTCACAAGTTTTGCGACTTCATTATGATTCAAAGTATCTGGAGCATAGTACTGTAAATGTGCATCGAAAAAGGTTTTTTACATTGCATTACACACAAAAAAACTTCACATCGGAATCTTTATCACGCCTTGCGAGCCCAGTATGCTCGACAGGCAAAGCATAAACACTGGGAAAAACATTTTAAAAAGCAGAGAGCGGAATATATTTTCCCGCCCATCAGCAAATAAAAATATTTAAATCGCCTCCATGACTTTCGAACTTGTCCCTTACAGTGTATGGAAATTAATCGTGTCGTCACTTGATCGCTTTTCAATCAATGTGAAATTGAAAGCATAACAGAGGATTAATTAATTTTATTCCCAACACGAAACAATTAAAAGACTGGTGATCGGAGTTTTTTTTACGTTGCTGCCCTCAGTTGCACTGCGCAACTAATTGGAAAATTTTTATTGCACAAAAATTAATCGAAATAATTTGCTTCAGTGGATGCTGTGCACCGATGTTTCTCTTCCTCTTTATCAAATAACAACAGTAGCAAGTTCAACAGCGGTATAATATTCGCAACCTCGTTTGAAACTTCCAAACGGTTGGGTATAATCGATTCATAACCGCTTTTTTTTTTGTTCATCTACGACCCTATTTTTGTTTCGCCGGTACGGTAAACAACTTTTTGATAGCAGTGCCGACTGGAATCTTAAACGGATTTCGTTTGATCATCTCCCACGTTACGATTTGCACAGATAACGGATCGGTGAATTTACGGTGTCCAATTTATATGCTTCAGTAGCTGCGTAGGCGTGAACAATTTAAAATTTGGTAATTTTTATTCGAGCTGTTGATGGAATGTAGGCAGTGTTATGAAAATGACTGCAAGACAATGACAGCAAATTTTTAACTGATCCGGCTCTCATTGTATTGCACAGCTCTCTCTGTTTCCCATACGTTCGGTAAACAGTCCGACAGCAACTGACGACAGCACACATGCAACTCCATACGGGCTGTTAGTTTTCATCTCCTTATGTCTGTTGGTTATTCCAAGCTGTCGTAAATGGCATCCTATAATCTTCCGACATTCTTCAGCACGAATCCGAGCGGGATATCAGGTGATTATGATACCTACACGACAGTAAGGCCGATGAAAGAATGAGAGATGGTGCGAAGCACGTTTTTTCTTACGTGGGGAATAATACCAACAATGGAAACGGTTTGCTTTGTATTCAATATGCCACCAGCCTGTGAAAAAGGAGAAACGAAAAAATGCGAATCAATGACAACCGCAGCCGATCAGCAGACTGTCACACTGAGCAAACTAGGCTGTCATGTCTGAAAGAACAAAATACATGCGCAATAATGAACTGTCGTACGCAACACAAGACAATTTCTTTGCCTTGTTTAAGCTGTAGCTGTATGTGAGCTCTCATGAACAGCTCATGCATGAGGTTGTTAGAGTGAAAAGAGAGAAAAGTCGTCAGTATATTGTGGCGCCAGCACTAAATTAAAGTTCGGAAGTCGGACTTCCGACTCCCGAACTTTCTTCCGACTTTACAAACACATAGGATAAATGCGTGTTCACGGTGTTCACACAACATGAACTGTGGGAATGATTCCAATGTATTTGTTTTTGTAAGCCGTAGTGACAGCGCAGTGGCGGCTAAGATGGTTGCAGTGTTGCGAGAACAACAAAAATAAACATCGGAAGTGAGCCTGACTGCCAGATCATCAGCGACGATTTGATCATTTTTATTTAAATGCACAATAATGTCGCTCTCCAGTCATTCTCCTAAGCTTGAATGTAGGTATCTAATGCACTACACTTTTTTATAACTTTCTATCACTTTTCACGTACATATCACGCAGATACTTAATTCCGCCTTTACTTGAGGCCTTCTTCAGTCTAGCCCTGCACTGAAGGAGGCTTCAAGTACAAGCGGGAATACGTAAAACGTAATGTGTAACGGGAAAAATGATAAAAAGTGAAGAAAGTATTCATGTACACTACAGAGAAGTGAATAATCCTATAGACAAAAATATTGCATAAGGTGAGTGTCTCTATGTTTGTACTTTGTTTTTGGTCTTTAGGAATTGGTTCGATGAATTTTTTTGTCAATTCAACACTAATGACATTGTGAAATTTTTGACACTTATGACATTTTTGATATCCTAGCCTAGCTTAACTTGGCTGATTGTCATCGTTGCTACCTTGTGATCGGTCCAAATCAGTAAAATTGTACAGTAAATTAACTGAATGGGACTGGTAGTGACCGACCTTTCTCATTGTACAAGTTTTTGGTAAATTAACTCATTCCCGGCAGGTGATGTCTTGCAGATTTGAATGACGAAACTATTTAATACGGTTAGAGAATAGAATAGAATCTACAATATGCAATACAGTTTGTGTTAATTGTGAATTAGGGTGCCAATCACTTATATGGAGAAAAAAATAACCAGAAAATCCAAAGAAAAAACCCTACACAAAATGTTCACCTACCCGAAAAAACACCCTGTGCAAAATCGTAGCTCAATCGAACTTGGGTGGCGCAAAACGATGGAAGTTTGACCTTGAGAAATCCGAAAAATCACCGAATTCGTGGATTTAATTCTCGAGTTATGGAGTAATTCAAGAATTAGAGTATTTTTGATGAGCTAAGTATTGTCGAAAACCGAGGGGTCCATAAAAAAAGTATTATTCTCCAGTTAAAGAAGAGTTAACCATTTTGATTTGCGAAATGCAGTTTCTTTATCCATTAATATAGGCTTTCAAACAAATATAAATTAAATCGTTTCAACACCCTAATGTGAATAGTGGACCGGTCTCAACGGAAATTGCTCACATTTATACGTGGTACCGGTTTGGTCCAACAGACAGTAAGAATGCTGTTGGGGCCGTGCCCAAATGTGTGTGGTTTATGTCAATAGAACTCGAAATCGCTTAATTTTTTAATGTGAAACCGATTCAAACCAACCGATAATAGAATGTTGTTGAGGCCACTCACAGGTGTGTGTGTGCGTGTGTGTGCGTATGTGTGTGTGTGTGTTTGTGATATATTTCAGCACGATGCAAATATTATATCATTATATTTACCAAAGAAAAAAACTATAATTGTAAAAACCTTAATTTTGACAAAAATTAGCAGATTCCAACTAATTTTATTCAATTTTAGTAAATAAATTAAACATTTGCGGTTAAAATATTGACTTTTTTTGGGTGGAGGTAAACAAAAATTAAGACAGATAATTGAGTTTAATAAATTTCCCATGACAGGTGATTATTTTAGCTTGCTCGCAAAAAGAAATTCCACGCCTTTGCGAGCGGCCTTCCGGCAGTTAACCGGAACATTCGCCTTGGCGGATGACACCATGCGTGTTGGCATGTTGTGGATTTTTTCCTTCGTTTTATTTATCAATTCCTGCTCAGTTTCCGCCACAAAATTGTTGGAGTAGATATTACACTTCAGGTTTGCCCAGAAATTTTCGATGGGACACAGCTGAGCGTTAGGCGGGCTCGCCTACTTGGGTACCACATCGATATTCAGCCACTCCATCTCCTCCAACGATCGCTTCGAGTAATGGGTCGACGCCAGAAAAACGCAACACCGTGTTTTCGGCCTTCTGATATTTCTTGGTGAACGACGCAACTTTTGGCAGGCACTTCGTACTAGATTTGTATCTTCCCTTTCACGGCCAGTCCGTAACGAAAGAAGAGCGGCTTTGACATCCCTTTCTCGCTGATTGTCAGTCACAGCAGCACCCTCTTGGGGCACTTGGTGTGTGAAATGAACTTCACCTCGGTGCTCACTTCCTTCGTGGAGGATATAATATACGAAGTGCCCTGCTAGTCGTTGCCATCCGAAGTGAGACAGGTCTCGTCTATCATCATCGTCACGATCTTATTCGCTGCGTTATTGCCTGCATCTCCGAGACCAGTAGACGGGACTGCCGTTTCGGACATGTATGTTCATGTTTGCCAGGTACTTTTTCACTGTTTGGCCAGTTACTCCGACCAAGCGCACGCAGCGATGTAGTCACCTTGCCCACTTTCTTCCTCTTTAGCATCCTTTAGAGCTTCTTGTCACTCAGGGTCGTCAGCCGTCCGGAACCGGGCTTTCTTTCGGTACTCTCTTTATTGTCCAAATTGTTGTAGGTACCGTGACTGGTGTAAAGAGCCGCACGATGTTCGTTTTGGACGCGACGGGGTACCGTTCTTTGAACGCGCGAACGTAGTAGCTTCACTGTCTTCGCCATCACGGGGTTCGACTGATAGGGCTGTCAAATTTTTTGCTGACTCATGGGTTACTATGATTGATGCTACCTGGGTACTTTCGTTAGTGCGTGTGAAGGTAAACCCATGAAAAATCGGCAATTTTTGTACATTTTTTTACCGCAAATCTAATTTCCATTTATTTTCATTCAATTAATACTCGATTTGCTCTTCCGAAGATATTTTTCTCAGTTGCCCAATCCTGAGATATCAATATTTGAAAAGGGCGTATTTCCAAAATTAAATTAAATTCATCTGTAAAAGATTTCGTTTAAGTTTAAAGTTGCGTTTTAAAACAGTCAAAAGACATCTGAACTCAACTTTACTGTGGAATTTGAGTTTAAAAAGCTAGACTAAAAATGTGATTTTTAGTGCCACTCCAAGCAAAATTACTATTACTATTCAACCAAAAACGTTCTCTTCTAAAAAGTTGTTTAAAATCATGACACTTTTACGCTCATGAAAGTTTTAGTTGTTTTCGTCGGTGTTTTTAAGACCATCCTAATTTTCACTTCAATTTAAATGTAGATCTACTCAAAAAAAATTCTACCTGCTTAACCTACTATTTGCAACTTGACTCTGAAGCACGTAATCATGACAGTAGCGTGGGAATTTTACTATCAAACCTGGATATCGTTAGCGAGCTCATATACCACGCTTGTTCTCGTCCAGGGGAGTAAGTTGAGGATAATCTTCAAAATGTTTGATTTTGCACTCGCTGGAGCTTAAGTCTCTGTTTCCAGGCACAGCTTGGAGGTTCTACAAATCAGGGGGTACACAGCTACATTGATTCATGGTCTTGTCCACATGTAAGATAAAGATCAGATGTCCAGAGTTAGTTCAAGGTTAGTCCTCATGTTAGACTACTCCGAAAGCGGTGGCCGTATTCTGTAATCGTCAGCATGAACAAGCCTGGGTCTTTGCCACATTGATCACAATTTTCCAGTTGGTGTAATATTTATTTAGAGTAGCCAGGCCCTCCTGTAGCCTGCGTGTTAGGGCTCGGATGACGCGACCCTTGTACATGATCGCAGTGTCATCCTAAAAATTGGACAATACACCACTCCTAGGAAGAAGTGCCGAGGTTTAAATGTTGTACAGGAGTGGACGCAAGATGCTACCTTGGGGCACTCCTGCGTCGACGCTGAACTACCCTGAATACACAGTGACCCTGAATGTTCTGTCAGAGAGATAGCTTTTGATGATTTTAATTAGATATATTGGAAAACTGTACACCAGGCCCTCGTACCAAACATTGTTCCGCTGGATGATGTGAGTAACTCGATTGAGTTGATGGATGGTGAACCTACCCTTCCGAAACCCAAACTTTTCCTCATGGAGAAAATCATTCCCATCGGTGCATGGAAGCAGACGGTTCAACATCGATTAAAGACACGTGCTACAAAAGTAAATGTGCCGTGGCTTAAGTGCTTGACCTAGAGGTCATCAAATAATATGTCATCAAAGCCGGGGGCCTTCATGTTCGATCGAGACCGAAGAACTCGTTTTCCGTAACTCTCGCATCCTCCGGGATTAGGTTTTTTGAATTGTCGACGGCAGCGACTCCCTCATAGACATCCAGCTCGAAAGTGCTGGCGACGTTACGCTGCAAGTTGTGTGACGACACAAAATTTTGGCCCAGCTTGTTTGCTTTTTCATCAGGTGTAGTTGATACATTCCCCTCTCCGGACGAAACAAGCGGAGGGATGGGCTAAGGCCTTTTTAGAGACCTTAGCCAGAGACCAGAAGGCCCTTGAGCTAGAAGAGATCTGGCGAAACTTATGGCTGAACTCGTGGTTCCGCAGTTCTTGCATTCGGTCCTTGATAACCTTGGTGATCGGCCTACAGTTCGATGGTACTGGCGCCGATAGATGTTACTCAATCTTATGATGTTTTTGGTAATGTTATCAATATGGAGAACGGTATTCACCTGAAGTCGTTGCACGGGGACCGCTGGAGGGTGTCCAACGTCGGGTCGATCTTCGCTGGAGTATTTAGAAGGTGGCCTATGTTGTTGCTCTCATTGACGGTTTGCTAGAACCGGACGCAGTCGGCACGATGGCAGTTTCCCTGAGGATGACTGGTCATGGTCAGGTAGTGGTTCGAGTATAGCTACTTGACCACGACTGGAATCTCGGAGATGGCCATGTTGGTCAGAAAGATGTCTAGGACAGAGAGAACCCCTGACCGGGAGATTCAGGAAGGGCACTCCGGTGCCGAGATGATGTAGTACCCGATTTCAAGGTCCTCCGCCAGGATGCCATTCAAATTTTGTCTCCGATCACGGACGACACATCGTATCGAGCGTTCAGGTCCCCCGCAATAATGTACTCAGCCCGCCGCCGAGTTAGCTTGGCCAGATCGTTTCGCAACTAAGCAGCGGTACCGTCTCGGCTGGTGGCTTGCTTGGGACAGTACGCTGCGATAATGATGATTGGGCCGAGCGAGGTCTCGACGCCTGACGTTGCACCTCACCGCGATAGCAGTTCTTCCAACCACTACACCGATTTTATCTAGTCGTACCAGCTAAAAGCCTCTCAGATCCCAGATGGTCTCAAGGTACGATGCTGGCCTAACAAGCCAGTCGTCGTAGGTTCGAGTCTCGGCTCGAGAGAGATTGTTAGTGTCAGTAGGATTATAGCGCTAGCCCTGCAATTGTCCTGTACACTAAACCGTTGGCTACGAAGTCTGTGTATAAATAAACAGAAGGTCAAGTTTCGAATCGGAATGTAGCTCCAAGGCTTTGCTCTGCTTTACCAGCTAAAAGCCTGGAAGGAAGACGTTAACTACCGGCTTCAGATAAGTCTCCGTTATGACGGTAACATTAACTTTCCTCTCGCCAAGGAAATTGAGAAGCTCAACCTGTCTGTTCCTAAAAGATAAAGCTTTCAAATTGTTATTAACAAAGTACTTATGGTCCATTTGCGGAGATTAGGGCGACGATAGAAGTTACTGGCTTCGGGTACTTATGCTGGTTTCGAGTGCAGCGGAAATGATTTTGACTAGTCACTCCGTAGATAGTGGAGGGTCTTTGCTATTCGGGAGTGGAAGTGGTTCCAACACATAGCATAACATAGCATTAACAGCTGCACAACTTCGTAGGTGGTGTCAGCAACAATACTCTGTTTACGAGAACAAATTATCCTCGTTTGTGAGCGGCAACATGAAATTTGGGATCTAATCAAATGTTGCTAAACCAAGGTCAGATGTCCCCAGAGAATTGTTACCGCCCTGGCTACGTCCTTGCAACTGTTGGAGAACGGACTTCCGCCAGACCGCAGATCAGGATTTGTACCCTTTCTGCGGATGTACAGTATATAAAAAAGGAGGGTCTCGGCTTATTAGTCTTCAAATTCTAGATTTAGAATGAATTTGTTGTTATTAGTCCCAACGTTTCAGCACTTGTTGGTGCCTTCTGCAGGGGAAACTGTTGAGAAGTCTTATTTATTATAATTTTACATTTTTAGTATATATATTCCACTTACAATAATTGTATTGTTCCACGTCAGATGAGTTTCATCACTATGAATATGGTTAATAATTTCCAAATTTTCGGTTAATTTTTAATAGCTGAATAAATTATACACTCATTAAATTAAATCAAATGGAAATTTCAAAAACTTATGTTTACATTTGTACACTTGGTGGTGGAATTTGTATATATTGTCGGAGTGCTTGGGCGGAATTTCACCTTTTTGTTTCAGTGTTGACAACTGTTATACTTCCTTCGAGTTTATTTTTCAGTTGTGTAAGATTCCCGCACAGAAAGACATAAAGCTCCGTAGAATTTACGGATTTAAACCAAATAGCTCTGGCTTCTCTGACTGTAAAGTGTCCGAGTGAGAGAATCCCAAAATCAGGTTCTGAGTAATTCCCGAGGAGGTGGTAATATGAACACCTTGGGCGTGAACACTAATTATCCCTTCACAGATAGTAAAATGTTGTTCCATAGTACGTGATACACTTATGCATTCATCAACAGTTCAATTTCCACCGTTTGTCGTAGAATTATTAACAAAATATGACCTTATCCGCAAGAGATGGCGTAAATTTTTTTTAAGGGCATTCCGCATTCAACGGTACATTTAGCCACGGTCATCTGTTCTTCGGTCCGAGTTTACCTTTGCGTTTTTCTAATATAAACACGAAGCATCTAGATTTTTCAAGGGAAATTAACACAATTTTTTCCCCATCACCATGGGCTGTCCATTTTACCCGCACATACATATTTTAGAAAATACCTAAATATATCGAGAAAATCATTTAAACAATTACTAACCTTTTATGATTTCTGCTGGTTAGAAGTCCGAGTACAGATATTTGCAGAAAAATCGTTATAAAATACTGTTTAACACTAGCAAAAACCTTATTTTTTTGTATTTTTTTGTAGGGCAAAAATAACATCACCACCACGAATGTACACGTGTTTTTGTTTTTGTTTATTATTTTGACTGTTTGATTGTATCATGTCGCATACTTTGTCTCAAATAACTTCTAGTGCCTCTAAGGTGCCAAAGAAGTTTGTACTATTTTTCAACGTAATAGTCGAGATTTAAACGGGTGTCCATTTTATCACCCCTGTTCATTTTACCCACAGTTCCCCTACACTAGATTTTCGTCCTAGTAACGTGCTGTTATACTCAGATAAAATAGATCGCGCATCGTTCACGGTTACGGAATAAAATTTGACGACAAATCCAACCAAATGATCTTCACTTCAAAGCGAAAAAGAAAAACAAACAGTCCACTCAACCAAAATGAACCTCACCGAAACCCTTTTCCACTGACACGGACCGATGCCTTGACAATAATATCTAGTAATTATTACTATTTTCGGTTTTAGAAGGTTAAATTTGATTAGATAATTTACTTGGACAATTCTGGCTCCAGCCATTAAGTTACGACACATACTCATGAGGCTAAATCTGTTGCCTACCTAGTAGTACAAAAACCTTATCATAATTTATTCCAATCTCATCGTGGGAAACAAAATTCGTAAAAATATGAAACTGAACATCATTTGCATAATTCTGCTTGTCATATTTTATTCATTCATGCGCGCTGATGGCCATCCACGTGCATACACACAACATGTTAGCGGTTCAGTGCCTGGAATGCGCATCAACGCGCGGTCTCCGTTACGACCTGTGTTCACTTAGCCCGCGGGTAATACGTAAGGTTTTTTTTCTCCGCTCGAAATCCCTCATATCGCATCCCGTGCAGTGGAGAGCCACTTCCTGCCAAGGCAATTTGTTCAAGGATCGATGCCTACCAAAGTGTAATTTATGGATATCAAAAACCTGTATACATCCGGCGGCCGTCGAGCCTCAGTAGGAACCGTTGGCATCAGCTGCGGCTTTTACCCTACACTGCGGAGAACGAAGTTCCCAGCTGGAAAAAAGGAATATGGTTACTCAACCGGTGTCCTCTGAGGCGTGTGCTCTTTGACGTATTGCCTGGGGTGCTCGGTTGAGTTTTATGCTTGCGCTTCATGGCAATGAGAGAACAAGAAGAGACTAGCGAAAAGAAACACTCGAGTGGATACCCCCTACGAGTTAAGGCCTCCCGACGTACCTGTTTGCATTAATAGTGAATGGGAATGAAATCCAGCGGTGCGGACCGACACGGCCGGAAGTCGGAGGAGAAGCACGCAGTTGGACGTAGAATATGGCGAAAATTTACGATTCATTCCCTGGTTCGATTGATATATTTGATACACACATACACAATGGATACGACATGGTTCGGCACCAAACGCAAAACTTGCACTTTTTTCCGTACCAGGTAGGCACAGAGAGTTGGGTCTAGAATGAATGAAATGAATATTTTTCATATTATTTGCTTGAAAATCGATCACCGTGTTTTTTTTATTAGATTTCCTTTAAATTTGATTGGTTTCTGTTTTTTAAGTTCATTAGACTTCTAGCTTCTATATATTTAAGCTGGTTCTTTAACCATCAAGATAAATAAATATAATATTGCCTGCTGAATTTAGTTCCGGCTTTTGTGGAAATGAAAGCCAATAAAACGTTACCGTATTTACCCCGTTATAAACTCGGCCTTTGTTTGACCAACCTTACAATCAAACATATTGCTCATAGGACAGCAGGATCAACTCGGACACTCTGCCAGTCCAATGCCGTTGAGGATAAGTTTATTATCAGCAGGAAGTCCTAATATCCGCCAGGGAGAAGGAACACGACCGGACAACAGCAGATATTGAATTACCCTCGGACAGCGTCCTGTGGAAAAGCATCGTGCCCCAACGCAATGGTTCCGGTGGGGCAGAAGAAAGAAAATCCGAATTGTGTACATATGATCAATATTTGCTTAGCCTGTATCTATCAATATATTACAGCACCTACCCACCACAACCATCTGCTACTAGAAGTGGAAGGAAAGCACGATGAAAGGCCTCAGCTCGGCTGACAGAGAGACTGAGCGTACAGAGGTATCGTGATACTATTTGCTTTTCATTTTCAATCTTCATTGAGTTAGCTTTCCATCTGTTAAACATACGCAGCTCCTCGTCTAATCCGAAGTATTGACGTCATCCCGATTTTGTCGAAAAGTTCAATAAATACACATCAGAAACATTTGGCATTAGGAGTTTATTCTACGAAGGTATGAAAGGACATTCAATGGAAAATTATTTTTGCTGACGACCGTTCCATAATGAAAATTACTCAGGCCATCACGGCAAACATGTCACAGTTATTGTCCTGACGTTATCCTTAGGAGGCAAACCCACCGACTGAAAAGTTATCATTAATAAATAAATGGACTACGCACCCACACCCGCTAATGGAGGTCGAACCAGACAATGGCGAACCGATAAAGCTGCTAGTGGAAAAGCAAACGCCAGGCGAAAAAAAAAATGGTTTCGCCTATCGGTTCTGGTGTAGACGATCGATTTACGAATTTAGTATTTTCCGGTTGGATGCCCTCATTTGGTAACGCGACTGCGAGGTTATGGCCAACATGATAATTCCCGCCCAAACTCTATCCCCTTGTCAGCTGAAGCGAACACACCGAACAGAAGCCAAATTAACGCTCATGTGGGCGAACTAGAATAGCTATTATCGTCTGCCCGAAACGCTGTCACAATTGATTGATTATACGCTTATTGTGGAGCTTCCTAGTATCGTGTGGCTTTGTGGTTCAAACGATTGAACGGCAAAATTTGCGATCATAACGTTTGCGAAGAATCGTTGGCGAAACGGATCTGTGTTATTCAATCGTCAAATTAATATCTGCTCTTGTATATACACCCAACTAGTCAAAAAAGCCTACAATTTATAATGAAGATCGAAAAATAAAAGAGTCAAAAAATAAAATAATTCAGAAAACGAGAAAATCAAAATATTAAGAAAAAAATTAAAGTCAAACGGTGAATTGGTTCAGAGAAAAAATGAAAAGTCAGAGATAAATTACAAAACCGGAAAAAATAGGAGTCATAATAGCAACTCTGCAACAACGTCAACGGGGGTGCTAGACAATAAAAAAATATAAAATCAAAAGCAGGAAAGGAGAAAAGTTTAAAATGTTGTTTATAAGGCACGACGGAAAGATTAACGTAGAATTATGACAGCCTGTCTTATGTAAATGTAGGTTTGATGGTGTGAAGCGGTAAATTTCAATATTAGTTCTAATGAAACAAGCGTTTTTTAAATGACTAGGTTTTTCTAATTGACTAGTTTTTTTTAGTAAAAGGCGAAAGATTTATTCGACGATTGAAGAGAGACCAGAGTAAAGCAGGTATTACACGAAGCAAATATTTGCTATTTTTGGAACGGATTTTATTTTGTGCAAATAAAAATCGTACCAAAAATAGCAAATATTCGCTTCGTCTAATACCTGCTTAATAATTGACTAGATGTAATTTGAAAATGTTGAAGGTTGCTTAAAATTAGTTGAAGGTAGGGTATCATTTAACCGTCAAATAAAACAGCCTGAGTGGAACTTAATCTTGCTCGATAAAAACATTTTGTCAAATTTCGAACTTCTTATTAATGGGTGACAACTAAGAGTTCGAAATATTCTTCTACAGCTGTCAAAAAAGGTTAAAGAACTCAAAGAAAAATTGATTTATTTCTCATGAAGATGCATTCATTGAGAACTAACAAAAATATTGAACATCTGAGTAAGATCCGTTACCGGCCTCCCGACGAAGTTTTCTTATGATGCTGAAACAAAAGCGTTGTACGGCCTTCAAGTCCGCTTTTTGAATGCATCTCTTGATTTTACCGATCAACTGTTTGCAATACGTTGATCACTAGTTATTTTTACACCGAAGGAACTCAAAGTCCCAAAGAAATTTTCGATTGAACGAGACTGGGGTGGATTTGTTTGGTTGTATTTTTGGGGTACAAATGGAGTCGAGTGGTTATTCAGAAACGTTTGTGTTTTTTTGACGTACTGTGATGATATTTTCTCTGGCCAAATCACTTAGGGTAATCGTTCCTATATTCATCTCAGTACCTATATTCATCTCATCACGCCTTTTTGATCAATCTATCGTCACATTCATCATATTTTCAACGTAAAACTTTCAACCACTTGACGAAATCGAGAAGCCAATAGATTTACTTTCAAAATTTGTAAAAATTTGAAGATGAATTGAACATATGAGAGAAATAAGATGAATATAGGTGCACCTAGCTGTTTAGATGAATAATGGAGCGATTATCCTACTTTTCATTTGTATGGTGTTTTGGAAGAAATGGAATCATAATGTTGTAAAAACATTCCTTCTGGTATATATCGATTGATAGCCAAACCACTACGCTTGAACCATGATTTGACAAAAAGGAAAATGTCCTTTTCTATCCACTACTCTGGCCGGTCTTCAACTACCTTCCTGACGGATTATAGTTGAGAATTGCACCATACGTAATAGAGGATTGAACCATACGTAATAGAAACCGAAAGATTTTCGCTTTCAATATAGTTTACCATGAACTTTTTGGAAAAATTGTCGGCAGTTCATACCGAACCGTGCAATGCGCTTGCGGAATGCTCTTTGTTTGGACGCCATTCTGATTCGAGCTGAGCATGCATAAACAAAACAGAAAAAGAAGAATAAAGATATAGCTTTCATATACATATTCCCATTTTTTCTGAACATGTTTGTTATGGAGTAAAAGAGCCCCAAAAAAAATCCAGATTTTTAGTTGCCACCCGTTACTGAAATTACACGAAAAATTTGTTATTTTTGATTTGGCTGAAACTTTGCATAAATTTTTTTGAATCACGATCTCCAAGTAAGCCACTACAACTTCCTAAGTCCGGATGCTCTCGGCCAGTTGAGCAGATCCGAAGTACACGTCAACATACCCCTGCTCATCTCCAAAATGGGCAATATCACCGACCCGGTTGTCCTCCATGAACTCAGCTGAGACCACTTTACAGTGGTAGTGGAAGTTTGTACCTCTGCTTACCGACTCCAAGCTCCCCGGCGTATCTATCATCGGTTCCAGCGATGCGTGGACAACGCAATTGACTACGACACCTAGCTGGAGTCTACAGAGAAAATTGACCAGTGTCTCCAGTCCATCGATAAAGCGATATCCTAGGCGCAAAATCGACATGTGCTAGCTTGGTGAGTAACTCTTTGAACCTAGACAACACAACCAAATGATACATCCAACTCCGTAATTCAATACGACGGCAGTTCGAGTGTTCTTATCTTCCTCAACTGAAGACGAACTTCAATCGTCTCAACAAAATCATCAAAGTCTTGATCTCAGAAACAAAGACTTTTCTCAACATCTTCGTTCCCTCCCATTCCGAGAAAAACCGTTCTGGAAACTCATCAAAATTTTGAAAAACAAGCTGAGATCCATTCCTTATCTTTCACCCTCAATACCAATCTCCGTCAATTTCCTTATAACATCAGCTGAAAAAGCCAATGCACTTGGTCAACATTTTTTCAACTAACGCAATTCGGACCATGCCATGGTTAGTCCGCACGGGCTTGCCGTCCAGGAAGTAGTGACTAGAGACGGCGATATTCCCTCAGTCATCCCCGATGAATCTAAGAAATCTGCTGATGAGGCGATAACTGCCATCAAGCGCACCAAGGCCGCAGGGATAGATGAAGTCCTCGACCTTGAGTTGAAAAACTTGAGTCGATCAAAATTGTTGCCCGTTTTTTGTGGAATTACTCTACTGTTTCAATTTAAAATATGTATGAATACAACCGGCCTTATCTCAAGTAGCGTTCCTCGCCAATTCCAACACTTCTGCTGCAAGATTCAATCGCCAGATTGACTGGTTCTCCAGCCCCCACGCGCATAACTTTCATTACGTAGTACACAATCCATTCGATCTAACAGGATTAGAGCCCAGCACGGATGTTGTATATCCATTGATTTTGCCTCCTCTTCCACGACCAGATATTGTAACTTGCAAAATCGATTGAACGAAATAGTGATGCGCGATGAACAAAACAGCTACCTGTATGATGGAAACTCCCGTGGAGAGGACTAACACAACAACCTGGCGAGGTTACGGAAGTGATGGAATGAAGGAATGGCAAAAAACGGATAGACTGCGCAGCACACTGTTTGTAGGTTTAAAGATGAACTTTGGTCTATCGTCAACTACCTCGGAGACAAGTTGCAAAGAAGCCAAGTTCAGACTTCCGTTCGTTTGCTGTTGCCAGAAGAGCTAACGAAGCACGTTGGGTCCAGAACTAAAACTAGACTAAAGCTATTGCAAAATATACTAATTTGGTTCAAATACAAATAACAATCGGCCACAAACACGTTCTTGAAGCAATGTTGAATTTCATTATCTTGCAAACAATGATCATTTAACTACTTAGTGCAAAAAATCTTCGTGTGACTCGCAGATTCTTGTGCACGCACGTTTTCAATAATCCGAAAGAGTAAAAGAAGAAGAAGAGAAAGATTTCCTATCTGAGAGTCAGGGATCGGGTGGAACCTGTTTTTTTTTTGCGAGCCAAACACGCGAAGCAGAACCTGTCTCCTTTCAGCTTGAGAATAAGACTTATGCTACGCTTCTCAAGTATTTTGCACAAACGCCTCCTAAATACTCTTTATTCTTCATGCACTCGCCGGAACAGCAGCTAACGAGCACCGGCACGCAAACTGTTTTGTCTTGCTACTCAGCGACTGTTAAAAAGTAGTTCCTGCTTGCAAATAGGAGTACTCGAGTTGCTCGACTAGGTGGAGTGCTTTCTTCACATACCTGGTTTTGCTTCATGCACTGACAGCCGAGACTGGGACGAAGAATCTGAGAAGTCTTCTGTAAGTTTTCTTTACAGCAGTCTAATGCAAAACCAGCCGAAGTAAATTGCCACCAAAGTAGTCCAATACCGCACTCGCGAGTAGGGGTGTTTACGCGAGTAGGAGAGTAGACACGATTGTGTGGCATATGATTTTGCGAGTGAATGCGAGCATGGAAGAAACTGAAAAAGAACGAGAAATAGCTTGAAAGGATATCGGTAACAACGAGAACCTCACTTGAGGTGTTGCATGCTGTTTATGAGCGGAACTAACAGCACTGGTTGGGAGACTGCACAATAACTTTTAAAGAGACGAGTAAGTGCAGTTCGGATGTCACAATATACACTTTATTCGTCTTGTGCCGGAGATGTCTTTCACTCTTCAGTTCGCAACTTGCTATGAAGCATGAAAATCTGTGTACAAGCCAGCAGGACAAAATCTGTGTACAAGACAACAAGTTGAACAATTTTGTGGCGCTAAAAAGGGCTATGGGTGTATCACATTAGTGGCACCGGTGAATTTCTTCAGTTTATCGTCATTGCGGATTGCCATTTGCTGATGACACGGGATGATTCTAGTTTTTTTTAGCATTTATTTACACATTGCAAGCAATCAACGAGCACGTATTACAAGTAAACACACAACACCCGCACACACAACTTACTAATAGGATTCTTCAAAAGGTTGAAAACGAGCGTGCCAAATCCGGACTGCATCGCTAATACGCCCGGACATGTTCAGCGGTGCTTCAGATATGACGGTGCTCCTCACACAGACGTAAGACCCAAAATCTAGCGCTTTGGAAGATGACCTCTGATCAGCAGAGCGGTCCGTTCGTTTTTCTCTGCTGGTCTGTCTGCTACGAAGGGCTGCGATCGATTGAGAGCAGTTAAAACAATACAAACATAAATTTGAAATTGCCACATGATGTGCTGCGGTTTGCCGCAGCTCTGCTTGCTGCTTGTCGTTTCAGTTTCCAGTAAATTATCTTCTTGCTACAGTTCACAGTGGAAAAAAATGGACCCTCATTCTCACTAAATAAATACCGCTGAGCTGGCAGATTTAAATATAGCATTGCTTATGTAAAATTGGTCAACAAATTAATTGGTGATGGTTTCATCCTGTGCAAGGCACGAGAAGGATTCTTTTTTGCCCTTTTTCACCCTATATTTGGGTTTAGTCTATTGTAGCTACGATTTCCGCTGATTTTTTGAAGTAGAATACTTCTCTCAGGAAGTTCGGCTACATGGGGATGTGAAATGAAAATCTAAAACTGAAAAAAGTGAGAAATATGTCCAATTTCAAATGCTAATAAATCGGTTAGTTTTCGATGGATTTCCTTCGTTTTTGCAGCAATCGATTAGAAAATCTTCTAAGATTCCTACCAAATGCATGAAATTGCAATTTTATCATTCGAACTATTGTACTATTGAAAATTCTTAAGCCTTGTCAAAACAAAATTCGACCTCTGATTGGTCGTTATACCGCGCTTTCCCAAGCACGGTCGGCAGAGTTATGGTCCTAGTAAATTGGGAATGCATCATTTGGCCTATATAAGAGCTTCAACAGATAATAAACAGACATTTCATCGGATATTAAATTGAACAACTGCAATTTGAAGAACACAAATGATTATTTGAAGGGTTAATATTTTCTCGTTTTGCGCTTTAATCCAAAGTTAATTATCTTCATCTACATGCATACTCTGACTATTATTACGTGTCTGCGTCGCTTAGTGTTTGGCTACGGTCATGCAGAACGCAAATAACGGCGCGATGCGATTCGGCAAGACGAAATGTGTTAAAATGTATAGCTCTACTTCGCCTTAGAAAGAGCTGTACATTTCACCACGGTAAGGCGAATCGCATCGCGCCGGCATTCGCGTTCTGCACAACCGTAGCCTTTGTTCCGTTCCTGTTTAATGATGTCGTATTAAATGTGCATATTACAATTCGGCAGCACTTCAACTTCTCATTTGCACAAAATTTAAAAATATTCAATGAACTTCATTCAAAATATCAAACAAAAAGAAATTTCAATACTGCCAATGAACGGTCAACGTTTATTTACTAGAAAAAATTACTGACACGCAAGCAGCCGGGTTATCTTTCTTGTAAAAGTATTCTACTTCAACCTTGCGGTCGTGGCTTTGCATACAACCTTCCTGTGATTTTTGTGCAAAAATGAACAAAATCCACCAATACATTAGCGGCAAACTCATAAGGGTTGGTTCCATTTAGTTCCCGGCCCAAGGAATGGTATATTTCTCCCTATATCACCCTTTTTATATGATTTTTGTGCTGAAACGTGTATAACAACAGACGCCGCTAAGCTTACTGTTCAGAAGATAAAATTAGTATGCAGGAGTTTTTGGAGCCGATAAAGGTTATTTGCTGGTTTGAGGCCCCTACCTTATCTGGAAAAGAGGGCTCCTATACAATTGATACAATTGGAATACGCCGTCTATGGCTTACCCCATTGAATCATGGGTGGAGATATTATTTTCACCACTACTTCAGTATCGTAAGAGAATAGCCACATCTCGTATTACTTCTTAATATCGAAGGAGGCTTCCACCAAATGATGGCTTAGAGTAACGCGATAGCATTTGCACTGAAAATCAGTGCGTCTTGAACTGTCCTACAGATCAGACGTTTTTTCGGTTGCTTGTGGACTGGTCTTTGACTGCCTATAGCTTCAAAGTTTGTGTTTTGTCAGTGTGTCTTTTAAAGACTACCTGAAAGTTATTTCCCATCAGTCTTTCTCAAGACTACCTACTTTTGAATTTAACATTTGTTTTAACTTTTTTCGTATCACCTGAAATGGCTGGACGGAAAAAGAAACCTCGCATCGCTGCGGGGAGGAAAAGAGAGGCATCTCTTTCTGACACATCGAGTGTCTGTAGTGACAATCCTTTTGATATTTTGCCTGAGCAAGAAGCTGGTGAAATGGAAGTTACCAATAATGAAACTATACAAAATATTAAATCTTTAAAAAAGGAGAAAGTTCCACCTATTGTGGTAACTATTTCTTCTGAATTTAATATATTCAAAAAGGAACTTTCAACGTTTGTTTCTGACGTTAAAGTTACCTATCAAATTGGCCGTAGAGGTGAATGCCGCTTATTAGCCGACTCAGTAAAGGGTCGTGATCGTCTTGTTCAGTATTTAACTGACAAGATGTACAAATTTTTTACATATGACACCAAGAACGCCAAGCCGTTCAAGGTTGTCTTGAAGGGTCTCACCAACGATCAAACCGTTGATGAGATCAAACTTACTTTAACAGAATTACTTGGCATAGCCCCTACCCAAGTAATTCTAATGAAACAAAAATCACGAGGCGAAAACAGTCAGAGAACTGGAATTTCCCTTGTTAATTATTTAATTCATTTTAACCGCAATGAGGTTAACAACTTAAAATTTTTTGAAAAAGCACATGCTTTGTATAATGTGCGTGTAAAGTGGGAAACTTATAGGAAGTATGGCGGAGGTGAAAAGCATATCACCCAATGTCGTACTTGCCAACGTTATGGCCATGGTTCCAAATTCTGTAACATGGACCAAAAATGTCTTAATTGTGGAGACTCTTCTCACAAAAAGGACACATGTCCTGTGAAAGAGAGTAAAAATTTTCGCTGTGCGAATTGTAACGGCAACCATATGTCAAATTTTTATCAATGCCCAGTCCGTTTAGCAATTGTTAAGGCAAGACAAGGTAAACAAAATTCAATTTCTCAATTAAAACCAACTTCAAAACAAAATTCTCCAAGCGTACCAGTGACGCATAGTTTACCTACTCCTTTGCATACCCGTTTAACTTATGCACAGGTTACAGGTAGTTCGAACATTATACCGCCTAGTGTTGGTAGTTCGAAAATGACCGTTAATATGGGTAAGCAAAACACGCTAGAAAATAATTGTACACCTATTACTCCAGCTAATATTGCTGCCGAAAATATTTTTTCTAATGTCAACTGCCTGGGGCCTATTACGGCAGGTAAACTTTCTTTTTTGCAACAGGCAATGTTCGATCTTATGAACGCCATGTTGCAGGCAAAATCAATGTTTGAAGCCATTCAAATAGGCACAAATTTTACTATTAAAATTGTTTCTAATTTAAAATTTAGCAATGATTTTAAATAAAACAATTAAAATATTAAATTGGAATGCTCGCTCATTGAAGGCCAATGAGAATGAGCTTTTTAATTTTTTAACAGTAAATAATGTGCATATTGCAATTATTACTGAAACATTTTTGAAACCTAACATAAAATTAAAATATGATCCCAATTACGTGGTTCATAGATATGATAGGATTCAGGGTTCCGGCGGTGGAGTTGCAATTGTTATTCATCGCCGAATCAAACATCGTGCTCTTCCCCATCTTGAGACGAAAGTTATTGAAACTTTGGGAATTGAAGTTCAAACTGAGCTTGGGATTTTATTTATTGCCGCAGCATATTTACCATTTCAATGCACACGCGAGCTCAAAAATTATTTTAAAAGTGATTTACAAAAACTCACCAGAAATCGTTCGAAATTTTTCATAATCGGCGATTTTAACGCTAAACATCGTTCATGGAATAATTCTCAAAGTAATTCCAATGGCAAAATTTTATTCAATGATTGTTCTTCAGGATACTATTCTATTTTGTCTCCGAATAGTCCTACATGCTTTTCTTCTGTAAGAAACCCTTCAACAATTGATTTGGTGCTGACAGATCAAAGTCATGTATGTAGTGATTTGATCACACATGCTGACTTTGATTCTGACCATCTTCCAATAATTTTTTCTTTATCACATGAATCAATTTTAAACCCTATGAGCTCTGTTTTTAATTATAACAAAGCTAATTGGGAAAGATACAAAAATTATATTGAGAGAAATTTCAATAATGAGCTTGATTTGCAAAACGAAGTGAATATTGATTCCGCTTTGGAAGCATTAAAATGTGCAATTGTTGATGCCAGGAATTATTCTGTTCCAAAGGCTCAAGTGAAATTTGATTCACCAATAATTGACGAAAATCTTCAACTTCTAATTCGTTTGAAAAATGTCCGCAGACGTCAATATCAACGTTCTCGTGACCCTGTTTTTAAAACTATTTATAAAGATTTACAGAAAGAGATTAAACATAGATTTACTCTTCTGAGAAATCAAAATTTTGAGACTAAAGTTGAAAAATTGAAACCATATTCAAAACCATTTTGGAAGCTGTCGAAGATTCTTAAGAAACCTTCAAAGCCTATTCCAGTTTTAAAAGATGGTGAAAGTTTTCTTGTATCCAATGAACAAAAGGCTCAAAGACTTGCTCAGCAGTTTGAGAGTGTTCATAACTCAAATTTGAATTTTGTGAGTCCAATTGAAAATGAAGTCACACGTCAATTTGATTTAATTTCTTCCCAGAATTTTTTACCTGCAGAAATAATTGAAACTAACTTGAATGAGATTAAATCAATTATTAAAAATTTCAAAAATATGAAAGCACCTGGTGACGATGGAATCTTTAATATACTAATCAAACATCTCCCTGAGAGTACAATGGATTTTTTAGTGAAAATTTTCAATTGCTGCTTCAAAATTGCATATTTTCCCAAATTATGGAAAAATGCAAAAATTACTCCCATTTTAAAACCGGATAAGAACCCAGCTGAAGTTTCAAGTTATCGACCAATCAGTTTGCTTTCTTCAATAAGTAAACTGTTTGAGAGAGTTATTCTTAACAGATTGATGTCACACATCAACGAAAATTCAATTTTTGCAAATGAACAGTTTGGATTTCGCCATGGGCATTCCACAACTCATCAATTGCTCAGAGTTACTAATATGATACGAGCTAACAAATCTGAAGGTTATTCCACTGGAGCTGCTCTTTTAGACATAGAAAAAGCATTCGACAGTGTTTGGCATAAAGGTTTGATTGCGAAATTGCAAACTTTTAATTTTCCAATTTTCCTAATCAAAATTTTAAAAAATTATCTTACTGATCGAACTCTGCAGGTTGTCTATCAGAATTCAAAATCTGATAGATTTCCTGTCAGAGCAGGTGTGCCTCAAGGTTCAGTCTTGGGTCCAGTCCTGTACAACATATTCACTTCAGATCTTCCTGATTTGCCTCCAGGATGCACAAAGTCATTGTTCTGCGATGACACAAGCATTTCCGTAAAAGGAAAAAGTCTTCGTGTCATATGCAGTCGATTGCAGAAAAGTTTAGATATTTTTTCTTCCTACTTGCAAAAGTGGAAAATCTCTCCCAATGCTTCTAAAACTCAAATGATAATTTTTCCGCATAAGCCTAGGGCTTCTTTCCTCAAGCCAAACAATAATCACGTTGTCAAGATGAATGGGGTTATTTTAAGTTGGTCCGACAAGGTTAAGTACTTGGGACTAATTTATGATAAAAAACTTATTTTCAAAGAGCACATTGAGAGTATACAAGCCAAGTGCATCAAATATACGAGATGTTTATATCCTCTCATTAACAGGAATTCTAAACTTTGTTTAAAGAACAAACTTTTGATTTACAAACAAATTTTTAGACCAGCAATGCTTTATGCTGTACCGATCTGGTCAAGTTGCTGTTCAACAAGGAAGAAAACGCTCCAAAGGATTCAGAATAAAATTCTGAAAATGATTTTGAAGCGTCCTCCTTGGTTTGGTACACTCGAATTACATAGACTTACTGGTGTTGAACCATTAGAAGCTATGTCAAATAAAATTATTAACAATTTTTGACAAAAATCGTTGCAATCCTCAATTGCTACGATAAGCTCTCTTTATAGCCAATAAGTTAGCAATTAAGTTAGTTGTAAGTTTACTTCCCCTTTTCTGACAAGTAGGTTTAAATCCCTACGAATGATAAGTCCTAATTGCGAAAGCAAACAAATCCTAACAATTAAAATTACAAATTTCTAACAGTGTTGAGAAGTCACCATTTGTGATTGGACACACATACTCATTATTTACTAATATTTATCATAAATACTTAAGCTACTAACAAATCCCCCCTTAAAAAAAAAAAAAAAAAAATTTGCACTGAAAATAGTGCACACTAAGTGCTGACAAATCTTTTCGTGTGTCGATTATCAGCTTTGGATTTGTGATTTGCGCTGGTCATGGTTTGCCTGTGCATGGTGATTGTTTTTGTAGCATTGCGTTATATTTGATTTTTGTGTATGCGATACTTTTTTTGTTGGTTGTATTGAGTGTCGAATGACCACTGTTGAGAACACTCTCAAATAAAATCAATTGGTAGTATCGCCTATCTTTTAACGGCTTCCAGCGGAGTTTATTTATTGGGAATTTGGATCCAGCTTTTTACCAAAGTGCAGTGGTCGGATAGACAATAAAGACAAAATTTCTGCATGCTAGCTTTTATACGTGATTACAGAGAGTCATTCCTCCCGTGAGCGTGTAACTGTGCACTCGTGCAAACAAAACAACAACAACTCGTTTAGTGTTGATTATGCTGGTAACAAAAGATAGTGATTGGTTGTGTAGTTCGATTTAGACCGAGACTGAGGGTTCCGCCTGATATTTGATGTTACTTTGTTTTAGCTCTGATTGGTCGGAATATGCGTATAAAGCTTCTTTATATTAAAATAGTACAATAGTTAGCGTAAAAAAATCACAGGTTTCCGCATTTTAGTGGAAGCATAGCTGATTTCCCAATCGATTGCTGTAGAAATGAAGAAATTTCCTTGGAAACTGAGTTTTAAACACTTGAAAGTGGAATATTTTCGTGACGCTTGCGATGTTTTCAATTTGCACCTCTGTCTTGCCGTAAGACGTTATTCTACGTCAAAAACAGAACAATTTGAAATGTCGAACAGCAAGGAGGTTCAGGTGTGGAATATTGAATTACCAAGTAATCAAGATTTCAACAAGCCATGTTAAATGAAATAGCCAAAATATTAAATGTCAACATTGCATTGGTTTTGGTTTTTAAATATCAAAAGTGGTCAAATATAAACAATACTAAAAGTGTCAAAATATCAGAATATCAGAATGGTAGAATGTCAAAACGTTAAAATGTCAAAATTTCAAAATACCAAAATGACAAACCAATGATCAAATGCTTCAGTATTGAATGGGAATACTCTCACAAGTTTTGCATTCAAGCCACCACCAAGTGCAGTGTTGCTAGTTCAGTTGGATGATGTTAATCTTTCGTTTGATCAGTGAAAGCTGAGTTGATTGGTTTTTGAACACTTACTACGTGTCGTGTGGCCCAAGTGCAGGAAAAACTAAGATATATCCAATCAATTTCGCTTTACGTTCAATAAACACACGTCGAACGGGAATATCCGACTAGTCTAGTCTGGCGGCGGTGGTGGATGAGAAAATACTTCAAGAAGAAAAAGGAAGTAGGGCAAACATGTCCACCGGGATGGAAGGAAACTGCGTCGTGGCGCAAATTCAGTCACTTTTCTCCAACCTATTGAATCGCTCACTCGGAAGCAAAATGGTTTAGGAAAATTCGGTTGGCAGATTTTTCGGAGAAAAAAAGAAAAAAATTAAATTTCCCATGAACCGTTGTGAAGTTGCTAACTTGGTTTTTGACACGAAATCGCTTCCCAGAGACCCATTTTGTTCCGTTCCGACAGCAGACGGATGTATGTATCAATCGATGGAGGGCGTGCAGTATCACGAGTGCCGTAAATCATATCAATCCAACAGTGAGCTCCCGTTGGCTTTCCCACATAATCATGAGGTGCTGGCGCGTATGTCGTCTGCTTGACTGGGCGTTGATAGAAGAAGTTTTACGAAATAGTGATGCCGCCTGTATGTGGCTAATGGAGTTGATTTTCATCTTACGATACCGCACGCGAATACCTATTCACAATTAGAGCTGATGCTTTTTTTATTTTTTCAATACATGGCAAATCAAATAACGATTGCTATGTTATGGTGAATAATGATGGATTTGATATAACGATACTGATTAAGCAGTAGTTTTATTCTGTCACAACCGCATGTGAATGGAACTGAATTTGTTTTTATGCCGCCTAATTTCGATGATCAATCTTTATCAGAGACAGCTTTCGTTTAGCCACAGTAATCGGACGTGCCAAAACAATATATAATATGTGACGTTATTATAACCCTAGATTTTGCGCAAATTTATGTTACCAAGACCACTATCATCAATCAACAATCTTATTTCGAGCAGCTTTTCATATGGTTGTCAATCAAACCGAATCGATTCCAGCCATGTCTGTCTGTGCTGTGGTCATCCAGCCTTTTTTTTGTCCCGAAGCTGACTGGCTGGTGTCAATTTGCGCGGTAATTGCTAATTGAGTGAAAATAATTTTTCGCTCGGTATGAATAATCAATTAAAATCTCATTACCACCGACATCATCAAGAGCCGTTCGCCACGGGTTCTTCCACCAAAAGGGGATCGAAAATATGCACCACTCTTTGATGGTTTGCACCCAGCTTGCGCAGGAATTCGGGTGGGATAAAGTTTCACATTGAAATTGTGTCCATTAGCAGCAAATTGATTTGTTGTTGAAAAGTTTTTCTCTGTAAAATTTTTGCTCACGCTACTTGTGCCGTAGTCGAAAGACAACCCGGATGGAGTTGTTTTGAAGGGTATGACTGCGTTTTTGGCTGCCAGGGAAGCTGAGCTTTGCGCCGGACGGAAGAAAGTTTCCCATCAGTAGCGCAAACACTTAATTACAATTTCCAATGCAGAACGTATCGCTTAATTTACAATGCGAAAGTTTTTGATTGTTTTTGTTTTCGGAGCTTGCAGTGAAATTGAAATGATTGAATTCGTAATGAAGGGTATGCTGTTTGGCGCAAAAATGGTACGAACATCACGACCAGCAAGTTACGGAATAGTTTATCAAGCAGAAGTCCTTACTGCTTGGCTGGTGCCGGTTTTTCTCTGATAATTAATTATTCGTACTGATTACAGATTCGATGATTTAATTAACCAAACTTCGAACATTTCGTGAATATTCATATAACGATCTAAAAGATCGCAAAGCGGTCATTGAAGTCGCTTTGTGAGTTCTTGTTCGAATTGATAACAATCTAAGGCAACAATTATTGTATGCTTATGTGAAGATGAAATATCATTCCATATCATAACACCAACAGGTTGTTGCGATTAGTATAATTCCCATGCTATTGTTGAATTTATGGTCTCACACACTTGATTACCTACTCCCTATCGAGCTGATGATTTGTAATTCTAGCAGTTCCTGCTGCACTCGAGGCAACACATTTTGCACGTTCAATTAGTACCTAATTAGCAACGTGCCAGTGATGGCAGCCTACTGTGTTTGATCACGGGTCAGCTAATGAATCAACAGAATCGCGTAAATTACAATCATATCAGACTTCTCGGTTAGCGAGAATGTTGTTGCAGATATGTATAGAATACTTTGTGTGAAATTACATTTATAATTCATGAAAAAAATGAAACAGCCATTCTACATGAACAATTAGTTTTGCCAAATGGCTTTTTCAATTTTTGTTTATTAACCACCATGCGCCTCCTTAGAATTAGTGAACAATACATTTTAAATTGTATTACTAGATTGGAACAACATGTTTTTCTTAAACTTGGAATCATTTTTACAAACGACTAATTTCGAAATACAAAATGTGTTGAGCAGAATCATTTCAAATCGCCTGGAAATACGCGAAAATTTAATCGACCATTTTTGATTTGAATGAAACTTTGCACACGTATTTGGCTTAGCAAACTGAGCATTTTTCACAGGTGCAGAGATTTTTTACACCCATGAGTTACATTCTAAAAGGGCGTATGCCTTTTGGCATAGGTTTTATTCGAAGCATTGTAGCCCAGAAACCGTTGGTTGTGTAGAAAAACTGTCTGAGAATGAGTTGTAGGGAATTAAAAATGCAGCATAAAAAAAATATACACTGTACAAAAAAAAATTTTTTTTGACCAAAAAAAGTTTAAAATAAACATTAAATATCAATTGCATCGACGTTATATTTTGTTTTGAACTTGCAAAGTTTTTTCTATTTTTATATTGTGAGGCAGCTCCATCAGACATTAATATCGCTTTTTTCAACTCTATTGTTGTTTTCAAAAAACTCATTAATTTGGCAATAAACACCTGAACCGCAATAGTATCATGATGGAGTACTTCCGATATTATGATGAAGCTGGTATTCTCAAGTGTTCCAGATTCTGAATAGTAAACAACGAAGAGATGAATGGTGGCTTGACTATCATTCAAATAACTAAACGAATCACAAATTGATAAAGACGTTTTAAAATGAGCTTGACTGTTCAATGTTTTTTAAATTTTGCAATAACGTTTTCGTTTAATTTGCGTAAGCTTGATGAGCACCGATGATCAGGAAAGGGTTTACAGCATTTGGGCTTGGTGTATTCCATTTTCACTTTATTCATCTTCACAAAATGCAAACTGTTACTAACACATCTGGAGTAGTGCAATCGTATTTATATACGAAAACAGATATTATAAGTAACCCAGTAGTTATTGGTTGCGTACTTTACAAACAGTTATTATTAGTAAACAAGTAGATAGTGTTGCACGACAAACATATTTTTTTATAAAACATTCGGCAAGGGGGAATGTGTAGGTAGGCTAAGTTTTAGCGCTTGAGTTATTTATCCAATCGTTTTGTTGTCAAAGAATAAGTTGTATATTTTTGATCAAGCATTCCAATGCGTTTAGAATGTTTACTACCAAGAGCTTTTTGATTCAAAATGACTCTCTGCATCTTTTAAAATCATCAGAATACAAATATTTTGAAAAATGTTTGAATTAGAATTTTTATAAAAAAAATAATCTGCCATAAAAAAAATATTTTTCATTTCTCCATCCTGGACTTTTTTTTTAAAAGTTGCGTAATAACGTCAAGTTTCTTTAAAAAAAATAAGAAAAAAAATCCAACTCTTTTTTTTTTAAATTGATATTTAATGTTTATTTTTAATTTTTTTTGGTCAAAAAATATTTTTTTTTGTACAGTGTATATTTTTTTTATGCTGCATTGTTAATTCCCTACAACTCATTCTCAGACAGTTTTTCTATACAACCAACGGTTTCTGGGCTACAATGCTTCGAATAAAACCTATGCCAAAAGGCATACGCCCTTTTAGAATGTAACTCATGGGTGTAAAAAATCGCTCCATCTGTGGAAAATGCTCAGTTTTCTGAGCCAAATACGTGTGCAAAGTTTCATTCAAATCAAAAATGGTCGATATTCGACCATCGGTGATTTGGCGCGATCTTGCTCTTCTCAAATAATAAGCCTTATTTTTTTTGCATGATAGTCAAAACATAACTGAAATAAGCTTTCCAGATTTTATCAAAATAACTAAAAAGCTAGACAGGCTTCAATGTACCATGATAACTTGCTGCTTAAATGATATTTTTACCAGCAATCGGAGCTCGCTAGTTATTGCCCTGAACCCGTATTCAACAGGTGCCATGGATTGGTATAAATCTCATGTCTGTCTATACTTTAATTATGGTTTCGAGTTGGTTATTTCGCAATTCTATTTGGGTATGAGGTGAACGTCGAAGTCCATTACATGCCATCAGGTTGAAGGCTGACGTACATCAAGTATCATGGTGCTACAACAGCATGGAGATATCCACAGGTGGTCACAGTGCAGATTTGCATTGATTTAACTATCCCCACCTCCCAAGGTGAATTTGCCTCGTCAGCAGATTTTGATACACGTAATAGAAATTCACTCTTATGTAGGTAGTCTATACTAACCCTTGACTAGATTTTATAGTGATACTGTTATACTGAAGAACAAAATTCAATCAACTGTTGCAATCAGCAATTTATATGGGTTTGAGATTTTTGATTCGAAATACGCTCGCTTATGACATCAAGTGAATAAAATGAACCATTAAATTTGCATCAGAACCCTGTCTGTTAACGCCTGATTTTTGTAATATACTAGACAGAATTTCTTCGACACTATCGGAACACATTTCAAACATGAAGTTGATCAGTTCAGAGTTAACTTTCCGCAACCAATCGATCACTGCATTCAATTATTCACCCCGCACCGTATGTGTGAAAGTAAATCTGTTCAACTGTTGCTTTCGAGTCAATGAATATTTAGTTCCCTACTAGGCAGCATTATAAAATCTACACCCTGATCGTTTGGCACTTAGTTATCACAATGGTGTCTGCTAGGAAACCATCGGAAGCATCCCAGCACAAAGTGCTAGCAGTTGGACTGAAGCTTCTGCACCTCGTTGGACTCTGGGGAGAGGACAGACGGAAGTGGTACCGAGTGGTAGTCTTTTGCCTTAGTTTTATCATTATACCGCCGAAGATGTTTTTGGGCTCCGGTAAAGACACATACGATTCGTACGTTCGAAATGTGGCGGAATTAATCTTTACGTGTGAAAACGACGCATGGATGGTTATTTTCACCTACCGGCAGGACTCTTTTCGAAAGCTGGTGGAGATTCTGGAGTGCTTTTTCAATCGTGATTGGCCCGATGAGCTTCGGAACCAAATCGAAACCTTGAACCGGTGGATGTACATGGTTGCAAAATTCTACGTTATCTACGTAGGCGTCTTGGTGGTTCTGTTTGTCAATGTTCCAATTGTGGCCACAGTTGCGGGTTTGATATTTAATACAAAAGCAGAGATGGATGAGTTCTTTTTGATTACAGAAACACAGTAATATGTTTTTTTTGTAAGGAAAATTAGAATATAGTTTAAAAAGTTACGTTTAAAGGTTTTATGGACTCGACATCCGGCGGGACCTCCTATCATGGGCTATTTTCACGAGTTTCAGCACGATAGTAAGTTGTAGCGGCGGATTCGTTATGATGCTGAAAGGAGTTATAGCTCAGATCATCATTCACTATGGAGCGAAGCTCTTCGAATTGGTATCCAAAAGAATTAAACTCATGGAGCAAATCGTTGACTCAGACCAGCGGGATTGTGAATTTCGGAAAATCATTGAACTACATAACCTATCGTTAGAATACCTGCGCTACTTGGAACACACTCTAAGCTTCTCGTTACTAAACATAACGCTAAGCTGTTTGATGATGTGGTGCCTCATGTTGTTTTATATTTCAAAGGTTAGACTAATTTATTTGCAGCTTTTTCCCGTTGATAATTGGCATCTGTTCAGTAGAATTTCAATGGTGTGAGCGGTGTTTGCTTCCTTATTCCTTTCGTTGCACTGCTGGGAGAAATGACGGTTTATAGTATAAATGGAACCAATTTGCAAAAACAGGTGCACCAGACCATGTTGATTATTGTTTCTGTATTTCAGCTAAAACGTTTTACTCGTTAACATTTAAGGCTTCAGCGGTTGCTGACGCAATATGCGAATATCCCTGGTACAGAGAACCGGTCGCCATGCAAAAAGCAGTAGGTTTCATGATCCAAAGAGCGCAACAACCGGCGGGAATAACGGCTGGGAAATTTCACTACATTGATCTGCAGAGATTGGGCGCAATGTTGCAAGCTACTTATTCTTACTATTTGATTCTTAAGGATAGATTCTAGAAGGGTTGTTATGAAGGTACTGTACAATAGATGCAATGATTTACCGCTGTGTGATAGTAATGCACTGTGTTAAAACAAGATTTGTCATTTTCAATACACGCATTCACACCTACAGACCTGAAATAATGCAAAACCATTTGAATTTGGTTTAAGAAAATATAGTGATTTTGAAGCTTGAATGATTTTTTTCGGACACTTGATAACAATATTCCTGAAAGATTTTCCCAAAATAATAAAGATTTTAAAATGCCCTATTCATTACCATTTTTCCACATTTTTATTTGAGGGTTATAATAGTTTAATAAAAGTTGAGCTAATGTAAATGTAGGTTATTGACATTTGTTGAAAACGGTCAGTAGTGGCAGTCAAAATAAAGCAATAAGTAAAATATCAACACACCTCAACAAAATACACGTCATATCGTGAGTACAGGAGGTTGGTAGAATAGTCAGCCCCCATCCAGTACTACAGAGATGTTGAGGGGAGGAAATCTGTCAAACGGATTGGTATCAACATAATTTAAATATTAAGCAGCCAGAAGGTAAAAATAGAATTGGACGACCATAACGAAGCTGAGTAGTCGATATTTGAGCGCATTTCATTTGCAGATTTTGCAGATAGCTTATTTTTGCAGTAGACCCAGAACACAGCTGCCCAATCCTATACTTGTTTTGGTATTAGTCAAATATCCCGTCAATTCCAGTTGGGATCAACTCGTTTCATGAGGTCTAATACCTTACCAGGATCCCAACTCCAAATTTTAAGATCCTCTAGTGGTCCTTTTTCGAATATTGACTTCCTTTGATTGAAGCAGTTTCAGTTTCAAATTACCAAAAACGATTTTCTGTTTCTTGAGCTCTTCCAGCTTTATTTAGGTGATACCTACAGGGTATCACCAGCAGTGATCGGTCAACGGGCAGTGATTGTTTAACAGTACCGTTTTTACCGGAAGATCATTAAAATTAATTAACATCCGGGCTTTTTGTGTACTATCTCGGCCTTCTTAACACTGGCTTGATTTAACTACTTTGAAGGGAATGTCATAGTTTGTCTTCGTTGTCATCCAATCTTCTGTTGTTTTAACATCGGAGTTTAGTTGAATTCACCATCCAAAATATTGTTATAACGTTTAAATTGCAGAGCCTTTTTTGCAGCACACTGATTTACAAACATGTGTAAGGGTAGCATGTAGAGAAGGGCTTCCAAAGCATTTGATGGTGTACTTTTCATTGTTATTGATAAACAAGTCTATGTAGTTTACCAAGCTTCGCTTGAGCGCTTACCTCATTTATTTCAGGCTACCAAATAAGGAGGCATATGTGATTTTCGGATGTACAATTGTCGAATAAATCCAGTGGACAGCTTTGGGTCGTAGTCCCATGTTTTATCCACGGCTTTGCATTCGTACCCTTAGTGAGTACCTTGTCTAAATTGGAATTCCCATTCAGTTTTTTATCCAAAGTTTGCAAACCGAGTTTGACCTGCATCTAGTGCAGGCTATTTTAGTTTTATTTTGTTGCTTTTAGTGAAGGGTTTTATAACAATTTTAGAAGAAGTCATATTTAAACCTCTTCTTTGCACCATCTCAAAGTTAGCTTGAGCGCAATTTGTAATCGACAAGATATCGTGTCATCAAACTTCCCACGAACTACTATGGCTATGTCATCTGCGTAGCCAATCATCTCATACCCTGGTTTTGCCAGCCTTCTAAGAAGTTCCTAAACAAATAAGGGCCACAATAAGGGTAAATGCACTGCTCCTTAAGGACATCCCTTTATCGATCTGATAAATAATAAGTTGCGCACCTAAAAGATCAACTGAGATCGATGTTTTGATACCACCATTGTCTATTGAGGAACGCATTGAGCTATAAGAGTCATTATCGTTTGTTTCTTCAATTTCAAGAAAAGCAACCAAAACTATTTTTTTGGCTTGAAACGATTTCTCGAGTTTACTAACCAGCGATTATAGCGCCGTTATTGTAGATTTACCGGGTTGGCGAGAAAATTGATTTGTACCTAATGGAAACTTCAACAAGCTTGTTGACTTGATAAAGTAGTCCAAAATTTTTTTTCATAGACTTTCAAAGAACAAAGGAAAGGCTTTGGGAGTCGTTTTGTCTCTTTTCCCCAGTTTTGGAATGGAACAACTCGAACCTGTCTCCCGGCTTTTTGGTAGGTAATTCATTGTATCACTGGCTTGGAAGATCTCAGTCAGCTGGGGAATAAAAGTTTCTTTTCCTTGTTAAACTAATGGGAAAGTTTGCGTTTTTTCACTAAATTTGTAATGTTGAAATAAACTTGGAGCTCATTCAATTCTAGTGGGCGTTAAGATTTCGCAGGATAAGCATCTATTGACCATACATGAACTGCCTCATCAGAGTCCTGTACTTCAGTAGATATAGGTGTTGACCCAGGAAAATAAGTTCTCATTATCACTTCCAGAGCTTCAGAATAATCAACCATCCTCTATTTGAAGATTTGAATGACCTTTCAAAAGAATTTTGTGCATCCTCACAACTGTTAGAGCGTTGTTTATCTCTTCACAAACCCGTCGCCAATATTTTTTTTGGCATTTCTCAATTCTCAGTTACATGCACTTTTTGCTTTGGTCTCAATCTGAAATAACTCTTGCTCGCTCGAACAATTGTCTGCATTTTTTCTTCAATTCTGCCAGTTTCTCGTTTCACAAAGAAACGTCTCTGTTGAATGATTTATGTTGAACAGGCTTATTGGCTTGATATGATGAATTTATTTTATCAAAGTTGTGAACAAGTTTTTATCGATGTAACTGAAATATGTGTCCTGCGGTCTACTTTAACGTTTTTAGTAAAGTACTATTTTATAGTAGTATGCGGGCTGTTATACAACAAAATGACACTTGTTAACAGATCGCGGTATCAAACAAGACTGACTCTTCGTTTATTCCTTTCTCTTTACGTGCCTCGAGAGATTAAGATCAAATCGCTATAAATTAAGAGAAGGGTTCAACCCTTTATGCCGAATATCAGAATACATAACAGTAACCTATATTGTATTGTCGTTCTTTGAATAGAATCGATACAGATCTTAGCCAGAAGCAGGAATTTCCATGTGCCGGTCATGTGTAACAAGGGGTAAAAAAGGACGGCAACCTGCTCACTGATAAACCGACGGTTGTAGCCAGGTGGAAGGAGCATTTTCAGACGCTATTGAACGGTGAGGAGCCGGATGAGCAGAGTAGAGACAGGATGACGATTATGAGTGACGAACAAGCTCCAAAGCCACCAACACAGGAGAAGGTGAAAAAGTCGATTAGTGAGCTGAAAAATGGCAAGGCCGCTGGGAAAGACGGTATCTCGGCCGAACTTCTAAAAGCGGGAAGCGAGTGGCTTTACTATGCGATCCACCAGATAATACTAAGAATCTGGGCGGATGAACAAATGCCGAACGACTGATTGGAAGGTCTCATATACCCTATCTATAAGATGGGTTATCGATTGCATTGTTGCAACTATCAACGCATCACGTTGCTCGGCTCCGCATATAAAGTGCTCACCCATATCCTGTTCTTCAGATTGAGACCGTTAACGGAATTCTTTGTTAGCGAATACCAGGCTGGTTTCCGACAGGGGCGTTCCATGACGGATCAAATTTTCACCCTGGGACAGATCCTCGATAAGTTCCGGGAGTATAACCTGCAGACCCACCATCTGTTTATAGATTTTGAGGCGGCATACGATCCAGTGGATAGAAATGAGCTGTGGCAGATAATGCTGGAACATGGTTTTCCGATGAAACTAATTAGGCTGCTTCGTATGACGTTGCAGGGATCGAAATCATGCGTGCGGATAGTTGGCGAGACATAAGGCGCGTTCGTTACGTTATATGGACTAAAGCAGGGGAAAGCGCTCTCTAACTTACGGTTCAACATCGCCCTTGAAGGTGCAGTACAAAGAGTAAACATGCAAAGAAACGGCACGATAATCACAAAATCTCATATGCTCTTTGGTTTTTCGGACGACATTGATATCATCGGTATCGACCGTAATTCCGTGGATGAGGCCTTCGTGCCTTTCAAGAGGGAAACTGCGAGATTGGGACTCGTCATTAACTCTACCAAAACAAAGTACATGGTAACTGGTAGGGAACGTGGAAGTTTCCGTGGTGTTGGTGCTGTGGTGGTGATGAATGGGGAACGATTTGAAGTGGTTGATGAATTTGTTTATCTTGGTACGTTTGTGATATGTGACAACGATATGAGCCGTGAGTGCCTTCTACGGACTACGTTACCAGGTAAGGTCCCGTGGTTTGCAAACTCGCACAAAACTAGCGCTGTATAGGACGCTGATACTCCCGGTGGCCCTTTACGGTCATGAAGCATGAACGCTGACGGAAGCTGATCGACGAGTGCTCGGAGGTTTTGTGCGTAAAGTTCTGCGGTCGGTACTTGGCGGTAAATTGGAAGATGGAGTGTGGCGCAGACGCATGAATTACGAATTGTACCAGGTATACAAACATGCTGATATAACAACAACACTATCGCACGCTTAGCCTTGGGGCTAATAGCGGTTTCGATCAACTAGATTAATTGAGAGAATTCGTTATCGATATTGTTTTTGGCACATTTTGCATGTGTAAGATAAGTACAACGATACACCGTGCCCCAGTGCTGGGTCGAGAAAATTTGCAGCTCAAAAAGATCCTCGACTCGATCGGGAATCGAACCCGATATCACAACCGTGTTGGAGAGCTAGCCGATCGACATCGCTAACCACAGAACCACGAGGACCACATGCTAATATAGTGGGCTGGACATGTAGCCAGAATGCCTGACGAGAGAGCCGACAAAACTATCTTCAGTAGAGAAACAGGAAGAGGCCGTCGACTCCGTGGTAGGCCTCGCACGCGGTGGAAGAAGATGCACGATCTGTAGCTGGTGTACGAAGAGACTGGATAACGGCTCCCCAAGACAGAAGAAACTGGGCATCTCTAATTCGTTCGGCCCTAGGCCGGCGAACGGTCCATTAGCCAATAAAGTAACATAAAGTAAGTAGAGATCCCAGCTCGCAGGCTTGTCATTTTGAAGTAGAATACTTCTTTCAGGAAGTTCGGCTATATAGGGATGTGAAATGAAAATCTAAAACTGAAAAAAGTGAAAAATATGTCCAATTTCAAATGCTAATAAATTGGTTAGTATTCGATGGATTTCCTCCATTCTTGCAGCAATAGATTGGAAAATCTTCTAAGATTCTTCCCAAAAGAAGATAATTGTAATTTTATTATTCACACTATTGTACTATTGAAAATAGTCAAGCCTTGTCAAAACGAAAAATTCGACCTCTGATTGGTCGTTATATGCTTGCTTCCCAAGCACGGTCAACAGGATCATATACCTTGCAATTGAAAACATGCTATTTGGCCTTTATAAGAGCCTGTTTCAGCCGGAGCCGCTCATAATAGTTCTAGACAGCGACAACAACAGTCGTCCTTCCTTAGCAGCAGCACTAGCCCTGTGGTTGGTCACCACGTCTCAGGAGCAGATTGCCATCAGGAAATCCAATTTCGGAAGTCAAAATGCCTTTTCCAAGGCAAATGAAACAAGTCATTGAAAGTTAATAATTTTTGTCAACGCAAGCAAGCATTCTGTGTTGCATCATAGCAATTTAAATTTGTCGCACCCGTCTAATTTACTGAATGTGAAATAGCTTCCACAGTGCATATTGTCCGGGTATCTTAATTCCTTCAATGTTAGGGCAGCTCAAAGGTTGTAATTAGCAACCGATTTTGAACCGCAAAATGCTTTTTTGAAGGCAAATAAAAAAATAATTGAAGGTTAATAATTTTCTGGCATCAACACAAGCAGACATTTTGTGCGGGATGCAATCAAATTCTGTTGTAGTTGTCTAATTTTTACTTTTACTTTATTTAGTAAACCCCCCACTGTAGGGGCAGCGCAAAGGCTGCGATCAGCATAACCGACATTGAATAATAAACTGCCCTGTTAGAACGCATTCACAAAAGCAACTGAACTGATAGGGCGTGGCCTATTTCGTAGCACCCTTCGGCTATAAAAGAGTGTTTCTGGGAAAACTAGCTACATTCATTAGTTGGAAGGTGAACTGGTTGGACCGTCCACAACGTTGACAGCAGCAGCAGCAGATATCAGCACTCAGCGGTAACAGAATATATCAGCGGGTTGCGCCTGTGGCTGCCCTGTGGTTGGTCACCACGTCTCAGGCCTCTGCCTGAGAACGAACGCCAACGCGAGCGATCGGGCGAGATTTTTGCCGTACATCAGCCGGTACTTCCTCTAATGGAAAAGTTGGATCATTTTGTTCAGAAGAATATTACTGTCGGTAATATTACAGAGCTGCGATTGCATTATATCCGATATGGAATTGAACAATTGTTCTTTTGAGGACAAATAAAACACTTAATTTGAAGAGTTAATAGTTTTGGGTACCAGTAGCAGTATGGTAACAGCCTCAGCGGTAGGTGCAGCCGGTACTTCCATGAGGCGGATGTTATAAGGAAGTAAATGGAAGCGGCATGGCGAAACAGTTCGGGTGTGCTTAGACGCGCGTCATTTTCGTTGTTGATATTATTCCCCACATGAAACGAAGCGCTTTCGTACGATAGCGGCGGTATTAGCGGTAGAAGCATTTGCCAACACTTACTCCAGTAAAGCCGTGTCTAATTTTCAATGTGAAAACACCTTTCTATTGTGTTGGCCGTGCACATTAGGCCTCTGCCAGGCTAAACGCGAAAAGCGGCGTGAACCGTTTCGCCCGGCCGTAGGTTATTGTGCAGCCGTAAGTAGAGCTGTGTAAAAGTATTCTACTTCAACCTCGCGGTCGTGGCTTTGCACACAACCCTCCTGTGATTTTTCCTCAGAGAATCACTAGGGTCTAGGAGAATATTTTTCACTGTGAAAACAACTGCTCTTACTCTGGTGAGGAAATCGTCGCACTAGCTTGAAGAGAGCTTTGTGTGCATCTGAGTAGGTTACAAAAGAACACCGCGATGAAATCTGAAATATCTCTCCAGAGAGATAATAAAATGGTGTGAGCTTTCGCACACGAAAGGACATTACGCACAATAACCTCACAACAGAGCTTATAATGTGTGTCTGTTAAGCATATATCAAACGAGGGGAGCATCCAGATATTAAAGTCGATTGCGTTTTTTGCTTTGCATCTCGAAACTGAAGAGAGGAAAACCAGCTGCCCGTCACGCATGATTGCTCTTCGAATGCTTTCGAATTTATCTCAGTAGTGCACACCACTTCCTAATTCTGTGTATTTTCACTAGAGTTAGTCGCCTTTCTTGTTTTGCTCAGCTATAGTGTAAACAGCAAGTGTATTAACTTTTCTTCGAGAGACAGAAACATAGCACAGAGCAGAATAAAGCAGTTTGGTGCAATAAATTAAAAAAAAAGTGAATTTTGAGAATGTTGAAGAGAGAATAGCCTAAATCTATTATGTGGAAAACTAGAAGATTAGAAAAAAACAGTGGTTTCGCGCTTAGATCACTCACTCTCAATATAAGTTGCGTTGATGAAGTTTTTTCTCGTTATTTAAAGCGATCTTAGCGACGGTAGAATCGTTATCTTACCGTGCAATGCGCGTACTGTTTAAATATACTGTTGCGTAGTTTCGTAAAAGGTCAATTAGAGCATAACATTTGAATTGTTGTTTATCACATGACAAATAGTAGGGTGCCAATGGAAATCGATTTTTCGAATTTCGTTTACTGCCGCGCATAGCATGTCAATCCCATTTTCAGCAAGCCGAGAAAAACGCGTTTTTATATGATTTCATACCATTGCATCTTATGAGATGGGACAATATGTTTGGATGTTTTCCCGAAGTTTTTCAGAACAAAGTTGTTGAGCCCATCTTTTGTTACGAGACTACACGGTGACAAAAAAGTCCGGTCACACGTTTTTGGGGTCGCCTGTAGCCTACACGTTGCATCCCTCTGGTGCCATCTATATGTCAAATGAAAGGGTTAACTTTGCTGCCCAAAGTGGCAGAGTTTCGTTTCTGTGCAGTTTGTTTACATTGAATTGTGAGCCATGGCAGAGTTAAGAGCAGCTGTTATTGCTGAATATGTGAAAGTGTACAAACCCGGACACATATTCAAACACCTGAAACCGCTCGAAATAAACCGGAAATTCGTGTACCGGACAATAAATCGGTACCTACCCGATCAGAAAGAAAAAACAAAAATGCAACAGAATTCGTTAGTTTGTTACGGGTAAAACCTTAAGCAGGTATTAGACGAAGCAAATATTTGCTATTTTTGGTACGATTTTTATTTGCACAAAATTAAATCTGTATTGAAAAATAGCGAATATTTGCTTCGTCTAATACTTGCTTTACAGGCTGTGCTTTCAGTTTGGTCCCGTTAGGTGTTAAAATAACAGATACTATAACAGAAATGATTCTATAAGTATCAAACACATATCAAAATTTGTTACTAATATATCAGCTTTCTAACAAAATAAGATATTATATAGAACAATATATTAACAAACATTGTTAGAAACAACAGGTTTTGATAAAACGAAAAATTAGTTAGACTTGTTTCAGAACTACTTCATTTCACGTTTTGTTATTATAACTCATTTAGATTCAATTTTGTCATCGAAATTATATGGAAAAATACAAAATTGTATCAAAATATGTTATTTGTATCTCACGTTGATAGAATTTTGTAATTTTTTAGTTATGCTCTTCTGATCGGGTAGAGACCGGAGGCACCGAGGACAAGGCACGATGTAGACGACCAAGGTCTGTGAGAACTCCAGTGCTGAAAAAGATTATACGAGACGAGAATCAATCCGCCTGCTTCTGCGCAAAAATTCAAAACTTACACCGTTACCAAAGCTACAATGGACAAGAGGTACCAACGGTCGCGGGAGTTGCTCGGTTGGCGCGCAGATGACGAGATTATTTTTTCGGACGAGAAGCTGTTCGTTTTGGAGCAAACAGTCAATCGCCTAAATGATCGAGTTTGGAGTGTGAGCCTCCAGCAAGCTCCTGCGGACAAGCTGAACATATCCCGGTTCCAAAATAAGACGTCAGTGATGGTTTGGGGAGCCATTTGCAAGAGAGGTAAACTGCCTCCTATTTTTATCGATAAAGGGGTCAAAATCAACGCAGCGTACTACCTGGACACGGTTTTGAATAAAAATGTTCTGCTACAAGCTGAACTATTGTTTGAAGACGATTACTACTGCTTCCAGCAATATGGCGCTCCATCCCACACCGCAAAGGTTGTTCAGGCGTGGTGTGAGGAAAACTTGACCAATTTCATTTCGGAGAATGAATGGCCTCCGTCGTCTCCGGATCTGAATCCACTGGATTACTTCGTGTGAGGATACATGATGTCGAAGCTGAACGACTATAAAATAACAAACTTGGAGCAATTCAAGCGAGTTATCACGGAAATCTGGGACGAGATGCCGATGGAGCACGTGCGCGCCGCTTGCGACGACTTTCCGAGACGTCTGAAGCTGGTTTGATCAGAGAAAGGTGGTGTAATTCCGAGATATCGTCTGTGAAGTATCTTTATGAGTTACTGAATGAAGCTATGAAAGCCAGATCCAGATTTTCATCTTATTCTTTGAAATATTGAGATTTTCCTGTGTGACCGGACTTTTTTGTCACCCTGTATGCATAGTTAGCTACCATTTCCGCGTATTAACTCAGTTTTAGTGAAAATGCAATTGGGACTGACTTGCTATGCGCGGCAGTATAGTGGTCACTAAAAAAAAGTTTTGTTTTCCCGAAAAAAAGTCTCTATGCAGCCTCCTCTCCGGAACCAGGTATAGTGGCAAAACTCCATTCCCATAGACAGAGAGACATTCGAAGCAGCTTTCTGTTACGTAGTCTGCAATAATATATTTTTTATGCCTTCGCCGGAATAAACTGCTGGTACTAGACACCTTGTTTCCCGTGTAGTAAAATAAGAAAGTGACAAGAAAAAGAGTAGCGATAGTTTCCTCTCTTGGTAACAATAGGTGACGGAAACAAAATCGAGATTTGAAAAGCTAGAAGTGTTTATAATAAAGTCCGACCTGTAGTCTTTCTGAAAAAAATGTTCAGATAAAAACCGCGATGGCTGTCCAATCATAGAGAAATAGAAAATAAAAATGTTAAAATGAAAAAAAAAAAAAACAAAACCGGTTTATTTAATTAGTAGGGGAACTGCTCTATTAATCATCTCATTAAGCTGAAGAATGCACGGATTAAACACCAAATTTTCACGAAATCATTGAACAAATACAGTAAATATGCTAACGTGCTCATATGGAATCGTTCAGCATTGTATATTTAGTAAAATTAGCTTGAACCATTTTTCACAATGCTTCCATATCCATCTCAAAACTAGAATCATTGCTCAATTATTCATCTCACGATGCCCTCATATTTATCACACTGTTGATCATGAATGAAACACGTCGTAGTAGGTTACCTAGATATCCGCTGTAGTTGTTTACGTGCAAAATTGGTAACCTAGGTAACCACTACAGTGCTGTAGATTTATGCCAATTAGTCGGAATAATTCAACATTTTCAGTATGATTTTTTCGTATTAACAGAAACTGATTTGGCAACTTTTGATTTTCTTCAACGCAGTGGAAACAGATGAAAATACATACAGTTGAAATTTATGAATTTTAGAAATTCATCTCATATATTTCTGCTAATTCAAGTTTGTTTCAGGAAATTTGAGGTGAACATTTCAAAGATTAAAGTATTCTTAGTGTAGTGAGTGATTTTGTTCAGTGATTAAAATGAAAAGTGTTCCGCTAGTGATAAAAAAAACTTTGGTCGGCTGCTGAACGAATCTCGTTGTAGCCGTGTAGAGCAATGCGCGTATTTTGTTTTCTGAGGTAGGTGATTGAATTAAATGAGTTTTCGAGTGCAGATGCCCGATTATAATATCAAATTTAGTGCTTTTGAGTGAGTTTTTGAGGTTTATTTTTCATGAGGAGTCTAGAGTGAACTAAGGAGAATCCATTCCATGGATTAGCAGATTGGTTTAAAAAAGAAAATATTCGTTTTTTCCCGTTTTCAATTGAATAATGGAGCAGTTGAATATGAGCAGTTGATGAATAAGTAGTTCCTCTATGATGTGTTCAGTAAACTTGAAGACAGTATTTTTGCCCTTCAGATAAAATTTACATCGTGAGAACAAAAAAAAAAAAAATAAGAAAAAAAAACACAAAAATGTAAACCAAGTATCTCAAAAAACTCACTTTAAAAAAATCTGTTGTTTTACGTCTTACAGCAACATATATAGAAATAAAAATTCAAAAACGAAAAACATCGAGAACGCCACGAGTATTGTACATTTTCAAATGATTAAAACTTTATCAATTTCCAATCGATTTTATTTATCCTTACAGCAATCGAAAAACATCTATGCACCCGCACAACTGCTTAAAATTGTAGATTGATCATTCGAATTATTGTATTATTAAAAATTGATAAGCTTTGTTGAAAAGCCGACTTTGACCTCTGATTGGTCACTTAATGCTTGAATTCATTAACACGGTCGACAGAATATTATACTGGATGGATACTGCTAGCACGGTCTTAACTACGTAGTAGCGGGTAGCAGCAATAGCGGAAGCGAATAACAGCAGTGGTGATGGTAGCAGCGTCAGCGTTAGGTGTAGCAGCATTACTTTCCTTTTAAAGAGCTGCCTTTTGTGCGGTGTAGCGGCAGCATTAGCTAGGTAACTACATTGGCCGGTACTTACTCCACTGGAAAGCTGCCATGTTTTGACAACACACAAATGGGGGCTCTAGCAGGCTTGTTATTCTCCACAATATTTGGAATGAACAGCGTGTATCTGCAGCGCTCACTTCTTGTCCGGTATCAGCGCAGCGTTTAGTAATTGTTTGTCCCACACTTCTTTCTTCTTTTTTGTGTTGTGTTTCTGTCACTCGCAGGAAAATATAAAGAAGCACACTGCTGAGATAATTTGATAACATTAAGAAAAAAAACAGGAGGGTTATGTGCAAAGCCACGACCGCAAGGTTGAAGTAGAATACTTTTACAGGAAAGATAACCCGGCGTGTCAGTCATTTTTTTCTAGTAAATAAACGTTAACTAATCAGATCAATCGGATTGACCATTTTCAATAATATAGTAAGTTGCTTGTCATGGTTGAGGCTTCCCAGCAAACAAATTGGTTCATATAAGTCGCGCTCAACTCTGTTAAGTGAACCCTTATTTGGTAAGAAATGACCATATAAGATGCATGAAATGCGCTTATGTGTACAAATCTGGAGGCCATATACGTACATTGTAAAAAAAATTGGTTACGATTTTGTATAACTTCGCATGATATCTTAAATGGCCTCATTTGAAACTTTAAATTGCATTCTGTACGACTTAGAGGATTGACGCATTTTACAATTTTATATGACACGATGAATGGCTTCATATATTACATTATATTGCGTTTTATAGGATTTAAATTTTATACGATACAAACAAATTTAATGTTACATCTTTTGTAATTTCAAACTTGACATGTCCATTTGAACGACTTAGAATTAACATCCTTATACAATTTTTGGTTTGCTGGGTTGACAATTTTTAAATTTTGAAAAGGAATTTTTTCGGATGTCGTGCTCATGACTGAAGGAAAAGATAATTCAGTACGTTTTGAGACACGGAGATGAAGTAAAATTTATACTTTTGCAAATTTAAAAATGTGTAACTTATTAGAACATAATTACTCTTCAATCTGGTTTTTATTTCGTCCTGAAAAGGACAATTTGTTGTTCATTTCAGTATCGGATAAGATGCCGATCACATCTTTGCGTTATCACTGGCAGGGTGAATAAAGTATTCCCTGTGATAAAGTAAACAATGAAATGCTGATATAACACTCAAAACTAGACGGCTCACGTGGCCGCTTTCCGCCATCGTTGGTATCCACTGCACTGCTAGTGCTGCTGCTAAGGGAGGACGACTACTGTTGTTGCTGTCTAGAACTATTATGAGCGGCTACGGCTGAAACAGGCTCTTATACAGGCCAAATAGCATGTTTTCAATTGCATGATATATGATTCTGTCGACCGTGCTTGGGAAGCAATCATATAACGACCAATCAGAGGTCGAATCTTTCGTTTTGACAAGGCTTGACTATTTTCAATAGTATAAAAGTTTGAATAATAAAATTACAATTATCTTATTTTGGGAAGAATCTTAGAAGATTTTCCAATCTATTGCTGCAAGAACGAAGGAAATCCATCGAATACTAACCGATTTATTAGCATTTGAAATTGGACATATTTTTCACTTTTTTCGGTTTTAGATTTTCATTTTACATCCCTATGTAGCCGAACTTCCTGAGAGAAGTATTCCACTTCAAAAACATGTGTGACGGGTGGCTGTTTTTTTTCCAATTTTGAGATGCAAAACAAATAACGCAATCTACTTTCCCACCTACATGCTCCTTACATTTGATATAGGCTTGAGACACACACACAAAAGCACTACAGTGAGCTTTGTTGTGTGGTTATTGGGCGTCATGTCCTCGTGTGAGGTAGCTCATAACGCTTTATTATCTCTCTGGAGATATTTCAGATTCCATATCGATGTTTATTGTGAGCTACTTAGATAGTGAGAGCTTATGTTTGCGCAGTGAAGGATATTCTCCCTGACGTTAGTAATTCTCCGTGGAGAAACGACAACCCTGTTTCCAAAGATATTGTCATCAAGTGTACATGAATTATTCTTTGTGGCTTTAATTTCACTATAATTTCTAAAACCACTTCACAAATAATATTATATTAATCAACGCCAGTGGGTGAAAGTGTGTGTATAGAAAATCTAAAAGCTTGTTTTAACACAGTGCATCAATTTCTAACAGTGGTAAATCATTCTATCTGTTGTAATATAGTACTTGTAGACTCTTCTAGAATCTCTCCTTGAGAATCAAATAGTAAGAATAAGTAGCTTGCAACATTGAGCCAAAACTCTGCAGATCAATGTAGTGAAATTTTGCAGCCGTTATTCCTGCCGGTTGTTGCGCTCTTTGGATCATGAATCTTACCGCCCGTTGCATGGCGACCGGTTCTCTGTACCACGGGTATGCGTACATTGCATCAGCAACCATAGCGGCCTGAAACGTTAGCGAGTAAATTGTTTAAGCTGAAATGTAGGAACAAAACTGGAAATGGTCTGGCGCACCTGTTCTTGCAAATTGGTACCATTTATACTATAAACCGTCATTTCTCCCAGCAGTGCTACGAAAAGACTGAGCAAAGGGGCACCGTTTGCACCGTTGAAATTCTACGAAACATGGCCATAATCATCAGAAAAAAAAAGATAGAAATAAGTTTCTCTTACCTTTGAAATATAAAACAACATAAGGCACCACATCATCAAACAGCTTAACGTTATGTTTAGTAACGAAAAACTAAGAGTGTGTTCCATGTGACGCAGGTATTCTAACGATAGATTATGGAGATCGATGATTTCCCGAAGTTCACAATCCCGTTGGTTAGAGTCTGCGATTTGCTCCATGAGTTTAATTCTTTTCGATACCAATTCGAACAGCTTCGCTCCATAGTGAATAATGATCTGAGCTGTAACTCCTTTTAGCATCACAACAAATCCGCCGCAATAACTTATAACTGTGCCAAAACTCGAGAAAATAATCCATGATCGCAGGTCCCGCCTGATGTCAAGTCCATAAAACCTTGAAGTGTAACTATTAAAATGTTGTTCATATTTTTTTAACATTAAAAACATACTGTGTTGCTGTGTGCAAAAAGAACTCATCCATCTCTCCGTTAGTATTAAAGATCAAACCCACAACTGTGGTCACAATAGGAACATTTGCAAATAAAACCGTTAAAACGCTTATGTAAATAACGTAAAATTTTGCCACCATGTGCATCAACCGGTTCAAGGATGCGATTTGGTTCCGAAGTTCATCAGCCAATCGCGATTGAAAAAACATTCCAAAATCTCCACAAGCTTCTGAAAAGAGTCCTGCCGGTAGGTGAAATGATAATCCACGCGCTGTTCTCACACAAAAAGATTAATTCCGCTAGTAGGGAACTAGATATTCATTGACTGGATTTATTCAAATCTGCTGACGTGGCAAATCCACCTTGGGAGGTGGGGGTAAATAAATCAGTGCAAATCTGCGCTGTGGCCCCCTGTGCATAGCATTACATTGTTGTAGCATTCTGATGCTTGATGTACGTCAACCTTCAACCATATGGTGGACTTCAACGTTCTCTTCATTCTCAAACCGAACTGCAAATAATTGATTCGAAATCACAATTAAAGTTTAGACATGAGAGTTACACCAATCCATGGCACCTGTCGAATACGGGTTCAGAGGAATATCTAGCTGTTAAAAATATCTATGAAGCAGAAAGTTATTGTAATGCTGCACTGATTCATGGAAAGCTGATTGTCTAGCTTTCTAATTATTTCGATTATTAAATTGATGTTTTAGTTTGGGAAGCTCAAAGTTTAGCACAGTTTTAGTGACGTATCGAATTAATAACACTCCTAAAACCATATTCTAGGCAACATTCATAAACTACTATGAAGCCATGGAACTCTATGTCACATATTAATGGCCTGTATATTCATGGCCATTCGAAGAGCATCAGATGACCATTAAACTACAAAACACTGATTGATAAATACATGCTAGTTTTAAGATAGACTTAATTTCAGCTCGTAGTCGGCAGCGAGGATAAAAAATTTACTTTAAGATTTTAAGTCATCAGATATAATTGGCGCCGTTAAACATTAAATTGTATTTGTGCCGTGTCAAATAAATGATGTGAGAAAAAAAAATGGCCCGTACTAGGAGAAGTACATTTTGTCATTGCTCGACAGCGATTCCGTTTATCAATTTGATTACCCAAATGCAGTTTCTTTACTTAACTAACATGGGCTTTAAACAAATATAACCTAAATCTTTATCAACAACATTATGTAAATAGTGGGTCGGTCTCAACGGGAATCGCTCTCCCATGTACGTATGTATAGTTTAATAATGCAGTATTAATTGTACTTTGCTAGTGGCCTGCAATTTACTTTACTCAGTGGAAACATAAACCTAGTAGCTAATTGCCTTCTCTCCTGGTCCTGTATTCTGTTTATCTTTGAAACGCCAAAAACTGCTTATGATCAAGATGAAAATTTCGCCTGCAAAAGTTAAGCTAGTTTCCATATTGTGGGTCCGTTCTTACAAAGTAGAAATGCAGTTTTTGACGTTGCATCCTACCAGTGTCCAGCAGGTGTCCGAAATTAAATTGATTCTCACGGGAATGCGGTGACCATTCTGTCTGCCTAGGTTAAAAATACAATGGTGTGGTGCCACGAGGCAACTTTACGGAATTTGAATAACCTCACTTGTTATCTGTACGGGGGTGTTCTAGGATTAAAATTGAAGCATTTTTCTGTGTTTGTCACAAGCAGAAGCGCTGTTAACCCTGAACTATCTTACCATTACCAAACTGTCTGCTGGTTGGAAAGTCAAACTGCGAAAACTGCACAACACTTTAACAGCAGTGAACTTCATAAATTTCTGTCTTTTAGGATTTGGATTTGAAGCTCAACAAACAACAACACTTTAACGTGGAATCAGCACGTGCAGGGTTACTTTCAGCTTATCATAATTCATAACTGATTTGAATATTTCATTGTGTACTCGAAAATTCTTATCGTTTATAACGAGAAAATAAATATATAATGAAGGGTACTATAAAATGCGTATACCGCATAATGTTTGCACTCAGTCGATACAATGTTAGGAAAGACGATGTCATTCTCCGAGGATCGCGCCTCCTCGGTGGGTTCGCGGTCTTTGAAGGCTATCGGACTCTGCCAAACTGGCGGTCGAAAGTGGTATGGATTGATGGTGATCTGCCTCGTTTTCATTTTGCTTCCGCCAAAGTTGCTTCTAGGCTCCGGCGATGACCACTTCGATTCCTTCGTGCGAAATATATGGGAGATTATATTTATCTGCGAAAATTGCGCTTGGTTAGTCATTTTCTCCTACCGGCAGGAGTCTTTTCGGCTACTGGTTGGTGTGCTTGACAATTTTTTGCATCAAGAATGGTCTGGTGAAGTGAGAGAAAGGATTCAGTTTTTCAATCGAGCAATGAATAAATCAGCAAGGTTTTACGCTGTTTTTGTTAGTGCGGTTACGATATTTTTTATAATTCTTCCTGTTGCGTCCAGCATGGTAAGGTTTTTCAACAAAACGGCAGCTTTGTTTCTGCCTACAGAAACAAAGTAGTGTGCTCCCGGTGAAGGCCATAGCGTGAAATATTTTCAATCATTTCGTTTTATTTCTAGTTTCTTCGGGTTAAACATTCGTCGAGATTTGGGATCATATTTCTTTAACGCGGCCTTAAGCATACTAGTGGCCATCTGTTGTGGGTACATTACGTTGTTGAAAGGAGTTGTAGATCAGGTCATCATTCAGTACGGATCCAGAGTGTTCGAGATGGTATCTGAACGCATCGGATCCTTGGAGCAAATTAGGGACTCGGACCAACGGTATTGTGAATTTCGAACCGTTATAGAGTTGCATAACCTAGCGTTGGAATATTTGCAACACTTGGAATCTACTGTAAACGCTTCGTTGCTCGCCACAACCGTTAGTTGTATGCTGATGTGGGGATTGATGATGTTTTATCTTTCTAATGTGAGGCTTTTTTACCCAATTATTACTTAATTAGTTAATTGATCGCAACTTTTTCGTAGAACTTTGGTGGTCCCAATGGCGTTAGTATTCTCTCATCGTTCATCGTATTGTTGGAAGAAATGATTTTGTATAGCATTAATGGTACTCTACTACAGCATAAGGTAACTCCAACCTTGTTTGTACACTTATAAATTGTAAACCAGTTTTATTGAATTTAAGGCCACCGAAGTAGCCAACGCAATGTATGCATATCCTTGGCATCAAGAGACGGTCAGGATGCAGCAGGCTGCAAAATAAATTATCCAACGGGCACAACGACCAACTGGAATAACGGCCGGCAGATTCCTCTACATCAATCTGAGGCGGTTGGGTTCAATGGTCCAAGCTAGTTACTCGTACTATTTGCTGCTGAAGGATAGATTCTAGAATTGTATTTTCTTTGTGTCAATTTTTGGAAAAGGAAATTGTTACTAGGAATGACAAAAGACTCTCAAAGAACTAAGTTTAAATTATGCAAATAATATGAAAAATATCACAAAAGAAATAGGTGTTGAATGAAAACAAAAATGCGAATTTCAGAAGTGCAAAATCAAAAGTCAAAGAGACAAATGAATAGTCAAAAGGTTTATAAGCTGAACTGTCAAGAAGTCAAAAACAAACAATAGGAAAATGGCAAAATAGAAGGTTCTTAGCGGAGGAGTATATATTGCATTGTGAACTAGAGCGAGTAAAACAACAACACCAACAAATCAGTTATAGAGTCAATTAGTTTATATACTTTAGCATCGGCTGTGCTGCGGAAGAAGACCTTGTTTCAGCTCTGATTAATCGAAATATGTGTTCAACAAAGCTCTACATTTTTCAATTCCAAAATAGTTAGCATCACAAAATCACAATTTTCCGCATTTTGGTGAACGCCTAGCTTATTTTTCGATTCGATTGCTGTAAGAATTAAGAAAATCTGTTGGAAACTGACTGAGACTCGTAGGTGTACATATTTTTTCAAATTTGTACCACTATATATGTTGCCGTAAAAAATTAAAACACAAAGAGATTAAAAAATTAAAACACAAAGAGATTCTAAGAAATCGATCATCTCAGATGTTTTTCAAACTAATTATTTTCAGATAGACCATTTGATAGCTTGAATTTTTTCTAAACAAATCAAAGTAGGCGCTCTTAGGGATTTTTTTCCCTAATATTTTTTTTTGTTTTCTCTCTGGAAGTACGGTAATGACAAAAGTTATAGAGGAGGTGTCAGGATATAATTTCTGGGATTTTTTTTTGAATTTTCCTACACTGAAAAAAAATCATTTTAAAAATGAAAAGTGATTAAAAAACAATCATGATTTTTTTTTCAAAATTAGTTTTTTTAGATAGACAATTAAGTTGTCTAAAACTCTTCAGAAAAACCAAAGTGGGTACACTTGAGAGTGGTTTTATATATCTTTTTTTTTCTTGAGCATGCTCAATTTGATTCATTCAAAAGTGTTTTATGAGTTGAATTTGGAGTCGTGCAGTCGCTCATTTCGTAGTCGCTCCTTCGTGATGGATCTCAGCTAGTAAAGTTGCACATGGAACTACATATAGATGGCTATTCGGGAAAAATTCACCATCTCCAATGTACAATGTACAACATTTTGTAAAGATCGATTACGGTGCCGCACACGTAGCCGTAGTGTCCTCAGTAAAGTTGTTCCATTATTTATTCTCCATGTTATAAAAGTTGCAATCATGTGATTAATCCACTTGAAATGAAATGAATTTTATTTTTCTCATTTTGAAATATAAAAATCCACTTTGTTCAGTAGAGCTGTAGCACATTTTACAAGAAACAACTTTTTTGAAGACATTATATATCTATCTACCTATTCAAACGGACTTCCGTGAAGTTTTCTCTAGATTACCTCTTAAAATCATTTTTTTTCATTTTAAGCTTTTATAATGTTTTTTTTTTACAAATTTTCAATGACCTGCGATATTGTTCACTATAACGAGACAAAAAATTTCTTCGAAGCAAGTTTAATTTTATCTACTAAAATAATGCACTCATTCACACTTATTACTTTTTTCAGAAAAATTGATTTTGGAGCCGTAGTGTTTTCAACAAAGTTGTTTTTTGATTTAGATTCAATTTTATAGAAGTTAGAATTTTGTGATTGATCTACCTAAAAGGGAGAAATGAATTTTAATTTCCTCATTTTTGACCCAAAAAACCACTTCACTGAGTAAATAGTGTCATATTTCACAAGAAACAACATTGTTGAAGACACCATACTTTTATTTGCCAATCTAAGCTCAACATTGTTTAAATCAATTTATACCGAACAACTTTCATACTCCAAAATAACATTTTTCGTTTATTTTGGCGATACTCGTTTTTTTGCTTTGTTAACTAGTAGAAGTTACCTATGATTAATATCGTGTTTCAAATTTGCGGTATAGAGGTCGCTACATCAAGTTTCGACCGTTACAGCGTCTCTACAGCACGTGTTTACTCACAATTTTCCTTTGTTTAACTGTGGGATCGGACGCCAATCGTGTCAAAGTCGCTGAGCATTGCATGTCCGATATCGCGAAAGAGACTAGGCGAAGCCTTACGTCAGATAAAAAAGTCAGAACAAGAAAATAAAGCCCAGGAAGGACAACTTTTCTGCGCAGGGATAGCTGACTGAAGGTAAAAAAAAATATAAGGGGCTTTATTATTGCGATTCCTAGGGGAGCTACGTAGCCGCAAGGTTACAGAGTCCGTTTTGTCAAGCGAATGGTCGTAGGTTCGAATCTTAGTAGAATCAGGCCATTCGATGTCAAAACTGGACTTTAAGTATGGGTTCATACTCAGGCTCCCCCCCACTCACCCTTCCTTTACGTTAAAATCTACAACACCTTTGTGTGGCTTCCTCTTAACAAGAACATAAGTCCCTCTTATTAATAAAACTGGCCAGAAGGACGCACGACGGAACTTCTCCAGGGAATTATGATATTTGGCAAGAGGAACAAGCATCGGTATAGAAGAACAGTAAGCGTGTAAAGGAAACACACAAGCACTGATAAACAATAATAATAAGCATGCCACTTCTCAATAGCGGTATTTCTAATAACAGAAGTGCGAGATACAGCAGACACCAGGGCATATCTCACAATCAGGGCTCTACATTTTCGAAACGAAACAATGAAACAGATATACTCGCGCTGTCATTTCGATTCGAACAGTTTCATTTTCACTTGATTCCTTTCGGCTACTGTCAACGAATCATTTCTTTCTCTCTTTCCCTTTTTCTTCTTTCGGATCATTGCAAATGAAACTAATGACTATTTCAATCGACTGAGAGAGTGACGGAGAGAGAGACTCTTTCCTTTCCTTCAGCGTCTCAATTGAAATTAGCACCGCATCGCGTCGTTCGACAGTAGTTTTCTAATACCGCAAGCTGTAGTTAAAACGGCAAAGGCATCCAATAAATACGTTACGCAAGTTCCGATCAATATTCCCTCCCTATTTCCTATAAAAGTACTGTATGGAAGCCTTCTGCCTCCGTCAGCGCACATTGTCACTTTCAATTGAAAATCGTCATTTGAGAGTGATGGTGATAATCTCCGCTTTCAATTGAAAAGCGTTTGTGTCAATTTCAAGCCCTTCAGTTGTCAGAATCACAGCAAGAGCTTTCGACTGGGTGTCATGTGACTCACGAAGTGTTCGAAAATGATACAAAAGCTTTTCAATTGAAAGCGACGGGTCAAAGCGTCACTATAACCTGATAATTGTCAATTGAAAATAACTTTGTCAGGCTCTGCTCACAATAGATCAACGATTCTGGTCGCAGTGAGGAAGTCCATGCAGAAAAACAAATTGCGATTCCTAAGATTTATAGCGAACTTAAAACGCGTTTTTCTCAAAACCATGTTTTCAAAATCGGCGAGCAGTAGGACTTAAAACGTTTACATCCGATTGACTTAAAATTTTAAGTGTAGCTTCTTTATTAGATTATTTAGTGAAGTACACACGATTTTAGCGATTGATTAACAACAACAAATGCGATAAACAATTAAAGTCGATTTTTTTTTGTCGAAAAAGATTTTTTTCCAAGCCGTCTTATTTTGCGAAGAAAAATTTTAAAAATATGTTTACTTCACTAGCGACACTTATGTAGATAATGAAACATTTTTTGTTTTGATTATAGGTGGAGTTGGGCACGACTTCTACTGCTCGGCACGGAAGAACTTAAAAAAAAGCGGTTCACGGCAATCGCTGCACAGCGATTTATGTAAAAAAAAATACCATTTTTTTTATTCTCCAAGAGTTGCTTAATCCAATGTTATATTTATATACCTTACATCTAAAATGTCCTTCAAAAATTATAAAAAAACCTTGTTTTGAGCATTTAGTGGATATTACCCCTTGAAATGTTATACTAAGCCAAGAGTTGAAAAGTCTAATGATAAAGATGATAAGATGCAAGAAGGTAACAATTGAAATGGTAAAAAAGTAATTCATAAAATTGAATATTCAAATCATTTTAATTGACAAAACGTTTAAAATGTCGAAAATTTTAAAATTTTGATAAAAAAAAAAAACAAAAAGTCATAGACGAATTTTGTAAAGATCCAGTTATTCAAGTTAAATAGTCGAAAAGTCTAATGAGTCATGGAGTAAAACGGTCAAAGAGTCACCCTGTTTATACTTCAAAAAGTTGAAGCATAGAAAATTTAAAAGGTCAACAGGCCAGAAAGCGAATAAGTGAAAAAGCAAAAAGTCAAGAGGGGCCATCCACATACCACGTGGACAGCCTGGGGGGGGGAGGGGGGGTTGGTAATGTCCACGGTCCTTACAAAAAAAAGCATTTATATGGGCATTTGTCCACGGGAGGGGGGGGGGGGGTAAAAATCGTCAAAAATTTGTCCACGTGGTATTAGGATGGCCCCAGAGAGTAACAAGTTGAAAAATTATGAGCTTATCAAAAAGTCAAATTTCAGAAGGCAAATAAACCAAAAAGTCAAATCGTCAAGTGAAATAGTTAAAACGTCTAATGGGTTGTAAAATCAAAAAGTTAAAGAGTCACCAAGTTAATAAGTCGACAGTCGTTAATAAGTCAACAAGTGGATAAGTAAACAAGAAAATGAGTGAAAAAGTTAATAAATTGAAATCTGAGGAAGAGAATAAGTTAATAAGTAAATGAGTAAATAAGTAGTAAATAAGTGAATAAATGTATATATGAATAAGTGAATTAGTGATTGAGTGAAAAGTGAATAAGTGAATAAGTGAATGAATGAATAAGTGAATAAGTGAATAAGTGAATAAGTGAATAAGTGAATAAGCGAATAAGTGAATAGGTAAATAAAGGGATAAGTGAATAAGTGAAAAGGTCAATAACTCAATAACTCTATAAGTTGCAAGAAAGTTAAGTCAATAACTCAATGAGTCAATAAGAAAAAGACAAACACTCAAAAACTTTGAAAGTAATTGAAATAGTCATGGTGTGAAAAAGTGTAAAATTCCCTTTGATAAAAATCAACACTGAAACATCAAATAACTGGTGATCGATAAAAAATGAGAATTTATTCATCGATATAATAAAAAAAAGTTTTTTGAAACAATTTAATATTTTCTATTAAAAACATACCGGTTGTTCTTTAAACAAAGCCAGTAAATGTTGGTAAACACAAGAGCGCTGGAGGGCATTGACATCCATTTTTCGGATGTCATTCCGAATGCTCGTGGCAGTGGTTAAAATTATCAATTGAGTTTCATGACAATGAAACTCTGCAACTTCTGCGCGTAGTTGATACATGTTGCCATGACTATCGGTTTCACTACCTGATATACGATATAAACAAAATTGTCCATCGTTATTCGGCGTCTCAAAGTGAACATACAATATGAGAGATAATGAAACGGAAGATTTTCGGATCAGTTTATTTATCAATTCTAACGTAGCAACCGAGAAAGTGAAACTCAAAGATAAAAAAATCAATTTCGCTTGACGGTGCTGACTTTTTTCAAAGTGTTTTTAAAAAATATTTATTTCGTTTCTAAAAAAAAAAACCTTAAATGAGTATTTATAGTGGAAGCATTTCTTGTGATAATGGTGACATCAGAACAAGAAAGCGTAGTTCAGGTATGTTTACTAATTGAAAGTTTTGAACGTTGCAAAAAAGTGCTTTAACATCAAAACCCGTGTTTTAGGAAAGCGTACGTTGCAGGACATTGCGTTCATTGCACGTGATGGAAATGCTAGGCGATGTCAGATTGATGTCGAAAGCGAATGCAACCATTTCCAAGCGGCTTTGGACGTCGGGAATTTCATACGTCATTTCCGTACTAAGCATCCTTTCGAAGCGTTTAAACACGGCTTACTCAAGGAAGCCTGAATATATTTGAATACCAATGGTGTTCAATGAATTGAGTTTCATTTAGACTTGTAATTGTAATATATGGTAAAACTTAAATAAGAAATATCCACTATATAAAAATGGAATTCCGTAACGCTTGATCTTATTGATGTTATTGCCTCCGTCTCAGTGGTGTACAGTCACCACCATCATTTTAAATCGTTCTAAATCAAAAAAATCAGCGGTTAAATGTGGGTTTTTTTTTTACCATAAAAATGTTTGTTAACGTTCAGGAAAGACATTTGGGGAAAAATAAAAGTATCTGATTACTAAAACTTGAGATTTTATTCACGAAACTACGTAAAACAAGCAAAAATATGACTTTTTATGCTGAATTTGCCTCTAAATCAAAATTCAAAGCGATGACATGTGATTTTTTTTTACATTAAAATGTTTTTTAACGTTCAGGAAAGACATTTGAGGAAAAATAACAAGTATCCGATTACTAAAATTTTAAATTTTATTCACAAAACTACGTAAAACATGCAAAATTATGACTTATTATGCTGAATTTGCCTCCAAATCAAAATTTAAAGCGATGACATGCGATCATTTTTTCATTAAAATGTTTGTTTATGTTCAAAAAAACATTTGAGAAAAAATAATTAGTATCTGATTACTAAAACTTGAGATATTATTCACAAAACTACGTAAAACATGCAAAATTATGACTTATTATGCTGAATTTGCCTCTAAATCAAAATTCAAAGCGATGACATGCGATTATTTTTCCATTAAAATGTTTGTTTATGTTAAAAAAAGACATTTGAGGAAAAATAATTAGTATCTGATTACTATAACTTGAGGTATTATTCACAAAACTACGTGAAACATGCAAATTCATGATTTTTTTGCTGAATTTGCCTTTAAATCAAAATTCAAAGCAATGACATGTGATTCTTTTTTCATTAAAATGTTTGTTAACGTTCAGAAAAGACATTTGAGGAAAAACAATAAGTATTCGATTACTAAAACTTGAGATTTTATTCACAAAACTACGTAAAACATGCAAGTTCATGACTTTTTTGCTGAATTTGCCTCTAAAAAAAAATTTAAAGCGATGACATGTGATTCTTTTTTCATTAAAATGTTTGTTAACATTCAGGAAAGACATTTGAGGAAAATTAAAAAGTATATGAAAACTTAAAAACTTGAAAAAACTTGAGATATTAATCAAAAAACTACGTAAAACATGCGAAACTATGACTTTTTATGCTGAATTTGCCTCTAAATCTAATTTCAAAGCGATGACATGTGATTTTTTTTCATTAAAATGCTTGTTAACGTTCAGGAAAGACATTGGAGGAAAAATAAAATGTATGTTTGATGATGATTTTCTGTATACAACACAACAATATTGCACGCTAGCCTTCTAATAGCGTTCTCGATCAACCAGATTAGTTGAGAAAATTCGTTATCGATATTGTTTTTAGCACATTTTACATGTTATAGGATAAGCACAACGACACACCGTGCCCCAGAGCTGAGTCGAAAAAAAATCCAGTTCGAGAAGATTCTCGACCTGATCGGGGATCGAACCCGATATCACAACCGTGTGAGAGTCAATCGACATCGCTAACCACAGAGCCACGAGGACCACATACAGCATACAGAATGCAGAAAATCACCTCAAAATACTTTTTTTTTCAATTTATACGTATTATACGTATACATGTGAAATTTTGACTTTTTATGCGCAATTCGCCTCTGAATCAAAATTCAATGATATGTGTTTTTTTTTCAATAAAATGTTCGTTGTTCTTTCAACATCTACAATTTTTTTGCAGAATAATTCATGTATCGAGCCTAAACATTTTACATTTCTGATGTTTTCGTAGTTTTGTGAATAGTTACATATTACGGCATTCGATTTACTTTTGTACTTTTGAATTTGAATTTGGTTTTTATTAGAGAGCTTTCAACCTGTAGGTCGTTCAGCTCTTAACCTTACTTTTTTACGTTAATCCAAACTAGAACTCTTGGGACTTTTAGCTGGAAGAACGGTTACGATTCATTGGTTTGAATATCGATTAAGAGGCAGCTTAAGCATTAAAAATCTTTTATTATCCTTTTTACTACTTTGGTGGCTTAAAAAATGGCGACTTCTGGTTTCAGGAAAACCTAAACCTAAAGTGATATTTGGCCAACAATTTCAATACTTCCGAAAGTGGAACTCCATGCGTTATTTATAGCGATGACATGTGTTTTTTTTTCATTAAAATGTTTGTTAACTAAATTCGATTACTAAATTTGAGATATTATTCACAAAACTACGTGAAACATGCAAATTTATGACTTCTATAGTGATATTTGGCCAACAATTTCAATACTTTCGAAAGTGGAACTCCATACGTCATTTTGAAATCCAAAATGGTGACTTACAGTTTCTGTACTGCCGCGCATAGCATGTCAGTCCCATTTGCATTTTCAGCAAGCCGAGAAAAACGCGTTTTTATATGATTTCATACCATTGCATCTTATGAGATGGGACAATATGTTTGGATGTTTTCCGGAAGTTTTTCAGAACAAAGTTGTTGAGTCCATCTATTGTTACGAGACTATGCATAGTTAGCTACTATTTCCGCGTATTATCTCAATTTTAGTGAAAATGCAAATGGGACTGACTTGCTATGCGCGGCAGTGTAAATCAGCCCAAAATCACGAAAAACAATCCAATATGGGTATTTACGTTCTGTGCGTTCTCAGAATATAGAAGTACTTAAAGTGATGGTGGAAGTATAGGATGTGAATTATATTTTTGAAGTGAGTTGAGCTAATGCAGCAATGATATAAAAAAAAATCTATTTTTGAAACCTTTGATTCCGAGCATCGCCGGGAACGTTCAACTAGTCATTTATAAAAAATAACGTAATGACTTAGTTGATGAATTTAGATTTCGATAAATATTATAAATTATAATGGTATGATTGCTGCTATGCTTTTATATGTTTAGAGCTATTGTTAGACAGTCGGTTGCAGATCATACGCGCGAATCCCGTTACAGGAGAGACTGTCAGTAGGATCATAGCACTAGCCTTGTAAATTGTCTTGTATATATAACGGTTGGCTGCTAAGTCTGTGTCAAGAAAAGGTCAAGTTCCGACAGTATTCAGTACAAGTTACGAACAGTAGTATTCAATTTCGGTTCTGTGAAGGTGAAAATGATTTTCAGTTTCAACATCATACAAACGACAGTGAACTTTAACTAAGGAATGAATCCCAACAAATGTGTTCATCGAAAATCAATAGTTTGATCTGTTTAGAGACCGTTGTCATGTTACAATTTATGTTTGTGTATAGAATAGATATTTAACGTAAAGGTTGCCTTGATATCAGTCTGTTTGAGTTTCTAGGTGGTGATTTTTTTCAGCACTGGCTCGTGGTCAGCTGCTTGGTGTTCGTGGTTCCGTTCCAAGGGTACATACGGTATCTATTTGTCCTCGAGGTACGCTAACGTCTTCTTGGCGTAATGGGAAGACGTCTTGTCCAGCTAAAAGACGATGCTCCTTCAAAAAAGGAACTAGAATCCTCTCCAGGCACTCCTCTTGGTAACGCAAACTCATACCGTGCTTGTTGTCGAAAAGCTTTTTCAGAAAATCTTTCTTCTTTTTCGTAATTCTTTTCGCTGGACGGTCACTACCGGTTTTCCGCTCATGATTGAATGATCCCAGGATCCAGTAACGGGGCACATTTCCGCCCCATAAGTGGTCTACTGAACTTTTTTCCTTGACTTTCATGCGTTTTGAGAGCCGTAATGCCTATTGTTTCGACGCCATCTTTGATCGTACTGACAGCACCCGAGCGAAAACAAACGAGCGACTCGTTTCTAAGAAGCCCTTAGCGCAATTCTCGGTGAGAAATTTTTTAGGCTCTTTACTTTTTTTACAAAAGGGTAGTGAAATTATTTTCATTTTCTATTGAACACCCGTTAGTTAGAAAGCCAAGACGTCGAATAGACGAAAAGTGAAAAAGCAAGAAAATTCAAAGAGTCAAAATATCGAAGAGTTAATAAATCAACAAGTCAATAAATCAAAAAATCATTTCTCAATAAGACAAAAATCAAACGGTTAATAAAATCATAAAATCACGTAGCCAAAAAGTCAAAAAGTTAAAAATTCAGAAATCTAAATTTTAAGAAAGCAAAATCAGCAAATAAAAATCAAAGTTGAACTTCCTACTGAAGAACGATGCCAGTTTAAAATTCAACAACTGACAAGAACTGCCGAAAATAAGTAGAATAGCCTACGAAGTCGAAAAGTTGAATTTAAAGTTGAGAACTAAAAAGGTTAATCAGTCCAAACGCCGAAAAGGCTTCATTCAAACAGTCAAAATGTCAGAAATTTATAGAGATAGGGTAACGGGGGTATTTTGGCCAGCTTTGAGAAATGTTCGCACAGTTTATTAAAAACAAACACAATTTTTTAACATAAATACCTACTCTATTATACCATTGTTAAAAGCTAAGTGTCTATTTTATTATACATTGTTCAATACTGCAATATATTGAAAAATGTCCTAGAAATATCAAAATTTCTACGAAGTACTAAAAACATATTTTGGTCCACCAAATTTTTACTTCGGCCCACCTTTATATCTACAGATGTGTATGGAAATAGTTCGGACTAATTATATTTAAGATCATCATCGGTATTTTTAGAGCAAAAATAGTGGATTTGAGGAGAACATCCTTCTGCTGTGAATTTTTGTAAATTTTAGGCTTCTAAAAATGAAATGATTTGGCTTATAACGGTTTGACAGGCATTCTCATCCAATTTCATATCGTTAAATGTGATAAATTAAGAAGTAATTACCTGTAAATTGTCACAAGTTGCTTTTGCTTGCAACGGCCGAACGGTAATAAAGGGAGATGTCAAAACTTGGCATGGCCAAAATATGTTTGCTTCAGAAAGAGGCAAACATATTTCGGCCATGCGTTTAACCACTTTTTCAACTTTTTCCAACATGTTAGAGTATACAAACTGTTTCTTTGACATTTTATTGATGTTACTACAACAACGAATTGTTTCAAAAGCATACATATTTGTTACAATAGCTTCCGGATGTTGACTTGTATATTACCACTTCCTCTCAAATTTGGGTTGACACAGCCATGAGTTTGAATATGTATGAACTAATTCCAAAATAACACTACCTAGAGCCAGTTTTTCGCCGAAAATTATAGTGTAGTATGATTCTTAGGTGTGTTATCCAATGTTGCATGCATAGTTTTCTAACATTCATTGAATTTATCAGATAAAATTCGTAAAATGTTACCGGGTGGGCCAAAATATGCATGTGGGCCAAAATACCCCCGTTACCCTACTAGTTGAACGTTTCCCAGCGATGCTCGGGATCAATGGTTTCAAAATTAGGAATTATTTTTTATAATTCATTGCAGTACTAGCACAACTCATTTCAAAAATATTTCACATCTTGTACGTCCATCATCACTTTAAGTACTTTAATATTCTGAGAACGTACAAAACGAAACCCATGTTGGATTGCATTTTGTGATTTTGTGCTCTTTTACAGAAACTGGAAATCGCCATTTCGGATATCAAAATGACGTATTGAGTTCTACTTTCGGAAGTATGGAAATGGTTGGCCGAATACCACTTCAGGTTATTTTCCTGAAACCAGAAGTCGCCATTTTGGAAAATGATGTGTGGGGATATCCCAGTTCCGAACATACCAAATTCGGGTGATGTCCGGATATTCGATAATCGTTTAAAATAAAACCTCTTTTTATGTAACTTTTGAAAGAAAGAAATCGAAGTAATAAAAATTGAGCATGATCATTCATGCTTAGTTCTCTTCTATAATGATATCTAAAAAGATGACATGTGAATTTTTATAACGAAAATGTTTGTTGGTGTCCAAAGAAACACGTCTGAGAAGAAAACAAAACTACGTAGAAATTAAAAAAAAAATGCATAAGTCGCCTCCTAATCGATGTTTAAACCACTGAAATGCGGCTTTTCCTCTAGCTAAATGTCCCAAGATCTAGGTTAGGTAAAAGTAAAAAGAGTAAATCGAATCCCGTAATGTGTTACCATTCACAAAACTGCAAAAACATCGGAAATGTAATTTTGTTCTGCTTGATTCGCACATAATCAAAACAAGGATTTTTCTCCAAGAAAGTACTTGCAGATGTTGAAGGAACAACGAACATTTTATTGAAAAAAAAATCACATTTCATCGCTTAAAATTTTAATTTAGAGGCGAATTGAACTTATGCTCAAAAAGTCAAAATTTTGCATGCATTATATGTATAATATATATATATATATATATATATATATATATATATATATATATATATATATATATATATATATATATATATATATATATATATATATATATATATATATATATATATATATATATATATATATAAAATTTCAAAAAGAGTATTTTAATGTGTTTTTCTGTATGCAGAAAATTATCTTCAAACATTGAAGTATGTACGTAGTTTTTAAAGTAACATCTCAACTTTAACCCTCTAGTACCCAAATTAATTTTTAGACGGACTTCGAAAAAATCACTATTAAGCCTCATAAACATTTTTTATGTTCTTATTGAAGCTTTTTAGAGGTTCGACTGAGGATCGCCTAGAGGCGGCACTGGGCACTAGAGGGTTAATCAATAAGATACCTATTATTTTTTCTCAAATGTCTTTCCTGAACATTAACAAACATTTCGATGAAAAATAATTACATATCATAGCTTTGAATTTTGATTTAGAGGCAAATCGAGCCCAAATATTCACGATTTTGCATGTTTTACATAGTGTTATTTTTACTCAAAAGCCTTTCCTAAACACAAGCAAACATTTTGAATCAAAAAATTATACATCATAGCTGTGAGACAAATTGAGCCTAAAAAATCATGGTTTTGCTCTTCATGTGCTTTGTGAAAAATATTACTATTTTGCATGTTCCACGTAGTTTTGTGAATAATATCGCGAGTTTTAGTAATGAGATACCTGTTATGTTATGATAATGATAATGTTATGAAAAAAGAATCACATGTCATCACTTTGAATTTTGATTTGGAGACGAATTAAGTATAAAAAGTCATAATTTTGCATGTTTTACGTAGTTTTGTGAATAATAGCTCAAGTTTTAGTTACCAGACAACTATTATTTTTTCTCAAATGGCTTTCCTGAACATCAGCGAACATTTTCATGTAAAATACCTACTTGTAACCGCTTATTGTTTTGATTTAGAACGATTCAAAATGATGATGATTACTGTACACCTCAGAGACGGAGGGAATAATATCAATAAGATCAAGCGTTACGGAACTCCATTTTTATATAGTAGATTTGAAGGCAAACAGTTGAAACTTAAGAGAGTTAAAATAAAAAGTCAGAGTGTAAAATAAAGGAAGAGTCAAAAGGATAGTCAGAAAGTCAAAAAGATAAAATGTAATAAGGAAAGTACTCAATAAATGAGAAAACCCAAAATCGAAATGTAACATAACTTCATCAAAATATTAACAAATCAATAAACTTAAAATTTGAGAAGTTTAACAGTTTAACAGTCAAAGTTTAAAGAAAAATCAAAAACTTGAATTGTACAAAAGCAAAATATTCAAAGCGTCAAAAAGTCAAACAGCAGCCGTAAAGCCAAAAATAAAATTTTGAAATTCAAGAAATCGAAAAGGCAAGCAGCTAAAAAGTATATCAAAGGTCTTAAATTTAAATAAATAGAATATCAAAAAACTGAAAAGTAAAAAAGACAGAAATTAAAATAGCTATTAGAAATCAAAAACTTAAAGTCAAAGAGTATTGAAATCGAAAAGACGTAATGTTATTTAAAACCAGACGAAACTAAAGTCACAAAATTTCAAAAATTTCGAATTAATTCGAAATTAAAATGGTTGAATAGCCGAAAATCAACTTAAAACTTAGGAGTGAACATTTTTGATTCATTAGTAAAACCATTTGTAATTCGCAGAACACATTTTTACTGTTTTGACCTTTTTACAACGTCCGATTTGCGATGCACTAATACTAATGAGCAGTTGTTTCTTGTTGCTTAAATCAAGCCTTTAGTGCCAAATAACCTTCTGAAAATCAAATTATCCTAACGTGTTATTCGTCCTTCATCTGGATGCCCCAGGGCCGGCAACAGATTTATTCGGCGAAAGAAATCCGATCCGATTTTCGCGGGATTTTCCTTTGTCTTTTTTGTGTGTGCAGGAGACGTTCCAAGCCGAGCGAAGGGACAGACCATTGAACCCAAATCTCTCGAAGGGTAGCATTTCTCAGGAAAGACAGTAGTGCGACAATATAGCGGTGTGTTTTATTCATATGGAAAGGACACCCAGACCCGGATGAAGTTCATTTCTGGAATGCGGGACTTAGCCTAATCAGATGGGAACTGTAAATGTAAAATACTCGTTTTTCATACTACGAACTTAAATAACGAAACTCAACGCCAACAACGGGAGAGAAATTTTCGTGCAATAAACTTTTCAATTAATCATGCTGAAACCTGCATGATAAAATCTGTTTCAGAATTTTTCTTTCAAGACGATAGATTCATCATTCATGTTAAGCCCGATAAACGTTTAGCTCGAGGTGTTGAATCGAGCAGAACCTGAAAATTTATATCGACCCAAAGGACAAATCGGACAGAAATAAAGTGCTCCACGTCAGGTTACTAATATTTAATGAAAAGCTGGTTCTAGAAGCGCTCCGGGCCAACTCCTTCCGTTTCGCCCTCGGTGGTTTGCTGTGAACTTTCTTGGCAGCGCTAGAAAGCGAATCCGGGGATAATTCTGATTCATGGCAGAACGAGTGGTCTGTTTTCCCTCCAGCATCACAGCGGAAAATATTACGTGAGCATAAATGAAAAGCTACAACTCTCCGGTGGGGCAAAAAGCCTTTTCAACGTGTTTCGGCGAAAAAAACGGTACAGAGGCATTCGTAAAGTAGCAATCGAATAACAATAGGCCACTCGGTTTGCTTCTCTTCTACGCAAAAATCCTAAGGGAAAAGTAACGCGGGGGCTTATTTATGGATCTCATATTTTCTCCATTTAACATTGTGATAATAGATTATTTATGCCGCAATATTACAACTTTAAACCAGTTATTTAATTTCTCAAAATGAAATTAAAATCTCAGGTTTATCTACTTCAAAACCAGCAGATTTTATTGCTATTTTATGACCAACAAAAAGTAAACTATAAATAGAAAAATATACACAACTTTTGGGCACTGGTTTCGTTTACTGCTGCCGCAGCGTATTAAAGCCACACACGAAAAATCAAATATCGTGCCACTGGAACGCTTAGGTTTTTCTCCTACACCCACATGCTACACGAGACCGGTCGTCAAAAGTTTGTTACGAGGATTATTTTACTGCCGCTTTCGAAAATGAGTTTGCGGAGAATTTCGAAGGGGAACAGACGAAAAACATCGGTCTAGCATGGTGCCGGAGTCGGAGATCGTCGATTTCGTGTTGCAATTCGTTGGTTTTACGGCACACAAAAAAAGTTGGATTACCTAGTTGTGTGGTAGGGCGAAAAAAATGAATGAATTTTATAGCTTTTGCGAGTTGAATCCCACTTCAAATGCTTCTACTAAATTGTGTTCGTCCTTTTTTTCACAAAAGTATATCAGCTATCGCAAAAAAGTCATGATACGTGACAAAAAAAAACAGCCTTCGAGTTAATAACAGATAACGATTGATTTCAATCAGTCAAAACAGACAGTCATCAATCATCATGTAGTTAAAAATTCAAATTAACACACAGGACTTGAAAATAAACTCCGATATAAACCTCCCATCGCCGGGGATAGACCCGCAGTAAACACGATGAAGCTGGCGCGGCTATTTTCTCCTAGACGGCGTGTCCTGCAGCTAGGACTCAAACTGCTGCAGCGCATTAGTTTGTGGGGTGATAACCATCGATTCAAGTATACATACGTTCTACTGTCGAGTTTCATCGCCATAACTTGGCTCATTCCGAAGATCATTTTTGGATCTGGCAAGGATGGTTTTGAGTCTTTTCTAAGGAACATCGCCGAGATTTTTTTTCTAACCGAGAACTTTATCGCGCTTGGCTGTTTTGTTTTGCGACGTCGGTCATTCGAACGGCTGGTTGATGTTCTAGAACGCATCTTCAACCGTCACTGGCCGGATGCTTTGCGGGTGGAGATTGATGCGATCATTCAGGAGCTGGAGAAGGCTTCCAGGTCTTATGCAACTTATATGTCCACAATGTTGGTCATCTTTGTAGTCAGTCCAGTGTTATTTACGGTTATGAAAATAGTTCTGTGGGAAGAAGCAGAACGGGGCGATTTTGTGCTGATTAACGAGACACAGTGAGTTAACGAATATTACAGTTTATTAAGCGTTGGCATTAAAAGGAATTTTCTGCAGATTCTACTGGCTGGATGTTCGTCGTAACTCAGTGCATTATTGTATATTCACTACGCTCTGTTTTGTGGCATCGAGCTGTTCGGCATACATTCTAACCCTTAAGGGATCACTCTTCCAAGTGATAATACGGTACGGTTACAGATTGTTTGAGCTTGTGACGAAAAGAATTGCCTCGATGGCGCAGTTGGACCAAGTTGATGAACGAAGGGCAGAACTACGGGAAATTATACAGCTTCATCAGATGGCGTTGGAATATCTTGAGCATCTGGAGAGTACCATGAGTTTCATCTTGTTGAACCAAACCTTGAGCTGTTTGTTAGTTTGGTGTCTGATGTTGTTCTATGTTTCATCGGTAAAGCTGAAAGTTACTTCGAAAGCTTGTTATTAATCGTAATACTAATTTTTAGAACTTTGGACTGGACGCTGCAAACGTGTTGATATTGTTTATTGTGCTGCTGGTGGAAATGTATGTTTTCTGTAAAAATGGCACAATCCTTAGTGAGAAGGTGACTAGTTATTTAACTTTTTTAAATTGAGTGTTGATTGTTTGTTTTCATTTGTGTAGGCCGCAGAAGTTGCAAATGCTATTTATTTCTACGATTGGTACATGGACCCCGTTGATTTGCAGCAAAAAATATTGTTGATAATCCAACAGGCCCAAAAACCTACCGGAATAACTGCGGCTAGGTTCTACTATATCAACATTCAAAGGTTCGGTGCGACGGCCCAAGCTACGTACTCATATTATTTGATTCTAAAAAATAGATTCTAGAATGGTAATATTCAGGTATAACCGAAGAGTTTCATACATTGTGATTACAGTGATACTCGCAATATTTGTTAAAATATTTTCATTATTCTGATGCATTGCTGTTTTTCGAAATCGAAACGAAAATCATAGTTGGATGCTACTTCGATTTGGCTTCGTTCCGGTTTCTCCGATGGTTCGGAAAACTCGGGGTGAAAACTCTGTCAGTTTCAATTAATTTCAGTATTAATTTAAGTAACAACTTAACGATTGAAACCTTTGTAACTAAAAACTGTTCTGATTTTTTTTATATTATTTGATGTATGATTCTCATAAACAGAAGTCTCCTATAAAAAGTCCTTAACATTCGTTATTTTAATTATCTGGAACTTTTGAAGTGAACAAATTTTACCAATATTGTTATATTGATTCAATTTTCGAAGCCCATTTTTTTATTGAAATAGTTGCTCTATGAAATGAAGACAAATGTAGTCAAGGTAACAGTGGAGCAGCATTGTTGATAAATATTGAGAAAACTAGGGGACACAGGTTGCTGCCTTGTGGAACTCCTGAAATATGTACATATTCCGAAATAATTGATCATTCCTTCACACAAGCTCTCTGGTTAGTCAAACAAACTAAAACCAACTAGATTAAACCATGGTACATTCTATCTGATACAGACTTCAGGTGAATAAAATCAGTTCAAAACACACAATCTACGGTTTGTACATAGCGAGAGACAAACTGCGTCAAATTTGTGGTTTGAAAACAGTAACACCGTCCCAGTAGTTTATATGGTCAAAAATCCATATCAAAGACAAGGAGATTGCGGGTTCAAGTTCCGTCTGGATGCGGTATAATTTTTCAAGTCTGTATCATATAGGCGAGGGGCTAGCTAGCCAACCACGCTCGAGGCCTTGGTTCGAATCTTACCGCCGAAATCGGCGTCGGTGATTGGCATAATAATGGTGGCGGAACTAGACCGACCGGTAATAAGCGAGAATTAAAAAAGTCTGTATCATATTTTCAGTTCGCTTAATTTTCGTTTACCCAGCTGCACACACTGTCTGCCTCTAATGCAAATGCATAAGTAATTAAATTAAAGGACTCTGATCCTCCCGGTGGCGCTCTACGGACATGAATCGTGGACGTGGAAGCAGGCCGATCGACGAGCGCTTGGGGTCTTCGAGCGTAGAATCCTGCGATCAATACTCGGAGGCAAACTACAGAACGGGGTGTGGCGCAGGCGCATGAATCACGAGATGTACGAAGTATACAAACACGCTGATACAGTCATACCTCGGTATAAGGCAACCTCGATATAACTTAACTCGGTATAACGTAACTTTTACCGCAATATAACGTAACTTTGAAAATGTATTGAAATAGAAAATAAATGATACAGCAACTGTTTTTGGGGTATAAATTGCTTCAAAAAAAGTGTGTGGTAAGTTTTATAATTCATAAAACTAATACGAAAATTGTCCTAAATGGACATAAGAAAGGTTTAAAAATACTAACAGGTGATGGAAAATAGGTTTTCTCGCATCCCTCAGTATCAATTCACAGTCTTGCATCAATTAGAAAAAAAATATTTTTTTTTGCTTGTTAAAATTTTCTCTAAATGGGCATAAGAAAAGTTAAAAAATACTGATAGGTGATGGGGAATAGGTTTTCGCGCATCTTTGAGTAACCGTCAACAGTCTTGCATCAATTTAAAATTTTTTATTTTTGCTCATTGAAAACTGTCCTAAACGGGCATAAGAATGGTTTAAAACTACTGATAGGTGATGGGAAATAGGTTTTCACGCATCTTTGAGTAACCTGTGTATCAATTGAAGAAAAAATTTTTTTTTGCTTCTGTAAATATTTCTAAATGGACATAAGGTTTAAAAATATGGGTTTTCGCGCATTTTTGAGTAACCATTAACATTCTTGCATAAATTAAAAAAAATTTTTTTTGCTTCGATATAACGTAACGAAAATAAAAATGAAGTTGCCTTATATCGAGGTATGACTGTAATGTCAAGCTGTTGAAACACGGCAGGTTATAGTGGGCTGGCCATGTAGTACGGATGGCGGATGAGCGACCGGCAAAGATTATATTTGGTAGAGAACTGGATAGAGGCCGACGACTTCGAGGCAGACCGCGCACGCGCTGAATATGTGCTGTCGACGAGGATGCCAGAGCAGCGGGTATAAGGGGAAACTGGAGAGTAGCAGCCCAAGACCGAGATTTGTGGAGACGTATTCTGGATTCGGCATTGGATCTTAATGATCTGTCGCCATAAAAGTAAAGTAGGTACGTAATTAAATTATTAATAAATAATTAAAATGGACAACGAATGAAGAAGATATATTTTCCCCTGAAAAAGTCACTGATCAGTGACGAAACGTCGGACAGTATATAATAGGTCGTTCTACTTTTTTGTCACTGCTCAGCTGAAAGTAAAATAATATTTCAACATTCAACATTACGGGCGCTGCATTGTTAGCATTGTAAACTTATTCAAGAGAGGCAACAAAATCCGTGAAAATTTTCTGAAACCGTTAGCGATATTGAAAACATGACTGTTGAAACGATTTTGTGATGTTTAAAATCGATATAGTTTGTGAAGTTTGATATGAAACTTTCAATATACAATATTTTATGATAAAACTAGAGCTAGGGCTTTTATTTGATTAAAATTTTGATCGCCATCTTGATTTTGTCCGCCATCTCAAATGTTATCACATGAACGCGTTTTTTGGCCATGTTTGCATCTACTAATGTTACTGTAAACTGTTATAAAATCTTGTAAAATGCAAGAAAAAAGAGGTGAGCATTGAAGTTAAGCTGCTACTATAACCGTTTATTTGTTATATAACATGGTCTTTAATTTAACCGATGGTTTCAAGTCAAATTTGGATCAAATGAAGGAAGTTTAAAACAAATTTCAAAAATTTGGCTCAATGAAAACACCCAGAGGTTGCCTTAAAACTCAATTTGGTTTTAAAAATCTTTCGTTGCGTGACGTTCAAAGAGTCTATTAATTCGAACGAAGCTACATTGTGCAAACATTTTTTGACGTAGAATTACGTCTTACTGAATCATGGGGATGCAAATGAAAAATCGAAAACTTTGAGAGTGTCACGAAAACCGCCCGCTTTCAAATGCCTAAAACCGAAGACGAGATAACAACATACACAAGTATCAGATCTTCTTATATACCTTGCGAACTTCCAGTGATGTGGCGCCTCCAAACGACTCCCAGAAACATTAAGGGGTTATGTCTACCAAATGCTAAAAAAAAACAAGGCTTTTTTCATGAATTTTTTTACAGGACATTTGAGATAAAGAATAGAAAAAATATTTTTATTACTATTTTTGTTACAAAATGGCGGCTGTGTGGCGATTGCCGTGAACCGTTTTTTTTTAAAGTTGTTCCGCGGCGAGCAGTAGAAGTCGTGCCCAACTCCACTTATAACCAAAACAAAATTTTTTTCATCATCTACATAAGTGTCGCTAGTGAAGTACACATGATTATATATTTAGAATTTTTCTTCGCAATATGGCAACGGTTTAAAAAAAAAATCAACTTTGATTGTTTATAACTTTAGTTGCTGTTAATCAATCGCTAAAATCGTGTGTACTTCACTAGATAATCTAATGAAGAAGCTACAGTTAAAATTTCAAGTCATCGGATGTAAACTTTTTCAGTTCTACTGCTCGCCGATTTCGCAAACATGGTTTTGAGAAAAAAGCGTTTAAAGTTTCAAATTGTTATAAATTTGAAGAATCGCAACAGTAAAGCCCCTAATAATTTTTTAACCTTCAGTCAGCTACCTCTGTGCGTAAAGTTGTCCTGTGCGACGCTCAGTGACTTTGACGCAGTTGGCGTCCGATCCCACGCAAAACTCAAACTTGTCACTCATATTTAAGTACTTTTGAGTATAACTCACAGTTAAAAAGTAACAAAAAACTCAAACAAAGATCGTACATAACGAGAACGGCTGATCTACTAAAAAAAATTGTGAGTAAACACGTGCTGTAGAGACGCTATAACGGTCGAAACTTGATGCAGCGACCTTTATACTACAAATTTGAAACACGATATCGATCATAGGTAACTTCTACTAGTTTACAAAGCCTCGAAATTAAAAACAGAAACGAGCATCGCCAAAATAAACGAAAAAATGGAGCATGAAAGTTGTTTGGTAAAAATAGATTTAAACGTATTTTGAGTGTAGATCTGTACTTGAGCGATGTAGATTTTGAATCTAGGATATTTTTAGCATGATTTAAGTAAATAAAAAAAATGACAAGAAAAAAAATTTTTGGTAGATATAACCCCTTAATGGTGAATTTGTGTGTGTAATGTGCATAAACAGTCGCATACGAGCTTGACAATAACAACTGCAGAAATGTCTTGTCAAACGTGTCAAACCGATAATGCGCACACAGACACAGTTGATGTTTCTTGGACGTGTTGAGGGCGTTTCGATCTTGTTCCAGTCACATGCAGGGAGCTGTGCGTCTTGTTATTGCTCGTCTTAGCTAAAACTCAGTCAGTTTCCAATAGATATCCTTCATTCTTATGGCAATTAATTGGAAAATTATAGCTACAAGAGGAGGGGAGGTCAATGGGGAGGGGGAGGGTGTTGAATTTTTACACCCTTCAAATGCCTGACGGGGTACTCGGGTACTCACAAATTGTTATTCTTGTAACTTTGACAATTTCCGTCCGATTTCGATAATATTAGCACCAAAAGATTCAGTAACTTCTCTACTCTGAATTCAAAGTCAGCGATGTCTCTAAGAATTTTTTCATTGCCGGTAATCCGGTTTTCGGGAATATGTTTGGAAACTGAGGAACTTCATGAATATTTCAACAGAATCTAACAACTATTGGTCCAAAGTTTATAAATTCACTTTCACAGGGCATTTTTATGGTTTTGGGTGTTATAGTGATGTGCCCTCGAAGTGGTCCTTCCGGAACAGATTCCACCGGGTGACCATAGAAAAAATTAAATAATACAACGTCACATACCAACCAATATGGGTATTTTCAGAACCGGGATGATATCTAGAGACGGTTAAACGATCCCCGATGCCATTTTAGATTCAAAAATGGCGGCTTCCGGTATCTGGAAGAGGACCAAAGTTGGCCGAATACCAACGTATATTTCCGGAATCGTAATGATGCCCAGAGACCGGAAATCAACTCCAGACACCATTTTGAAAATTGAGGTGATGACTTCCGGTTGCCAGAAAATAGCTGAAATTGACCAAAAATCACCTCATATGACTAGTTTCTGTATCGAAACGTATCTGGAGACTTCAAAACCACCCAAAGGCCGTTTTAAATTCCAAAATCGCGACTTCCAATATCTGAAAAAAAAAAAAACAAAATTGACCGATTGCCATTGAATGTAGATACTACCGGAATCGGGATGATGCCCAGAGACCGGAAATCAATTGCAGATCCCATTTTAGAATTCGAGATGGTGACTTCCAGTTTTTAGGAAACAGCCAAAATTTACCAAATACCACCTTACATGAGAACTTTCGGAATCGAAATGATGTCCAGAGACTTGAAAACGGCGGTACTAAAACTATTCGAATCGTATGAAAATTTTCACACTTACAAGAGTTTCAATTTGTGACTACCCGAATATCCAATCAGGCAGGTAAGGGTATTTTTCGTCGAGTACATTGCTAATAGTAATAAAAAAAGTCATTTTTGACGCGGATGATTCTCATTTTTTTGTTATTTCTGGCAACATTTCTTTTAACTTTATCAAACAATTTTTCCGAGTTGTGTTGTTACATGAAACTGGCGGTTTAATTTGTGTTACATATTCTAAATGGCTCAATCACAGATTTTAAATCTACATAATTTAAACTAGCTCTGATTATCGAAATATGTTCGCATCTAGTGATAAACAATTCTATTTCAAGGACTTTAAGCAGCGCTTTTTTAGTCACTTAAATAAGTATAGGTAAATCTGCGGTTACATATTACAATTTGTGAGGTAAAAAAATTCAACATTGCTTCGAAACCGTGTTTGTGGCCCTGAGAAGGGTCGATTGTAATTGGTACTTTCCGTGAGAAATGACACAATATCTCGACTTAGTGTATTTCGTAACAGTTTTAGTTCTGCTTTAGCTCCGGAACCACCCAAGAAGCATTTTTTGGCTGAATAAGCGCTTTTATAACTAATCTTATTCAGCTGATAGCTGATCGTAGGTCGAATAATGTGTTACTAAGTGTTTTTTATCAACTTTTATTCAGTCAGTTTTGGAAAACTAAATCAGCTATTTGTTACATTTGGTTTCTTAAATAGATGAACAAGGCCTTAACAAGAAATAACTCAGCCATTTGAACAAATTTTATACATCCTGATCGATTCAGTAGAAGTACAGCTTGTAGAAAAACTCGCCGCGCCTATATGACAATTGGCTAAAATTGTACATTCTGTTTTACTGAAAAAGTGTTTTTTCAGCTTTATTACAGCCACGATAAATAAAATTCAAAATATTTATTCGTCTCAATTAGACAATTTTTTAATTGTTTTGGTACTTCATACACATCTAATTCTTTCGATTTTTTGCACTTTTGCATGTATTTTTTATCGTTTATTTTTATATTATTGTTAGTGAAAATTGCCTTTTTAGCATCCAATTACTTTACTGCCAGTCTCGAATCGCGAACTCACGCTCATGAGGTTGCTGGTAGAACGCGTTGCCGAGAAATTGTAGAAATTATCGCTAGTTTAGCCCAAAATAATGATAGTTTTTTTCAGCTCGGCTAGCCGTACCCAGTAATATTAAAATTCAGCAGAGCCTTAGACTCCTTAGACTTAAAGTCACTTCGACAAAACGTGTTCTATCGTGTTCAACGGAATACATTATATACATTATTCGACCTATGTTCAGCCATCAGCTGAATTAAATTAATTATAAAAGTCCTTATTTAGCCAAAAAATATTACTTGGGTTGGTAGTATGTTTGAAAAAACAGTAGCTGCTTTAAAAAGTGATCTGGAGCAAAGGTTGGCAATCATGAAGCAGGTGACAACGACAGGAAATTTTGTTCCTGATGAGAATGACAAGGAAAATACATTGTAAATTCAGTTATTTCCCATTTGCTCTGCTATCAGAAATAATACACATCGGCTCCATCGAAAGCATTAAAACCATTTTAAAATAGTTCATCGTACTCAATTTAATTGACAGTAATAAAATAAAACAACATACATTCTATTTGTTTGGTATATCTTTTATCATTCGGTACAATTCTCTATGTTTATGTACATATACGTTTCCCTTTTATAATATCTCACAAACTTTAAAACATCGGATAGAAAGTTATGTATTTTTAGACAGAAGACGTTTATCCAACGTTTATTCAACCAGTTTGTACAGTGTTATATTGATGTTGTCTAATAGCTATTGTTTCAATTAAAATAGCGCTTAATCAGCTTTACAATTAAATAGTGGCATGGAGTATTTCACAAGTTTTTTTAAACCAGAATTTATTGGTTGTTCAGTCGATAAATCAACCTAAGCGTTGCGGCAATCCGTTTTACCTGTAGGCAGACTTTATTCAGCCTTTTTCAAATTACTAGCTGTTTAATTCAGCCTTATTGTTTGTTGGGTATATCCCTTAGCAGGCTTATCTTGTCTTCGGTGCTATCTGAAAGATATGCTAGTGAACGGTTATACAGTTGACGAAGAACTAAAGTACTTCGCGCACAACCAGGCTTGTAAATGGTCACGGTAGAACATTTTTTTACTGTGATAATCGTCTCCACTTGCTTCTGACGTTGGCAAACCTCTTTGTATAAATACATTTCCGAACAAACATGTTAAGCAAGTACTTGCCACCACGATGCTTTTGTCCTCAACGTATTTTGGATTTTTTTTTCTAGAAATGAGAATTAGGCGTCGTACACAAATTACGTAACGCATGAAGGGGGGGGGGGTCAAGTCTGCGTTACTTATTGTTACATAGGGGGGAGGGGGGGGGGTAGATGAGACCGTCACGTAACTGTGATGTTTGCTCAAAATTGCAAATTTGGATGGGGGGGCAGGTTGTCCAGCGTTACGTAATTTTAGGGGGGGGGGAGTCATATCGAACGTTACTTATTGCTACATAGGGGGGGAGGGGGTCTGAAATCTAAGTTTTTAGCGTTACGTAATTTGTGTACGACGCCTTAGTGATTAGAGAAATAGCGTGCAGCACAGGTCATTCCCATTTTTAACATTTCTTCATTTTATCACTAACGTGGTGCCGCCTGGTTGTAGCGTTTGTTCGTCGTCGTATCACTATTTCGTTTAATCGAATTTGCAAATTACAATGTCTGTTCGTGGTAAAGAGGGTAAGTCAAGGAAAAGACAGAGTCTCGTTCATCTTGTGCTGGGTCTTATAGATCGAGTTCATCGTCTGCTGCCTAATCGAAATTAGGCGCGTTGGTGCTGGAGTATCTAGTGGCTGTAATCTAATACCTTGCTTCAGAAATGTTGGTTTAGGCGGAAATCACTGTTAGAGATAATAAAACGTGAATCACCACGCGTCATCTGCAGTAGGCGATACGTAATGACGAAGATTATAACCAGCTTTATCCGGCGTTACTATTGCCCATTCTGACGAATATCCAAGCTGTCCTTCTCACGAAGAAAACGGAAAACAAAGCATAGTTCGGCTGATTCTCAGCTTTGTATACATTAGGACTAACCCTTTGTTTTTAAGTACGACTACATATTTTCATTCAAACAGGAAAAATGAGTTTTGCCACTTATTAAAATCCATAATTTGACATAACATTTACATCGAGCAGGATTCAACTCCACCCACACTGTTTTGTTTTGACGGTGAAGTGGGTATTCTGCCTACAACTGTGTTCCAGCAAACTTCAACATCAACTATAATTCAAGTCAATCAAACAGCGTTTCTCTTGAAGGTTACCAATTATTTAATAGAAAAGAGAGTTGAAAGAGAATTATTACTAAAATTTATCGTTTCACACAATCTTAATTAATCGAGTGTATTCCCAAACCTAATGCAGGAAATATATTGACATAAAAAGGCTGTCGTAATTCGACCGTAACCTTGTTGTTGTGTCTAGTGAACAACCTCCTCAACTATTTTTTTAATATTTTCATTCACATCGATTTTAAATTTTGAAAATCTAGTGCAAATAGTTGCCAGGTTTCAGTTTACCTAAAGTTACCTAGAACTTTGCCCACAAATTGGGTTTAACAAACCGAGTATTTTCCACACTTGAAGAAATGTTGGAGACTCAAGAGTAATTTTTTAGAAAAAGGTGTGTAGTTTAATACATACTATTTACTATTTGAAACATTGTAGCCAGCGACCGTTGGTCGTACAATTCATCTGAGAATGAGTAGTAAAAGCAGAAAACTTTTTTTTTGCACAGAAATCTTCAAAAGAAATAACAATTACAAATAAAAAAAAGCAGAATTTTTTTTCATAGTTTTGTATATGAATACTCAAAGTTAGGACAGAAGTTTTGTTAAAAAGCCATGGTTGGATTTGATTATCATTATTTTCCAGAAACATTCGCGCTACGTACACCGTATAGAAACTGCTTAGGTATACTTAAAATATTTGATTTAGGTTTAAGTTGATCTGTTCGGCTCAGAATATTCAAATTGCATATAAAGGCATATCGTTGTTGAAAAATACACAGACTTTCCGGCATACTTTTGTAACCGCTTCGCTGAATATAACCAGTTTGAATATTGTAGCACCCCTAAATGTTCAGCGTTATTCGAAATTGTCAGATTTTTGTAACTCTATCTCGTGATTTCGACAACCTGAAGAGAAGTGGTCTTCGGCAAAGCTGTTCAGGTGCTCGAGCGTTGGCGGTAGGTAGACTTCATGGTTCGGGATTCAGCCGCAATGTAGCGCTAGCGTGTATGTATATTCGAGCATTTTAAACTTCAATTATCATGTAAATCCCAGCACGTACAAAGTTGCGAACTGCAGCAAAGTTGTTCGGCAGGTGAAGGACTTTAAGTTGATGCGAAATTGATTCAAAATGTGGCCGCAATGTCGTGTTGTGTATTTTGAACTTGTTTTATCTCGTGAATCCAACCACTTAGAAAGTTGCCGTCTACAGCAAAGATTCTTAGGAGGTGAACGGTTTTTCGTTGGCCAATAGTTCTCTTCGGTACTCCGCCGTAACGTGATATTAGTGTACATAAAGTTTTCAATGTTTTATACTCGAGACGCTATTTGAAATTCAAGATAGTGTTTTCTGGTTTCCAAAATATAGCCAAAAATCAATAAATACCATCCGATTCGGGTATTTCCATAATCTATTTGTAATCTATGCACAGAGAGCAGGCGTCATTTTGAAATTTAAGTCAACCACTTTCTTCTGAAAAACAGCTAAGATTGGCAAATATTCAACAATCTGCATGAAAGAAAAATATAGATATGAGCAATTCTCGCTGAAACCGTCCCACTGGTGACATGAGGTCTTCCAAAAAGGATATTTTTATGTCTAAATGATTGGAAGTAGCGAAAAAATGAGAAAATCACTTTGGTTAGTTCATATTGATGAACCCCTCGGGCACAAATCGGTTTAGCGGTTTTTACAAAATATTGATTTTCGAGCAATTCTTGACATTTTAATTGATTTATTTCTCTTGAATTTGTCATTGAACCTACTGCAACCGACACATCGTTTTCAAGAGGAATGATAGAGCTTTCATTTGAATTAGAAAAAAATTGGTCGCCATTTTGGATCTCGCTGCCATCTTGAATTTCATCAGAAAAACATGTTTCTGAGCAAGTTCGCAACCACCGATTTTAAATTTGACATAACCATTGGAAAGCTGAGAAAAAATGCTTTAAGATAGATTCAAAATATTAGGTGAGCATCGAGGGTATCTTGTCATTCTGGTCACTTTTCAAAATGGAGCTTCAAACAGTTCAACGCATGACGCGCGTCCAATATCAAATCATGCTGAGCTTGTGGTGTGTGTCTGTGTGTAGTGTATATTAGGGGCCATCCATGTTCCACGTGGACAGATTTTTAAGGATTTTGTTACCCCCCTCCCTTCCCCTCTCCCACAACATCTCATATAAATTCTCAAAATTTTGTATGGACCGTGGACATCGCACAGACCCCCCTCCCTAAAGTTGTCCACGTGGAATATGGGACGGTTTCAGCGAGAATTGCTAATATAAAGAAATAAAACTTTCTAGAAAGTATGTTGATATCAAAATAAGAAAATTAGCTTGCACACCAGTGCCACGTCGCGGAGGAATTCTGTACTAAACTGTCCACCACCCAGGAGCCTTAGACCTTTTGAACAAATTTGCCGAAGACCGCAACGTTCTAGCCCTTACTAACACGCAGAGAATCCATCCCCAGGATACCTATAGCTTGGTGACGGAATCGTGAAAGGAATCGCAAACACGATCCGGATGATTCCCATTCACGATTCTCATTTCATGAATTCAGAGCCATATACAGGGCATTCCTGAGGATTCTTTTTCAGGTTTCCTTTTCAAGGACGCTCAGGAATCCAATGTGAGGAATCGTAGAGAATCTATGCGAATCGTATGTGTTCGTCCGGGAGGTTCTCTGAAAGGCGCGATATCTGCGTATCCCAGGCGATGCTAAACTTTTCAGGGGGTGATGCCATAGTTAACTTGGGTGTTGCAATACACAATGAAGCGATTTAAAGCGGCGGATAGTGTATGTACTTCTTTCTAAAATTAATTCGTGTCAATTACAATGTAACAGAGTAAAGGCCAGGGAAGTTGAGTTTAGTATCAATCCCATCACGGAGTACAAACCATCTACATCAGGGTACGAAATCGGAGAGATCACATCTGCTATAACAATCGCATCGTCGAATTCTCAGAGAAGCATTCAATAAGAATATCCTAGAACGCATAACATTGAGCTATTCAACGCAGTCTTTGGTCTGACACAGAGATCCACATTTGTTAGATTCAGGTATGAAATAAGCGAATACTTTTAAAAGACTTTAAATCGAAATGTTAGAGGACCGCTACAGTAAGCGAACTACTCTAGATGGAGACTATGCCGAAGAATAAAAAGGTGTTTCTCATATCGTTGTGCTGTAGTCCGAAATCTATTTAGTCCATGTAGTGGGAAGACTTTCGCATCAATAACATTGGAAAAACTCAATAAATAAAAATATCCCAGAATAAGTATTTGAACATTATTAACGCATTTTCGATTTTGATGCGAGGGATGACATGAATTTGTTGAAGTTTGTGGCACAAAACATAATAGTAAAATTTGGTTTTCCAGGATGTACAAAATACAAATGTGAACAAAAATTTAAGAATCGTTTCGTTCGTTTAAGTTCGTTTAAGGAATTCCTGATTTCAAACATTTTGTTAAATTTTGCCCCTCCCTAGAATCTATCGAACATTTCCATGTTGGTACAGACACATTATTAATACACAGATTTTGCGATCATATCATAATACTGAAATAATGACTCCCCGTTCGCCCCGATTGAAAATGGTGAGTGTAGTTTTTTTTCTCCCATCCAGCAGCACTCGCAGACCATGTTGAACAAACCAGCGAAACGGTGCTTCCGAGTACATTATTTTTATTCCAATATCTTGCACAAACTGTCCGGCATCTGGCAGCCATCAGTGGTCATGAAACAGCATCAGTTCCATGTCGGAAATAAACCCCTGGCCTGCGTTGCGCTTTCCCACCGCTTTTCTACACGTTTTCACGCTGCATGTTTTCTTCTTTGTAACGGAAGGAAATTGCACCGGCAAGGCAAAATCCGAGCGCATTGCGGCGAAAGCTTGTAACAAGCTGAGCAATCCAGGTCAATTATTTTCCGCAGCTCGCAATCGCAATCGGCTCTCCACTCCCATGGCGTCCATAAAGTTCATATTTATGGCATCCAATCTTGTTCGCCTGATTGTCGTCGTTGTCCTTTGGCCGCGCGTTTTCCCGGTTGCTGACGGTTGCTCTGAAGTACAACCGGGTAAAGGCAACCTCCCAGAGCAAGCAAGTGGCGCACCAGGTTCAATAGAGCTGGCCTTTTTCCGGTAACATCCGCAGTTCTATAACAATGAACTCAATTATGGAATGCAGCCGGCCAGTATCGGGCGGGATAGTTTTCCGTGCGCTGGTTTTGAGCTCCGGGGCTCTAGTAGCGACTCGGTTTACGTAAACCGGCAATTGAATTTTTTTTCGGGTCCAGTATGGAAGCCGTTACTTAGGAACGTGTGTGATGAACCTAAATTAACCATTAGTTGGGTGCGGTTGGGTGGAAACTGTTCGCTCTAATGATATTAGTGTAGGGCGGAGAGTTTTGACAACATGAAAACAAGTTTTTGCATTACCTATGAAACGCATTTCGGAAGATAAAGTACATAACAAAATATTGCTATTGATCTGACATTATTGAATAACATTTCATAAACCACCAGAAGCAAATAATTCAATTTCCCGCCCAACCGATTTATTGGTACGGCATGCTAACCAATTTTATGAAATATGCATGTTCCGTAACAATCGGAAGCGAAACCGAGCATTTATAATTGATAACAGTAACCGTCACTTCTGGTTATTTGCGCAGTCAACATATTCCTTGTCCTTTCAGAATCAGCTGTCATTTTCCCGTTGTCTCCTCGTGGTCTAATGATTGAGCATGAAACAATTACTACTTGTTGATATTTGACATAGGAAATGCGCTACATCGCTGAGCAGTACCTGTTGATGGTGTACAACTAGAATAGAACAGCTTGTAAATTATTGATTACAAATTACACACTGTTTAAATTTCGATATGGGGTATTGAATAAAATCAATAATTTTATTGCCGCTATAGCAAAAAGAACTCGAATTTTGCTATTAATTCAAATTGAAACGTCTGAAGGCCATTAATAAAATTTGTTGAAAAATACATTTTATATTGGTTTACTAAAGAAAAATTGAATGAATCTGTTTAAGTAAACTTTTATTTGATGATTATTTTTCAAAAATCGAGTTGATATAGTATTTTTGAATTTTCATTTATCCTGAATATTTGATATTATTTTCATAGGGATCGTAGTTTTTTGTTATGATTTTTTAACGAATATTTGTTAATTCTTTGGAACATTTCTAGAGTTTAGAGGAAGCGATGTACCAAATTTCCAGTATCCATTTTTTCTTCGTCAGCTCAGATAACGGTTGTTTTCATGTATTTAGCATAGAATGTATCCGTTACTTACTATTTCTCTTTATCTTCATGCTAATGTTAATTGTCGATTATTATGATAATTAGCCCTATTCGATTCTAAAATGTCAAATAACCATGAATGTGCATGAAGGTCCATTTGTTATCCTATTTATTTGTGGCCTTATTCAATTACTAGTTCTTTTTTAAATTTTGTGCGCTAAAACTAACTATTAGAATCGCTTTTTCAATATCAAATAATACGAGTAGGTAGCGTGAAACATCGATCCCAATCGTTGTATATTTACGAAGTAAAATTTGGCTGCGGTTAGTCCGGTAGGTTTTTGTGCCCGTTGAATAATAAATCTCGAAGTTTGCTGCAATTCTACACAGTCATTATACCAAGGATGCTGATACATCGCGTGCCCTACTTGGGCAGCCTGTTGAATAAAATCAAATCAATATAATACTTCAAGGTTTAAAAAAAAAAAAAACAAGAAGTCTAGTTCAACCTACCTTCTCGCTTATCATTGTTCCATTGATACAGCAAACAGCCATCTCGACAAGTAACACGACAAAAAGTAAAATGACATTCATTGCTTCTGGACCAAAGTTCTGGAAGATTATAAGAGCATAATAAAACAAAACCTTTTTATTGCATAACAGATACATTACCGTTGAAACATAAAATAACATCAGACACCAAATGAAAATGCAGTTCAGAGTTTGATTGATCAGCACAAAGCTGACGGTTGCTTCCAGGTGCCGCAAATAATCCAAAGCGAAATTGTGCAATTCGATGATCTTCCGAAGCTCTCGGTTACGTTCAACGCCCTCACTGATCTGCTTCAAATTTGAAATCCTCTTCGACACGAGCTCAAACAACTGTGAACCGTACTGCAGTATAATCAGAAACACTGTTCCTTTAATCGAACTTTCGTAGGCGGAAGAAACTGAAGCAAAGCAGCAAAATATCGTGTAGATCAAATAGTGACAAAAATTTCGTCGGATATCCAATCCGTAGAACCTGCAAAGACAAATTAGAGTTTAATTTCGTCTATCATTACGCCTTATTTCGACGCTTACTGCACTTCCATTATCAAAGTGAAGTCGCTTCTTTCATCTGCATTATACATGATTACTTTAAACACTGAAAGCAGAACTGGTACGGCCAGAAACAAAATCACCGAAATCAACACGTACAAAGCGTACAACCGAGCGACGAAATCCAGTCGCCGGTTTAACCGATTAATTTCGTCTCGCAATGGTTCGGACCATTCCCGCTGGAAAATCCTTTCCAAGACATCAATCAACCGCTCGAAAGACTTTCGGCGAGAGGCGAAAATTCCAATGGACAGGCAATTTTCAGCTAAAAACACGAATTCTGCGACGTTCCGGGCGAAGGAATCGTATTCGGCCCGGCCGGAACCGAGGGTTGCTTTCGGCAGCAGTATAATTACAATGCTAAGCACTGACAGAGCGTAGCGGTACAACCGGCTCCGGTCACCCCACAAGCCAATCAGTCGAAGTGAGTGAAGTCCAAATGCCAAAATGGGTTGCTTGGAGCGGAGGTTGTCACTGGTAAACAACATTGTGCTAACTGAACAGATGTCTATCTTTGTTCGAAGAATTATAACTCTTCACTTGCGAAGACATATCATTGCTGCTGGGGAGCGCTGATGGCGGTTGAGGTGAAACACCTTCTCGATTATTGACAGCAGCGCTGCACGTGGACTGGCAAAAATGTTCTGCATTTCTATATGTATGTTTTTAAATAAATTCCTATGTCAGTATGAAGCAAACAAGTGGTTTTGTTTTAAGTCACTTCTTACCTAAAGAATTGTGTGGGTTCGGCCGGAGAGGATTTTTCCTTAGTTCTGAAGGTTAGAAAAAAGGTTGCATATTCAATTTCTGGGTGTCAATTCCATTCAATTTGCCGCGTGCCGATAGCTCGCTCCACAAGTGTAATTTTCTTACTTGATGTACGACAAACTTGCAGTCCTAAAGTAATGCTACAAGTTTGTTGAAGAAAGAAATGTTCTAACTCTTGTGTCTAAAGAGTGAGAGCCCTTTAGATGTTCAGCCAATATTCGCGGTGAATATTATAATATTCACCGCGAATATCGACTGAATATTGCACTGAATAAGGGCTCATCTCCCAGATGGTCTCAAGGTACGATGCTGGCCAAACAAGCCAGTCGTCGTAGGTTCGAGTCTCGGTCTGGGAGAGACTGTTGGTGTCAGTAGGATCGTAGTGCTAGCCCCACAATTGTCCTGTACACTAAACAGTCGGCTGTGAAGTCTGTGTATCAAAAACAGAAGGTCAAATTCCGAATCGGAATGTAGCACCAAGGCTTTGCTTTGCTTTGCTTATGGGCTCTCAGGCATAAGAGTTAGAGCATTACACTATTCCACAAACTTGTAGTTCTACTTAGGGGCTACAAGTTTGTTATACATTGTGTTTTCAAATTGTACTTATGAAGCGAGCTGTAGGCACGCGGCGAAAAAGTACCCTAAAATTGAATATGCAACCTTGGTTATAAATTCAATTATCATTGGTAGACTAGACAGTCGAAGCAATTCATCATACCGAACGTTTCTATGACTCGCAAAGTACTGGAACTTTCGAAGAAAAATCTGAGCAGGGCGTTGTTTGAGCATTTACCACTTGAAAGTTATAAAAAAAGTATCAGATCACTTATGTGGCATAGATAAAAAAGATTTTAAACTAAAGCTAAATGAGTTTTTCAATTCGAGTGTGGATGGCCCCTTGCTAACGGATTTGCCTCCTTCCTTTGAGGACTTAACTAAACTTTAAATGTAGTCAGAAATACAATTAGTTCGTAATGTAATTTTTAGCATAACGAAGTCAATTCGCCTAATCACCATGCCAGATACATCGAAGATTGCGGATTTGTCTGGATGAGGAATTGTTTTTTTTTTTAAAATCCGCGTCACACTTTCTGTCTTTGTTCATTTTTTGCATACTCGTAAAATTACATACATTGCCCACTTTACTAAACTTTAATTATAGTCATAAGACAAAAATTTAACTAGTCCGTAAAGTAATCTCGGCTTAACGGAGCTCTTCCGTTAGACGCGTTGGAAAGGAACACAATGGTGAAATATGATATGATATTGCTCTTAGGGGAAATTACCTTCCCAATAGTTTGTTTGGCTGAAACACTATGCTGGAGACATCGGAGATTCACCAGAAACTACTCATTTTAACTAGCAGGTACATTGTTTTTTCGTGTATCATCAACCACACTGTGACTTAAATCACCATTGAAAAGATACATTTATTCTTCGTGTCTAGAGATGAGTGACAATTGAATATTTTTGTTTTGATTTTGTGAATACACCATCGCATGGCGAAGTTTCACAACAAAGTTTGTTAGCTACCAGCTCATTTCTGGTGCCAATTGCTAGATCTGATCCAACCTGCTTGAGGCAGCTGTTGACGATAAAATATTTTCTCAAATCAAAAATCGAAAAACAGACAAAGAAGTTGTTTCCAAGGCCGCTTAATATCCACAAATCTACTTGAAATTATAGATTATCCAGTGTATTGCATTCACTGGGTAATTGGGAAGCACGTTTAAGCTTTCTACAGACTTTAGTAAGGCAGTTGAACACAAAGAAGGAAGACTTCGTTCTACCACCTCTAGGGAGGACTCTTTGATCAAAAGGTGCATCAAAAAAAAAAAAAAAAGTCCTAGAAAATCATTCTTCAAGGTACAAAAATAATTGCAGCTCTTGATATCGAGCCGGAAAATCAGACAACGTGCCGTTAAAGTAGGATTATACTTTCGACGCTCTGCGAAATAAATCTAATCTAATCTAATTTCATTGAAGAACCAGAAAAAATACTTTTATTCGCTCAATCTCATATTGGCTGAACTTCGCAGGATTGGCGTACGGTGTTATTTTGTGATGTTTAAGGTCAATGAAGTAGTGGTAATGGACCATAATGTCTGGATCTCAGCCCGATCGAGAACATTTGGGCGGTTGTAAACCGTCATTGACAACCTGACCACGCCCATTCCACAAAAATACAAAGCTGTAATTGATAATCAAGGATTTACTGTGTGTGTTTACGAAATCTTACTTTTTTATGGGTTTTTGGAGCGTCCTCAAGCATTTTTAGTTTTTTTGGGATTTTTAGTTTCCTTCATACGTTTTTTTCAGACGATTTTTTAAATGTATTTTTAGACGAATTGTTATTTTGGTCTTAACCAAAGAAGCATTTGCCAGCTCTTTTGGGTAAATTTCGATCATATTTTGACCTTTTCTGTGTTAAGTGTTTAAAACCATTATTTCTATTGCTTAGTTTTTGAAGACGTCTTTCGTCTATTTTGAGCTGAAATTGAAAATCTTTTTTTTATTTATTCATAAGTCTTTTGAAATGTTTTCAGAAGCTTCATTGAAACGTTTTTTTTTATATAATTATTCTTGAGTTTGGTTGTTTTCTTTCCAACTTGAAAATAAACTCTGTTGCGTCCTTACCGCTGTTTCACGTTTTTAGGAATTTCGGTTGAATATTGATCATTTGATTTTTTGGTCGTTATGACTTTTCAAAACTAAAGCTACCCAAGTAACGAAACTGGTTTTATCAAAGTTTTATAGCGCTGTTTTGGCAGTATTGCGCGCTATAATACTTCGATAAAACCAATATTGTTACTAGGGTATTGTTCGAGAATATTTTATTTTCATACTTTTTTAAGCCGCGTTAGAAGTCATGTTCTTTTTTTTTTTGGTTTGTTTTTCTTAGTTTTTAAAATGCTTACATTTATTTGAGGGTGCATTTTTGAATTTTTTCTTTAGCATTAATTTTCAGGTATTCTAGGTTGAATTTTTACCGTTTTGACTGTTCTGTTCTTTTGGACGTTTTTGATTGTTAATTCAGATCATTTATTCTTAGAAGAGGTTCGAATTGGTTCAAGCTATAGTTGATTTTAGTTAAGTTTCTTCCCTTGTAGGAGCCTATGACCACTGCTACCATTAGTTAGATATATTGTGTGTATGGCAGAGCTGAATGCCACCACGGGTCGGTAATTGGCGATTACTGAAGGCCACGGAAGTGCTCACTGCTAGCAAGCAGTCCCGGACCATCAGCGGGAGCTAGCCTAGGTCGTGGCGAGATTCAGGCACTGGGCCGCTGAATTCTCGCAAAAGCCACACTGGCCGGAAGCAGCTCCGACGGAGCGAGTAGTGCCGCTCCCACCACCCAAATGCACTATACCGGCCATTGGGACTGATGCCAGTAATGTTCCCAATTACGGCAACTGGTCGCATCACTATAGGATAAGAGTCGGATTTCGTTTTCGTACCATGATTTTGGGCTGGCACCTGCGCCGAGCTCCCTTAGTAATGTCGTGTGATAACGGCTTGAAACGGCGAGATTACAACCGGTGCAGGGGTCTCCGTCCCGTAAAACCTGGCAGGCCTTCTAGTACGTTCCGAGTCCATTGCCGGGTGGGAACCCGGCAGGAGTAGGATCAGATGTCTTTTCCTGACTTGCGCCGGTCGGGGGTGTCATAGTTGCCCATAAGGCGCTATGGCAGCCGCCCCTAGCCATGGCCTCACTGCTCCGGCATAGACTACCTTGGGACCATTTAGGTGACTACTCCATTATGGATAAGGATAGCGGCTGGTAGGGGGACCCAATAAACAAAAATGTTGAACTCAAAAACAAAAGAGACGGGTGCGGAAGGGTTACCAAATCCCTTCGCACGAGGTGGCATCCAGCGGTCTCCGCAGAAGAAGGCGGAGACGGATGCGGCGAAGTCTGGAGGTGGAAAAACGGCGAATCCGTCGGTGTCCACACCAGACATCTCGGTAGACGGTCCCTTGCTAGTCAAGGCCGTCGAAAGGTGTATGGACACGCGGCCAAGAGTGGCGGCGCTGTCTGAACAACTCGATGCCATAATCGAGTTCTTGGCGAACAGGCGAAACATCGCTGGCGACCTGAAGCAGAGCCTCCTCCTGCTTCGGAGCACCATTGATGAAGCCAGAAAGGAGCACGAAGAACTCGTAGCTCGGGTGAAGGCGGCCGAGAAAGCGGCCAGGACCGGGAGGGCGACTGCATCTAAAGAGGTGCAGACAGACGCCCCCTCGTTCGCGTCGGTCTGCTCCACGGGGCAGGTCGCTAAGCGAACGAGGCAGTCCCCGGGGGAAACGGCCCCCGGGAACACCAAGAAACGATTGGTCGTGCTACTCCCACGGGAACACACGCCAACCGGTTCAAGGTCCACCGCGGAAAAGGCACAGGTGGAGGCTACGGGCAACCCTTGGACTACCGTAGAGGGTAGGAAGCGTCGGGAAGGTGCGACGCGACATGATGGCGGAGCGGCCAGAGGACCAAAAAAGGTCAAAAAGGCGCGGAGTAGGGGTGATGCCCTCATACTCAAGACGGATGGGTCGAAGTACTCAGAAGTCTTGAAGAAGATGAGGGGGGAAACCCAGCTCAAGGATCTGGGGGCGGATGTGCGGAGTATCCGCCGATCTCGCACTGGCGAGATGATACTTGAGCTCCGGAAGGACGCCAAGAACAAGGGGGCTACCTACAAAACGGTAGCTGAAAAGGTCCTAGGGAAGGAGGTGCAAGTGCGGGCACTCACCTCAGAAGTGACTCTCCAGCTTAAAAACCTGGACGAAATCACTGAGGGGTGCGACATTGCACAAGCCCTAAAAGCGAAGTGCGGGGTGGAGGTGGCTAAGGAGTCAATCCGCCTCCGCAAAGGTCCGGCGGGGACCCAGATAGCTACCTTCCGACTACCGTCGGCGGACGCTAACCTGGCCCTGAAAGAGGGCAAGTTGAAGGTCGGCTGGTCTGTATGTCCTCTGGGCATACTACAGCAACCAGACATTTGCTTCCGGTGCTTTAAGGGCGGACATAAGTCCTGGACCTGCAAGGGGCCCGATAGGAGCCAGCTGTGCAGGCGTTGTGGAGATGCAGGCCATAAAGCAAAGGACTGTGTGGAGTCTCCCAAGTGCATGGTATGTTCCGGGAAACGGGACGCCAAACACTTTATGGGAGGCCCCAGGTGCCCAGCCGGTAAGCCGGCTGCGAAACCACGGGCGTAAGGGTGACGCAACTGAACCTGAACCATTGCTTCGCGGCTCAGCAGCTGCTACACCAAGCAGCCACTGAGTCGTTGTCGGACATCGCCGTCATATCGGATCCCTACCGCATCCCTCCCGGAAACGGTAATTGGGTTGCGGATAAGTCCAGTTTGGCGGCCATATGTACGACGAGCAAGTTCCCGGTTCAGGAGGTTGTCTCAACCTCAGAAGAAGGGTACGTAGTTGCTAAGGTAAACGGAGTGTTCTACTGCAGTTGCTATGCTCCGCCACGTTGGTCTACCGAAAGGTTCACCCAGATGGTCGACCTCCTATCCATGGAGCTAACGGGCCTAACGCCGTTGGTGGTGGCGGGCGACTTCAACGCTTGGGCTGTTGAGTGGGGAAGTCGCTTCACGAACCAGAGGGGCCAGATCCTGTTGGGGGCTTTTGCAAAGCTCAACCTAGATCTGGCCAACGTTGGGAACAAAAGTACATTTAGCAGAAATGGTGCGGAGTCGATCATCGACGTGACGTTCTCCAGCCCAGGACTGATCAAGAACTGGAGGGTAGACGATGGCTACACTAATAGCGACCACCAGGCGGTCTGTTATAGTGTAGACAACAACGAGAGGCGGCAAGCGACGGGTAGAGCCAACACTCCGACCGTTCGCGGGTGGAAGACATCGCACTTTGATGCCGAGGTATTCGAAGAGGCAATGAGAAGGGAGCGCGAGGGGGGCAGTTGGCTCCGCCCGACTGCTGACCAACTAGTTGCTATGCTATCGCGGGCGTGCGACGCCACCATGCCTAGGACTCGCCAACCTAGGAATGGAAAGCCACCGGTTTACTGGTGGACGGACGCGATAGCCGACCTTCGCAGTGCGTGCCTCCGTGCAAGACGGAGGATGCAGCGTGCGCGAAACGAAGAAGAGAGGACAGAGCGCCGCGCAGCATTCAGTTCGGCAAGATCGATGCTAAAGAGTGCGATAAAGGCCAGCAAGAGGGCCTGCTTCGATAGGCTATGTGCGAGTGCCAATACAAATCCGTGGGGTGACGCCTACAGGATCGTAATGGCCAAGACTAAAGGCGCGCTGGCGCCTGCAGAGCGATCACCAGCGATGCTGGAGCGTATCATCGAGGGACTCTTTCCACGCCACGAGCCAAGTCCTTGGCCTCCGGCAGTCGAGTCTCACGTCCGACGTTCCAGTATCTCAGACATAGACCAGAGATGGTCGGCCAACCTGCCGAGCATCCAATCCGTGAGCGACGACAGCCGTGTCGAGGCAGGGGAGGAGGCAAGGGTTACGAATGAGGAACTCATCGTGATCGCCAAATCCCTAAAGGTGAGCAAGGCACCGGGACCGGATGGTATCCCTAACCTGGCGATCAGGCTGGCGATAAAAACGGCCCCCGGGCTGTTCAGGGCAGTCATGCAGAGGTGCCTGGATGACTGTCTCTTTCCGGACAGGTGGAAGCGGCAGAGACTGGTCTTATTGCCGAATGCTGGGAAACCGCCAGGGGACCCATCGGCATATAGGCCTATCTGCCTGCTGGACACCGCGGGCAAGGTGCTTGAGAGGATCATCCTCAACAGACTGGTGAGGTACACGGAGGGTGTACACGGTCTGGCAAGTAACCAGTTCGGCTTCCGGAAGGGCAGGTCCACGCTGGACGCAATCTCTTCCGTCATCAAGACGGCGGAGGTAGCAATCCAGCGCAAGAGAAGGGGAATACGCTACTGCGCAATCGTCACGCTCGACGTGAAGAATGCGTTCAATAGTGCCAGTTGGGACTCCATAGCGCTCGCGCTCAGGAGCATCCATGTACCGGTGTCGCTGTACAAGATTCTGGAAAATTATTTCCAGAATCGAGTACTTGTTTACGACACGGAGGAGGGTCAGAAGTGCGTCCCAATTACCGCAGGAGTTCCGCAAGGTTCTATCCTGGGCCCGGTGTTGTGGAATGTCATGTATGACGGAGTGTTGAAACTCAAGTTCCCTGTAGGGGTTGTGATCGTCGGCTTTGCAGACGACATAACGCTGGAGGTTTACGGCGAGTCTATCGAGGAGGTCGAGTTGACGGCCACGCACTGTATACGCAAGGTCGAGGACTGGATGCGCTCCAGGAATCTGGAGCTCGCGCATCATAAGACGGAGGTCACGGTTGTGAACAACCGTAAATCGGAGCAACAGGCGGTGGTCAGAGTCGGAGACTGCACCATCACCTCGAAGCGATCCCTGAAGCTCTTGGGGGTTCTGGTGGACGACAAGCTCACGTTCGGGAGTCACGTCGACTATGCCTGTAAGAGGGCCTCATCGGCTATTGCGGCACTATCTCGTATGATGTCCAATAGCTCAGCGGTTTATGGCAGCAAGCGAAGACTTCTTACCAGCGTGGTTTCGTCCATACTTAGGTATGGTGGGCCAGTGTGGTCCAGAGCGCTAGGTACTAACAGTTACCGTGGTAAACTGGAAAGTACCTACAGGCTCATGTGCCTGAGAGTTGCGAGTGCGTATCGTACGGTGTCATACGATGCAATCTGTGTCTTGTCCGGCATGATGCCTATCAGCATCGCCATCAAGGAGGACAGAGAGTGTTTCGACCAACGTGACACAAGGGGCATACGAGGTACCAGAAGGTCATTCTCGATGCTCCGCTGGCAGCGGGAATGGTCCAACTCCACAAAGGGCAGATGGACGCACCGACTCATACCGGAGATATCCGGCTGGGTCGGGAGACGACATGGTGAAGTGAACTTCCACCTGACACAAATCCTGTCAGGCCATGGTTGTTTCAGGCAATATCTGCACAGGTTCGGACACGCGGTGTCCCCCATGTGTCCCGAGTGCGTGGAGGAGGAGGAGACTGCTGAGCATGTCTTCTTCGTATGCCCCCGTTTCGCAAGAGCGAGGAGCAACATGATGGCTGTGAGCGGGCCTGGCACTACTCCGGACAATCTAGTCCGGAGGATGTGCGACGACCCGGACATCTGGAACGCGGTCTGTGCGGCCGCCTCTCAGATTGTTCTGGAGCTGCAACGTGTGTGGCGGGTCAACCACCAACACGCCAGTGGTAGCTAATTACCAGTCTCCAGGTAGTTAGCTAGGAGGTTATAAGAGTAAAGAGGGTGCATCACGCACAAAAGCCACTCCCCGACGTAATACTTAACCGTCGTTCCGGGAAGACCAGGGCTGGAGACTGGAGGGGTTTTAGTGGGTCGGGACAGGGATCAGTAGGTGTCTGGGCGAGTGTAACTACCCCAGCATCTCTCCCCTAGTCTCATCCCCACACCCTGAGTTCTCTTCTCAGGTGTCTGTTTGCAGATTTCCCCGCCACCTTTAAAAAAAAAAAAAAAAAAAGATATATTGTGTGTTAGATTGTGTTGAGTTTCTTACTTTTAGATGCGATTTCCTTAACTTGTATTTAGTCACTGAAAGTGATGTTCAGGATTACTTCCTTGTCGACTTCGGCATAAACTTTGGTGTCATCTGAAAAAATTTTTGCTCTCTGGGACTTCTGGGATTTTCAATTGTGGAAGGCGGAGTTCAAAATGTTTAGAATTTATCTTTTGAAATTGATCACTAGTCACTCGAAATAGCTTGTATAATGATATACACTATAACTAGCATCGAATACATTATGTTTCATTAGGGTGGTTCAATTATTCGGCATAGGGTGGTTCATAATATTGTGAAAAATGAGTATAAAATAAAAAAAGCACTTCGGTTCGTTTGATTGGTGTGACGCTTTCGACAAAGTTGTGGATAATAATTCTGTCTTTTCAAAAAAATTACACTCAAAAAATTATTGATTCAGAAGTGGGAAGGAAGATTAAAAATTAATTATTCAAAAGGGCTCATTTTTAAAAAAACTTGATTTTTTTAATAAAACCTACGAAAGATTACCAAAACAATGAAACCAGTCCGATCATATAGAAATTAAGAAAAATAAGTTATAATTTTTTGAAAAAAATTTTTTTTTTTATTTTCAATTATTTTTTTTAAAAGGCATATTTTTTTTGGAAGGACAAAATATTACAACTTTGCCGAAGACACTATGCCGTTTCGACTGTAGACATATTTTTAATTTCCATTAGAGCACTCTATGTGGAATCAAGAATATTTCTACAGTCAAAACGGTTTATTTGATTGGCATAGTGTATCTGGCAAAGTTGTAAATAATATCTTCGTTCCTCCAGAAAAATGTACCCTGTGAAAAAAAAAAAATTTAAAAAATACAACTTTTTTCCGATTTCTCCATGGCCGGTTTCGTTGTTCAGGTAAACTTTCGAGGTTTTTATAAAAAAAAATCAGTTTTTTAAATGGGCTGTTTTCGATAGTTAATTTATAACTTTCTTTTATTTTTTTTTAATTAGTAATTTGTTTTTAGAGTATATTTTTTTTTGAAAGACAAAACTATTATCTACAATTTTGCCGGAGACGTCAAACCGCTCAAACGAACCGTGTTGGCTCTAAAAATATTTGTAATCATCAATACCTATCCGAAATAGCATTCTTCAATAGCTTTTCAAAAATGAGTTGTGTTTCAATAAATTAAACCAACAGCACAAAATGGCATCTTTTGCCTATAAAAACGTCTATGCAAAGTTTCAGCCAATGGGCACGTTCACGTTCTGATGATGTAAACTTGACAGAAAGTGTATGGTCGAACTGTCAAAACGACGCAAACCCAGAAACAACGAGTCAATTGTGTTGCGTATCTGATTGATATCCCTAAACTCTCATTATCACTGAATAACATCGATACAGTCTTTTGTCCGATTATATAAAACAGAGCACTGTGTGTTCAATCAAGTGGTGGCAAAGGACATTATTGTGGTAAATAAAACGAATAAATTGTCTGGTACAACATTCGAAAGACGAGTGCAAGTGTCTTAGAGAGTAGATTTTTCAAATAAAGTAATATAACATATTCCATCAGTTTCCACCGTTTCATTTAAAAGTTTAAGACACTTGGAATCGAAAACATTTTCCAAATATTAAAATTCCATGTACCTCCTGTGTGTAATTTTGTAAATGACATGAATGCATTCAACATTTTCTACGAGACACAATCTTAATTTTGGTTGAGATATTTTTTTTTTGCACAGAGTAGCTTGATACATTTTGTAAATTTGTTCTGTAATTATTTGCCATTTTACTTATAATTTTTCCAATTCAACATTGCCACCCTAACGACAATGATATATCAAATATTATATTTTCAGGAATATTTCTATTGGTATTCAGTAAAAAGTGTTTTTTTTTTCATTTTATACTCATTTTTACACAATATTATGAACCACCCTATGTCGAATAAATGAACCACACTAATGAAACATTATGTATTCGATGCTAGTTATAGTGCATATCATTATACAAGCTTTTTCGAGAGACAAGTGATCAATTTCAAAAGATAAATTCTAAACATTTTGAACTCCGCCTTCCACAATTGAAAATTCCAGAAGTCCCAGAGTAAATTTTTGCAAAAAAAATTTTTTTCAGATGACACCAATTCTCGACGTTTCATGCATTTTTAAGTCATTTGGCATCAAAAAAAATTTTCGAAAACCGAAATTTCACGTACCTTGGGTGATTTTTCGGTTTTCAAAAAAGCCAAACTTCAATCGTTTTGCGCCACCCCATTTTAAGTCCGATTGAGCTGAAATTTTGCACAGGGTGTTTTTTCGAGCAGGTGAACATTTTGTACAGGGTTTTTTTTTTTTGAAATTTTCTGGTCACTTTTTTCCATACGATGATTGGCGCCCTAATGTACAGGGAATACTCAAAATAAGCAGGATAGAAAATTTTTTGATGAAATTTGAAATACTGTAGCTTTGCCAAATGTTATTCGATTTTAATAATTCGAACACCATTGAACTGGAAAACTTTTGAAGTTTCGTTTTCTGACCTGGCCTAGGTCACCGGATGTAGGAAACATTCCTGAGTTCCGGTAGCCATGTCAAACCTGCTAATTTTGGGATGAATTTGGTAATGGGTTGCCTGATAAAAATCTTTATTTGCATCATTGGCATAGATGACAAAATCATTTCTGAAGCGAATGGTTCATCAAGATCCGGAATCGGCCAAAAACTCATCGAGAAATGGCTATTTTTCATCCAGAAGTCCTCAGAGAAACCTTTAGTAGGGGACATTTACGTTTTTGCTTCAAATATGGCGTGTGACACCTCTATCTTCAGGATTTTTCATCAGAAATCTTTAAAAAGACATACTTTTGAATATAGGCTTCATTGGCCACTTCCGGAATAACCGGGATACCCCGAAGGGATCCGAAATGGGGACATTCACATTTTTGCTTCAAATGTAGTTTCTATTTTTTTTTAAGGCGACTTGCAGCGGTCTTCAGCTAAATTTAGTAATGTTTTCAATCTAGGATCATTTCTTCAACCTTTTCAGATTTTTTAAACATTCCTAAATGATGTTTGTTTTATTTGAAATCATGTCTTATTTCAAGTTTTAGAGCAATTTTCATCATTTGGTAACCATATGTACACTAAATACAAAATTCTGTGTATGCTGGAAGAAAGTTTTCAAAGTGGCAATGCACGTGATACTCTCTTAATTTTTCGTTTTTCAATTTACGTATCAAATGACACTACTTTTTCCAAATATTTCTGCTGTTCAATATCTTATTACATAACAGCTTGAGCTCGGATATTTTTCTTTACTAAAACAATGATGATTATATTTCATCAAAGCTAAACAAGAAAAATAATCCCAACAATGCTTAGATCATAATTGCAGTAGTCCACTGGGTCGCAGTCCATTTATTATTTCAACCCACAACGAAAAAGTACCTTTCATCTATCATACCACTAGAAGCAATTACTATTGTCCAAGTACTCATATAAAACTTTGAACTCGCCATCGCCGATCATGGGAACAATACCAAAGTCTTCATCACATATGAAACTCAATCCATGAAACTTGCACGAAGTACAGAGGAAGTGAGAGAGAGAGAGAGAGAGAGAGAGAGAGAGTAAATCTCAAGAGAACAAATTTAAGGGCTATTCCCACTGCTTCCGTTCAGGGACCGGGCCGGGACCGGGCTCGTCCGGGACTTTTCATGCATTCACACTGCGCCGTGCTTGAACCGTGCCCGCGCTGCGCTCTGGCTGAGAAATGTTGGTGTGTATATGTGAAAGAACGTCTTTTATATATTTTTCATACCGCAGCTCACTCCGCGCGAAATATGTCACTACAACATACACGCATCCACCCGAGTGCCTTCCGTGCACTCTCCGGCCAACACAAAGTATCGTCGGCAACGATAGTTTTTCTCTCGCACTGCAGCAGCACGACGGCAACTCAACGCTGCCCCGGTCTGGGCACGGCGCGTCGGTGTGAATGCGTTCATAAGAACGCATGCAATCAATCTCAAACGAGCCCGGACGACACGCGGAACAGCCACGACCCGGTCCCGGCCCGGTCCCGGAACGGAAGCAGTGGGAAGAGCCCTTTAATCAACGTAAAACATGGACGGCACGCAGAGAAAATATAGCTCATGGATAAGAAGAAATTGGACGGCTGTTCACTTAACCGTACAGATGGTACACGCCACAAGTGAACTTTTTCAACCATGGAAAATCACTAAACATTGTGAAGTAACTGATTACTTGATATTTGTTCGTGTTGAATACTTTCCAGCTTCAAAAGAGAAGCAATCGCACAAAAGCCATAAACTTCTAATTCGATTCGATTCCATCAAAACCATTCAACTGAACATTCATCAGTTCATATCAAGGGTGAATCAACAAAAGGGTAGTGTGCTAAAATTAACAAATTGAGTGACATTTACACTCTGCTGGGCACGCGTAGGACAATGAATTCTCGTTCATTTTGTTTACTTTTGTATCTGCATTCTAGCGTTGATTCACGCTAGATGTGAGAAATTCGATTTGCTTCAGAAATAATGCTCTTCAAAATGGGCCCGAAACATTGAACAATCAATTTACTGTCCAAGATAAACCTGCGTAAAGCCGAAACGATTCGACAGATTATTTTCTTGATGCTATCCCTGGCGGAAGCGTATCCTGCGACTAAAAGCATATTTCACGTTGGTCCCTGATTGCGAACAAAAGCGTCCCACAAAGCGGCCGGTAGTAAAGTGCCATGCTGAGCGTAAATTTTTAATGATTTGCAAATGCCTAGACCGTGGTGGGCGGACGTCCCCAAGCGAACCGTCGATTTAGCGTCGCTTCGATGCCTCCACTATTGTCGTAACTTGGAGGGGCCAGGCCAAAGGATGAGAACAATGTCCGCTGCTCCGGTTCGGTACAATTCTGAACAAAGAAAGAACCGCCTTTGATAGCAGCAGCAGCAGCAATATCAGGCACTCTCGTTTGGGTTTCGTTCGAATGCAAATAAAACAAAATGCAGACCTTCATTCGTGGTGGTGCAGTACAACACAATGGCCAGGGGGGACTTTCTGGCATTATTGCCGCTTAGAACGAGTGCCGAGATTGATTACATAATTGCACCGGCGTAGGACCATTTCTTTTTCAACGTTAATGCACAGTGAGTATTTATTGTTCGTACATTTTGTTTTGAGACGCGCTCTTAGAGGAAAAACTGCTCTGATGCGTTTCGTTTTATTTTATGGTTGGAATGGTTTATTTTCTGTTTGAACTTTCATTATTTTGATTTTCGTCCTTAAATGAGAAAAAAAATTGAAAATTTTGTTAGGGTACTGTAAATTTGCAGTTTGTATTCATTAGCTCTAAAAGAGTTACGGTTAGTCATTTCTGGCTTTTTACAACAGGAATGGAAATCCAACAATTGTCACCCATGGGATCAAGCAATATAAAATGATGTTGTTTTAAATCCCACCACTCCAACGCAATCATATCGGATGTTGGTAATTGAATGGAATATTTTTTTTTATTTGATTAACATTTTAATTTCGTCAACAGTCAACGGAATTTAATAACATAGAACATTTTGAATCAGCAAGCAAAAAAGAAAAAAACACAATAAGCGACGCCTGCAGTTTGATTGGATTCCAACAAAGTCCACTTAGTTACCAGCAGAAGCGGCAGGATATCTCTTTTGAGTGTATGCAAATGAGATAGAACGGAAGAAAATTCAATTTCAGAAGACTTAGTTAGTTTGTTATCTGTAATCTAAAAATGCCTGTGAACATTAGAATTGTTTTCAACCGACCTTTTTCGCCAATAGAAAACCGAAGAATCGTCACGTGAAGCACTGATTTGTAAATTTCCGAACCCTCCGCAGGAATCATCGAAGTGTTATTATTTTCAGCTTTTTCTATTGACGCCGCGCTATCTTTTGTTGGTGTTTGCCATCACGATTTTCTATTGTGGGTAAAAAATTTCCCCGATGCGGTGCGGTTATCTGATGTTATGCTTCCTGACGGGCAAAACAGCGCACGGACAAAAAAAAAGCAACCCACCATGGCCCACACGATGATTGCGTGATATCATCGAATCATGATAGCTGTCATATTGCGTTCGACTAATTTGGATGTTGACTGTCCAATTTCGTTCTATTCGGGGCGGAAACGGTAGGAAAATGCAAAGTGTGATCGACTTGCAAGCGGCTTTCTAGAGCGGCTCGGGTAAAATGTACAGCGCAATTCAATTCTTCGTGAATCGCTTTGATCCTCGAAACAGCACAGTGCTCGCTTGACGGTGATACATTATTTGAATCGGACTTTCGATCTGGTCTAGTGAAAAGTAACTTTGAAACAATCAAAATGGGATTGCTCTACACTCAATTTCATGTTATGCACTTCTAGGATTATAACTGAAAGTCAGCCACCATACCAACATCATCAATTGGAATCAACCCAATAACTGATGACAATGCTAGATACGATTAGCATTGCGAACCAAGACTCCAATGCTGTCCGTCGTTTGCTGGCTGGCAAGTTACAAAGTTGGATGATTGCTTTCGGACCGGACCCTGAGGGAAACAACAGTGGTAAAAACGTTGCCAACAAATAAACTTTTATCACTTTTCATCATTGGCTACGCGCGGCAGACCAACATAAAGGCTCAAGGTCGGCCATACCTAAAAAGCAGTCGATCTGACAGTATTTTTTTTAAATCACCCCTGCGGAAATCGAAGTGATAAAAACGCCAACATTGAACAACACAGCCCGGATCACGTTTTATTTCCCAATTTCCCGTTCGAGCGAAACGATTCTTCCTGGCAAATAGTTACCTACTCGCTTTGATGTTTGTTGATTCTGCAAACACACATGGAAATCGATCACATTTGCGCTCTGCTCCGATGCAATCTTTGTCATTTTATTATTTTTTTGTGTTCATTTTGTATATTTATTGCACCTACGATGGTCCTTCGGTTGTGAAAGCACACACTCGTTAAATGTTTAAATGTTGATACGAAAAAAACTTTGTAATGTTGAGTGAGGTTTATTCGAAACGGGCATTTTCATGCCAAATAGTAGAATGACAAAACATGAGAATTTTTTGTAAGAATGAAACTATGCATATGCTTCCGATTAGAGGATTTTAAGGTAATTTTAATCAAAAATGCCTTTATTGAACACATTTCTATATGCAGGAAAAAAAATACGTTTCAGAGATTTCAAGATTCTATACGCGAGAACATGGAAATTTTTAAACAATCTTAAAAACGCCTGCGCTTACAAATGTGTTTACTTAGACCGTTATTATTAATATAATTACGAAAGTTTACATCAATGGACAAGGTAATTCTAGTTCCCTAACAAAAAAAAAAAACCGTTATTGGCAAGTAGTTATTGGTATGTATAATACACATGAACATAATATGAATTTCAAAAATATACTAGATTAAAATATAAATATCATTCTGTGCCGAACACGCATCAGTACTGGACGTGTTTGGTGATCGGTCCGATAGAGTATAAAACAAAAGACGTGTGAACAAGTGTTGGCATTGTTTGCCTGGTCGAGTGAAATAAATCCGGGTTCAAGGTCGTTCCTTTGTGCAACTGTTTCGCATCGTGACTGCCAGCTGGTGCGTAAGCCGATTTGGCTGCTGGCTGGATTGTGCTACAGCAGTGGACGAGACACAAACGAGGAAAAAGAAGAAGCCATCAGTGTCAGCAAGTCGTATCGCTGTGTGGAGTGATCTCACACCTGGCTCGCTGCTGGTGGCTGTTTGGTGCTGCTGTATTGGTGCTGCTGGCTGTAACGGCTGCTACTTCGAACGATCGGACAACCAACCTTACTGGAAGGGAGAAATAAAAAGGTACGTGTTCTTGTCAGCGCTAGTGCGCTAAACATAGCGCGATGGATGTAGATCCCTCGCCTCCCGCGCCACCATCCCCGAACCCCTCTGACCCTGACCCTTCTGTTACCCCCTCCCCTGTTCATCCTTCAGTCCCCCCTCGCCCCAGGCTTTACCCAGACGGAGCCCAGGGCAGCTATACTGTTTATTTTCGGCCAAAGGCAGGACCGAAATCGAAAAAGTTGAACCTCTTGCAGATTTCTAAAGACCTGACGAAGGAGTACAAGGGCGTGACCGAAATTTCCAAGGTCCGGCCTAACAAGCTCCGTGTCGTGGTCGGTAACCTGAAAGAGGCCAACGATATAGCTTGCTCTGAGCTCTTCACACGCGAGTATCGCGTTTACATACCCGCACGAGACGTGGAGATCGACGGTGTCATAACCGATTCGAGTCTGTCCGTCGAGTGTATACTGCAAAGTGCCAAAGGGTGCTTTAAGAACAAAACGTGTCCCGAAGTAAAGGTGCTCGACTGCAAGCAATTGCGGTCAGCATCGATCATCGGTGGCAAAACAGTATACACTCCGTCAGACTCGTTTCGAGTTACGTTCGCCGGGTCTGCACTACCAAGCCACGTCTCGATCCACCGGGTTCGTCTCCCTGTGAGGCTCTACGTGCCCCGCGTCATGAACTGCCTGAATTGCAAGCAGTTAGGCCATACAGCTGCCTACTGCTGCAATAAGGCACGTTGTGGCAAGTGTGGGGAGTCTCATGCGGAAGATTCTTGCAGTGTTAACGCTGAAAAGTGTATTCACTGCGGAGAAAATCTGCATGAGCTCTCGACATGTGCGGTGTACATGCAGCGCAGGGATAAAATAAAACGGTCTCTCAAAGAGCGTTCAAAGCGTTCCTACGCTGACATGCTGAAGAAGACCGTTACCACTTCTCCCGTTACTTCGAACCCCTTCGATCTGTTGCCCTCTGAGGAAACCGATTCTGACGATTCACCAGCGGGAGCATCTTACGCCAATCCTGGGGAGTCTAGAAAGAGGAAAAGTGTTTCCTCTCCTAAACTTCCCAGAAAAGGTCCTAAGATTTCTCAAAGTGAAATGAAGGTTACAAACAAACCAAACAGTGCTGCGGAAAAACCGAAGCAAACTCCTCCTGGGCTGGCAAATTTAAAGTCCCAGAAGGAGTTCCCAGCACTGCCAGGAACATCTAAAACCCCAGTTGCTCCTTTTACACTCCCAGTTGATGAAACAAACTCTGGATTAGTGAAATTTTCTGACATTGTGGACTGGATTTTTGAAACTTTCAATGTACCCGATCCAATTAAAATTTTTCTTACAGCATTCCTCCCAACAGTTAGATCATTTTTGAAGCAGTTGACTGCCCAATGGCCTCTCCTTGCAGCGATTGTATCCTTCGATGCCTAATTCAACTGCGTATATGAAGGATTCTATCTCTGTCTTACAGTGGAATTGTAGAAGTATTTTACCAAAAATTGATTCGTTTAAAGTTTTGATAAATAAAAACAAATGCGATGCATTTTCCCTTTGTGAAACTTGGCTTACTTCAAATATTGATCTCAACTTCCATGATTTTAATATTATTCGCCTTGATCGAGACACCCCATATGGAGGAGTACTTTTAGGGATTAAAAAGTGCTATTCTTTCTATCGTATTAACCTCCCCTCGATTCCAGGCATCGAAGTTGTCGCATGTCAAATGACAATACAAGGTAAAGAGCTTTGTATTGCCTCAATATATATTCCCCCCAGAGCACAGGTTGGGCAACGGCTGCTCTTTGATTTAATAGAACTTCTTCCCTCGCCACGTTTGATTTTGGGAGACTTCAACTCTCATGGCGTGGCTTGGGGTTCCCCATACAATGATAACCGCTCCTCTTTAATCTATAACCTTTGCGATGACTTCGACATGACTATTTTAAACAACGGTGAAATGACACGTATCCCGAAACCTCCAGCGCGCCCAAGCGCTTTGGATCTATCCTTATGTTCGACGTCGCTACGGTTGGATTGCACATGGAAGGTAATCCTCGATCCTCACGGTAGCGACCATCTGCCTATTCTTATTTCAATTACTAACGGGTCAACTCGCATGCGACCAATTGACATTCCGTATGACCTCACACGAAATGTCGATTGGAAGTTATACGAGGAAATGATTTCAAAAGCGGTCGAGTCGATTCATCATCATTCACCACTTGAAGAATACAACCTCCTCGCGGGCTTGATTCTCGACGCCGCGTTGCAAGCCCAAACGAAGAAATATCCCGGCGTAACGATCAAAGAACGGCCTCCCACTCCGTGGTGGGACCAAGAGTGCTCCGATGTCTACACGCAAAGATCCGACGCGTTTAAGGCCTACCAGACGGGAGGTATACCTGGCGACTATTTACGGTATTCGGAGCTTGATACCAAGCTTAAAAGCTTGGCTAAAGCAAAGAAACGTGGATATTGGCGTCGGTTCGTGAACGAGACGTCGAGGGAGACATCGATGAGCACTCTTTGGAACACAGCCCGAAGAATGCGGAATCGCGTAACGGTCAACGAAAGCGAGGAGTCTTCAAGTAGGTGGATATTTGATTTTGCCAGGAAAGTATGTCCGGACTCTGTTCCTGAGCAAAATATTGTTCGCGATGCGTCTCCGGGCCACGACGCGATAGAATCACCTTTTACGATGGCAGAATTTTCAGTTGCCCTCCTGTCCTGTAACAATAACGCGCCTGGATTAGATAGAATCAAATTCAACTTGTTGAAGAATCTACCCGGCAATGCCAAGAGGCGCTTGTTGAACTTGTTCAATAAGTTCCTGGAGCAAAACATTGTACCGCAGGATTGGAGGCAAGTGAAGGTGATCGCCATCCAAAAACCAGGGAAACCAGCTTCTAATCACAACTCTTATAGGCCGATTGCAATGCTATCCTGTATCCGGAAATTGATGGAAAAAATGATACTCCGTCGTTTAGACCACTGGGTCGAATCAAATGGTCTACTATCAGAAACTCAATTTGGCTTCCGCCGTGCCAAAGGGACGAATGATTGTCTTGCGTTGCTTTCAACAGATATTCAGCTGGCGTATGCTCGTAAAGAACAAATGGCGTCTGCGTTCTTGGACATTAAGGGGGCTTTTGATTCCGTTTCTATTGACATTCTTTCGGGTAAACTTCACCGACAAGGATTTTCTCCAATTTTGAACAATTTTTTGCACAACTTGTTGTCCGAAAAGCACATGCATTTTACGCATGGCGATTTGGCAACTTTTCGCATTAGCTACATGGGTCTTCCCCAGGGCTCATGTTTAAGCCCCCTTCTTTACAACTTTTATGTAAATGACATCGACGAATGTCTGGCAAATTCATGCACGATAAGACAACTTGCAGACGACAGTGTAATCTCTGTTACAGGAGCCAAAGCTGCCGATTTGCAAGGACCATTGCAAGATACCTTGGACAATTTGTCTGCTTGGGCTTTACAGCTAGGTATCGAATTCTCTCCGGAGAAGACTGAGATAGTAGTTTTTTCTAGGAAGCATGAACCTGCTCAGCTTCAAACACAATTAATGGGTAAAACGATTTCTCAGGTTTTGGTACACAAATATCTTGGTGTCTGGTTCGACTCTAAAGGCACCTGGGGTTGTCACGTGAGGTATCTGATGAAAAAATGTCAACAAAGAGTGAATTTTCTTCGTACAATAACCGGACAATGGTGGGGAGCCCATCCAGGAGACCTTATAAGGCTTTACCAAACAACGATATTGTCTGTTATTGAATACGGGTGTTTCTGCTTCCGCTCCGCAGCAAACACACATTTGATCAAACTGGAGCGAATACAATATCGTTGTTTGCGTATCGCCTTAGGTTGCATGCAGTCGACCCATACGATGAGTTTGGAGGTTTTAGCTGGAGTACTACCATTGAAAAACCGCTTCTGGAGCCTGTCTTCTCGTATTCTAATCAAATGTGAGGTCTTGAACCGTCCCGTGATTGAAAATTTTGAAAGGTTAATCGAACTTAATTCTCAAACCCGTTTTATGACATTGTATTTCAATCACATGTCCCAAAATATTAACCCTTCTTCGAATATTCCAAATCGTGTCGACTTATCAAATACTTCTGATTCTACTGTGTTTTTCGATACATCCATGATAGAAGAAACTCGTGGAATCCCGGATCATTTACGCGTGCAGCAGATCCCTAAAATTTTTTCCAATAAATATCGAAACATCAACTGCGACAATATGTACTACACTGACGGATCACTTCTTGATGGGTCCACTGGCTTCGGTATCTTCAATAACAATTTAACCGTCTCCCATAAGCTCGATAATCCTGCTTCTGTTTACGTCGCAGAATTAGCTGCAATTCAGTACACCCTAGGGATTATCGAAAAAATGCCCACGGACCATTATTTCATCTTTACGGACAGTCTCAGTTCCATTGAGGCTCTCCGATCGATGAAAGATGTTAAGCACTCTCCGTATTTCCTGGGGAAAATACGGGAACATCTGAGTGCTTTATCCGAAAAATCTACTCAGATTACCTTAGCGTGGGTCCCTTCTCACTGCTCGATACCGGGTAATGAGAAAGCGGACTCTTTGGCTAAGGTGGGCGCAACAAACGGTGATATTTATGAAAGACCAATTGCCTTTAATGAATTTTTCGCACTTGTACGTCAGAATACGATCATCAGTTGGCAAAATGCTTGGACCAGAGGGGAATTGGGAAGGTGGTTACATTCCATAATCCCCAAAGTATCGACGAACCCGTGGTTCAAGGGGTTGGATGTAGGTCGGGATTTCATTTGCGTGATGTCCCGGCTTATGTCCAATCACTATAGATTTGACGCGCATCTCCGTCGTGTTGGGCTCGGGGAAAGTGGTATCTGTGCCTGTGGTGAAGGTTATCACGACATAGAGCATGTGGTTTGGTCATGCCCTGTACACCGTGACGCCAGGTCTAAATTAATAGCTTCCCTGCAGGCCGAGGGTAGACAGCCGGCTGTTCCTGTTCGTGATGTCTTGGCGAGCCGTGACCTATCCTACATGTCCCTTATATACGTTTTCCTGAAATCCATCCACGCCCCAGTCTAGTCCCGTTCCCCTCCGTCTACACCCAACAAAACGACAAGAACACGTTTGAACCTTAAGCACAAAACCAGCAACCAGACCCCGCACAATAGAACCAGGACCCAAGGACTACGAGCCTCTGTCCCAACTCACGACATCGTGGCTCAGCAGAACGAATCCATACATGCCATTCGACGATTATCAGACGACCATTGAACAACAAAACACTGATTGGAAATCCCATGCTAGTTTTAAGTTAGACTTAATTTCAGCTCGTAGTCGGCAGCGAGGATAAAAAATTTGCTTTAGTTTTTAAGTCATCAGATATAATTGGCGCCGTTAAACATTAAATTGTATTTGTGCCGTGTCAAATAAATGTTATGTGAAGAAAAAAAAAAAAATATAAATAAAAAATGTAATAGATTGTGCTTTCAAGTAATTTGAAAATGTTTTTGGAAAAAAAGAAAGATTAGAGCTTTTTACCCATTCCTGTGAATTATGAGGCCCCTAGAACGGATAACTTTTTCAGAGACTTAAATGAGTTTTCTCGTAAACATTGAAACGACGAACCCGGCGCACAGTGGGGCCGTTTTGTAAAAAGACCCTAAGAGAACAAGGTAGTTAAAAAAAGATATTCTAAAACTAAGGAAATATAAAGTTCCCGAGGAGTCCCGATTCTGAAAAATATGTGCACTTGTACCTCGAAACATGCCAAAACAAATGACGTTGAGTAATACTTCACAAACATTCACAATTGTAAATAGTTTGATTTTGAAAATTGACATAATTTTACCTTAAAATCGATCTATCTCGGGGTTGGATCAACAGAATTAACTTCCTTTTTTCTAGAAAAAATTATATTTTGTTATTATCTAAAACTTTCTAGAACATCTCAAGTCGATCAGAAGTAGTTAAGATATAGTTTAAGTGAAAAAACTAGTTTTAAGGTACTCTTTTAAAGAAAACGGTTATATTTCTTTAGAGATAAGACATAGGAATTTTGCGTCTTGGGCAAAGTTTCATGAAATTGATAGCTTTACAACTTTGCTGAAGATCAAAATTGCATATCTCGTGAAATAAAAAAGTTAATTTTTCCAAGTGCGATACTAGCTTAATAAGCAATTATATGAAAATGTCAGCTAGCTCTAATCAGAATTCTGAACAATTCTTCCGAAGACACTAAACCCCTGAAATGTAAGAAAAAGTGAGAAAAGACTTTTGACCGTCTTTTTTCAAAACGGCGCCACTGTGCGGCGAGCAATTACTACCCGACACTCTGAAGAACTTTGACCCAAAATTCACAGGAATGGTACTTACTTTACTTTTAAGGCGACAGACCGATTATCGATCCAGTGCCGAATCCAGAATACGTCGCCATGTCCCTCGGTCTTGGGCTGTTATCATCCAATCGCCCCTAACACCTATTTCGCGTGCATCCTCGTCGACAGCACACATCCAACGAGTGCGGGGTCTACCCCGAAGTCGACGACCTCTATCTGGATTCTTGCTAAATATAGCCTTCGCTTGACGCTCATCCGGCATTCTCGATACATGCCCAGCCCACTGAAGCCTGCCGTGTTTTATCCGTTTGACTAAATCCGCCGATTTGTATGCCTGGTACACTTCATGGTTCATGCGTCTGCGCCAAACACTATTTTCTAGTTTGCCGCCAAAGATTGAACGCAAATTCCTACGCTCAAAAACACCAAGAGCTCACCGATCAGCCTCTTTCAGCGTCCATGATTCATGGCCGTAGAGAGCCACCGGAAGAATCAATGTTTTATAGAGTGCAAGTTTAGTACGGATTTGCAGACTGCGGGACCTTAGCTGGTTACGTAGTCCGTAAAAGGCCCTGTTTGCGGCTGCTATCCGCCTCTTTATCTCACGGCTAACCTCGTTGTCATATGTCACTAATGTTCCCAGGTAAATAAATTCGTCGACTACTTCAAATGTTTCCCCATCTAGCATCACCGCAGCACCAACCTCCGACGGACTACCACGGACTCTGCCAGCCACCATGTATTTCGTTTTGGCAGAGTTTATGACGAGCCCTAATCTCGCAGCTTCCCTCCTGAGAGGTCCGAAGGCCTCTTCCACAGCTCTACGGTTGATACCAATGATGTCGATATCGTCCGCAAAACCGAGAAGCATGTGCGACTTCGTAATGATGGTGCCGCTTCTCTGCACACCAGCCCTCCGTATAGCACCTTTCAATGCGATGTTGAACAATAAGTTCGACAGCCCGTCACCCTGCTTCAAACCATCTAACGTCACGAACGAGTCCGATATCTCACCGGCTATCCTGACGCTTGATGTAGAACCTTCAAGGGTGGCACGTATCAGCCTAATCAGCTTTGTTGGGAAGCCATGTTCGATCATGGTCTGCCATAACTCATTTCTCTTGACTGAATCGTACGCTGCCCTGAAGTCTATGAACAGATGGTGCGTCTGCAAGTTGTTTTCTCGAAATTTATCGAGGATTTGTCGCAAGGTAAACATTTGGTCCGTCGTGGAGCGTCCCCCTCGAAAACCGCATTGGTACTCGCCAACAAAGGTCTCCTGCAACGGCCTCAGTCTGTGGAACAGGATGTGAGAGAGAATATTGTACACGGTATTGAGAAGAGTTATGCCCCGATAATTGCTACAGTCCAGGCGATGGCCTTTTTTGTAGATCGGGCATATGAGACCCTCCAACCAGTCCGAGGGCAATTCTTCATCAGACCACACTCTCAGCATGATCCGATGGATGGCACGATACAGCTGTTCGCTCCCGACTTTGAAGAGTTCGGCGGGAATGCCGTCCTTCCCGGCTGCCTTGCAGTTTCTCAGCTCTTTCACTGCTTTCTTCACCTCGTCCATGGATGATGGATCCACAGCTTGACCTTCATTCTCAATAGTCATCCTGCTCCTTTCGACTCCACTGTTTCCCTCACCATTCAGCAGCACACTGAAGTGTTCCTTCCAACGCCTGGCCACCTCTGTTTTATCGTTTATCAGGTTCCCCTCCATTTCGTTGCACATGACAGGGACTGACACGTTTCGATTCCTGATTCCGTTGACCTTCTTGTAGAAGCTCCTCGCATCGTGCCTGGAGAAGCAACCTTCCGCCTCCGCAAGAATACGCTCCCAATGCTGTCGTTTCTTCCGGCGATGGAGTCTCTTTTCAGCGGCTCTTGCATCTCGATATCTACCCATGCTCTGACGAGTCACAACCGTGGCCAACATGTGACCCCTGGCGCGGTTCTTCTCTTCCGTCACTCGCTGGCATTCAGCGTCAAACCACTCATTGGGCGCAGCTGCCGCAGTTGTACCCAACACTTCTCGCGCTGTAGTGCTGATCGAACTGTGGATGTGCCTTCACTGTTCATTCAGGTTCCCTTCAACTCTTTCCTCAATCCGTTCATTAACTTTCTGCGAGTACTCTGCAGCCACTCCTTCAGTTGATAGCCGCTGGATGTTCAACTGCATCCTCCTCTTGCCTTGGATTTCAACACGTTGGACAGCCGGGCGCGGATTTTGGCTACTACGACCTCACGTCTGTAACGTCTGAAAAGTGCCGTCCATCAATCAGAACGTGGTCAATTTGAGAGCAAAGCTCTCCATTCGGGTGCATCCAGGTGTGCTTACGTATGTTCCGGCGTGCAAAATAAGTGCTACAGATAGCCATCCCCCTAGCTGCAGCGAAATTAACAAGCCTCAGGCCATTGTCGTTCGTAGTAGAGTGGAAGCTTTCCCTACCAGTTACGGGGCGGAAGAAGTCTTGCCGACCTGTGCATTTGCATCTCCGATGACAATCTTAATATCGTGTCCTGAGCACTCATTGTATGTCTTTTCCAGGAGCTCATAGAACTCCTTCTTTTCGTCATCGGGTTTCTCGTTGGTCGGTGCGTACACATTTATTAGGCTGTAGTTGAAGAATTTGCCCTTAATTCTCAACACGCATATACGGTCACTGATCGGCCTCCATCTAATGACACGCTTCGAATGGTAAAAATGCTAAAATCTTTCTAGGGCAACTATTTTGAGCTTTAAAGTTGCATACTTTTTCTCTTTCGTCGACCAGTGTTATTAGCAAAAACTCTTGGTGGTAAGCAACATGCTTATTATTTATTCGTGTTTGAGTGTATTTGATTGTACCCTTCCTTTTACTTTTACTGCTCTACTATATCGAGCTTTGTTCTTCCTCCCAAGGATCGCCAGTTATAATTCCTTCCTTCGGAGAGGTTTCAACCAGCGTTGCAAAGCGTGCGAGAAGCAAAACTTTACTCCTCATTTCTGCTTGAGAACGAGACATATGCTTTATTCTTCACGCACTCGCCGGAGCAGCAGCGTGCACCGGCACGCAAAAGCTCTACTCAACGACCGTAAAAGGGTACGCGAGTTCCTACTTGCGAGTAGAAGTACTCAACTAAAATTACTAGACGGGAAGTGCTTGAAAAAATGTGCTCGAGAACGAAAATGCTTCCGTGCATCGACAGTAGTCTAATGCAAAACCAGCCGAAGAAAACCGCTGCCAAAGTAGTCCGTTATCCTATTCGAAATATTTTTTGTCTCTCTGCCGATGCTATGCTGGATGCGATGCTTCTTTTCTCACAGTGAGGAATAATATGAACAATGAAAACCGACGCGCATCAAATCAAATCTCGACGCATTTCTCGCCACATCGCATCCGGCTGATCGTGCTTGCGAGTAGGGGAGTAGACGCGAGTTGGAGAGTAGACGCGAGTGTGAGCAAATGATTTAAGGAGCGAGCGCGTTTGCATTCGTCCGAAGAAGAACGAGAAATAGCTTGAATGGAGAATACTCCAGTGTGTAATATCGGTAGCAACGAGAACGTCACATAAGGTGTTGCATGCTGTTTATGAGCTAGATTAACAACACTGGTTTAAGCTGAGTTTATTATTAGAAGACGTCACGTCGGTATTGTAGAATAAGTAGATAAGTGGAGGGGAGTCTGACAATAACCCCATGCGGTCGGGTGTAAACTACTGCCTGCACACTACTTCATTATTTTTTCTTTTTAAAATTATTATTAATTGTTTCTGGTGCAGAGAACACTCTTATTTAATTCTCGGGGAGCTTAGCAGCCGCAGGGTGACACAGTCTGCTTTGATAAGAGGGTGGTCGGGGGTTTGAATTTTAGTAGAATCAGGCCATTTGGTTGTCAAAGGACTTAAACATGGGTTTATTCTCAGGCTTTTCACTACATATACCCTTCCTTCAAGCTTAATTCTATAGTACCCCTGCTGATCTTTATCCTAACAAAAATAAGTCCCTCTGATAACAAAACTAGTTTGAGTACCGTATAATAGTTCTCTTCAGGGAATTGTAATTATGGCGCGGGCTTGGCCCCAAGCAGCAAAACTTGTATCGATTATGAATTTGTGCATCACAGCAACAAATTCTCATGCGAAACTAAGTTGCAGCTACGTTTCAGAGTCTTATACAATGACAAAAAAGCGTAGGAGGTGGAACAAACTTCAAAATTTTCGCTGTTTCAACACAAGTTTCAAGAATGAAACAGTAGTATGTATGAACTTATGCGTGGCGTTGTGGTGAAAAAAAAGATTTTCTGTATAGCGATTGATAAGACTCCTTCCTCTTGACAAAAAAGTCCTTCTTATAATAAAACTATTTTCAGGAATATTATCCTTTGCAGGGAACGTTTTTTCGATAAGACTCTTTCCTCTTAACATAATAAAGTCGCTTTTGGAAGTCACCTGGCCAGGGAGGAACGTTAGGTGTAGTCACACTCCAGAGTATTGTAATTAGGCGATATTGTTAGGATAGCCAGAGGCTCGGTAAAGTAGAGCAGTAAGCTTGAAACTGAAAGGGTAATCATACTTGCACACAAGCACGGATATGAATTACAAGCGTATCATTTACTTCAATAATGATACTGCCAATTATATGAAGTGCGGAGTACAGAAAACACCTGGGCAATACCACAATAAAACAAATGTTTCTGGTCGCAGTGATTAGTCCATACAGAGAAAAAAAATTATTCTTCTTTGCGGTGATGTGGCCCTATCAGGACGGTAAGCGCCTCTCTGTTGTCGCTGCTTGATATCAGTGTTGTTAGTCTCACTCATAAACAGTATGCAACACCTCATGTGAGGTTCTCGTTGCTACCGATATCACACACTGGATAATTCTCCATTCAAGCTATTTCCCGTTCTTTCTCGCTGTCTTCGTTGCTCGCATTCGCTCCCGAGATCATTACCGAGAACTCAACAGCTGATAAATTTAGCGAAATATTCTGCAAGATTTCGATTTCGATTTTCGAGAACCTCGGCAAATGAAATGTTAATGTTTACTGGCTTACGGCAGATCGATACATTTGCCGAATGTTTGTCGAAATATATTACTGACGTTCGTAAAAAAATTCGCCGAGTTCGATCAGCTGATGGAAAGTTTGCCGAGATAAATTAAGTGTGTATGCACACACGCGCGTGATTTGATTCGGCTGGTTTTGCGTTAGATTGCTGTAAAAAACTTACCAAAACAGTCCGACACCCTACACGTTCCATTATACGATACTTTACGGATTTTCCCCCCATGCTCGGTTGTCGGTGCACGAAGCAAAACCGGGCAGATGAAAAAAGCATTTTCGTTTTTGAGCACGTTTTTTTTTCAAGCACTCATCCGAGTCGAGCAATTTTAGTCGGGTACTCCAGCTCACAAGCAGGAACTCGCGTACTCTTTCACAGTCGCTGAGTAGCAAGACAAAAGAGTTTTTGCGTGCGGATGTAGCAACAGCAGCTACTCAGGCGGGTAAATAAAGAGAAAAGATATGTTTAAAAATAGTATTCTGCTAGTCTATCTGTCTATCTGTTTGTCTGTCTGTCTGTTCCTCCTCGGTTTTCGCAAAAAAATTGTTGGACTAGATCTTACGCTTCGGGTTTGCCCAGAAATCCTCGATGGAATGCAGCTTGGAGACGTTGGGCGGGTTTACCAACTTGGGTACCACATCGATATTGTGCCGCTCTACTTCCCTCAATGATCGCTTCGAGTAATGGGCCGACGTCAGATCCGGCCAAAACACCGCGTCTTCGGTCTTATGTTATTTTTTGATTAACGATGCAGCTTCCGGCAAGCACTTCGTACTATAAATTTCCCCGTTCACGCCCAGTCCGGAGAGAAAGAAAAGCGGCTTTGACATCCCCTTCTCGTTGATTGTTAGCAACAGTAATACCTTTTTGGGGAACCCGGTGTGTGAAAAAAACTTCAACCCGGTACTCACTTTTTCCGTGGGTGAAGTGAAACACGAAGTGCCCTGCCAGTCGTTGTCAACCAGGATGAAACAGGTGTCGTCGTCCATCACCTCCGCCACGTGTCGCGATTCGCCGGGAAAATCGGCTTGACCATCTTATTAAGACGCTGCCGCTGCGTCATTGCCTGCATTTCCGAGACCAGTGGACTGGACTGCCACTTCGTGACCATGTTCGCCAGGGACTTTTTCACTGTTTGGCCGGTTGCACCGACCTCCCGGCAAAGCGCACCCAGCGATGTAGCCACTTTTCCTTCGGTATTCCTCTTTAGCATCAGCAAAAAAGCCCGGGTTCTTTCGATGCTTTGATTGTTGTCCAAAAGTGCCAAGATATTGTAGATGCCGGAAGTTTGGACAGCATTCAGCGAAAACTCGTCCGCTTTGCGCTACAACATCGCCCATGGAACGATCCAGAAAATCCGCTGCCTTACGAAGATCTCTGTCGCCTACAGGAATCAAAAGCTCTACCACGTTTTGAGCGGTAATCTTTCGTTTGCACGTTGGACTTTATACTTCAAGATGCTTTATTACCACGTAAAAATATCTGATTTTATACCAAATAAACGTCTTTTGAAGTAAGCGCGATAAGAGTTAAAATAAAAAAGTTTACGAAAATGAAGCTTTAAACGAAAACCCGTGCTGTGATTGGTTCCGTCGCTTTGAAGACGATAATTTCGATGTTGATGACACGTGAAGAAAGGCCTAAAAAGTTCGAAGACGATAAAGATTCATGCCAAACGCAGAGACAGCTTGCTTCGTTATTAGTGGTTACAGCGAGAACTTAGTTGCGCAACCAATATTAGTTATTTTCTTCAATCACGATCAATTTGTGAAAAGAGCTCAAGTAAGAATGATATTGAAGGTTTAAAATACTTTATACAGTTTGTTTGATTACTACAAATCTGTAGAAAGAAGTTTTGTCCTTCCGAAAAAAAATCACTGTAAAAAAAACATTTCACGAAAGAAAAAAAATATATAAATTAACAACTTGTTTTCAAAAAAAAAAATACCAGAGGTTATCTAAATAATGACATGGAGGAATAAAAACTATATAAGTTAAAAATTGAAAAAAAAGTATATTGGACTGGAATTGAATCTCGGTATTTGAAAAGCGTTGATGGTTATTGTTTATCACCGACGTTTCGGTCTTTTTATGAGACCATCCTTAAAACTTGACAACGTTAACAAGTAAAACGATTAGTTCGTTCTGGTTGTTTTTGCTTTAAACACTACCGAGCGAAACACTTCGCCTACATAGAAAATACCCACTTTTAAGTTGTTAATTACCGTTCCTGAGCCCTGATGATGGTTTCTAAAACGGACCGGAATATTGGTGACGAGTAGATAGCAAAATTAAACATTTGAAAAAGCTCATTTTTTTAAGTTAAATTTGACTTATTTGAAGTAGAATTACGTCTCTCGGCAACATTTTTTAAAAGGGTGTAAAAAAAATACTTAGAGCTCAGTCCGTTTTCAATGCATTTCATTCAATCTTGCAGTAATCGATTGAAAAATTAGTAACGCGTCCGCTAAAATACTGGAAATTGTGATCTTATAATGCTAACTATTATACTATTGAAACATGAAGATCTTGTTTTTGATCGCAGATTTCGGTCAATCAGAGCTGAAACCAAGGCAAAATGTTATCCAATATGGGTATCTTCGGAACCAGGATGATACCCAGCGGCCCTAAATCAATCCCAGAAATCATGTTTAATATTTTCAGGCCACGACATCAAGAAAAGATGCGGTATTTTAGGGTAGGAATCTCACATCACATTGACAACAAGGAAAATCACACGATGAAAAAGACGCCTCCAAATACCGTGCTAACATTGATTGTCGTTCGTTTAGTTTTTACCGTAAAGTGTGATCGGGAATGAACTGCTTAATTATTTTTGAAGGTGCGCTAATAAAAAAAACTAAGTTAAGTGAAGCTGCACTTTTTATACTAGACTAGCAGCTACCCAAAACATCAATAATGACGCGTAGCTTGCTCTTGGAATTAAACTTAATCAGTTGATTGAGAAACCGTTTATTGATTTTATATCTCAGCTATTAGTAAATCTTTGATTCCCTGAAAGGAATTCAATGCAACCCATGCTGTTTTTTCGGCGAGAGTGAGCTTTTTCGACAACTGTGCTCCAGCAACTTCCAACATTATTATCGAATGACTTCCAACCAAATAAACAACGCTACTATTCTGGGTTTCCAATCATTTGGAATAAGGGAGAGTTGAAAGAGAATTATTACTGAATTGTTACGGCTTCAGACCATCATATTGATTACGCCAACCGAGTTATTTCTTATCTTATTTCAAAAATACATTTACATAAGACAGGCTGTTTTAATTTTACATTAATCTTGCGGTCGCGTCTCATAAACAACTTCTTCAACTTTTCATGAACTGTTTGTAGTTTTTATGAAACGTTTCTGTAGTTTAATGAAAAAGAATTTACTTTCGAAAAATAAGCTTTTATTTTCTCTGAAGAACATTTTTTGCTGTGTTTACATTTTGGAATGACAAAATTACTATCCACAACTGAGCCGAAGGCATTAAATGATTTTGATCATCATGGCCATTTTTAAACTTTCCAAAAAATTAAGGCATTTTAATTTCACAATGAAGATAATTTGAAACACCTCGGAAAGACTTTTAACGAAATTAGGCCGTAATCCACAACAAGCACCAATTTAAATATAAATTAGCTCGTATTTTGTTCAAGTGAACGTTCCGTTCGTCGCGGGCTCTCAAACAGATAGCACGGCGCATAAAATCGAAAAACGATGTTTCTTCCTCACATTTTATTGTCTACATGGCGGCAACAACCAACTTGTTACACTCATTTCCCATCTGTAGTTAGTGAGGCTTTTGCAATATCGAACCCATGTCCATTTCCGATCCACTTTAGCCCGTGGGGTAGTATCCTGTATCCTGAGGTTTTTTTTTTTCTTTCTTTATTTGCTTTTAAAAACAGAACTAATCCTCTCCGGCATCCGATGGCACCCGATGGCAGAACCTAATCATCCGGAGCCGTTTCCGCTGTCGGTTTTTATTGTTGCCGATTCCTGGGCTCTCATCGTTAGCCGCATCGGTATCGGATAGCCGATGAACCAGCAAAGGGTCAGTGTTTTGGAGATGATTTGTGTGTTTTTTCTTATACGCTGAAATGGAATCGGTCGATGATGACAATTTCAGGGGATATTTGTTTTGTATATATTTAAGCTCGTTTCGCTGATCTTTTTTGTTATTTATTCGTTTTGATTGGAATGAATTTCCATTCTCAATCTCTCATTGAGATTCATGTAAATACTCGAGACGCATAAATATTCGAGGATGGGCTTTTTTCTCAACTCGTAATAAAATAACGCAGTGTATCAAGAACTAATAACAGTTTTCTTCATTTTCATATTCTTTCAAGCGATTCACACTGTTTGCGTAATGGATAGGATTAAAATGATGCGTTTCAACTATATATTAGTGTTCCACGACATAACCTGCTTAGCTACTCTGTACACCAAATTCACCGTACAAGGTGCTAAAACGTTCGTGTTACGGACTACTAAATGTTCTTGTATAACATTCATCAGGGTAAAATAGAGCTGATATCCGCTGCATCTTGTCAGCGTTATGTTCTGATATGGTCACGGTTGACTAAAAGATGATATTGGTTATATGGATAGAACAATATTTTCTTCAGCTACTGACTTTTCTTTTATTGTCTCTACGCACTAAGCAAGCACATTTCCACAAGCCACCTGACAGCCGCTCTCCACCCATTGTTTCACACCGAAGCCGGCAGTGGACTGCGCGGGATTTCGTCGATCGCCAGTGACGTGGAAAGTTCCCCAGCGAAAGCACAGTCCAGGGCCGACGGGACGACGCAATCGTTCCGATCGACAAAGTTCCGCTCGCGGTAGGCCATCTTCACGTAGCTGTGCGCCGGTGATGGACTGTCTTCCGGTTCCGCCATGAAAGGGTTGAACACTGGCTGCTGGTGTGGCAATGCTTGCGGTGGAATGTCCTCGTAGTTTGGGTTCGTCACCGAAAGGACGCCGTACCGGCCTCCTTCGCCGTCTTTGAGACTACGGTAGGTGCCACGTCGCGTCTTCTGGCTGTGCGGAGCCGAGTACAGTTTCAGCACTTTGCAGTTGCAGGATACCAACATCGCTATCACCAGGCCCTGGAAATGATAGGAGGGAAAAACGGAAAAAAGGAGTTATTTAGCAGGAAATACTGTTATCTTTCTTTTGTTAGGTGATATACTACAGTACAGAGCCTTGCGCCCGTGAATGGTTTTCGGGGTTCAATATCGACGTTTAGAATTCGTTTAGCAATTACATCTTGGTTCAGAAATACAATCGTTGAAGGAAAACCCAAATTAATCCACCTAGCAGTGAGAACCAGCCTTTCTCATTCGAACTTATTATTTGTTAAAATAAAGGGTGATTTTTTAAGAATTTGGTTTTTCTTTAAAAAAAAAAAACGCATAAATATTACAAAACTGTATGAAATCTTTATTTGAGCCAATAAATTGGTTTATGCCATTTACTTTTTGAAGATAATTTCATTCAAATGTTGGCCACGGCTACGTTTTAAATGGTCCATACGAAAAATCCAATTTTGGGTCACGTTTTCGAGCATTTCAGCTGGTATCTCGCGAATAACGCGTGTAATGTTGTCTTCCAAGGCTAGAATTGTTGTTGGCTTATCCGCATAGACGAGAGACTTAACGGGGCTACAAAAATAATCTAGCGGTGTTAAATCGCATGATCTAGGTCAGCGGTTCTCAACCTTTTTCTGTCCGCGTACCCCTTGGCGATATTTTCCAAATCAATTGTACCCCCTGGCTTGGAATGTTCTCGCAGAATGGGAGAGAGTAGTGGTAGATCACGTTGTGGTAGTCTAGTTCAGGTTTCAAATTGAACTGTGATTTGTTTGATTGCTACAGTCATGTTTTAAGAGCAAGTTTGAACAACAAATAAAGTATTTAAAAAAAGTTGCTTTGTCCGCCATTACTGATTTTTCTTTCGCGTACCCCCTGAAGGCTCTCGCGTACCCCTAGGGGTACGCGTACCCCAGGTTGAGAATCGCTGATCTAGGTGACCAATTCACCAGTCCATTTCGTGAGATGAATTGCTCACCGAACTCATTCCGCAATGTATGTCCATTGATTCGCGCGACGTTGCTCCGTCTTGCACATGTCAGCAAGACCCAGCTCTTCCATTTCCGGCAAAAAAAAAACCAGAAATCATCGCGCGATAGCGAGCGCCATTGACCGTAACGTTGCGATTTTGATTATCTTTGAAGAAGTACGGACCAATGATGCCTCCAGCGTGTAAACCGCACCAAACCGTGCATTTTTCTGGGTGCATTGGCGATTCTTCTATTGCCTCTGGTTGTTCTTCGATTCAAATGCGGCAATTTTGCTTATTAACATACCCATTTAACCTGAAATGAGCTTCGTCACTGAACACAATTTTCCGGTAAAAAAGTGGATTTTCGGCAAGTTGTTCTAAGGCCCATTCACCAAGAATTCGACCCTGCGGGGAGTCGTTCGGCTTCAATTCTTGTACGAGTTGTATTTTGTAAGGCTTCGCTTTTGGATCCGTTCGTAAAATCTTCCATGTAGTCCAAGCCCAATTGCTGCGAACGGCGACGAATTGACATTTCACGGTCTTCCACTACACTGGCTGATACGGCAGCAATATTTTCTTCTGTACGCACTCTATGTATATGTGTTGGTGGGTTTATGTCCATCAGAGTAAAACTGGTTTGAAATTTCGTCACAATAGCTTGAAGAGCTTGCTCATCAGGTCGATTATGACGACCATAAAATGGTCGTAATGCGCGCAAAACATTTTTCACAGAGGACGAATTTCGATAATAAAATTCGATTATTTGTAAGCGTTGTTCAGGCGTAAGTCTGTTCATGGTGAAATGGCTACATTAGACTTTGACAGCTGTCAGAATTCCCGCGTGAACTGTCAAATCTGAATACACGAAAAACCAAATAGCAAAATAATCACTCTTTAGATTTACACGAACACTTCATTTTCAAAAAAAAAAAAAACATTTTGATAATATTCGATGGATTTTTTTCACTCCTAATAACAAATATTTGGCAGCCAACAGTAAAACTATGCCGAACATTTGAAATATAACATTCAAACACATATGAACATACATTAATACATGCAAATAACTCGAAATAAATATATTTCAAATATATGACGCATTTTTTTTTGATCGTGGTATAATCGAAACATCACCGTACTCATATTTAAGTTGGGCTCAATTATATATAGGCCCGATTATATGTCATTCGATTAAATATCATTTTAGGTTCGATTATTTATAGTAAAATTTTTTTTCTATTTTAAATATGACTTTCTTTCCACAACTTTTGAACCACGTGATCAATCGTGATAATCAATGAGATAATGAAGTTTCGTGATTTTCACAATTTGATATATTACAATAAAGTTACAGGCCGATTATAATAAAATTCAATAGGGTGTTATGGGGCAACTAGACCTTTCAGTTGACACCAGCGATGAAAAAAAATCGCCTCTAGCGATTTTGAATACAGCCTAAGATGCGTTGACATCGTCGTCAGAATGCGAATAACAAAGTATCGGTGTTGGTTGGCACTCTCTTCCTTCCTTTTTACGATATATTGCTTGTCGTTAGCGCACACCACAACATATGGTTCTCAATGTGCACAACTCGGTATATGAAGTTATTCGTCTCTGTTACACAGAGCGATCAGATCTTGTTATGTTATTACCCATGAATAAGATTTTTTGTCAGAAAAAGAAAGAAAATGACAATGTATGCTTCCCCCACACTTTCCTTTTCACCGCACCACACCTCTGCTGCTGCTCAGGCGACATGATATTCTTTTGCTTCTTTGTTCCCCGAACGACCGGCATATGGAGAGACAAACGCAACGAGCGAATCGCTTCTCAGAGCAGATGTAGTCTAGTCATGTGTTTATTTTCTCCCAGAAACCTACGCACCATATCATCATTTCATTATGTGTTGAGAGGATTCAAGTTTAGTCGCGGTCTGTAACACTTCATGAATGTGTACATGTAGAGATTAAACGATGATTGCATCATATTCGTTTCGTTTCCATCACTTGACACTAGTTTCGTGGAAATCGGTTCACCCATCTCTGAGATAAGTGAGTGAGTTTCAGAAGTCTTTGGAATTTGTTTCTTTTCAAAGCTGGATTTCACATTTTTAAACATAACAAGCAATATTATTGTTCGATTGCAAATAAACTAATAGAGTCTTATGAGACAACTAGACCTTTCATATGACACTGACTTTGTGAAAATCGGTCCAGCCATCTATGAGAAACATGAGTGAGATTAAACAGTCTCCAGAGCTCGTTTTGCCTTCCTCCTATGTAGAAAGGTATAGCAATCACTGAAAAAACTAAAGGTATTAAAGTGCTCCAGAGGGCCGAATGTCACTCATATAGGGACGAATATCACTCGACTTAGTTCAACGAGCTGAACATTTTCTGTATGTATGTATGTATGTATGTGTGTATGTGTGTGTGTATGTGCAACATTTTTTCTCACTCACTTTTCTCAGAGATGGCTGGACCGATTTCCGTGAAATTAATTGCAAATGAAAGGTGTAGGTTGCTAATGAATTTCATTGTAATCGAATTTTGGTTTAGAGGTTATGTATCAAAATGTAAAAATCACGAAACATCAATATCTCAGAAACTACACAACCGATTTTAACAAAACTGATGTCAAATGAACGGGCTATCTTCAGAACTCCTAACTTATAAATTTCATGAAGATTAAACGAATGGTTCAAAAGTTATGTAAAAACCTAATTTAATCCACCTAGCGGTCAGACCTAGCCTTTCTCATTCAAACTTTTATTTGTAAAAATACATTTACATGAACGCTTCAATCCAATAAATGTATATTCACTCTTTAGGTTCTAAAATATTGATGTTGTAATCTATACATATAAAAATGTAGTCCGGTCTGTCAGTTTGTTTGATCCATATTGGCTCGAAAACTACCGAATCGATCGACGTGAAAATTTGTATGTAGGGGTTTTTGGTCCCGACAAAGGTTCCTATGATAGTTTGAGACCCCTCCTTCTCCTGGAAAGGTGGGGTCCAATACAAATGAAACATACATTTCTGCACAACTCAAGAACAAAACAAGCAAATGAAACCGAATTTGGCATGTGGATGTTTTAAAGGGTAATAAATATGTCCATGATAGTTCGACGCCCCTCCCTCTTATGGAAGCACATGTTTCTGCACAAATTTCTGCACATCTCGCGAACTAATCAACTAAATGGAACCATATTTGGCAGGTGAATGTTTTTAGTGGTAACAAATATGTTCCATAATCGACTTCAGGCAACATTTTGGATTGTAAGATGGCAACTTCCGGTTTCTGGAAAACAGCCAAAAATGGACTATTTCCACCCAATATGATAATATCCGGATAAAGAAAGATACACAGGAGCTAAATTCGACCACAGATACAATTTTGAATTCTAAGATGGCGACTTCAGGTTTTGGAAAAAAACAGCGGCAAACGACCAAATAGCACCCAATATGGGTATTTTCGGAATCGTGATGATGCACTGGAATCACAAATCGACTTTAGACACCATTATGAATTGCAGGATGGCAACTTGTGGTTTCTGGAAAACAGCCAAAAATGGCCGATTTCCGTCTAGCATGAGTATCACCGGATCTATAATGATACACAGCAGCTGAAATCGACCACAGACCCCATTTTGGATTCTAGGTTGGCGACTTCCGGTTCCTTGGAAACAGCGGAAAATGATCGAATTACACCTAATATGGGTGTTTCTTCAACCAGAATGACGCTCAGAGGCCAGAAATTATTTTAAATACCATTTTGAAAACCAATATGGCGACTATTCAGAATTAGGGCGCCAAAAGCCAAAAGTCGAAGATTTTGTCATTTCGATAAACCCAATCATTTCAAACGATTTGTCTTTTGACTTTGATCATATCCTATGGCCGATTCGTCGTGCATTTGCAGACTTTGAACACATCGCAAGGAATCAACATTCAAATAGTACAAAACCACATTTAAATTATGTTGAGACCACATACATCAATCAAAGCAGGTATAGTTTTAAATAGCCTTTGAATTTCTTTTCTTTCCATAACTTTTGAGCCACATATTAAATTGTTATGAAGTTTGTTATTTGTAAGTTTGAGAGATGACTTGTTCGTATGACACTAGTTATGTTCAAATAAGTCATGTAATCTTTGAAATAATAGACTTTCGTTGTTTTATTAACAATTTAATACATAACGGTTGTTTAAGTTCGATTATAATCAAATGAAATGGGAACGTATAGGGCAGCCAAACTTTGAAACCACGTGTTCAATCATAATTCATCAGTTAACCCTTAACTAGCCCGCTCATCTGATAATAATAATCAAATCGGTTGTGTAGTTTCTGAGATAATGAAGTTTCGTGATTTTCACATTTCGGGTCCGATTACAGTAAAATTCAATAGGGTGTTACAAGGCAGCTAGACTTATTAGTTGACACTAATTTTGTAGAAATCGGGTCAGCCATCACTAAGAAAAGTGAGTGAGTTTAAGTAGTCTTTGGAATATGTTCCTTTTCATAGCTGGATTTCACATTTTTAAACATAACAGGAAAAGTAATAGTCTGATTGCAAAACAAATCAATAGGGTCTCAAGGGGTAACTAGACCTTCCATTTGACATTGATTTTATGAAAATCGGTTTAGCCATCTCTGAGAAACATGAGTGAGATTAAGTAGTCTTCAAAACACGTTTCTTGTTATAACTTTTGAGCCACAAGTTCAATCTTTATGAAATTCATATCTTATGGGTATTTTAGGTAGCCCGTTCATTTGAAATCAATTTTGTTCAAATCGGTTTTGTAGTTTTTGAGATAATGATGTTTCATGATTTTTTCATTTTGATACAAAACCTCTAAACTAAAAATCCGATTACAATGAAATTTAATAAGGGCCTATGGGACAACGAGACCTTTCATTTGCAATTAATTTCATGAAAATCGGTCTAGCCATCTCTGAGAAAAGTGAGTGAGAATAAAAACCTGCACATACACACAAACAAACACACACACACATACACACACACACACATACATACAGAAAATGCTCAGCTCGTCGAGCTGAGTCGAGTGATATATGCCATTCGGCCCTTTGGAGCACTTTTATACTTTCGGTTTTGCAAGTGATCGCTATACCTTTCTAGGAGAAAGGCAATAGGAGAAAGGCAAAAATGTTTTCCAGAGGCTGTTTAAGCTCACTCACTTTTCTCAGAAATGGCTGGACCGATTTTCACAAAACTAGTCTCAAATGAAAGGCCTAGTGGTCCCAAAGGTTGCCATTGAATTTCATCGTAACCGTTTTGTAACTTTGTCCGTGATTTATAAAAATGTTAAATCACTTTATAAGAGCAAAGCATATATCAAAAACTGCTTAAACTCACTTACTTTCCTCAGAAATGGCTAGACCGGTTTTCACGTAATTAGTTGAAAATGAAAGGTCTAGTGGCCTCATAACACCCCCTTGAACTTCATTGTAATCGGGTTTTTAGTTAAGGCACCATGTATCAAAATGTGAAAATCACGAAATTTTATTATCTCAAAAACTACACAACCGATTTAAACAAAATTAATTTCAAATGAACGGGTTACCTAAAAAATCCTTAGCTTTTGAATTTTATGAAAATTGAACTTGTGGTTCAGAAGTAATGGAAAGAAACGTGTTCTGGAGACTATTTAATCTCACTCATGTTTCTCAGAGATGGCTGGGCCTATTTTGATAAAATCATGAAAGTTGAATGAAAGTTCTTGTTGCCCCATAAGAATTTTGCTGTAATCGGACTTTAACTTCGTCTGTAATGTATCGAAATGTGAAAATCACGAAACTTCAATATCTTAGAAACTACAGAACCGATTTGAACAATATTGATATCAGATGAACAGGCTAGTTAAGGGTTAACTGATTAAATATGAATGAACACCTGGTTTAAAAGTTTGGCTGCTCTATACGTTCCCTTTTTATTTGATTATAATCGAACTTAAGCAACCATTATGTATTAAATTGTCAAAACAACGAAAGTCTATTATCTCAAGTATCCCACGACTTGTTTGAACATAAGTAGTGTCATGCAAACGAGTCATCTCTCAAGCTTACAAATAACAAACTTCATAACAATTTGATATGTGGTTCAAAAGTTTTGGAAAGAAAAGAAATTCAAAGACTATTCAACACTATACCTGCTTTGATCAATATATATGGCCTCAACATGATTTAAATGTGGTATCGTACTATTTGAACGTTCCCGTTATTGCTCGTGATTATATTGTTCGAAATTAAGAGTCATTCCTTTTATTTCGCTATTTCTCAAGCACTAACATTGCGTCAAATTTTATATTTTATACTTCAATTACAACATCAATATTTTGGAACCCAAAGAGTGAATATACCTTTATTGGATTTAAGCATTCATGTGAATCTATTTTTACAAATAATAAGTTTGAATGAGAAAGGCTGAGTCTGACCGCTAGGTGGATTCATTTAGGTTTTTCCATAACTTTTTACTCACATGTTCAATAATTAAAAAATTCAAAAGTCTCTGACTTTTTGAGATAATGATGCTCCGTGACTTTTATAATTTGATACATAACCTCTGAACTGAAAATCCAATTACAATAAAATTCAACGAGGTTTTATGTGGCAACTAGACCATTCATTTGCAATAAACATCATGAAGATCAGTACAGTCATCTTTGAGAAATGTGATTGGGAGTGCGTTACATACACACATACACACAAATTTAAAAAAAAACTTTTTTTTTTGTCTTCTAGAAAAGTCCAGTGATAAATTTTTCAGAAGGCAATGATAACGAATATGTTGCAGAAGTCGCAAAAATGAAGAATCTGTGGAGTTTCTCGAAAAACGTTTCTTACTGTTTTTAGTTTCTCCATGGGTAACCTAACAACGAAAACGATCCTCTACTGAAAGATTAGTCAAATTTTCCCAACGTAGCTCTCGGTTAATAAAAAAAAAAAAAACATTAAAAATATCGAAAAACTATCTATTTTCTTTCCCTAAATTGAACGTCTCTAAAAATAAGCACTATTTGTACTTTTTTTTATTGTTGGCTCGTAGATGTTTATTTTTGGAATTTATACTTGCAAGTATTTTCTCTGCTTGATAAATTATTTTAAATATAATTAATAATATAATTAAATATAATTTGGTCCATAAATAAAAATAATTTGGTTGTTAAATTTTTGATTACTTGATTTCTAACCATTTTAATTTCCATGTTTGACATCCTGTCAAACTCCTATGAGAGCTGATTCAAAAAAAAAACGAACATAAGAGTACAAATGCACATATTATACGTATTATTCTAGAAGTGGTAATTAGTGTCGTTCGTCGTTCGTCACTGAACACAATTTTTCGGTAAAAAAATGGATTTTCGGCAAGTTGTTCTAAGGCTCATTTACCAAAAATTCGACGCTGCGGGAAGTCGTTCGGCTTCAATTCTTGTACGAACTGTATTTTGTAAGGCTTTACACCAAGATCCGTTCGTAAAATCTTCGCTGTAGTCGAATAACACAAGCCCAATTGCAGCGAAATCAACTTCTTTTTCATACACTGTAGAGCTTTGCAGTTGTCTATAAAGTTGTATACCATTAAATTTTATGAAATTTCGTTGGAGACACTTAATTTCTATCTCTTCAATATTTAGAGATCTACGAGTTTTTGTTGAATAATGCTGAACTTCGTGTTTTCTTGTGATAATTTTACGATGTTAAGCAAATTGTTTTTATAATTTTCCCTCGATAGAAATTGAATAACGCTGTCCTCTTCTGCCGTGTATGGTTTTTCAAGTAATTGAGTAAAATTATGACACAAAATTTCAATAATGGGTCAGAATTCGTGATACGGATCACTATAAATCGCGATGTCTATTTCTTTTCAAATAAGTATTAAAAGCTTCAAGAGTTTCACTCGGGAAGTTGGTTTTCCAATTTTAATCGAATTTGAGTAAGTTTTAAAATTGTGGTCATTTGAAATTTAAGTCAAAATTGTTTTTAAACAAACATAGGTGCTTATTACGGGAGTCACTTCACGATGAAATATATTTCACTCTCACGCTCACTTCACTTTTTGAGACCTATTCCCGATTCCACCTCAAGTGAGGTGACAAAAATCACCTCCGTGAAGTGAGATTGCCAGTGAAGTGAGATTGAGAATAGGACAAGTGATATGTGGGAGTTTTCCAGCTCAAAAATTTCTTCTTCTCTTCTTCTTTTCCATTGGCCGCAGCTCAAAAATTTGAAAGTTCCAGAGAGCCGACTTTCCCAAGAAAAAAAAAAAAGATTCGCCTTGTTACTGGAAAACAAATCCCATATACATTACCGCTAGTTCACAAATCAATCGATTTTTAAACTTCCCTATCTTCGTGAAATCATTTCACCGTTCAAACTGGTCGTGAAATAATTCCTCGCGAAACGTCGCTTTTTCCGTTTTTACTTCACTCATATGACACTCATAATAACCCAGATTTCACGGCAGATGTCACTTTGCGACGTTTTTCTCACTTACGTGAGTCCCGTAATAGGACTTTATTCACTTCATTCTGATTTCACCGTGAAGTGACTCCCGTAATAAGCACCATTGCTTTGAATATAACACATCAAATTTGATGAAATTTTCACAGCAGATGCATCCTAAGTTGTAGTTTACGAAAATAGTTTTTTTGGAGAAAAAAATATTATGTCAATAGTAAATATTTAAAACAATATGTTGAAAATCTATGTTCTGGGGCACTGAAAAATCAGAAAAGCATCACAAGTATTTGTGACGAAATTTCGAAATTTCCCTGAAAATTTCGCGGTAGTATTATTTTTTGATCAATAGATATGGGCTTTCAAAGTTGGTGCCGCAACGGATTTTCAAGCGAGGTGAGGTGTTAACATAAATCAAAAACTAAGTTTGTAATGGTCTAATTATGTAGTGTAAATTGACACAGTAGATCGCTGGATCGTTATTCGTATAAGCTCTCATTTTTCACCAAGTGAACTGTAGTATTAGTGGAGTGAGAAAGAAAGCGGCAACGCTGAGAAGGACTGGTTTCATAACGTTGAAATGGATTTGGGTTGTGTTCTTTTTCTTTCTATGAGCTTTATGCGCATCAGAAAGCCTTTTTAGCATCAGCTGTTCTTGTTGATGCTGCTCGCAATAATACCATGGTCTACAGGACAGATGGATATCAGAAGTTAAGGATTGATATTGGTGTTGATTAGAGTGGCCATTTTTGTAACATCATGCGATTTCGACGAGCGCCGGGCGGAAAAAGTTTCCTTTTTACTCCAAAAATGAGCAATGAAAATTTGAAGTTGATCCGAGTTCATTTAATGGACCCAGAACACGCTTATATATATAAAAAAAAGATTCTCATAAGAACTGTTGTTTTTTATCTCTTTTTGAAGTTTTTTTGCCTTAGTTTCTTAGAATAGTTGTGTATTTTGCGTCAAAATACTCTTCAATTATAAAATCATATCATTAGGGACATTCACATATTACATAACGCTAAGTTATAGCAATTTTGAACACCTCCCACCCCTGAATACCGCAATTTTGCATGGGGGCCTCGCACAATGGAGCTCTTCGTTAAATATCCCCTTCTTAGTACGTTACGTAATAAATGAATGACCTCTCATGTTCGTTAGAGGTTTTGAAACTGCCATTCAGTGATTATATCCTTAATCGTACGTTGCTGCAATGCAACTGCGTGAAGCGAACCGTCACAATCGGATTGGTGAAGCAAAATTATTAAAATTATCAAGAACTTTTTGTATGGATTTAATGTTATTTTTAGTATTATTATTATTATTATTATTTTCTATGAAACAGTTCAGCACTAGTGATCTGAATGCACTAAGACGGTGAATTTTATCAAATACGGTCGGTAGATTTCCTGTTGATCGAATAGCAATTCTCATGAGTTTCGATGAAAGTGCAAAGTTCTTGGGCGCGCTTAAAATTGATTCAAGCTACGGCAAAAATACCGCCTAAGAAGTTCATAATACGCCAGTGGATTGAAATAATGCGGAAAAGTTTCGAAAACTATCCAATATCTCCATACAATTTTCATATAAATCGATTTCTCAAATATAAGCGCTTTGTTGGTCCATTAAATAAACTCCGATAAACTTCAAATTTTCGTGGCTTATTGTAGAGGTCAAAAGGAAACTTTTCCAGTCCGGCGCTTATTAAGATCGATAGTTTCAAAAACGGCCATATAAAATATGGCCACTCTAGTGTTGATGCTATTTTACATGCGGTGCCAAGTGGGGTTTAAAATCCACGTACGGTTGTGACTATGTTAACGTACCCACTTTTTCTTTCATTCGATTTGAACGGCAGCGGCCGAACGAGAGGGATTTTGTTTTTTTTTTTGGGATTTTGAGAAGCCGATTTTGGGATCCTCACGCTCAACCACTGTCTCGTATTCACAGTGGGATAACATCGGTAGGAGAATGTGTATTTAGCAAATGGATTGGGCCATTCCGCTAATTCGCTAATCACTAACTAGCGACGCTAACATTCAGTTAGCGGTTTGGCGATTTCGCTAATTTTTGAACTGGTTAGTGAAACTGTTCTCAATGGCGTACGCGAACTGCTTCGAAAGATGAACATACTTTACTGTGAGAGTTACTTTTGAAACGTAAGTTTCATTCAAACAACGTTCAATTGTCTTGATTGTCTAGATCTCCTCTCTTTACGACTCAAGTGCATGTCAGTCTTTTTACCCTAGAATGGAGTTCCAGTTATTGTACAAGCCACAGGAGCATTTTTAAGAACAAGCTCATGGTCTAGATTGAATTTTCGACACACCAGGATCTAAATTTTTTAAATCTAAACTACAATGCGCTTGGAATTATGACAACTTTGGTTCTACTTTTTCGATTCAGATAATAATTGAATTTTAATGATAACATTCCTGAAAGTATCTATTTTTAATGAAGGCTGAATAACTTTTGTTACTTCTTATTTTTACAAAATCAAGTATGAGCAAAGTTTTGTGAACCTCTAATAGTAAATAGCTCTAAAAATCAATTGTTTTCACTTGGTTTACCAAAAAATATCCAAGTGGTTCAAATCTTACAAAACACGAGTAATAAATATAGCGATATGACTATTTACATATTAATAAGTTAGCGATTAGCGAAAGTTTCGCTAATGTGGGTTTGGCGTTTAGCATTCAGCGATTATCGAGCTAAATTTTCTGGTTAGCGACTTAGCAATTATTGTCGCTAAATTTTCGGTTAGCGGTGCCGACCACTGTTCATTAGGGTCTATACTCGAACAGGTAAAATTGAATTATGCTGTTTGCCCCAACAAGTGGGACACTATAAATCTTCAAACACGCTAGACAGACAGAATTGGCAGTTTTACAATATAGTTAAAAAATATCATAGCGCGCGACAAGAATCTAATCGCATCGCCTTTTGTAGTAAGTTCTGACCGGACGGTTACGAACATTCTACACAGTTGTATATTTTTGTTTTATGATTTTAGGAGCTTTTGAACAAACTTTGACTCACCTAAACATTTTTATTTGGTTATGTTGAAACCTTGTCGGTTGGCGTGAGAATAAAGCTTGACAACTAAATTTTAATTGCGATTGTTTTGATATTTTAGAAATAAACTAAGAATCCCTTTTTTGTTTAATAATCGTTTTTCTAAGTTTTCAGGCTATGAATGCATGAATGATTTGACAGTTTTTGTACTTAGTAGGCGTGTTAGTTATTTATTTCAAAGGTAAGAGGTTATTGGTGTGAAACACTATGTTTATGTGCGTTCGTTTGTTTTTGAAAAGAGCTAGCTTCGCGTGCAACATCGTTCGATCTCGACAATCACCATGGAGACATAAAAACAAAACTCCGTCTTTTTGCCGCAGTCGTAAAGATTTGGAAATATCGGTCTGACCGTTTAGCCGGAGATTGTTCACCCTTTGCTTTTATGTGTAGCAAATCGGAGCAGGTTTCGTTCGGTCGATAAATATCGTGATTAATCTAACGACTATACGCATTATTATTTACCTTCGTTTCATTTACCTTCGTCATGACTAATGAGTTGACTTCGCGCACAGCATTGTTTGATTCGTCACTCACCTTGGTGACCAAACCCTACCTTTCCGTCACAGTCGTGGAGATGCAGAGGTAAACTCGGTTTCCGATAATAACAACTGTGACGCCTTATTAACGTTTTCTTCACCCTAACGTCTGTAAGGATGAGGCCGGCGCCATTATGGTCTCTACACAGCGGAAGCTACTGAATTGTTGTACATTGAAGATGATAATCTAATTCCAAGAAGCCATGTGTGTGGTTCTTTGTACAACTCCACTAGCTCAGATCCATCACGGAGAAGCAACTACAAAATGTGCAGTCTGCAAGTTCAAGCTCAAGTGAGAATCGCGGAATAAGTTAGGGTCAAAATACGAAGAAATGCGTGCACACTGACCTTCCGAACAACTTTCCTGAAGACCTCTCTAGGAGGTTCTAATCGTTACAGAAGTTTATACTGAAATACGAGGAATCGTCCGGACTGAACTGTTCATCAACTTGAAACCCCTAAGCTTGTCAGCAATATTGCTGAAGACCATAGTTTTCTAGTAGGTCGGAATCGTGGGTATGTTAAGGTCATTTCTTACTGATTAGCGCACGGAATGATAGAATTCTGAACTATCCACCATCCAGAAGCCCTTTACCTTTTGAACAAGTTTGCTGAAGATCGCAACTTTCTAGGTTGTCGGAAATTCGAGATATCCGTCTGTTTCAGCTAAGCTTTATTGGGAGTGATACAATATTCGAACTGAAAGCGATTTAAAACTTATGGTGGGTAGTGCACATCTCCGATTTTAATATACTTCATGTATTAAAGTAACTTCGATATGATGCAAGATGTTTTGAAGTAAGGAGGTAGGCATTTGCAACAGTGCTCTGATCTATGCTGGTACTTGCTCCTAATTCTGGAACCGGGATGACGCCTTGAACCGAAAATTGTTATCAGACGCCTTTTTTTCTGAAAAACGGAAAACACCCAATTGTCGGTATTTCCCCAAGCAAATAACACGTTGTGTGTACCTTCTACCAGAACATGCTTACAAACAATCTATCAAACTAATTTTCTAAATAGTCAAAACAATCCTAACCAGTATGATTGTACCTGTACTACGCTTGTAAATCATTGAAAGTCATCATTAATTAGCAAAATATAATAGGAACTGAAGGAAATATCTACAAGAAGATTATAATCGTCAAATCGAAAATTATGTCAAATCTGCGTAAACACGACATTAAAAAGAAGCAATTTTCCGTCTGTATTATACTAAACCTTATATTTAGAAAGTTGTTGTATATTTTTCTTGAGTACTGATGGCATAGCAATTGGTATGCTATGGCTTCTCACTAACGATCAATAAATTTGTACGTTTTCGGAGTCAAATCTTTATATATTTTTCTCAGGTCGCAAAGGATAAATAAGATGCTCATAATGCAAGAGCAAGAACACCCAACAATGCTAAGTTCATAGTTCCCAAGGCATTGACTTCATTATGAATCTAAAATTTCCATTAGCGGAATTGTTTTTTAATCATAGATTTAATTTCATTCGTCAAATGACGTCTGGGAACGCAAACCGATGCTACCCTTAGGAGCTTAGCCCCCGAGCATTCCATCATCTGCCACGAGTGGTGTGTCATTAGCAGAAACGACGGAGCGCCAACACGTTAATTCAATTTTATTTCACATTTCTCATCCCACGAAGTGCAACAGGGCGGCAATGATGAGAGGCTGAGGAAAACCAATAACCTTGTGTTACGTTGCCGGGTTCAAAAGCTGCTGCCGGGTGGAAAACTGATCTTTTTAAGTGGTTTCGCGCAAGTATTTGCTATCATTCAGAAACGTCCAGTGAAATCAACAGAAGAGTGGAGAACGGTGTCAAGTTTCCTGTTGGAAGAACGCCCGCGGAATGCGAAAAACATTTCCTAGATAACGCTTCATCCTGTCTCTCCGTTTCTTCGGTTTCGCTATCGAACAACTAACAATTATAAGTTGTTTTCGAGATCTCATCGGAACACTCGTGCGGATTTTTGTGGTTGAACAAAAAAAACTAACAAATATTTCATGGTTCAATGTGCACTCGTGCGTGCTTGCAGCCAAATAAGCTGAAAAAAAGGTAAAGCCAGGATGACGTACCTAGCATTATATTCCGTTTGTTTCCCCTCCCTGCTGACGACTGACGACCTTGTCTTTGGGATCTGACCGCACGTGGGCCGGGGCTGAGTGCGGTGAAATCCAAGGAAAATAAAATTCCACTCCAAATCCCCGTTGGCTCCGTCGAAAGCAATAAGAAAATGCGAAAGGAACAATTGCTACTACCGGATGCTGATATGGAAAGCTTTTTCTTGCGGCTGCCATTTCCCGGCGGATTACGTGGTGTCGAATGTCGGTTAAATGGTATTCACCGTTTTTCCGCACTAGACGCTGCCGCAGAGGAAGCACAACCACGGACCTAAGACAATGTTTCAAGAGGAATCACCGAAGCTGGCAGCTTTTGCCGTTGTCGTTGTTTCGGAACGCGACAGCAGAACGGTGAAGAATGTGACGGGAGAGTTTTCAAGTTAGATTATCTTCAAGTTTTATGCTTGATTGCAATGCTATTCTGCTTATTATAGGTGCATTTCTTTTTATATTTTGTCGTGTTGTCCAAATTATTATTCAATATATTGATTGATTAGACACCAATATCGTCAAAAAAGCCCAAAATGTCACTGTCATCAATATTTTATTAAAAGCACAGGTGTGTCTTGACAGAATTAATTTGGGGTATTTGACCGAATTCTATAAACCAGGCAAGGCTTCCAATATTGAGTACATTGCCGGTGCATTTTTGCGATTAACAAAATCTCGTCGAGATAAAACACGAACTCATGCTGTTGAGAATTCGATTTCTGCTTGTTCTTTCTGTCGCTGCTATTCCATCAGCCGCCAGGCATCTAAAATTGGTTTAATGCTAATATCGTTAGCTGTCGTCATTTCAGTACCAGGGTATGCATATCAAAAACCATGTTATATTACTGTTTCCGACAGATTCACGACACGGTCATTCAAATATGGCCTGTCTGTCACAGTCACAAGCTAAGAGAATTTCAAATGTTATTTTACTTACGAGAAATTGAATGATTGACTTTCAAAATTGAATGCGAAAGAAGAGAAACAAATTTTTTTTCAGAAATCACTGAAAACTTCAACAGAAGTCATTCGTCTTGCCGACGTTTCATCCTCAGCAGTAGACCAGACAGGGAAGGCGGTTAACAGCATTCGCATTATCTTCATAAAAGCACGCCATACCGACACGGTGTAACCGCATCATCACGAGTATCCTGTAGTTTTACGTATATACATAGTCCTACGCTTCGTTCATAGCAGCTGTACGTCAAACTGTGTAATCATCTTGAGTATGCAGTCAAACCGCCTGAAGATGACGTGACGAGGGTCATGATTGGCTGCTGCTTGGTGTCGATTTCAGATACCACAGCGGGAAAAACATAACGGAAAGAATTCTCTACAGAGTACAGTTTACATAGAAAACTGCACCCACTCTAGCCGACGATGATTCAAATATTCTTATGAATATGCAGGAAAACTAAAATCATGAATGCAATAGCGGTGAATTCACCCTTCGAATTATCATAGTATGAATATCAAATTCTTACTGTGCGTCACGATAATACCGGATCAAGGCTCTTCACTTCACACAGACGGGGATGTGGCGAAGAAAATTGTTCAATTCACATAACAGTGTTTTAGAGATTGAGAAAACACCTGCACCGCATTCAACCGCATTTTGTTTTCTGTACGCAAATCTCATTGAAATGCAAGCAAAGGCACCGATCGAAAGTGCCAACAGGTATACGAACCGATATCCGAACTAAGCAAACACGGAGCTGGCTGTTCCCCCACACTCTCGGAACGAAAGCGGAAAGTCTATTCATTTTTTATTCAATTTCTGTATGTACATTGATTCGAGGGTAAACAGATGTTCATCATACTTTATCCCTTCATCATTTGGTGGCGCTTTCCCGTTTGGGGTTGGACTAGCAAACATCATCAACAATCTCTCTAGGTGTAGGCTCGGGGTTCTTGGGGTGATGCATTATTGGGATTACGTTGATGAAAACATAGACGCCTAAATTGGATGCTCATCATCACCTTCCAGTATGTGACCGGAAGAATTTGGGTACAATGCTGTATATATTTGTAGTTATTTGGGGTTATACCTTCTTAGTTTCATTACAAAGGGTTACAGAAACACATAAAGAAAATTAGCTACCGATCGTGTGCTAACATAACAGGAAACATTGGCGAAAGTGATTATAACAATTGCCAAAAAAGATCAAACATTAATGGAAAAAAACTTTTCCGAAAGCCTTTTCGTCAAAACTTAACAAATCAGTTTATTCAGGTTACTTACTTCTCGTAGTGCTCGCGTGATATGCCACAAAAAAAGATTTCAGTGATGTAACTCATTCCATTCCCCCCATCCGAAGAAGACACGCATCCCGCCGCAAGCCATTCAGATTGTAACCATTGAGCAACCGGCACTCTCGCGTTCTATTTTTTACCTCTGAAAGCGCAATCTTTCGTTCGTTCAGCTTGCAGCCCGAGCTGAACTGAAACTATGCCAGAAGCCCGCAGATAATAATTACTCAAAAGTGGCTCCCGACGCTCTATTGTGCTGCTCATTGCTCGAGTGACAACGCGATAACGTGATGAGTGCTTGCTTACCAAGCTGTCCTGTTGTTACAGTTTTCGTACACGCTAAGGTAATGGTGGAGTGTGGGGGAGGGTGCGCATGTTGAACACTAGAGAGCTTGTGCTTTGTCATGACTAGAAGCTGGGAAATTCACAATAGGCGAAAAGATTTTTCAACAACTTTTATCATTTTGCCGTTTCCAATCGCGGAAATGCATCGCGGTTGATATGTAGTGTATTATGTATAGGTGCTTTACAACAAAACTGAACGATTTCGCCCACTTTTACTGCTCCTGTAGTAGGCAACATGCATAACACAACGAAGTCGAGTCCACGTGGATATTACCCAGGAACAAGCAATGCTTCGTTTCAACGTCTCGTTTCCTTTGACCTGCCAGCGGCTGGCGTCGAGGCCGAAGCGTTCGAAATGTTTGCATGCGGCATCCATTACTGTAAGTCACCTCCTACTGCCACCCACAGGGGAGAAAAGGAGGAAATCACTACATGCAGCGATAGTAGTCGAACACAGCCTGGACACTTGTTTACGCTGTTGGTTATTCCTGTAATCGTTTCCGAAGATGGCTGGAGGAAAGGCATAAGCGGAAGCTGCACTGTTGTTGTAATTGAGTACCGTGTATTAATTGTATGTGGCAGCCGACGCTTTTCAACAGCAGTTTTACGCTTACGAGAGTTGGTGTAGGCTGAAGCTAAGTGCAACGGGTGCGTTAGTGCAAAGCCATCCAACTTCGATGCATTATGTAGGTAATGATCTTGTTGTAGAAGCGTTTGTTCAATGTATGGTACTTCAGTTTTGAATGATTCAATTCTTATGAGAGTGCAGCCGTGTACAGGTTTGCCTTTAGCGAGGAAGCTTAATTTTCGATCATTGGCAGGTGCATTAAAACTGTTTAGTTCTAAATAAATGTTTGAGTGGGTTTCCTAGAGCTTTGAATTAATATTTGGTTATCTGAGGTACAGCATTTTCAATCATTAGCGATCAGGAACTGCAAGTTTTTATCATGTATAACTAAAGTTTCCAGTAAAATTTATCAATTAAGGTAAAAAAATGTGAGTAATTTAAGCTAACGCTAACAAATCAAAAGCATTATTAGTCTTCGAATCAACAACAAAAAACTTAAAATTATGCCCAAGACTGAAATATATAAATTCATCAAAGTGACATACTTGCAACAAAAAACAAAAAAAGAAAATACCAATTTTCGGCGGTACTCTTATATAGTTGATAAAATTCAAATATAAATACCAACATTTGAAAAAGTAGCACTTAAAATTTGAGAAAATTTTCAAACATTCATTTGATCAGTTTAATTGTTTCACCGAACAGACAAAGACGAAAAAACAAAAATAAGAATTGAAAATATAGGCAAACAGATTTCGTTGGAATCACAAAAATTTCAAATTCAGAATTCCTATATTACAAAATAAAATTCAAAATGTCATAACTCAAAACAGAATTCCAAGAAATTCATTGAGACACTGGGGCTTGGAATTACAGTTTTAAAATAAAAGTGCATATTGCTGGCTGCAAAAATATAATAAATACTACAAGGTATAGAGCCCTAGGAGTTGTAAGAAATGGTGACGTAGGACAAACATAAATAATGATTTGAACTCTTGTTTGACATAATTCACTACGCCCGTTATACACCGTGTATCTCACACAGGTATCCACTTGCTATCGTGTTAAGAACAAGAATGGAGTTGAATTTTCTACACGCAGTCTTTTGTATCGAGTTGAGCGTAGATTTTTGCAATGAAGGGGGAGAGCGACGCAGATTCGAGAAAAAGAAACGAAACAAAACACCTTCAATACTACTGAATTATTATCATGAGCACAAAAGGAGAATTTGTGCTTTTCAGAAGCAAAACTGAGTACAAAGAAACAATTGAACCGAAAAATTAAGCAGTAAATTTCTTGAAATGAGGGTTATATCTTGCATGAGCATGAGCATGAGCATGATTGACCGCCCGCGGTTGCTACTCCGTTATTGCCAGATCAGCTGAAATTACACAAAGAACCAACAGATGATGTTTGGGACCAACATGCATCCTCAATGTGTAAAAACAGGTGACCTAAATATTTATATTAGGCAATACCAGCGCCGGCCGCATCCGAATGCAGATCAAAGAAGAAGTTTGTATAGGAATATGTTGACGTGATACTCGCTTTATTGGAAGCCGAGAACACCTCTGCACTTCCACGAGAAATCACTGGGATATTGGAGAAAGGGAAAGGTATACAGCAGGGTTCGTTTTGGTAAACGATGCGCTATATTCGAATGTCGGGTTCTTCAGAACAAGTGCCGCACCTACAAGTTTATTACATCCGCCACGTTATTCATAATGTGATTCGAACTTATTTAGTTTGATAATGTAACACCGGAACAATAAAACGTACGCGAGGATACAGGACCTTTGACTAAACCGAGACCACTTAAAATTACCGTATATCTCCTCGTAAGGTGGTCCTCTTTATACCTAAAACTATTGCGCGTTGTTGATCTATCTGTAGATAATACGACCTCATGGAAGGTATCGACGCGGAGGTTGAAATGATATTTATCGATTGAACGAAATCTACTTCGATTTGCGATGTCTTAATTTAGATGCAACGCGCGAGCAGTCTCCGGCTCAACGTTGATGAAGATCAGAAAGATATGATGAAATACCTAGGTTGACTTCGCGAAATCACCTGACGCCGGAAGTCCATATATAAGCAAAACCCGCCCGGGCTGAATACGCGTTTACACCGAAGCGTTACGAACAACCGTTTTAATCCCGCCGGCCGACACGGACGCGCAGGAACTCGGCGTTTACGTCGATTATCTCTTAACGATGTACGAGTTGCCTAATAAATATGAAAATTGGCAAAGTTCCATGCATCCAAAGCCTCAACAAATTAAAAAATGCAAATATTCATATTAGCCAGAATATATTTTTAAATTTGTTGACAAAGTGTCGAACTAGTCATAAATATAACATATTATGTAAAACAACTGGTCAAAAGCTAGAACAATAAAAAAATCAAAGCATATGATTCCGGAGAAACACATACTCCAAAACAAAACTTGTTACTGAAACCCTGTGAGAAATATACCGCGCACAAAATTTCAATGATGAAATCAAAATCTCGCTGTATCTGTTTTCTCACAAAAAGTAAAACTAGAAACAAGCACCAAAATATCACTTTACAATACAGACAAGACAAACCGTATACTTAGCTTTCATATCTTCATTTTCCAGTTGTTTTCATCGTTTTTGAACTTTTCTTTAAATGGCAGTACAGTGGCAACATGCATGTATGCCTTCACACACTCGTTTAATCCATAGAACATTTCATTCGTTGAAAAGAGATAGCACATAAACACTGTAAACGGCGATGCGTGGTTTTGATCTTATTGGCAAATTTTCAATTCAAGTTTAATTAGATACAGGCCAAATATAATTTGCACTATGCCAACGGATAAACTCCTAATGAGCATTCTGTCACTATAAAACTATGTGGAGCAGCTGCTCGAAAAACACTATTCTTATTGTATGCAATAACACCACACACTCCACACTTTCAAACCGTCGCCAAGACAGCGATAGAAAAAAAAAAAAACAAGAAAAAATAAACACTTCGGTGAATCTAAAAAGCAACGCAATGATATTCAATTTTCACAATTAAATTCACTATTTTTGTGGAACTTCACACTTTTCGCACTCAGCACATTGCAATAGAACACCTGTATGTATGTTTAACAATTCTTTAAGTGTAAAATAACCGAAAATCACCAAATAATATGATGATTTCAAAGCAGGAACCAGCTGGCCAATCTTGATCACCTTGAAATGAGGGTTATATCTTGCTGCGATAAACTATTCATTCATAGTTCTGAAAAGAACTGATTTCATAATTTTCAACTAGGTGCTACAGAATGCTGATGATCGCACCACCGGTGGCATCGAATATTTTGCTTGGCCACACATAATAAATTTGCTCTCCGCTCTGCTCTCCGGTAGCTGAGCCAGCGAAATATCCTGCAGCATACGATGGTACCTGTTGCTGTCGTATGCAAGATTAAGGTTAGGTGTTCCGCAGTGCCTGAAAATTGACTCATACGCAGCTCTCGTTTCCTAATGCAGCCATACTCCACTCGCTACCGTGTGACGAATAAGAACGAAGCTGAATTTTTCACACGCAGTCTCAGTATCGAGTTGAGCGTAGAGTTTTGCGTTGCGGGCGTAGCCACGCAGTCTCGAGAAAGAGAAACGGAACAAAACACTTTGTTGAGTCAGAATATGAAGTTTCTTCCGTCCATGTTATTGTTATCTGTGCTCGGGAAGCACAGCAATAGCGAGGAAAATGTATGGGAAAGCTTGACCTTGGAACTTTGCACCTATTTTCACAATTAAGTAGTAAAGCAACAATGTAAAACATTATACCAAACAATTGTCACCAAAAAATTCTATCTATCCACCGACACCTAAATGACTAAGATGCATTAAGTCGTTCCCTTGCTATACTCGTTTGAAATCTGACGCGCCAGTTTCATTTTCAACTTCACAAAATGTAATCTAAAATAGAAAACAAAGACGTACCCCTACGTCAAAACAGTGCACAGTAATTACTTGAAATAACTAAGTGATAAATATTCATTAACGAATTCTCTGTTCCTACCATTTTGTCATTAATTTTGGTTCCCTTGTATAATCTTTTAATTCATTTATCTCAACTTGCGTAGTTTTTCAATTTGTGTAACTGGTTTTTAATTCGTTTTAATTTTTGTCGTATTTTAATTTTGTAATAATTTTCATTGTTTTTTCAAATTATTTGTTTGTGAAATCGATATGCTTCTCATTTGTTACTTTTTTGGAGCCAATGTTTAGCTATCTTTTATTGCTCCTTGTCAAACTTCTCTTGTAAGTTTTTATGTGTCGTTTTTTTATTTTTGTTTCCTTGGTGTTACATTCCGATTCGGAACTCGACTTTCTAGGGGACAATTGCGGGGCCAGAGCTATGATTCTATTGACACTTCCAAGCCGAGACTCGAACCTATGAGGACTGGCTTGTTAGGTCAGCATCGTACCTCGAGACCAGCTGGGAGAGTTATTTGTACATTTGAGTTTAATATCAGATGCGCAACTAAGTTCTCACTTTTTGTCAATAGATGGCGATGTCAGTTAGTACTGGTTGGTTTTGGCATATAAGTCATTCCATCTCAAAAAATGCCATTTTCTATCAAAAAATCTATTCTGTTTTAACTATGGCTTCAATTGAATTAAGTCAAGAAATGTACTGAAACGATATTTTTGAAAAAAAAAAAAAATAGTGAAAGCATTCGAAAAATATCAATTTCAAGCGGTAGTATTGCTCGATATGGTTTTTGCATTAAAAGATTTTAATGAAAACGCCGGGGGAGTGTCAGTTCAATTGGTTGCATGCCAATGGTTTGCTCCCCGAGTACAATTTTGAAAAAAGATGTACAAAAAACCTATGGTAAGGACCTCAAAGTAGTACTGCAAGTTTTTTGTCGAATGCCTAATGTGTGAGAGCCCACTTCAGGCATAAGAGTTAGAGCATTGCATCATTCGACAAGCTTCTAGTACTGCTTAGGGACTACAAGTTTGTCGTACACCGTTTCTCAAAACTGTACTTGTGGAACGAGCTAACGGGACACAGCAAAAAAGCACCCCAAAGATGAATATGCAACCTTAATCTTTGATGTGACAATATTATTGTATTTGTGATAAAGTTTTACAGGAAAACACTTATCTTTCAGAGACATTATGAGTAAAGCTCCAGTTATAGTTTAAAAAAAATGACCAAATTTACTGATAAATTTGAAATATAAATTTGAAAATGGTTAATGTCCATGGTTCATACAATTTTTTTAGAATTTATATGGGCAGTTGTCCACGGAGAGGAGAGAGGGGTCAAAATCGTTGAAAATCTGTCCACGTGGTATGTGGATGCCCCTGAGTGTTTTTTCGAAAACACGATGAAATTATAAAATTCGAAATCAAAGTATATGCCGAGAAATAAGATTCAGTTCTTCAAATTCAAAAATTACATATCTGGCAACACTGTCGCTCAAAATAATTATTTTTCGATTTCCTAACTATTTTTTCTGAATAAAATTCCAGGAATGTCCATGGATTTAACATATCTGGAGATATAAAAAGTTGGAGAGGTTGTTTATAAGACACGACCGCAACGTCAACGTAGATCTACGACAGCCTGTTTAATATCTATATATTTTTGAAATAGGTTTGCAATACACTCGATTCGGGTTGATCAATTTAATTGTGTTACGCGGTAAATTCTCTTGATAATTCTTTTTTATCTTCCTTTGTAGAGAAGCCTTGACTTTGGATTGCCATTTACCAATGACACGGGATGATTCTAGTTGTCTTGTTATTTTCCGCTCCGCACACACTGCAAACAGGCAAACGAGACAATAATAACACACGTTCCCGTCCACTCACAGCTATTAACAGTGGCCGGAAGGCTAAAGGTAAACGCAACGCAACAAATTCGGAAAAAAATGTGGGGCATGCTTAGCTATGCTTTACAGTGCTGCGGTCCGCCGGTGGGTTTGTGTGGAACGCTGCGATCAAATAAGTCTTGATGGACGCACAGCTGATTTTCCAAAGAATGAAGAAAATCTTTTAGAAAATAACCAAGTTTCAAGCACTCGTAAGTGGCCAAGCTCTCAATGTTTTCGTTTTTTTTAATTTGTACTGTTATGTAAGTTGCCGTGAGACGAATTCTACGTTAAAAAAGCTAAGTTTCAAATATGAGCACCAAGAAACAAAATCTAAAATTTAGTGAAAGAGTTTGAAAGAGTTTTTCATTCAAAAAAATATGATACTCAAAAGTTCCTGTGTTTTGACCTGAAAAATTTTTTCAGCAGTATTGATTGTCCATCGTCATAATTGTAACTACAGACGGTTTTATGAACAGATACGCAAAGAGTGAGGTCGAAAACTCCAAGTGAACCGTCAAATCGAGGCTCCAAGTGTGCAAAGTAAACAAACTCATGCGTGTTACTTTTCGTACAGAATATGTGTTGCGATCAGTTTAAATTCTGTGAATCTCGTGCAATTATGGTTCCAACGAAAAATGTGTTCGTCATGCTCATGTTATGAGTGATGCATTGCAAATTATCAAAATTGTATGAACAAGCACTGAAACTCAGTACAAAGTTTCGAATTTTAATTACACTTTCTAGTGCGTATGAAAAGTCATGCGAAAATAAATGTGGTTGCCAGAATTGTTTAAAATAAAATATTAGCAAAGGGTTGCCATATTTACTGCTTTTCTCCTTGCGTATCTCTTTATAACACAGTCTCTAATTGTAACAGCGCTGTTGATCGTCCATCGACAGCGTTGTAATATTTGCTCGTTAGCATATATTTGACATTGCTGTTCCATTGCACTGAATTATGTCTTAAGATCAGCTCTCTGCCGAACATCTACCGGCACCAGTACTAAAATGTTGTTTCCCCTCAGCAGAAGCAGCAGGATGCAAAACGCGGAAATGCTGCAATTCTGCTATCTTCAACCATCCTGCATGAGATTTTGATGGCACCTTTTCCAAGCAGCAACACGATACAATGTACAATTTTGTTACCAACATGGTATGAGATTTAGTTTTCGTACAATATGCAACGTAAAATCTTTTTTAGTTTTGAGAATCTGATAGAATGAGCTAACATGAAAAAGGGTGGAGTATTTAAACCACGAAGTTCGTGATGGTTTTTTTACACACGCACTGACTAAACAACACATGCAGCATCTATGGTTGATGCCCATGAGACAGTATAAAAAATTGACAGCTCTATCAGTAGAACTTTAACCGTGATGGCGAAAACAGCGGAGCTACTCCGTTCAGAAGTGTGCGCGTTCAAAGAACGGTACCCCGCCGCGGCATAAACGGACATCGTGCGGCACTTTATGGACCCCGGATACGCCCGTTCCTTAGCGACAAGAAGCAAAGGATGCCGAAGAGGAAGACCGAGGAAAAAGTGGCTACATCGCTGCGTGCGCTTAGCCGGGTGGTCGGTGTAACCGGCCAAAACAGTCAAAAAATATCTGGCGAACATGTGCATACATGTCAAGAAGCGCCAGTCACGTCCACTGGTCTCAGCGCTGCAAGCAATGATGCAGCGGCAGCAGATGAACAAGACGGTCAAGTCAATTCGCGAATCGCGACGTGATGGTGGTGATGGATGACGAGGCTTATCTCAACCTGGATGACAACGACTGGCAGGGCGCTTCGTATTTTACTTCCTCCCCGAAGGAAGTGAGCTCTGAGGTGAAGTTCTTTCCACACACCAAGTTCCCCAAGAAGGTGCTACTGTGGCTGATAAACAAGGGATGTCAAAGGCGCTCGTCTTTCGCTCCGGACTGGCCGTGAACGGAGAAATTTATAGTACGAAGTCCCTGCAGCAAGTTGCGTCGTTCATCAAGGATATCAAGGGCGAAGAAGCGGTGTTCTGGCTAGATCTGGCGTCGGTCCACTACTCGAAGCGATCCTTGGAGGAGATGAAGCGGCTGAAAAGTGATACCCAAGACGGCGAACCCGCCCAACGTCAACAAGCTGCGTCTCATCGAAAATTTCTAGGCAAACCTGAAGCGTAAGGTCGACTCCAGCAGTTTTGTCGCGAAAACTGAGGAGGAACTGATAAATTGAACGAAGAAAAAACTCAAAGACATGCCTGAACGCGTGTTTTCGTCCACTTTGGTAAATGTTTCGGTTAACTGTCGTAATATAAAGACAATCAATTTTCAGTGATGAAGGTGATATAGGGTGGTCGGTATTACCGACTTTTCGAAAAACCGGTATTTCGGTATTCATAAAAATAAAAACCGGTAAAACCGGTAAAAAACCGGTATTTTTATTTTTTTCGGATTAATACAAACCAGGGGTGATTCGTGGATTTTGAACCTACTTTTCCAACTACAAAATTATTAAAATCATAGTTTGGAGTAGTAATGATGATTGTCCGCGAAAAACGCAAGTCATCCTCTCTGTACTATTTAAAAATAAAACTGAAAAATAATTAAATATATAGGGTGTCGAACGCCTCTGGCAGTGGTTTTCTTCGGCCGGTTTTCTGCCGCAGTTCTATGCAAAAACCTGCCGAAGTAAACCACTGCCGAAGACATTACCTACACAAATTTGGATTTGGAATTTATTTTTTGCTTAGCGTCTCAGGTTACATCTATGTATGGCCGTGTCGCTGCATAACCATGTTTTTGCATTTATGAGTACCTATGCTTCATTACAGTCCAGTTTTTTTTTTGTAAGATTTGGACCTCTGCGACCATTGTTTTGAACTCTTGTGGTATATGTTCCACATACAACACTGGATAAGTTCAACAGTGTTTGAAAATTTTCAATGAGAGAATCTAGTGATATGATTACGAAGAACATAAGTTCGAAACTCATGTTAACAAAAAAACATGCAGATTTTAATTTTTATTTTCATTCACATCGCAGAACTTAGTTTCAAATTAGTGAATAACTTTAAAATTCATAGAAAAACAACATTTTAAACTGTTGAGAATTTTTTGGATGAAATTCTTTATTGGTTTATTATTTCATCCTGTAAACACTTTGTATCAACAAAAACTGAATTCCTAATCCAAATTTATATTTATTTATTATTTTTTTAGTTTTTAAAAGACACAAAATGGATAATGACTTGAGTTTTTTCGCTGACATGATTGTGGTTACTGCCTAGTTTGAATTTCATAATTTGTAGTTAAACTGGTAGGTTCAAAACCCACAAGTTGGCTCTGTGAGTATGAGTGTGTAAAGAGATTAGTTGTTCGACTTAAAAAATAAATGTTTTGCATAATTGATATAAAGTTTTTTGACATATTATCGATACACATAAACACATCGTCTGAACTCATGCATATAAAGCAAAAAGATAGTTTTAATGTATGTAATTTAAAAAAACGGAAAAAGGAGTTTTGATATGCTTATTTAATAACGCTTAAAATAGTGTCGTAACAGCAGAAAAAATCACTTCGGGATAGAATCTCCGAAGATGTACTGAATATCTTGAACACAGCGTCAACGCCAACCTCTTTCAGCAACACTGATTTGATATTGAGGAGAGCCAGGTTTGGTAAATGGCTGAGCAGTGCTTTTTAACAGCACACCCGTACTAGCTGGAATAAAATAGACCCCAGTGCGGTTCAAGGCATAATACTCTATTCCTACCTCCACGTGTTACCGACTGTGATACGAGCAACCAAGGGAAAACCGGTAAACCGGTGGGAACTTGGTCGTATGCTGACAGGAAAGGGGTAGTTGTTCTCCTTACAGTGCAGCTTGTCTGAACCCCACAGGCTAGGGGCGGCTCAAACAGCGACTGATCCGGACCGAACGGCTGAACTATGAAATGCGGTGTCTCGCCAGCTACACCTATGGCGGCAGCCCCGTCGCGAGACTAGGCATCGCAGCCCTAGTAAGGCAGCATACTAAAATAAACATACTACGAAGAATCAAGAATTCAAAACAAACCGGAACAATAGGCAATGACCTAGCCGACGAAATAAGGACGACGATTAGAAGCTCGGTACATGTAACAGTAGATCACTCAACGCCCCGGATGTCGACTGGATTCCGCTGGATCAGCTAGAATCCCGCCACTTCGACATCGTTGCGCTCCAGGAGCTTTGCCTGAAAGGAGAGAAGGTACGGTGGATTTGTGACCGCAAGGCACAGTACCACCAAAGCGGTGGCACAACCAATGAGCTTGGTAGCGGTTTTATAGTGCTGTGCAGGATGCAGAGTCGTGTGATGAAGTGGCAGGCAATCAGCGACAGGTTGTGTTTGTTGAGAATAAAAGGCTGGTTCTACAACTACACTATTCCCAATGTGCACTGCCCTCACGAAGGAAGACCTGATGCAGAAAAAGAAACGTTCTACGCACAGCTGGAGTAACAAGATCGTCATTGGGGACATGAACGGAAGGAAAGACTTTTATAAGCCGGTGATCGGCCCGCACAGCCTGTACACCGTGACGAACGACAACGGCCAGCTATGCACCAACTTCGCAGCTTCCCACGGGCTGGCAGTCCAAAGTCCCTTTTTTCCTCGACCAACGTACAGCAAAACAATTGACCACGTCCTCATCGACGGCCCGTTCTTCACAGACATTACATACATACGCACCAAGCACAGTGCTGATCGGACATGACTACTTCAATACAAAAAACTACAAAACCCTGATATAACCGGTAGTCCTCTACGGAAGTCCTCTTGGTGTTTTCGAACGGAAGGTGCTGTGGACTATCTACGGTGGAGTACAAACGGACGACGGATAACGGCGACAGCGCATGAACCATTAGCTACAAGCGCTGCTTGGAGAGAACCCCATTGCGCACCTGGCGAAACACAAAAGGTTGCGGTGGGCCGATCACGTCGTAAGGATGCCGGACGACAACCCTATGAAATTACTTCTCTTCAGCAAACCCTACCGGCACCAGAAAGTAAGGGGCGCAGGAACTGGTGAAACACAGCTCAAAACCGAGTAAAATGGCGACAACTTCTTGATACAGCACGAGTTTCTACAGCTATTGTCTGGCTTGTAAGATGAGTAAGAGAGCTAGGCTTGAGAAACGATCCTGGGTGCAGAACTAGTTCTTAGCCAATGAATGACGACATCTCAATTTGTGTTGATTTTGATGCTCTGATAAGTAATATGGAATGTATTTATATTGAATACAATCATTCTCTGGAAAATTCTAGGGGGGGCTAAACACTTTCTAGAGGGGGTTGAAGCCCCCCCCTAGCCCCTCCGTAGTTGCGCCCATGACACAAATTGATAAATAGGTAAGAGTAAATTAATATTCAATGTTGCTTCTGTCTAAATGTATTTTTTATATACATCGTCATGTGATTTGTAACGCTTACCTGAGTGGATAGCATTCGTTAGCCTTACAATGATTTATGAATATTGTGACAATTTTTTTATAATTTAAAGAAAAATACCGAAAATACCGGTTATTTCGCCTCTCCAATACCGGTATTTCGGTATTGAAAAAAATATCGGTTTTACCGGTTTTTGTTTTACCGGTAAACCACCCTAAAGTGATATCAACCATGAAGCAGAAAAAAATCGACCACTTTCTGAGGAACCTATTCGAAAAAAGGGTACCTGTAAAAAGAAGAAAACGAAGTCAAAACAACAAATGGATATACAAATAACAATATTATCAGTACATCAATCAAGAACTCAAGTGGACACTCGAAAAAATGTTCAATGCTTAGAGATGGCGCTATAGTGGTAGTAGAATCGAAATTTCCACGAGCAACATATAAAGAAGGGTAACTAATAGCAGTTTTTCCGGTCATTAAGCAAAATGCTCGTTGAAATTTCGATTTTACTACCACTACCACTAAAGTGCCATCTCTTAGCGTTGAATGTCCCGTTCTACCATTAAAATGCATATGAAAAGGTCTACGGAGAGGAAAGAACAGTGCGAAATCTACAACCTATTTGCTACTTAACATTAATAAATTGCAAAAAGTAGTAGGTTAGAGGTCGGACCCAACTATCCGGACATAACATTAACATTTTCAAACACACTCTCTGTAAAAGTAACTTGACGAGTTTAAAAAAGTTTAATGGAAAATAAAACCTGGAATGATATCCAACAAATTAGCAAAAAAAAAAATAATTGAAAACAGTTGGACAAACTGGTGGTACCTGCTAGGAAATGACTTAATGATTTTTATTTTAAATTTCCATTTTCATTTTGAAAATTTTTCGTTTACATGCTATAGTGAATTTTTTTTAGACTATATAAAAAGGGTATATACCCTATGATTGCACGATGATTGATTCATAGTTCCGTTTTTTCGAAGCAGGTGATGTTTGAGCAAATCAGTTTTCCCGATTCTCTATTCTATGTTTTCTAATATTTTTAAGGCAACTGTTTGTTGTAAAACTGTTCTTATTAACTTTTTGATTTTGTGTTAAATTTAATCCTCAATAGGCCAAATTTCACTTATATTTTTTGCGATAAGTAAAACCCTCCGAAACCCATCTCGTGCGCACGGCTCTGCAGCGAAAGCACTACGTTGAGTGTGCTTCGCAAACTCGAAGAAAATTCCGTTCGATTATCTCGGCTGATGCCCGGATGTATCGAACATCGCTCGAGAGTGGACCCTTGACTCAAGTTATCTAAAATCAGTTATTTTCTGCTGCTGCTGTTGTTGCTTGCTTGTCTCCAATCTAAGTTCAATCCACCGCCAGATGCAGACCACCATATTGATTGACATAAGATGAGTGGTTGTCAGCTTTTCGAGAGTATGCCGACCTACTACCGTTCGTTGGCATGCTCGGAATTGTTTATGAGCCTTATCGCATCCGAAGAGTGAAGATTTCGTCGGTAAATATTTACCTCCAGGATCCAGCCAGCCAGCCAAACGGTCATGCTATGTTCTAGTCCGTATAGCATGCTGTCATCATCCTACACCGCCGGTCTGGATGCTATCGACTAGAGCATCAACATCAGCAGCAGCAGCAGTCCTGTGAGAGTAAACAAATCCGGTACTCGATGCTTACCTGTATGCCTTGTGCGAAGCTGTAGACGGACCAGAATTCCACAATGTCCCATACCGATGCAATCGCTCCCAAGAACACCACCGTTGACAGGACGATAAGGATCTGCCGGAGCAAGAAGAAAACGGTACAGAGAAAGAAAAAGAAAAATGTTAATTGATTGGCTTGCTTCCGGAGATAATTGTTAAATAGGAAAACGCTTCAAATGGTCTGCTGCTGGCATGCGATGGATTTATTGGAATCATTCACCGATACCGGGGTTTGTGTTTGCTATTCGATACCGGCAGGACAGAATCATCTGCTCACCTTAGTAAACCGAAAATCGATCGAACCGCGCTCCAAATACGGGCTCTGATTGCTTAAACTGGAATATATTTCAATCAATTTTGTTCGCATTATTTCGAGTACCGGGACGGGAAAATCAATCAATCCTAGCTACCATCCGGGCGATTCCAAGAATGTTTGTCAATTGCATTTAACATTCAACACCTCATCCGTGCGAAATTCGTTTTCTCGTGCTGTGTCGAAAATTCTTTTCATCTTCACGAGTCGATTTTGTCTTGTTCGTACAATGTACAAGGGAGGACAATTAATTCAGTTTGCACTTTGCAGAGCGGATGTTTCCTGAAGTGGAAAATTCCTAACATTTCAGTTTCTTTCGATCACAAAATGTGCGTAAGTTTGGCCTGGCTCATGTGGTACGAAAATGACTGACCAAACGTGTGGCAAACGAAGCGAGAAAATTGGTTCTTTCTTATATGATTTCACAATCTATCCTCCGATAATAAGGGAAAAGCAAGATTTTGCCAATGTACGAGTATAACATAGCTATATTGGACACTCAAGCTCGCACGGGACACACATCACTATTTTATTATCACCTTCTGTCAACGATTCCAATCTTCGTAACCGTCGCCGTCGTCGGACAAGTTGCATTGTCACAATGGGGGGGAATCGAGTACATACATACAGAATGTGCTCGCTAAATGAGGGAAGCAAAGAATGCCATTGAAACTCCTCTTCCCATGCAAGTTTGATTGGCTCATTGAGCGGAAAAGTACGTGTGGCAAACCGCACTATACACACACACGGATTAAAGGGGATGAGATGCTCTCGAAAGAGAAAGACCTCAGGACACCATCCAGCTGGACCAATCAGGTTGGAGTAGTTTAATCTCGTACGAGTTTGAATGTCTGCTGTTGGCGATCGATATACACAGACTAGGGATAAGATCGTCTTATGACCACTAGACAGTGCGAGTATAGGGGTAAATAATTACCTGTATTTGAGGTTCGATGGGGACGAAAAAAAGTTCTGCCGAGACTGTTTTTTTGCTCAGTTTGTTGCAAAGTGAGGGGAAATAGAATAATTTGCTCAGGTGTTAAAAGAGTTTACGCTAGATGCACAACTTGTTTTATATGTTGAGTGAATGTGGGAAACGTTTTTATTACGTTCACGCTTTCTTACGGAGGAATGGCTATAACAAGAGTTCATAAACGCCTTAAACCTGCTAATTACGTATCAATCAAGGTTGAGAACTGGTCACCACCACAGCTTTGTTAAAAGTGCAGGACAACATTCACAGGAATATGGACAAAAAAAGGCGTAGCTTTTCTGCTTTTTAATTATTTTTCGAATCTTTTGATAGGGTCCCTCACGCCGAATTACTGCGAAAACCATCAAATCAGTTCAGCTTTTCACGAGAGGTAGCTTACCTTATTGGGCCCTGCCCCTGTGATCGAACTCAAATAGTAGAAACGAATGTCCATGTTGTTTTCAACAAGATACTTTCAAACTGTTATTTTACAAGGATTAGTGAAACAACAAAAACAACGAAAGGTCCAAATTATTAATTATAATATAACGCTAAATAGATCTGTTATTGGGATGGTACACATTCAGTAATTGATCTCAAGTGGAGTCAATTGGTGCATACTTATTTGCGACTGCGATTTTTTATTCAAATAAGTGCCTAGTTCCACACTATCGCATGTCTAGTAACTATTCAGATTTTTGTCAGTATTTAAAGATAATCATAAACAGAAACCGTTTCAACATTTTCTATTTCTAGCGAAAACAACATTTTCTATTTCAGGTGAAAACAACCAAATATCAAAGCCATAAACATTCTGGCGATGAAATCTCTAAGCGCTGTAAGTATCATTCGTTAAAATTGTTTCGCCAAAGTTCTATCCCTGGTCCCAGGAAGAAACTTTATCGTAAAGAATCGACAACGGTGGCGACCTTCCTCCATTTAGAAAATGCAAGTCTAAAATGTTACAGTTCACAGCAGTAGCCACCCTCTCCCCTTCCTACCGAGTCGGGTTATTTATGAGCTCATAATTTCTATTTTACCACTTACAATACAGTGCACTACTGGGCATCCAAGCCGCACCGGTACCACAGTAAATGAGCGAAAATCACGCGAAGGACTAATTTGGACTTAGCCTCTTTGTTGTTGTACCACTGGAACGACCAGTAAGGCAAGTAAAAGAAGTCGTTTCGAGGAAGCGAAAAGGTCATATTTCAACACAAACACACATAACTACCGATGATAGTCACATAGATAATAGTTTCGGAACTCGGAGTCCGTATAGACACGGCAAGAATCGATACGACCGGCGCTCATAGGAGTATTTGACCCAAAAAGTTGGCCAAAAGTCCGACATACAAAATACACGATTTTCATTATTTTTAATTGATTTCAGTTAAAACATACCCCCATGCTATCCCAGAACCCTTTGGTGTCTTATCACATAAACCAAACTGTTATATTTCAAAGTTATTCCACAGTAAATTGATCAGTTTTAAAAATACGTGCTACTGCTCGGGTGGCGTAAAAAAATGAGAAATCTACAAGATAAGTAAAATGTTCTGCAATATTTAAAACGTTGAATGCATAAAATAATCATGGATTGTTAACGAAATAAGTGATTGTGAAAATCGACCGCGAAAAAGCCATAATATTGTGAAACTAATTTTATGATTTAGTAACCTTCCGGGCAAGTCCCGTCGAAGCTTTATTCATTGACAGAAAGATCAAAGCCTTCTGAAAATATACGAAAAGAAAAATCTTCCTCCTGGTTCCTCTTTTTTATTTTATTGACATTTTATTAAATGCAGATTTATACGGAAATTTCTAAATCTTTGTTTTATATCATGTGTAAAAATACACTAAAAAAATAGAGTAAGCGAATTTAAAGTAATATTTAATATATTGAGAGTCGTTTTAAATGGATCTCACCTTTTTTGTGTTTTTTTTCTCATATCATTTATTTGACACGGCACAAATACAATTTAATGTTTTACGGCGCCAATTATATATGAAGACTTAAAATCTTTAAGCAATTTTTTTATCCTCGCTGCCGACTACGAGCTGAAATTAAGTCTATCCTAAAACTAGGATGTATTTTCCAATCACTGTTTTGTAGTTTGATGGTCGTCTGATGCTCTTTGAATGGCCATGAATATGCAGCATGTATGGATTGGTTCTGCTGAGCCACGATGTCATGAGCTGGAAGAGGGGCTTGTAATTCTCGGGTCCTGAAGGTATTGTGCGGGGGCTAGTGGCTGGTTATGGTTCGTTGTTGTTGTTCGCTGGTGTTCAAGTGGCCTATGGTATGTGCCGCTGAGCCAAGATATCACTGAAGGCCTCGGGTTCTCAGGTCCTGGTGAATTCGTGTGGGGTGCAGTTGTTGATTCCAAAACCTCTGCTTAAGGTTCAAACGTGTTCTTGTCGTTTTGTTGGGTGTAGACGGAGAAAAACGGGACTAGACTGGGGCATGGATGGATTTTAGGAAAATGTATATAAGGGTCATGTAGGGTATGTCACGGCTCGCCAAGACATCACGAACAGGAACAGCTGGCCGTCTACCTCCGGCCTGAAGGGAAGCTACTAATTTAGACCTGGCGTCACGGTGGACAGGGCATGACCAAACAACGTGCTCTATGTCATGATAACCTTCACCACAGGTACAGATACCACTTTCCCCGAGCCCAATACGACGGAGATGCGCATCAAATCTATAGTGATTGGACATAAGCCGAGACATCACGCAAATGAAATCTCGACCTACATCCAACCCCTTGAACCACGGATTCGTCGATACCTTGGGTATAATGGAATGTAACCACCTTCCCAGTTCCCCTCTGGTCCAAGAATTTTGCCAACTGATGATCGTATTCTGACGTACAAATGCGAAAAATTCATTAAAAGCAATTGGTCTTTCATAAATTTCACCGTTTGATGCGCCCACCTTAGCCAAAGAGTCCGCTTTCTCATTGCCCGGTATCGAGCAGTGAGAAGGGACCCACGCTAAGGTAATCTGAAACGATTTTTCGGATAAAGCACTCAGATGTTCCCGTATTTTCCTCAGGAAATACGGAGAGTGATTAACATCTTTCATCGATCGGAGAGCCTCAATAGAATTGAGACTGTACGTAAAGATGAACTAATGGTCCGTGGGCATTTTTTCGATAAGCCCTAGGGTGTACTGAATAGCAGCTAATTCTGCGACGTAGAAAGAAGCAGGATTATCGAGCTTATGGGAGACGGTTAAATCGTTATTGAAAATACCGAAGCCAGTTAACCCATCAAGAAGTGATCCGTCAGTGTAGAACATATTGTCGCAGTTGATGTTTCGATATTTATTGGAAAAAATTTTGGGGATCTGCTGCACGCGTAAATGATCCGGGATTCCACGAGTTTCTTCTATCATGGATGTATCGAAAAACACAGTAGAATCAGAAGTATTTGATAAGTCGACACGATTTGGAATATTCGGAGAAGGGTTTATATTTTGTGACATGTGATTGAAATACAATGTCATAAAACGGGTTTGAGAATTAAGTTCGATTAACTTTTCAAAATTTTCAATCACAGGACGGTTCAAGACCTCACATTTGATACGAATACGAGAAGACAGGCTCCAGAAGCGGTTTTTCAATGGTAGAACTCCAGCTAAGACCTCCAAACTCATCGTATGGGTCGATTGCATGCAACCTAAGGCGATACGCAAACAACGATATTGTATTCGCTCCAGTTTGATCAAATGTGTGTTTGCTGCGGAGCGGGAGCAGAAACACCCGTACTCAATTACCGACAATATGGTTGTTTGGTAAAGCCTTATAAGGTCTACCGGGTGTGCTCCCCACCATGATCCGGTTATTGTACGAAGAAAATTCACTCTTTGTTGGCTTTTTTTCATCAGATATCTAATGTGACAACCCCAGGTGCCTTTAGAGTCGAACCAGACACCAAGATACTTGTGTACCAAAACCTGAGAAATCGTTTTACCCAATAATTGTGGCTGGAGCTGAGCAGGTTCATGCTTCCTAGAAAAAACTACTATCTCAGTCTTCTCCGGAGAGAATTCGATACCTAGCTGTAGAGCCCAAGCAGACAAATTGTCCAAGGTATCTTGCAATGGTCCTTGCAAATCGGCAGCTTTGGCTCCTGTAACAGAAACCACGCTGTCGTCTGCAAGTTGTCTTATCGTGCATGAATTTGCCAGACATTCGTCGATGTCATTTACATAAAAATAGTAAAGAAGGGGGCTTAAACATGAGCCCTGGGGAAGACCCATGTAGCTAATTCGAAAAGTTGCCAAATCGCCATGCGTGAAATGCATGTGCTTATCGAACAACAAATTGTGCAAAAAATTGTTCGAAATTGGAGAAAATCCTTGTCGGTGAAGTTTGCCCGAAAGAATGTCAATAGAAACGGAATCAAAAGCCCCCTTAATGTCCAAGAACGCAGACGCCATTTGTTCTTTGCGAGCATACGCCAGCTGGATATCTGTTGAAAGCAACGCAAGACAATCATTCGTCCCTTTGGCACGGCGGAAACCAAATTGAGTATCTGACAGTAGACCATTTGATTCGACCCAATGGTCTAAACGACGGAGTATCATTTTCTCCATCAATTTCCGGATACAGGATAGCATTGCAATCGGCCTATAGGAGTTGTGATCAGAGGCTGGTTTTCCCGGTTTTTGGATGGCGATCACCCTCACTTGCCTCCAATCCTGCGGTACAATATTTTGCTCCAGGAACTTATTGAACAAGTTCAACAAGCACCTCTTGGCATTGCCGGGTAGATTCTTCAACAAGTTGAATTTGATTCTATCTAACCCAGGCGCGTTATTGTTACAAGATAGGAGGGCAATTGAAAATTCTGCCATCGTAAAAGGTGATTCTATCGCGTCGTGGCCCTGAGACGCATCGCGAACAAAGTTTTGCGCAGGAACAGAGTCCGGACATACTTTCCTGGTAAAATCAAATATCCACCTACTTGAAGACTCTTCGCTTTCGTTGACCGTTACGCGATTCCGCATTCTTCGGGCTGTGTTCCAAAGACTGCTCATCGATGTCTCCCTCGACGTCTCGTTCACGAACCGACGCCAATATCCGCGTTTCTTTGCTTTAGCCAAGCTTTTAAGCTTGGTATCAAGCTCCGAATACCGTAAATAGTCGCCAGGTATACCTCCCTTCTGGTAGGCCAAAAACGCGTCGGATCTTTGCGTGTAGACACCGGAGCACTCTTGGTCCCACCACGGAGTGGGAGGCCGTTCTTTGATCGTTACGCCGGGATATTTCTTCGTTTGAGCTTGCAACGCGGCGTCTAGAATCAAGCCCGCGAAGAGGTTGTATTCTTCAAGTGGTGGATGATGTTGAATCGAATCGACAGCTTCTGAAACCATTTCCTCGTATAACTTCCAATCAACATTCCGTGTGAGGTCATACGGAATGTCAATTGGCCGCATGCGAGTTGACCCGTTATTAATTGAAATAAGAATAGGCAAATGGTCGCTACCGTGAGGATCGAGGATAACCTTCCATGTGCAATCCAACCGTAGCGACGTCGAACATAAAGAGAGATCCAAAGCGCTTGGGCGCGCTGGAGGTTTCGGGACACGTGTCATTTAACCGTTGCTTAGAATAGTCATGTCGAAGTTATCGCAAAGGTTATAAATTAAAGAGGAGCGGTTATCATTAGAAGGAGAACCCCAAGCCACGCCATGAGAGTTAAAGTCTCCCAAAATCAAGCGTGGCAAGGGAAGAAGTTCTATTAAATCAAAGAGCAGCCGTTGCCCAACCTGTGTTCTGGGAGGAATATATATTGAGGCAATACAAAGCTCTTTACCTTGTATTGTCATTTGACATGCGACAGCTTCGATGCCTGGAATCGAGGGGAGGTTAATACGATAGAAAGAATAGCACTTCTTAATCCCTAAAAGTACTCCTCCATATGGGGTGTCTCGATCAAGGCGAATAATATTAAAATCATGGAAGTTTAGATCAGTATTCGAAGTTAGCCAAGTTTCACAAAGGGAAAATGCATTGCATTTGTTTTTATTTATCAAAACTTTAAACGAATCAATTTTTGGTAAAATACTTCTACAATTCCACTGTAAGACAGAGATAGAATCCTTCACATAAGCAGATGAATTAGGCATCGAAGGATACGATCGCTGTAAGGAGGGGCCATTGCGCAGTCAACTGCTTCAAAAATGTTCTAACTGTTGGGAGGAACGCTGTAAGAAAATCTTTTATTGGATCGGCTACATTGAAAGTTTCAAAAATTCAGTCCACAATGTCAGAAAATTTCACCAGTCCTGCATTTGATATTTCAACTGGATGTGCAAAAGGAACAACTGGGGTTTTAGATGTTCCTGGCAGTGCTGGGAACTCCTTCTGGGACTTTAAATTTGCAAGCCCAGGAGGGGTTTGCTTTGGGTTTTCCGCTGCACTTTTAGGTTTGTTTGTACCATTCATTTCACTCTTAGGACCTTTTCGGGGAAGTTTAGGAGAGGAAATATTTTTCCTCTTTCTAGACTCCCCAGGATTGGCATAAGATGTTCTAGCTGGTGAATCGTCAGGTTTCATCAGAGGACAACAGATCAAAGAGGTTCGAAGTAACGGGAGAAGTGGTAACGGTCTTCTTCAGCATGTCAGCGTAGGAACGCTTTGAACGCTCTTTGAGAGACCGTTTTATTTTATCCCTGCGCTGCATGTACACCGCACATGTCGAGAGCTCATGCAGATTTTCCCCGCAGTGAATACACTTTACAGCGTCAACACTGCAAGAATTTTCCGCATGAGTCTCCCCACACTTGCCACAACGTGCCTTATTGCAGCAGTAGGCGGCTGTATGACCTAACTGCTTGCAATGAGTGCAGTTCATGACGCTGGGAACGTATAGCCTCACAGGGAGACGAACCCGGTGGATCGAGATGTGGCTTGGTAGTGCAGACCCGGCGAACGTAACTCGAAACGAGTCTGACGGAGTGTAAACTTTTTTGTCACCGACGATCGATACCGACCGCAATTGCTTGCAGTCGAGCACCTTCACATCGGGACATGTGTTGTTTTTAAAGCACCCTTTGGCACTTTTCAATATACACTCGACGGACAGACTCGAATCGGTCACGACACCGTCGATCTCCACATCTCTAGCGGGTACATAGACACGGTATTCCCGTGTAAAAAGCTCGGAGCAAGCTATATCGTTAACCACGACACGGAGCTTGTTCGGCCTGATTTTTAAAATTTCAGTCACAGGCTGTGACTCACAGCTTTAAAGTGTGACGTCAGGTCTTTCAGGTCGAAATCTGTAGAATGTTTAAAGATTTCGATTTCGGCCCCGCTTTAGGCCTGAGGTAAACTGCCACCGGAAGAGTCGATCCATCTGGATACAATCTGACACGTGGGGGAGCTGAGGAATTAATATTAGGAGGGGTGGCAGGAGGGACAGGGTCGAGGGGATTCGAGGATGGAGGTGCGGGAGGTGGGGGGTCTACATCCATCGCGCTAAACCTAGCGCGCCGATGGGACAGACAAGAAGCACGTACCTTCCTTTTTTTTTCTCCTTCGTGTTGGAGTGCACTGCACTCACCACCAAATCGTTCGACAGCAGGCAGCTACAAAGCGACACAGTAACACAAAGGCGCTTGACCTTGCGATACAGCAATCTAGACAAAAGACACCGGTCAAAAAATGCCACCACTTGCACACACGTATTGAAATTTATCGGAGCGATTTCGAAGCACAACCGATGCTGATGCGTGTTCGGCACAGAATGACCTTTTTTGTGTTGATTATACGAAAATAACACGTTTTTGATGTAAATTTATCCAATTACTACCAAAATAAAGCGACTTGGACTTTTGACTAGCTTTTTGGCTCAAATACTCCTATGTGCGGCGACGGCCCGAAACGGGAGACTAACTTTTTCGCTAAGGGATTTTCACAGCAGGACCAGTAAGCCGTACGTTGCAAAAGTGGCATCTGAGCGTGGGGAATTTATGAATGATTAACTTTTACTGTTTCTGGCCGGTCAAGTTCCATCGGCCATAAACTGTGGCCCAGTTGTAAACGAACTGTCCTCCCCTGTAGCTATTAGGGGATTTTGAAGCCAACTTTCGAGGTCGATAATCGGTTTAGTTTTAAGGTTTCTTCTGGCAAAACTTTTTTGCAGGAAATGTAATCAAATTGAATTTATTTGTTGGCTTCAGTCTTTTAGCTTCTATTTCCATTACAATAAAAACACGCATGAATTTTGTCAACAGAATCAGCAGACGGTTTGCTAAAATGAAGCACTAAGCAATTAAGCATGTCATTTACACAGCAGTTTCAGATACGAAGAGCGAAGTGGCAACACGAAGCAAGGACGATCCACCCACGTGGTTAAATTAAAACACCAAGTGCCAATATAAGCCTAATGTAAACGAAGCTTGGCTCACTTCAAACCACGTTCTCGCTCTATCTATCGTCCTCTGCCGTGTAAAATAAACATCCCAAGCGTTCAGGAACCTACCTTGAAAAAAAGTCCAATCTGTAGCCCACGCTTTTTGACCAGTTTGTTCTTGGCGCGGGAGTCCACTTGCAGGGCGGCCGCTATCTTGACCGCTCCACCTCCCTGGCAGGCCAGATAGAATCCGGCGAACAGTAGCATCACAGCCGGCACTAGAAAACCCCAAACGTAGGCCGATCCTTCCATCAGCCTGGAGTTGGTGTCCGTTGAACGATGGGAAATGGCCAGAATGGGTGATGGAAAAAGATGGAAAATTGAAAAAAATTTAATTATGAGGCTTGCGTCTCGACGGTCGGAACGAGTCTTTTGGGGAGGGACATTTTATGTTTGAGAACGGTAAGAAATATTTTTACTCAAAGCTGACAGTTGCTGCAATTTATTTCGACATTTAAGTACGAATGAAAAAATATGCTGCAATCTATCGCGCCAGGCAAGTGTCCTTACACTTGGCACGGTAAATGAGCTGAATACTTGCTCTTGGGGTTGTGTCTTTCATTGGATTATTTGGGTTGGACTGTCAAGAATTCGGTAAGTAGTGTCAAAGAGAATGTTATGCTCTGAGTGTTTAGTGAACCAGATTTAATTTTATCGTTGAAACGGAAAGATTCAATCTAATTTGTTGTTTCAAGGCAAGCTGCATACCTGCTAATTTTTTGTTAACTAGAAGTAAGATGGAATTGGTCAGGATTGATTTGAGCCTTAAAAACGGAAAGAAGTTAAATGATAAAATGAGAACACCAGGAAATTGGCAGATCTTTGGTGAATCCGATCGGATCTTCGAAAATTATAAAAAATTCAGTGCAAATGTAGATAAGATTATTTTTCACAAACAATAGCTCTTAAAGTTTCATCATGAAACTGAGAAAGTTAATTCTAGTTTGTTTTCTAAACAGCTTGAAAATCCGGACAGAAAATTAATCCGGACATCACTTCTGAAAATTCGAATCCGTTCTGTTGGTATTCTCATGTATTATCATAAATCATAGAAGTAACGAAACAGAAAAGTGAGAACAAAAAGAGAAAAAAATCAAAACTAAGAGTAACTTACGAGAAACAGACAACATGAAAATACGAAAATAAGAAAGCCATAAGATGAGAATAAGAGTGAATAAAAATTAAAAACAGCAGGACATAAGAAAATAAAACCTTAGAATATGAAAAGACAAGAGAATAGTAAAATAAAAAATTAGGAAAATAAAATATAAGAACACAAGAACATGCGACTTATCACCAGGAGAAAATGAGGAAATTAAAGGAAAGGAAAAATAATCAAGAAAATGAGATACTAAGCGAAAAAACAAAAGGAATACAATACGTAAGAAAAGACTAAAAACATGAGAAAACCAAAAAAAAAGAGGACCATAAAAATATGAAATAGTAAGACAACGCCAAAATAAAAATTACCAAAATAAGGAAACCGAAAAAAATAATAAAACGTGAAGGTCATAAAATAAATAAAAATAAAAAATAGAAATCGATAAAGTTTGATAACAACAATATGAGAAAATACGTGAAAAGGAAAACTTGTAAATAAGAAAATAAAACTATAACTTAATAAGAAAACAGGAAAACACGAGACTAAATTGTTGAGAAAATAAGAAGTGATAGAAGAAGAAAAAGTAAAAATAAACAAGGCATGCGAATGAGATTGAGGAAATTGAATTATGTGAAAAACTGAATTAGTCAGTATATATTGTACAACTCAATTATAAAAATACTAAAATTAGAAAATAACAAAATCAATAAAACATGACATGAAATATAGTGTAAAATTGAAATAATAAATAATAAAAACTGAAAATATATTGAAAATATAAAAATTAATCAGAAAACCAACGAAAAAATGAAAATAATATGAATAATATGTGTAAAAATTATATAGATTAAGAAAATAATTAAAATTTTAATTAAAAAATGAGAAATACGAGTTAAACCCTTAGAAAAAATTAAAGCAATTAGAAAAGCTGAAAGAAAATTAGTAAATTACCAAAAAACGAACAAAATGACAAAGAGGAATAATCAACAAAAGAACAGAATGAGATAAACAGGACAGGGAAAAGATGATTTCAGTATTTATTGGAATATAATGCGGTGAATAAAAAATAGAAAAGAAGAAATAAATTGTCTAATTTATTTTTTTTAATTTTTCATGAGAAAGTAAAAAAAGTTTCATGAGAAAATGAAAAAAATTAAAAGAAAAACACTGAGGCCTTTTTTGAGCGGCGGATGCGTTCGAAATATGTATGGGAACGCGTGAAAATATGCTATTTTGAGTTGAGTTATAGATCTAAAAAATAAAAGTATAAAAAGTGAGAAAAGAGGAAGAAGAAAAAATTAAGTGTCAAAAAAAAGACAAAGAAATCAATGAAATGAAAATTGAGTATATGAGAAAACGATAATAAAAAATACCACAAAGAATATATGATCGGTAAATCGAAAAGTAGAAAGACAATTAACAAGCCCAAATAAAACGCAGAAGAAAAAGAGAATTGAAAATTTGGAAAGCCGAAAAATTTAAATGCCAAAGTAAATGTAAAGTTACCAATAAAAAGCAAGTAAACATAAAAATGAATAAGCTCTTGAACTAAAAAAAATGGAAGACAGACAGACAAAACTATTGATTGACAAAAAAAAATGGAAGAACTGAATTTGAAAAACAAACGGTAAAAATGAAGTAAGAAAAACAGAACGGAGTTGTTCAATATAAAAAAAGGAAAATAATATTTACGAACATAAGGAATCAAGAAAATAAAAAAAAAACAGGATAAAAAGAAATAAAAATATAAGAAGGTAAGAACATATCAATACACACCCGAAAAAGCTAAGGAAACTGAAAGTTGAAAATTTGAAAAAATAGGTACATAGTTAAAAGAATACAATCAGGAGAATAGGAAAAGAATCTTGTGATGATAGCGAAAAAAAAAATGAAATAACGAAACATTAGAATAATAACATGAAAAGGGGTAAAGAGACTATGAAAACAAACTAGTAAAATGAGAAAACCAGAAAAAGAGAAAATAAGAAAACATGAATGTCAAAAAATTGAATTGGAAAACAGGAATTTCATGGAAGTAGATAACTAGAAGATAAGGAATGTATGTAAGAAAATAAGAAAACGGTGGAATAAGAACATAAACACGATAGAAAACAAGACAGTAAATTTGAAAATATTTTGGTGAGCGTCTTATTTCGTAACAATAAAGTAAAAAACAAAAAAATAAAATAATGAAAGTCAAAAAACGAGAGAATAAAGAAAAACAAAATATTTACGATAACAAAAATAAATGGAACAATATATAATAATAATAATAAATAAGTAAACAAAAAAAAGCAAAGTCTAGGTGCTACATTCCGATTCAGAACTCGACTTTCTGTTTTCTTATTCACAGACTTCGCAGCCAACTGTTTAATGTACAGAAAAGTACGAACACGAAGACTGGAAAAAATAAGAAAACAAGTATAAAAGTTAGAACGAAAATATAAAAAAAGAAAAGGTGAAAAGAAATCATTGAAAAAAATGTTAGGAAAAGAAGGACAGAAGCCATCAACGGAAGAAGAGAAGAAGAAAACCATGGTAGGGGATTTTTTTAAATTGCTCATTATCAGAAAATAAAAAAAAAATATCTAAAATAATAAGAAATCAAGAAAATAGGAGAATTAGAAAATAAGGAAAAAAATATAAGAAAATAAGAACAAAAAACATAACATAACATAACAGTACATTCCCGATGAAATGAAAATAAAAGGAAACTATAAATCTCGCTTAATTTCAATGACTATAATGCAAGTCAAGCTATTTTTATTTCTTTTTCAAGCAGTAAATGTGGAGCTGACGATTGAAAAATATACTAACGGGGGAAATAGTTAATTGGAAATTTACGAAAAATATAGTCCAGAAGGTGGGACTCGAACCCACAGCTTCTAATCTCCGGTCAGATGCGTTTCCGGTTACACCACCGCAAGACGTATAAGTCGGCCTCGCTAAATAGCTATTTAGGAGATTACAAGTTGTGGGTTCGAGTCCCACCTGCTGGACTATATTTTTCGTAAATTTCTAATTAACTATTTCCCCAGTTAGTACGTTTTTCAATCGTCAGCTCCACATTTACTGCTTGAAATAGAAAGAAAACTATAAATTGTACTATAAAAGTAGTAAAATGGAGCAATAGAAAAAGAATAAAACAAGAACTTAAAATATTCGAAAACCGAAAAATAAGATAACGTGAATGTAGAAAAAATTTGAAGAAAAAATAATGAAAGAAAATAAAAAAATATGAAAAAAGGAAATAAAAAAATTAAGAGGAAAACCAAAAACATGAGAAAATAACAAAATGGTTATATAAGAAAATAGGAATATAAAAAAAACAAGAAACAAGAAGACAATTAAAGAAGAAAATACGAAAGTAATAAACGTGGGAAAAACCCAGTCTACAGAATGAGAAAATTAATAATAACAAAATTAGATATTGGGAAACTAAAAGAATGAAGCAGTTATATAAAATATTATTTATTAGAACAAAAACTAAATCAGTAGATCAGTAGAAATAAATTAAGAAAATGACATATCAGAAGATATAGTGGTAAGAAAAAATAATGAGCGACGAACCTGTGAGAATAATATATTAATAAATAATAAAAATCATAAAAAATTAAATATACATGACACGAATTGAATTGGAATTGAAAATACAAACACAAAGATGAATTATTGTAAAACTGCAAGGAAATGAAGAACAGAGCCAATCAACGAAAGAAAAAACAAGAAAATCACGATGTCGGAATAAAATATTCGAATATTTATAAAAATATACGACGATATAATGAAGAATGGAAGAGAGAATAAATTTGCATAAAAAAAACAATATATTTAGGAAAGATAAGTGGTACAAAAGAATGATGAACAGTTACAAAAAACCTAAATTAATCCACCTAGCGGTCAGACCCAGCCTTTCTCATTCAATTTTTTATTTGTAAAAATAGATTTACATGAACGCTTCAATCCAATAAATGTATATTCACTCTTTAGGTTCTAAAATATTGATGTTGTAATCTTTACATATAAAAATGCAGTCAAGTCTGTCAGTCTGTCTGAGCCATATAGGCCCGAAAACCACCGAACCGATCGACGTGAAAATTTGTATGTAGGGGTTTTTGGTGCCGATAAAGGTTCCTATTTAAATGAAACATAAATTTCTGCACAACTCAAGAGCAAACCAAGCAAATGAAACCGAATTTGGCATGTGGATGTTTTAAGGGGTAACTAATATGTCCATAATAGTTGGATGAAACACAAATTTGTGCACATCTCGAGAACTAATCAACCAATGGAATAAAATTTGGCAGGTAAATGTTTTTAGTGGTAACAAATATGAACATAATGGTTTTAAACCCGACTCCCTCTTCTATAAGGGAGGGATCCCATGAAAATGAAACACAAATTTCGCACAGCTCAAGAACCAATCAAGAAAATACAACCAAATTTGGTATGTGAATGTTTTTAGAGGTAACAAATATGTCCATAATGGTTTGACGCCACTCCCTCTTCTGGAAGTACATGTTTCTTCACAAATTTCTGCACATCTCGCGAACTAATCAACTAAATGGGATCAAATTTGGCAGGTGAAAGTTTTTGGTGGTAACAAATATGTTCCATAATAGACCTCAAACAACATTCTGGATTGTAAGATGGCAACTTCCGGTTTGTGGAAAACAGCCGAAAATGGCCGATTTCCACCCAATATAATAATATCCGGATCTAGAATAACACACAGGAGCTAAAATCGACCACAGATAGCATTTTAAATTCTAAGATGGCGACTTCCGGTTTCTGAAAACAGCAGAAAATGACCAAATACCACCCAATATGAGTTTTTCTTTAACCAGTATGCCGTTCAAAATTCAGAAAATGTCTCCAAATGCCATTATGGAATCCAAAATGGCGACTTCCGGTGTCGGAAAAACAGCGGCAAATGACCAAATACCACCCAATTTGGGTATTTTCGGAACAGTAATGATGCACTGGAGCCACAAATCGACTTCAGACAACATTTTGAATTGTAAGATCCGGTTTCTGGAAAACAGCCTGAAATGGACGATTCCCATCAAATATTAGTATTTCTGGAACCAGAAAGATGCACAGAAGCTTAAAATTGATCACAGACACAATCTTGAATTTTAAGATTGTGACTTCCGGTGTCTGGCAAACAGCCGGAAATGACCAAATACCATTCAATATGAATGTTTTCGGAACCAAAATTACGCCCAGATGACAGAAATTGATTTCACAGGCAATTTTAAAGTCCAAAATGACGACTTTCGGCTTCTGAAAAACAGTCCAAAGTGACCAAATATCACCCAATATGAGTTTTTCTTTAACTAGTATCCTAAATATTATTTTGAAATCCAAGATGGGGACTACCGGTTAGTGAAGAACAGCCTAAAATAAACAAATACTATCCAATATGAGTATCTATGCAACCAGAATGATGCGAGTAGCTAACAATTGACCTCAGGCACCATTTTGAATTGCTAAATGGCAACTTATAGGCAACTGTCGGAAATGGATATTTCCGTAAACGTGATGATTCATAGAAACCAAACATTGACCCTGGACACTATTTTGAATTTGAAGACGACCACTTTTAGTTTCTGGAAAACAACCAAAAATACCTCCCAATATGGGTATTTCCGGTGTCAGATTGATGCCAGAAAGTCTGCTGATAATGACAGAATACCACCCAATATGAATATATTCAGAATTAAGGCGATGTACAGAAGCCAAAAGACGAGGATGTTGTCATTTCGATAAATCCAATCATTTCAAACGATTTGTTATTTGACTTTGATCATATCCTATGGACGATTCGTCGTGCATTTGCAGACTTCAAACAAACCGCAAGGAATCAATGAACTTGGAACGTTCAAATAGTACGACACCACATTTGAATTATGTTGAGGCCACATATATCGATCAAAGCAGGTATAGTTTTAAATAGGCTTTGAATTTCTCTTCTTTCCATAACTTTTGAGCCACATATCAAATTGTTATGAAGTTTGTTATTTGTAAATTTGAGAGATGACTCGTTCGTATGACACTAGTTATGTTCAAATAAGTCATGTAATCTTTGAGATAATAGACTTTCGTTGTTTTATTAACAATTTAATTCATAACTGTTGCTTAAGTTCGATTATAATCAAATGAAATGGGAACGTGTAGGGCACTCAAACTTTGAAACCACGTGTTCAATCATAATTCATCAGTTAACCCTTAACTAGCCCGCTCATCTGATAATAATGATCAAATCGGTTGTGTAGTTTCTGAGATAATGAAGTTTCGTGATTTTCACAAGTCGGCACGTTACAAATGAAGTTACAATTCGATTACAGTAAAATTCAATAGGGTCTTCTGAGGCAGCTAGACCATTCATTTGACACTAATTTTGTGGAAATCGGGTCGGCCATCTCTGAGAAAAGTGAGTGAGTCCAAGTAGTCTTCGGAATATGTTCCTTTGCATAGCTGGATTTCACATTTTTAAACATAACAGGAAAAGTAATAGTCCGATTGCAAAACAAATCAAAAGGGTCTTATGGGGCAATTGGACCTTCCATTTGACATTGATTTTATGAAAATCGGTACAGCCATCTCTGAGAAACATGAGTGAGATTAAACAGTCTTCAGAACACGTTTCTTTTCATAACTTTTGAACCACAAGTTCAATCTTTATGAAATTCAAAACTTAAGGGTTTTCTAGATAGCCTGTTCTTTTGAGACCAATTTTGTTCAAATCGGTTGTGTAGTTTCTGAGATATTGATGTTTCATAATTTTCACATTTTTAAACATAACCTCTAAACTAAAAATCCGATTACAATAAAATTCAATAGGGTCTATTTGCAATCAATTTCATGAAAATCGGTCCAGCCATCTCTGAGAAAAGTGAGTGAGAATAAAAATTTGCACATACACACACACACACATATACAGAAAATGCTCAGCTCGTCGAGCTGAGTCGAGTGATATATGCCATTCGGCCCTTTGGAGCGTTTTTATACTTTCGGTTTTGCAAGTGATTGCTATACCTTTCTAGGAGAAAGGCAAAAAAGGAAAAAAGTATGATTGAATGGAGATAACCAGAAAGGGAAATAGAATTGAATAAAAAAGGAAAAATTTAAGAAGAATATAATGTAAATCGGTTAATCAAAAAGTACGAAGCGAAAACTCTGGGAAAATAATAAAAATTGAAAATTAAAATACAGAAGAAACCGTGAATTAAACATCAGAGAAAGCCGAAAAATAAAACACCAATATATTTAATATAAAAATATCAATTAAAAGCTAGTAAGCAGATAAACAATTGGACTTCCGAATTAGAATTACTGAGAAAATATGGAAACAAAAGAATTAAATGACAGAAAAAAAAACAAAAAAAAAAAACAAAAGGAAAAGAAGAAGTGAAACAAAATGCAATAGCAGAACTTCAATAAAAACCAGAAGACTAGTTCACAAAATGGTAAAACATAAAATTAAACAAAAAATTAACGATCAATCGACCGACTAAATATACAACAATAATAAAATTTATTTGTAAGTAGCGAAAATAAAGAAAATAAGAAGATCAAATGTAAATAATTTAAAATAGGAAAATAAGAATTGGATAAAAATTTATAACAGGAGATGAAAAAGTATAAAAATGAGAGAATACGAATAAAAGTGAATGAGAAACATGAAAAAACAACGAATTCGTAAAATAAAAATATAAACATGAAAGAAAACGAAAACAAAATCAGAGAAAAAAATAAGAAAATAATGATGAAGATAAATCTATTCAATTCCTAAAAAAATTAAGAAAATGACCAAATAAGAAAATTAAATAAAATTAATGATATATTGTGGTTATAATAAAATAACAAATCTGGGAGAAAAAAATTATAAATATGGAGGATAATATTTAGTAGTATTACATGAAAAAAATTTTGAAAATGAAAAAATTTCATAAGAATATCAATAATATACATTGAAAAAAATTAACAAAATAGAAATAAGGTAGAAGTGAAAAATTAAAAATCGAACTAGAATATTTGAGGAAAAAGGAAAACAAGAAAAAAAGGTTTAACAAAATAAAAGATTTTTCAAAAATTCAATTCAATAGGGGAATAGAAAAGAAAATAGATAGAAACAAAATAGGTAATGAAGATAACAATTAGATGATTTCTCATGAAAACAAGTAAATTAGAAAAAAATATAATAGAAAATAATGGTAAAGGGTAAAAAAGAAAGGAAAAAAATTAATAAATGGAGATGACCAGGACGAGAAAAAGCAATTAATAAAAAGTAAAATTTGAGAATAATATAAAATAAATCAGAAAATAAAATAATGCTAAGATAAAACATTGAAAAATAACAAAATTTTAAGGGTGAAATTAAGAAGAAAAGTCAAACTGGAACTTTGAAGAGCCAAAAAAAATAAATTCCGTTTTATATGTATAAAAAAATTAAAAGCTATCAAACAAATACACGATTAACCTCTCGAACTGAAAAAAAATGGAAGAAGAGAATCGAAATCATTAATCAACAGAAATAAAGAAAAACGGAAAACAAAAATCGAAGGAAAATAGTAGAACTAAAATAAAACTAGTTAGCATAACTTAAAAGCACAAAATAATCCGAAAAAAACGATGAATCTTGCCAACTTAAGCAAATCAAAGCAAAGAAAAATTAAAAGAGATGAATTGGATCGACTAGGATACTATTGGAAGCCTCTTTTGAAATGCGGGGCTACTTTGGACACTTCAGTTTCATCATGATTTTAGCATAAAATTGGTAAACTTGTACATTATTTTCTACATGTTGATAAAAGAATGTACTTTTCACCATTCTGCATAAACTCTTTCCAAAAATCACTCGTTCGTGCTTGTCAGAACAGCATTAGGCTTTATTTTTCGTGCGGAAGAAAATTACAATAAAGCTCAAACTGGAACAAATGGAATATTATAGTTGTTCCTAGCCATTTCCAGTGCATCCAAAGCTTTCTCCTCTCCTACGCGAACGTTAACCGTGCGCCTCCTTTCATGGAGACTCCCATTGACCATTGCTGTACAATGTTCTAGGAAACGAGTTCAGAGGGAATTCTGGATTTGGAGCTCGATAGTAACAATCTAGAGAAAAACTTCCTTCTACTAAATTGTGTAATATGATAGAGCGCACATTTTCCTGTAATCACCAATTATGATTGCCAAAATTTCCGATGAAATCCAGCATCTAACTTCCTATCATTACAATTAAAGTTAAACGAGGTTCTATATTATTGTAGCCCCGTCGATTTTGCGCGACTTTCTAGAAGGGAGTTTTTTTTCTATCTTCCAAAATAACCGACTTAGAGCTATTTTACTAAATCACAAAATAAACTACAGATGTAGCCTCAATACCTAAACTACAAAAGAATGAAAAACTATAGCTGTGTACCCATTTCTGTGAATGTTGCTGCCTTTAGCCATTTAGAAAACGCGTCAAAAGCTCCCACTCACTTCAACGCGAACGTTAACCGTGCGCCTCCTTTCACTTTTAAATCGATGGAGACGCCATTTAACCATTGCACAGCGTTCAAGGGTACGAGTTTAGGGGGAAATTTTGATCTTGAGCTCCGTAGCAATATTATAGAGAAAAATTTTCTTATACAAAGTTGTTACATATGATGAGGCGGATACTTTTATATTATGGTTCTCCAGTTTGAGCTTTACGGTCGTTCTCTTTTACTGTCCAGTGTTATAGTTGCTGAAACTTTTGTTCCAAAAACCTTGTTTCTGCAGGACAATAATTTTAGTAAGTAGACAATTTTATCAAAAAACTAATCCCTTTTCATATTTGGTTATCAGTTTTATTGAATTTTGGTTGAAGCTTCAGCCATTTTGTAAGGTTATATTGTAAGGTTATGTTTGGGCTATTTCTCTCTAGGTTCTTAAATGGTACGAACCAACCGAAAGGACAGTAGATTCAGGAATTATACAAGAGTTTCAAGCACCCATTCACGGGAATGTCGGAGCATAGTTAAAACCAGAGACATGTCCGTGCCGGACACTGCAAGACAGTTCAAATGCAGTCGGTGGACTATAGATAATAAGCTCTCCGATTCGCACTAAAGAAAACCAAAGAATGCCTCTAGAATAAAACCTTATATAATAAATTTATAAAATAAATATAATTTAAATTTTTGGAAAAATGGTATAAAATACTATCGTTTGTTATTACGTAAGTAGAAAAATTTAGAAAAAATGTCAAGAGATGCCCAGCAATTCTGAGTATTGAAAAAATACAGCAACTCAAAGCTCTGAATCCGATCGAAATATTATCAGGATCGTATTATCCCAGTAGACTACCGATCACTTACCAGCAGTGGCTGTCTCCGTTGAGATCGTGTACGATCTGGGCGATCACCTGGGCACCAGTCACTTTCACGTCCCGTTCCTTGTACTTGAAAGCGGCGGCCACTCCCAACATAAGCAGCGGGAATCCCCAAGAGAGTAAACTGCGAAAAGTAGAATCGAAAAAAAAAACAATGTATTCCTGTACAGAAGACACTTTTTCTAAGCACCCCGTAACAGAATCGTTGAAAGCGACGGTATGTACAGCTGGAAAATGTCTTCGGGTTCCGACCGGCAAACTTTGGAAGGTGAATTAATCATCAACAAAATGGCAAAATTCGATTCCGATACTCGTTCCAACGGAAGCGCAGGAAACACCTGCTCGCTTAAGTTTTTCAATATGTTTTGTGTCGTTCCTTCGCTTCAAGGGTGGAAAATGTCTATCTTGTCTATTCAGTGGCAACAAAGATTTTCCCTTATCTTGGTTGTAACTTTTCACTCTGCGTCTTTCACAAAACTGTCATTATTGTCGCTAGAAGGACAAGTTTTATGGTCATTCAAAAGTTTTCGTTTGAGTCTCTTTACGGCACCAGTGTGACGCGGCAGATCATATTGTGAAAGGAAATTATTTGGTATTTTGTATGGGATCTGAAAGGGTTCATAACACAATATAGAGGTTATAGAGAATGATTCACGTGACCATGTCAGTTGATACTTTTTGGAAGTTTTGAACAGTGGCTGAAATGAAAATTCGGTGACCTAATCCGAGGCAACAGAAGGTCTATAAGATTAATGTTGTGGGAATGAAAAATTAAAGTTGATTCAAATTGCTTGATGCAGGGTCGATTTGACGGACAGCTGGCATTCATTGCGGGAGGGTTGTGCTAGCGATTTAAATCCAATTTTCAAATTAACTTTAACCTCAATGCCGTCGGATACCGTCTGACCGGTGTGACTGTTGGGGTGTTAGGGCTGAGTAACGTGCGAGAAACGCTGTAAGGCTAAATCTAATTACCTGTAATGTGCTAAGGCACGACCCATGCTCGGCTCGGGGTTCGGATTGAGATTAGTGCTGGATCGGAACAGCACCAGGGCGTGGTGGCAGCAGCAGCACAGCCAACACATCGAGGCCAGCTTCATGAAGAGCAGGGCCAGCGACAGCGACAGACAGAGCTCGGTGTCCTGGAAGAGCGTGCAAAGCACAGTAAGAAAAAGAAAACGGAAAATTAGATAAGCAAATCTTTTCCGCTGGTGCGTTAAAGGAAAAATCAAAACACCGTCGTCGTGGTATCGGCACAAAAAAAGGGTTTGCTTTGACGTCGGAATTGTTTTGGCCAGCTCGGATTAATTCAATTAGCAAATGGGACCCAGGATCTTGATTGGTTCGGAAAACAAATCCCACAACTAGAGCCGAAATCCAATTACAAACGAAAACAGATTCCGACGACGTGCGGCGGGTGAACAGTAAACGAAGAGAGAGATTTTCGAGTGGGTGCGATTATGATGCTTAAATTGATTTTGATGGAATTCGATTGATGCTGTTGCCGAATGACTGTTAAGGTAATGACGTTTTAATACTAATGTCCCGGACTGCAATAGGGTTTGAATTTTTTCTCTGTTAACACTTGTTAAAAGCTGGTTATGATAACAATATCGTGAATCAGAATATTGCTTGAAAACGGTCGACGGTTAAGCTTTTACCTAAAGAGTGCCCACTTTGGTTTGTTCAGAATAGTTGCAGTCAACCAAATTGTTAATCTTAAAACTTGATTCGCAAAAAATCTTAGAAGGGCGATATTTTTGGAATTGTTTTTCAATTTGCTTGGATCATGCGAACAGGACACAATAGTAGATGGTGATCGATATTATTCTTAAGGTAGATTACCTTAGTTTAGTTGGCCAAAACACCGTGCCGGAGACATCGGAGATTGCGGTTTCAAGTCCCGTCCGGAGGAGGAAAATTTTTCCTAAGTAACACCTTCTGTCTTTATCTATTTTTCGAATCCCCGAAAAATTACATACATTGTTTACCTTACTGAAACAATATCTCTTGAAAAGTATTACTTTCTTCCTTCTCATTTTAAAAATGTGTTTTTCCCTGATGGCTTTTGGCGACTTACCCCTTTTTGCGTAAATTTAGATATTTGTATTTTTTTAATAAAAGTTCTCCGAATAAAGAATATCAGCTCCAAACTGATTCTACCCGTTTCAACTGATACGAAATTAAAAATTAAAATACCGCGAACCGCCGAGGATAAAAAGTTGGATCAGCATAATGAATGAATTGTTCGTTTTCCGATGAAAGACAACCGGTGTGGGCGGGAAAGTTTAACCGCAGTTTATCCTCCCTTCGCAGAATGGCTCTGTACCTTTAGTTAGCCTTTTGTGTAGGTCGCTTTACGTCGGGCTTAACCCACATCTGATTATTTTTCGCAGCAAGCAAGCGAGCAAGCGAGTGATCGGCCAAGCTTCAGCTGAAACGTTCAACATTGAAACCTTACGGAAAACGTCAACACCACCGGCGGCGGCGGCGTCAACGGATGGTTCCGGCTGTCCACAGGTTCTCCATTAAACCTAATGGATAGCAATTTTACCATTTCCCTGACACTTCCTCACTTAGAGCGTGCGTTGAAACTGACAGCCTTAGTCTTCGTTAGCCATGGCGGCCGCCGCTTCCGGAATGCTGCTGCTACCAGAGGGAAGCCATAGTCACCGTTTATTCTGCGCCATTCTGTCCTAATTAGGGTGGTTCATAAAACAAGATTTACGATCGTTTGCAATTTAGTAGCCTCGCCGGAAGAGTTTGTTCGTGCGCTGGAAAACAATGTTACTGCAATTTTTAATTAATATTCTCGTACATATTTTATGCCATTTTCTATCCTTCTGCCCTAGTAGAGACAAAAGCGAACCCGTCAGCGCCGTACTTGTCCGTCTGTTGGGATGCCACTTTTAGCAAAAACGGCGAGCCGCCTTCATCGGTGGTGATATTCAGCCGCGAACCGTGTCGTGAACGAGACACGGACAGGTTCACACCCCCGTTCCCGAAACGTTAGCAGGGCGTTACCGTTGCTCTGCCGCTTGTACGTGGCTTGACTGTGATGAATTGCTTTCGCTTGTAACAAATTGCACTTGGTGTGGTAAACGTCTCAACTGGGTACATATTCATATTCACACCCGCCAGAGGATGTCGATCGAAGGGCAGTGACGCTGAAGATGTGTTCTGTTCCACAGCCAACATTTCGCTGGTGATTTCCGTCCATTGACGTGAGAGCTTTGTTCCACCTTGAATAGTGCCGTAATCATTCACTGAATGGTATTCATTTCATCACCTCCAACGACCGAAGCGAACCGAGCAAAAACAGGATAACCTGCGCTGACGACTTTCGTAACTAACGTCACCCACAAGCAAAATGGAAAACTCACTGCCCCAATGATGAATACTGGTGATTGTGCAAACTAATCACGGAGATGAAATTTTTTCGCTTCTCACTGTAAGTAACTTGCTGCCTTTGTAAGACACTGTTTAAGTGCGAGCGAATAATCAACCTACACTCGGTGATTGGCTTTTCTGCCTCCGGGGCTTCGAATCCTGACTGCCACATGCCGAGGGGGAGGAAAGTAAGCCAGTAGAAACGGACAACGAAACTTTATCAACAGACGGACGGAATTACGGCTTCTGTGCACTGTGCTCATTAACTTTCTTAGCGAGTGAGCGTGCGGGTCAGCGGTTGAGAATAGGTCAGGGTCGCTAGATGAATTCCGATTGCCTTTCCGGGTTTAGGCTAATGGAAGCAACAATGAACTTGCTGACATCTGTTGACATGCGGTCGTATTTTTGTTGTTTTGTTTTTTATAGTCTTGACCAAAGGTAAACCAAAAGGGGCCGCACCACGTGTCTCATAGCCACCGAAAGTTAATCGAGCATAGCAGCGTTGTTGTGCTTTTATGTTTACAGTTTACGATCCTCGGTAGAGCGGAACTGTGTGGGCGGAATTGGTGGGATGCAACCGTTTGCTAAGAATAAATCCGAAACAAAGATGGTCGCAACGGGGGGCCTCGAAGGAGGTAGCTGAATTATAGCCACTTAGGGATTGTGTTCAATGTGAAAAATGGTACCATTTTCGGAATAGCTGTACCGCTTGCAGAGCTGAGCAATAATCTAAAGGAATGTGGGTTTAAGCGACGCCACCATATTTCAGTTTAAAATTATTTTATTTCTGTCTTGTATTTTATTGTCTTTTTTATGTACAAAATAATCTTTTTTTGCGAAAGAAATAACTGTGTTTTTCTTTAGAATCTATGGAGGCCCCTTGACCGCCCCGGTTGAAGAGTAATTAGACAATAGAAACAGGAATTTACAGAAATTTTCCTATAATTCAAAAATTTCGCTAGATCATTGAGTGACCTTTTTTAAAAATTTCACCGAGTTTCTTCCTGTCAGTATCGAATATTTCCAGCGAAATTATTAAGTTCTTGTAGAACATATCACAAATTTATAAACAATTCAATGTTGTTTGAGAAACAATGCACTGAAAGCTAAAATTAAATAAGGAGCTGGTTGTTGGTCTCACTTTTTCGCAAATATTCAAACTGGAATGAATGAATTATGCAGGTATATGATTCATGGACTGATTTTTTTACAGTAATCTTTTTTGATATTTCATTTGAAGAAAAAGTGATAAGATAAAAATAACACATTGAAATCATCAAATTGTTACTAGTTTTAAACATTACTAAACTTCACAAAAGCATATTTCATATAATCTTTTCGGCAATCCAATAAACATATTTGCTTATAGATATAAAATTGATAGAATTTGAAGACAAGCTAGAACTTGATATAAAGTGTATCATACCCCATCCAATCACTTACGCAACTTATTGAAACTAGGATTTCACGATCCATAGTTGTTTGTTTTTGGTACTATTTAACGATGAAAAAAATTTATGTCCTTATGCAAGGATATCGTCAGAACTAAACTCTACGCAAAACCTCCAACATATTGCAATTACACAGTGCAACAAAAATTGCCTTTTTTTTCTGCCTTGCCTTATATATATATATATATATATATATATATATATATATATATATATATATATATATATATATATATATATTTTTTTTTTTTTTTTTGTGGTTTTTTATGCAAAACTAAATTTCCCCGAGTTTGAACATATTTCAACTTAAGGGGCGACAATGGCGCCATTTTGAATTCTTGAGACACCGGTAATTTTTGTGGTTTTTTCGACGCCATTTTGTTTTGAAACCAAATATCAAAATTCTAAGAGTTTGTCCACATATAAGCTTTTTTTACCCATCTTTAAAAAAAAAACAGATCTGAAATCGGACAAAAACTGAGCTCAAAACGGTGATTCTACGGAACCGGGTTTGACATAGGTTTAGTATATTTCACAAAGCAAAATAATATCGATTATTTCTGAGCATTAATGGTAATTCGCTAATATCTTAAAGTGATAGTCAAATTATATCTTATTTTGAGTAAAAAAGTATCAGAGATCGAATGGTAGGTGTCTGATCTACGTAAAATGTCAGCAGATCAACCTATTTTAGTATTGTAGGGGAATTGGGGCAAAATCGACATTTTGCTGATGTTTTACGTTGATCAGACACCAGTGTTTGACCGACATTTATTCAAAAGCGAGTTTTTCGCATTTGCTCTTCAATTTTAAAACTCAAATTAAAATGGTTATATTCATTATTAAGATGAAAAATGGCTGATTCTTAATTAATTTGTATCTGCATTTCCCGAAGTTCTTCCACCAGTGAAAAATACTCAGCTCGCTAAGTCAGATACATATTCAAAGCTTAACTTAAGCAAACACCAAACAAAAATTTACACAGCAGCTAATAATTATGGTTCAAATTACTCTATGAGATTACGTTTTGCCTTTCTCCTAGAAAGGTATAGCAATCACTGGAAAAACCAAAGGTATAAAAGTGGTCCCAATGGCCGAATGTCATATACCACTCGACCCCTTTCGACGAACTGAGCATTTTCTGTGTGTATGTTTAGAGGTTATGTACCAAAATGTAAAAATCACGAAACATCAGTATCTCAGAAACCACACAACCGATTTTAATAAAATTGGTTTCAAATGATCGGGCTGTCTCCAGAACCCTTAACTTTTGAATTTCGTAATGATTGAACATATGGTTCAAAAGTTATGTAAAGAAAAGTTATCCTGAGGTTGTTCAAACTCACTGATTTATCTCAGAGATGGCTGAACCGATTTTCACAAAATTAGTGTCAAATGGAAGGTCTAGTTGCCCCATAGGTTGCTATTGAATTCCATTGCAATCGGATTGTAACTTTGTCCGTTGTTCATGAAAATGTGAAATCACATAATGAAAGTATATAACATATTGACTTCCTCCTAACGATCACTGGCTAATTAAAAGGTAGAAAAGTGATCCAAATGGCCGAATGTCATATACTACTCGACTCAGTTAGACGAATCGAGCATTTTCTGCATATAAGCATGTATAGGTGTATATGTTTGTGTGTGGGTGTGTACGTGTGTATGTGCACCTTTTTTCGCACACACTATTCTCAGAGATGGTCTTGACCGAACAGATTTCAATGAAATTAATTGCAAATGAAAGGTCTAGTTGCCCTATAAGACCCTATTGAATTTTATTGTAATCTGATTTCTAGTTTAGAGGTTATGTATCAAAGTGTAAAAATCACGAAACATCAATATCTCAGAAACCACACATCTGATTTGATTAAAATTAGTTTCAAATGAACGGGCTATTATCTAAAGTATTACACGACTTATTTGAACATAACTAGTGTCATACAAATGAGTCATCTCTCAAACTTACAACAATTTGATATGCTGTTTAAAAGTTTTAGAAAGAAAAGAAATTCAAAGACTATTCAACACTTTACCTGCTTCGATCAATATGTATGGCCTCAACATGATTTAAATGTGGTATCGTACTATCTTAACGTTCCCGGCATCGCTCGTGATTAAATTGTTCGAAATTAAGAGTCATTGCTTTTGTTTCGCTATTTCTTAAGTACTAACATTACGTCAAATTTCATATTTTATACTTCAATTACAACATCAATATTTAAGAACCCAAAGAGTGGATAAACATTTATTGGATTTAAGCATTCATGTGAATCTATTTTTACAAATAATAAGTTTGAATGAGAAAGGCTGAGTCTGACCGCTAGGTGGATTAATTTAGGTTTTTTCAAGGAGGCATTCTAAAAAATACTGAGTATGAGCCCTGGAAAATTTAATTTATATGTGACTAGCTGTCCCGGCAACCTTCGTTCCGTTCATTTTGACGTGGGACTATGTCTTTGTTTTCTATACTGGTATGCATTCTGTAAAATTGGAAATGAATTTGGCAAATGTTGCGTCAGATTTTAAACGATAATAACAGCATAACCTCATGATGGACAACAATAACCAATATGTTGGTGGATAGATAAAATGTTGAACAATTTTTTAATACGCTAGTAATCATCATTTTTTCATTGCAAAGCGGTATCGATATCGATAACGAATTCTTTCAACTATAATCTAGTTGATCGAGACCGCTATTAGCCCCGAGGCTAAGCGTGCGATATTGTTTGTTACTCACCGCGAGAGATGAGTACCGGAATCGATACTTCCTAAATGATGATTTTTGAAAAAAAATGTAGGTCTGATACCGATACTATCGAAACATCGACAATCGACACTCCTTCAGCCGATACTTCGATACCCGGTATCGAAGTTCATTGAAGTATCGTGATACCAAAGTATCGATACTTTCGTCCGTATCGCCCATCTCTATTGGCTTCCATGAACCTAGACTAATTTGATATCTCGAAGGTAAAGGTTTCTCGAAAAGTTTGAAACAACCCCTTTTCTTTAACAATTTTTAAACCTGCTGTTAGAGCGTAATAGAAACTGATGTCTTGTAAGAAAACATGCTGGTAAGAGCAACAGTATTGTAGAGTATATGTGGAGCAAAGGGCCGGTAGTTTATCGTCTATCATTGCAGCGGGCATGACTTATTTTCGCGTGCAATCAAAACTGCAATGCTGCTACTGATCTGCCGCTCATGCCAAGTCCGTCCCAATTGCATTTTTGTCAATTTTGAGTTTATTTATGGAATCAATTCCTTTTTATATCTACTTTCGAAAGAACAAATATTTTTGAATACTTCTGAGGAACTATGAAAAAATAGCAAGTCGGTTTGTCCCATAGCAAAAGTGATCGCAAGTCGGTCCCATTGCAAAAATATTCGCAATTTAACCCCACAGCCAATAATGATTATGGAAAATGTGATATTTACCACAACTTATGGTCTTCAGGTTTAGAATTGGATGTACCAAGTGATATTCGATAGGAGGTTTGATTGAATTCTACGCGTTCTACATCGTGTGGCTCTAGCTGATAGTAGGGGTAAACAGGGTAAGACCGCCCTGCGGGGTAAGACCGCCCACTGTAGTTTTACTACCAAGTTATAAAATAATTGAAAAATTTCTTTAACGTGTCTATTACAGTATAATTACATAACAATTTGCACGTTTTTCTGTTTTGATAGTGCACGAACGGTCGCAGAAATAATCAAAAACAACCTTTCAGCTGGCAACCAGTCAATGCGCTATTGTTTTGCGGCAACGGGACTTAAGGTTTTTCAGTCTAAAAGTCTATTGATTGTTCGTGAATATACGTTTAATCGCTTGCCTGAATCTATCTTCTTTCGGAAATATCGAAGGCCGTGAGTAATCTTGTAATTTTGACTAATTTTTCGGTCAAATATGAAAATGTTCCACTGGGGGTAAAGTCGCCCACTATACAAGGGGTAAAACCACCACGAATCCAACTGCTTGTTGTTTTACTTCAGACCCAAATGCCTCGACACTACAAAGGGAATATTTACAGGATCAGTAAATCAACTTCAAGCCACATAAGACATCGATGTTAATCGACCATTTTCGATTTGGTTGAAGCTTTTCTAGTAATATATTTTAACAAGACTTATTTTTGAAAAAAGTAAACCTGTGTGAAAATGGTGTTAATGAACCAAAATAATTTTAGAGCCAGGACGGTGTGTTTGATAGGTATGACGTCTCCGGCAGAATTGAAAATAGTAGTTTTTTACTTTCGAAAAAAGTACACACTCTAAAAAAATTTAAAGAAAAAATATAGAAATAGAATTAAAAATATATTTTTTTTTCAATTTTTTTTGAAAAAAACATGTTTTTGCCTGGAAAATCTACAAAAGGTAAGCTAAAATTTTATGGTTGTTGAATCATGGAGTAATAGAAATATTAATAGCTCAATTTCTGTGAAGAATTTTTTTTTGACGGTTTATTTGGTGTATAGAGTCGTTGGACATTTTGTTCTTCAAAAAAAAAACGTAGAAAATTGAAAATATAAATAAAAGATATAATAATTATTAGTATTTTTCTATACATAACAAGCTTTCAAAAGAATCATACAGATGGGTTTAATGAGTTTTAATTTTTAGCTTAAAGATAGGTATATTATGAATTCAATATCTTGAAAAACCCCAATTCTGAAAAATCTATTTATTTTGAAAACCAAAAAAGTTACCTAAACATTGATTTGAACTTGAATAATCAGAAAACAAAATAAGTTAAAACTTAGAAAAAAATTTTTTTTTCAGATTTTTCACAGTGTATATTTTATTTAAAAAGAAAAAAAATACCATCTACAACTTTGTCAGAGACACTATACCGATAGAATAAACCGTTTCGGCCCTAAAAATATTGTTTATCCTCAAAAAATGGTGGACGATCTTACCCCGCTGATGGGCGGGCTTACCCCGCATGAAAAAGATCTGCACATTTTCAATGAATTTTTAAAATTTAAAAAAAAGTTGGAAAATAAACAAAAATATTTCAGTTCTTATTTTTTAAATGCGGGTATTGAATAGAAGAACCTCTTAGCGAAGAAAAAAAAAGAAATTGCAGCCGCAACTTTTTTTTTATACACAGAATTGCTTAAGGGGGCGGTCTTACCCCGCTTACCCCTACGATGTTTTCTTCAAGACAAAGTTTCCACCAGTAGTTCTTCCAGCTGTTGTTTGTTGACAGTGAACGCTTTTGGTGTGTCACTGTATTGTTAGTTAAAGCATTCTTTAGTAAATACTACTTTTCATATTTTATCCGTATTTTATGTAAAGACATGGGTAAGGATTGTTCAATTATTGTCGTGAATTTCGTTTTTAAGAATTTGTCAGTCATATCAAATACTTCGGTACGCTACTTAGCTGTTTTTTAACGGAGCAAACCTTTTCCTAAGCTATAGCTGTTTTTTCATATTTGCTTTTACTGCTACGGGGAAGCTCTCCGCCGTCACGAACGTGTGACCGTTCTCAGGAGAATTTAGAACAAGTTCAGTAGTATCAAATGTAAAAACAAAATCTAATTTTATTTTGAGCGGCGTAGTTGGTATTTTGTGTTATGCTTCTCACAAAAAACTTGTTTAATAAAGCACGAGAGAAGGTCATTTATGAATTGACCAGCGATAGATTCATTCCAAACGCAAGCTATAGCACCGCCATCGATTTGCAGTAGTTTGTTTTTCATCACTGGTCGTAGCTGGCTATGGGACTGACTTGCTATCATTCTGGCTACGTACCGTAAAAGCATGTGAGTGCCAGCTTATGATTTTTAACAAATTTTAATCAAATTTCGGTGTGTATGCGAGTTTTATGATGCAAAAGTGTTAGATTGTCATTGCAGTAGGGTAATCGCTCCATTATTCATTTCAACAGCTTGGTGCTCCTATATTCATCTTATTTCTCTCATTTGTCCAATTTACCGTCAAATTTCTACAAATTTTTGAAAGTAAATCTATTTGCTTCTCGATTTTCTCAAGTGGCTGAAAATTTCATGTTGAAAATATGGTAAAATTTGACGATAAATTGATCAAAAAGGCGTGATGAGATGAATATAGGTACTGAGATGAATATAGGAGCGGTTACCCTACTAAATTCTGTTGATGGTCTTGATTAAAACCTAAATTAATCCACCTAGCGGTCAGACCCAGCCTTTCTCATTCAATATTTTATTTGTAAAAATAGATTTACATGAACGCTTCAATCCAATAAATGTATATTCACTCTTTAGGTTCTAAAATATTGATGTTGTAATCTTTACATATAAAAATGCAGTCAAGTCTGTCAGTCTGTCTGATCCATATAGGCCCGAAAACTACCGAACCGATCGACGTGAAAATTTGTATGTAGGGGTTTTTGGTGCCGATAAAGGTTCCTATGATAGTTTGAGACCCCTCCCTCTTCTGGAAGGGAGGGGTCCCATACAAATGAAACATAAATTTCTGCACAACTCAAGAACAAACCAAGCAAATGAAACCGAATTTGGCATGTGGATGTTTTAAGGGGTAACTAATATGTCCATAATAGTTGGATGAAACACAAATTTGTGCACATCTCGAGAACTAATCAACCAAATGGAACAAAATTTGGCAGGTAAATGTTTTTAGTGGTAACAAATATGTACATAATGGTTTGAAACCCGACTCCCTCTTCTATAAGGGAGGGATCCCATGAAAATGAAACACAAATTTCGCACAGCTCAAGAACCAATCAAGAAAATACTACCAAATTTGGTTTGTGAATGTTTTTAGAGGTAACAAATATGTCCATAATGGTTTGACGCCCCTCCCTCTTCTGGAAGTACATGTTTCTTTGCAAATTTCGGCACATCTCGCGAACTAATCAACTAAATGGAACTATATTGGCAGTTGAAAGTTTTTAGTGGTAACAAATATGTTCCATAATCGACCTCAGACAACATTTTGGATTGTAAGATGGCAACTTCCGGTTTGTGGAAAACAGCCGAAAATGGCCGATTTCCACCCAATATAATAATATCCGGATATAGAATAATACACAGGAGCTAAAATCGAACACAGATGGCATTTTAAATTCTAAGATGGCGATTCAGGTTTCTGAAAAAAGCAGAAAATGACCAAATACCACCCAATATGAGTTTTTCTTTAACCAGTATGCCGTTCAAAATCCAGAAATTGTCTCCAAATGCCATTATGAAATCCAAAATAGCGACTTCCGGTGTCGGAAAAACAGCGGCAAATGACCAAATACCACCCAATATGGGTATTTCCGGAACCGTAATGATGCACTGGAGCCACAAATCGACTCCAGACAACATTTTGAATTGTAAGATCCGGTTTCTGGAAAACAGCCTGAAATGGACGATTCCCGTTAAATATTAGTATTTTTGGAACCAGATAGATGCACAGAAGCTAAAAATTGATCACAGACACAATCTTGAATTTTAAGATGGTGACTTCCGGTGTCTGGCAAACAGCCGGAAATGACCAAATACCATTCAATATGAATGTTTTCGGAACCAGAATTACGCCCAGATGACAGAAATTGATTTCACAGGCAATTTTAAAGTCCAAAATGACGACTTTCGGCTTCTGAAAAACAGTCCAAAGTGACCAAATATCACCCAAAATGAGTTTTTCTTTAGTCAGTATCCTAAATACCATTTTGAAATCCAAGATGGCGACTACCGGTTTGTGAAAAACAGCCTAAAATGAACAAATACTATCCAATATGAGTATCTATGCAACCAGAATGATGCGAGTAGCTAACAATTGACCTCAGGCACCATTTTGAATTGCTAAATGGCAACTTATAGGCAACAGTCGGAAATGACCGAATAATGCTCAATATGGATATTTCCGTAAACGTGATGATGTATAGAAACCAAACATTGACCCTGAACACTATTTTGAATTTGAAGACGACCACTTTTAGTTTCTGGAAAACAACCAAAAATACCTCCCAATATGGGTATTTCCGGTGTCAGATTGATGCCAGAAAGTCTGCTGATAATGACAGAATACCACCCAATATGAATATATTCAGAATTAAGGCAATGTACAGAATGTACAGAAAAGACGAGGATGTTGTCATTTTGATAAAACCAATCATTTCAAACGATTTGTTATTTGACTTTGATCATATCCTATGGCCGATTGGTTAAGCATTTGCAGACTTCAAACAAACCGCAAGGAATCAACGAACTTGGAACGTTCAAATAGTACGACAACACATTTAAATTATGTTGAGGCCACATATATCGATCAAAACAGGTATAGTTTTAAATAGTCTTTGAATTTCTCTTCTTTCCATAACTTTTTAGCCACATATCAAATTGTTATGAAGTTTGTTATTTGTAAGTTTGAGAGATGACTCGTTTGTATGACATTAGTTATGTTCAAATAAGTCATGTAATCTTTGAGATAATAGACTTTCGTTGTTTTATTAACAATTTAATTCATAACTGTTGCTTAAGTTCGATTATAATCAAATGAAATGGGAACGTGTAGGGCAGCCAAACTTTGAAACCACGTGTTCAATCATAATTCATCAGTTAACCCTTAACTAGCCCGCTCATCTGATAATAATAATCAAATCGGTTGTGTAGTTTCTGAGATAATGGAGTTTCGTGATTTTCACAAGTCGGCACGTTAAAAATGAAGTTACAATTCGATTACAGTAAAATTCAATAGGGTCTTCTGAGGCAGCTAGACCATTCATTTGACACTAATTTTGTGGAAATCGGGTCGGCCATCTCTGAGAAAAGTGAGTGAGTCCGAGTAGTCTTCGGAATATGTTCCTTTGCATAGCTGGATTTCATATTTTTAAACATAACAGACAAAGTAATAGTCCAATTGCAAAACTTCAGAACACGTTTCTTTTCATAACTTTTGAACCACAAGTTCAATCTTTATGAAATTCAAAACTTAAGGGTAGATAGCCCGTTCTTTTGAGACCAATTTTGTTCAAATCGGTTGTGTAGTTTCTGAGATAATGATGTTTCATGATTTTCACATTTTTAAACATAACCTCTAAACTAAAAATCTGATTACAATAAAATTCAATAGGGTCTTATGGGGCAACAGGACCTTTCATTTGCATATAATTTCATTAAAATCGGTCCAGCCATCTCTGAGAAAAGTGAGTGAGAATAAAAATCTGCACATACACACACACACACATACACACACACACACACACACACATACACACACACACTCGTCGAGCTGAGTCGAGTGATATATGCCATTCGGCCCTTTGGAGCACTTTTATACTTTCGGTTTTGCAAGTGATCGCTATACCTTTCTAGGAGAATGGCAAAAAGCATTTGAGTGCAAAATTTCACCTAAAACGTTACGATTTTTAATTGCTGTTTTCTCATCAGCACCAAAACGCAAATGGGACAGACTTGCTATGAGCGGCAGTGATGGTGATGAAAGTTTATCTCATGAAAACCATAAGGACCATAAATTACTCAACAAGAATGGAACATTTTTGCAATGGTTATAAGTTATTTTTATTTATTTTTTATCTTCGATGTTCACTAAATAATCGTGAGAATTAAAATACGTAAATCACTGAATAAACGAATTTATTGTGTCTGTAACTAAAGTAATTACAGTATTTAGTCCCACGTCACCATTTCATACAACCCTAGGGCTCTATACCTTGTAGTATTTTATATTTAAATTATTTTAAACACTATAAATTGATTTCACCTACATCCAAAGATTTAACTTCCGATTTGTTTATAGTCAGCAAATGCATAACGAATCGGACATTGGATACGTTAAAACTCAAAAGAAAAAATTGTTTGAAATCGTTGGTTTTATCGGAATGAGAACATCCTTGACTTTCAGCTTTGGTACATTACCTCGATTCTAAAAACACCCATATTGGATGACCTTGGGTCATTTTTAGCTGATTTCCAAAACAAAAGTCGTCATCTTGGATTTCAAAATGGCATGTTGAGTCGGTTTCTGGCCTCTGAGCATTATTCTGGTTTCGAAAACACCCATATTGGGTGAAATTCGGTCATTTTGGGCTGTTTCCCAGAAACCGGAAGTCGCCATCTCAGAATTCAAAATAGTGTCTGAGGTTGAATTTTAGCTTTTGTGCACCCATATTTAGACGCATTCGGTCCCTTTTGGCTGTTTTTCGAACCACCACCCCCCCACCCCCCCTTCCAAAGTCATAGAAACCATCATAGAAACATTTTTCATGCACAAAAACCATTACATGTCAAATTTGGTATCATTTGCTCCATCAGTTCTCGAGTTGTGCAGAAATTTGTGTTTCACATGTATGGTATCCCTCCCGTTCTGAAGAGGGAGGAATTTCGAGTAGGGTTTGCAATCCCGGGAACGATTTCCCGGGAATAACCTTTTCCCAGGATTCCCGGATCCCGGGAATAGAAATATTGATTCCCAGGATCCCGGGATTCCCGAGTTCCTCGAAATATTTCGCAAGATTTAATATAATTTCCCATGAAATATTGCAAAAAAAAAACTAAATATCGTATCAAAACGCGAAACTTACGTCTTCAAAGTGTATCAATATTCGTCAAGGTGTAAATATTTGTTTGAAATGACGTTCAATATTTGCTTCTATGTCGTCGATATGCGACTCCATCAGCAGCATTCTTGGACTAAGAACTAAACACCTTTTCTAGTTATCTTCTATAATCTTCTTTTCCTTTTAGTTTCAGTTTTTCTTTCAGTAAAATCGTTCTTATTAAGAAAAAAATACATTCCCAAAAAATTTCTCGATTTTATTCAATTATCACCAAAGAAGGGGGAGGGGGAAATAAAAACGTGACGTAATTAAGGGGGAGGGGGGTCAAGGAAGTTGTGACAACTTGTGACTAGGGGAAGGGCGAGTGTATTTTTTCCAAATTTTGCGTGACTTCATTAATGGGTCGTCCCTTAGGCACAAAAATCGATCATGAATTTCTAGTGTGAACTTGTATAAGTTTAGTTTTTTATTTCGTTTATCATGCGAATTGATAATGAAATTGGAAACGATTGTTTGATACCTTTTAATAATAAACTTGATTCATAATCTCATTTTCGCTTGGGTTTTTTTCCATTCCCGGTTCCCGGGAATTCCCGGGAAATGAGATTTTTTATACCCGTTTCCCGGGAAATCAATTCCTGGGAATATTGCCAACCCTAATTTCGAGCCATCATGAACTTATTTCTTGCCCCCAAAAATCTTCTCATGCCTAATTTGGTTCCATTCACTGGATTAGCTTTTGAGTTGTGCAGAAATTTTAGTTTTGTTTGTATGGAACCCCTCCCTTTCGGAAGAGGAAGGGGTACCGAACCACCATGAAAATATTTTTTTCCCCAAAAATTTTTACAAAACAAATTTGGCTCCATTTGCTTGATTTATTCAATTGAAATAAACAAACTCAACTTATTTCAAAGGTTGAGAAGTGTTGCGGGTATCTGAACGATCGTTTTCATTAGTATTTTTTTGTTTTCAGTGCAAACGGGAACGTTTTTTCCGAAAAAAAAACATGTTTTCAGCGCTGAAAATTGTAATAAAATTTTTTTTCGGTCAGGTTAATCTTCGTATATCAAAAATCGATCGTTCAACGACCGGGGAATTTAAAACGAAAATTCAAAAAAAAAGAAGAAAATCGGCTCAGTAGTTTCGCTGCAATGGTAAACACGGTAAATTCATTTTTTGGGAAACACCATTCCGAGATAAGCGCGTATAAAGTTTTAGGTTAAGCTTATGTGGCCGTGGCGGGGCGCGCTGCAAATTGCTTTAACCTTCTCCCTTTTGCTCAGATCTTTATAAAAATTTGTAAAATTGTTCTCAAAATGTTGTTCTTTATGATAATGCAATAACAAAAATTTTGATTTTTCGAAAACTAAAAATAACCCCTTTAAAACTTGTACAGGCCTCGAACCTATCTTAGGAACCTTTCCCGGCCCCTAAAACCCCTATACACAAAATTTCACGCCGATCGGTTCAGTAGTTTCTAGTCTATATGGATCAGACGGACAGACAGACAGGACTACATTTTTATATGTTTAGATTAAATGTATTAAATTCCTGTTTTGCTGTGTTTAATAATTGGGTCCTAAAGCTAAACCGGTTTTTATGTATCATTTGAAAAAAAAACGCGTTTTCTGAGCGAAACGTGATTTTTAAAAACCGTTTATCGTTTTCTTTCGATTTTTAAATGAAGAATAAAAAAACTGCTCGAAAGGTCTTAGATGACGTTTTGCCCATGTACGGTATATGAGACAACTGTCATTAAAGGAATTTCGAGCAGATATTTATCCTTCATTTAAAAATCAAAGGAAAATGATAAACATTTTTTAAAAATCACGTGTTGCTCAGATAATTCCACTCTTCCAGCTGATATATAAAAATCAGAAAACCGTTTAAAACTTTAGGATCCCATTGGGGGTAAATTTGGAGTTTGTTTATATTTTTCAAATTATTTAATAATTAATTTAACATTACAAATCTATTTCATTGTTCTCGAATATTTGTCCTATTCTGATCCTAATATTAATCGTAAATCGTTATCGACTATTACTCTATTAACTTTATTCAGTTTTATTTAATCGTATTTGAATAGAAAGTTAAACCTCAAAGCTTTCCAACACTAACAATATTTCCCATTTACCGTTTTCTACCGGCTTTGTGCCTTTCTTTTGGAGATATATCAATCACTGGCAAACTGAAAATTTTTGCAATACGCACCACAATTTTTTTATTGCGCTTCGATTATTTGTAATACTTTCCGACTTTTAATGTGGTCTGGTCCGCAGGTATTTATTATTCAAATTTTTGACTGTTAAAACCAACTTTTTAAATATATTTTGATGCCTCTAACATTTTTCAAAGTTCCTCCTTATGAATTCCTAGAAATGAGCAAAGTTTTGTCATCCTGAGATGTTTGATTAATTTTGGAAACGTACTCACATCGAAACTAGCCATGCTTCGTGAACACACGACTTTTTTTCGCCTCCGCGTTTTTCAGAAATATTGATGAAATTTAATAGATTGAGTGAAAAAGTGCACAGTGGATGTGTTCGTCAAAAGTGGTCGAATCGTTTCAACCTTATTCAACTTTCGTGATTATGTAACAAATTTCTTAGTTATTCAAACATTGATTTAACCACCGACAAGATTGCTGGCATTGAAGGATAACACTGGTCGACAAAAGAAAAAAAAGTGGTTCCAAAGCTCAGGTAGAAAAAAAAGGAAGATTGTAAATATTTAACCATTCCTGTGAAATTTGGTGCCCCTAGCCATTTCGAAAACGCGTCAAAAGCTCCCACCCATTGCAACGCCAACGATAGCCGTGCGCCTGCACTTACTGTTGAATCGGTGGAGACGCTTAGTTAATCGTTCGACGGTGTTTTAGTGAACGAGCTAAGGGGGAAATTTAGATCTAGAGCTCGATAGTAGTATTTTAGCGAAAAACTTTCTACTACAAAATTGTGCAATATGATGGAGCGCACATTTTCTTGTTATCTTAAATTAGGGTGACCCAAATTTTCGATGAAATCTAGCATCTAACTTTCTTATCGTTAAAGATAGAGTTAAACGATGTTCTACTATGCTGTAGCTTCATCAGTTTCGCGCAACTTCGTAGTTAATAAAAACAGATTTTATTTGAAAAGTATAACGTTTGCTTGAAGCAGGTCTCATCATCAGTCGAAGGTGATTTTTCTTAATTTTTTTTCGAGATGAATGAACAGGGTGGCCACTCAATATCAATTTTCGATTACCTGGTATTATCCCGGTTTTCCCGATGATATTTAATAAAATTTCCCGGTGTTTTATTTTTAAAACATATGAGAAAAAAAATCAATTTTCACATGCTTATTTATGCCTTGCAAAAATAGTGTTACAAAATTATGAAAAACATTTCTCATTCATCGTTTTTAGCTGATCGTCGACGTTAGCAAGTACCTTCATAGTGATCTGCTGCATAATTTTCGCCCTCTTTATCTCCAAATCGTTGACAATCGCCTTCTCGCGCTTTCTTGCTTTTTTCTGATTCTTTCTCTGTCAAGCTACTCTCGAGCTTGCAGTGCTTCTGTATCAGGATGCCAATGAAATGCATGGGATAAATTTGAAAGTTGGGACATTGAAGTTTTGTCTTTTCGAAAAATGTCCTCAGGCAAATTTTCAAGCGGACTTCGGGAAGAAGAGCCTCAGAGTGACCAATGAAAAAATGCACATAATACTGTCAAGATGCATTTTGCAAAATGTATGAAACAATGAGATCTGTTCTTTCAAAACAATTTTTTTTTTCGAAAAACTTCGATCCTGTGACTTAAAAAATTTTCGAGCTGGGGCCAATGGAATGTATAAGAAATTTTATCGTGGTCCTTAAAATAAATTCAACTGACACTTTGAATAAAGGATTTGAAAAAAATATTATTAGCTACTGTTTGTTTTTGATATAGAAATAAGCTTTAACAAATAGCTCCTAAAGGTGACGTATTTCCCCAACCAAATCCAGTAGTCAAAAGGTCGAGCACAGAATAAAAAAAACTATTTTTTTTCTGCGAAATACTTAATGTAGAGAATGTTGAAAATAACAGTCTTGATTATTTAAATTATAACGAAATTTCAGCAGATATTGACCTAGTATATAAAGGGTGATATTTTTGCTATTTGGTTTTTCGTGTATTCAGATTTGACAGTTCACGTGGGAATTCTGACAGCTGTCAGAGTCTTATGTACTCAGTTTGGTTTGCCATTTCACCATGAACAGACTTTCGCCTGAACAACGCTTACAAATAATCGAATTTTATTACCAAAATTCGTCCTCTGTGAAATCCACTTTTTTACCGAAAAATTGTGTTCAGTGACGAAGCTCATTTCTGGTGAAATGGGTATGTTAATTAGCAAAATTGCCGCATTTGGAACGAAGAGCAACCAGAGGCAATACAAGAATCGCCAATGCACCCAGAAAAATGCACGGTTTGGTGCGGTTTACACGCTGGAGGCATCATTGGTCCGTACTTCTTCAAAGATGATCAAAATCGCAACGTACGGTCAATAGCGCCCGCTATAGCGCGATGATTTCTGATTTTTTTTGCCGGAAATGGAAGAGCTGGGTCTTGTTGACATGTGGTTTCAGCAAGACGGAGCAACGTGCCACACATCGCGCGAAACAATGGACATATTGCGGAATTAGTTCGGTGAGCAATTCATCTCACGAAATGGACCGGTGAATTGGCCGCCTAGATCATACGATTTAACACCACTAGATTATTTTTTGTGGGGCTACGTTAAGTCTCTCGTCTATGCGGATAAGCCAACAACAATTTCAGCCTTGGAAGACAACATTACACGCGTTATTCGCGAGATACCAGCCGAAATGCTCGAAAAAGTGACCCAAAATTGGACTTTTCATATGGACCATTTAAAACGTAGCCGTGGCCAACATTTGGATGAAATTATCAAAAAGTAAATGGCATAAACCAATTTATCGGCTCAAATAAAGATTTCATACAGTTTTGTAATTTTTATGCGTTTTTTTTTTCAAAGAAAAACCAGATTCTTAAAAAAATCACCCTTTACATTCTCTTTAAAGTATGTCACATGCAAATGCAATCAAAATGATCCGCAATATAAATGTGCTGCTTGTGATTAAAATCATATCAAACATCGAGAAGTACAAACCGGGTAGCTCCATTCCGGTCCGGTTCGAAATAAAATCGTGACTCGAAGTTTCCGGTCCTATCTGACTTTTAACCGGATTCTACCCGAGGCGATGTCGAACACTATTCACAAGAAGTTTCAAAAAGCCTCCCGCGACGCTGAGAGCTTTTTGCCTTCTTTGAAAATCTGACAATATATGTTACGGAGCAGTAAATTTATTCCCCTAACCAAGCCTAATCTATTTGACGCAGATCTTGTTGCAAAGCCGCTGTCAACTTTGGCTGAAACCATCAACCAGCTTTCCCCTAACCGGCAGAATCATGCCAGTTAGGTCATCGTGCAAAAAAAAACAGGTTTTCATGTTGATATTTCCACAAAAACTGTCGAACAAATAAAACGGCAGACATGAAGGAAGATGATTTTACCGGCGTGAAGCCTAATTTCCCGGGTTCTCCCGTATTTTTTTCCGGTGATTTGAAATTCCCGGCTTTTCTCGCTTTTTCCGTTTTCCCGGTAGAGTAGCCACCCTGAATAAAGTGACGCAAGAACTATCTAAGAGTATGCTTCGACTTTATATACAATTGTTTTAAATTTACTCCAATACCTCCAGAAATGCGAATGATTTTTCCTTCGTTTAGATGATATAATGGACACAGATTAATTTTGTATGTTAAGAGGTCGTCTCCCCGGGCGTTGGCATAACAACAGTGGCGGAAATAGACCGACGTAAAATAAGCGAGAATAAAAAAATAATATTTCGGATCTTTCATCCAAACTAGCAAGCTGTACACTTGTGAGGTTCGAAACATTCTTTCACACCCATTCGCCCCAATTAAGGCCATTTATAAATTTTATACAGTTATCCTAGTTTTAGTGGCCCCGCAATTTTTGTACATTCTTTTTTTTTTCTCGACTCACAGTTAGGCCATTTACTCTAGTTTAGGTACATTTACCTTGTTTTTGGTAACCAAACAGGTCCTTACACTAACTAGTTTCGATAGGGGAGCTGCGTAGCCGCAAGGTTACAGAGTCCGCTTTGTCAAGCGGATGGTCGTGGGTTCGAATCTTAGTAGAACAAATCCATCCGATGTCAAAAAGGACTTAAGCATGAGTTTATTCTCAGGCTCCCAACAAGTTACCCTTCCTTTACGCTGAAATCTACAAATATCTTTGCGTGACTTCCTCTTAACAAAAAATGAGTCCCTCTTATCAATAAAACTGGCCAGAAGGACGCACGACGCAACTTCTCCAGGGAATTATAATTGGTGATATTTGGCAAGAGGAACGAGTATCGGTATAGTAGAACAGTAAGCGTGTAAAGGAAGAGTAGCACATTACACACAAGCACTGATGAACGATAATAATAAGCATGCCACTTCTCAATAGAGGTATTGCAATTAACAGAAGTGCGGGATACAGCAGACACCCGGGCATATCTCTCAGTAGATCTACGATTCTGGTCGCAGTGAGGAAGTCCATACAGGAAAAAAAACTAGTTTCGATGCATTCATTCTATTCTTGTGGACCCCAATTGAGGTCATTTAACCTAAATCATTTCTAAATTATAAATAGAGGGGAAATCATAATACAATTTATTAGCAATCCTGCTCAGTAATTTGGAATTAATATTCACGCAATGAATTGTAATGAAAAGTATTACAAAGCTTTGAGAGTTCTGCTAGGAGTCGAGCACATTGATTTCCAATGAAATCAAAATCAAAGTCGAAACAATGTCAATAATTTGCTGGAGACATAAACGGTAAGCAAAGCCTTGATGCTACATTCCGATTCGAAACTCGACCTTCTGTTTATTATACACAGACTTCGCAGCCAACTGTTAAGTGTACAGGACAGTTGTGGGGCCAGCGCTACGATCCTACTAGCACTAACAGTCTACGACAACTACGAACCTACGACAACTGGCTTGTTAGGCCAGCATCGTACCTCGAGATCAGCTGGGAGGGTGTATGGGTTAAAATCCGAACACACACAAATGGCTTCAGCTGTTGATCCGTTAGGTAAAATTAATTAAAATTTTGAATGAAGATAGTTTAACATGCATTTTTGATACTATGTGAGTTGTCGTCGAATGAATAGTATGCTAACGAAAAGTTCCGCATGAGTAATTTGACAATAGCAATCTGGCGCATCGGGACATCGAAAAAACACATCTGACTGCCGACTGAAGGCCGAGATTCGGGAAAATAACGGCCAAAATTGTTTCATTGACACCTTATATTGATTATGGATTATAAAGTAACTCTAAATCGGTTCTTTTAAAAGATAGAAAAACTTTTTCACATTGTCGCTTAAAATTAACGGAACAGCAACATTGTAGAACTATCGTTAAGTCTATCTACAAAGATGCGAAAGTTAGATATCTGTTTTCGTAGAAAATTTTTGTCATCCTAATTTGTGATAACACAAAAATAACCGCCCCATCATATGTAACAAAGAAGAAAGTTTTTTTTTCTAGATTATTACTATCGAGCTCCTGATCCAAATTCCCCCATAAACTCATTGTCTAGAACGCTGCAGAATGGTTAATCAAGCGTCTCCATCGATTCAACAGTGTGAGGAGGCACACGGCTATCGTTCGCGTTGAAAATGGCTCACGTAAGTTGACGCGTTTTGGTAATGGCTAGGGGCATCAAAATTCATAGGCATGGTCGAACAGCTATAATATTCCTTTTTTTCCGGTTTGAACTTTTAGGTTCACTCCAACCCGAACACTTAACGTTCGGTTCACCCGAACACTTAACTTTACTCTAAACGTCCGAAAAAAATCACGAAATTTCTTTATTTTTCGATATTCCAGAGTAGGATTCTCTCTCAAAAATGTCGAGTCATTCATTAAAGGCAGATTTTGGACCAATCAGACTGAAAGTAAGGTCAAATACCATCCAAATATTTCCGGAATCAAGATGATGCACAAAGACCATATTTCCGGAATTAAGATGATGCCCATAGACCAAAAATCAACTTAGGACGCTATTTTTAAATCTAAGGTGGTAACTTCCGGTTTCTGACAGTCCGCGTAACATGGCCAAGTACCATCTAATATGAGTACTTCCTGAATCAGAATGATGCACAAACTTCGGAAAACAATTTCCAGTGCTATTTGGAAAGTCCTAACGGCGACCTCTTGGTTTTCAGGAAACAGCCAAGCAAAACCTCGAAAAATGATCTAAGAATTCTCAAAAAATTTATCGACCGTTCTTTATTTTAACACGTATTTGATTTAGCAATCCGAGTATTTTCCGAAGGTGAGAAGTTTTTCGGTCTCTAGAGTAACTTTCTAAAAGAACGTATGCATTTTGGCAAAAAAACTATTCAATTTTATTTATTCAGAAACCTTTAGTTTCATGGAAAAACTTTATGACAGAGAATTGTAAGAAACCAATGAAATAGTTTTTTTCTTAAGAAACTTGAAAACGTAACAAAACTTTTGATAGAAAGTTCAGGATGGAGAGTTAAATTAAAAAAAAATTTATAGAAGGTTATGTTTTTGAAAACATATTCAGTTCCAACGTTTTCTCAAATATTCTGATTGATGATTCAAATAAATTTAGATGATTCAAATAAATTTAGATAGTCATTTGTTGAATTTTGCTTTTTGCCTAAAACTCGACATTATTTTCACATTTTCAAAAACAATCGAATTCCAAAGATGCAATATAATTCTACCAGTTAATTCAAAATTTAGTTTGGCAAATTGAAGTTTATTATAAAAATATGCCTTTTTCGTAAGTTATTTGTAATTCTTCTATATCATTCAATGAATTACTGAAAAGTAGAAGTTCGCTTCAAACTTATCCCTGGCTATCATTTTCGAAATCAATAATGCCAGTAGTGTAACAATTGTAGGTAATTATTACAACAAATCTGCTACAAAATTTCACGGTTCCGTGGTTCAGCTAAAACAATTGATTGCAATTTTATACCCAAACATAAAACAAGCGCATTCGACCCAAAATGGAAGTGAAAGACATTGCAAAACTCGAGTTCACGTTTAAAATGTCAATCTCTTCAGCGTAGCGTCGCTCGCAGTGCTAATTGGCTATTATTCAACACCTGGATTTGTCGCCGGATTGGCACCAGTGAAAATTTTCCACAACGGCTTAAATTAGCTCAGTTATCCCTCGCTAGGGCCACTTCTAGCGTTTTTAATTAGCTCAGCAGGGGGGGGGGGGTACCACAAGGTTGCGACTATGCTGGAAGCCGGTAGAAATCATCCTTGCTACCGCGTACCGAGAGCTCCCGCCGGAAGAGATCCTTTACACAGATTAAATTATGGCGATTTGTTTTATTTTCTGAGCGTACTCACCTGAACGCCTCCCACGCCGATCACAAACAGCAGCTGGCTCATGAAGAGGGACGCCAGCAGGCTCAGCAGTACGGTGCCAGCCAGTGATTTCAGGTCGGAAAATAAGCTGTAAAGTAAACACGGGGATAGGAGTGTAAGTTAGTGAGCGATTTGAGCGAGGAAGTTTAGACTGTCGAAAGCTCTGCGGTTAACTTTAAGTAGAAGATAAACGCGGAGGATTGGTTGTATTAAATTATCTTTTATCAGCGCTGCGAGCGCAGGAGTCGAGTTCAATTTCAGCTCTAACACGCAGCTGATTGAGGAACATGTAAAGTTTGGATTCACTTACGACCCTGCAGGTAATTTTCTGTAGAATCAATTTTTGGTTACTATCATGGTTTAAAGAAACTTTTCCCGCATAGCGGGTTTTTACCTGCGACAATTAGAATAGTCAAAACTCTGTGTGCAGGTGAGCCAATCAAAAGTTGCTCAACTTCTAAATGTGAATAATTGGGAGAAACATTTAATATTAAACAGTGAAAATGGACGAGAATTGGTTGCTCTCGAAATGCTTTCACCTTGCAATAAACCTTTACTGACAGAGCCAATAAAAATCTACGAGCTTTCACGTTCTTTCAATTTCCTGCCAAACGACGAAGCATACAGGGTGACAAAAAAGTCACACAGGAAAATCTCAATATTTCAAAGAATAAGAAGAAAATCTGAATCTGGCTTTCATAGCTTCATTCAGTAACTCATAAAGATACTTCACAGACGATACCATGGAATTACACCACCTTCCTCTGATCAAACCAGCTTCAGACGTCTCGGAAAGTCGTCGCAAGCGGCGCGCACGTGCTCCATCGGCATCTCGTCTCAGATTTTCGTGATAACTCGCTTGAATTGCTCCAAATTTGTTATTTTATAGTCGTTCAGCTTCGACATCATGTATCCCCACACGAAATAATTTAGTGGATTTAGATCCGGAGATGACGGAGGCCATTCATTCTTCGAAATGAAATCGGTCAAGTTTTCCTTACACCACGCCTGAACAACCTTTGCGGTGTGGGATGGGGCGCCATCTTGCTGGAAGCAGTAGTAATCGTCTTCAAACAATAGTTCAGCTTGAGGCAGAACATTTTTATTCAAAACCGTGTCCAGGTAGTACGCTGCGTTGATTTTGACCCCTTTATCGATAAAAATAAGAGGCAGTTTACCTCTCTTGCAAATGGCTCCCCATACCATCACTGACGTCTTATTTTGGAACCGGGAAATGTTCAGCTTGTCCGCAGGAGCTTGCTGGAGGCTCACACTCCAAACTCGATCATTTTGGCGATTGACTGTTTGCTCCAAAACGAACAGCTTCTCGTCCGAAAAAATAATCTCGTCATTTGCGCGCCAACCGAGCAACTCCCGCGACCGTTGATACCTCTTGTCCTTTGTAGCTTTAGTAACCCCATGAACCACCTGTTTTCTGTACGGTGTAAGTTTTGAATCCTTGCGCAGAAGCAGGTGGATTGATTCTCGGATCATTTTAAGGTTCCTGGCCAGCTTCGGTGCAGATTGGGCGGGACTCCGGCGAATCCGGTCTCGTATAATCTTTTTCAGCCTTGGAGTTCTCACAGACCTTAGTCGTCCAGATCGTGTCTTGTCCTTGGTGCCTCCGGTCTCTAGGTACCGATTTATGGTCAGGTACACGAATTTCCGGTTGATTCCGAGCGGTTTTAGGTGTTTGAATATGGGTCCGGGTTTGTACCCTTTCACATATTCAGCGATAACAGCTGCTCTTAACTCTGCCATGGCTCACAACTCAATGTAAACAAACTGCACAGAAACGAAACTCCGCCACTTTGGGCAGCAAAGTTAACCCTTTCATTTGACATATAGATGGCATCAGAGAGATGCAACGTGTAGGCTACAGGTGACCCCAAAAAAGTGTGACCGGACTTTTTTGTCACCGTGTAGATTCTAGTGCTGTAATCGTATCATCTATTTAAAACATCGTTGCTCACGAGAGAATTCCTTTCACGATTTCACCTGCTGCTCACTTCAATAAAATAAACACTTCCATAAAATCCGAGCAACAAACCCGGCAGAATGCAGACTACCATCTGGCACTCAATCAATAAAGTACCGTCATCGACAGATAATCCGGAAAGTTATTCACAATCGGTTCTGAATCGCAACGTGACCCCAAGGCACGTTGCTAGTTTCTTCTCATCGCCACAACGGCACCGGTACAAAGATGGGAACTGGATACGTTTCACAAAGCTCAACCCTACCAATCCGTTTCAAATCTACTTCACATCAACCATCAGAACCCAGCTCATCCTTCGGCTATTGTTTGTTGCAATGCTTTTTTTTCAAAGGTGAAAGCGGTTCAACCGTTTGCATCTTTTGCCTCCAATGATGCTTGATTAATGCGCAAACTTCTAACTAATGTAATAGCTGTTCCAAGAGGAGTGATAGTTTTATTTTGAAGTGCCTTCTCGCTTACGCCTCGTAAAATAAATAAAACCAGTAAGTTTCCGAGTAGCGATTAAGTGCTGGTGCAGAAGTTTACACCTCGTTTTACTGCACCAGCAATCGGTTTGCTCCTTCTGCAACTGCTGCCGTGGGATTGTGGATTGTGAAAATCGTTAACTCTACCATCACAACCAACGTAGCCATCGTTGCTGGCTAAAGTAAGTGCAGTGCATAGTGCTATGAAGTCGATATGAAGCGAGAGTGAAGGAAGAAGATACTTTCTTGCAAGGTACGGTTGCAGTCACTAGGATTTGGATTCGCTATCTAGCTTGGAAGCTTGCGGCTGCTATCGATGAATGATTGATACGGTTGAAGCTTGGTTGATGAATATTGTGCGATTCAGGTTAATCTTAAATACACATCTTGTTTGAATTATTAACATACTGAATGCTTTTCATGTAGGGAGTAAAGCGAAATCGGACAATAATTTAGAATCTTGAAGATGCATTTCAATCACCTATCTGATCAGTTAACCTATCAGTAACATTGAGGAAAATAAATGTCCTGTAACACTGACACATGAGGTTGATGATCAGTGAAATTGACTAACAATTAGTGATATCGGTAATCCCTGGATCAAGACCAAGGTAGGTGTTGAAATCAGTGATATTGGTCATTGTACTGGAAATCAAAAACTATGTACCGAGTTCGTATTTTGAAGATCAATATATAAATATGTACTCATATTCGACACTGTTAAAATAGCGTACGATGTACTTGTTTGAAGGAGTAACTTCGCGGTACTCGAGCTTTTTATTAGTTATAGTTATCAATCAAAATTTAAACTGTGAAGGTTCTGAAAATACTAAAAATATCGTAAACAATAGAACTCGTCTTATTTTTATATTTAATTTCGGATCCCAAATGTCTCTGATCGACCCACCGTTTGGAGACAATTTTCCGTTTCTTCGCTTAGAAATCAAACCCCAAGCACGTATACAATCTCCATTAATCAATCGCACACAAATTCAAATCTGCTTTATTACTTCGCTTTTTTGTTTGCCGGTAGCATCAAGGACTCTCTAACAGCACTCTTATCTTATAATTTGAAAATTGATCTTTCTCAAGTGCGACCTGAAAATAAATGAAAGATTTCGTAGAAAAAAAATGCTACTCATTTCCCTCAGAACGATCCGCCTTTTTTTTTCTCCACTTTTCCGTTTAGCAATAAGGGGCCATTCCTAAGCCACGTGGTCATAATTCGAACAATTTTTATACTCCCTCTATTCCCCCCGTGGTCTTTTGGTCGAATGTCTTGATACGCAAAATTGTTATTATACCAAGTTATTATATTTAAACTCAGTATGAGCACTTCAAAAATCAAAAGAAAACGCAATTCTGATCTGACTGTTCCTGTTCGAAGTACAAAATAGAGTTGATTGATAGATTGAGTAAAAGAGATAAATTTTCTTTTGTGACAAATTCGCTGCGAGTGAAACTTTACTCGAGGGTTGGAGGATTTTTCAATAATTATGTTTTTGGGACGGTTAAAAAAATTACTACTTTTATTGAGAAGTCTAAAATGCATATTCACAAAATAAACCAATTCCTATTTTTATAAAAGATATCGATTTCTCTCCTCATTTTGAACAAGTTGAAGAGATTGTGAATGAGACACGTCCGCAAGCTTAACGTAGAATTACGACAGCCTGACTTATGGCGATTTATTGCAATAGTTTAGGGAATACACTTCATTGGAGTTTATCGAGTTCATGCTCTGAAGCGGTTGCTTTTGAAAATTTAGATTCAAAATGACATCTAGGGCCGATTTACAGCCTTTGGATATCATACCGATTTTACGCTGTTTTCGACCGACACTAATCAACATCTTGAGTTTCAATCTAAGTTTTTTTGGCCTCTCAACATTATTGCAGTTTTAGGCTGTTTCCCGGAAACCAGAAGTCACCCTTCGGATTTCAAAATGGCGTCTGGAGTAAATTTCTCTCACTCTGATTCCGGAAATACGAATATTAGGTAATATTTAGTAAGGTTGTGCTGTTTCGAGGATCCTGAAGTCATCATCTTAAACTTTAACATGACGTTTAGAGTTGATTTCTGCTCTCTGGGCGTCATATACTTACTTACTTTTACGGCGACAGACCGATTATCGATCCAATGCCCAATCCAAAATACGTCGCCATATCACTCGGTCTTGAGCTGCTATCCTCCAATCTCCACTAACACCTATTTTGCAGGCATCCTCGTCAACAGCAAACATCCAACGAGTGCGAGGCCTACCTCGAAGTCGACGACCTCTATCAGGATTTCTGCTAAATATAGTCTTCGCTGGTCGTTCTTCCGGCATTCTAGCTACATGCCCAGCCCACTGCAACCTGCCGTATTTTATCTGCTCAACTATATCCGCCGATTTGTACACCTGTTACACCTCATGGTTCATGCGTCTTCGCCAAACACCATTTTCTAGTTTGCCGCCAAGGATTGAACGCAAAACTCTGCGCTCAAAAACACCGATCGGCCTCTTTCAACGTCCTTGCTTCTTTGCCGTAGAGGACTACGGGAAGAATAAGTGTTTTGTAGAGTGCAAGTTTAGTACGGGTTTGCAGACTACGGGACCTCAGCTGGTTACGCAATCCGTAAAAGGCCCTGTTTGCAGCTGCTATCCGCCTTTTTATCTCACGACTAACCTCGTTGTCACATGTCACTAGTGTACCCAGGTAAATAAATTCGTCTACTACTTCAAAAATTTCCCCATCGAACACCACCTCAGCACCAACATCCGTAGGACTACGACGCTCTCTACCAGCCACCATGTATTTCGTTTTGGCAGTGTTAATGATGAGCCCTAATCTCGCAGCTTTTCCCCTGAGAGGCCCGAAGGCCTCTTCCACAGCTCTACGGGTCATACCAATGATGTCGATATCGTCCGCAAAATCGAAAAGCATGTGAGACTTCGTAATGATGGTGCCGCTCCTTTGCACGCCGGCCCTCCGAATAGCACCAGCCAATGCGATGTTGAACAATATGTTTGACAGCCCGTCTCCTTGCTTCAAACCATCTAACGTCACGAAGAAGTCCAAAATCTCACCGGCTATCCTGACGCATGATGTAGAGCCTTCAAGGGTGGCACGTATCAGCCTAACTAGTTCTGCTGGGAAACCATGTTCGATCATAATTCGCCATAACTCATTTCTCTTGACTGTATCGTACGCTGCCTTGAAGTATGGTGCGATGGTGCGTCTGCAGGTTGAATTCTCGAAATCTATCCCAGGGTTAACATTTGGTCCGTAGTGGAGCGCGCCCCTCGAAAACCACATTGGTAATCGCCAACAAAGGTCTCCGACAGCGATTTCAGTCTATGGAACAAAATATGGGAGAGAATTTTGTAAACGATATTGAAAAGGGTTATGCCCCGACAATTACTACAGTCCAGACGGTGGTATTTCTTGTCGATTCGACATATGAGACCCCCCAACCAGTCCGAGGGCGATTCTTCATCAGACCACACTCTCAGCATGAGCATGAGCATGAGCATGTTTTCTTCACCATTCAACTGCACACTAAAGTGTTTCTTCCAACGCCTGGCCACTTCCGTTCTATCGGTAATCAGGTTCCCCTCCCTACCGTTGCACATGACAGGGGCTGACACAATCCGGTTCCTGATTCCATTTATCGTCTTGTAGAAGCTTCTCGCATCGTGCCTAGAGAAGCAACCTTCCGCCTACACAAGAATCCTTTCTCAATGCTGTCGTTTCTTCCGGCGATGGAGTCTTTTTTCAGCAGCTCTAGCTTCCCGGTATCTTCCTACTCTCTGACGAGTCACAGTCGTGGCTAACATGTAAACTCTGGTGCGGTTCTTTTCATCCGTCGCTCGCTGGCACTCAGCGTCAAACCACTCATTGGACGTGGCTGTCCAGATTTACCCAACACTCCTCCCGCTGTGGTGCTGATTGCACTGTGGATATGCCTCCACTGTTCATTCAGGCTACCTCCAATTTGATCCTCGATTCGCTCATCAACCTTCCGCAGGTACTCTGTAGCCACTTCTCCAGTTGATAACCACTGGATATTCAACTGTATTCTCCTTGTCATCCTGGATTTTAACACGTTGGACAACCGGGCGCGAATCTTGGATACCACAAAATAATGATCCGAGTCGGGGACCCGCCAACAGCCATAAATACGATAGCCATACGGACGTTTGCCATAAATACGACTGCCATAAAGATGATTGCCATACAGTACGTTGGCCATAATAGACGAAAGCCATAATATATGTTAGCCATAATAGACGTTAGCCATAATTTTGCAATTTCCCTTTTTCTACCCTTTTTATAAATTTCAGTTCAACTACCATCTTGCATTCGACTCTGCTGTAATGTAATGTACGCATGAAACTAGTAAGAAAAGGTTAAATTTACTGTGAAAAATGTGTTATCAATTATTGAGGTGGAAGCGAATTATTTGAAGCCAACGATTAAATGAAAATTATATGTTACACGCTTTTTTTTGTTCAACAACAGACCCCATAAACTCTGCCAGGTGGACGACGCTCTCAGTTCGTAAATTGTCTATTTTTCAGAAGGTCAATTTTCTCTTATTCATTTTTTTTATGGGTTATACCAGTTCTTGGCATTTCATGCATTTTTAAGACATAAAGTATAGAAGAATTTTTCGATTTTGAACATTTCATGAACTATGTATTTCTGTTCGTGAGGCTTAACATTAGCTGAAATTTTGTTTGGGGACATTTTTCGAGAAACCAATACACTAAGATCGCTTTATACGCGGTTTTTTACGCGGATTCCGGAATTTAAGCGTTTTTTACGCGGATTCCGGAATTTACGCGGGTTTTTTAAGCGGCACGCATCGCCGCGTAAAAAGCGACTTTATTGTATTTGAAAAGACAGTGTATAGGCACCCTAGTATTTGTTTTGAAAATAATTCAACAGGATATCCATGCGGCGAAGACGCATCGTCGAGGGCAAGGAACCAAGCCACCGAGGTTTCCACAGTCCGAGCCGGCCCCGACCCGCCGTCGGAAGCGGCGGCCTCTCGCATACAAACAACTGTTCTACTGGTTTCCTAGGCATACTCACCACTAGGGGCTTTCCCCTAGTTTACGTCCGAACGAGCGATAGCGAGTAAGGACAGCATTCACCTCGGACAATCGAGTCGGCCGCAGGCCGCGAGTGTTTCAGAGATAATTTTTTAATTTGAACCCTAGCTATTGTTAATTATGTAGTTCAATTGCATAACTTAACAAAATATAGGATGAATTACCGCAATAATAGTTTAAAATATTGCTAATTAGCATTGTGTATTTATTTCAAAAATAGTTGTTGTGAGCTGCAAGCAATTAACGAAGGTTACTTTCGCACTAACAGCAGTAAAAATTCGCGAAAATTTACATATGTTTAATGCACATGAATAAAGTAAATTTGAATACATAGTTATATTTGCAGCTTTAAGTTTATCTCGACACAATATACAAATTTACAGAGTCTAAAACGATTCTGTATTGTGCATTATTAACGCTGTGAAATTGTGTATGTTTTTCACTTTATGTGCTAGAAACCGTTATATGTTTTCATTTTTATTAATAAATAGTAAATTTCATTTGTTGGTACTGTATAATAAAAATGGTTTATATGTTTTTTAAAATCAGGGGCCGGTCAAATGAAAATCCCAAAAAAAAGTGTTCAATTTAGCGTTGATGTTCTGATGATCTGCTGCTTTTGCTATCAAGTGAGCCTATAACTGTTGATGTTATTTACTGAAATTATTTTGGTTGTATTATCTAGAATGTCCTGCTATATTATTCAAATGTAATAAACACGGTAATGCAAATGATTTATTTAATTTAATGTTTACCGCCTTTTTCGGAATTAAGCAAGCAGTTTCTAACCATTTTTTTCGTATAAAAGAATCACAACTTGCAGGCTATGCAAAGAGAATCGAGATGCAGAGTCGCATCATGATGATTTTTTTTATTTTATACAGTGTGGATTATTTGTGGTTGTTAGTAAAAAATAAATCAAATCATCGATGCATATTGTACGAATTATAAATTTATAAAAGATTAAAAGTTACCAACAGATTTTGAAAAAGTTCCTTTTGGTTTTGGGATAGATTAATTTACAAGTTCGCAATACTCTGTTTGTTTTTTATCTGAGTAAAAATCTAGACAAATTTATTCAGCAGCAAAAATTGATTGATGAATTTGTCAAAAATGGCTCTGCTACTCGACATACAAAAAAATCAAACTCTGGCTGCTGTTCATGCTACCAAAAAGTTTAAAAGTTTCCAAATTATTCAAAATGAGTTGAGTCAATCGTGTCACCTTTCTTTATGCCTTGAGTTTACTACGCAGCATATGGCACAAACTATTGTATAAACTTTGGCATTTCTAGACAAAAACAACAAAAAGGCAAACGTTACAAATATAAACAAAATCCAAAATTGAAAGGACAAACATGATTCCGGACAATCAACCAATTTCTCCATATAATCGATGAATAAAAAAATACCAAAGGATTCATCTCGTCCTTTATATAAAAAAATCGATGACCAATAGCGGAAATCATATCAGCAGCTAAAAGATGAGCGAATGATATGAAAATTTCGAAAATTACGATTTAGTAAATTATGTTCATGGATTTGCTTCAGCTCTAGGCTCCGAAAACAATAAATTATGAAATAATATTGATTAAACACATAGTTAGAATACATTACATATTCAGGAAACTTATATTATATACTAGAATAAGAAGAACTGTAAATGAAATTTTCAATTTAAAAGAAAATTCTTTGTGCTGGTGAAATTAATTATTACAGAAGGTTGTATACTGTATCTCCTGTTATCACTTTCAATTGTGATAATTGCATAATTGTAGTTACTGTATTGGCAATTTCATTTCCACTTTTTACATCGTGATTATCGTAAAAAACTGCGTTAGAAATATTAAAGAGATATACAACGTGCTTGAAATCTATAATCATCTTTCATCCATAAGGCAGAACAACATTCTATCAATCATGTCTTATCAACTATAAATACCTAATGTTTTGGAGCAGGAGAAAAATATAAAATTTTTCAATAATAAAAAAAATTATGGCATACATACATTATGAGTATCGTACGTTATGGCTATCGTATATTATGGTTAACATCCATATGCGAAAATAATATTATGGCTAATGTCGCTTATGGCTGTCGTACGTCTGGCAACCGTCCATATTGCTAACGTATTTAGGGCTGTTGGGGTGTCACCATCCGAGTCAACGTTTGGTCCTCTGAATGACCTCACGGCTATAACGTCTGAAAAGTGTCGACCATCAATCAGAAAATGGTCGATCTGAGAGCAGGCCTCTCAATTTGGGTGTCTCTAGGTGTGCTTACGTATATTCCGGCGTGCAAAATAAGTGCTACAGATAGCCATACCTCTGGCTGCAGCAAAATTTACAAGCCTCAAACTCTGGGCGTTATATAGATTCCTGGAATACCCATACTAGGTGGTATTCGGCCAGTTTTGGCTGTTCTCCAGAAATTGTAAGTAACCACCTTGAACTTCAAAGTGGCGTCATGAGCTAATTTGTTTTTTTTTTTTTCTGGGCATCATTCTGGCTTCGGGAATGTCTACATTGAGTGGTTTTCGACCATTTTGACTGTATTTCTAAAACCAGAATCCATCTGAATTTCAAAATGGCGTTTGGAACTAAATTCCAGTTTCTGGTATCATCTCGATTTGGGTAGTGTCCGGCCATTTTATCCCGTTTGCCTTTAAAATGGAATTCAAAATGGCGTCTTGAGTCCGAGCTTTGGATATTACCCCGGATCCAAGCATACCCATATTAGATGGAATTAGCCTTGTTTTTAGCTTTAATTTGTCAAAATCTGCTTTAAAACAAGGCTCTACATATTTTACAGGCACAATACGAACAATTTTCGTGACGCTCGAAGTGTTGGATATTTCAATGCACCCCTATTTCAGAATGTTGCCGTAAAACGGAATTCTACGTCAGAAACTGTCGCCAGGAATCGGGTGATACTCATTTTTTTGCGAGCGGCACACGATGTTGGGAGACTGCAAAACACACTCCATTCATCTCGTTCGGGAGACCTCACAGAATTTACCCCAGTGTAGTGCAAAAAGACGTAGCTTCTACCTCAGAAAACCTCTCTCTCTCTCGGTCTCTGTGCGTCTCTTGGTTGAGAGTGTGTTTGATCACAACTGGTGATGCCACATATTCAAATTTATCTGTAGTTGTAATACAGAATTTGTCGACATTTTCGTGCGGATATCTGCATTCACGGATTTTTCAAATCAAATTGACATTGTAGACAAATGCAAACAATCACAAAACGTTTACGTTTAAAATATTTCTGTTATTAAATAGGGCGTACGTAGGCATGAATTATATTAAATTATAAGGAAGATAATACGTGAAGCACAAATGCGTACAACATTTGATTGGTCCACTTGCCGGTTTCTGCGGGTTGATAAAACTGAAATGTTATCAGTCAAATGTACACCCGATTTTTTACGCACGAAAGGTGCGTTTCATGTGAAAAACGTGCAAAAAAGAGTGTTATTTCGAGAAATTGTGCAAAAAATTTCGTGTAAAATTAGACCGTGCAAAAAATAAGATTCGGGTGCCTAATTTGTATCAAAATTTTCCTAGCGCCTTACGAAAATGCGAGATACTCGCGTACCAAGTTGGCAAAATTGTTGAATGTGGTCAAATCAACGAGTAAGAACGTGTGTCGACTGCCAGGATGACAGGATCAAAGGAAAATCGAAATCCGAAGGCCGCAAACGACGAAAAAAATAGCCAGCAGTTTCAAGCGGAATACCAATCTTTCCGTCCGAGATGTCGCCAGCAGTCTGAGAGTGTCGTCTACAACTGTAAATCTAAAAACGAGCTAAATTGTAGACTTACAAAAAGGTGGTGACTCCAAATCGTGACGATGAGCAAGCTCCGCCCTATAGAAAAACAAGAAGACACGAAAGACAGTTGTCAAGGAGATGCAGTTCAAGGCTAACTTACGTTCTGCGGCGAACAATGTGACCAAGAAGGCTGCACAAGACTTGATGGAAGGAGACAAGAGAAATGCCCGGCAACTTGTGTTTGCTGAAAAGAACTTTTCCTTTATTCTGTACGAATTGCCAATTAAATTTGATTTTTTATTAAAAAAAAGACTGAATGTGTGTAACATTTTTGTTTGACTAATTTTTGACCGTTACACCCTTCATACGTCGAAACTGACAGGAATGTCAAAACTCTCAACAAAGTGAAAAATGAGAAAAACGTCTGAAATGTCAAAATGGTACAAAAAGTCATTGAAGAAAGTGTCAAAATTGTCGGAATTTTAAACATGTGTGTTAGACTGGGACACGGTTATATGGGAAAAAAGTGATGGTGTTATTTTTTCGCTCCCATTTTCGTGTATTTTATGGGTCCTATGACGACTGTGTAACTTTTCAGATCGATCGGTTGATTTTTGCGCCTGATTTTTAAAGTTACCATGCGATTTTTTATGGAAAAATCCATTTATTCAAATCTTATTCTCTAGAGATGTCCAGCTGGCTCTTAAAAATATATCAACACATAATATTTGTAGGAAATATTATAAAATTCTTCTGAAAACCGTAAGGCGCTACAATGCTTGTAGAAAAAATTATTCACCCAAAACTGATTGAATGTCTGACGAACAGCTCAACATTAAATTTGTTTAGCAATACTGCTGCAGTATTTTTTACATTTATATTTTGTCCGACCCTGATGTGAATGTTCCATACGAAGTGACCACCAATAAGTACAAACTTGGACACGACCATCACAGATTTTGCTCAAAGTTGGGGAACTTATTCATCTAGTGTCACTTTGGATAAATCCCAATTTTGGTGCCGATTGGAATATCCCCGCTTGATGGGAGGGCCTCTTTGTTGCAAGGTAACGCATTTTTTGTCAGAACAACTTTTTTCTTTTTCTTACAATTTACAGACGTAAGACGTCTGAAAAATACTGATAGTTGAATTGAAAGTTGAAGTTGAAAAATAAAGCAAGGAATCCAGAAAAAATAATATTTATGACCGGAAGTGTTACCAGAATCAAATTCGAATGAGAAAGACTTAGTCAAAAAAAAAAAAAAACCGTCGCCCTCCGAAGGATCCATTCCAGACAGTGTCGAAAATGAGCGAAACTTAAAAAATGACAAAAATTTTAAAAAAGTACGAAATTCCAATAATGTCACAAATGTGAAAAAAATCAAATAGTAGAGACATGGAAAGCTTTAAATTGTAACAGGCTTAATTATTGGAGAATTGAGGGAAAATAATAGTTGAAGGGGTTGATAATACGACACGACCGCAAAGTTAACGTAGAACTACGACAGCCTGTCTGATGTCAAGTAATTTTGTAGTAATCGATTGGAAAACTTGAAGAGAAGCGTTGTTTAATTGACTTGAATCATTCGAAAATAATGTTGAAGGTTGCTGTAACAAAGTTGAAGTTAGAATACAACTTCACTGTCAAAACAAGACAGCCTGGTTGGAACTGCACATTCCCCGCATTCCCAGGACATGTTACGCCGGTTTGTCCGTGTGGAACGCTGCGATCGAATGAGTCGCCTGCTCAGCCTTGCTGCGCTAAAACCAGCTGTTGCTTTGCCGAATGCGCGCCGAGCCAGTTTCCAGTAGGAGTCAACCGTTCTCTTACTGGTTATACAATTTTTGCATGCTAGTTTTTATGCGAGACTACTGAGAGTTAAACTTTGTTATGAAGAATGTTTGTTATAAGAATGAAGGAAATTGGTTGGAAACTGACCGATTTTGAAGTTTTGAAAGTGGAAAATTTTCGGTAAAATAGTGCAAGTAATATTAGCCTAAAATATAAATAAATAAGAAAAATCAGTACCATGAAACGGGGTGGATTGATCAATTTTTATAACAATTTTCAATTACCTAGCTTCATGTACATTTTTCCCGAAATAGTATAATTTTAAAACAAGTACTGGTATGTGCTCCAGTAAACCTCTATGGCTATTGGTGAAATTTCTATCGTCTACTTCATGAAATAAATTCGATAACTCTATACGGTACTATGAGGTAAATTGGGGTGAAATTGATCACCATTGAAATCCATACATTTTTTTGGTAATGTGCTATTTTTCGATATGCTAAAGATAAATGATGATTTTTGTACTGACAAATATCATTTACAGCTAGTTTGGAAACGAAAATAACGATATTTAAGGTTAAAATTTGTTTAATTTCGGTTCACGAGCTGCGTGTTGCTAAATTTGCTCTTATTTGATCGTCGTTAGACCGATTTCAATTGGGTTTGTTGATAAAAGTTTAAAAACTAGCTCTGAAATTAAAATCTTTGAGTTTTTTTCAAACTTTACTCACTTCTCCAAATTTAACGTAATTAACCCTCAACTAAGATTACTTTAAGTAAATTCAAAACTTTTTTTTGTTATTTGGAAATTTGTTTGATCAAATTTGATTGAGTTTTGACTGAGTTAGAAGAATTTTTCGAAAATATGAAAAATCGCACCGGGCCACAGTGGAGCACTTAGAACATAAAACCTGATCAAAATTATTTTTAAGGGTTTTTGTACTGGAAACGTATCATGGATCAAAAATGTAGTATAATAGTTGTGACTAAAAATTTCATGGATTAACCCACCTTTGAGTGATTTGTTACTTTTCTGATTATGTAGTTCGGATTCAATAGTAGTTTCTTTTCTACAATAAATGACTAAGGCTTTATAAATGAAACATAACTATTTTTTTAGATCAGTGAGGTTCGGGGCTTACACTGTTTTGTTTATTAACCAATCTGAGCACTTAGAAGAATCTGAAAAGTCACTAGTATTATTACCATTGTCCGTGTACGAACATTTCACTCGCAACATTTGCATTGCTTCGGGCGAAAAAGCTTGACCGTTTTTCTTGGATTTTGGCCTAGAGCTCGTAATCAAAGGATCGGAATTCAATAGCAACCTGTTGAGAATGTCTCAGAACACCCATCCATTACATGACAGAGGTATGTTCTTGAAACTGAGGCAACAATACTGCCGGAAGCTGAAAAGTTGAAATTTTTCGATGATTTTCACAATGATGTAGCTCATGAGTTCGGATTGGTTCGGATGATCTAAAACCACCAGTTTGACCAGAAACATACAGGCTTTGATTTGCAATTGACTGTTTACATTGAAACTCATTTATACTTAACTTACTTCATATAATATGACATATAAAAAATCTCACTTACAGAATTTTTGTGTTTATTAGAATGTTTCCTGGAAATATTGAGACTATTTATAAGTTTTCTAAATTTACAGATTGAGTAAACTAACCTTCTTTGACAATCTCCATAATTGGTTTGATGACAAATCACTACGTTGCACTTGATTGTTTTAAAAAAATGTGAACGGTACGGAAGCATCGAATGCAACAACAAAAAGCTAAAATTTGATCGATTTCAATCAGCTGTAACAAAGGTTAACAATACTTCTGGATGATCATGAGCTGTCAAAAGATTCAGCAGGCATCACACTTCCAAATGAGACTATGCAGAACATGGTGAATAAACTTTTGCTTTTCTGACTTTTGATCGGGTTTTTAATTGATTTACTCCTATGTGCGGGCGTGCAAGGGTTAACTTTGACAGGTATGTGAATCATGCAAAAGTTGCGTTTAAGGACACGTTAACATTGCCTAGTGTTGTAAGCGCAATTTCACCCTACTGATCAATTTCACCCCATTCCACGGTACGAATGATATAGCAGATAAAAATCAAAATAGTAAAAGAAATAATATTAGAAACGTGGATATTATGTGAATTTTGCACTTTGTTTGTTATTAATGCGTGCAGGTATTTTTAAAGCCAGAACGGTTTTGTTTGTTCATTGTGTCGTCTTCGGTAAAGTTGTATATATTTTGTTTTCCAAAAAACACATCTTTTTTTTCATGAAACAGATGTTTGAAAAATCAAAAAGCTCGCTGACCATGAGAAAAAGAGAAAAACAAGTTTAATGTTTCTAAAAACTAAAAAAAAAGGTGCTACGGTTTGTTTGATTGGTACAATGTCTTCGGCAAAGTTGTACACAGTAATGTGGTCCTTCCAGAAAAAAATATACATTGTAGCACAGAATAGTGTTAAGACAAAAACACGAAAAATAAATCTTTTGGATCACCAACACCATAAATTTTTATTAAAAATTATTCGGGATTCAAAGAAAAATAATGGTAATAGAATAAAATAACACTTTTAGTCCAAAGTATCCGCCCGATTAAAAACGGTTGGCCTATTTTTTATGGAATTGCACCACAGTCAAATACAGAGAATAATAAGTTTTTGATCAGACATCGATTCTATCCAAATTTGAAATTGAAATGCAGAACTGAGGATATTCATTCTATTTTGTTCGCCTCGTAGAGCTCAATTTGAAATAGTATCTCTTATAATATGCGAGACATTATTTACTGAGATTGCAGATAAAATGTGAAATGAATACTAAGCGGAAAAAACTTTTAGCTGTGGTTACAATCTGCCTTCTAGTTTTTTTTCGATCACGGCAGTATTTGTGAAAACAGCAAGTGTGCAACGTTCAATTAATATATCCGATGTTCCGCAGGCCAATACACAAACAACAGGAATAATATTTGCTGGAAAGTGCGATAATTTCATTAGCATAACATTGCAAGCAGCAGTACTGGATTCCAGCGGGAAACACTGCAACCACACGCGACCGGCAGAATGCTAACTGCCTGCTGCTTAATTACGTGACCAACTGTATTCTAACGGACCGTGTCTAATCCACCTTTGTTGCTGAATACTTTCCTGGAATGGTCTTTATTGGATTCGAAAACCGTTAGCAGGAACCCGAAAGCAATTTAAAATTGGCCACATTCATTAATTTGCGAAAATTGATTGCAGAGAAGTCCTTTGTATATTTTTGTGATCTTCTCAATCGTCTTTTCTTCTGGGGTGCAAAATTTCATTTAAAACAGAATTTATATCGTTGCTTTTGTACATATTTCAGGGAACGTCTTTGCATAATGGTTATTTCAAAAATCGAGTTGGATTTCCAGAGTGAAATGACTATTCTAACAAACTGACGCAAATGCCACGGGATAGAACCGATGCTGTTACATTTGTGTTTTAAATAACCGCCTCCCAGCCACCCACCGTTGGCTGACTGGCTGGCTGGGTGGCATTCTTCGTAGAATGCTCGTTCCTTCTTCGACAAATCTGGTTAAAAACGGTTCGTTATGCATCGCCCGTTGAATGGAAGAAAGAACGAAGAATATGTCTATTTCTTTATGGCTGGAGCGGCTTTGCTGCCATACTACCAGGGCCAGACTGTGTGGTTTTCTTCTTGTTGAATGAAGGATGAAAATGTAATTTGGATGGTTGCCTAGTGCGCTTACCAATGAGGGATTTCACGTCAATTTAACCAGCCGCTAGTTGCACCCTTTCGAGATTGCGGTGAAACTTTTCTTGTTTGTTGACATCGGTTATCTTGCAAATTTTTTTCATAAAAAAATCAATGAATTTTTCTAAATATTTTTTTCCAATTTTTTGTGAGTATGCAAAATTACTGCTTCGCTACGATGTGAGAGGATGTTGCCAACACCACAGACGAGGTTGCGTGAAATCCCATCAGGGCATATTTTCTGTGACGCATTTAATTTCGCACTGGAAGTGCGCCGCTTTCAGGGGGAAGTTTATTCAGCTAAGTTTTACTTCACAGTTTCTTTCATTGCGTTTTTTTCTCTTGACATTATATGCTAAAGTAGACAAACCAGAAATGTGTCGTTTCTAACCGAAGTATCATGCCGTGATTCTATGTGATGCAATCTGACTCTTATCTGCATGCACTAGTGGTATTCCGAAACAAAAGTTTTTTTTTGCTCCCGAAGCTGCGTGCAACTTCATTTCCTTTGTTATCCATACGACGGCAACGCAAAGCGAAATAATAATTATTACGGTAGGTAACATCCTGCCATTAGAAATTCAACGATAATTACTCGTTTTTATGATCCTTTGAAATGGTGTTTACATTGCTCCGCTAGTACCAGCACTAATAACAGCGGTAGCGAGCGCGAGGTAAAATAATTCTACTCTACACTCGAACTTACCTGTACGTGATGAATGCAAACGCTAGCCCCACCAGACTGACGGAGCTTCCAAGCACGACGCCGAGGGCTATCAGTCCGCCTTGCGAGCCCCAGGTTGTGCTCAGCGTTCCGTACGAAACGTTGGCGGCCGGCGGAAATCCGTGAATGTGTCCGGTGTAGAGCGTTTCCATGATAATGTCGGTTTTTGCCTAAACCAAGGATTGCAGCAGAAGCGGAAGCGGGATCCTGCAAACGAGACAGAGAGATCGACACGGAGAGATATAGCGGACTGTAGCAGCGAAGAGTACGATAATGAATGACAAATTAGGCGATTTGCATCATGATGCTGTTGTTTTTGTTCGCAAACAAGTTTGTAACTTTTTCCGCCCGCAAGCACTTTCGGTGCTCGTGTTGATAATAGCTTCCAGGTGTGCGCAACTTCTGCTGTAGTTTACTTTTCCCCACTGAGGGATGGTGTTATTATAGTGATAGGAACGTCAAATAGAATTTGCTGTGGCAAACCATAACAATTGTTCGAAAGTTGTCATTGGTTATGGCAAAGGGAATATTTTTTTGTTCAGTGCTGTTGAATATATTATTAAAGTTGTCAATTAATGTTGAGAATTTTTTGGAGTACCAAATGAAACACGCAGTTACCAAAAACTTCATCTTGAATTATGACATTAGTAGATTTGAGAGATTGTATTGCGGAAGCTGTAGTATCGAAAAGCAACACGAAAAAAGTTTATTCGATACATATTAAAACTTCTCTACAGAGTTCACTGCTGTTTTTCATGCTCGTGAATATATCACAAAAACCGATAGATAAATCTTAAGTGAAATTTTATTACACATGAATCTAACATATCCTCAACTAGATTATAAAAATAATTAGGAGAATATAAATCAATAACAATATATTGAAAATAATGGAATATTACATGATGCTACAGCGATTTAGAACTTCATATTAGAAATTGGCAGCGCATTCAATTTCTCAACAGATTTTAAAAGATTTTGAAGTTTTGAAAAGAAGGAAGATAGAACATACACAGGTTTACAGGTTCTTCTTTTAATTATGGCTTTTGACTCTTGCCAGTGAAAGACCATTCGTCTTTCAAGGAGACTTTTCACAATTTCTTCACGCTGATATCTCTTTCATTTTTGTTAAGTTAAGTCTTTGATTTCAATTTTAAAACCGTACCAGTGACATACGAACGCTAGCTGCTAGACGTTGATAGGAGGAAAAAAAGAATATTACCGGTCATTTAGTGCCACGTTCACCCGTAATGCTGGTGGCTGTTAGTAGTACATGGTTACTGCAAAAGTACTTAAATGGCTGGGATTCTGCCCGGAATACAAAGAGCACAAAATTCATTAGCAACTGGCACCTTTTGGTGCCTTAAAGTGTTGTAATTGAAGTGGCTAGTTGAATTTTCTCTTTTACAAAACGTTGCAGATAGCAAGGAAAGCCTTGCGAATAAGCATATTTTTCTTAGTGTTCATTTTCCGATAGCGGCCTGTGCAGTGAATCGTTCTGGTCTTAACTGGTCTTTACTGAGAAAGGGAGAATCTACCGAATTCGCTAATTGCAATGTTTGTCTTGTCATTACAAGCTACGAACAAATACTTTCCTAATTCGAATATCTGCGAAGTGATGATGGCAATATACATAAGGTTTCATTCATATATTTCATTTATATTAATTATTGTCCAAAGCGCTCTAATGTCTCAGCAATTAAAAATGCACTGTTAGCTAAATATATAGAAAAATACTGTAGTCCTACGTCATGCGGTCGTGTCTGTTATACCACCCTCCTATTTTTTTCAATTTTTCTTGCTTGTTGCATTTTAAATATAGAAAATTTCATACAAGGATATCGATCGATTCCCATTTTTAATTACAGTGGCCATTTCACTTGGAGTTCCTGACCTGTTCCCTTCGGGACTGCTTCAACTAAGACCAGATCACACCACTTGGGCTGCCAGGCATTCGCTTTTCTATCATACACTTGCTTGCGCTTTTTTTTAATCACGCATTTTTGCGGAGTGGAGGTCATAGAATATATTTTTTCCATTTCTTTCTACTTTTCAAACGGCCAAAATAAACGGCGGTAGAAAAATGAACGAGCTAAAAATAAAACTGTGTGCTAAGGTCTGAAAACGGAGCTTTGACCATAACTTTAAACTTGAGAAATACTTGAAAACCTTAAGATATGTGCGCTAGTAACACTCGACCAGACCTACAACTTACACTAGAACTCTACAGAAGTTCTAATTTTTTTTTATTCGTAGCACCTACAACGATTCCAAATATTTCGCACAAAAAATCTTTGCATCCGCTCTCAATACATGAAAATTTCCAGCATGAAAATTTTATTCAAAATGGAGTAATGCCGAGAGTGACGTAAAAAAAGTAGAAGGTTGAAAGTAGAAGGTAAAAAATAGAAAAGTAAAGAGTAGAAATGCTAGGAGTAGAGAAGTGAAGAGTAGAAAAGCAACCAAAAGAAAAGTAGAGAGTGGTTAGTAAAGAGTAGAAACGCTTAGAGTAGAAAAGAAAAAAGACGAAAATTAACAAATACAAATCAAAGAGTAGAAAAGAAAAGTGAAGTAAAACAAAAGTAAAGAGAAGTAAAGAGTGATAACACACCCCATTTTTTTGGTCAGAAGTTTGTCATAAAGCTTTCGAGCTCTCGGTTTCACAGATTCAGCTTGTTTGGATTTCGTTTTGACTGCTTCTGCTTCCGACGGGTCTGCAGACCCATTCTTCCCTTGGCACGCATAACGTTACTCGCCGAGGTTCCAAGCTTTCTCGCCACATCTCGTACTGATACTGAAAGATGCCGCTTGTAGTATTCCTTGACCTTTTTGTCCAATGTGGGATCAACAGGCCAGGGTTTTCTACCACGTCTTGGGGCATCAGTAAATGTGCACTCTCCACAATACCTCCGCAATGCGGTTTGAACTGCTCCGACACTTATACCTTCTTCTCTGGCTAATTTTGTTATAGAAAGACCACTCACGGTCCCCTTATTTGTGCACAATTCGCTTTCTTTGCTCGGGAGAAAGGCCACGCATTTTCAAAATTTCGCACTAAATGTTAGAAAAAATGACAGCATCTATTTCTTTTGGCTGTAAACAACAGGACGCAGCCAACGTTTGGTTGAATACTGCATGTTATTTGAAATGACGGTTGATAAAGTGTATTTATAATTATCGGAACGGTCTATATTTATTATTTAGTTTTTAAGTTAATATTTTATTATTTAGTTTTTATTATGTTAAATATTTAGAAGAAATGAGGTGTATGTATACAGACCCTGTTCGATTTTGATAACACTCATGATTTTTTTCTATTTCTTGAGTGACCTATAACGACCTAGACGCTCGATATGGCCACTAATGGGCTACTTTGCGGATTTCAAATTGTTATTGGTTTCGCTTGATGAGTTTTGCTTTAATAATCCAGGAGTATCCGGAACACCACCGGAACAGGCCTGGTCGTGGTTCTAAGTACTGCATTGATCATGGTCATTATATTAGACCATTAGTGGTTGTCCTCATCGGTAACAAAAAACCATAAAACCTTGCTCATGAAGGTTGTAGAGTAAGAATTGGTTGAAGGAACGAGCAGAAAACTGCTAAAAACGAACTGCCTGAACAAGAGGGGGCACTGTTGTTAAAATTTTGAACGAGCCCGAAACTCCCAATTACCCGGAAGACAAAAGTACGTTATAAAAATACAGAAGAATAAAATATACTCCGGATAATCGAACCATTTTTTCCGGATAATCGAGCCCCCGGATAATCGAGTCTCCGAATAATCGAGTCCGACCTGTAGTAGAAAAGTGAGAAAAAAACAGGAAAGTAAAAATATAGTAAGGAAAGTTAATAATAACAGAAAATAAAAATGAATGATAGAGTAAAAGTAATAATAGAAAAGTAAAAATATTGTAGATAAGTAAAATAATAGTAGAAAAGTAAAAAATAGTTGAGAGGTAAATCCAAACAGTTTATATATATTGCGAGAAAAATAGTAGAAGAATAAAAAAGTAAAAATTATAGTACAAACAAAATAGTATAAAAGTAAAAAATGTAGAGAAGTAAAAAAAATAGTAAAATAGAAAAAATAGTACAGAAGTAAAAGAATACAGGTCGGATTCGATTATCCGGAGACTTGATTATCTGGAATTCTAGACTCGATTATGCGGAATTTTATTTTTCTGGTGTTCGTTTTCAATTTTCAATCCGAAATTTTACCTTCACCATCCCCTCTGGCTTATTTGTTAATATTCATGTCATTTTCGGCACGTTTAGGACATTCGAACAATGAGTGAGAATAATCGATGTCCAATTTTTTATTTACTTTTCAAGATTTCACCCCGTTTTGCCCCAGTAATAATTTTTGGTTACGCCACTGTATCGTACAAGTAAAATAAAATATGGAAAAAATTATTTTATGTTCGTTAATCGCAAATTTGAATATTTCATCTGTGATTCGATTATCCGGAATTTTTTTTTTTATGATCCGGATAATCGAGTCCGACCTGTACTAGAAAAGTAAATAAATAGTAGAAAGTGAAAAAACAGTAGAACAGTAAAAATTTGAGAAAGGTAGAAAAACAGTAGAAAAGTGAAAAAGAATAGTAGAAAAATTGAAGAAATAGTGTAGAAGCAAAAAAAAAAATGAAAAGGTAAAATCAGGTAGAGAAGTAAATTTTTCTTAAAAATGTGACATAATAGTAAACAGTGAAAAAAAGTAGAAAAGTAAAAACAGAAATAAGTAAATGAAAATATATTAGAAAAGTTAAAATAATGATAAATAAGAGAAAAAAGAAAGTAGATAGTAGAGTACAAAATCACAAAAGATCAGAACAGTGGTCGCAATGGTCAAAATCTTACAAAAATGGAAGAGACTAAAGAAAAAAAAGTAGAGAGTAGAGAGCGGAGACTAGAGAGTAGTAGAGGACGCCATTTACATTGGATTTCGATTAGATTGGGATTAGATTCGGATTGGATTTGGATTGGATTTGGATTGGATTTGGATTGGATTTGGATTGGGTTTGGATTGGATTTGGATTGGATTTGGATTGGATTTGGATTGGATTTGGATTGGATTTGGATTGGATTTGGATTGGATTTGGATTGGATTTGGATTTGGATTGGATTTGGATTGGATTTGGGTTGGATTTGGATTGGATTTGGATTGTTTTTGGATTGGATTTGGATTTGGATTGGGTTTGGATTGGATTTAGACTGGATTTGAATAGATTTTAATTAGTGTATTGGATTTGGATTTGGATTCGCAATGAATTTGGATTGGATTAGGGTTGAATTTAGGTTTGATATGGATTGAATTTGGATTGGATTTTTTTTGGATTTGGATGAATTTAGATTGGATTTGGCTGGGTTTGGATCAGATGGTTTTAGTATTGTTTGGATTGAAATTGGATTTGGATTTAATTTTGATTGAATTTGTATTGGATATGGATTGGGTTTGAGCTTGAAATGAATTTGGAATCGATTTGGATTGATTTTAGCTTGGATTTGGATTGGTTTTTAATTGAATTTGGTTTAAATTTAGATTGGATTTGGATTGAATACGAATTAGATTCAGATTGGATTTGAACTGGATTTGGATTGTATTTGGATGGGATTGGGATCCGATTTGAACTGGATTCTGATAAAATTTGAATTGAATTTAGATTAGATTTCAATTGGATTTAGATTTAATTTGGATTTTGATTGGGATTGGTTTTGAATTTAATTTTCAATCGCTTCGCATTGGATTTAGATTGAATTTTAATTGGATTAGGTTTTTATTAGGATTGAATTGAATTTGGATTGGAATGTGGACCGGATTTTAATTTTGATTTTGTATTGCCTTTGAATAGAATTTGAAATTGACTTGGATTGGATTTTATTTGAGTTTTGATTGGATTTAGACCGGATTTAGTTCTGGAATGGGAATGAAATTTGAAAAAAAAAATTGAATTAAATTTGGTTAGAGCTAATTATAGTTTTTAATGCATGGATTTAATTCTGATTTGAATATTGAGATGGGGATATAATAACTGGTTTGCCACTCTCTGTTATTTCGGCAAATCTAATTTTGTCATTCCTAGTGTAATGATTGTTGAATTTAATAATAATATATAATGCATTGAATAATTTAGGAATATTGAATATATCCTAAAATAATTTATTCCATAGATGTGACTCGAGACTTTCCAGAAAATACAATCAGAAAAGTTCCGAGTGGTGGCTGAATCACACACTTCATCTCGTGTAAAGAAAGCCACAAGGATACCAAAGCCGACTGGACTCCGTGTCAATCCAGTCTCCTGCAAAAGGGTGCGCTTTCTTCTTCTATTCACGAGCTGGGGAAGATGATTCGCTCCAATGAATACGAAAAGTGATAATGGAGAACACTTTTCCCCCACTTGATGACAAGTTAGTGCGGTGTGCACCGAGGGGATCCGCAACCTTTGACTTACAACAGCAGAAGATGCACTGTGCCGGAAATGGTTCGCTTTTACCGGGTGGGTTTCTGGTTATAGTCTCTTTGATACTGCAGAGAAAATGTATGAATATTTATGGAAGAGGCCCGAGACAGTTGATGAGGCTAGGAGGAGGACGCTCTTGTAAGTTGGGTAAAATATTCTAAACCTATTCTATAACCAGATAAACTTCATACCGAAATCAAGTTATGCCCAGATGTTATCATCTCCAAGTTGGTACTGACTCTTTGTAAGTGATTAGTTTAAATTTTGAAATTATCTGAGCGTTTTACGCAACTATTTTCGTATGTCAAGCCTTCCGTTGACTACTGTAACAGCTTCTAGAAGTTGCACGATTCAGTACAGTCACCGACGAACTTCTGCTTTCTGTTGAACCAAAAGTTATGGTTTATCACTTCCAGCGCTTAGTTCACACCAACTGTCTTATTATTTATAGACTGCGAACAGTGCTCTCGCGTTATTGCACTCCATTCAGAGTTTCGCTTCCGCGTGAAAGTTGCACCATTAAGAGCCAAACCGCAGCACTGTTGCTGCTAACGAGCCAACTTTCACTTCTCCCATACAAAGTGCTCCAAACATAACGCCGTGGCTTGGTGATCCCGGAACGAAGCAATAAAGAGTCCTTTATGCCTTCGTCAATTGACCTGCGCCCGCTGCCAATAAATGTCCGCACTTAATCGATGGCCTAACGGTTGGCTACTTTGGAGCTCTGGAACTGATGGGTATGCCATTGGAGAGTGCAATTTTTCTCTTCCGTTTTGCTGCTTTTTTATGACCACTAAAAATATTATGTTGCTGAATAAATATTTGATCACACATGGATTTCGTTAATGTAAAAAAATAAATCTATTGTTTTAGAAAGAATTCAATTGAGTTCAGTTAAGAACCAGCTTTTAAAAGTTTTCTCCAACGAAACCAAAAATGAAAAAAAAAGAAATCTATCACGCTCAGGTTCCCCCGACCGGAAGCAAAAGCTATAAAATATTCAACACTTCGAAAAACTTTCCCCTGCAAATTGGGCTCGTAAAAATTGTGTCAGACGAAACTTTGAGTGCTCCATCACACTCCACGCGAAATGTGGATACAAGTGGCAAATTTACGTTGCCTCTCGACGCAAGTTATTCTCTGGTTGCACTCGCAAAATAGTCCTCCCTCCCCTTACATTGTGTAGCTCATCTTCTTTATAGCGGTGAATTCATAGCACAAGTGCCAAAGCGTTATTGCCTTTTAAGTCAATCAATGCGAACGGCTTCGAGTACCGGAAGTAAACGTTTCGAAAATTCTACGGCTGCGAAGCTTTTAAGACAAGCTGGGGAAGGCACAGCCCTTACCCCTTATCCCGACATAATAGCCGTCATCAGCTTGGTATCTACTCTGGAAAGAAGCAACGCGTAAGACAATGTCTCCACCGTTGTGCGGAAAAGGAATGTGCTTTCCTGTGACGAACAGCAGTAGAAACTGTCTTACACTTAAAAGTTGTCAAGTGAAAGCTCACAAACACCCACACCTTTCCACACAGGCTCAACTAGACACACATAGACCGTAGTTGACAGAACAAATGGATTTATCTTGTTGTTGTGGTTCCAAGCTATCTCTTTCTCTACATCAGCATCCATCCCGAGCAGCACAGGTTTTCCCGATTTTACACCCTTGCTTGCCGCATGCGACTCCTCCTGGGACGGGATCGTGCCTCATGTTGACAGCCCTCGCTCTCTGCCTGGATTTGTATTATCGAGTTCGACTGTGTGCAGTTAATCTGGTTCCTTTGCAGAAGACTTCATGCACTCTCTACTTGACGGGATGGCAAGCAACCACTTCAAGTCTACTCTCTCTTCCTTTTCCTTTGCAAGTACCATCTATTGTTACAAAAATGGGAGCTTTTGTCACAGGATCGGGGAATTCTTGTAGGTGGAAAATGAGTTATATGATGATAATTAAAATATTAGCAGATGTTTCTTCTTGAAATTGCTAGCAGTGTCGAAGGTCTGCAATTTTACATCCCCATCTAGAAGATTTTACATCCAGCATTCATTGCTTTGGACTTCGTTTGTTGGTACTCATTGTAGTTTTGTGTCTCGCTTTGCGAGCGTGACTATTTCGAAATTGGTTGAACCCAACCAAAGCGACGTCTCAATATAAAATATGAAATTGTTGACTTGAAAACGATGTTCATCTCTGACACCGGGAGTTATCGATATTTTTACTTTCGGAGTAGGGTTTTTTGTAGTTTCTTGTGATTTCGATAAATCAGTGTGAAAGCTATCTTTGTCTTTTGAAGCATTCAAAAGCATGGAGTAAGCTCTCAGTGAATCACAGCCTTTCTGAATTATTCATCTAATCTTGAGATTTCTTAAAAGAAGTTAGTCACTAAGAGCTTTCTGAGTGGGGCATCGTTATATGGAGAAAAACCTAACTGCACAAAAAATCAAGTTTTTTTTTGTTTTTCTCCGGGCCCTAAATTATTCAAAATTGATCGTAAGTCGATTGGTTTTGTCTCCGCGTTACGCATTCAAATGTGCATGATGATTTGTATGGGGAAACCTATTCCTTTTTCTTTTTCTTAAAACCGTCGAAAGCAAAAAAAAAGCTCTGGGGTTAACTTTCCTAAAAAAATTGTCTCCGTTTATCCAACCTGCCTTTTTCACAAAAAAATTATAACTTCAAGTTCGTTTAAAAAAAATATGAAACTCTTTTTATGATTGAAATATAGAGTTCAATGAGAACTTTTACTAGTTAAAATATTCTTTTTTTTTCAATTACAATGATTCGAAATTATTAGGAATTTTCTTACTATTGTTACTATTCACTGTTGTTCGTTTTTCTGTTTGTCTTGTGTAATCTTTGCTTAATTCTTGTTTTATTCATCATGTGCGCAACTAAGTTCCCACTGCCTGTTTTTTAAATGTGCATCCAAAGAGAACGTCAGACGGCACAATATCTTCTATTTGAGCGTTTTTTCGTAAGTTTTAACTTTTTTTGCAGTATGAGAGCGAGCGTTGGCATGCAGTGGGGTCTTTTTCGTGCCTCTGCTCATATTGTGGCCTTTGTTTTGCGCAGTGTTCAGCTTAATCGCATCAATTGAAGTCGAGTCCGTTTCCTAGTGATGGTTTAGTTCGGTTTGAATAGCTTATAATAAATAACACTGACCTGGTCACAGCAAATACCCAGCGTAACTTTTGCAGCGTGTAGATTCGACCTTGCTGACGGCGTAGAAGTATGACCGGGTAGCCGCCATAATTTTATTTTTCTTTGGGTTGCAGTAATGAGTCCACTTTTCATAAACCGTCTCGATGCGATGAAGGAAACTCTTCCTTTTTTGATCATTTGACAGTTGTCCAGAGGTGAAAAGGTGTGAAAAACGGTTCAACGTCCCTGAGCTTCAAATCGTAAGAAACCCAAGTTCTTTGTTTTTTAACCATTTCAGCATTTAGTTGCTTGGAAATGCTTCTAATACCGAAGGTATTTTGCCTTTCTTCGAGGACAGTCGTCAACCTGGAAATCATCGTCTTTAAAGTAATCCAATCGCTGTACGTTGTTTCACTTATAGCAGTATTTAATTTTTTTTAACTCTAGATGCGCTTGAACCGCCGTTTTCTTTGAATGTTATGGGATAATTTTCTCAGCAGTTATTGCTGTTGCCATTGTTGTTTCGGTCTTCCTATTTTCCTAATGTTTTTAGTTTTTTTGTTTGTCCGTCTCTTCCGTGTTTTATAGTCATAAATTTTTTTAATCTTCAATCTAAAATTCATTTACATTCTTGAAATCGCTTCCAGCTTATGTAGGGGCTCCTGGGGTAAAACGCACCAGTTAACGGAAGCAAAGTTAATTCTTGTTGAAGCTGAAAGACATTTGTTATTTACTGATCAAAATATCAAAAGCCTTATATATTTGTTCGCGCTCGCATCACATGCTAAAACATTTTAACTAGGAAATGCATAACACACAATTTTTATGAGTGAGCGTAATAATTTAGAAAAAATCACCAATCGAGGCAAAATGCTATCTGACTGGGGTGAAATGCACCCCATAAAAGGGACAGAATTTACTAAAATAGTGGAGCGCCACGGCTCATTTTCTCATCTGATAAGTAATAATGTTATTTTTTAGAATTCCATACACTCGAGCGTTGTTGTTTTTGGAAATACCGTTTTTGATTGCCTCTAGCCCTGATCTAGCTACTATTCAACGGTCCCTGACCGCCGATTGGACTTCCGGACTTTGCTGAAAATGAGATGAAGTGTAAGCAAAAAATTGTTTACAAAACGGACTTTTGCCTCATGCTACGAGAAGCGTATTTGTGAATGCTCATTGACACTTATCGGTATTTTATCAGAAATGTGTTGCTCCAAGTTTATTCGATGCAATAAAACTTTCAATTGGTAGTAAATAAAAATAGAAGAGCAAAAAAAACCTAATTCTAATAGACCGTACGTAAACTGTTTTTTGCATTCATATAGGGGAACTGCTCAATTATTCATCCCATTAAGCCGATATTCACGAAGAATGCGCGGATTAAACACCAAATTTTCACAAAATCATTGAACAAATAACCAAAATACGCTTACTTGCTCTTATGGAATCGTTTACCATTGTATATTGTTTAAACTTAGCTAGATTTATCCTGAATTTTGTAAAACAAACCATTTTTCACAACGCTTCCATATCCATCTCAAAACTTGAATCACTGCTCAATTATTCATCTCACGACGCCCCCATATTCAACACACTGTAATCATGAATGAATCACGTTATCGTGAATGAACGTAGCCGCAGCCCGTCGTAGTAGGTTACCTAGACATCCGCTGCAGTTGTTTATGTGCAAAATTGGTTACCTAGGTAATCACTATACTGCCGGTAACCGCAAGTCAGTCCCATCTGTAAAAATGTTAAAACGAGAAAACAGCATCGAAAGATATTTCATTCACGCTCAGTTATCACTTAATTAAGATGAATTATTTTGACAATATTCATTCTAAAATATAGTTTGCATACTAGCCTGCACTAATTACGTTGTAAAAACCATTGATATAATTGATTTTATGATAAAAACCTTGAGTGTGATTGACTTGCCGTTACATTCTACACCGAAGAGAAAAGTAACCGCAAGTCAGTCACATTGCCATGTTGAAACTATAGTGCGTGTTGACGTGTTGTTATTCGTTGCTGTGGAAAACTGTCAATCCTTCGCTGTTAGGAAGTGTATGTCCATGAGAACCTTTTGAGAAATGTCGACGTTGAAACATCTCATGATGTACGGAACCGATGAAAGCTTATCCGGTGAGGACTAGGATAAAGAAACTGAAGCCGGGACTGCAGTTGGTTCATCCGACAACAAATGTCAAGATGATCCAAATCCATTTGAGGTTCGAGCATCACCTTTGGAGATTTCTTGGAACGATTCCCTGGATTCTGATGGAAGTTTTTTCGATACTCAAGAACCAAGCGAACCAAAAAAATTGACTTGAATTCGTATTAGCAGGAAATTGCTCCACATAAATTCATCACCAATTCAAACTAAAAAATAATCCCAATTATTGATAACTATTACTAGATAACTTATTTTCATCTAAACGGTCGTATCGAACTCTTTTTTACTCCCCATTCATTTTTCTGTTGTATTATGCATGTTTTTTTTTTGTAAATCGGGACTGACTTTCGGTTATTTTTTTTCTGGGACTGACTTGCGGTTACTTTGCCTAATGTGACAATTCGACTTGGTATTGATTTCCACTTTTGTTGAACAAACCACTATTTTTTATCGGTACATCTGAAAATATACTCAAAGCTAGGCCAAAATACGATGCTAACTCAAAATTGACAAAATTACAGATGGGACTGACTTGCGGTTACCGGCAGTATAGTGCTGCATATTTATGTCAATTTGTCGGAATAATTCAACATTTTCAGTATGATTTTTTCGTATTAACAGAAACTGATTGGGCAACTTTTGATTTACTTCACCGCAGTGAAAACAGATGAAACTACATACAGTTGAAATTTGGGAATTGTAGAAATTCATCTCATATATTTCTGCTGATTCAAGCTTGTTTTAGGAAATTTGAGGTGAACATTTCAAAGATTGAAGTATTTTTAGTGTAGTGAGTGATTTTGTTTAGTGATTGAAATAAAAAGTGGACCGCTAGTGATGAAAAAAACTTTGGTTGGCTACTGAACGAGTCCCGTTGTAGCCGTATAGAACGATGCGCGGATTTTGTTTTCTGAGGTAGATGATTGAAATAAATGAGTTTTCGAGTGCAGATGCCCGACTATAATATCAAATTTAGTGCTTTTAAGTGAGTTTTTAAGGTTTATATCTTATAAGGAATCTAAAGTGAACTAAGAAGAATCCATTCCATGGATTAGCAGATTGGTTTAAGAAGAAAATATGCGTTTTTTCCTGTTTTCAATTGTTTTTTCATGTTGTATGAGATAAATATATGGGCTGAGATGAATAATGGTGCAGTTCCCCTACATTTTCTAACTTTGCAGTGTTGACAGGGTGACTATAGAAAACGTAGATTTAAATAATAGAATAATTATTTTGTTAATGACGTTTGCATCAAAAAAATGACTCGATCAAAATGATCAATTCCTCCTCGATTTTTGCAATAAAATTATTGGAGTAGATTTTACGCTTCAGAACAGCGGCTTTGGCATCCCCTTCTCGCTGATTATCTCCTCAGCAGCGCCTTCTTGGGGAACTTTGTTGTGTGAAATGAATTTGTATGGTGGAAGCAAAATATGTACGAAGCAGGGCTGTACTCTTTCGAAACATAACAATGAAACTGAATACTTCCCGCAGTTACTTCGGTTCGCACTAGTCAGCCTATAGGATAGAGAGAAGACGTAGAACTCACCGTTATGGTAACTGTCACACCAAAACGGCGGGTTACCCCGCCAAAATAAGCTTCGCGATGTTATTTTGCGTGACTTTTTCAATATTATATGTTTAGGGACCCAAACACATCTCACGTAACAGGAATGAAACCGTGTGGCAGTGAAGCGTATATCAAACATGTTTAAATTTGATATGTGTTAGAGTCACATTCCGATTCGGAACTTGACCTTCTGTTTACTATACACAGACTTCGCAGCCAACCGTTAAGTGTACAGGACAATTGCGGGGCTAGCGCTACGATCTTACTAACACTAACAGTCTCTCCCGAGTCAAGACTCGAACCTACGATGAATGACTTGTTAGGCCAGCATCGTACCTCGAGAGCTGGGATTCGAAAAACATTAACAATTCTTTTTTTTAAATTGTACTTGCATACAAGTTGTTCCGTAAACTAGCAAGTCCCTTTTTTCATCGCAACTTGATTGCAATACTTTGCGTCAAAACTTTCGAAACTTTAAAGGCCTTCCAGCCGTTTTGGTGTGAGCTTAATGGAAGTGAGTGTCATGGCGTCTCTCTTTTCTATAGGCTTTCTAGTTCGAACAGTTTCATTTTCAGTTGATTCCTCCCGGCTGCTGTCAGCGAATCACGATGGACATTTTCGCTGTCAAACAGGTGTCACGGGTTTTTCCCCGTCTGGTGTTTATCGGATCATTTCGAATGAAACTGATGACTGTTTCAATTGACGCAGAGAGTGACGGAGACAGGGACTCTTTCCTTTCTTCTAGCATCGCGTCGTTTGATGACAGTTTTCTAATACCGCAAGCCGCAGTTAGAAAGGCAGTTACTTTCAATAGTAACGTCAAGCAAGCTCCGATCAATAATTTGTAAGATTTTTGTTGTTGTTGGTCACTAGCGCCCCGTACCCACTTTGGGTCGTGAAACAGGTATTAGCGTCCTCCGTTGCATATCGTAACGATTTTCGTTTCTCACTGTTCCCTATCCAGCTTTCCACGAGCGGTAATGGCGGACAGTGCACGCATCCCATTTTGACGTTTTCTGGAGATCAGATAATTTTTAATCGCAGTAACGGAGTAGAAAGTATAACAACGTCGTAACGAAGCATAGCAACTTCACCAAGCATTTTGTTATTTAAATTTCGTCGTGCGCGCATGCGTCGTATGATCAAAAGAAACAATACTGTTTATCAAAGTTGCTATCCTACGTTGTAAATTTTTTATGTTTTTCATTCCGTCACTGCGATTGAAAATTACCCTACCTAGAGAAAACGTCAAAATGGGCTGCGTGCACTTTTCGCCATTACCGCTCGTGGAATGCTGGATATATTAGTGGAGTACTGTATGGAAGCCCCTAGCTCCGTCAGCGCTCATCGTCTTTTTCACTTGACAAACGTCAGGTGAAAGTGACGCTGTTAATCTCCGCTTTCAATTGAAAATCATTTCTTTTCCTTTCGAGCCTTTCAGCTGTCAGAATCAAAACAAGAGCATTCGAGTAGTTGTCATTTGATTCATAAAGTGCTCGAGAACGAAATAAATGTTCTTCTCAGTGATACCAAATGTGCAGATTCGTCTGCAAAACGCAGATTTTTGGAGTCCGTGTGCAGATATTTATCGATTTGCAGATATTTGCAGTTTTTCCACGGTTTCTGCAGATTTTTTTCAGAGTCTCCTTATATTTGCGCAGATGTTCTTAAAATGTGTGCAGATTTTTACACACTTTTGCCTGAGCGAGCGAATTTTTTTTCGGATCACGTATAGATTTTTTTCAGATTTCGAGCAGATTTTTCCGGTTTTTCGAGCAGTTGCAGACATTTTTCAAAAACATCTGGCATCTCTGGTTCTTCTGTTGTAAACGACGGGTCACAGCATCATTATAACCTGATAATTGTCAATTGAAAATAACTTTGTCAGACTCTGATACAAAGTTTCCTGCAAACCAGGGTGAGATAGGTCTCATCGTCCATCACCACCATCCCTCACCACGCCACGATTTGCCGGGAAAAGTTGATCATCTTATTCAGCCGTTGCTGCTGCATTAGTGTCTGATGCTCGGGAAGCAGTGGACGGGACTGCCGCTTCGTGACATGTATGTTCATGTTCGCCAGGTACTTTTTCACTATTTGGTCGGTTGACCCGACCTCCCGGACAAACGATGTAGCCACTTGTTCCTCTTTCTTCCTCTTCAGCATCCTTTGGAGCTTCTAGTTGCACAGGGTACTCGGTAGTCCAGAACCGGTTCCAGGTGCAGGTCACGAGAAAGGGTCCATATTTCCAAAAAAAACGCAAAAATAGGGTGTAAAGGGGTCAAATAGACCATTTCTCGTGCCTTGTCCAAAATGAAAACAGTACCAATCGATTTGTTGACCAATTTTACATTAAAATTGCTATATTTCAGGTTGTCAGCAAAGCGGTGATTATTTAGTGGAAATGTGGGTTCCGATTTTTCCACTAAATAATCGCCGCTAGACTGGTAGCCTCTGATATAGCATTTATTATGTAAAATTGATCAACAAATCGATTGGTGCTGGTTTCATCCTGTGCAAGGCACGGGAAATAGTCTATTTTGCCCCTTTCCGCCCTATTTTTGCTTATTTTTGGAAATATGTATAGACCTTTTCCCGTGTCCTGCACAGAATGAAAACGATCACCAACCGATTTTAGACCAATTTTACATAAGAAATGCTATATTTCAGGTTGCCAGCTCATGCGGCTTCAAATTAGTGGGAATTTGGGTTCATTTTTTTCCCAGTCGTTCGTTGAACGCTCACACTTCTTAACGGAGAAGCTTCAATGTTTTCACCATCACGATTAGAATTCGGCAGCTGTCAATTTTTTTCTGCATGGGTAGTATAGTCAGTGCGTGTGAAGAAAAACTCAAAGGAAATCGGCAATTTTCGTGCAGTTTTTTATTCAGTGTAAATCGGGAGTGCATATTGCCTGAATGGTGCTTATTTGATGAAAATATATGAATTTTGACAATATTACAGAAAGTTCATGTTGCAAAACGGGATTAGAAAAACAGTGGTTGCGAGCTCACATCACTCACTCTCAATACATGTTGCGTTCTAGTAGAGATGTGAGTGTGGGAGAATATTGAAGAAAAAGAATGGAGGAGAACAACGTAAAAGATTAAATGTTTTCTTGCTATCTATAGCGATACCGCCCGCATACCGTGCAGCGCGCGTGCTGTACAAACCGTTGGGTAGTACAATTAATGGTCAATTCGAGTCCAACTTTCGAATTGTCGTTTATCGCATGACATAAACAGAAGGATGCCAATGGAAATTGACTTCTCGAATTTCTTTCAACGGTAGATAGCAATTCTCGAATAAATCCCCATGAAAATTCCAGCCCAATCATTCAGTCTCCTCCTATCCAGAACCAAATACTCTAAGGTCTGTTTTTATGTGGTTTCTTACGCGTGTTTTTACGCGGAGTTCGGAAATTACGCGGTTTTTTCACGCGGATTTCGGAATTAGCCAGTTTCTTACGCAGATTTTTCAGAAAAGTCGTTTTTTACACGGTATGTTTTCAATGGTTTTTCATTTTAAATTGCTTATTTAGAGTGTCCGATGAGTTTACTTAATCCAATTAGTCAATATTCTCTGATTTGGCCTTACCTTTACATATTTTTCTTGATATTCAACTCGATTCGGAGGTGGAAATAACACAGCTATTGATTCTTTTTCGAAAAACGTTTTTGTACATGGATTTCGAAATTTACGCCGTTTTTTACGCACTACGTCTCTTGCGTAAAAAAAACGCTAGTGTATAGTCACCAAATTCCATTTCTACAGACAGACAGACATTCGAAGCAGCCTTCTGTTGCGTAGTCTGAAATAGTATATTTTCTTGCCGGAATAAACTGATGATGCTGATTCTAGGCACCTTGTTTCCCATGGGAAAAATAAAGACGCTCGCATGGTAGCGGAATAAGTGGATGACAAAACAAGAGTAGTGATAAGTTTTTTGGTAGCTATAGGTGACAGGTCATAGCTAGAGAATGACAGAGAAAAAATAATGTATCTCCGGTTTAAGTAGAATATGTTCATTAAAATAATTTAGTAGCAGACTTGATTCCGGGCAGTCGTGATTTTCTCTGCACGCACGAGGACTTGAAAATTAACATGGCCCGTGTAATCAGACTTCCGAAAGTCGTGCTTCAAGCCGTCAAAGTTAATTTTTTTTTGACCGATGAAAAAAAGTATGAAATTTCCGATATCGATTTTTTATGTCACATTTCTTCGAAATGCATGAATCGTCGAGATCTGATGCTGTCTCTACAAGAATGGAAACACGAAAAATATTTTAACAAATAAAACTTGAAGACTTTCCCAGGAAAATGCTTTTTTATGAAAATAATTCTCAAGACTACACCAGATCTCGGAGTTTTATGTGTTTTTAAGACAATTGTAGTAAAAAAAATCGATGTCGACAATTTCATACCGACAATTTCTGTGCATAATTTCATCGATTGAAAAAGTGAAACTTTGACCATTCGGTGGCTCCATAGACCATTGAGTTGAAATTTTGCCCTCTTTGACCATTGAGTTGAAAAAACCCTCTTTCGATATGAAAATGTATTTTGATGCAAAAGCTGAAAATAATTTTAAAAACACGATTAAAAAAATCTGTAATAAAAATGTAGCATATGTCAAACAAAATTTGTAAGAATCATTCTAACTAACTTTGATCTTTTTCTGCCGATGGTCAGTAAATATAGCAAATTTATTTACTGACTATCGGCAGAGTGTATAATCCATCACTTCAATATAAAAACAACGCGTTATTATTTTGGCTTCCCATACAATTACGAAATATTCACGTTCAACTCGTTGTATATAAATTTGCATGCGTATTCCGAAGTTGAACTATTCATTAGTTCATGAAAAGGTTTTCCTGTATTTTTTTCATTTCTGATATCGTTGCGTTATTGATATTATGGTAAAATAAAAAAAATCTATAATCAAACTGACAGCAATAAGCCTAATTATCACTACCATGATTACTCTGCAATCAAACCGTCAATCGCCGGAAATAGAATTATGGACTTCTGTTTGCTTTCGTTTCACCTTCCTCAATCGAATTTCCAGCGGTCAGCGGAAATCCAGTGATCAGTGTAAATGTCCAGCCCGTGTCACGTTAATCCAGATTTTGCATCCGATTATGCGAAGCCATGTTTAATCACTGGTGAATAGCATGAATGCCACAATGCGTGCACGAGTGCTTATATGTCTGTACGGTTGTACGGACAGGGCGTTTATGGGTGATGCCCCCATCATCGGTTTTACGCCACGGGCGCAAAACAAACAAATGACCTTCCACCCCACAACCGCCATGGGACTCGCTCGGAACTCGTGTTTCAACAGCGGATTGGGAATATCAGTGCCACGTGCTTGACGCTGATGATGGCATTTTGTACTGTACAACTTTTGCGTACGGATTGTGCGGAGATTGCCCATTTATGAAGCGTGAAAAAATATTTTGATTCAATTAAAATTAGTAGCGTAAATTTCTTCTTCGCTGCTGATTTCGCTGGTTCGGTACGAACTGACGGTACATAATTTGTTCTTCTCCCGTTTCGGTACATATCATCCCAACGACGGCGGTGGAACTGCCTTTTTCGGTTGCCGTTGTCGGCTTAGTTTAGCGTGAAATAAATTTGATACCTATTGATTATACAAATCTAGCCTGAACGGGAAGGAGCCGGAACGAGCCTGAGCGAACATCCTGCAATTCGACGCGTAGCCACCGGCGATGACTGCTGGATACCGTTCAAAATGAGTTAAATAAATCTACCAACAAACGAAAACTTTGAACCATAACTCAAATGTATATCCATTATGGAACTTCATCATGGACTCTGCTGTGATTGACGGATGCTCGACTGTTTAATTTACTTTTTGTTCGCGTCAGAACAGTCCGCACCGGGGTGATTTTGGAACTCCAACTCTCCCCCTTTCAGAGGCGAAAAACAGCAATACGACATTGTCGAATTTTCTTCCTCTACTTACAGATTTTTTAATTGAGAGAGAGTGTTTAAGTCAATTAATTCGTTATGAAATATTCGCAGCAAACCGACATAAATTCGCTTTTAGTAGAATGTAGACGGTAATTATAAAAGCTCAGGTGTTGGAAAATCGACAACAAGATTTTTTGGCTTATTTTATCGGAAATCTAAAATTTTTGAAAACCCGAATCTCCTATAGCGTGAATAAATTGATTTTGTGTGTGAAAACTCAAACAAAAATCCTACGCACGGCTATGACTGGTGCCGTTCCCCGGTGCCGAGAGCTCGTTATTCATTTTATTTCACCAAGCCAATGAAGCAGTTTTTGAAACCACACAGTTGTGTAAAAATTATTAAATATCCCGGCGGCATTTGGATGAGAAAAATAATTAAACTAAATGACTCTCTGGTGAGCTGAGTAAAGTTTCCCTTTTACACACGTGTGAAATTAGCGATCTGGAAAAACTGACACTGGCTTGGGGTGGCCAATAAATAATTTACAGCTGAAACAAAAAGCAATGTAGAGTAATATACGTAATTATACTTCCACCTGAGAACGTGGGATTGAAACAACGATAAACTTTTTCTCTGCCAACTCCCAACTTTTATTTATTCTAACCAACATCGACCTCACTAATCGTTTAGAAACTCACGACTGGTGCAAGTTGGGAGCAAAAAAAAACAGGTTGAAACATTACTCGTAATTTATTCGGCTGGAACTGAAAACCGACACCACAGTGATTCAATACTATCCTAATCACTACTTCCAGTGAGTCAGCACCGAATACTGTATGTGGGTAGAAGGGGTTGTCTGAGCTATGGTTTCAACCATACTCGCAAGCGAGTTGTTTCAATTTCGCTTTTCCCGACGGTGCCAAGTGAAAGTTTTTCAATTTACGGCCCGCTGGCCAAATTTCATGCTGAATTTCAATTTGCAACGTAGGGATGGTTTGGTTGAGAACAAAATACGAAAAAACCCGCTTCCAAAAAAAAACCAATATCGTTGGCGTGTCCGGCATAAATTTTCATTAGGCAGCACGAATAGGTTTACCGTCTTTATACTATCGAGGATCGGAACGGAGGCAAGCGCTCTGTATTATACAAACTGGTACACAGTCTATTCGGCGTGGAATGAAAATTCAACTTTTCATTCACCCGTAATTGCCGTTGCTTCTTACTTTCTCCTCAGTTTCACGGTGCCTTCCAAGGTATTCCATTTTCTGCCACCGTTTTTCCGCCCCGAAATTGATCCTTCCATTGTTTCCATTCATATTGCATTAGTTATGTTATTCCATTCACCCTCGCGGCAGTACATGCATACATTCTACGGAGAATTTTTCTTCCATAGAATTCCCTAACAAAGTACGACACCGTTTTGCGAGGCTGCTGCCAAAAAATATTTTCATACGAGGATGCTTGGTGGAAGCATTGTATTGTCACTTCTGTCGCTGGCTTTCCGACATTCTCGAGTGCCGATGGCGGCAGAGCTGCAACGTGCTCAACTTCGTTGTCGATGGGGGTCGAGTGTGTAGCCAAGTGAAATTTGTTGCCCAAGTGGTCCTCGTTCTTGTGTTATACATATCTGCTGCCACCACCACCAACACCGGCACTATCACATGATAGGTGGAATGATGGATGCGTTCCCATCTTCCTTCAATGGATTCACGGAAGATAACACTTGCTGTGTCAAGAGGCCCTTCATACCCGGATAGATGTTTCAGCAACTTTTCCATCCACGGTAAACTTTGAAGGTAACCAAAACTTTGGTTGCTGACTAAGAAAGAGGGGGGAAGAGAGAGGCAGCTTTTAAATTACGTGTGTTAAACTAACGGCTTACTGCTCTACTATTTCTCTACAATTACAATTCCCTGGAGCCCTGGATTAATATTTCTCTGGTCAGTTTTAATATAAACAGGACTGATTTTGTCAAGAGAAAAGAGTCTTATTAAAACCTCATTCCTCCTGCCAACACCGCGTCACAATAAAGTTTCCTGAAGAGCACTTAACGCTTAACCTCAGACCAGTTTTATTATAGGGTAGAAGCACCGGTTTTGGCCATGATAAAATACAATTGATAATTGTGAAAAGTGTTTTAAATTACTCCTACTTCAAGTTACCCTCCTGATATTATTCGACAAAATTATTACAAGCTGTAGCAAATAAATATGCGTATTTTACTTTCAACTTCATTAACACTAATTATACTTTCTCCAGTTTACTATACAGTATAACGTTTAGGTAAGCGAATTGTAACTTCAACTTTTTCGCGAATTGGCAAGAATAAGATCCCCAAGTGGCCAATTTAGAAATGCTATGGCCAAAATAGGAGCCTAGAGAATTTTTTGGCTGGAACACAATATAAAAATAACCAGCTATAAATAATAGTCTCTACTGAGGAAATATACGAAGTGCGAGAGTTGGATAGGCGATACAAAACTTGATTCTAGAACAACGTCACACGGAAACACATCTGACCGGATATTGGAAATTATCCCACCTGCTGAACTATATTTTTCGTTGTTTCTACTATCATATTTTCAGTTAATTTAATTTTCTATCTTCATTACTACATTTACTCCTTGAACAAAAAATTCATTATAACATAATTTAATTATTCAAACTCAATGTTAGTGTAGAATATAGGCGATTCATCAGATTCCCCCGTTGAAATAATTCAATCACATATTTTTTTCGAAGGAAGAAGTACAAATATTTCTCCTACATAGGGGAAATGTTCCATTTTTCGTCTCAGCCCCTATATTCATCTTATATAACATGAAAACACAATTGAAAACAGGAAGAAATGCATATTTTCTAACTAAACCAATCTACTAATCCATGGAATGAATTCTTCTTAGTTCACTTTAAATTTCTCATGAAGTAGAATCCTCAAAAACTCACTTCAAAGCTTTTAATTTGATACTAGAGTCGGGCATCTGCACTCGAAAACTCATTCATTTCAACCACATATCTCAGAAAACAAAATCAGTGTGACTAGAATTAGAAAAAGATTTCCCTCGTCCAGACGGAACTCTAACCCGCAATCTCCGTTGTCTCCGGCAAGGTGTTTTGGCCAATTAAACTACTGGGTAAGGGTAACTCTTCCTAAGACTAATGTCGAATCATCCTCTACTATTGTGTTCCCGCATCTCAGCACGCCGCGATGAAACTGCACACACTGCCCTGTGCAAGTTTATTTCTGTCAACTGAGAGAGTGGTCTCTTTACGCACACTATGTATAATGACTTACTCTATCTACAGCGGCGCAAGCGATGAGACACGTCAGTTGGTGGCCAACTCCCATGGAAGGCGTGTCACGGAAGAGCTCCGTTGTGCTAATTTTACTTTACGAACTAATTTCATTTTTTGTCATATTGACTTACATTTTAAGTTTAGTAAAGCGGGAAATGTATGTAGTTTCGCGGGAATGCGAAGATGAACGGGAATAGAAGGTGTGACTAGAATTAGAAAAAATTTTCCCTCGTCCAGACGGAACTCGAACCCGCAATCTCCGTTGTCTCCGGCAAGGTGTTTTGGCCAATTAAACTACTGGGTAAGGGTAACTCTTCCTAAGACCAATGTCGAATCACCCTCTACTATTGTGTTCCCGCATCTCAGCACGCCGCGATGAAACTGCACACACTGCCCTGTGGAAGTTTATTTCTGTCAACTGAGAGAGTGGTCTCTTTACGCACACTATGAGACACGTCGCACTATGCACACTATGCATAGCACACTATGCATAGCACACGCACACTATGAGACACGAAGCGATCAGACACGTCAGTTGGTGGCCAACTCCCATGGAAAGCGTATCTAGTCACACCTTCTATTCCCGTTCATCTTCGCATTCCCGCGAAACTACATACATTGCCCGCTTTACTAAACTTAAAATGTAAGTCAATATGACAAAAAATGAAATTAGTTCGTAAAGTAAAATTAGCACAACGGAGCTCTTCCGTGACACGCCTTCCATGGGAGTTGGCCACCAACTGACGTGTCTCATCGCTTGCGCCGCTGTAGATAGAGTAAGTCATTATACATAGTGTGCGTAAAGAGACCACTCTCTCAGTTGACAGAAATAAACTTGCACAGGGCAGTGTGTGCAGTTTCATCGCGGCGTGCTGAGATGCGGGAACACAATAGTAGAGGGTGATTCGACATTGGTCTTAGGAAGAGTTACCCTTACCCAGTAGTTTAATTGGCCAAAACACCTTGCCGGAGACAACGGAGATTGCGGGTTCGAGTCTCGTCTGGACGAGGGAAATTTTTTTCTAATTCTAGTCACACCTTCTATTCCCGTTCATCTTCGCATTCCCGCGAAACTACATACATAGCCCGCTTTACTAAACTGTGATTAATTCATTATTAACAGTGTGATGAATATGGGGACGTCGTGGGATGAATGATTGAGCAGTGATTTAAGATTTGAGATGCATATGGAAGCGTTGTGAAAAATGGTTAGTTTCGCAAAATTCAGGATAATTCAAGCTAAGTTTACTAAATTTCTAATATTAAGCGATTCCATGATAGCATGTAAGCGCATTTTATTGTGCATTCGTCGTGAATATCGGCTTAATAAGATTAATAATGGAACAAGTACCCTATCATACTATAGCCAAAACCGGTTCTTTCACCCTAATGAGTGCTTAAATTTCGTCAAGAAAGGAGTCTTATCGGGACCTCGTTCCTCCAGCCAATATCGCGCTATAATATCAATTCTCTGAATGGATCTGAGAGATGCTAACAGCAAAAACTTCACTTCTTTTAAAACCGTAAACTTCACTTTAGTAATCTTTTTATCGTATGTCCACACTAGTAGACAACGCAGCAGCTAGCGAAAAGTTGACATATCTGTATGTTGGAACTCCGTCACTCTACTCTATCAATGTTTTTCGCTACATAAACATTATGTTTCAAATTTTGTTTTTATTTTCTCTTTACTTGGAGTTGTATTAGAAGCTTTTTATTTTCTTTTTTGTGTGAGTTGTAAGCTAGTGAATGAAATCCATTTATGGGATTTTACACTGCAGCAAAATTGTTCTCATGCAATAAAACGAAAATAATAATAAAAAATATGTGCACGATAAAGAAATTCGATATTTTGGGTAAAATTTGTCGTTTTTCGTTTGTCGTCTAGAAAATCTAAGGTTGTCTGCATTTGTTCACTTGATTTTTTTTAACGCACAGTTAAAAAATAACTCGGCAGGAAGAGGCTCTTGCAGCACGGTTATCGTCAACACGTGTGAATGTTTCAGCACGTATATCTTTTTACTGGAAGTTTACATTTCAAGTGTTTTTTCATCAGTTTTTTTTTGGTGAAACTATAGTGTGTTTGGTGTGAGTGGTTGCTGCAGTACAAATTATTGTTTCGATTTTACGTATTTTACGTTACGTATTCGAGCTCATCCTCAGTAAAATATATTCGACGCCCTATCTTACGCCTGGAAGTGCAGGAAAATGTCGCGTGCGTGGATTGCAATATCGGTTTCTTTTCTTGCTGTTTATTTCGGTGTTCATCATATATTTTTCATGCGTTTGCTTATGAAGATAAGTTACATTTCCCGTTCATACACTAGCAAAGTGATAGGTTAGGATACACGGTATTTGCTGCTATGTTTTCTGTTAAAATTTTATTTATAAATTAAGCTCTGAAACGTCTCGTTGAATGGTCTACAGCCGTGTAGAGTCGTTTCTATTTCGCTCAATCTGCGAATCGTCGTATCTCGCTGTTTCAATTTTTCACTTTTTGACGATAACTTTCGTGGTTGTGATAGATGCGTGAACGAGCCGATGATCTGTTTGGATGACTTTATGCGGTGAATGGTTGTAGAAAGGAGCGACTCGTCTGTGCAAGCACTTCAATGTTGTTGTAATAACTTATTTCAACTCATGTTCTCAGCCGCAGAAAGCAGCACAATAACAACGATTGATATGTTGTGAAATAGTCTAATGTAAGTTCACCTATTTTAGTTTAACACAACATAACTGATACTTTCCATGTTTTTCGAATCTATTGACGTAGGACTACGTCTTTGTTTTCTATACTAGATTACACTTTGTGAAATTGAAAATGAAACTGGCAAATGTTGCGTCAGATTTCAAACGAATAGAGCAAGCGAACGACTTAATGCATCTTAGTCATTTATATGTCGGTGGATAGATAAAATGTGTAACAATTTTTTGATATAATGTTCAACATTGTTGCTTTATTGCTTAATGGAGCAAAAAGGTGAAAAGTTCCAAGGTCAAGGTTTCCCATACATTTCCCTCGTTATTGCCTTGCTTCCCGAGCACAGATAACAATAACATGGACGAAATAAATTCCACTGCCTACATATTTTGACTCAACAAAGTGTTTCGGTTTGTTTCTCTTTCTCTAAGCTGTGTGGCCACGCTCTAATGGCAAGAATCTATGCTGAATTCGATACAAAAGACTGCGTGTAGAAAATTCAGCTTCAGTCTAGTTTGTCACACAACACCGAGTGGAGTATAGCTGTTAGAGTTACGCGACATTGAGAAACAAGAGCTGCATACGAGTCAACTTCCAGGCACCGCGGAGAATGTTACCTTTATTTTGCATACGGCAGCAACAGTAACCATCGTTCGCTGCAGGATATTTCGCTGGCACAGCTACTGGAGGGCACAACGGAGAGCAAATTTTATGCGTGGCCAACAAAATATTCAATACTACCGGTGGTGGTGCGATCATCAGCGTTCTGTAGCACGAATTTCATACTGAAGATTATGGAATCGGTCTTTTCAGAACTATAGATGCTTGAAGATAAGAGTTATGAGAATTTTCACAGTTACTACTAGGGTAAAATTTTCTTGTATTCATGCATCGTTACTTTTACAATAACGACCATCAAATATAAACGGTAGTGTTGCCTATGAACAGTTTATCGCAGCATATAATATATACGTTTAGTCCTACGTCACCATTTCATACAACCCCTAGGGCTGTATACCTTGTAGTATTTTTTTGAATTTTTTACGTTAAAAGTTTGAATATTTCAGCTAAGAAAGGCTCTTCTTTGCCGTTCTTAATGTAATCTAATATTTTTGTTCATTAATCTCACATTATATGTACATGATTATATCTATATTGTTACACCAATTCAATTAAATCATGGTCATATGAATTATCAAAGTGAATCCTGATCAACAACTAACTTCCGTGGGCTTTGTAGGGATGCAGAGGTATATCGGTCTCTAACAGAGCAAACACTACATTCTAACATTCCTTTTTTATTGTACGGTTCGTCTTACGGCATTGGCACAATTCGAAATTCATAGTTCCAAGAGAAACGGGATTCAAAAATAGCGTTTAATATTACCTTAATCACGTACACGAAACTATGAGAAAGTTATAACCTCTTTTTTACTTTTTTGTAGCATGTTTTTAACTTGAATTCCAAAGACACGTCAGCTTAAAACTCCTGAGTTTTTTTGTGAATTTTGAAACAAGTCTTTGTGAAACAAAACTTAACCGTATTTGGCATCGTTTGACATCAAAATTTTAAAATGGAAAAACTTTGAGTTATACCGGTGTCGCACAAAACCGATGATATCCTCGCCTGACTGGATGCACAGTAAGAAGGTACTTCCACTCCCAGTCGTTCTTTCAGTTGATTCATTGTGCATCTTGAGTGACTCGGTTTCATTATGGAGTAGCAACCATTGATATGTACAGTCAGAACTAAGCTAAGCTAATAAAAAATATCTCTGTAGCTAGTGAAAAGTTGATGTTCCCACGTGTTGATAATCTGTCAGCTCCGAACAAATCTATCAATATTTCAATGTTTTACACGATTTAAATTCAAAAATTTGTCTAAATTTTCACTTCGTTTGGCACTGTATTCCATTTCTTGGATACCAACTTTGTGCCGCAAGCAGGGTTGGAAAGTGTACTGGTTGCGCTACAGAATTCACACGACAGCAGCAAGATTTTTGTGATTACCACTGTGGAATGAAACATTACGCGACAGTAGCCACTCCCGAAGTTTTATACGCTCTACTTTTATCTCTTGCTTTTTGTCACGAATTCAGCTTGAACAACAATTCTTTCGCTCACTTATCTTTATATTGTTGTCATTGTATAGACAATCTCTGACTCAGGTGTGATTGACTGTAGCTGTTTGTGCTATTTATTTAATTGAATTGAAGTCAATTTACTTAGCATCGATTTTTATTTGGGTCCGAGAACGTTAATTGAATTTATTCGATTCATGCTTCTATTGTCCTGCTTTTGCTTAAATATGCTTAATTTGAATGCAACTTCCGCTACAGCGAACTATTTTCGGAAGAAAAAGTTAAGAAGTGAACCCATTCCCCGTCGGTGATGCCAAACTAACCATTAACACTGTCGCGTTATTGCTAATTATTGTCATTCGTACAATGCGACAGTCGACAGCGGCCGGAGATTGGCACAAATAAGAATCTTTAACCATCCGTGTTGGCTTCTAGTCACACGATTCTCACAAATAGAGAAGCGTACAGTTGAACTCTGCTGTCGCAGTCTGCAAGAGAAGTAACAATACTTTTCGATACGGTGTCACGCAAAAATGTCAACTGTTCGACACACTGGTCGCAAGACTGATACATTCGATTTTAATAGCAAAATTTGTCGTATTTTCGCTTAAAAAACGGCAAACAGGCTGGCTTACAGGCTGTATTTGCATTTACTATTCTCACGTATGCACATACTGTTGAAAACGCGGCTGCTAGCGAAAAGTAAACGTTTCAGTGTGTTCTCGTAACCGTACAAACCATTAACAAAAACATGGATTTGGGAAAACACGATTTGAAATTATTTCTCCAAATTCACTCGTTTTTTTCACAAACGTTCGTGAATAACAGTACAGATTTTGCCCTCGAGCTCAAACTGGAGAAAATGAAATGCAGCCCCTAACCGCCTCGATATCACGAGTAAAATTAAGATTATAGCTACTCAACCATTTCTGTGAATTTTGCGGTCCCTAGCCATTACCGTTTTTTCAGAGACTTAAATGAGTTTTCTCTTAAACATAGCGTTAAAGTGACGAACCCGACGAGCAATTTATATACGACATTCTCACGTAAGTTGACGCGTTTTGGTTATAGTTGGGGGCACCAAAATTCATAAGATTGGTTGAATAGCTGTAATCTTTCATTTTTCCCGGTTTAAGCTTTTGGAATGCCCTTTTTCATTTTTTCGACCAGTGTTATCGTTATCGTTTCTATAATAGAAGAATGCATCATATGTTATAATTATATTTTTTTTTTTGAAAAATAAAGTTGAAAAGGTTGTTGTAGTTGAAGAGACGACTGCACGCTTACGTGAAATTACGACACCCTTAGTAGCTAATGAAGTTTCGAAAATGACAGAAAATGCTGCCGAGATAACAACAGAACGAGAATCTTCGCACACGTCATGCAAATGGAAATCTACAATGATGAGGAATTAAACAAAATTTTCGGGTGTCACTCTTGTGACAACCAACGGCGCTTTTGAGCGCCGCAAAATCATTTGATTGTGAAGAATAGTTGAGATTTTTTTGCCATTTGCGCGTATTGTTACATTCTGTTGCTTATATGCCAACTGTTATGGACAACTTAGTAGCTGATAAAGTTTTCGTATTTGCAATGCGTTGATAGGGGCGTTAAAAAGTGCCATTGGTGTTTCACAATTAAGTGTCCGTATGACAGCGGTTTTGGAATGAAAATAATGGTAAAATTGTTGAATGCTACTTTTTATATCAAGATTTCGTCAAACATTTTGAATGGGGGAGCAGTTTGGGAGACTATGAAATGGCAGGAGAAGTACAACATTTTTGATGGAAGGAGGCTCGATATAGTAGCGCAACAGTACGCTTGAAACGAGAGGACAAAAGAAATCCGTTGAAAACTGAAAGAATTTTTGCATTTGAAAGTCGACAATTTCGTGACGCTCTCAGGACTTTCCTTACAAAGCTATAGCACATTTCAGCATATTTTTTCGATAACTTTAACACCGTATAGAATAAAGAGTAGGTGGATTGGGACGGATTGGGACGGATTGAACTTATAACAGTTTTGAGCACTTGAGCTAAATTTCGAGAAAAAGTATTGACATCATGATTCCACTTGCCCCTTTTTACTTTATACGTTCTCAAAGTTATCGAAAAAATTTGCTATAGCTTTGTAAGGAAAAGTCCTCTAGATGTGTGGTCTTCAACAAAAGCATGTGTGTTGTATGCCCAAATGCTTCTTTAAAATAACGTTTTCTTGTAAAATGTAACTAACGAAAGTGCAAAACATAAACTTTTATAGAAAATACTCTGTAACTCTGTACCCAATGAAGATAGAAATTTTGTTTGTACAGCAAAGTTTCATATTTTTGCACGTTCTAAAACATTGCTGAATAAACCATTACTCTGTCTCTTAACACAAAAAAGTTAGTTTCTTTGATGTATGAAAACCTACTGTAATATAATATATTTCATTTGCTCAACAAAGTTTCATATTTTTGAATTTTCTACAACTTCGCCGAATAAACTATTCCTCTATCCCTTAACCCAAGAAAATTATTTTTTTTTTATTTTTAGTATAGTAAACTTTCATATTTTTGATAATTTGCGATTATGCGGGTCATTCATACAAACAATTGCTCTGAGGACACTATTAAGCTAGGTTGAAGGTGAAAGGCGCTATGGAATTAAGTCCCACTTTTTGCCTTATTGGACCACTGTGCAATGCAGAATGAATACTCACCGTTTATTTCTTGTCCAGCATGAGAGCTGCGTGTATCAATTTTTTGCACTACACTTTGCTTTCAGTTTTGTGCTGTGTCTCTGGTGCTCGCAGAGAAACTAACACACTTACTGCTTACACCACAGCTGAGCGAAAGAAGCGAAGTGAATCACTCTAGAGAGAATACACAGAAGAACGTCGTGGAATACACTGCTGAGATCAATTCGATAGAATTCAAAGAGCAAACATGCGTGACGAGCGGATGGATTTTGTTTTCAGTTTCGAGATGCAAACCAAACAATGCAATACATTTTCCTATCTAGATTTTTCTCTCATTTGATATTTACCTAAGAGACACTCAGTAAAGGCACTTCAGTAATCTCTGTTGTGTAGTTATTAAGCATGTTGTCCTTTCGTGTGAAAAAGACCACAACAGTTTTTTATCTCACGATTCGTTGCTCTCTTCTATCAAGTGCGTCGCTTTGCCATCTAGTGTGAGAGCAGTTGTTTGCGCAGTGGAAGAAAATCTCCTACACGGTAGTGTTTCTTCGAGAAGAAAAGACAAGTCTGAACGTATGTACTTTATTTTTTCTACTTTCTGTAGCAGCCTGCAATGAATTGCAGAACGAAATGACCATTAAAGAAATATCATGTATCAAACTATAATCAAAATGCATCAACGTTCGATTGAAGTTTTCATGTTTCGAACTTTAGGTGATCGTCATATTTAAATTTTCTTTGAGCAGATCTTCGAATCAACTTAATGAAAAAGGCATGATTTTTTAGATGAGCCAGGCATATAAGAGAGCTTTATAATCTTCGTGAAGGTTCATCCTCCAAAACATTTTTAGGGTTTTCCAAGTTTTTAGATAAATTATTTTGTAATTCGTTCACAGCACACGGTGCTCCCACAGACCGTTATTATAAAAAATGCACCAACGAATCTGAGTAATGGTCAAAATTTCAAAATCATCGTACGGTACAGTTTTGAGTAATGCCCTTTTGAAAGTCGTAAAGTACAAAAATATGAAAACGACAGAATACATATTGTAAAGCACGTTTTTCAACCACCATTTTTTAAAACTACTTCCATAATAGTTTCTACACATTCCAAGGGTTATATTTCAAGACATCAACAATTGGTGGAAAGATTATTTGGAAATCCCACAGTGCACAGTGGTCTAAACTCGAAAAATCGTGATAGATTTGATTGTGAAAAACTGATTTTATGTACTCAATGTCTTCAGCAAAATTGTTTCATGGAACAAGGCCTTACTTTTAGCGTTTTTAGTTTTTCGATCAATCCACCTAAAAGTTAGATAAAAAAAATATTTTTTCTAATTTTCAATATACCAGATTGCTTCCTCAGCAAAGATGTGAAAAATTTTAAAAGAAAAACAATTGTTGAATACTGCAATGTCCTATCTGTACGTTGGACACGACAAAATAGAGTTTTTTGTAGAACACCCCTCTTTAAAATCTGTTTTTTTTATCTATAACTTTTTCTATGATTGTCAAAACAATAAATTTTATGAAGTCTCGAGAGTGTCCCAGTTGTATGAATAAAATCTCAGAACATTTTGCATTTTTTTGACTATTACAGACAAAATTATAGACAAAAAACTGATTTTAGGGAGGGGTATTCCACAAAAACTCTATTTTGTCGTGTCCAACGTACAGATATACTGATTTTGCTTAAGGAAGCAATCTGGTATATTGAAAATTAGAAAAAGTATTTGTTTTATCTAACTGTCAGATGGATTGATCGAAAAACCGAAAACGCTAAAAGCAAGGCCGTCTTCTATGAAACAATTTTGCTGAAGACATTGAGTACATAAAATCAATTTTTCACAGTCAAATCTAGAACGATCACGATTTTTCGGGTTTAGACCACTGTGCACTGTGGGATTTCCAAATAATCTTTCCACCAATTGTTGATGTCTTGAAATATAACCCTTGGAATGTGTAGAAACTATTATGGAAGTAGTTTAAAAAAATGGTGGTTGAAAAACGTGCTTTACAATATGTATTCTGTCGTTTTCATATCACTTTTTTGTACTCTCTCACTTTTTTTGTACTTTGTGAGTCAAAGTCGAACCACCGCGCTTGTGTAGCGCTCCTGTAAATATTTTTATTCATTTTAACTTTGTTTCAAACAATTCTATTGACCCGCGCGCGCTCTTGTGTCAGCAATTATAAGTATATATTCAACACCGCGTAGTAATCGATTGCAATATTTTTTTCTATACCGTACCGGCGCGTCACGTAAATATAAAATGCATTGCTGTGTAAAAACATGCAGTATCGGTGACGATCGCTTCCTATGGAAGTGTGAATTTTGCTCCAAATATTTTCACGCGGCATGTATTGGAGTTCAACGGCACCAGGAGAATTATATCACGCGCTTCATGATACCACTGTGCGAGGAGTGTCAGCATCATCTGAAAGCTGGAATTGATACTAGTAAGGTGCTAAACGATCAAAAGGAGCTGATAATCTCAATCAAAGCCCAAACTGAAGCCAACTCTAAGATTGCTGCTGAACTCAAAAAGCTCAATGCAATGGATGAGCTGTTTGGTCATATGGAGCACCAGCTGATGGAATCCGTGTCAGCGATAAACCAGAACACAGCAACAAAAGTCGATAGTGCTGTGTCCACATTATCGCTTGACATGGAAACCAGCAAAACCGCGAAGAATTCGGAGCTCATTGAAATTAAAAACCACATCACGAAGCTTCTTGATGTATCAATGGAAGCTACAAGGGACCGAATTGAAGGATATGTAACAGATCTCACAACAGACCTCGTTGCAGATCTCAAGCGAATTAGTGATAATTTTGAAAACCTAGGTAGCCTCACGAAGGACATGAAAGTGCACTGTAACGAAAACAGTTCTGTTCAATCCCGCTCCACAAAGAAGGCTCTAAATAAAGTTAGCGGTGATGTTTTATTTGAAGTAAAATCACTCAGCAATGCGATTTGTAGTCTGGAAGAAAACATTAAAAATACTCGATCGCAATCAGAGTCTCCTCCTAGCTTGATGGAAGAGTAACTTGATCAATCAGCAAAATTAACAGAAGGTTGGCGAATGCTCGGATCAAAAAAAGTGTGGCGTGCTGACTGGACAGATTACGACAAACGTAAGTTGCGCCGCGTTCAGCAGCAAAAGGTTAAAGATAAAGCCATAAAGCAGAGAAAAGCCAATAAAAAGTATTGGAACCTGAATAACAAATCCAACATTACACGTAACCGCACAAGTAATAACAACCGGAATGATCTACCCACACACAGCTATTACAACTACAACACCACCAAAAATATTGACAACAGCAACATAAACCACAATGTACTTTCATGTAGTTACCAAAATTGCGACAGTACGAGGATCAATCAGACCAACCATAAACCTGTAAACAATTCTCTCTCGGATAAAGAGCTACTAGCAGCTGCGAAAACAACATTTTCAAAGCCTCCGGTACAAACACAGCATGGTATTAGGTTCCAACGTGGTGAAGTACTGAATCCATATCCAGCAGATTGTCAACTTCCACAAGTAAACCTGGTTTCTGCGATAGAGCGTTCCGGTACTTCTCCAATTACAACACTCGCCGGCGCTGCTTCAGTATCAACGTGCAACCATTTCGAAAGAACCGTTCTTACCCCAGGGATTACGTCATCAACCTCCGCTGCAAACGTAAACAACACATCACGTTCCCCGGCAAACATGTGTCATGTTTCATCACAACGATCAGCTGGAGGTGAGTGTAACTCTTGCCGCCAACTTCAAGGGCCTAATTTTCTTCTGTATTGACGCGCACCGATAGTGTAAGCGAAAACTTAACGAGTAATTCAAGACGTGGCTCTGAAGAGTTTGTAATTTATTGCCAGAATTTTAACAGAATGAGTAGTTAAAAAAAATTTATATTCTTAGTAAAAAGATTAGTGGTTGTATGTATTCAATCATTACAGGAACGGAAACAAGTTGGTCTGAAAGTATAAAGAGTGAGAAGGTTTTTGGAAACAGTTATCAAGTATCCAGAAGCGATCGTGATCTTTTGTTAACTGATAAAAAATCTGGTGGCGGTGTACTAGTAGCCGTCAAGACAAAGCTCGATGCAGAGTTGGTCCCAACGATGAAGTATAAAGAATTTGATGATGTTTGGGTCAAAACTGTATTAAACGGTCAATGCCACATTTTTGCATCAGTATACTTCCCTCCACAATTTGCAAAAAAAACAATATTATGAATTATTTTTAGAAACCGCCAACTCAGTAAATTGTAACTCTGACCCGGAAATTAAAATTCATATATACGGCGATTTCAATCAAAAAGATGCAGACTTCATCAAGGACTGCGATAACGAATCACTGTTGCTTCCTATAGTAGGAGATAACGAGGCACTACAGCAAATTTTCGACACGACCAGTCAGTTAGGATTATATCAAGTAAACGCAATACGAAATGAACTGAACTGTTTTTAAGATCTCTTGTTCACAAACTGCACTGAAGATTTTAGTGTAGATAAAGCCGTTGATCCTCTATGGAAAAATGAGAAATTTCATACACCCATTGAGTATTCATTGAACATAGATAGCACTAGATCACGTCCCAATGATAGTGAATTTGAGTATATGTATGACTTTAAAAAAGCTAATATAACAGAAATCGACCGTAAACTCAGTGTAGTCGACTGGCAATCACTTTTGCGAGGCAAAGAGGATATTGAAAAAGCCGCGAATACGTTTCTCTCTCTATTATACGAAATTATAAATGATACAGTTCCTAGGACGAAAAAACGCACTAACTTTTGTTTCAAAGATCCCGTATGGTACACGCAACAGATCAAAAACTTGAAAAACAAAAAACAGAAAGCCCATAAAATGTACAAACACCATAAATGTGAGACCAATCTGGAACGATACAAGAACATATGCAGCGAACTAGATGCAGAAATCTCATTAGCTTATGAGAATTATAACTCTAGGGTAGAAAGTAATATCAAATCTGATCCAAAGCAGTTTTACCGTTTTGAAAGGAAAAAATGAAAACTAATAATTTTCCATCACGCATGCATTTTGAAGGTAACGAAAGTACCGAGTCTCAGCTTATTTGCAACCAATTTGCGAAATTTTTCCAGACCGTTTAGTAAAACCCGGATGAAAATAGAGATTTTAACTACTTCACGCATTTACCTGAATGTACCAATAGTGTATCAGTTCAAAATATAACTGTTCAAGAAATATTAACATCATTAGAATCCCTAGATGCAACTAAGGGTTCTGGGCCAGATGGAATTCCACCATCTATGCTAAAAACATTTGCTTCTTCTTTTGTAAAACCACTGTTTTGGCTTTTCAATCTTTCAATCAAAACAGGTGAATTTCCTTCCAAATTGAACAAAATACTAGATTCAGACATGACGATGAATTGAAAATAAGCTTTCATGTTAAATTTGCTCTTAAAACATTATTGCTACCAAAAATTATGGTGAACAGGTTAGGTTATCATAATTCAGTGTTTGCTTGTTCCACGTTTCTGTTGCTGTACGATGTTTAGCATGTATACACTGAGCATTCAGCATCAATTTTATTCTTCTCGGTGAGGTTCGCCGAAGACATCACTCCAATAGAGAACACATCTGTCAAAGTGAACTTTGCATTCGTGTTAACATAAAAAAACATTTGAAGCAGCTGATGTTTCACTCAGTTTCATTCTCACGTCTCAAGACATTACTACAGTAATCATAATTGCCACTTTCTGGGCGTACTTATTATCAATTTAAAGTGAAGCTACCAAAACTCTCTTTTTAAATCTAGCAAAAGTAGAAGAGATCCAGATATAAGATAAGAGCATAAGTATGAACTCAGACAAACAGAAACCGTCACTCGATCGTCTAAGACCCTACCTCCAAAGCGTGAAGCGAAATCTGCATGCGACGAAAATGGCGCTCGACACACTTAAATTTATGCCAACAATCTCGGTGCAACCGAGCAGAAATACCACCTGTTGCACTTAACTCCCATGATAGTGCAATTCAGTTCTGGTTTGCCCCACGTCCTGTACGCCCCCACACATCTCAGCAGTGAACCAGAAACAATGGTGTTAGGAGGAGGTGCCAACGTCAAACCCTAGTGCACTGAATAACCGCCGTCGGAACCAACATCCGACCCTACCCACCTTGCACCCCACGTACAGGATACCGGTTGAGTCTGTGCCAACAAGAGCCACCGTGGAAGCCATGAAGTGCGGCTTGGCAAATTTTCACCCAGTTTTGGTTTCAACCAGAGAGGCACATTTATCACTCCAACCCGGCCAGGCCAGGCCAGGCCAGGACAGACCTCGAACTCGTGTTTGGATATATAGAGCCACTGCCTGCTTTGCTGACTTTATGATATGTCCACTTATCGGACAGCTTTCCGGGTGTCTGCCGAACTGCGGAATGGCCACTAAGCCCATGATAGACATCCGAGTAGAATTATATACGAGAAAAAAATGCTAACCCATATAAAATGCTTTCATAGTTTAAAATTTACTAGCGTCATTTTTTTAGCTCGGTTGAAAATTCATTTTGCGGTTGAACCATTTTTTTAGTCCAGAAGCTCCGTTCGCTTGGCCGCAGAGAGCTGAATGACACGAACTGTCGGTTATGGGCTCACATTTGCATGGCAGCCGTGGATTAAGTTTCGCATAACATTGCCCAGTCCGACCACGTGTACTGACCGGTCCTGTGCATTGTTGCGTATTTTAACCGCACACAATTGGAAGTTTATGTACACACCGAACCAGCCATTCAGTTTTGATGATAGCATTGTGGTTGTGGTTGAAACTGTGTGAAATTGCATCGGAGTGAATTGATTATTGAGGCAATAATTTTATTTAAACGTCCTGCTCGCTTGGTGTTAAAACTGGTATGTGACGTAAATGAATCGCTGAACGATAATTTATTATTAATACACTTTTCAATTATTCTAGTGTAGCATTCCATTCTTTAAATGAAATAAAACCATGAAAAGCAGGGAAATGTGTTATATGAAATATAGCAATACGTACAATATACCGGCAATTCTCGGTATTCATTAAACGTTAGCTACATTCAACTAGCAAGTGCATAGCATACGCTAGCAATTTCTCTTGAGATGCATCGAATATGAGGCTTCTTTATTGAAAGCTTTCTCTTTCCCTCTGCGTATTAATACTTCTTCCATACGCGGCATATGGTAAGGCAAACCTTTTCAATCGGAAATTCAATAACGACCTTAATCCCGATTGTCAACTGTGCTCATTACAGAGACCTGAACGCGTGCATTCACACTGGAACGGTTGTGAGAAATTATGCATGCGACATAATCACCACGAAGCCGAAGACAACCGTCATGGATAAATAATCCGGATGTTGTGTAGCTTCAAAACGAGAAGGATCTCTCGACAGACGACAACTCCACTTGAACGCCACCTGGCACTGTGCTACCAGCCCATGTGCGGCATGCGGTTTGTGTGCTTTGACATGTTGTACGACATCAAGGCTCACAACGGGCGAAAGAAAGATCTGTAAGCTTCAAGAGGTTCATCATTATCGTCCCGCAGAGTCGAGAGCTGTACTTTCAGTCTGTATGGAGGTTAATCCTAAAGCAAAGATTATGTTTTTTTCTCTGTGACAACAATTCCACCACCCGTTTCGGTTCCATATGGGATAGATGTCCCATGTAATGAGTAGAGCATGTTTCTGACTCTGGGAAAAGCTCGCCGACGAGGAAGTCCGCTGCAAATGAGTGTGGCTTTTTATGTCAAGTGGTAGTTAGACGTTCACTGTCAGCATGCATGGGAAAACAGTGTCAGCTCAAGTGTAAGCTGCTGTTAATGGCGGCAATATAGCAGAGTTTTGGACATTCCCACATAAAACTCATGCTCGCAGCAGCGATTGAAAGTATACAATCGCAATATCAATTTATCAAAGCCAATTTATGGTGGGCTCCGACACTGCCGTTTTTATTAACGCCACTTACGACGGTTCGAAGAGCACGGGATAAATGGCCACAGCGGAAGTTCCACTTCCTGTAATATTTAGGAACACTACAGACTGGTGGGTGGTAATTTATTGACGCAGCGGCGAAGGCTTAGACTTCTTAGAGTGAAAACACCGTCGGCAGCCAGCAGCCACAACCGAACAGACGGGGTAGGATTGATGTTTTTGCTGGTGTAGCACCCCACCCCAACGTCCTCCGCCCTTGGTTGAGTGGTTTAATCTGTGTGGAGCTAATCAGTGGCAAATGTGTACCGACTTGCAGAGGCTTAGTAATGGATGTTCATTTTACTGCGTTTTTTTGCTGTGGGAAGCCGTTCCTAAACCATGTGGTTAAATTTTAATAACGAAATAGAAAAAAAGGCTGATACTGAGATATCGAAGAAAAGAATTTTTTAAATAAAGTGAATTGAAGTGTTGAAAATATTTAATTTTGAATCACCTTTGGAATTGTTCAGAGGTGACGAAAATTTTCCCTAATTTTAATTTCTTATTTCAATTCTAAAATAGGAGGGGAAAAATCATGTGTGAAATCCACGAGTGGATTTTTCTCCATCCTATGCTTATTAAAACCGTTTTTAAAACCTGGTTGAAGTTCACATCAATAAAAATATCTACCACCGCATCTTGCTTCCAGTCGATGAAACACTGCTCATTTATATTCGACACACGTTATAATTTGGGACTGTATCAAACAAACGACATTAGGTATCGATAATGTTGCTACTTAGACTTTTCATTGCACATGTTCTCAAAAGATCTTATGATTATGAATACGACTGAATCTTCGAATACGGAATGGTCAACTATACACCAAAACGGGATCAAAGAAACAGTGGTTTGGCGCGCTCATGGTTGCGTTGTGTAGGGGAGAATATTGAATTGATAGGATAGGAGAAATCAACATGAAGATGAAGCGTTTTCCTGTTATCATTAGCGATCCCACTTACCGTGCAACGCGCGTGCTATTTGAATAAATTATTTTAAGACATTTGGTTTCAGAAAAAGTCGATTTTGGTAATTTGATGAAAAACAATTGAACTTATTTTTGATTTCATTGCATAAAAAAGTAAAATTTTGACCGTTGTTAGGTCTTAAACTGAAATATTTCCTCCTCCCAGCTAATCTTCCCCTAACACTATTGTTCCTGGCTCAGTACTGAGACGTGTGAAGGCAAACCAAAACTGAATTGCACTATCATCGTACCAGATAAGTGCAACAGGTGGTATTTCTGCTCGGCTGCACCGAGATTGTTGGCATAAATTCAAGTCGAGCGCCATTTTCGTTGCATGCAAATTCCGCTTCGCGCTTGTGAAAAGGGTCTTAGACGATCAAGTGAGGGTTTTTATTTGTCTCAGGCTGTTCTAATTATGTTAACTTTAGAGAAAGTTCGATGCTTTCGAAGGCTTCATTCTGAAACAATAAGGCAACTTTGTTTACTGTTCAAAACTTAAAGAAACACCAGCTGCTCTAAATATTTCTTTATGTTAGCGCGCATGAAAAGTTTATTCTGACAGATGTTTTCTCTGTTGGAGTGATGTCTTCAGTGAACCTCATACGAGTAGTATAAAACTAATGAAGAATGCTCAGTGTATATATGCTAAACATCGTACGGCAACAAAAACACGGAACAAGCAAATACTGAATTATTAATGAAAAGGTGCGACTGTTGTAGCTGAAAAGACTAACATGGCTGCGATAATTTTAATAGCAATGATGTTTGAAGAGCAAATTAGATATGGAAGCCCATCTTCATCTGTTCGTTTGGTTGGAATCTGGTGATTTTGTTGAGCATCCTGCTCCAAAAAACTTCTAAAAATGCCAGTTCATGTCGGTTTTAGGTTAAAAAAAAATCTTGTTGAAAGTTTGTCATTTTTTTCTGAATTACACAGAATCAACTGTTCTGGGACAGAAAGTTTTCTATTTCAGTTTCTATGCAAATTTCACGCTATTAAATACTATGCGTTTCCATGCTGTGGACTAAATTATTTCAAACTAATTTTTGTGAAAGCTTAGAAAAAAACCAGGTAATGATTTGAAAGACGAGCATTCACGCAAGTGATAAAGCTTTTCCATACGTTGCTAATCTAACAAGGCTGTCGTTGCATGCTAGAGTCTATAAAAAGACACAAATAATCGTGATTTTTCCATAAAGTTGATTCGAGGTTCTGCGCAAAACAGAATTTGAATATGTGTATGACAATTTTCTAAGTTTCGATCTATGAAAACTTCTGCCAAACAAATTTCTTTTACGGTGTCTTTGTTCATACATTATTGTATGAGCTCGAGCTTGACGATCGCATATTTTGTAGTTGTTCCTTCGTGATGGATTTGAGCTAGTGAAGTTGCACAAAGAACCACATGTATGGCTACTTAGGATTAGTTTACCATATTAAATGTACATAAATTCAGTAGCTACTGCCGGCTACGTTCTTACGGTCGTTTGGGAAAGCTGTAAGAAAGGAGGTGTAACAGTCGTTGTTGTCGGAGATCAAGTTTGCCATTGCATCTCCATGACTGCGACGGAAAAGAAGGGTTGTGTTACCGTAGTAAGTGACGCAGTCGAACATTGTTGCGCGCCAAGTTATCTCATTACGAAGACGAATGACGAGTATCGCGCGAACAAAGGCCATTCGCCACCTAAAGCATCAAAATGTTTAAATATTTGTATATTATCAATCCCGACTTCTTTCAAACGTGTACAATGCACAGTTATTAGATTAGTCATTGGACAAAACCTATTCCGATTTGCGACGCGCTTGTGTAAAAGTAACGTGTGAGCGATCTCCGATTAAGCGATCAGACCGAGGTCGAGTTTATCTCTGCATCTCCCCAATGGTGGCGGAAAGGAAGATTTGTGTTAGTATGTCACCGTGATAAACGACGGAATCGAACAATGTTCCGCACGAAGCTCGATCATTACAAAAACAAACGATGAATATTTTACTTGTCATACGCGACGACCCGTCTTTTGTTTGTTTGGTGTTATGAACAGCTTGGATTGTCTCAATAATTTTATAGCAGTCCAGTTTTTGGATTAAAACTTCTTCCAATCTTTTTACTTACATCTGTATTACACATTTCGATACTCCACAGAACGGCTCTGGTCCTATTAATTGGACATTCGAGCCTTGTATAGCAAGTGTATCAGGTCTTTCGTTTCCTTTAATTCCACAGTGTACTGGAACCCAGTACAGTTTAACCTGGTTCCTTAGTTTGGACTGGTATGTGAATAATTTCCAGTTTCAAGACGCCTGACTATCTGAAAAGATACATATTTTTGTATGTTTGTATTTTCTTTCCAGACAGATTGCAGCGCACTCTAAGATGGCATAAGCTTCTGCGAAAGAAACGGTCTTCCAACATCCCATTGATAATGAAATGTTTAGTCCAGGACCAGTAATCCCTACTCCCGTATTTTTACTCATCTTTGATCCTTCTGTAAAAAAGATGATTGATCTTGGAGTACTGAGTCCTCCTGATTGCCATATTTGAAGATCTGTTTCAGTCACCTCGTATGGTATATCAAGATTTAGTCTAGATTCCATCCAGTCTTCTTTCTTTACATCCAGCACAAACGGGAAAGATTTTGTTACTTTTAAGCAACATTTTATTGCTTATTGTGTAAGAAGGATCCCGGTAAGACCTCTAAATACCCGACTTATGCAACAGATGACAAGTCGTCTGTCAGCACCGTGGGGTTTCTGGCCACAGGCGACCTACTTTTCACTACTATTTATCTTAGACGGTTGTTAGTCATGAAACGATTTTAAACTCGTTTCAATTGTGTCTTATGACCGCGTAATATACACAAAAAGTAATAACCAAAGAGTAACCAATTATATGGCCCCACGCTTGTATATCTTTCTGCAGGAGAACATACAATCAAGAACCGTAATACATGTGTTAGCAAGACTTCATTCGCTGCATTTGTATTGTTACAACGATCAGGCTAATTTCTATCCCCTTTATTCACACATAATCAGAATCTCACCCGTCAACCTTAAATGTCCAATTAGAAACACTACTGTTTCGTTCCCCATTATTCATTTGAAATGGAAATATGTAATACCCTGTTGTTCTAGATGGGCACGAGTTTTGTATCTTCAAACAGGTCCAAATGAGTTTCCATGAAGCGTTGAGTGTGTGTTTTATATAGCTTGCAAGAAAGCAAATGTTTGTGTTTTTCTCTAACGCGGTTTACAGATCGTCATGTGATTTCAATATGTATTTAAAGTCTTTGAAATTATCAACGTTTGCATACTGTATGACAGGGGAAAACGCTGCCTGGCAGCTCTTGCCATATTATTTCTCTACTCCGTATGCGTACAACAAACTAATACACACACACTGGATGAATAAGAGATAGAAGAACCTAGTAAGACCGCGGGCATACTGGCATGACTTGTGTTGCGAAGATGGTTCGCCTTGCCGTGGGTTAATGTACAGCCCTAAGTAGAGATGTATATTAACCTGCGGCAGGGCGAGTCGCCTTGTTAGCGCAGGCCGCGCTAGTATGTTCATGGCCTAACATGTGCAACATATGCGACGGTATGTGTTGTTTCTTGACTTTTTTAACCTGAATTCATGTTTTCGAATGACTTCTGCAACAAAGAATAAGCAATGTTTCTGATATCGGTCCCTTAGTTTCCTGCATAATACGTAATTTATGTGTGAAACAGCGTAAGTTCTTCCCGGATTGATAATATTTAAATGTTTCGCAACATTAAAATGTATATAAACATTATAAACATAATTAATGGGGAATTAAAAGAAAATGAAACCTTATTGTGGTGGCGCTAAAGTCACTTTTCTTTCGCCTAGAAGTTATTTGAATATGCCTTCTATCTTGTAACGGATAATATTCCAAGAATATTACGATTTCATTGTTCTATACAAAGCATTCGCACTCGAGATATTTTTGCGATAATGTAGTCGACATTCGTCATTTATGCAAATAGTAGCTCTCATTGGTACTAAACACTTTGTTACACCAATCGAAAAAATTAATAGGGATGAGCAACAATCTTCCTACCTTCGCACTTTTCTTGCTCTTTTTAGTTCACCTTGTGCTCACTCACACAGATTTATGGTAAGCACTCGCGGAGAATCGCGCTCCGACACTCAAAATAAATGGCTGCTCTAGCAATCACTGATCAGAGAAACAAAAATGACAGCACCAAACTTGGTTACTCAATCTTCCAGCTCGAGTAAACCACCAAAATCATCTTGATCAACCATAACACCGTTCGCTGTAGGGCAGCAATAAACTAAACAATCCATCAATGCAAATAGCATTTATCACCTTGTTTCTGCGGAAATCTATCTATCTATCTAAACCTATAAAAATGTAGCTCAGTCTGTCTATCTGTCTGTCTGATCCATATAGGCTTGGAAACTACCGAACCGATCGGCGTGAAATTTTGTATATAGGGGTTTTAGGGGCCAGGAAAGGTGACTAAGATAGTTCGAGACCCCTCCCTCTTCTGCAAGGGAGGGGTCTCATACAAATGAAACACAAATTTCTGCACATCTCAAGAACTAACCAAGGACATAGAACCAAATTTGGTAGGTGGATGTTTTTAGGGGTAACAAATAAATCCATAATGGTTTGAAACCCCTCCCTCTTCTATAAGGGAGGGGTCCCATACAAATGAAACACAAATTTCGCACAGCTCGAGAACCAATCAACCAAATACAACCAAATTTGGTATGTGAATGTTTTTAGAGGTAACAAGTATGCCCATAATGTTTCGACACCCTGCCTTCTTCTGACATGTCTCAAAATACCATTTCGAAATCCAAGATGGCGACCTCCCGTTTCTGGAAAATTGCGGCAAATGACCAAATACCACCCAACATGGGTATTTCCGGAATTTTTATGATGCACTTAAGCCACAAATCGACCTCAGACATCATTTCGAATTGTAAGATGGCGACTTCCGGTGTCTGGAAAACAGCCGAAAATGATCAAATACCACTCGATATGAGCGTTTCTTAAATCAGATTGACGCACGGAGGCCAGAAATTGTTCCCAAATGCCATTTTGAAATTCAAGATAGCGACTTCCGGTTTCCGAATAACAGCGGCAAATGACCAATGACAAATACCACCCAATATGAGTGTTCCTTTAACCAGATTGACGCTCAGAGGCCAGAAATTGTTTACAAATGCCATTTTGAAATCCAAGAAATCCACCATTTTGAATTCGAAGATGGTGACATCCGGTTTCTGGAAAACAGCCGAAAATGACCAAATAACACCCAATATGGTTGTTTCGTAAACCAGAATGACGCTCAGGGGCCAGAAATTGTCTCCAAAATACCATTTTTAAATCCAGGATGGCGACCTACGGTTCCTGAAAAATAGCCCAAAGGACCAAATACCACCCAATATGAGTATCACCGGATCCAGAATGATGCAAGGAGCTATAAATTGACCTTAGACAACAGTTTGAATTGAAAAATGGCAACTTCTGGGAAACAGCCGAAAATAACCGAATACTACTACATATGGATATGTCCGTAATCGAACTGATGTAGAGAAGCATTGACCCTGGACACCATTTTGAATTAGAAGATGATCACTTACAGTTTGTGGAAAACAACGAAGATAACTGAAATGCACCCAATATATATCCAGAATAGAGGTCATGTACAAAAGTCAAAAGTCGAGGATGTTATCATTCCGATAAAACCAATCATTTTCAAACGATATAATCCAATCGCAAGGAATCAATGAATTTGAAATGTTTAAAATTATTAAATTAAACACTAAAATAGGCGGGACGAAGTTTGCCGGGTCAGCTAGTATTCAATAACCAAACTGACACAAAAAAGCCTTCAGCTTGCGTTCATGGTTTACTTTAATCTCTTTGAGTTTTGCATCAAATATCTGCGACGCCAAATAATCTCAATCAGCTGCAACTTAAAAAATACGATTCGATATCAGGCAGATTGATCACAATCCTGTTTTGCTGATTTATAAAGTAGAAGAGCGCTCACGCCAAATGAGTCGTCGTAGGTTCGAGTCTCGGCTCGGGACACTGTTAGTGACAGTAGGATCTAAGCGCTAGCCCCGCAATTGTCCTGTACACTAAACATTTGGCTGCGAAGTCTGTGTATAATAAATAGAAGGTCAAGTTCCTATTCGGAATGTAGCAACCGAGGCTTTGCCTTGCTTTTTGTCAACTGTTTGATATAATGTTTAACATTAAGGCCGTTACAAATTTTATTTTAATTTTATGTCACCCCCCCTTCAAAAATCTTGAATATTGGAAGGGGAAGAAATAAAAAGCTCAAACCGTTTTGTTCTATTCATTGGTTTTCCGACAGCATAAATACTTAACTTAGCAACAAACAAGTCAGGTGACAGCGAGAGTGTCGTCGAAAAGCAAGCGAAATAAATAATAATAATAATGAAGTGTGATTTTTCAACATTTACAGTGAATCAAAAAATTGCCCGTACAGCTGTTGTAATTATATCAAAGTTAGGGAAACACACTTTTAATCAACCAACAGAAAAATCATTTTTATTTCATTTTGTAGTAAAACACTTCCTTACGCATAGACATATTTCAAATTATGAAATAATTTATTCCACTGTAACAAAATCAACAAAAACAAAAAATATTCCCGAAAACGACGTCAAAAAATTGTCCGTACACATTGGAAAACCCTTCCAGGTTAATTGCTAATACCAATTTATTACTTAGTATGACCTCCTTTTGCAGCAATTACACTCTGTAGACGTTTTTTCATAGACATAGCTAACGTTTGTGTCGTTGCGGGAGAGATCTTCTGCCATTCTTCCATCAAAACGTCTTTAAGCTGGTTCTTGTTCTGAATTGGGTGCGCCCGGATCTTCCGCTCCAAATGGTCCCACAAGTTTTCAATTGGGTTAAGATCTGGTGACTGGGGAGGATGCGGAAGTGTCGACTTGACGTTGTAGAGAAGCCATTCTTTGATGAGATGCGAGGAATGCTTAGGATCGTTATCTTGGACAAACTTATAGTCGGATCCATGACCCAATTTCATTGCGCTTGCTTTCAAATGCATTTTCAAAATGTCCAAATACACGAATCGATCCATAGTACACTCAATAAATGTCAGATTTCCTGGGCCACTTGCACTGAAAGCACCCCACACCATAACATGACCACCCCCATGCTTGACTGTTGGTCGCAAATTCTTTGGATCAAGTTCGGTATTGGGCTTACGCCACATTCTAATTTGTCCATCAGACCCAAAAATGTTAAATTTGCTCTCGTCCGTGAAAATCACGTTCTGCCAGAACTCTTCTGGTTTAACCACGTATTTTTGGGCATATTCTAGACCCTTCTTCTTATTTTTGGCTGATATGAACGGCTTTTTCCTAGCGACGCAACCTCGATATCCTTTGTCATGGAGCACATTCCGTTTTGTTTGAGGGCTAACGTTGATGCTGGCGTTTTGTAACAAGCTATCTGCCAACTTAGTAGCACTGACTTTGGGATTTTGTTTGATTTCCCGCAGAATTATACGATGGTGACGTTCTGTGAGCTTTGTCTTACGCCCTCTTCCAGAAGCTGTTTCAAAAGAATTAGTTTTTTTGAAGTTTTGAAGCACGTGCTGAACAGATGATCGTGGTCGTTTCATAATTCCTGCGATTTCGGACAAGCTTTTACCTTCTTTTTTCATGTCCACAATTAGTTTGCGGACTGAAACTGGAATTTTGCTATGAGCAACGAACATTTTCTTCAAACGAAAGTTGAAAACATAATACGTAACACAAAAAGCATACTTCTTTATAAATTTTACCGTGCCTGCAGCTATAAACACTGTAACACACTTGTATGCGAAGCACAGATACGGATTATGCCGACTGACAGATGGTTGATCATTTACATGACTATCTTTTGAAAAGGTCGTAACTGTACGGACAATTTTTTGGCCTGAATTTTGGGATTTTTTTGACAATATTACGATTCTATCAAACACAATATTTTTTTAAGTTGTTTTTATCGGTAAGCTAAGCAGAGGATATAATTATTAAACGAATGATACAAATTTGTTGTTTCTTTAGTTTTATTTTATGCCTGTTTTTTGTTGTACAACATTTGGGCCACTGCTGTACGGGCAATTTTTCGACACAGTGTATTTGAGTGCAAGTTACAAACGTCATAGCTTGCACACAAACTTTGATCAAAGATATTTCTTTTTTTTTCGTCTCGATGTTATTTATTTTTTGCCACCCCCTCTGCTAACTTTGATAACTTTGAACATAAAAAGAATTCGAAATTTGTTTCAGCCTTATTGCTTCACTGCTTAAAGGTGGAAATAGGTGAAAAATTCCAAGGTCGAGCTTCCCAATACACTTTTCTCGTTATTGCCTTGCTTCCCGAGCACAAATAACAACAACATGGACGGATCAAATTCCACTGCCTACATATTTTGACCTAGCAAAGTGTTTTGTTTCGTTTCTCATTCTCAAGTCTGCGTCGCTCAGCCTATATTGCAAAAATCTACTCTCAGCTCGAAACAAAAGACTGCGTGTAGAAAATTAAACTTTATTCTTGTTCGTCACACGGTAGCGAGTGGAGTCTACAGTATAGTTGTTAGAGGTACGCGACATCAGATAAAGAGAGCTGATTCCAAGTCAACTATCAGGCACTGCGTAACACCTTACCTTTATTCGGCATACGGCACCAAGAGGTATCATCGTTTGCTGGCACAGTTACCAGAGAGCAGAGAAAATTCGGATTTTAAGACTTTTATTTTTTGTTGAACATGTTTATGTCTATTATATGCATACAATAAGCATGTTACATGACTTGTAACCTCTTTTTTCGTCTTTTAAGAATATTTTAGATATAAATAAAGGTACATCTAATTATAACTTTGGAATTTTTGTGATTTTTGAAACGGGTGTTTGAAAGATGAAGTTTAATAGTATGTGGTGTGCCATTAAAAACTCAAAACTGCCAAATTTTGAGTTGTGCCAGTATTGAATTCAACTGACGATATATATATTCGTCCTACGTCACTAGTTCATACAACCGCTAGGACTGTATACCTTGTAGTATTTTCTAACGATAGATCAATTTGTTTTCCAGTAATATTAATAATGGAATGATATTTGCTAGCCCTCATGGCTTGTTTACCCATTAACCCCGCTATTTATTTTCCTCATGCGTTGTTTCGTTGAATAAGCAAAATTCATCACGCACATAAAAAGCATGCCGTTACTTAAGGACCGATGAATAATTCACTACAATCATCCAAATTGACCTCAAATCACCACTTAGGGATAAAAGCGGCCAAATACTGACCTTATACTCTCTAACTTTTGCCTCTCGTTCAAGTTCGCCTTCTTCTGGTGTTTTCGATGTGAGAAATTGGGCTTGATTCGATCCACTTCAGTACGAAACTAGATTGCAGCCGAATTTACGTCATCAATCTTCCGGATGAAATTAAATTGCAGAGTGCCGGGCACTTCTGCTCTGACGAAGGTTAGTGGAAGTAATCACTAAACGAACGCAACTTAATTTGCTGTTTACTCGTCATAATTCCCAAGATAGCCTTTATCAGTAACTCAAAGCGTCAATTTCAATGTTAATACCTCTTATTTTAGGGGAATTAAGAGCCAATAGCAATAAGGCAACGTATAGCAGTCAAACAATGGAGGAGAAAATTGGAAAACTGCCGATCCAATGAAGTCCGATTGTACGCTTCTAAGAAAAGTCGACAACAGCTCCGTTGACGGTGTGTCTGCTCGGGACAGCAGCCCACTTCTCCCCTTTCTCCTGACATCTCGATGGAACTCGTTGATAAATAATGAATTACAGAAGGAAGAAAAGAGAAAAAAGATTCGACGAAAGTGGATTGTCACGTTTGACGTCCATCAGGCGTGAAGTGAACCTGGAGCTGGTCGTGGAGGACCGTGGATGTCATTCAAGTGTCGCATTTAAACCCGAGCGTACGATTTCCACCACACCGAGCAGGTGAATGGAACGGATTGAGATTACGAAACTTGCAATGGAGACAGCGTAACAAAGTTTAATGCCACGAAGTGACCACAAAAGGAGACAAACGCTGGTGACTAATTTAATCGAGGTCGAAAGGCCGGTGCGCATTTCTAAGAGATTTCATCGTTTGAAAGAAAATGAAGCACTGAAAGTTTGCTTTCTTTTTTTGTGCCGTCATCACAGCTTGAAGCTGGCAGCGAAGAACTAAAAAACCAAGTCGTTAAACTGGGCTTGATATGAACAGCAAGTACCGCTATTCATTGTTAATGAATATTTAAAATCCACTCTTTAAAATTACCCGATCCACTCTCTTTCGAAACATGAAAAGGCAGTGAAAATTGTACGCCTCGCAGCGCAAGAAACTGTACGGGTACCCTTGCGAAAACCGGTAGGATGCGGATACGGGGGCGGTTGTCGGGCGAGTATTCAAAAGCCTTTCCTCTGCTTCGAACGAGTCTTGGTAGGGGAGGATTGTACAAAACGCACCAGTTAAGCATTTTCGCGATTTACAGCGCTTCAAATCATTTCAAAGCGACATTGAACGTGTAGGATGATTGTAGAATCTATTTATTGTATGTTTATGACGAAGTTTATTATAAAATACTCGATTTCAATGTCTTTTTTGGTAAAAATTACAATTGCCGCCAAACAAGCCCGTGCCCAAAACGCACCACAACAAAGGCCAGTATGCTCCAAAGCAGGTGGCTAATATGCCACTAGCAGAAATCAGCACGCGAAGTGAGAAGCGCTTGAAGTCTCGAAAGTAAAATAAAAAATAATGGAACATGCTCTAAGTTGTCAAGCAATCCCCTGCAAGCTCTTCATAGTGCATTCTGCCCCAATTTTTGTTTTGATTGTTTTCAAGTAAAAGTTGACGAAAGTTAGTGAAATAATTTGAAATACTCATAGTATTATAAACTCCCAAAGTGTAAAGGTTTGGGGAACCATAGTTTTTTGTATTATTTACTAGTCAGTTAATCATAAAAGCTTAAATAAAATACATGAATAATTACATGTTGAACAGAGCCACAGCCAATTGCACAGTTTTTTGAGTATTTTAGTCATTATGGCACACTTTTTTGTATGAGAACTGTGGAGAAGCTGGGGTTTTATGAGAAAAGCGAAGAATTTCGTCATAAAAAGCCACATGTGTAAGTATTTTAAGGAATTAATAGCATAGGCCATCTTACCCAACTGGTGCGTCTTGTACGGTTCTCCCCTATATTATTTTCGGTATGGCAGGTTTTACGGCAGGCCTGTTTGAGTTTTTTTTTTCATTCAATGAATGGAAGAAGAGCAGCTGCCTAGAATGACATTACCGTAAATATCGATTATTGAAGTGATTCAGGTCTGATGAAGAAGCAACATTTTCCATGCCACCTGCACAAGACCGAACGCAATATGTGCGATGAATGGTTTATCGGCTTTTTTCTCTCATGAAACCAATTAAGGAAAATATCTGTTCACATTGCCTTGTTACGGTTGGATACATTTTAAAATAACAAGTGCATACCGAGCACTTCAGTGCCAGTTTAGATGCTCGTCTTACGCAGTGGAAGGATCTTTGCACTGCACGTAAATGTTTCAATTCTCACAAATTTTGATCGAACTTCTCACGAACCCCAATGTGAAAAGAGCCATTCCATGAAATATGAGCTATGTTACATGAATCATTTTTTATTTGAATGAAACTTTACACATGTTTGTGATCTGGAAAATTAAGTATTTTTTACAGACGGGGGTTAAGAGTGATTTTCGGAAAGAACGGATGTATTTTAGTATATATTGAATTTTTCGCAGTATGGTGGACGCGTAGCTAGTTTCCAATCGCTTGCTATACACGCATAAGTTTCGATTCGCACAAATGTTGCGACATATGCGACGGTGTGTGATTTTTTTTTTTTTACTTGAGATGGAAAGGGAGCAGTTTATGACAGAAAAAATCTTGCATTTGGTTGCACGACCATTATAAGATGGTCGTTCTCCCGTAACACGTGCTAAATATATGACAGTATGTGTTGTTACTTGACTGGGGAAGAATTTTATCGCCTTTTTAGTAATAGGTTTGTTACCTTAAAGGCAATTTTGCGCTATTGCTTCTAAGGTAATAAGGAAAAGTTTTGCGTGTAGTGACACGAGGTCTTTGAAAAATGATTTTTCTATTTTAGTTCGATTAAACGCAGAAAAAAATCAATAACTGCACATAAATTTGTTCCATTTGGTGGACCCCTTGTTCGCCAAGGGGTGAACAAATATTTAAAAAAGTGAAAATCGAATATTTTTATCGAGCTATATTTCAAATATTTGTCCCAAAACCCTCTACAAACAGTATTTCACTATACAGAAAACATATAGGGATTTCATGTGAAGTATTCAAAAGTTTGACCGCCATCTTGGATACGCCGCCATTTCGAATTTTATCATTCAAACGTGTTTTTGAACAGGTTGGCAACCACCGATTTGAATTCTGAGACAACCATTGGAAAGCTGAGAAAAAATCCTACAAGATACATTAGAAAAATCAGGTGTGTCGCTGAAGAAATATGGCCGTCGAGCCAATTTTCTATATCAAGTTTTAACATTTCCAACGCGCGCCGCGCGATCGATATAGCAGCAAGCGCTGCTTGCCACGCAGCGCGCAATGAACGCACATCGTTTAGTATGCGCGAAGTACATGTTTTGAATAGGTCTTTATAAACAACTTATTTGGATAGGGTAGAACTGCCATAGATGGACTACTTTCTTAAGTGGACTAGATACTTCGCCAGACAAATGGTGACCATTCACCTATTTGTAATTTACTACTTGAAACATGGGAGGTTAGAGCATAAAAGTTTAATCATAATAACACCTGTTCTCGACCGCAACTATGTGCTTGTTCACTTCAATGAATTGTTTAGTTACATGAAGAGAAATCTGCCACACGTATCAAAAACGCATATTTTCTCTTACGGCGCTAAATGTCAATACAAAAATAAGTATAATTTTACAGACATTTCGTTTATGAAAGATGATTTCCAAAGGGACGTGGAGTAGAATTTTCACGCAAGCTCGCACGGGAAATGCCCTTGTGATGGAGTTGGTGGAACCATCAAGCGAGCTGCCTGTAAATATAGCTTATCTCCCGACAGAGACAGGCTGATTACAGTTGCGGTATCGTTCTACGAATGGGCTGTGGAAAACCAAAGCAAAAGAATGGCATTCGCTTGCATCGAGCAAGCGGATTACGAAGCGGCTCAAACTAAACTTCAACATCGGATGGAAAATGTCAAAACTATCAAAGGAACGCAGAATTATCACTATAGTTTACCTCAAGAACAATATAATTTCCCAAGTAACACACGTTGGTATAGAATAGTTGACGTTACCTATTCCATGACATCAATATCACCAGAAAAGCGCAAAACATGAAGGCTAGTAGAACAAGTACCGATAACTGCATGAAAGCAAGCCAACTTTTTTTTTTTTTTTATTCTCGCTTATTTTCCGTCGGTCTAGTTCCGCCACTGTTGTGGCCAATCACCGACGCCCAGGGAGGCGACTCCACACCCAGGACCCTAACTCACGACCCGTTTATAAACGGACCGGCGCCAACGGAGCAAGCCAACTTGATATAATTAAGTGGCAAAATACATCTCGAGTACTAATACGGCAATGCGCAAATCTGTTGCTATGACAACTGTTAACCAGCGCATGCGCAAATGTGTTGTGTCTGCGCAGTGCAACTAGATCGGCAATTTCTTTCATCAGTGGCAGTTTTAATTGATAATAAAATGATGACAAAAATTAATATTCAACCATTCAAAAAGAGTTGTTCCTTTCGCTTGAATATTGAAATTGTTTTCGCATAGTTTCAACGTTATCTGAATATGAAATCTAACAAAACTAGAAAACGTTGTTAGATATACAGTAACAAAAATCTGAAGAGATATTGGTTACACTGCAAGCGTTTTGTTTATCTTTTGATGGCACGTCAAAACCGCTTCGAATAAATATAGAAATCGTTCATATAATTTAAATAATAATTTGATCAAGTAATTTTGAGTTAGGTGTTGAATGCTTCGACTACTGTACGAAGGAAAAGCATTCTACAGGTACGTAGTTTTGTTATTAGATTGTGTAATGTCTTACGAAAAGACCAAGTGATAGTGATTGTCATTCTTGAACTCATGTTATTAAAAACATCTCCAAAACCAGAAAAAAAGAGCTTGTTTTCGAAATACGGTTGTATTACTGATGAAAAACAACTTCAAACACAATATAATAACACAAGTTTTCAATTGCGCTTGTAGTACACTTATATGACTACTTTAGTTGTTACTTATTTTCTAACATGTTTTGTGTGTTACTTGGGTTGCTTGCTAAACAATATTCCAATAGTTCTGAGAGTGAAGTCAAAAACCTCAAATGCAAACCTTAAGACGTTGATAAATGTATTGGTAACAATTGAGTATTTTCTTCGTGTTTTCATTATTCCACTTGTATCTTGTCCCCTTAAGAAAGTAGTCCATCTATGGCAGTTCTACCCTATCCAAATAAGTTGTTTATAAAGACCTATTCAAAACATGTACTTCGCGCATACTAAACGATGTGCGTTCAGTGTGCGCTGCGGGGCAAGCAGCGCTTGCTGCTATATCGATCGCGCGACGCGCGTTGGAAATGTTAAAACTCGGTATAGAAAATTGGCTCGACGGCCATGTTTTTTTGGCGACACACCTGATTTTTTAATTGTATTTTGTAGGATTTTTTCTCAGCTTTCCAACGGTTGTCTTAGAATTCAAATCGGTGGTTGCCAACCCGTTCAAAAACGCGTTTTAATGATAAAATTCGAAATGGCGGCGAATCCAAGATGGCGGTCAAACTTTTGAATACTCCACATGAAAGCCCTATATGTTTTCTGTATAATGAAATACTGTTTGTAGAGGGTTTTGGGACAAATATTTGAAATATAGCTCGATAAAAAAATTCGATTTTCACTTTTTTAAATAGTTGTTCACCCCTTGGCGAACAAGGGGTCCACCAAATGGAACAAATTTATGTGCAGTTATTGATTTTTTCTGCGTTTAATCGAACTAAAATAAAAAATCATTTTTCAAAGACCTCGTGTCACTAGTGGCCTGGTGTCAGCGAGAATTGCCCTATGAACTTTTACCACTTTACTATGAAAGACAAAGTGTCACAATTTTCATGAATCGAAGAAAACGGGACTTAAGCTCCTGAATATGATTTGATCAAAATTGACAACTTCAATGACGGAAACGAAAATAATTATTGTATTTATTTGATATTATTTGATTATTGTAAAAGTTTACTATATCAGTTTAATTACTGAAGACAAGTGCTAACAGACGAAAAGGGTGAACAAATTGATGTAGGGGAACCGCTCTATTATTCATCTCATTAAGCGAAGAACGCACAGATTAAACTCCAAATTTCCACGAAATCATTGAACAAATCAACAAAATACGCTTACATGCTCTTATGGATTTCTCCAGCATTGGAAATTTAGTAAACTTAGCTAGATTCATCCTAAATTTTGTAAAACAAACCATTTTTCACAACGCTTCCATATTCATCCCAAAACTTAAATAACTGCTCAATTATCCATCTCACGACTCCCCCCCCCCCATATTCATCACACTATTATTCATGAATGAATCACACTTTCATGAATGAGCCGCAAACCTTCGTAGTAGGTTACCTAGGTATCCACTGTAATTGTTTACGTGCAAAATTGGTAACCTAGGTAACCACTGCAGTGCTGTCGATTTATGTCAATTATGTCGGAATAATTCAACGTTTTCAGTATATTTTTTTCGTTTTGACTGAAACTGATTTAGCAACTTTTGATTATCTTCAACGAAGTGAAAACAGATGGAAATACAGTTGAAATTTAGGATTTGTAAAAAATCATCTTCATCCGTTTAGAGCATGTGCGGATTATGTTTTCTGAGGTAGGTGATTGAAATAAATGAGTTTTAGAGTGCAGAAGCCTGACTTTAATATGAAGTTTAGAGTTTTTAAGTGAGTTTTTGAGGATTCTACTCTATAAAAAATCTGAAGTGCACTAAGAAGAATCCATTCCATAGATTAGTAGATTGGTTTAGTTAGAAAATATACGTTTTTTCCTGTTTTCAATAGTGTTCTCATGTTGTATGAGATGAATATATGGGCTGAGATGAATAATGGAGCGGTTTCCTTAAATACTTCTGATTGTGTTTCATATTTCAAATATTTCTTTTCAATGCTGAAGAGCAACAGCTTAAAATTGGCTCTTTATCCTACCTTCAATTCAAACGGACGTATTTTTATTTTCTCCAGTCGGGAACCATTAGACCCATACAGATAATCTGCTTCTGTTCACTTATTCATTCCACTTTTTCATTATTTCCATCATAAGAATATCTAATCTGTATAAAATAATCGCTTATGTGTCCCACCGCTTGTCCTCTTATCTCGTTTTGAAACGTGCTTCCAAGTAAAAAAATCACAGGAGGGTTGTGTGCAAAGCCACGACCGCAAGGTTGAAGTAGAATACTTTTACACAGCTCTACTTACGGCTGTACATTAACCTACGGCCGGGCGAATCGGCTCGCGCCTCTTTTCGCGTTTAGCCTGGCAGAGGCCTAATGCGCACCGCCTACACAATAGAAAAATGTTTTCATAATGAACTTTAGACACGGCTTTACTGGAGTAAGTGTTGGCAAATGCATCTACCGCTAATACCGCCGCTATTGTACGAAAGTGCGTCGTTTAATGTGGGGAAAATATCAACAACAAAAAATTGCGCGCGTCTAAGCACACCCGAACTGTTTCGCCGTGCCGCTTCCATTTACTCCTTTTAACATCGGCCTCAGGGAAGTACCGGCTGCACCTACCACTGAGGCTGTTACCATACTGCTACTGGTACCCAAAGCTATTAACTCTTCAAATTAAGTGTTTTATTTGTCCTCAAAAGAACAATTGTTCAATTCCATATCGGATATAATGCAATCGCATCTCTTTAATATTACCGACAGCAGTGGTGGGCACCGCTAACTGAAAATTTAGCGACGCTAATCGCTAATCCGTTAACTGAAAAATTTAGCTCGATAATCGCTAAACGCTAAACGCTAAACCCATATTAGCGAAACTATCGCTAATCGCTAATCGCTAACTTATTATTACGTAGATTGTCATATGGGTATGTTTATTGCTCATAAAAACAAACGAAAATAATTACTTTTGAGTGCTATTTACAATAAGCGATTAAAACAATCACAAAACAGTCATACTTAAGGATTTGTGAAGCAACATTTGAATTTCGTGAGCAACAAAAGTGATTCTGCTTGCATGTAGTATGCTTTTAGGAATGTTTTCAAAAACTTAAATATTATATGAATCAAAAAAGTAGGACCGAAGATGAATTGCAATATGCGGAAATTTTTGGCGTTCCACAAACTTAATCTAGATCACTTTGAGCTTGTTCTCCAGAATACTCCTATGGCTAATACGATGACTGGAACCCCATTCTAGAGTAAAAAGACAGACTTGCACTTGTGTCGTAAACAGCGAAATTCTAGACAATTAAGACAATTGAACGTTGTTTGAATGAAACACATGTTCTAGAAGTAAATTTTGCAGCAAGGTATGTTCATCATTCGAAACAATTTATGTACGCCATCAGCGACCCACAGTTTTTTCAAATAGCTTTTTTTGTCACTTCTCTACGAAATTAGCGAATTAGCGTTTCAAAGGCCAAAATTTTAGCGACGCTAACAGCCCGCTAATCAGCTCAAATATTAGCGAAATCGCTAAATCGCTAACTGAATATTAGCGTCGCTAATTAGCGATTAGCGGATTAGCGGAATGGTGCCCACCACTGACCGACAGTAATATTCTTCTAAACAAAATGATCTAATTTTTCCATAAGATGTACGGAAAAATCTCGCCCGATCGCTCGCGTTGGCGTTCAGCCTGGCAGAGGCCTGAGACGTGGTGACCAACCACAGGGCAAGTGATTTGTGCTATCCTCTGTTACTGCTAAGTGCTGATATCTGCTGCTACTGCTGTCAACGTTGTGGACGGTCCATCCAGTTCACGTTCCGACTAAAGCAAGTATTAGACGAAGCAAATATTTGCTTTTTTTAGTACGGATTTTATTTTGTGCAAATAAAAATCGTACCAAAAATGGCAAATGTTTGCTCCGTCTAATACCTGCTCAATGAATGTAGCTAGTTTTCCCAGAAACACTCTTTTTAAGCCGAAGGGTGCTACGTAATAGGCCACGCCTTTCAGTTCAGGTTTACCATTTCCTTACGTTCTTTAGACGAATTATTCCACAATTCGCATTTGATTTTTGTATCCAGCGAATAAACACCGATGGTGCTTTCACACACGCAACGGTTTTAACCCGTATCTTATTGCGGTTTGTAACATCAAGCGATTTCGTTTGCTCGCTGTTGCGTGTTGCATCATGTTGCAACTTGGAAACTGGGAGACGAAGAAATTCTGTTACTGCTGATTGATTGAATCGACTTCATATTAGCTCTGCATAGTCGAACTAACTGTCTTTGAGAATGCGGTCTAACAGGGCAGTTTGTTATTCAAAATTGGTTATGCTGATCGCAGCCTTTGCGCTGCCCCTACAGTGGGGGATTACTAAATAAAGTGAAAATTAGACAACTACAACAGAATTTGATTGCATCCCGCACAGAATGTCTGCTTGTGTTGATGCCAGAAAATTATTAACCTTCAATTATTTTTTTATTTGCCTTGAAAAAAGCATTTTGCGGTACAAAATCGGTCACTGATTACAACTTTTGAGCTGCCCTAACATTGGGGGAATTGGGATACATGGACAACATGCACTGTGGAAGCTATTTTACATTCAGTAAATTCGACGGGTGCGACAGATTTAAATTGCTAGGATGCAACACAGAACGCTTGCTTGCGTTGACAAAAATTATTAACTTTCAATTACTTGTTTATTTGCCTTGAAAAGGCATTTTGATTTCCAAAATTGGATATCCTGATGGCAAACTTCATGCTGCCCCAACACGGGGGGAATAATGGCTGTCTGGCGACACACGCTGAGAAAAACCGCGCTGCTCCTGAGACGTGGTGACCAACCACAGGGCTAGTGCTGCTGCTAAGGAAGGACGACTGCTGTTGTCGCTGTCTAGAACTATTATGAGCGGCTCCGGCTGAAACAGGCTCTTATATAGGCCAAATAGCATGTTTTCAATTGCAAGGTATATGATCCTGTCGACCGTGCTTGGGAAGCAAGCATATAACGACCAATCAGAGGTCGAATTTTTCGTTTTGACAAGGCTTGACTATTTTCAATAGTACAATAGTGTGAATAAAAAATTACAATTATCTTATTATGGGAAGAATCTTAGAAGATTTTCCAATCTATTGCTGCAAGAACGAAGGAAATCAATCGAATACTAACCGATTTATTAGCATTTGAAATTGGACATATTTTTCACTTTTTTCGGTTTTAGATTTTCATTTCACATCCCTATGTAGCCGAACTTCCTGAGAGAAGTATTCTACTTCAAAAACCTCACAGATAGCAACTCGGCCAAATCGTTTCTAATAAGGGTCATTGATTTCATACCAAATCCCTGGTGCCAGCTCCCGCTCCTGCTCCCAAATTACCTCTAATCGCTTCCATTCGATTTCAACAGTCGCCGGCTCAGACACGGACGGTCGGGGCTTCGAAACACGTCCTACAGCCGAAGCTTTGGGAGTTCAAAGGGCTGCCATAAATAAATGCTCTAACCGAGCGGATGCGGCATTTAGGATTCCGCCGGACGGTCACGCAGTGTAGTGGTTATTCGCACGGAACGGAACGGAAATGACCGGCTGTCACTGAGTGCTGGCCGATTGGTGGCTTGTGGGGGGTGTGCTGATGGGCAGAAAAATACTATGATTATCACTAGTGCGCACTCGGCTATGGCTAATGACGAACCGGCAAATGGCCGCAGGGAGTGTCATCATGTTTGAACTTTCTGGTAATACTTTATTAACTTCGACTACCGATAGATGGAAAAGTTGTCCTTTGAAGAATCGAACGGCAGACGAGAAAGAGAAAACTAATGCCAGAACCATTCAAATCGCAAAATAAAACTAACAGAGGAATCACGGTTGACAGATTACTCTATGCACTTGTTCGATAGCTATGGAGTACGTGACCGTCTCCATCACCGTCTTCAGGGAAAATGTGCCATGGAAGTGGGGGTGTTGATTTAGACTGGTGGTTTATATTTTCATTCGAAAAAAGCGGACGTGTGGAAAATTTGGTCTGGCTTGATTTGCACGTGCCTCACCACGCCAGGCACAAGGAATCACTTTCCGATGATGGCGCAGCCTTTCAGAGCGGGTTTAGAATGTTCGGAGCTGGCAATGAACGGGATCGCAATCAATTGCGGTGCTTATTAGCCTCGTTACCAACAACTGGTCCTAGACCGTGTGTCGAATCGTTGAAATGCGTCAAAGCGATTGGTATTTTTGTGTATTAAAATAAAAATTTGTTGGTGTCTCATTTTGGGGGAAATGTTTATTATTCAGAACATACGAACATGAGTCCGTTTTTAACCTCGTTTTACTCGCTATGAGAAAAAGCAATTTTTTTATTAGCTTTAACATTGAAAAAAAATGTTAGTTGTAACAATTATGTGTAGGAGCATTCCTAAAGTGAAAATCGATGGACGACCATCTGCGAACCGAATTAACTTTGCTTGTATGTTGGCTATCATACATTTTTATTTAATCATGTTAGTTTTTGCGTAGAGAATATTTCTGTTGAATGAAAACTTTTTTCTAAATTGGACTGGATTTTGGACGTCATATAAAAAATGCAAGCTTTAATCAGTACAAATAAATCCCTAAGTGTAATCATCTTTTCATGACGTATATCTCGAATACATATTGCACGATTAGCAATGCAGTGGAGAAACTTAGACTTCTGAGTTGTATCATTCGCAGTGCGACAGTGTCTAGCGCAGATTAAACTCTAACTCTCGACCTTGCGCTACATTTCGTTGCACTCTCGACTAGGTGGGTAGTAGATATTCATCATTTCAGCTAGACCAAACGGTAAACTGTTACCGGAGACGATAGTGCCGCACGTGACATCCAATTAAACTGTACCATCCGGTCGAGCTTCGACTTCCAGCCAGCCTGTGTTGCGGTGCCACTGCTGATGCCGGTGTAGACAAGAGACAAAGGAGCTTTGCGTGCATTGTCTTACAAGAAACACGCTTGATTGAATATGCAAAACGATTATTTCGATTGAATCTAACCCAGTCTGGCTGGCTTCTCGGGTACGAAGGGCTAGTCAGATAAGGCAAACTAATGAAAATATTGACTTGAAGGTTCTGCCAGGTTGGGACGGTCGGTTGCAGGTGTGGTCGTAAAGTCGAGATTTGTTTGTCATTCCCGACTTCGGAAAGTCTAATTTGGAGAGGATCCATTTTATACACATGTAGAAAGGCATAAACCTTCATATTACTACGAAAAATATACTATTGAAGCTTCTGTGCTATCCAATAGGCTTGAGCATTTTAAGTGATATCAGTGCATGACGCAAAATGAAAATTTCATCAGAATTGCAAGTGTTTGACCAACTGAAAGCTTTGTTACAGATCAGGTTTGCAAAACTGAAAGTGTGGTTTCAACTCAACTGTTCGAAAGTGTTCCAGGGAGATGATATACTAGTCATCAGTCACAAGTTTATCGTACATTTTACTACCGATCAAGACATTGGTGTTCAGAATCTGTTCTATGCTAGTAAAGCTATGTGCATTCGAAAATTTAATTTTAAATTATTCCATTTTATTGCAGTAAGGTGTAATTCTATTTTAAACACAAGCGACAAGCGGGTGGCCATGTGTTCGACTCTTAGTCCAATCAGGCCTTTCGATGTCAGAGAACTTATGCATGAGTTTTTACCCCTATTTTTCCACAAAACGTCTCTCTAGACCTAATAAACACTTATTTGAACCATTGATAATTTCTTCAACCAGAGCACATTGTACTCTCTGGATGGTTCAAGATAATAATGAACCGTCAATTTAATTATGCTTTCGCGACACCTAGTGGCGAAAACGCGCACTATTAGGATACATTAAGACTTCCAGAAACGTGCGACAGAATAATTTGACTAATCCTGAATTTTACCTGATGTTTTAATTTTAACTACCGGTATTTCTGAATTAAGTCTCATTTCAAAGTGTTTCAGTACATTTGGTAATGTTGACAGCCAAAAACAAGTATTTTAACGAGAATTTTAGATATAATTTGAAACAAAATGTCCTGGAGCTGCACGGAAAACCAGACAACAGTTATTTGAAGAATGTTCAAGCAATGTAAAAGCCAACAGGAAATCATCGCTAATCTTGGAAGATCAAAAAAATTTACTATCGGCAACTGAACGTCTCCGAAAAACTATAATTATATAATCCAATATTGGGTTCCGGAACAAATCAATTATGCGAAATGAATTAAGCCGTCAAAATGGCAGTTTAGGCAAGATAATGATCCTAAACATACCTGTCTTCCTCTCAAGCAATGGTTTAAAGGTAACAAATTGATGTTATACAGTGCCAGACCAGTCGCCTGACTTTAATCCAATAGGACAGCGGCTCTCAACCTGAGGTCGCTATTGAAAATTTGAAATTGTCGTTTTCTGTGGCGATGGAGCTAGGTTCCAGTGTTACGTGGTAAAACCTTAGTTTTAAGGACACATACTTTACCGACACAGGAAATTACTTTCAGCAGAAAAAGGACAAACCGACGATAAAATCCCAAAAATAACTGTCGAGCAAAACAGAAATACTAAGTTTGCCGTGTTGCTTCATCAGGTTTTTGGAGTTCTCTGTTATCAATGTTTCAAAATGCGCTGCAAGATGTTCTAAATACTGTTCTAATACTGCGACAGATTCTGTATCACACACATAACACTAATCCAACTAAGCCACTTTTACCTCACCCGTATGTATGTGATAGTCTGCATATAATTGTTAACAAGTTTGGCAGGTTGAAACCGGGCGCATACTACAATTTTATGAGAGATTTCATGGCCAGCTAGCATGACCGTAAGAAAACTGGTTTCTATGTTTTATGGCAGCAAGCTGGACTGGTTTTATAGGGCTAAAAAATGTGAAGCTTTGGTCACGGTGCTCCACTGGATTATAAAAAATTGTCCATCAAATCCAAGTATGGGGGTTAATTCTTGAGGTCATTTTACATCCTTTGGTTAAATTTAAAAAAAAAAACCACCGACTGAATTGCTAGAAATCTCAATTTTAGTGTGTTAGTTAATAAATTTCAAAATAATCCATATACGATTCATGCAATATCACCGAATTTTAGCCAAAAACTTGCCCAAATCATTGTATATCAAAATATACTTGTTGGTGTTGTTACAACTATGATAATTCACCACTGATTTAACTCTCCGAATAGAATTAAATATGTTTTTTGCATGGCTTAGTAGCTATAGTTTAATCTTAATTTTACTCTCTGTGAAGTGAATGGGGGAAAAAGAAATTAAATTCATTGTGTTTTTTAAAACCCACACACAAACGCTCACAAACACACACAAATATTCACACACGTATACATATAAACACACAAATTCTGAAAATTATGTATTATATTTTCTCTATTAGAAAGACAAGCACTTGGGCGCTGCTAAATGTTTGGCAAACAATCCAGATCTTCTGGACTACGTCACGGTTGGTTATTCTACTACTTTATCAAATTTTAATTATTAGTGCGATTTCCAGGTTCTTGATAGTGAAAAAAGTGTATAATAAATGCTTTACATTTTATCTCGAGCGTGGGTTCGAAGAGGCAAATTCTGATTTTGCCAGAAGCTGAGAAAAGCTGCAACTTCCGTTCACTTCAAAATACCACATCACTAACCCTATAAAGATAGTCTGCGTCAATTTGACTCCTTGCTTCAGTGACATTACCCTCTTCGTTTTCAAATAGTGCGAAAATGTTCACGTTTTTCAAAAAAACTGAGTTCTGGTATTTGTTATGTATCGATGTGTTACCACCGTAATGATCACTCATTACCTACTGAATTTCAAACAAAAACTTGCATTTTAAACAACTTGAAATTTATGCATCAATTTCGCGTCAAAATTAGATTATCTTTCCAGGGTTAAGCAAGTACCCTGTACCAGAGTCCTGCAGAGAAAAGGAGGTTAAATTCTCATATTGAATATAATTTTTTTTAAAACACTGTTTCTAATTAAGAAAATATAATACATAATTTTTTAAATTTATGTGTAATATATAAGTTAAAGACAGAACATCCTCAACACCAGTTGTCGCTGAATCTGAGCGACCAGAAACCAAGCCACGCGCAAACAACCAGACAGCACACTCAGCAGGATTGGAGCCCGGAGCCACCAAAGTATTCAATGTGGAACTCGGATTGACGTCGCCAAGTGCTGCATCGTCGTTAGGTCTTAGGTCAGCAGATTTTAGGACAGCAGGTAGGGCAGTCAGGCCTCTGTAAAATAGTCTTTAATCAGTCTTGAGTGAAGTGTGACTGAGTACGGTCTAATAAAAGTTTTTAGAAATTAAATTCAAATCAATGATCTTTTAAGTTATATACATATATATTACACACAAATTTTGAAAATACGTGTGTGGATATTGTGTGTGTATGTGAGTGCGTGTTTGTGTGTGGGTTTGTATGAAACACAACGAATTTAAATTCTTTTTTTCCCATTCACTTCCCATAACGTAACATACAAATAACATACCTAATCCAATTTGGAGAGTTAAGTCAGTGGTGAATTATCATAATTGTAACAACACCAACAAGTATATTTTGGTATAAAATGATTTGGGCAAATTTTTGGATGAATTTCGGTGATATATGAATCGAATACGGATTATTTTGAAATTTATTAACTAACACCCTAAAATCGAGATTTCCCGAAATCTGGACGGTGGATTTTAAAATAAAGTTAACCAGAGGTGTAAAATGACCTCAATAATTGACCATACTTAGATTTGATGGACATTTTTTTTTATAATAATGGTCCATCCGTGTTGGTACTACATTCCGATTTGGAGCTTGACCTTCTGTTTATTATACACAGACTCCGTAGGTATAGCGAAAGTGCCTTTTCATGTTAATCGTACTGTACCACCCGCATACATGCAACGTTTTTTATGTGAATATTTTTTTGACGAATTTCACTGGAGTTCGGTACGAGCGCTCGACTTGTGCGGTTCGTTTTTTTTTTTTTCGAATGCTCCGCGCCGATCAATTAAGTTCTTGTACGCGCCGATCAATTGAGTTCTTGTTGCGAAAAGTGCCATAATCGCATCTCACTTAGTGTTTCGGTGATGTAATCACGATTTTAATAATTGTAAGGGGTGGAGAAAAAGGTTATACGAAATTAGGCTGTTTCGTTTTGCCGGTGAAAGTGAAGCCATTGCTAAAAACCTCATGTTCTCGGTGGCGTAGCGCGTTTCTCGTGAGCGCTTACCGTAGGTTTGTGTGAGTGAAATGTGAACTTAGGTAGCAAGAAGAGCGCGTGTACAGGAAGATTGTGTCGCACCCATGCGACGATCCTCGAGTAACACCATAGTTCAGAGAACAGACGCACGATAAGTATTAGTATTTTGCTCGTGTTTTTTTTTTTTAATTATTTGAATAGCAAGAGGAATAGGGCGAGAGAGAGCAGCTTTGTCATCTTTAGCTTTGATCGGGTTTTTTGCCTCGACGCTGGGGCCGAGGGTTATGCGGCGCGAATAGTATTGAAACGGTTGGGGATGTGTTCGGACGCGCGTCAGTTTTCACTGTTGAAGTTATTCCTTCAAGTGGGGAAAGATGATATTCGTGCCGCATCGTTTCCTGTATGACCTCAGCCTCACTCAGTTTCCCACCTACCCCTTCTCTAATGAAGCTGCATTCAATGCTTGAATGAAGCAACATGAGATTTGCGGAGAGTGTACGACGTTGTCAAATTTCAACGCTCTCCGTGTTTGTTCTCATCTCTTCAAGTTCACTGACGGGAGTGCACGGAATCAACACTAACACATCGGTCTTGCAAACCAAATTGACTGGCCACACGCGTACACGCTATGTATGTAGATATATAACAATATTGTGTACATTGATAAGTGAACTGCGCAGAGAGGTTTTTGGTCTGTTTTATGCCTCTCGTTCGCATCACTCATTGATTTCCAGAGTTAACTTATGGTAGATTGGATCACATGTATTTTTTTCATTTTGTGCACTAGAAATGGTACACAGCGAGCAATATTAGTTGATCATTGATACTGTTTAATGATTTGTTTAGCTTTTGATTTTTGTTAGTTATTCTTGAAATTGGTATGGAGCCCCCACCAACAACACCTGGTGTAGTGCACGTAGTGAACAATACGACGAGACTGCTAGTCGAAGTCGAAATCTTATGATTAAATTTTTTCGATTTTCCTAGCTTTTGAGCAGAGGTTTTTGTATACTATGTCCCAATTATGACTAGTTTGGCATTTTGTCAACAAAATTAAGATATATATTTTGGTCAATTTGCATATCTGCATTTTTTAAACTATTGGGGCTTTGGATGCATGAAACTTTGCCAATTTTTCTATTTGATAGGCAACACTCGCATTAACAGCTAATAAAGAATCGGCGTGAAATATCGTGCTCCCGAGCGTCTCCGTCGGTAGGCGTGGATTGAGCGGTCGTGCATAATGTTTCGGTGTAAACGCGTCTCCGGCCCGGGAGAGTTCTGCTCATATAAATGTTTTCGAAATATAGTGACCCAACTCTATAATATGTTAGTTCAAATCGTCCACATAGTGTAGTATAACATTTTGCCTTCCACTAGAATATACTACACACACCTGTGCGGGGTTTAAATAACACTCTATTGTTTATTTCTGCTTTAAATCGGTCTCAAATCAGGAAATCGCTTTTCAAGAACAGACGAACAATTTACAAGAAACGTCGTTAGTCAACCTGTTAAGCTCAAAGCCCCGGGTTACCGAATATCTAGAGACTTCGCGTCGGTACCTTTCACGAGGTCGTATTTTCTACAGATTGGTTATAACCGTGTTATAATTTTCGAAGAAGTGATAGGAGTGGCGAGGCGTTTACGTAGACTCAACTCTCGTAGCTTTCGTAACATTGTGTAGTCAGCTGAGATAAATCAATGAGAGATATGTTTCGGTAGTTGCATAATGACTTCATAAACAGATTTTCGAATCTTTGAGTCTGTCTTGATTGAGTCATAGGTCCGTTATCCTCGCGTGCGCTTTATTTGCGTTGTAACATCATCAACCGGAATGAGTTAGGATCGCGTTATGATTTCCGTGGAAGATATAATGAACTCGTACGCGCGATAATTGTTATTATGAACCCGGTACTAGAACTCAGCGCATCGTTCACCAAAACGAAACCTGCTGCAAACCTTACCCTTTTTGCCAACATCCCAGTGATTTCTCGTGGAAGTGCAGAGGTGTTCTCGGCTTCCAATAAAGCGAGTATCACGTCAACATATTCCTATACACACTCTTTCTTTGACCTGCATTCGGATGCGGCCGGCGCTGGTATTGCCTAATATAAAGATTTAGGTCACCAGTTTTTACACATTGAGGATGAATGTTAATCCCAAGCATCATCCATTGGTTCTCTGTGTAATTACAGCTGATCTGGCAATAACGGAGTAGCAACCGCGGGCGGTCAATCATGCTCATGCTCATGCTCATGCTCATATTTTTTTTGACGAATTTCACTGTTACTCGAGTTGAAAACCGAGAATCTTGATTAACGACGATCGTTTTTTTACATTGTACCTAATGTCGCAAGCAGTGCTGTGTATGGTGCGTCTGACGTGCATTACTCGCAATGTTATTAAACCGTACGAGAAAAAATATAATGTCGTTAGTCGAGAAATTCAGTTTCCAACTCCAATGAAAATATCCAAGTAATTCCACTAACTGGTTGAAATGGTTCTAACAGTCGTGGGATGTACGATCCAAGAAAATTTGTTAAGCAATGTCTGAATGGTTGAGAGATTTTTAGTTCGAATTTGTCAATAGATTTCCGCTCCTTGGCTACGTTTCTGTCTCAACTTGATTTAGGTAAATTTAAGATCACTATCCGGTCTGTGGTCCCCGTGGCTCTGTGGTTAGCGATGTCGGTCGGCTAGCTCTCCCACACGATTGTGATATCGGGTTCGATTCCCGATCGAGTCGAGGATCTTTTCGCGCTGGAAATTTTCTCGACTCAGCACTGGGGCACGGTGTATCGTTGTACTTATCCTACACATGCAAAATGTGCCAAAAACAATATCGATGATAACGAATTCTCTCAACTAATCTAGTTGATCGAGACCGCTATTAGCCCCCAAGGCTAAGCGTGCAATATTGCGATATTGCATCCAGTCTGGTCGTTGAAACAAAAAACAATGATTTTGTTTTAAGTTTTGAATAGTAGACAATGTTTGTAATTTCTTGGCGGATGCGAAAAATGCACAAGGACTGAGCCTGTGATTTAGACTTAGAAAAAACTTCCCTCGTCCAGATGGGGCTCAAACACGCAATCTCGGATATCTCCGGCACTGTGATTTGGCCAATTAAACTACTGAGGAGGTAGTTCCCCCTAAGACCAGCATCGATCACCCTTTACTATTGTGTTTTGTTCCAAACAGTTATTTTTGTAACTGAGAGATTGCCACTACAAGTTGTATTATTGACAGCTATAAGTATTCATTGCGACTTGTTTTTTGGCAACGAGTTTTGCGGAGTTTCAAACATATGAAAAGTATCATAGTTCTAACATTATGTAACCAAATAGCGCTACCAGTGACGCCAGCCTCATACAACTGAAAAAAAAAATATTGTGGCAATAAGGTTACCATGCGGTCCCCGTGGGTTTATGGTTAGCGATGTCGGTGGGCTAGTTCTCCCACACGGTTGTAATATCGGGTTCGATTCCCGATCAGGTGCCAAAACAATATCGATAACGAATTCTCTAAACTAATCTAGTTAATCGAGACTACTATTCTTTTTTTCAGGATTCCTTTTCACGGGCGCCCACGATTTCAATGTGAGGAATCCTATGGAATCTAAGCGAAACCTGTGTGTTCGTCCGGTTGACGTCCCGGGTCGAACACATACGATCCGCATAGATTCCCTAGGACAGCGGTTCTCAACCATTTTTCGTCCGCGTACCCCTTGGCGATATTTTCCAAATCAATTGAACCCGCTGGCTTAGAATGTTCTCGCAGAGTGGGAGAGAGTAGTGGTAGATCATGTTGTGATAGTCTAGTTCAGGTTTAAAATTGAACTGTGATTTGTTTGATTGCTACAGTCATGTTTCAAGAGCAAGTTTGAAAACAAATAAAGTATTAAAAAAAAAACTTTGTCCGCCATTACTGGTTTTTCTTTTGCGTACCCTCTGAAGGCTCTCGCGTACTTCTAGAGGCACGCGTACCCCAGGTTGAGAACCGCTGCCCTAGGATTCCTCACATCGGAATCGTGGGCGTCCTCTTCAAGGTATCCAGAAAAAGAATCCTAGGGAATGCCCTGTATATGGGACTAGGATTCATAATCGTGTTATGAGAAGTCTTCGGATTCCAATGTGGAATCGTGCAATTATTTGTTGTTATCCACGTTCGTACGAAAGTACATTCGTGAATTCTACAAACTTTGCGTAATGTTTGTAATTATATTCGATAACTTGCTATACGAATGTTCTAAACAATCAACAAAAGTGCTGTACAATCTACGAATTCCATGTTTACGAAATGTGCATGCAAATAATAAAGAAAAAATACTTTCAGTGAAATAATTTCTTAAAAGCTACTGATGTAAAGATACTTTTAAACAATACGAGGAGCCTACCACACCACCTAGCGGCCTTATACAGATTTATCCCCTCCTCAATCGAACAAAGTGTGCTTTCAGATGCTTGGGTGATGAAACCACAGCTCTTTACGAAATTATTTGATTTACAGATTTTAATACCTAGGTATATCCTTCAGTTCCGATAATTTCATCTCCAGTCGAATCAATTTATTTCGTATACGAGTTCAACTAAATCACCGTACTCTATAGGACCGACTTCATAAACTGATAGGTCGGTTGAACTCTCCCCGTTGAGATTCGTCGGAACCGCAATCGTAAATTTAGTAGGGTGAAAATTTGGTTTTATTTTTTATTGGGTCATCCATGTTGTTCACCCTGTCTGAACATAAATTCACTGCTCCATCCCAGCAATTATAGACCAAAACTTGCGTTTCATCTAGTAAAATGCTTCAGCGGCGCATTGTTTTATTGTCGATTGTAAAACTTATCGATTTTCTGTTATTATTATCCGTTATTCTGCAACGGCTGGTTTGCGGTTCCCCATTCATAGGACCAGGCATCAGATAGCACTGCTGCTGTAGTAAAGAACTTTGTTGGCAACCACCATGCCGAGGTCTCTAGCGGCATTAACGTCGTTGTGGCAACCAGTGAATTTATTACCCTTTGAGTTATAGTCAACGGTTAGTATAATTAAAAGTAGTTTGCACTGTCAGTGGCACACACATTATAACAGCCCCGGGGGCATGTTGGATCGATAGAATGGACAGAGTGTGAGTAGAAAGTATGCAAACTGGGTGTATGGTAGCACTACCAACGCTTTTTGAGCCGATTAAAGCTCTACACGGTAACATAAGTCGAACGGTAATATTGCAATGAAATGATAAGCGTGCACTTTATTTGCAATCGCGCTAGAAGAGCAAATTTATTACCCCCCATATTGGCATAATTTCAAATTCAATTAGTAGTTCGAACACTCCTATTAAACTAAGTGCTTAACCAGTCACCCAAACATCTTGTGTCCCTTTGGGCGGGCAGACACTTGAAGGGGCTACACCATCGGAAGCTTCCACCGATCCGACATTAATGACTCATAAACCATATTTAATTACTGCTAAACGTTCACGCAACCTGTCGGTTGCGATCCTGATCAATCACCGCAACACCCACATTCAACCGAAAATAAGCTACATCGAATCGCTTACGGAAAGGCAATAATCCCGCCTGTCTAAGCTGCCTCCCTCGGTTCCCACAGTTGGAACTGAATCACTACTCTATAGGATCCACCGTAAGATGTATGGAACATTTTCTCGGAAATATCGACCCGCGCTCTCCAGTTTCCCCCACGAATGTCGCCATTCATGTTTCAAATATATCGAGCACCCGCCGCACCCTGCAGGACGAGCAAACGGATGTTATCGATTTACTTTCTCATTATTTATACATATTTTCCACTCTATTTTCCCTCCCATGATACAGACCCACCAGCACCGTCAGACTTTGTCACATCTCGACTCGCGCGTTTGGCGCGCTGTGTTTATGTGTTTCCTATAGCAGCTTCGAAGCTTGGCAAAGGACGAAGATCACTTCGCTCATGCGGGAGCGAAAATAAAACGCGCAGGATGTGGTCGTTTGCCTTCATGTTCGCATGAAAGGAGTTTCGGCTTTTTTTCGGTGACTTAGTCTAAATGAAATTGTTCTTTTAATAGACCTCGCACACTGAATAACTGACTGACTGACTGACTGACGTAGGAGCAATTTTGCGGTCCCGTAACGAAAGTGGGTACTTCAACGTTATTATCGCATTAATTCGGTGCCATGCAATGACGACGACGACGGTGCGGTCTGATTTACGTCACGACTGTCAGGTTGATTAAGTTCTAAAAAGGTGAATCTTCGCCGGTGCAGAATTCATTCACCAGCTTGGCAGTGTCCTTGAGTGACTTATGAGCCAGCTCATGTGAAGGTTATGTCAGAGAGATATTTCGGTGGTGAGGGATTTCACGCTAATGCGTCCCACTGTTGGCAGCAGCTATGCAGATTTTAATGAAACTTTGCGAGTGTGATGACATCGGTAATAAAAGCAGCCTCACATACAGTATGGAAGCGACTTTAAGCGGGGGACAGGTGGTGCGAAAAATACTCCTTTTCTTAAAATTGTTTAATTATTATTAATTGTTTAAATTGTAAATTGTGCGTCTGCTAAATACTCTAGAAAAACTCAACAGTGGAGTTAATTCCACCAGCGAATTAAGGTGAACATCAAAAAAATAGAAAGGATTAGCAGAATCAGTTAATTTTTAGGGAACTTGATTTTGTAAATTTAATCGACACTGAATAAACGATTCGATAAAAACTTAAACCAACTTTTCTGAAAAGTCCACCTGGAATGCTGCGTAAATTCTAATTTCCTTTTAAAAAAATAAGTACGAAAAAATCATATTAAAAGTAACTTGAGTATTATTAAGATCTTAAAAAAATGAATAAAATTTGAAAATGAATTTTCAAGTTGGTCTTCAATTGGGACTTTCAACTACTTATGTAAATTAATTGGCATTCAGAAACTTTGAAAACTTTTTCTATTATTTCTGAATTTAACGGAAGACATTTCTTTTGAATTTTCAAAATTTATATTTTGGCATGTGAAATAAGCCATTTGCTGTGGTACAATCAGGCTCGTACAAGTTTAAATTGGAGAATTCAACTTCTAACATTACCACACATTAAATGAAATGTTTTCTCGAAAAAATCTTAAAAATGACCACACCTAGTGATTGAAATTTGCACTCAAAACGTAAAATTTTAACTAAAAATATTAATTTCATATGACTCTAAAACAATACAAAAAGTCACTGAAAAACCAGTATTTTTTCTTGGATTGTTTTTTTTTTTCAATCTAGATTCAATTTCTGCAACTCGTCTAGAGACAACATTTAAAAAAATATAAAATCTCATGTCCTGAACCCAAATAAAGGTAATTTAATATCACATTAGCCTTGAAGATCCGTTTCGTGAAGTTTTTTTTTGCCAAAAATAACTTCATTGAATATTGAGTTGATTCATTCATACGAAATAGAAAACTTTAATGTAACAAGTGCCATAGATTATATTGAGTTCCCAAGCGAAATAAAAAAAAACAGTCGAGCAAATCAAGACAAACCTGGTCGGTAATACATGCGATCCGACGAATCTGTCAAACATATTTTTTGAGAAGTTTACTATTTATTATAGTTTTCCTAAAATTTTATAGTTAAAGTAACTAGGAAGAAAAGTAAATAATTTAGTTAGTCCTTTACACCATAAATGTAAAGTTGCTTAAACTACCGATGCCATTAAACTATGTATTTTCACTGGAATCTCGGAGAGTGTCAGACCAAATAGACACGAGGTCGCTGGAACGCAATGCCGAATTGGGCATTTTACGATTGCGTAGATATAAAGTTCACATACTGTTTCGGACAAAACAATAATATCATCCCAATACTAAATATTGAAATGAGTTTTACCCCGATAATTTATATAAAGCATATGCGACACCCAGCGGCAAGCATTAGCATACGACAGTATGCTGCACCACTAGCGAATTTCTTTATTCCACCAGCTCAACTCGTTTTGACCTGGAGTCGCCTGAACTGCTGTCTGCCCTTCTTTATTCGCTTGAATTTGACTCAGAATTAAGCTGGAAGCGCCTGCAAAACAGACAGGTTCGCACTGTAACTTTTGTCAGTTTTACGAGTGGGTTTACCAATACTATTACATCGTATCTGTCAAAACGGTCAAAACACGCTGGTGATGTTGAAAACAAATGAAAAATGTGATTCGTCGCTCTGTGCAGTGAAATCATAAAACGCTAACGGAAAAAAATGCTGCAGCCAATAAGTTCGTTATTTTACGAACTAATTTCATTTTCTGTCATACTGACTTACATTTTAAGTTTAGTGAAGCGGGCAATGTATGTAGTTTCGCGGGAATGCGAAGATGAACGGGGATAGAAGGTGTGACTAGAATTAGAAAAAAATTTCCCTCGTCCAGACGGGACTCGAACCCGCAATCTCCGTTGTCTCCGGCAAGGTGTTTTTGCCAATTAAACTACTGGGTAAGGGTAACTCTTCCTAAGACCAATGTCGAATCACCCTCTACTATTGTGTTCCCGCATCTCAGCACGCCGCGATGAAACTGCACACACTGCCCTGTGGAAGTTTATTTCTGTCAACTGAGAGAGTGGTCTCTTCACGCACACTATGTATAATGACTTATTATATCATACATTGCCCGCTTTACTAAACTTAAAATGTAAGTCAATATGACAAAAAATGAAATTAGTTCGTAAAGTAAAATTAGCACAACGGAGCTCTTCCGTGATACGCCTTCCATGGGAGTTGGCCACCAACTGACGTGTCCCATCGCTTGCGCCGCTGTAGATATAATAAGTTATTATACATAGTGTGCGTAAAGAGACCACTCTATCAGTTGACAGAAATAAACTTCCACAGGGCAGTGTGTGCAGTTTCATCGCGGCGTGCTGAGATGCGGGAACACAATAGTAGAGGGTGATTCGGGTATTACCAATATTGCCAAATTACAATTCCCAGGAGTTAGACTACACCTAACGTTCCCCTCTGGCCATTATGTCAAGATGAAGGAACCTTATCGAAACCTCGTTCCTCGTGCCCATACCGCCAATTACTATTCCCTGGAGAGGATTAATGTTCCTCAGAACAGTTTTATTATAAGTGTTCGGGAGTAGTAACGCCACCCATAACTTCAACCCTGATGACAAATTTAGAGATATCACAAACTCTCATCCGAAACCGTACACGAGAACGAAGCAGCCGATTATCATTCCAGCCAGGCCACAGGAGAGTCATCGCAACACGATCATCATCATCAACTGCTAGACGCCCGTGGGAGTGATAACGATCGCTGATAGGAGAGGATGGGAGCTGATAAGAGATCATTCCGATACTCTTAACTCCAAAATCGACGATCGGAAAACATCGCAGGAGAAGCATTCAGCTGCTGTAGGACCTATAAATCTGATCGAATAAAAATCTGAGGAGAGTCGCATTCCACCTCGACAGCAGAACGGATCGCTAAAATTTAACCTAGTGTATTAATCTAAACTTAAAAATAAAATTTAAATAAGCATGCAGTAGTTTCCTTAAAATAAAGTGTTCCTAAATCTAATTTAAAGGCATGCATTTTCCTATAAGCTAAATTAAAATAATAAAAGTGTTGTGATATAGTACGGCGCGTTTAGTGATTTTATTGGACATTTTCCGAGTGGGACTTTGGATCTCGCTCAAACTGGATACAATTTTCCGCGTCTTCCACCGAAGCCATTCCTACGAGTGTTGGGTTGGAGGCCCTCAACGCTATCGAAGAATTAACGGAAGGTAACGGACCTGTACCCAACAATGAGAAAGACTAATTTTGTCAAGAGGGAGGAGTCTTAACGAAATCTCGTTGCTCCTACCAACACCGCATCACAATCACAATTACCTGAAGAGGATTTAATGCTTCACCTCTGGTCTGTTTTATCCCAAAAGTCGCAATAGAAAATGAAGAAACTGTGGTGTTTACCGAAGAACTCTATTCGATTGAAAAGAGTTTCCCATTTTTTCAGTTATTCCATGGGTAACTTAACAAAATATATGAAAGTTAAAAACGACTCTCTAACGTAAGATTTATCGAATTTCCCCAAAGTAGGTCTACGGTTAATCTAAATCAACATATCAAAAAACTATCTATCTTTTTTCCTAAATTTAACGTCTCTGGGAACAGTATTCCATGTAATTTTTTATTGTGGGCTCGTTGATGATTTTTTTAGGATTCTCTGCTCTGCTCTCTCTGCTTGGTTTTTTATTTTCTGGTTATTCAGTTGTTTGTTTACTTGATATCTTACCAATTTTATTTCTATTTTTGACATTCTTACAACTCTGACGCATACATTTTTATTTATGAACGTTCAATTAAAAAAAATCGAACATGAGAGTACAAAAGCACACATTATGCGCAATGTTTTATAAGTGGTAATTAGTGTCACGCCGATACACGCCACCGCCGCCGCCACTGATAAAAGCTAACGGCGTCACGCCGGCGCGCCGATCGCCGCCGAGGTAAAATGTTTTCTACGCCGCCACCGCCGGTCGGCGCACAGGTCTACTTACCGCTTGATATTTAATTGGATTTGTCAGAGAATGGTATTAAAAAAATCTGAGAAATATTTTTTTTTATTTAGAAGATAGAGTTTTCTAATTTTTGATGTTCATTATGACCACCATAAGGTATCTATATTAAAAATAATGTTCAAAAAAGATATTCAAAAATTTTGCTCTACGAAAATTATTTTTATTATTTCCGGTAAAAATTTTTTTTCAAGACAAAATCATAATATACAACATTGCCGAAAACGTCAAACAAACCGTTTTGGTTCTTAAAATATTCGTAATCATAAATACCATTTTCATATAAACCCTTCTCAAAATCCCAATTTGAGTGTCGATTGGAATGCCTCCCGCTCTTCGGAAACAACGCACTCTTTGTGCAAAATGTTTTTTTTCTTTTTCTTACAATATATAGAGGTGAAACGTCCGGGCAATGCTGATCGGTAATTTTTTGAGGAAATAAACCAGGGAACACAAAAAAATATCATTCTTGATCGGAAGTGTTGCCAGATAGATTATTGTTATGTTCTAAAATAAAATTTACTTTTTTCGGCAAATGCAACCAATTTTATTTTCAATTTGATAGTTTCATCGTGTTTTTCGGAAAATTTTACGTAAGAAAAACCTGTCATCCCGTAGCCAGTCTCGAGATATAATATTTTTACGAAAATAGTTTTACCTAATTAACTGACAATTCATATCAAAAAAACATGTTTATTTGAAAATGTCAGTTAACTCTTTAACCGTAAGAACAACTCCCAAAGTGATTTTTAGAATTTTTCTGGTTAAAAAAATCACAACAAAATCTTCCTGTTTTTACAGCAGTGTTACCATTTTTTCTTCCGTTCAATCCAACATGAGATATTTTAATCAATGATTTGAAAACTTAACGAAAAAAAAATAAAGCGTGTTGTTTACATTGCACAATGGTCGGAAAATTGAAATTTCCGGCCAAAATTCATTCTTTTGTGCTAAATTGTTGGTTTTCCACTGCAGATGATTATGACATATAAGAAAAGTTTTGTACTGAAAAGGGGCTGTCTATAAACCACGTAAATTGAGGCAAATGTCTTGTGTTTTCGAATAAACGTAAATAACTCGTTAGTGGAACGAGATAAACGATTACTGTTTTCAGCAAAGATGCACATAATAGTTAAACGCTTCTTATGGCTTTGAGAGTTATTTCGCGATTTGTCCGCAAAGTTGGCGCACGAATCTAACTTTCGATAGGAACATCCAAGAGATATGGTTTCTCCAGCAAAGTTGTAAAGCTATTCAATTCAAACAAAACTACTGAAGACGAAACGATTTAGCAAATCTCAATTGTAGAGCCACCAAATGTTGATACAGTTTTCAATGGTCTTGTTTGTAAAAAACTGTTTTAAAACGGTGCTTGATCAATTCAATGCAATCATTTATAACCTTTTCTGTTCTAGGTTTTATGAACAAACTTACTAAATCGATCTTATTAACTTCCTTGTAAGACATTGCTCGCTTCTTCGTAAAACACTTGAATAAAACTTCAGAACTGTAAAGCACACATAAAACTTTGTTTCCTCCACATACACAAGCAATCAAACCGACTCAAAGGAATAAACTAGAATCAGTCAGCCATTAAAGACATATGAGCCGCATGATTCAAGGGCATAACAATATGTGTGAGATTGCGGGTTTACGCGTGGGAGTAGTTGTGAGATTGACGGTTAACTCAATGGAATTTTGTGAATGAAAAACCTGACTGCAATGTTGGAAAGTTCGACCGAAGTATGAACGAAGTATGATTTCACATGAATAATCGCTAAGTCTCTAAGCTCTTAGGGTTAACAAAATAAATATCAGAAAAAAACTTTGGGTTGATAACAAAACATCGTTTGAAAATAATAAAGATACACGCGAAAATCAATTCATTGCTAATAGGTATTAACCATTTTTTTTTAAACAAATTGAAAAAAATATTTTTTTACTTTAATGTGTACAACTGAATAATCATACTGATTTTAGGTTTTTCCAGTATATTTTTGAACCTAATAGCCATGACATAAGTTGATAAGTCTCCATAAAACTCCAAAAAATTACATAAAAAATCAAAAATTTTAAATTATCTTTTTCTACAAAAACGCAAATTTTACTCAAACTTTCAACATGTGTTTTAAACAACGTATATTCTAAAAAACCAATTGATCTAATAATTTCACGTTTTTTTAGTGTGTGTTGAACCAAATTGCTATAATATACGAAAAACTTTGTTGATAAATCACCCAAAAATTCAAAATTTTTCATCACCTTTTTCTACCAAAACGCAAATTTTTCGCAAACTTTTAACACATATTCTTGAAGGGCACAAGTAGGGCTCTCAGACACACTTAAAAGTGCTTACATTTAATGTTTTTGATGGTCAAAATTAGGAAAATTACGCATATTTTCGATGTGGCCTGCGACTGACTCTGTAGGGTTGAAATTCATTACCCATCCTGTTTTAGGAAACTAATTGAATAAGCTTTCAATCATGTGTGAACATATCATGATAGCTTTAGTAGGTTTTAATATAATTATTCCAAAACATTCAGAAAAACTATTTTTCTCCGTTTCTGAAATAGGTAACTTTTAAGGCATTTTTCAACATGAACCATTTTTTGTATCAAGATTTCATTAAAAAATTATGAAAATATTGATAAAATACCACAAAATCATGTCAAATCAAACATCCTGAATATGAAATTCGCATTTTGGTAATTTTGGCCACTCTTTTATATAGGAACCGTCTTATGCGCCGTGTATAGAATATGTGTTTTTTGTCTGAATGCATTGATGACTTCCAAAAAGATTTCCAAAAAGAGTATCATATCGTCGGCATAAAATAACACTCCTAGTTCTTTGATAGGATACAGGAAATAACATTAACATACAAGATGGAAAGAAAATGTTCTAAGCGGGAGCCATGAGGGACACCAGAAGTGACTAGAATCGGATTTAATATTTGTTGGCGATTAGTAGCTCTGTCTCAAGCCTTTTTTTGCAATTTGAAGAGCAGCATTGGTATGTCTATGCGATCAAATGCCTTGCTAAAGTCTGTGTAAAGAGCTTCTACGGGATTTCCACTAGCCATTGCGTTCAATGAATGATTTATAAATTCAAGTAAATTGGTCGACGTTGAACGACTTTTGAAGTTACTCGGTTTTTAATTTGGAACAGCTCCACAAAAAATGTCACAGATTTAGTATTTTCTGACGTAGAACTACGTCTCTCAGGAAGTTCGGCTACGTAGGGACATAAAATGTAAATATGAAACCTGAAAAAGTGAAGTATATATTCAACTCCAAACGATAATAAGTGGGTTAGTTTTCGATAGATTTGCTTCATTCTTGCAGTAATCGATTAGAAGATCTTCTAAGAATCCTCCCAAATGCAAAAAATTGTAACTTTATTAGTCGAGCTGTTGTACTATTGAAAATTGTCAAGCCTTGTCAAAATGCAAAATTCGACCTCTGATTGATCGTTATATGTTTCCTTTACCAAGCACGGTCGACAGAATTATAGACCTAGTAATTCGGAATGCACTATTTGGCCTATATAAGAGCCTATTCCAGCCGAAACTGCTCATATCAGTTCTAGACAGCGACTACAATATGTAGTCCTTACTTAGCATCAACAGCAGAAGTAATGCAGCGGATAGCAGAAGCAGTAGCAGGTGCAGCAGGTATCAGCATCGAAAGTGGCACACCAGCTGATGCAGCGGCACTTATTTCAGTAAAATGCTGTCTTTGAGCATCGCAAATTCACAATAATTAATGCTGTCGAGACATCTTCGCCGGTTGAGGATTTTGGCCTTCCTTCGGTGAAGCTCTGCTTTGTTCTGGCATTAAAGTTGAAAACAGTTCTCCACGGACATCTGCCTGATCACGTATCCTCAGCTACGATACCATTTCTGAATGCGAAATCACTATTTTCCCGCTGTCGGAGCATCTTTGTCGGTTGAAGGTTTCGACTTTCCTCCGGCGAAGCTCTGCTTCGTTTTAGCAGCTACACAAGCGTTCTAGATTCTGGCAATCAAACCTTTTACTGGCTGTCTAATTTTCAGTGTGAAAACAGCCCCTAACTTTGATATCAGAGTGCCTGATTAAGTTTTGGTAATATTAATTGAATCGAATGTTCACAAAATTTTAAAACATTTTGCTTTCTCCTATCCATTAAAACTGATAACGCAATGTCTTTGTCATACGCTGTCGGGGTAACACAGAGGTGCAATCAGCGTCATATCTGAATTTAAGTTAAGCAACAAACTGCCCGTTTTAGGACAACCAAACAATTGAATTCAAGATTTAATATTTTCTCGTTTTGCGCTATAATCAAAAGTTATTTATCTCGATCTGCATGCACATGCACACTTTGACTGTTGAAACTTGTTTGCGCCGCCAAGTGTTTGTTCTATTCCTGTTCAGTGAGGTCCTATTTATTTGTGCAAATTGAAATTCGGTAGCACTGAAACTTTTCATTTGCCCAAAATTTCAAAAATATTCAATACAAGTAATGTATAAAACAACCTTATGTAGTTCTGCGTCAACCTTGTGGAGGTGGCTTTGCACACATCCCTTGTGATTTTTCAACTGTCATTTTTGTTTAGGCTGGAGATATGCATAGACGTTTCTATGGGCAAAAGATACTATTTTGTGCTATTGGCTTAGGTTTTTGGAACACTACTTATTGTTTGTTTGTTTTGTGTGACATCTTCGGCAAAGCTGTAGATAATAATTTTGTCTTTTCGAAAAAAAAAACACATTCTAAACATATTTTTTTTGAAATAAAGTTGAAGAAAAATTAAAAACTTATTAACTAAAAAAGGTCATATTTTTAAAATCTGCTATTTTTTTGAAATGCAAAAGATTACCTACACAATGTAGACTGTCCTATCATGGAGTTATCAGGAAAAAAAAGTTATTATTCGCATGGTGCAGTGGTTTAGAGTTATTATCTCCGTCTTCTTTTGAGCTAAGCGAGAGCCACAATCAATTTCAATAGCTTAAACGCTTCGTTTAACATATCTTATCCAATTAATTCAAAAGTAAATTTGAAATAACACAGCGACAAAAATAAACAATCAATTCCCGCAAATGTTAATGTTACGTATGTATTACATAGCATTGACACAATCAGTAATAATAACCCAAATGGGAAATATTATGCATGACTGATGCGACGAAAAAGGATTCCGCAGTCGATCGCTAGCAGAGTTCTGACCGGAGAAGTGTCATGTCCACGTTCAACTGAATCGCGCGGGCAATTGGTACCGACATTTGCGTGATTGTCAGCCGTGATTGGACCATGCAGCCTACCAGCCGGACACATCCCGCCAGTTCGTGGATATTGCCGTGAAGCAATAATTGGAAACAGTTTCTGTATGCCACCTAGATCCGGTGGACAGGGAAAGTGGTGGTTCTTTGTTGTGGTTCCTCTCGTGTGGTGCGTTTGCTTCGCGGCACAGTCAGACTCAGATATCGGGAACAGCAGTTGCGTTCGATTGAGGACGACGCACGTCGACGTGCATTGTTACATGATGTGACCTCCCGTCGAAGCGAATTTAATCATTCGAAAGAGGCCCCTTATGAGCAACGAATGGAAGGCTCACTCGGCAACCGAGCGTCTGGGCTTTGTTTTGAGTGCGGGGTGCACGGAATAAATTCTAGAATGAAATTGCTTGCTTTCAGGATGAATGGATGTGAGGTTAAAATCATCGAGCGGAGTGCCTATAGAATCTCGGAAAGGGGCGGTTTATATTTTCTATAATAATTGCAAAGTTAAGCGTTTCGCAGATAACCGGAATTTGTATTAGAATGTCCACATGGGTAGTTGGTAAATATTCAATTTATTTTTTAATGTTTTTGAATTATCGAGAATTGAAGTTCCAACCGAACTAGGGATTTTATTTATTTCGACAGCAACATATTTTAAAAAAAATCCTGATTAAACGGTTTCAAATAGGACAACATCCGGTTTGAAGATATGAATGAAACATGTTACAATTTTTTAGAACTTGAAAACGTACTAAATCTGTCATGTGACATCCAACCACGAGAATCTTAAACTAAATCAGAGAAAGATCAATTGAATCCAGAAACACTTTGACCACTTCCAAGCACGTTTTGGCCAACCCCACAGAAGTGACTCTAATATTTAAGTTAGTATATAGTGTGGATTTTTTACGACTATTCAAAAAAATATTTAGTATTTTTTCAAAATAAAGGTAAATTAATTCAGTATGGTTAAACAGTGCATTATTATGTTAAAAAAATGAAATGTGTGTACCCATTCCTAAATTGTTAAAATAAACAGGCTAAAGGAAAATAAAAATTGAAAACTCAACAGATATTTCAATTTGCGACAGTGCGGTGTTTGCCGAGTCAATCAATATTCAATATGTTTATATTGAATTCGACATGGAAATGGGCCTGGTAGGATCCAGATGCCCGACGTAGGGTTAAGTGGGCTGTAAAAGCAATTTTATGTTATGTTAATTAGGTACGGGTGTTATAACATCTTGCATAAAAAAATCATTTTTTTAGTTTAGAAGCGCACACCACCACATTTCTATCTACAACAAAATACTCACCTTATTCTGTCAAATTGATTCAGATGTAAAACCACAATCCATTCAAAATGCTTCAATAACAGTATAGAAATGGCACTAATTGTATTGAAGTCGCTAAATCACTTGTAATCAATCTTCCCCCATGCTGATGGTCTCCGCCATACTTTCCGGAGACAAAACAAAACAAGTGAACACAAGACTTAGGCGAGCTTGTCGAACCTTTGCACAGTTTTCACCTTTCACCCAGTTGGTACACAGGTTATTTTTTCCGGTACAATTGATTTTAACGATCAAAAGCGTAATGGGTCGGACTTTGTAGCGACTAACACAGCCGGCAGCAATTCCCACGATGACGAATTGCCGCACCGATGGATTTTTGTTTTCTCAAAATGCCGTAAACGAACCCCTCATTCACGGGCCCATAAATTTAACCGTTTCTGAAGCTCACTAAAGCTCCACCTCGTGTTTGAGCTTTATGAAGCAAAGCCGAAAAAAAAACATCCGCTGAACCGAGCATGAAAAGTGTTTGTGTTCGTCTATATTTAGCCAATTTTCGCTCTGATTCCACTGTCGACACAAAAACACTGAACTCTGTTGCTACCAGGAATGAAGGATTTTTTCGGCTATTCAAAGATTTCTTGGACCATGCCTTAGCACGTAGTTATATCCCAGCCGGACAAACGAACGAAGGTTGTTATTCAGGATTATGTATTGCATCCACTGCTGAAAATACTGCCTTTGAGTAAAAATGCCGTCATTCGACACAGACCGGCGGCTTATTTTTCGATTTACACCTATAATTCCGTAGATTAAAACGAATGATATGATGCTTTTCTTCTGATATCGTATCGAACCGCGCACATACACAGGGAAGCGAAAAAAATAAAGCCACAAACACGATTCGTGTCCCGGAGTGGCCGCCTCGAAGACCACCTTTTATAATTATCCGCTGACTTCAAGTTGGTTTGCGGAAAGCGCGTTCCCCATTATTAGTGTAGGCATGCAAGGGCAGCCTCGGTTTCTTCACTTGCGAATGGTTGGAGCAAAACGGGAAGAGGGAAAAAATATGTACACAAATCAGCTGCCCTCCTTTCGGGGTGTTCCAAAAACCCCACCACCCAACCACCCCACGGGATCGGGTGGCAATGGATGGGGACCGAAGCAGAAACAAACGTCCCACGTAGGACAGGCGAACGGCGGTGGACTTTACTTCTCCGTAAGGCAGGATTCCGGAACCGACACGTGTACAAGTTAACCGACTACTGAGCGGAACGCGAGTTGTACACAGTGCTTTAAATGGGAAACGGGACGAGTTCACGCGTCGCCCGGAATGAACGCCAGGACGAAGACTTCGTCGTTCGTCGTGGGGAAACAACAATATGGAGTATGCGCAGCATGGTTTGTTATGGTTTTCTGGCTGGTGAAAACGACGAAACGGACGTGTTCACGATGAAAGTGAAAAAGGATGCGTTTTTCTTTTATTTTTTTCATTACTACGGAATGTTGCTCACCGGAAAGTTCTATGCTGAGTTTGTTTACATACTGCATTGGATTAATTGTGGAATTTAGCTTGGAATTCGGAGCGCGAATATTTTACTAGCTTGAATTTCATGGGGCCTAAATACAGCTGATATTGCTAGTTATGTTATCCTTTCTGAATTAGCCTTGGTATTTCTAATCTTCCGCCTTCAACTTTGTTCTTGTCTTACAAAATGAGGACATGGCAAAATTTGGAATCCGTTTAAAAAAGCCGATTCACGCGTTCAAATCATAGTAGAATCCAGACTGTTCGATGTCAGAGGAACCCTTACGCATGGGTTTGTTCAGGCTTGATTCTAGAAAAATATGTTACACACAACATAGGAATTTGTGCGACCTCTTACATGGTTATTTAACTTCTCACTTGCTTCCGATCATTGTCCGTCAATATCGCAAATTACGCCGGTCCATGAAAAAAGGGTCACATTATGATGTAGATTATCGTGAGATTACGATACAATCAGCTGTCCCGAAACTCTTTGAATCATTAGTGTATAAAAACTTTATGAAACAATCGCTTCTCAAATTTTTCCAGTGCTGCATTGATTTTTTAAAAACAAATCTGTTGTTACAAACCTTCGTGAGTTAACCGCTTTGGTTACGGACTTCATCTCCAAGAGTTTCCAGTTGATTGTATCTATACAGACATGAGCAAAATTTTCGGCGCTGTTAACGTTAATAGTATATTAAGGGCAGTAGCAGACGCAGGGATTCGTGGCTCACTCTACAAAAAGCTCAAGTCGTATTTTGAACGTAAAAAGCAGTTTGTTAAAATCCGGAGAAGTAAATCGAATTCGTTTGTTGTCCACTCAGGAGTACCACAAGGCAGCCATCTAGGCCCATTGCTGTTCGTGCTTTTGATGAACAAACTGCCTGATGTGATCTGCCTCGCAATCGTCTTGATTTACGCAGATTATGTGAATTCTTTCTACCTATTAAACATAATAACGATTGTCAAAGATTGCAGAGTGATTTGTAAATTTTCGGAAGATTCTAAGATAGTTGCGGACTACATGTGAACGCGGACAAATTTTCAGTACTGACATTGACTAGGAGAGCTCACCCCGTATTGTACAATTATGCTTATTCAGATAATGTTCTAACACGTGCTGAATATGATCGCGATTTAGCGGTGACCTTCGACTGTACACTGTCTTTCACGAAACACATTGACAAAGTAATCGTGAATAGCTTGAAACTCTTCTCCCTCGTCAGAAGGTGTAGCCGAGACCTTCATGATCCTCACGCAATACAAGCAATCTACAAAGGACTTGTTAGAAGTAAACTCGATTTCGCAAGTGTCGTTTGGCGGCCTTACTACGTAACTCACATACAGCGAATCGAAGCAGTGCAGAAAAAATTCTTAAAATTTGCTCTAAGGGATCTCAGGTGGAATGGAGAAGAACTACCTCCTTATGAAGATCTGTGCTCTCTGGTGAACCTCGACACGATTACCTCACGACACAAGATAAACGACAGAGTTTTCTTCACAAACATTTTATCCGGACGTACTGACAGCCAAATTCTTGCTGAGAGATTGATTTTCAACAACAGCCAAGTCACGCTTCGACAACGTAGAATGTTCGACCACCCTTTCCGATCCAGGAACTGTTCGCAGAATGAGCCGACTACTCGATTGATGAATACTTTCAACACATTGCAGCAGATAATTAGTATTGACATGAGTATATCAACGGTAAAACATAGGCTTAGTTTATACTTCAAAGGACAACTGTTTTAGTTTATTTTGTTTATGTTTGACTAGTATGCGTTAAATAACAATCTTTTATTTAAATCTATGTAGTTATGTAACAAACCTGTATAAGTATAATGTAAAATTTATTTTTAAGAATGGGTAACGGGCTTTCAGCCTTTATACGAATACAAATACAAACACAAACACAAACAGGCAGATACAATACCCGATACTAGGAAAGGCAACTAACGAGGCTCGGTGAAGAAGAGCAAAATCGTGACTTCACTAGCTCAGATACATCACGAGGAAACCACAGTAAAATCACTAATCAATACTCTGAATAAACGATTTGAAAATGAAAAACCATTTAAAACTTACCGTGTAAAAAAACGATTTTTTCCGGGATATTCGCCTAAATTCCAAATTTGTGTAGAACAACGTTTCAATTTTGAAATCCCCGTTTAAATAGCCGCTTAAAAACTACTTTAGAGTAGGGATGTAACGGATATCCGCATCCGCATCCGCAAATGCGGAACAAGACCAACTGAATGCTGCGCGCGGTTTTGCGCTGTACGTAAAGTTTTAGTAGCAAAGCTCGCTTTCCTCGCAATAATATTGATATAATCAAGGGGCTCTTGTGGCTGATAAATTCCATACATTTTTCATCTATCATTTATTGATTCTGGTACCAACGTTTTGGTTAGTTTGCCCCTACAAGAACTGATTTAGAACAAAGGTTCCATATGTGTTAGTTGACTTATTGTCAAATGAACATTCATTAAAAAAACAAAAACTCAACATTTGTTTTTAGCGCAAAGTGCACTTTAAATGAATAAAATATATTTTGTAAGCTTTTTGAATGAAATATTGACGCCAAGATGAATTTATGATGGGTGGATATAATTTCAAAGTTCAAGTTCTCCCGCTATCTGAAATAGTGAAGAAGGGAGTCAGTGGATCGTTCTGAACATGATTTACATTTTATTTCCGAAGTCTTTTACTTGTTTCAAAGGCACACATATTTATTTATGTTGTTTTGCTTCGAATGAAAGAAGTGTTCGAAAATTGCAGATATTCGGATATTACGGAACAGAGTACCTGTGCAGTGTACATTTAGAGATGATTTGGGCCAAACATGATTAAAACACCGAAGAATTGGGTACGTTTGCAGCGCCGCCCGCAGTTTGCTGGCGGATAGACGAGCTAGCCAGTAGAGCTGACCATAACATAGGAAAAAATAGAATTTGTGTGTCATTGATCAACCCATTCCCGACGGGGAGAAATCAGCATGGATCATGGCCCCTGGGCCCTCACATTTTTGGGGCCCCCAAAAAATTCAACTTCCAACAAAAATTTTAGTAACACTTTAAAAAAAAAACTGGAATTCAGAAAAAATTAACACAATCCTTCTATAACCGTTCCTTCACGTTTGTTTTTGTATGGCATGTTCTTTAATTGAAATTTTGACAAATGAAAAGGGGCCTCGACAAGTAATGGCCCCCGGGCCCCCACAACTCTTAATCCGGGCCTGTCTGCAACCACCACTCAGTGTTAGTGTTAAACAGACGGCACGAAGGGCGGAACTTGGAACACTGGAGCCAGTGTTAGTATAATATTTTTGGCCCGGTGCCTCAAACTTTGGCAAACACCGGAGCCGACGAAGTGCAGTAAAGAGGACTGGAATGAACCTGAAAAACAAATGCTAACCGACAAATACAAATACAGCAGTATCTACCAGTAGGTATTTGCCAGTTCTAGACGATCGTGGTGTGCTACGACAAAGTAGCCGAGCTAGGAAGGCAAAAGATTTGCCGTTCGATTTCCGCTTCCCCGGCTTGCTACTGAAAGCTCATCCGGTAGCCATACTCCTGATAGACTATTTTAATCGCATATACCGTCATGCAAACCCAGAAACGGTAGTAAATGAGATGCGTCAACGTTTCATGATCCCGAAGCTTCGCGTAATGGTGAAAACTGTATCCCGAACGTGCCAGTACTGCAAAATCCGTAGAACTAAACCACAAGCACCACCAATGGCTCCGCTACCAGCAGCGCGTCTAGCTCATCGTATCCGTCCGTTCAGCTACGTCGGAATAGATTATTTTGGCCCGCTATCAGTAAAAATAGGAAGGTCTTCTTTGTTCACTTGTCTTCCCGATCAGAAAAGCATAACTAAAAAAATAAAAAAAATCCATCAACACAAGATACAAATAACATGTTTTGATACAATTTTGTTTTTTTCTATAAGTTTTTGATAACAAAATTGAATCTGAATAAGTTACAATAACAAATTCTGAAATGAAGTCGTTCTGACACAAATCTAACAAATTTTTCGTCTCTATTAAATCTTGTTATTTCTAACAATGGTTGTTATTATACTGTTCTATATACAATTTTATTTTGTTAGAATTCGGATACTTTAATAACAAACTTTGATATGGGTTTGATATTAGTGGAATCATTTCTGTTATAATTACTGTTATTTTAACACCTAACGGGATCAAATTTAAAACACAACATGAAAGATTTTTCCCATAACAAACTAACAGCTTCTGTTACATTTTTGTTTTGTCTTTCTGATCGGGTTACCATCCGAGCGGTGCATCTAGAAGTTGCCCACTCCCTCTCAACAGCTTCCTATGTCGCGTGAAGGTTCGTTAGCCGTTCAGGATCACCAGTCAGGTTCTTCAGTAACAACGGGACGGACTTTCAAGGTGCAGAACGGATCCTTCGTGAGCAGATGAACGTGGCCCAGCAAACAAATTGGTTCATATAACTTGCACTCAACTCTGTTAAGTAAATTCTTATTTGGTAAAAAATGATCATATAAGATGCATGAAATGCGCCTATGTGTACAAATCTGGAGGCCATCTACGTGCATTGTAAAAACAAAAGTCTTACGATTTTGTATAATTTCGCAGGCTATTTTAAATGGCCTCATTTGAAACTCCAAATTGCATTCTATACGACTTAGAGGAATGACGCGTTTTACGATTTTATATGACACGATAAATTGCTTCATATATAACCTGATATTGCGTCTTACAGAATTTAAATTTTATATGATATAAACAAATTTTATGTTGCATCTTAAGTAATTTTAAACTTGGCATGCGCATTTAAGCGACCTAGAATTAACATCCTTATACGACTTCTGGTTTGCTGGGGGACTGTCGGAAACATACACCAATGTCTCAACTAAGTGGTCGTTTATTCCACCTGCAGCTCCACAAATGGGTGGTGCGTGGGAGAGTATGGAGAGTATGGCTCAGTGAAGACCGCTATGGAGGAGGCGTACTCGGATGGGAAGTTGGACGATGAAGGGTTACAAACCTTGGTCGTGGAGGCAGAGAGCTTGGTAAACTCGAGGCCTCTGACGTACTTACCACTGGACTCTGAAGAGTCAGCAGAAGCACTCACTCTTTTTTTTAAGGGGGGATTTGTTAGTAGCTTAAGTATTTATGATAAATATTAGTAAATAATGAGTATGTGTGTCCAATCACAAATAGTGACTTCTCAACACTGTTAGAAATTTGTAATTATATTTGTTAGGATTTGCTTGCTTTCGCAATTAGGACTTATCATTCGTAGGGATTTAAACCTATTTGTCAAAAAAGGGGAAGTAAACTTACAACTAACTTAGTGCTAACTTATTGGCTATCAAGAGAGCTTATCGTAGCAATTAAGGATTGCAACGATTTTTGTCGAAAATTGTTAATAATTTTATTTGACATAGCTTCTAATGGTTCAACACCAGTAAGTCCATGTAATTCGAGTGTACCAAACCAAGGAGGACGCTTCAAAATTATTTTCAGAATTTTATTCTGAATCCTTTGGAGCGTTTTCTTCCTTGTTGAACAGCAACTTGACCAGATCGGTACAGCATAAAGCGTTGCTGGTCTTAAAATTTGTTTGAAAATCAAAACTTTGTTCTTTAAACAAAGTTTAGAATTCCTGTCAATGAGAGGATATAAACATCTCGTATATTTGATGCACTTGGCTTGTATACTCTCAATGTGCTCTTTGAAAATAAGTTTTTTATCATAAATTAGTCCCAAGTACTTAACCTTGTCGGACCAACTTAAAATAACCCCATTCATCTTGACAACGTGATTATTGTTTGGCTTGAGGAAAGAAGCCCTAGGCTTATGCGGAAAAATTATCATTTGAGTTTTAGAAGCATTGGGAGAGATTTTCCACTTTTGCAAGTAGGAAGAAAAAATATCTAAACTTTTCTGCAATCGACTGCATATGACACGAAGACTTTTTCCTTTTACGGAAATGCTTGTGTCATCGCAGAACAATGACTTTGTGCATCCTGGAGGCAAATCAGGAAGATCTGAAGTGAATATGTTGTACAGGACTGGACCCAAGACTGAACCTTGAGGCACACCTGCTCTGACAGGAAATCTATCAGATTTTGAATTCTGATAGACAACCTGCAGAGTTCGATCAGTAAGATAATTTTTTTAAATTTCGATTAGGAAAATTGGAAAATTAAAAGTTTGCAATTTCGCAATCAAACCTTTATGCCAAACACTGTCGAATGCTTTTTCTATGTCTAAAAGAGCAGCTCCAGTGGAATAACCTTCAGATTTGTTAGCTCGTATCATATTAGTAACTCTGAGCAATTGATGAGTTGTGGAATGCCCATGGCGAAATCCAAACTGTTCATTTGCAAAAATTGAATTTTCGTTGATGTGTGACATCATTCTGTTAAGAATAATTCTCTCAAACAGTTTACTTATTGAAGAAAGCAAACTGATTGGACGATAACTTGAAACTTCAGCTGGGTTCTTATCCGGTTTTAAAATTGGAGTAATTTTTGCATTTTTCCATAATTTGGGAAAATATGCAATTTTGAAGCAGCAATTGAAAATTTTCACTAAAAATTCCATTGTGCACTCAGAAAGATGTTTGATTAGTATATTAAAGATTCCATCGTCACCAGGTGCTTTCATATTTTTGAAATTTTTAATAAGTAATTTAATCTCATTCAAGTTAGTTTCAACTATTTCTGCAGGTAAAAAATTCTGGGAAGAAATTAAATCAAATTGACGTGTGACTTCATTTTCAATTGGACTCACAAAATTCAAATTTGAGTTATGAACACTCTCAAACTGCTGAGCAAGTCTTTGAGCCTTTTGTTCATTGGATACAAGAAAACGTTCACCATATTTTAAAACTGGAATAGGCTTTGAAGGTTTCTTAAGAATCTTCGACAGCTTCCAAAAGGGTTTTGAATATGGTTTCAATTTTTCAACTTTAGTCTCAAAATTTTGATTTCTCAGAAGAGTAAATCTATGTTTAATCTCTTTCTGTAAATCTTTATAAATAGTTTTAAAAACAGGGTCACGAGAACGTTGATATTGACGTCTGCGGACATTTTTCAAACGAATTAGAAGTTGAAGATTTTCGTCAATTATTGGTGAATCAAATTTCACTTGAGCCTTTGGAACAGAATCATTCCTGGCATCAACAATTGCACATTTTAATGCTTCCAAAGCGGAATCAATATTCACTTCGTTTTGCAAATCAAGCTCATTATTGAAATTTCTCTCAATATGAGTTTTGTATCTTTCCCAATTAGCTTTGTTATAATTAAAAACAGAGCTCATAGGGTTTAAAACTGATTCATGTGATAAATAAAAAGTTATTGGAAGATGGTCAGAATCAAAGTCAGCATGTGTGATCAAATCACTACACACATGACTATGACCTGTAAGTACCAAATCAATTGTTGAAGGGTTTCTTACAGAAGAAAAGCATGTAGGACTATTCGGAGACAAAATAGAATAGTATCCTGAAGAACAATCATTGAATAAAATTTTGCCATTGGAATTATTTTGAGAATTATTCCATGAACGATATTTGGCGTTAAAATCGCCGATTATAAAAAATTTCGAACGATTTCTGGTGAGTTTTTGTAAATCACCTTTAAAATAATTTTTGTGCTCGCGTGTGCATTGAAATGGTAAATATGCTGCGGCAATAAATGAAATCCCAAGTTCAGTTTGAACTTCAATTCCCAAAGTTTCAATAACTTTCGTCTCAAGATGGGGAAGAGCACGATGTTTGATTCGGCGATGGATAACAATTGCAACTCCACCGCCGGAACCCTGAATCCTATCATATCTATGAACCACGTAATTGGGATCATATTTTAATTTTATGTTAGGTTTCAAAAATGTTTCAGTAATAATTGCAATATGCACATTATTTACTGTTAAAAAATTAAAAAGCTCATTCTCATTGGCCTTCAATGAGCGAGCATTCCAATTTAATATTTTAATTGTTTTATTTAAAATCATTGCTAAATTTTAAATTACAAACAATTTTAATAGTAAAATTTGTGCCTATTTGAATGGCTTCAAACATTGATTTTGCTTGCAACATGGCGTTCATAAGATCGAACATTGCCTGTTGCAAAAAAGAAAGTTCACCTGCCGTAATAGGCCCCAGGAAGTTGACATTAGAAAAAACATTTTCGGCAGCAATATTAGCTGGAGTAATAGGTTTTTTTTTTCTTCATCTATTGGAGTAATAGGTGTACAATCATTTTCTAGCGTGTTTTGCTTACCATATTAACGGTCATTTTCGAACTACCAACACTAGGCGGTATAATGTTCGAACTACCTGTAACCTGTGCATAAGTTAAACGGGTATGCATAGGAGTAGGTAAACTATGCGTCACTGGTACGCTTGGAGAATTTTGTTTTGAATTTTGTTTACCTTGCCTTGCCTTAACAATTGCTAAACGGGCTGGACATTGATAAAAATTCGACATATGGTTGCCGTTACAATTCGCACAGCGAAAATTTTTACTCTCTTTCACAGGACATGTGTCCATTTTGTGAGAAGAGTCACCACAAATGAGGCATTTTTGGTCCATGTTACAAAACTTTGAACCATGGCCATAACGTTGGCAAACACGGCATTGGGTGATATGCTTTTCACCTTCGCCAAACTTTCGATATAATTCCCATTTTACACGCACGTTATATAAAGTATGTGCTTTTTCAAAAAAATTTAAGTTATTAACCTCACTTCGGTTAAAATGAGATAAATAATTTACAAGGGAAATTCCAGTTCGCTGACTGATTTCGCCTCGTGATTTTTGTTTCATCAGAATTACTTGGGTAGGGGCTATACCAAGTAATTCTGTCAAAGTAATTTTGATCTCATCAACGGTTTGATCGTTGGTGAGACCTTTCAATACGACCTTGAACGGCTTGGCGCTCTTCTTATCATATGTAAAAAATTTATACATCTTTTCAGTTAAATACTGAATAAGACGATTCCAATCTTTTGATGTTTGGGCCAGTAAACGGCATTCGCCTCTTCGGCCAATTTGATGAGTAACTTTGACGTCGGAGAGAAACGTAGAAAGTTCTCTTTTAAAAATATTAAATTCAGAAGCAATAGTTACCACAATAGGTGGAACTTTCTCCTTTTTTACAGAAATTTCACTTTGAATAGTTTTACTTTCGAACATTTCAATTTCGCCGGCTTCTTGCTCAGGCAGAATATCATATAAATTTTCACTGCATAAGCTAGTTTCAGAAAGAGATGCCTCTTTTTCCTCCCCGTCGCGATGCGTGGTTTCTTTTTTCGTCCTGCCATTTCAGGTGATACGAAAAAAGTTCAAAAATAAGGGAGAAGCAGGCCATGGCCGGATTCGGGCGTCAACATTTTCGCTCGTGCGATTTTTCGGAAGAAAATTTGTTTAATACCGCTAAGTGAGTTTTTTCAAAAATGTTTGTTATGTTGAGTGTGATGCGAAACTTTTACTTGATGTGTATCGTAGTTCCGTGAAGATTATTCGATGAAATAGCTGAATAAGCATATGGGATTGGCGCCACGCTCGTTTGCAGCGGGTCTTCGTTGTTTGTCTTCGTTTTTGCGTCCGAAGTTGTCGCGTTTTGTCGTGATTTATAATACGTGGAGGGTGTAATTCGTGTTGTAGTCATAGTTGAGAAGCCTTCGTTCAGAATCCAGCGTGTTTAAAGAGTATTACGAATGAAAGGATTGATGAACACTGCTTTGAGAAGTGTGGAGTCAATACTGTATCGGCTCGTAAAAAAACTAATTTTAGTGGTGCAATTGGAACTACCGAATCCCGTGTGATAGAGGAAGTGAACATTAAAACGATGCGGCTAAAGATAAGTATAGTGAACATGCGGGAGGTAGTTTTAAAGTGATATTTTTGTTACTTTCAAAATTGTTCATGCATAGAAAGTGACAATTGGAACGAGCGTCGCTTGCTTTCCACATCAAGGCTTGCATGAAAGCTTGTGTGCAGGTCCGAGTGGACAGACAGTGCTGCTGTTTCCACCGTAAATGGAGCAAATGCATTGTAAATAAATGTCTTTTTTATTTAAATTTTTTAATATATCACTATTATTTTAAGTTCAATTTTCTTATTGTAGTAATTGCGTAGGCGACCGATTAACACATTATCTATTACAAGTTTAGCAATTTGTCATCAGATTTTTGGTAATATTTTGGTCCATACATAGGTTATATTTTGGTACGTATATATGGTAAGATTTATTCATTTTACTATTTGGCACTTCTTTTATCAATAAATATAACATGCTATTAAATACGGGTCAATTCTTCTGATATTAATGAATCAAACGAATTGAAAGTCTGAAAATAATAATAAAATCTGTAAGATTCTAATATTATTTTGAGGCGGGGCTTACCGATTGGAAAATTAGTCCGGAATGTACTGCAAGTACTCAGTCATTCTGTAAAGGGTCTTTGGAAGGTCGGTAGAGCTAACACCTCCTAGAACCCGAAACTAAGATAGTTGCAGAATTGAAATATAATTGTAACTGTCTTTTTTTCACTATATCACTGCCAGACAGTGGGATCTAGAAAGGTTCCACACACATACGAAAAAAGTTCAAAAATAATATCAAATTGCAAGTATTGAGAAAGAAAGAAATAGGTAGTCTTGAGAAAGACTGACGTAAGTTAACTTCCAGGTAATTTTTAAAAGACACACTGACAAAACACAAACTTTGAAGCTATAGGCAGTCAAAGACCAGTCCACAAGCAACCGAAAATACGTCTGATCTGTCGGGCAGCTCAAGACGCACTGAGAAGCACTCACTCCGAACCATTTTTTGCTTGGTTGTTCGGGGGGAGTAAAGCAGCCTGTAGCCATCGTTCAAGCTACTAAGCCGAAACTTCTAAAGGCTTCTTATGAACAAATCCAGAAACAACTCGGTGTATTTTGGAAACGCTGGCTGGTTGAGTATTTGCCGGTGATTAGACGGCAAACGAAGTGGTTCAATGAGGCCCGTCTGATGAGAGAAGGAGATCTGGTTCTGATTGCAGATGAAGGTAAACGCAACGAGTGGACACGGGGCCGGTTGATAGAGCTGATTAAGGATAGCGAGGGTAGGATTCGACAAGCAGTTGTGCGAACATCAAGCGGTCTCTTACGTCGTCTTGCTGTTTCAGTGATTTTGACGGTATTATGAAAAAAAATCTTCAAAAATCTTCAAGGCACGTTTTACCCCAAATTGGCACACTTGGCTCATACGTGATACCAAAGCTCTTTTTTTCGTTTTTAAACAAAAAATGCAGTATTTTCGTCATGTTGCCTCTTTGTTATATATTGTGACCATGCGCTTTGAAGTACTGTTAGTGTAGAATAATATCACATAGGGGGAATTGCTAACAAAAATTGATTCAAAAACTGGCCCCTTTTACAACCTATGAAAGTGGTATAACTAGTATAACGGGGCATCGATCTGTCAATTTGAATTGTGACAAAAAAAACTCACACGCAGCACTTGTTCCTGTTAGAGCATCTTCAGCGGTCTATTTTTGTAACAACTTTATACCTACTAGATTTAACCAGCGAAACTTAAAAAGAACCTACTAATATAGACCAACTTTGCGTTCTCTGCACTGGTGTTGTATATTTTGTTGTTTTAAACCGCAGATACCCTGTGAATGATTCAATACCCCATGCTATTAGTTTCCCATGAGACTTGTTATAAAAAGCACTCAATATTCAACAAACGGAAATTCTATAAATTTAGAAAATCTATAATTAAGGGTGCTAAATTTTCATTTTTACCTACTACAAATTAAAAAAACAGGATTTACGCTTTGCTCTTTACCAGTCCACATAAGCACTGAGGAAGACTGTATGTCACAGTCGAAGTATATATTTGCGGACTGAATTTCAATATTTATTTCCAAAAAATTTAGTAGAGTATAACGGAAACCGATAACTATTTCTTTGATTGAGGAAATTCTATAGTTTTTACATACATTAAGGGATTACTTTGGCAAGCCACTTTATATCCACGAGACTTAATGGTTTTGATGGTTTAAGCCAAACGTCAGTGACATTTTTCAGGATGGATTAGTATAATCGAAAAATTTCTGCTGCAAGTAGGGCTTCGAAGGTAAGCGAAAAATATTTGATCGCGTAGATAATCGTCTTCCGTTTTTGTTTTATCAATCTCGTCAAATATTGCAGTTCTTTAAACTTGAGTTCGTTTTTGAGAATATTGTAACATGTCTGCATTTTAACGTTTTCAGTTCAGTATCTTCGGGGAACACTTTTTTGGCTTCTTGAGACTGATCGTTCTTGGTAGTCCCACTACAATTAAGGTGGTTAACGAAGGCTAGATAGCCAACGCATTTGGCTACCTAGTGGCTGATGGTTTCAAACCAAATAGTTGAACCAAGGCGTGCATCGTCTTCTTAGGAAAAACCACAAAAATCAATAGTGAATTGATGTGAAAAATCTTTGTTTTGTTTATCGCACATCACTCGCAAAACGCTTATATTGAAATAGCTAAAAATGTAATATTCAACTAGAATATGACATTTCACCCACCCGCAATTGGTGGTAGCGTGCAAGGATTTTAGAACGATTTATTTCAAATTTTAGATCAAAAAGTGACAAAAATAGATCGAACGTATACGAGTTTCCAAGTTTTTTCAGGAGTGACATTGTGCAGCTCGATTCAAACGATTATTTTATTCTCTAACCTAACATAACGCTCATCAGTGATAATTTATTTTTGTACAAGTCACTCGAAACGAGATGTCACCCCAGTTCAGACCTGGTACCTATAAAACAAAATTTGCAATAGTGGTACTTCAGTGAATTTTAGTTTGTTCCAAAAAAAATAGAACAAAACATCGATTTGCACCACCGCTGTAGATGCCCTTATACTTGTCTTTTGAAGTTGATCGTTCAAGGGCAGTGTTGCTCACAATATTTTTTTGAAAACTGCAAGAATATTGTTTGAGTTTTACAGTTTTTATTTCAACAAAAAGAAATGTTTCCAAACATAAGTACATCACTAATGTCGTTTTATATTTTGTGGATACAACTTTTCTGTACATGCAGTGTTCGCGAACCACTCTAGTAAAGCTTCTGTCAAATTTATCATGTGTTCAGTTTTTAACGAAAAATGGAGTTTTTTGAACTGAAAGTGAACGGCGGTGGTTGTTCCTAACAGTAGAAGATGAATAACCACCTTTAAAAGCGATGAATCAGCCGAACGAGAATCAAAACAAATCATTGTTGACAATATCCGACTGGCAGTATTGGTGGTTTTCTTCTTTGTGCGGGTGTACTCAGATGCGGGAAACGTGAACAAAATGAGCTATACTAAAATTTAAAACAAACCAGTTCTTGTACAAAATGTGCAATAGTGTGAGCTATACGCAAAAAAGTAAAACGATATACTTAAGTACTTAGCATTTTGTGGAATTCATCAATATAACCCAATAAACCGGTGCACCCGATGCAAAATCTTTGAGAGTTCCTAAGCTAATTTTACAGTAATATGTCTGGTGATCAGGCGGAATAATTTCTGATTTTGCAAGATTTGTTTCGACTTAGACGTTCGTAAATTATCTCTTAACTCCACACACATTTATACAGTAGTTCTATAAGCTATGAAGCACCCAATTAGGATACATTACTTCAGCTTAACCTCTTAAACGTTTACAAGTAGTTTATAATCCTGATACAGTAAACGTCATCTGCTACAAAAGACAGTCATCATTATTGGTTTTGAGCTATCGGTTAAGTATGAGTTATTCTGTGAATCTGGTGGCACTGCTTGCAAGTTGAATAATATTCCAGTAGTGCTTGAAGGCATCAATCATTTGAGGGGTGCGAAAATTGATTTTTTTTTTCAGCTTTTCAATGAAATAATTTTGCTAAAAAATGTTTCCATAGATTGATTGAATAATCATCAAAATCCTGCCGAAAAAGAATACTGATTTTAGATTTTTGTACCGCTTGTGGTATGATGTTGAAATAATATAGAGGGTTATGTTTTCGGAAACTCTAGTACCATCGAAGGATATATATTTTTGTAAATTGAGCTTTTATTCGAAAACCAAAATTCTAATTCTCCAATAAATTTATTTTGATAAGTAAATTTAGTGAGCACAGATAATGTTAGGAGATTAAAATCTAAGATGTATTTAATGCATGAATATGTTCACGCTTCTGTTGTTGTTTCTGCGGCTGACGCGTGAAATTCATTAAGTTCGAAAAGGTCTACATCCGTGTTATGTGTGAACATCGCTGTATCATTCAAAACCTTTAAAACATACTGGGCTTAAAGTATTCTTTACTTTATTCAGTGTGGTTTACTGTTTTCTACCACATGTTAACCCAAAAATGGTTGTTTCGACAGGTTTTTGTTTCATTTTTCAAAAAGATGCAAATGTTCCTTCCATTTAGTCATGGTTATCCCGAAAATGTAACTCCAAGTTGCTATAAGTACCTACATACCATCATTTCGTATATAAGTACATACTATACCGCACTCGTAATAAAACTAAAAGGCTTTTGGCTTTTTATCCAACAGAAGCAGTCAGGTCTGGTGACTGTTCTGTATGAACAGTATGAACAAGTGTATGAACAGTATATACTAGCCTTATCATCAACTGCTCGACTTTGGGTTCTTCCTTAAATTTTCACTAAATGTTGTAAAAACTTAGAAAAGTAAAAATGCTGTTGCATCGTTGTATAGCCCCTCGGTAATATTAATGCTGGTATAAAAAATTTGACATTTCGATGCCCCACTATACCACAGAGAAAAGTTCAGCTGGACCCAATTATTTTCATCCAGTTCCCCCTATGTGATAATATCACAAGTTATCAAATAAATCCATCATGTCTAGCATAAGTAATTAAACTTTTTGTAATTTGAACGTTTTTCAACCTTAATGAAAACATTTCAAATTTTGCAAACTTCCTGCCTTGAATAGATAAACCAACGCTGAAACTTTCAGCCAAATCGGAGAACATCAAAACAACATGCGGTTGCGCCTCTCGCCAACTGGCTCTTGAATTGTTAGCAGCAAAGTTTGTGTATACCGTAAAACGGGGTACCATTGATCATTTTTTTCACTTTTTCGTGAGTATTTAGATATTTTACAACTGAAATTACAAATTTCATGTTTTTAGAACCAGTACTGGCATCCTTAGAACTTGAGAAGTTAATTTTTGAGGCCCTACGAAGATCATGAACATTAAAAACATTTTTTATCACCGTTGTTCATTTGGTTTGATCAGTTTCAATTTTGAATAGTTTTGAACCCTTTTTGACCAAAAAATATTAGATAATGCTTTGCTAACATGTTTAGAGACGCTTCCCGGATTGACATCACGTTCTCCTTGGCGGCTCTCACTGCGGAGGATAGTTCTGTCCTTGCACCTAGCCGCGGTATGTGCTGCGAGGCATTTTTAAGTCATATGTAATTCTACCTTTCGATGATGAAAAACGTAAACGTTGGTCGCGAAAGTTGTCAGAAGTATATTGTAAGTCAGCAATCGTTGAAAAATGTTTGTGTTCAGAAAACGTATGTTGATCATATAAGCAAGGCCTTTCCAACAACGGAAGTATCAATAGACCAACTCTAGCCTCTTACATTCTATGTTCTAGCCATCCTGGCGTAGGCGTAGGCGTAGGCCAGAATGTTGTCTTGGCTAGAGCGTAAAACTGGACTTTCTCAACAAATATAAATTAATTAACTGTAAATGTAATAGATTTGACCAAAATTTTTTTCTGGTTGTTTGAGAAAATTGAATAACGAATTTGGAAAACATGTCAATGAATACGAAATGTGCGATATTCGACTAGTATAAAGTGCTTTTTCGGCACATACTGAGAGTTAGAAATATAACGGTCAAATTAATTTCAAAATATTGTTCAGACCTCGAATGTCAAAACACTAAGATGTTATACTCAAATTTAGCAAAAGTAATCACGGAGCAGTTTTATTTCAACTATTCATGAGAAGAGTAATACTGATCAATGTTACCCCGCTGATACTCCGTTTTACGGTAATAATAAACAGTAGGTCATATTCTGAACCGGAATGAAACACCAAGACTTTGCGTTGTGTTGTGTGAACCCCAAAAGCAATAAAAAATTGTTCAAAAGCACAACTGTTTTGGGTATACTAACACAACTTTTTTCCTGCACGACGAAAATTACCCAAACTTCGAACTTTCTGTCTTCAGAGTGTATTGTTTACATGCTGTGAATTTAGCAGTTGTGTGTTTTGTTGCCGTCAGTTTGAAACCTTAACGAATAAAAGGGCGAGAAAAAATTTTGTATACACATATGGCAAATTCGGAGCTTTCCCATCGTGCGTTGTGGAAAATGTTTCACATGCGCAATTCGACCGTACCAAGAGTTCTAAAAAGGATCAATGACAAGTTAACGTTGGATCACAAGAGTGGAGCGGAAAGAAAACCGAGACCAACATGCAGGAAAAGGCAGAAAGTGTATTTCAAAAAAAATTTACCTACCATCCCAACATGTCAATACGTGATGCGGCTAAAACAGCTTGGAGTTTCTAAATTATACGTCCAGAAGGTCGAGGTAAAAAGTGAATTACATACAAATTCAAAAGTTCTCAAATCGTAATCAACGCCAGCAAACAACTGCCCAACCCGTGCCAGACAGCTCTACACGAAGATCAGTTGTTGTGTAAAGAACGATGCAACGTATGTCAAAGCTTACTTCGAACAACACAAGGACAAGAGTTTTTCACTTACCTTCCCTTACCAATCAGACGAGAGCCGTGGTGGCTCGTGCTGCATCAAGAAGTTGTCGCCATGTTGCTCGATTTCGGGCTGTGTTTCGTCAGTTCCTCAGGCGTCTCATCACCCGCAAGTCTCCTTCGATCTGGTCGAGCCATCGTGCACGCTGCGCCCCTCTATTTCTGGTGCCGGCAAGTTGCTGAAGAGAAGTGATTTCGCAGGGTTGTCGTCCAACATCCTTACGACGTGACCAGCCCAACGCAACCTATTGACTGTCGCCAGGTATGCAATGGGATTCTCTCCAAGTAGCGCATGCAGCTCGTGGTTCCGTCGTTCGTCTGTACTCCCCCGTAGATAGTCCGTAGCCCCTACCGTTCTAAAACTGCAAGGGCGTTGAGGTCCTCTGCGAGAAGCGATGTTGTCTCGATTCCGTAGAGGACTACCGGTCTTTTCAGGGTTTTGTACAGCGTCAACGTCGTGCGTCGTCGAACTCGACTCAATCGAAGTGTCTTCTGGAGTGAAAAGTAGGCATGATTTCCACCCTGGATGCGTCTCTGGATCAATTTGCTGGTGTTATTGTCGACGGTCACCAGTGATCCCAAATACACGAAACCATCGACCACCTCAAGCTCTTCGCCGTCTACAGAGACTTGAGTTGGGAGGCTGGTGTCGTTCTCCTTGGAGCCTCTTGCCCGCATGTATTTCGTTTTCGACGCATTTATTCGCCGTCCCTTTCGTCCGGTTTTGGCTTTCAGTCGGGCGTAAGTTCCCTCTGCCGTCGCAAAGTTACGTGTTATGATGTCAAAGACCGTATGAAAATCCTGCCCCTCGTGTCGATGCCCGCTCTCCGGATCACACCCTCAAGGGCGATGTTAAACAGCAAACAGGAAAGTCCACCACCTTGTCTTAACCCTATGCGCGATTCAAGGGGGCTCGAGGGTATCCCTGAAATACGCAAAATTTTTTTTTGCTTCGATATAACGTAACTCGATACAACGTAACGAAAATTAAAATAAAGTTGCCTTATATCGAGGTATGACTGTATCAAAATTCACCCAATAAACTATGAAGCTCGTCTGAAGTAAATAAAAAGTTTAAATTTTGTTTATCAATGCTTTTTATTTACAACTGAATATTAAATTAACGTCGATTGTTTTTATTAAAAAAAAAAACAATCGTAAAACATTGTCTGATCAATTTGTTTGCTGTTAAAACGGAGAAATAAGTTATATTTTTTATGAAAATTCAATTGTTGTCCACATTTCAAACTTTCACAAAAAGTTTTTGTGAAAGTTTGAAATGTGGACAACAATTGAATTTTTTAAAAAATATGACATATTTCTCCGTTTTAACAGCAAACAAATTGATCAGACAATGTTTTACGATTGTTTTTTACAGTCATACCTCGATGAAAGATGAAAATTTCAAGTAAAAAAATAAAAATTATTTTCAAGCTAGAAATTACGTCTGAATTTTATTTTATATTTTATTTAAACAAAATAGCTTTGATAACGGGTGTCACCAGCTCATAAAAATCATTACAAAAATAAATTTACACTAGTAAAACACATCCTCCTGCTAGAAGTCATCACATTTCACTACCTGGAAACGGAAGTTATGATTTCTACTTTTGATAAGCTTATTATTGCGAAGCACGAAAAGGACTTTCATTCCAATCCTGTTACGGAATCATCTGGCAGCGTAAAACAACGGCCATAAACTGCTTCCGAGCTGCTAATCAAGATTTATGAAGCCACTTCCGAATAGCACGAAAGGATGATCACGCTCTCTTGAAACGCGTCTCAGTGAGATAAAATAAAATAAATTTATGTCAGAAACGAAAGCAATACCGAAATAGGATTTCAAACAGTTGGAGCTGCTACTCGAGTCGAACAACTTTTCGTTGAACATTGATAATTACACCACGCGCTGCTGGTATCCTTCTGCTGCCGTTGAGTTTCATTTTCGTCCTTGCGCATTGGAAAAAGTAAGCAATCCGCCCCAGTCAAAATCACTCTGTTTGAAGCGTTTCGATGTTCGTTATCTGCCAACCCCCCATGCTCCACGTACGCTGCCTGGCATGCCCACCGGAAAAAGATGATTTATAACCCACTTGTGAGGAAGATTTTTCCTCTTCCTTGGTAAACACCACGCACCACATTGCGGTGCCTTTGGTAAAAGGATTATCCAAGCGAGATTAATTTACGAGTTATACGACACGCGTTCACGTACGAGCGCCGCGTCTGAACTGCGAAACTGTGCTCGGAATACCTGATCATGCGCCATTTTCCGGAACGCTGGGAAAAGTAGCAAAAAATGTTTTATGTTGAACTTAAGCAGAAAGTATTCGGATAATTCGGATTTAAGTAGAAAGAATGCATTCCTTTGAGGTTTCATGCTAGTTTTGAAAACGTTAGTGCAATGAGCGGTCTTCGAAATGGTCTCTCAACAGATTACCACGTTCACAGGAGGATAAATGCTTCATTCCAGTTAAATTAAATACCAAAGCAAATAAAATCAAAATGAGTAATTCAACAAATCTTCTCCTGTACTAAACGGCATTCATCACTTATTCATTCATTAGAAGCTACCAGCAATACTTCAGAGGTACAGCACTTGACTCAGTTTATCATCATGGGGCAAAGTATCCTGTATCATTGGCTTGCCGGGAACAACCTCTGTTTGCTCTAGCCAGGGGGCAGAGTCAGAACTCAGTAGAATTACATCCACTCTCTCTTCTGCGTACATTTTCTACACTTTCTAGGTGCAGAAAATACCATCTGCTTAATGGTCCAATTCGTTTCATAAAAGGGGTTGAATTTTGCCATTTGCTCCAAATATGCAGCACTGCGTCTGCTGGTCACTGTCATCGCTGCCGGCTTTCCTGGGCAAGATATGAAAGTGCATAGAATGTCCAATTTTCTGCTCGCTTTGATCTTCACAAAAGCGTCTGTCCGCCATTAGGAGGAGTCGGTCACTTACTGCATTTTAGATAGGAACTCCAGGAACGAAGCTTTTTACTTTCGTTCGTCCGGTCCGTTCGCAGCTTCAAAGTGGCACCGGGCATCGCTTGGGAGTAACCGGTAAAGGGTACAAACTTACATAGCTATTGTTGGTCAGTCAGAAGTGTGGAGAAGGTAATTGTGTACTGTAGCGGACGCCCACAATGCACCAGATAGAAGTATGGTGCTTTTGTGTAGGGCTTTTTTTAAATTTTAAACTTTTGTCGTTTGGAAATCGGTCACTAATTTTGATATTTTTCTAGCCTGGTACACTCATAGGAAGTTTTGATTCGGAAACATTCTCCAGCGGCTAGTTTTCCTTCATACTGAAGTGATATTAACATATATTTGCTTCTCACTGCGTTTTGCAGGAAGTGCAGCTAAGCAAAGAATGTTCGTAACGAGTAAGTACTAATAAAAACTAATGGGGTACATGGGTTCACAGCTGAAGCCCTCTGCATAAAATCTGCAACATTTCCCAGTTACAAGAAATAAATCCTAATAATAATAATATATTAGGTTTTGTGCTATGCAATCGTTTTAGGATCAACATAAATTTGAGAGGACATTCCAAAAGATAAACAGTATTCAAATTTGGTACATTTCTAACATTTCTGACATTTTGATAGTTTTGAGATTTTTAACATTTCCTAGATAAGCAATTACCTAGGAAATATCCCAATTTTATTTCATTTTTTGAACACTACGTTTTCAAATATTATTTTTGATAAAACTGAAATTTTGCATTTTAAGGGCTAAAGATGACATTTTCGACATATTTGACATTTTTTGAAATTTTTGACATTTTTGACATTTTAAAAACTTTTGACATTTTTGATATCTTTGCCGTTTGGGACATTTTTACAATATTAACGTGTTTGATATTTGCGCGTGATTGGATATCAATGATATTTTTATTATTTATGACACTTGCATAATGTTCACATTCTTGCTTTCAACATTTTTATTGGACATTTTCGACATTTAGAATTTTTCATCATGTTACATTTTTGAATATATTTCCAGTGTTGAAATATTGTGAGCCCTTCTGGCAACTCGTTTCCAGGCGCTAATCATTGAACCTTAGTAGCGATCGGACACACGATTATTCCGCAATAAGTTTCGTATTAGTAAAAACCTTATAGTAGAATGTAAAGTTTAAATATAGGGTAGAATAAAGTGGCTGATAGGTAAAATGTGGGTAATGACCCCATAATTCCACCTGACCCAAAAATTCGCCCACCCACTAATCAACTAATTGTTCTCGGGGTTTGTTATTGAATTATGCCAAATAATAATTGATTTTCAATCTCAGCTATTTCTTTTTTATATTTAAACACGGTTCTAAGAGTCGACATTATATTACGAAGTTGAAGCGAATTTCCCATCTCAGCTGCGTGGAAAATTCCCGTAAGTTTGTTTTTGGCGATTCCGTCATTCAACGTGAGCCAACCAATTGATATGATTCTGGGGGCATGATATTTCTACTCATTCTTTCCCAGTACTGCACGTATCCAGCTAAACGAAAATTTACCTCCTAAAGTCGAGTGTTTTTGGATGGATCATCATTGGCTCCGATAGCTCAGCTGATTTTCTACCAGATATACAACAGTTCAACAGTTTGCAGCATTGTATCAGTGTCGGAAACTGTTACAAGCGTCACGCGGTAACAATGAAGATTGATTGTGTAGTTTCCAAAATCGTAGCACTTTATTCGTTGCGAAGTTTAATGTGCTTTAATTTCCTACGGATACAAGTTTTCTTTAGATGTAGAATGTGTAGTTTGATAAATTTGTGCTTACGTTTAGTTTTAACCTCAATCTTCTTATATAATTCGCTATCTGCGCTTGCCCCTATTTTAGCCTGGATTAGTTTTAGTAATTTTAATTAGGTTTAAGTTTTAAGTAATATATAATTAGGCCTTTTACCTCAAGTTTCAAATTCACTAGCAATTTTTACCACCACCCAATATAAATTAAATTATGTTTAACTAGTTTTAATTCCAAAGTTTAGCTCCAACAAATTAAATATACCACGTTTTCAACTTTATACCAACTAACTTTTTCGCCAAATCACTCCGCTGACGTATCTGACGTCCGCTGTCTAATTTGTCGCTCTCACCACAGTATATTGCCACCGGGAGATATAGGGGTAAGTGGGGTAAGACCGCCCCCTTAAGCAATTCCTGTTTATAGAAAAAAAAAGTTGCGGCTGCAATTTCATTTTTTCTTCGCTAAGAGGTTCTTCTATTCAATACCCGCATTTAAAAAATAAGAACTGAAATATTTTTGTTTATTTTCCAGCTTTTTTTTAATTTTTAAAAATTCATTGAACATGTGCAGATCTTTTCATGCGGGGTAAGCCCGCCCACCAGCGGGGTAAGATCGCCCACCATTTTTTGAGGATAAACAATATTTTTAGGGCCGAAACGGTTGATTTTATCGGTATAGTGTCTCTGACAAAGTTGTAGATGGTATTTTTTTTTTCTTTTTAAATAAAATATACACTGTGAAAAATCTGAAAAAAAAAATTTTCTAAGTTTCAACTTATTTTGTTTTCTGATTATTCAAGTTCAGATCAATGTTTAGGTAACTTTTTTGGTTTGGTTTTCAAAATAAATAGATTTTTCAGAATTGGGGGTTTTCAAGATATTGAATTCATAATATACCTATCTTTAAGCTAAAAATTAAAACTCATCAAACCTGTCTGTATGATTCTTTTGAAGACTTATTATGTATAGAAAAATACTAATAATTATTATTTCGTTTATTTATATTTTCAATTTTCTGTTTTTTTTTTTTTTTTTTGAAGAACAAAATTATCAACGACTCTATACACCAAACAAACCGTCCAAAAAAAAAAATTCTTCACAAAAATTTAGCTATTAATATTTCTATTACTCCATGATCCAACAACCATAAAATTTTAGCTTACCTTTTGTAGATTTTACAGGCAAAAACATGTTTTTTCGAATAAATTTGAAAAAAAAAATATTTTTAATTCTGTTTTTATATCTTTTCTTTAAATTTTTTTAGAGTGTGTATTTTTTTCGGAAGTAAAAAACTACTATTTTCAATTCTGCCGGAGACGTCATACCAATCAAACAAACCGTCATGGCTCTAAAATTATTTTGGGTCATTACCACCATTTTCACACATGTTTACTTTTTTCAAAAATAAGTCTTGTTAAAATATATTACTAGAAAAGCTTCAACCAAATCGAAAATGGTCGATTAACATCGATGTCTTATGTGGCTTGAAGTTGATTTACTGATCCTGTAAATATTCCTTTTGTAGTGTCGAGGCATTTGGGTCTTGAAGTAAAACAACAAGCAGTTGGATACGTGGCGGTTTTACCCCTTGTATAGTGGGCGACTTTACCCCCAGTGGAACATTTTCATTTTTGACCGAAAAAGTAGTCAAAATTACAAGATTATTCCCGAAAGAAGATAGATTCAGGCAAGCGATTAAACGTATATTCACGAACAAAACAATAGATTTTTAGACTGAAAAACCTTAAGTCCCGTTACCGCAAAACAATAGCGCATTGACTGGTTGCCAGCTGAATGGTTGTTTTTGATTATTCCTGCGACCGTTCGCGCACTATCAAAACAGAAAAACGTGCAAAATGTTATGTAATTATACTGTGATAGACACGTTAAAGAATTTTTTCAATTATTTTATAACTTGGTAGTAAAACTACAGTGGGCGGTCTTACCCCGCAAGGCGGTCTTACCCTGTTTACCCCTACTGCCGTTCTTCTCACACTTAGGGCGCGCTAGTTACGACACCGAGGGGTGCACATTTGACATCCCGTCCAGCGCCGATAAAGTTTGTCCCTCTGTCGCTATAAAATACTGCTGGTGTGCCACGTCGTACAATGAAATTACGAATGACCATTATGCAAGAGCTTGTCGATAAAAAGCTAGCTAGTTCTAGGTAAACTGCGCGGATAGTGAGACAGGTCAGAAGAACCCCCCATCGTTTTTCAACTCTTCTCCCTATCGACACTTCCATTGGACCAAAATAGTCGATACCGGTGTGCGTGAAAGGACGAACAAATGCGGCTAATCTACATGGCGGAAGATCAGCCATCGCAGGAGGCCTCGGACGAGCTTCTCGCAACTTACAGCGTTGGCATTCTGATCTGATCCTAGCATACACTCTACGCAGCCGGCCAATGCAAAATTTTTGACGAACCTCATTAATCACCGTCTCGTGGTTCTGATGGTGGAACCTCTGGTGATAACTGTCTACGAGTAGATGTGTCGTTGGGTGGTCGCGTGGGAGGATGATGGGGTTAGCAGTGTCTGCTGATAGGAATTTGCATGCAACCGTTCTACCGTGCATGCGCAACAATTTTTTGTTGTCAACGTAAGCGTTGAGCTTGTAGAGTGGACTTCGCTTGGGCAGTGTTTTATGTTTACCATCACTTTGGAGAATTAGCAGTTCTGCTCGGTATTTCTCCTGCTGCGCTACCCGGAAATGAAATTCTTCTGCGTGCAGAATTTCTTCGCTTGTGAGACTCCCATCAATTTGTTCGAATTTCTTAGGGCGAACGTTGTTCAGGAACCGGAAGACGTATGCGGTTGTGCGAATCATGAAAAGCCTGTCACTGGTATAACCTGGCCTGTTGTCTCAATATGAGTGTTGATACTGGCACGTATTTCCTCCACAGGCTCTGCTATTTTGCGTGGTATTATCGGCCACATCTCTTCAGGCTGTCAAAGAAACTCGGGTCCTTTGAACCACCTGCTGTCACTTGTCAACGATGGATTGTACCATTTTGTGCCTTCGTCTGCTACGTTCCATTTCGTTGGAACCCATCTCCACTCGGAAACACTTGCCAGATCCAAGATATCACTGACCCTTGTGGCCACATAGGCGCTGTACTTGCGGTGATCTGCGCGTATCCACGAAAGCACATTTCTGGAGTCTGACCACAAAATGCGCTGGGTAACCTTGATGGATAGTCCCTGAGAGACCAAAACAGATAGCCTTGCTCCAATACGCGCCGCTTCAAGTTCCAACCTAGGAATGGTGACATACTTGAGAGGGGCTACGCGGCTCTTCGCGGCAACCAGTGAACATTCAATTATTCCATTTTCCACAAAGCGAAGATATACTATAGCCGCCATACCTTTTTCACTGGCATCGACGAAAGTATGCAGTTGTATCTCCGTCTGACGTTCGGCTGACGTTTTCATTCTGTAACACCGTGGGATCCTCAGGTTTTCGATTTCCGGAAAGTATTTCAACCATGTTTGCCATCTTTCGAAACACTGTTGATCAACGTTATCATCCCAATCTACGCCGGTCCTCCAGATGTCCTGCATCAGTACTTTGAGATGCATAAGGTAGTGTGCAATAAGGCCCAGTGGATCATATAGACTCATCATGATGCGAAGCACTTCTCGCTTTGTTGGACAGCGAGCACCTTCGAGCAAGTCTCTCCGAACCTATCCCATGTCATCTTATACGTGAAGCAGTCACTTTTGGTACACCACCACATACCGAGCTCCTTTTCGGTTGCGAGCCTGGACACTAAGTCAAGGCTTTTCTCCTCGCTGGAATTATTGCGAAGCGCCGACAACACGGTCATAGAGTTGGACATCCAATTTCGAATTTCAAATCCGCCTTGATGATGTACTTTCCATACCGATTTTGCAAGCTGGATTGCTTCCTGTTCGGTTTCTGTGCTGCATAGCATGTCGTCGACGTACGTGCACTGTTTAATTGCCTTTGTAGCTGCTGGATACTGCTCGCTAAAACGTTCCGCGTTTAGGTTTTTTACAAACTGCGCACTCGCCGGTGAGCAACCCCCGAACGTCATTACCTGCATCACGTAAATATTTGGTTCACCTTCTTTGTTGTTTCGCCAGAAAAAACGCTGACTATGCTGATCTTCGCTGCGGATGCCGACTTGGTGAAACATCTCGCGAATATCACCACACACTGCGAAACGGAACTCACGAAATTTGTAAAGGACGGTCACCAACGGAGTAAGAAGGTCAGGTCCGGCTAAAAGACAGGAATTTAGTGAAACTCCATTTGTGGAAGCAGCCGCATCCCACACCAGTCTTATTTTCCCGGGCTTATTGGGATTGGTAACAGGGAAGACTAGTAAGTAACACACGCGTTTGTGTGCCTCCGCTGGTTCCTCGTCAGATAGCTCCCGAACATAGCCCTTTAGAATGTAGCTAGCCAACATGGCTTTCAGTACCTGCGCCAGCTCTGGGTCTTTCTCCATGCGCCGTTCAAGATTTTCGAATCTTTTCAGAGCTACGGACTTGTTATCTGACATTCGCACGTCGTCATATCGCCACAACAACCCGGTTTTAAGTTTCCCGTTAGTAAAACGCGTTAAATCGTTCAAGAGCTTCATAGCTCGTTCATCGTCGTACGAGCGGATCTGCTTAGTCGACGATGTAATTCCCAAACAATCAAAAGAGAAAAAATCCCTCACCTCGCGTTCTAAATTTTCATCGGCAGCCTCGTTGAGTTCATGCTCACAGATACAAACATGACACGTATAGTGGACCATACTCATGGATTGTTCTGATGCCGAACCACCGTAAATTGTCCACCCAAGGTTCGTTTTTATTGCAATGGGATTTCCAGCCTTTCCCTCACGGCTTTTTCTTACTAGCGTCGCGTTCGCGTGTTGCACTCCGATCAAAAGGCGTGGTCGGACATTTTGATACGGTTTTACAGAGACACCCTTTAGGTAAGGATTTTCCATTTGAAGCTTTTCTACATCTAAAGTTTGAAATGGTAACTGCAGCTCTTTAACCGTACGAACATCTTTAAGATGAAAGCGCCTTCCATTTAACCCAGAAACGTCGAGATTCACACTACGAGAGTTATCTTCTGAGCGATGTGTTCCTCCGGTCCACTTGAGACACAAGGGACGAGGCTCCCCAGTGAGATTAAGCTCATCGGCCAAATCTTGGTCCATAAGCGTCAGCGACGACCCATCATCCAAGAAGGCACAGCAATGCATTGCCGTTCCGTTACCATAAACTACAACAGGAATATAACGGAATAAAGTAGCGCTTGATGTTGACTGATGGGTATTGCATGGCTGTTCCTCGCGCGATGGACCTGCGATACCTATTGCTGATGCCGCGCTTAAATCTTTATGCAGCAATGCATGATGCTTAAATGTGCAGCCGTTTACTCCGCAATCTTTTGATTCGCATCCTTTTTTGTGTTGCTTTAGACATTTGCGACACACCCTAGCTTCACGTATCGCCGCCCACCGACCGTCGTAAGAAAGTTCATTGAAGCGCTTGCATTTCGCGAGAGACACACAACCTACAAACAGTGCATGTAACCAGGTACGATTTTTTAACCCCCATATGCTTGGGCACATTACTACTTAACGCATGTACGTCTTTTTCTTCCTTCCTTAAACACTGCTGTTCAGCGTGTGTGTTCACGAGGGCCTTCGGCTTCTTTCGTAACTCCTGGCTCTGAATGGGCTCCTGGTTCTTACACGGCTCCGAAACTAAACAAGCATCTTCGGCAATAGCATAGATCCACTCACTAAAAGTCGCCAGATTGACTTTTCGTAAGCACCTTGTGTGTCTCGCCCACTCAAGCTTCATTGCAGCGGGAAGTTTTCCAATCACGTCGCTCAGCAGCGAAACATCTCGCATATATTCCTTCCGTCCACATGCCTCAATTATAGCTACAAGGTTCTGTACAGCGATGACACCCCGTTAAGTATACAGACGCGAGGCATACGGACGCGAGGCATAGTACGCTAGGCATAATGGATGGCAGGCATACGGACACGAGGCATATGGACGCGAGGCCGAATGGACGCGAGGCCGAATGGACGCGAGGCCGAATGGACGCGAGGCCGAATGGACGCGAGGCCGAATGGACGCGAGGCCGAATGGACGCGAGGCCGAATGGACGCGAGGCCGAATGTACGCGAGGCCGAATGGACGCGAGGCCGAACGGATGCGAGGCCGAATGGACGCGAAGCCGAATGGACGCGAGGCCGAATGGACGCGAGGCCGAACGGACGCGAGGCCGAATAAACGCTAGGCCGAAAGGACACAAGGCCAAGGGGAAGTGATATGGAATGTGTTATTATCGTCATCATCAACACAGCATTCGATAACATGTATTTCGCTTCAAAGTGTCATTTGAAAAGCAATACACTCGCGGCCTTCGGCCGACTCGCTGTCCGAGCGAATGCTGTCCTTACTCGCTACCGCTCGTTCGGACTTAACTAAGGGAAGAAAACTCTGTTTGAGTAGACCTAGCAAACCAGTAGATCAGTCGTTCGGGTGCGAGAGGCCGCCGCTTCCGACGGCGGGTCGGCGGCCGGCTCGGACTGCGGAAACCACGGCGGCTTAGTGCCGCCTCGTTTCCTTGCCCTCGATTATGCGTCTTCGCCGCATGATTTCAAGAAAGGTATTATACCCAACTTAAACTCTTTAGGAATATAATAACACCTGAACTACATAATTGGATCTCATGCGATCGTACAACATCGCATTCGGCCTCGCGTCCATTCGGCCTCGCGTCCATTCGGCCTCGCGTCCATTCGGCCTCGCGTCCATTCGGCCTCGCGTCCAATCGGCCTCGCGTCCGTTATGCCTTGTGGCAGTATGCCTCGTATCCATTATGCCTCGCATCCATTATGCCTCGCGTCTGTATGCCTAGCATACTATGCCTAACATCCATATGCCTAGCGTCCATTGGCCTCGTGTCCCGTCCCCCTGTACAGCCAAAGCGAAATCGATCACTTTATTCATCGAATCAGTTCTAAGTGAAGGCATGGCTAACACTTTATCTTTCAGCGATTGAATAATGAATTGTGGTTGTCCGAATCGCAATTTAAGCGCATCTATTGCTCTACGCACTGTTAATGGGTGAAGCAAAAAACTTCGCACGGTGGCGAGCGCGTCTCCTTTCAAACAGTTTCTCAAACGAATCATTTTCTCGTCGTCCGAGAAACCGCACATGCGAGTAGTGCGTTCGAACGTGGAGAAAAACATTGGCCACTCCACTGCACAGTGGGGCGACTCCATACAAAGGCTGGCCAAGCAAAGAAATGGTCGATAAATGCGACAAAAACTTGGTATTTACATAATTTTGGGGCGCTGAACACGAATTTGGCATCCATTTTTTTATTTGGGGCCGTCCATAAAGCCCGAAATTCAATTTTTATTATTTTTTGGCACTTTTTTTCTTTTTTATAGAATTATATGATCTTTGACCACAAGTAGTGCCACCGGGCGTCCTTCCCATTGAAAAAAAAAAACATAATTTATGGACGACCCCTCGAACTAAACGAATTTTGCCTAAATATATATATATTTTTTTAATAAACTAAAACAACATAAGTAATACAAACTAACTACAAATTGAAAAAATCATCATCAGCATCATCATCTTCTGCTGTGATCGCTTAAATCTCGTATTGAATTGTTTCCAGAAATTTTGAAGTTCATTATACTTATCAGCAGGAAAAATGTGTTTCGCTGCAATTTTTATTTCTTCTAGTAATTTTCGATGTTTCATTGTTTCATATATATATGTTATCTTCCTAATCCGGTTTCTATGGTTGAAAGAGGACATTTAAATACATGTATAAAACCATGAAATGACAACTTACTAGACATTAAATTAGGGGATGCCGCTGAAGTTAAAGGCTCCATAATAAAATTCAACGAATTTATGAATTTGAAAACCAAGACACTGGAATGACACGTTCAAAATGAATACGGATGCGGAGGGCGAGGGTTCTTTGTTTTTTTTTTCTCTTGAAGCAAAATGTGTGCTTTACTGTTGTATGATCATAAATTGAAAAGGGCTGAATGTTTTTAAAATTGTTTTAAATTTGCAGAAAGTGATAAAGTTTGACATAATTAAAATTTCATAAAATTTGTTTACTGTTTTCTTGTTTTACTCTTATTTTATAACTTTTCATTTATAAGTTTTGTCATTTTCACCCAAATTTATATTTTATCCTTACGGATTGAGTACGATAACATAAATCTTCATTAACGGGGTATCATGGTTATGATTGAAATTAATCCTGGATGAAATTTCAACTTCAAAAATAAAAATTAAAAAATCTGCTATCACTTATTTTACTAAAGTGACAATTTGCGCAGTTTTGCGCAGCAGCGGACAGTATGCATTTGAAAGCTTACGTTTTTACCTAAATTTTGAATGTGGTCACAACCGTGGCAAACTGTGGCAACTAAACTTTTAAGCTACTCTTCAACAAAAAATCACGTTTTTTGAAATTTTTTTTAGTGTCAGGCCTACTATGACCAAATTTCACAATATCTAATAAAAGTGGTTTGTTTTGCACAATATTTACAACAACTTTTCCTTTGACGTCAAAAAAATCCAAGCTATCATTGAAGCTACAGAGCGTTTCAAAGTAATGCACTTTTTTAAAAAAAAAATGTCAAAAAACGTCAGTTCGCCAAGCTTTGAAAAGTCATAAAAAATTCAGATTTCATGATATTGCGCCCAAATTTTGGATTTAGGCACTTGAATGTTATAGCAATAAAGGAAAAATATTATGAAACTGCTAACGAAAATATTTTTTTTTTGGCTGATGGCCAGCGATTCCCCACTGTGCTCTGGGCGACCGGTAAACACGGGTAAATCCTTTGCGATGATTTGGCGAGCAGCAAGTTGGTTTCGAGTCAGGCTGCAGGTTTCTGGCGGCTGGTTACTAGCACCTTTCATTCTTGGTGTGGACCTATTTTTCGGGATCAAATTGTTCAAAAATTGTGTTGGTACATTTATTTCATCGTCCTCAGTAGAATCATCGTAGCCGTCGCTCAGTTCCAGCTTGTCAGTGTCTTCATCGCTGTTATTCTCCGTCAGGCTCTTTTCATCCTTTTGTTCACGGATATCGCTCAGCCACTCTTCGACTTTGGAGTGATCGTCCAGCTCATCAGCTTTTACTTCTTTGTCTTCATCATCAAGATGCGCCAACTCCTCAAGTATACTAAATTGTTTTTTGATCAGTTTTTTCTTTTGATCCAACAGTGTTCGCTCAGCCTCGAGTTTACGTAACTGCGTTTCCAGATATGCGCGGGATGAATTTATCGATGCGGCCGAAGTTATTGATTTCGCCTTTTGAGACCGAAACGATTGGCAAGATTTCTGTTCTTCTATCGGTTCCGACGACGGATTTACTTTACTGGAAACTTTTGAACTTGGTTTGTTATCCTTTCTGGCGTTAGTGGACTTTGATTTTCGCTTTTTCTTCTTCGCCCTCTCTTCGCATTTTACGCAACATCACGGCTCGTTTTCATTGTCTTGATCGACACCCACGCAACTATAATGATGCCATTCATCACAGACATCGCATTGCACCATGCGGCTATTATCTTTCGATTTGCACGTTCGACAATTGTAAAACAATTTTTTGGGAATTTCACGAGATTTTTTATTAGAATGTTTATCTTCATTTTCGGGGTCAAATGGGGGGTGTTCTTCTTCCGCCTTAGAGAATTTACTAGCTAAGCTCTCACCTGAATCGATAGCATCAGCAGGGTTTTGGTCAGACATCCTTACTCGATAAACGAAATTAAAGTTTTGTTACAAGCGTCACGCGGTAACAATGAAGATCGATTTGTAGTTTCCAAAATCGTAGCACTTTATTCGTTGCGAAGTTTAATTTCTTTAGATGTAGAATGTGTAGTTTTAATAATTTGTGCTTACGTTTAGTTTTAACCTCAGACTTCTTATGTAATTCGCTATCTGCGCTTGCCCCTATTTTAGCCTGGATTAGTTTTAATAATTTTAATTAGGTTTAAGTTTTAAGTAATATATAATTAGGCCTTTTACCTCAAGTTTCAAATTCACTAGCAATTTTTACCACCACCCAATATAAATTAAATTATGTTTAACTAGTTTTAATTCCAAAGTTTAGCTCCAACAAATTTAATATACCACGTTTTCAACTTTATACCAACTAACTATTTCGCCAAATCACTCCGCTGACGTATCTGACGTCCGCTGTCTAATTCGTCGCTCTCACCACAGTATATTGCCACCGGGAGATATACTGCCGTTCTTCTCACACTTAGGGCGCGCTAGTTACGACACCGAGGGGTGCACATTTGACAGTAACTACTCTGGAAGACAGCATCGAACCATTTTGGAAAACCTAAGAGTTACTCACCAGGAAAAATTATTCTGTAGAGAAGTGGAACTGTGAAGCCTATTCGTAAAATACTAAAGGCCGCTAGGCAGTCTGTTATCTCAAGAAACCTGATTTTGGGGTAATGTTCGGTGAGTCAAAATCCGCTGCTTTACGACGATTTGAATTTTCAGAAATATGACTGGAACGGAATCCACAACTCAAAAATGAGTACCATTAGTTCATGCGAGAGTATCTCTCCCTTGGCTACATACAGCTGGTCAAAGCGGACGATGATCGTAACTGTTGGACTTATTATCTGTCGCACCACCCCGTAAATAAAGAAGCAAGTTCGACAACGAAGGTTCGAGTCGTATTTGAAGGATTCGAGAAAACTTCAACTGGCTCCTTGTTAAATGAAGCTTTCTGCATGGGTCCTGTGGTTCAGGATGATCTTCTTACGATGATCCTTCGGTTTAGCACATTTTCGGTTGCCTTAGTCGGAGATTTCGCAAAAATATACAGGCAGCGAATTCTATGGCGTTTTTCCTCTGAATCCCCGGTTCAAATATTTAAGTTGTTAACGGTAATCTGTACCCTTCAGCAGCAGGCGGTAGATGAAAGTGCCTTCTATCCGATCGGCAGTCAAACTCTCAAGAAAAACTTCTACGTAGACGACTTGGTTGGTAGAGCACAGACAGTCGACGAAACCATCCGCCTGCGCAGCAACCTGAGCGAGCTACTAGGGAAACGTGGAATGGAGCTTCGGGAATGGACTTCCAATCAGCTTCAGGTGCTGCACGGAGTAAGACGCGAAAAAATTGGAACACAGTCATCTTTACGCTTCAGTCCAAATAAGTCGAGAAAAGCCCTCGAAATTGCGTGAGAACCTGGGGCGGACTCATTTAGTTGTGACTCACAGATTTGTAGCAGAGATAAACCACATAACAAGAGAACGATCTTGTCCGACATTTCCACGTTATTCGATCCACTCGGCCATTCGAACCCAGGTCATCTGCGTGGTTGGCGGAGATATTATCAACTACGCTAACCCTTCCGCCTAACTGTAACAATGTTATTGACTTAACAATTTATTATTTCGAATTGTTTATAACTTTTTTTTTGACTATTTTCAGCTTTTTTATTGTTCGTTTTTAATTTTTGGAGATATTTTTGAATTATTCAACCTTTATCGTTTTGAATTTCTTTAATATTGATGATTTTTTGGACTTTGTCTTTGTCGCGAAAGAAAAATCAGTAATGGCGGACGAAGCAATGTTTTTTTTATAAAACTTCAGTTATTGTTCAAATTTGCTCTCAAAACATGACTGCAGCAATGAAACAAACTATAGTCCAATTTGAAATCTGGACTATACTACCACAACGTGATCTACCACTACTCTATCCCACTCTGCGAGGACATTAGAAGCCAGGGGGTACAATTAGACCCTAAATCGTCAGAACTGATTTTTATCGTTTTACTTATTGAAATTCATTTTTTTTACTTTTTATAGGTCTTTAGTTGGTCTTCTTGTCATTTTCAATTTTTCGAGTGTTTCGAGTTTCATTTCGCAATCATTTTAACTTTTAAGCTTTTTGAATACTGTCCTTGTTTTTTTTTTATTTTATTTTTGCTCAATAGGAAAATTTCATGCTTCGTGCGGCACTGACTTCTCTTATTAGGCTTTCAATTTACTTGGCTTTTGAAAAATAGGTTTTTCGAAAGACAAAATTATTATTCACTACTTTGCCGAAAATACTATATCAATAAAAAAAACAGTTTTAACTCTAAAAATATCTTTATCATTACTAGACACACTTGGCTCAGGAAAAACTTCTAAAGTTAGATTTTCGTGAGCGTTTGTGCCTTTCAATGATAAAATATATTTCGAGCCAAAACGAATCGGATGAACGATCGATATAGTCTATTCAGCAAAGTTGTAGATAATAATTATGTCCTTTGAAAAAAACACTTAAAAAAAACGGAGTTGAATTTTTTTTGGGGAATTTCCCGCTTTTGTTATTTTTCATTTCTCCAAGTTTAAACAAATATCAATGTTTGGCTCACATTGTATAGTTCTCGGAGAAAAATATAAGGGCTTTTTGAGATAGTAAATTTATAATACTGTTTATGTTCTGACGTTGGACTAACGTCTATATCGAAGTTAGGCACCTGAATTTGAAAATCTAGTAATTCAACCAGGGAAAACCAGGAAAAAGTGGTCAGGTTTTGAGCGCTTATATATCAGTCATTTCTTTTCAGAATTTCGAGGTTTTGGCATCAACCGATCAGAAATTCTTTTACGGTTGAATTTATGTAACAAAAATAACCTATTGTTCGAGATACACTATTGAAAAATTGATAAATCACATCGATTGTCTAAATCATACCGAGCAACCAATCACCACCTCTCTTCACAAGCACAGTCGACACTAACGGATACAACCGATCTGACTTTGTAAACAGTCTCGCAGCTTTCCACCAATAACGAGCTCGCTTTCGGTAGCTGCAACAGGTGTTTCAACACCATTTTAAAATGCTTCTTTTATCATAACCACTGAACAGATTCTAAACAGGAATGGCTTGATTGATAGGGGAAATATTGCGCAAGATTGTCATATACTAATTTAAATATGTTTTCGATACTAAACTAGCTAAAAGTTGTGTTAAAGGTCGTGCACATTCAACCAATCACAAGCTCGCTTCCCCTTTGCTCGCGAATGGATTTTTGCTTTGGGCTATATAATAACCTGCGTCGTCTCATAGTAGTCATCAGTCAACAAGTGGAAGGCCACTAGAACGGTCTTGAATAATCAGCAGCGGTGGCTGATTCCAGTGGCGAAACTGAGCTGCAGCAGAACCAGAGCGGTGGTATCAGGCAGCAGCGGCGGAGGTAGTGGGCAGCTGCATTTCTTCATTCTGTTCGATAGCTAGAGCTGTTGCGTGTGTATGGCTAGCTATAGCGTGTGTAAGATATAGCATGTGTAGCATATTATGGCTATAGCGTGTATATCTTCAGCGTGTGTACGGATAGTTATAGCGTGTGTGTGGATAGCTGCTGCGTGTGTAATGATTACTTATGGCGTATGTATGGATAGTAATAGCACATGGTTGGATAGCTTATGCGTGTTTATAGATAGTTGTATCGAATGTATGGATAGGAATAGCGTGTGTATGGATAACTTTAGCATGTTTGTATAAAAAACTATAGCTACAGCGTGTGTATGAATAGTTTTAACTTGTGTATAGATAGTTATAGCATGTGTGTGGATAACTATAGCGGGTGTTTATCGAAGATTATTATTGTCATTAAAAATATTAAAACGTCTTAACGAACACAGTTGTGAATTTGATTTTACAGCAGCGATTTTAACTTCTTCAGCCAGTCTTTAGTCATCGAGAAAAAATTACTGCCTATGAATGATCAACACTTATTTACTAAAATTTCATTTAGATCAAAACAGGTTCTTTTGAGTGTCATAAATTATTGGTAAAAAGAGTTGCAAGTTTTCTCAAAAAGCATTCATTGAATTTTCATTTTTGTTTCTCGGTCCGCGGTTTTGATTTTGTTTCTCGCACACAGAGAAAAAAAAAATTGTCGCTATCGTGAAAAATAACAAAACAATTAGAAATGCTCTAAATCACAATTGAAGAAGTTAAGATATTTTCCTGTCACTCGCCAAAACCTCGATAACAACTACCGAAAAACGTGTAATTGAGCTCTTGCTGTATTAAGTTATTGAAATAAACGTATTTTTTGTTTAAATACATGAAGTTATATGCTGGGCTGGAGCTAACCGCGCATGAGTTTTATCAATTTAATGTCAAACAATTTTTAAATTTAAAATTTTCGTTTGAATCGTTCTGGGCTCCAATTTCAGATAGTTTCGTTAAGTTTGCTTTTTGCTTAGATAGGAAAATTTTACCAATTCGCTCAATTAAATGATTGTTTTGCTGGTGCAGCTACGAACAAAGGTTTGATTCGAATATGTATGAAATGACAGCGATTAAATAAAAGATATCCATTCTTTTAGTAGGGTAGGAAACATATTCTAAGCAGCTTTAGGAACCGCCTGTGTATTCAGACGAAATACTCGTAATGTGCTGGGTTAAACTCAAACAGTAGTATATCAATCTGCTCTCTATCGTTTCCTCTGTCAGAACTTGTTTTCGGATTTTAAAACTAAGTTAGCAAACTTTGACAATCATCAATCAAAGTTACCAATCGAGGGACACTATTCCAATCACCCCGAACCTATTTTAAGCAGTTTCCATCTGTTTTGCAGGCGTTTTTTTTTCAGCACCTGAAGTGGCTCCTGAATGGCTGCAATATAGGTCGATTTGTTTCAATTGCAATTGTTCACAGATTTCTTTGTGATTAACGGTATTTCTTATATTCGTAAGACAGCTAGACAATCAAAGTTTTCGTTTCCATCATTGAAATTGTCGATAGTGGTCGAAATGCAGGAGTTTGAGGCCTGTTTTCTTCGACTGATTAAAATAGGTGCTACTGCTTAAGCCGTTCCCTACCCTATATATTATTATTTATAACGTTTTAACGTCTCAGCATTCAGAAATGCACTAGATAAAATTGCAGCAAATACTAGAGTTGCAATTCTCTCTATTATTTGTTTTAATGGAAAATAAGAATACCGTAGTCCAACGTCATGCGGTCGTGTCTTGAATACCACCAATTTTTTTTTTTCTTAACATTTTTATTTGTCAGACGATGAATATTTTTTCTGGAAGAACAAATTTACTGCCTACTACTTGGCCGCAGACATCATACCAATCAAAAACGGTTTTGGGTTTGCTTTTTAATTTTTTTTTTAAATTTTCACGTTCTATTTTCTTTTTTCCATGATCAGACAACCATCAATGTTATATTTACTTTGTACAGATTTTATAAAAAAAAGAGTAATTCTTTTAAATATATGATGTTTTTGGGAGAATTTAGTTTTATTAGATTAAATTCGTTCTAGTTGGTCTCGAGGTACGATACTGGCCTAACAGAATAAGTCGTCGTAGGTTCGAGTCTCGGCTCGGGAGAGACTGTTACTGTTGGTAGGATCATAGCGCTAGTCCCGCAATTGTCCTGTACATCAATTCTGAAAAGATATTTTGATGTGTGTGAAATTATGTGCGATTACGGTGTAAACACATCAATTAATAACAAAAACCAGAATTTTCCAGAGGGGAATGGGAAGGTGGTTACATTCCATAACCCCCAAGGTGTCGACGAACCCGTGGTTCAAGGGGCTAAATGTACTTTAGAAAGTAAGCTACCAGATATAATTAACGCCGTTAAACATTAAATTGTATTTGTGCCGTGTCAAATAAATTATAGATGAACAAAAAAAAAACCAGAGTTTTGGAATTAAATTTTCTTTATTGATAAAAAAGCGAGAAAAAATGAGAAGTCAAATTTACGCAGACTATTTTTGCAGAGTTAAATGTGTATAAAACACCGAAGGTCAAGTTCCAAATCGGGATGTAGGCTTCACTTTGCTTTCTCCAGTTTTATTAATTTCAAGCTTTAATTTTGTTTTAGTTCTTTGCCTGATAAAAAAATAAAAGTGTACATTTTTAGACAAAATTATTATCTTCAAATTTGCCGAAAACGATTAACAAAAAAAAATAATAAAAAAATTCGTATAAAAATCGTGTTTTAAAAAAAAACTTGTCTTCATAGAAAATAATTCATATATTTAGAAAGTTTTTTTTTTTTTTGAGAGATTGAACTTATGATCTTGAAATTCAAAATGGCGCCTGGGCCATTTTCCAATCTGTGGACATCATCCCAGTTGCGAAAATAAACATTGGATGGTAGGGTAACGGGGGTATTTTGGCCCACCCGGTAACATTTTACGCATTTTATCTGATAATTTCAATGAATATTAGAAAACTATGCATGCAACATTGAATAACACACCTAAGAATCATACTACACTATAATTTTCGGCGAAAAACTGGCTCTAGGTAGGTATTTTGGAATTAGTTCATACATATTCAAAGTCATGGCTGAGTTAACCCAAAGTCAAGAGGAAGTGGTAATATACAAGTCAACGTCCGGAAGCTATTGTAACAAATATGTTTGCTTTTGAAACAATTCATTGTTGTAGTAACATCAATAAAATGTCATAGAAACAGTTTGTGTACTCTAACATGTTGGAAAAAGTTGAAAAAGTGGTTAAACGCATGGCCGAAATATGTTTGCCTCTTTCTGAAGCAAACATATTTTGGCCATGCCAAGTTTTGACTTCTCTTTGATTACCGTTCGGCCATTGTACGTGAACAAAGAAGCAGCTTGTGACAATTTACAGGTAATTACTTCTTATTTTTTAACTTTTAACGATATGAAATTAGATGAGAATGCCTGCCAAACCGCTATAAGCCGAATCATTTCATTTTTAGATGTTTAAAATTTACAAAAATTCACAGCAGAAGGATGTTCTCCTCAAACCTCTTAAATATAATTAGTCCGAACTATTTCCATACACGTATGTAGATACAAAGGTAGGCCAAAGTAAAAATTTGGTGGACCAAAATATGTTTCTAGTACTTCGTAGAAATTTGGATATTTCTAGAATATTTTTCAATATATTGCATTGTTGAGCTGTGTATATTAAAATAGACACTTAGCTTTTAACAATGGTATAATAGAGTAGGTATTTATGTTGAAAAATTGTGTTTGTTTTTAATGAACTGTGCGAACACTTCCCAAAGCTGGCCAAAATACCCCCGTTACCCTATGTGGCCTCAACATAATTTTAATATGGTATCGTACTATTTTAACGTTTCAAATTCATTGATTCCTTGCGATGTGTTAAAAATCTGCAAATGCACGACGAATCGGCCATAAGATATGATCAGAGTCAAATAACAAATCGTTTGAAATGATTGGTTTTATCGAAGTGACAACATTCTCGACTTTTGGCTTCTGTACATCGCCTTAATTCTGAATATATCCATATTGGGTGATATTCGGTCATTTTCAGCAGATTTTCTAGCATCAATCTGACACCGGAAATACTCATATTGGGAGGTATTTAGTTATTTTGGTTGTTTTCCAGAAACTAAAAGTGATCGTCTTTAAATTCAAAATGGTGTCCAAGGTCAAAGTTTGGTTTCTACACGCAAAAGTTCAAGCTTTAATCATCCAATGTGTCCTTTCAACTCGCACAGAATTTGCTCTGACTTCGCACAACCAATGCGTGATACGCATAACGCAAAAGTTGTACAAGGAATACATTGACAGAGATCAAAATCAGAATAGGTATCATATACACAAAAATCGTAATGTCTCGGTAAACTTCGGCTTCGGGCGAACGATCAGTTTCGAGGCGCTCAAAATACCGTTCTTTACTTTCGCGAGCCGGTGCGTATCAACGGCTCGTGCATTCCTCAAAATCGTCAGCAACCGAAACAGCCAATGGCGAGCCTTGTTGCCGCGGAAGCTATTGACGCTGGTGCTGGTAACGCAGAACCGAATGCATGTGAATGAAACCAGAGTCATAATTAAATACAAAATGTTTTGGACTAATCTCATGTTTTTGTTTATTGTTAATGGTTGAATGATGTTTTCAAATGACCTGATTCATTAAAGTGAATCGATCAGACAATAATTTTTTCAATGGAGTCAGTACCCAACTTATCAGTATTGATTGTTGGTTGCACTGTTTTAACGATGCCATCCTTCTGAACATCGGCTAATGCTTTACAAGTGTAGTGGTTTGGAGCTGCGCACTACATTCAAAATACGCTAGAGCATCAAATGCGTTATGCCCAACGCACATGCGTTGTACTGGTTGCAATTTTAATCAGTAAATGCGCTAATTCCGCTCATAAATGATCTGGTTACGCACACTCCAACTTTTGCGTGTATGCATCATCTCGATTACGGAAATATCCATATTGAGCATTATTCGGTCATTCTCTACTGTTTCCTAGAATTTGCAATTTAGCAATTTAAAATGGTGCCTGAGGTCAATTGTTAGCTACATGCATCATTCTGGTTCCAGAGATACTTATATTGTTTATTTTAGGCTGTTTTTCCCAAACCGGTAGTCGCCATTTTGGTTTTCAAAATGGTATTTAAGATAATTTCTGGCAGCTGAGCGTCATTTTGGTTGAAAAAAAAAACCCATTTTGGGTGTTATTCGATCATTTTCGGCTGTTTCCCAGAAACCGGAAGTCGCCAACCTAGAAACCAAAATGGGGTCTGTGGTCGATTTCAGCTGCTGTGTATCATTCTATCCGGAGATACTCATGTTAGACGGAAATCAGCCAATTTTATCTTCTGTCCATCTTTCTGGTTCCGGAGATACTCATATTTAATGGGAATCGTCCATTTCAGAACGTTTTCCAGAAACCGGAAGTTGCCATCTTACAATTCAAAATGTTGTCTGAAGTCGATTTGTGGCTCCAGTGCAACATTACGGTTCCGGAAATACTCATATTGGGTGGTATTTGCTCGTTTGCCACTGTTTTTCCGAAACCGGAAGTCGCCATTTTGGATTTCATAATGACATTTGAAGACAATTCCGATCGGTTTTAGCTCCTGAGTATCATTCTAGATCCGGATATTATTATATTGGGTGGAAATCAGCCATTTTGGTTGTTTTCCAGAAACCGGAAGTTGCCATTTTACAATCCAAAATGTTGCCTGAGGTCGATTATGAAACAAATTTGTTACCACTAAAAACATTCACCTGCCAAACTTGGTTTCATTTAGTTGGTTAGCTCTCGAGATGTGCAGAAATTTGTGTTTCATTTGTATGGAACCCCTTCCTTCTAGAAAAGGGAGGGGTGTCGAACCATTATGGACATATTTGAAACCCCTTAAAACATCCACATGCCAAATTCGGTTTCAATTGCTTGGTTTGTTCTTAAGTTGTGCAGAAATGTATGTTTCATTTGTATGGGACGCCTCCTTTCCAGAAGAACCCCTCGTTCAAACTATCATAGGAACCTTTATCGGCACCAAAAACCCCTACATACAAATTTTCACGTCGATCGGTTTGGTAGTTTTCGAGCCTATATGGATCAGACAGACAGACAGACAGACCGGACTGAATTTTTATATGTATAGATTAAAACATCAATATTTTGGAACCTTAAGAGTGAATATACATTTATTGGATTGAAGCGTTCATCTAAATTTATTGAAACAAATAAATTTGAATTTGAATGAGAAAGGCTGGGTCTGACCGCTAGGTGGATTATTTTTGGTTGTTTCACTAGTTTCTAAAGTTTATTACCTGGTATTTGCACCTATATATCTCAAATTAACCTGTAAGCAGCTGTATCTAGTGAAGAAACGATAAAATTTGTATAATTAGCTTAAATATCCAATGCTTTCTGCTACACTACAGCTCTGGGCAATATGGGGGGGGGGGTCGAAGACGTCACACCACTCATACAAACTGTTCTAACTCTAAAAAAATTGTAAATCCTCGTGATTCAGAATAATTCACTAATAGTTTATAGGATCATCTATGCAAAGTTTAAGCCAGATAAAAAATGCCATTTTTTGTCTTATTTCAGATTTTAGTAAAGCGAGCAATGATGTAATTTCAAGAGTATGCGCAAAATGAACGAGAACAGAAGGTGTGACTTAGATCTGGATGAGAAATTTATTTCTAAATTTAAGTCACACCTTCTACTTTCGTTTATTTTTTGCATACTCGATTAAAATAGTTACCCTTTTTGGGTGAAATCGCACTATTGTTGAAAGTCAAACAAAACCTTTCTAAATTTTTATTTTCCGTTTTTACGGGTTTTTTAATATTATCCCTTATTATTCAATATTTCATCATAGGATTGTTTCTTTACCTTTGGCACCTATCTTATGACTCTTTTTTCGTAATTTTTAGTTCCTTCATTTCTTCCATCGATTTTTTTGTCAATTTGCATCAGCGGTCATAGATTTCAAAATATTTTTTTGAGGCAGTAATTGTGTGTATGATAATGGAAAAATGAATTAGCTGAAAATAGCATACTAGAACCTAAAAAAAATTTAGTGCAGCCGATGGTGGGACTCAAACCCCCGAACTCACTTCTAATCCCTGGTCAGATGCGTTTTCGATCACGCAACCGCAACACCGATAACTCTATGCGTCTAACAGCCTTGTAATACTCTCCCATTTTTCGCATTTCATGCATTTACTCAGTAGTGAGCATTGTTTGGAAACCGGCTTATTGTTTTGCTGCTTTTTTCAGTTTAGATTTCATTTTCTTACTTTTGCAATCAATGAAGCAATTTTTTTTCTTTAATTTTCTACTTTATTATCAAACTTTGTTTCTACCCAGTTTAATTTGCATATCAGTTTCAGTATCTTTGTTACATCATAATAATTTTTCTTAGCGTTTCGTCGAGATATTTCAAATCGTCATTCATTCTTTTCTGTGATTTTGATAAAAATCTAAATGTTGCATAGTTTTATTTTCTTTTTTACACAATGCAATCTATTACTACTTGTTTATGTTTTTCGTTATTTTATTATGTGTACATTCTTTTATGTCGGTGGTTTTTGTAAAATTTAATATATTTTCAATGATTTATTCATAGATTAATTTCAATCGAATTTCATGTTGGTTGATATTAGTTTTTACACGTGTTTCAAACTTTAAATGTTTGGCGATTTTTTAGACAAACACGAAACATAATATTTTGTCAACTTTATTAACATCAGCCTTAGCTATTTTTTAACAAGAAATGTTCAATTTTTCGGAAGCAAATGCTCTCGAGATTAACGAATCACACTAACTGACGAATATTCAATCGAACATGAGGATAAGCGTTCAGTATTTTATCAGTTTGAGTGGGTGTAACGTCGCTCGGCTTCAGTCAGTGTACCGCTAGTTCCGTCAGACGAACGATTACAACATGATAATCGAGAACAAATTGCGGCATCAGCTGCCTGCCCTCACATTTCCCCGTTTTCCGTCCACAGCAACGTGGGAAAAGCGAGTAAAAGCAATTTTCATCAAGCTAGTGCTTCGACTTTCGAATGAAAAAGGCAATCAATTGCTGGATATTGGCAATGTTGTATTAAATTTATTTGAAAAGCTGAGGTCGGGGCTCAGGCAGCTCTATCATGTCGAGTGCTCAAACGGAAATGAAAAGCAGACAGTTCTAGTGCCGTCGATCCGGGGAAATGAAGCAATCCCTGCCGTGTTATCGTCATGCTACAGAGAAAAGCTCATCATCTGTAGGAACGGAATCCGGGTGGTTGTGATGCCATCACGAGGTTCCGCTGTGGTAAAAGTAGTGCACCATGAAGTGTACTTACATGCACAAGTGAATTAGTGCGATCCCCGATTGATAACATCAAGCGGAATGCTTACAGTGAACTGCTAGAATTGATTGCAACACCGAATGCTGTCTCTTGACGAGCAAAACCAACCAGAAAAGCCGATTAGCAGCGAAAAATAACCTCCATCGGTACGTAACATAAATTAAATTTAGTGGAGTGAAATTTTATTTCAATTTCAACACGTAAGCCGCTTACCTTTTTCAGCTACCCCCTTTTGGTTTCAGGTGCGGAACATGCGTTTAAAAAATAATAATACGGATTACTAACTCATTTTATTTACGATCATTGAACTTTGAAGTGATAATTTTTCTATTTCGTTCATTAGTAATTAAGGCCGGATTACAATTCATCCTTTGCAGCGATGTGTTGCGGTGAATGATGTGCTTTGAGATCTCGCCAGAAAGCCGCCCGCTCTTCGAACAATCCGCTCTCTACAGCGAGCAGTGCTTGCTTAGTGGGATCCAAACTGCCTATCCGCAGGTAGGTTAGAGGGAAACCCTTCGCTTGAGGCCAACGGGGGATTGCATCGTCGACCGGGTCTGGTGTTGGATTGCCAGTGCGAGCAAAATTGACCCATAATTTGGTCAGGACTCTACGAATTTGCAGCTCCTCGGGTGTAGGTATCGCGGTAACGAATAGATCTTTCGCGATCGGGAACAGGAACTGCAGCTCCTCGGCGTGGCAAACACCTGAAATTTATGTTTTATTATTATTTTCATGAGAAGAATTACTATGTTTTTCCTTTCATTGTATATTTTTCAAGAGACTATTTAATTATGGCTTTGAAACAATAAAGCCGTTTGAACGAGATTAATAAAAAAGATCAGATGCCGGTAACGTACCGTAATAGTTCTCCTTTCCACCTTCGAATATTTCAGTAAAGCTGGCAGCAGTCCGCTGGGCGAAAAGGTAGACATACGTTGGACCCGCCCGAGAGCCAGTTCTCCGTTTGTCACCTTTCAGCCGAATGTGTAGGTATTCATCCATACCGGCTAGGAACCACGCGTCGGTGTATAGCTGTAAATTGAAAGCAAACGTTACAATAATTAAATTTTCCAACGCAAGGCTCTCGTGCTTACTGACATTCGTTAAATTTTGCTCCGTCTCCTTTACCAACTTTCGGTCGTTGAAATAAAATCGGTTAATTGCGGCAGTGATTGCGTCCTGCCGGCCTGGTTCTTCATGATGGTCATAATTCAGCGAAATGGGAAGTGCTTGGTTCCAGTTTTCATTAAGACTGGCCCGCAGTTCTGGCAGGTTGATGAGCGCTGGGTAAAAGAAAAACATTAAAAGCCGTGGTAAATCATATAAATCGTGATTTCTCTCAATGGGTGCGGGTTGTACTAGCTCCAGTAAGTCACTTTAATATTGCAACATGAAATTAGAAACGCATGATCAAACGCCACGTTCCATCTGTCTAACCTGTAGCAGCATTGCGAATTACTGTAAAGCATGCTTAATTTGCTGATAACGGATTGAATTCGTAAATCAGCTTAAAAGTACCAACTAAAAAGTAATCAGCCTTTAGTTTAGCAACAAGACCTTGTGAATTAATTCTCAACGATGATCGCCTTTACGATTTTGCTGTGTAGTTTAGTTATTACTCTCCCCCAGATAGGTGCGCAGAATAAAAGCAAGCTCTATGGACATTACACTAACACTTAACTCCCCTCCACAGCCCTGGGTCTTCGGTGTGAACTATGCGAGTCCAGCATCGGATGGGATGATTGCGTTGACAACTCACACGTGGAGACCTGCAGAATCGACCGGACCCGCGAACAGCTGCAGAAATTGGACTATCATTCGAAGGTCACAACTACCACCGTCAAACCCATAACCGAGGATGACGCGGCTTGCCTAATGGTGGAGCTGACCGTGCTCGCCACCAAAGAATCCATCTTTCGACGGAGCTGCACCTACGATCGGAACCTGTGCGAAGGCTGGGATACCACAGCAGTTCTCGTTAAGGAGTGCTCTATTTGTGCCCCAAAGGGTAATTCTACGGCATGTGTAGAGAATCATGTTGTGATGGTGCCAAACGTGGCTGGTGCTGCAGGCAACGGCAGCACCGCAGCGCATCTTCCGATTCCGGTTGAACCAACGATTGCACTCGGACCAAATCTCACCTGTGTGTTTCAGCTGTCGAGCAGCACGTGTCCAATAGTGCATCTTGCTTTCATGTTACTAGCGTTGCTGATTAGTTTGAGCATTTAATTGTTCGCATTTGCATGAAAGGATTTCAGTGATGTTGGAATAAAACCTCGAATGTGTAAATGTGTCGTCTTCCGCTAAACCTTTCTTTTTCAATAGCAGTTTGTTGCGGATGTAGGCTTATAGCAACGTAATCATTTAATCATTTCGATGCACACATTATGGTTGTATAAAAACGGCAGCAGCAAAGAATCATCGCTTTTTTGAAATCTTTCTGTTAATCCATTCCCATGAATCTAGGTGAAAAATAGATTTTGGTTTAAGCTGCGTTGAAGAAATTTTATGGAATGAAAACTTTGTTTCCCTTTTTGTTCCGTTCGCAGCAGAATCAATGGTGGTTTGAATTTATATAACAAAGTCTTGAGGAGAAATATTTCCGAAGCTCCATCATTTTCTAGAATAGAAACTAAACAATGTTTGTGCGAAATTAGATCAAAACTTGTGCTCTGGTTGAAACTTTTGCGTTGTACTTGTCAATCTTTTTATTGCAGAAAGTTTCACATTTACGAGGTACCAACGTAAATGTGAAAAACACATTTGAGTGCCTCTTTTCGCATCAGGAGGCCTACCCCCGGCTGTGTTGCGACACATGGTTCACTTGTAATTGACAAGACAGTGTATCACTTTTTTCAGAGGAAAATTTCGATGGATTCTGGTAGAGAACAAATCAACAATTTTTATCTTACTGGAAAAGCAACAAACAGATCAGAAGGAAGCTGTCACATCTGAATATGTGCAGATTTTTCGAGAGAAACGAAGTGTGCGGACTGCAGCGATGATCAAAGTTTTTAAACCCGACGATTACCATGAACCAAAAATCAGTGAAACTGACTGAAACCTCCCCTTATGTTTGCGGGACAATCGCGCATCACCACCGCTGCAACTTGTGGCTTTCTTTTGGGTTCCAACCTAGTTACAAAACACAATATTAAGAATTTACCGATTTACAAAAACAACTTTGAAGAGCTCTAAATTTTAAACATATTGGACAAAAAACATAAGTATTGTCACAACTGCTGCTTTTATCACTTGAAAAATTTAATTTTATGCAAAAATGAGTAAATACTTCCATTGAGGAAATCTGAGAAAATATTACTCAGTTCGAACAATCAGAGTAACTTAGCTTTTGACATTTTGTGTAGGAAATCTGGAACAGAGTAGATGTTAGGGTTGGGGTTAAATTGAAGCAACGATTCACGAAGATTCACGGATTATTTCGCAGAAATATTACCAATATGGTTGCCAGATCTCGGTTGCTGGTAAAGATGCACGCTACTCACAACATACTTTTTTCAGATGAAAAATTGATTACTTTGGAGGGTGTATTGAACGAGCAGATCGTGTATATGTAGCATGTCTTCGTGATATTTCAGCCGATAAAAGAAAAGTAGAACGATTCCAGAATGCTTCAACTGTGATGGTTTATGGATCAATATCCAACAGAAGAAAGTTTCTACTACCATTAATCGACAGGGGAGTGAAAATTATTAAAGAGTACTATCTACAACACGTCTTTGCTCCCGTGGCTCTGTGGTTGGCGATGTCGGTCGGCTAGCTCTCCCACATGGTTGTGATATCGAGTTCGATTCCCGATCAGGTCGAGGATCTTTTCGAGCTGGAAATTTTCTCGACTCAGCACTGGGGCACGGTGAATGAAAGCAGTTACATATTTTCTTCGCAATGAGTCGCATATTTAGAAAAAAGTAAAATTTATTCCAGAATATTTGTATTTGTACTTGATTAATATCACATCATTTGACACATGAAAATTACTTTCAAGAAACATTCAGGACCAAAAACGATATTAACAAAGTAATAAAACTCATAAGTAAACTATAAATGAAAGTCGATCACTATCATATAGCATAACGAGATTAGAAAAACAAAGGTATGGCGCGCTTATGTCACTTACTCGCAATACTGGTTACGTTATAGTAGGAATATGAGTGCGAGAGAATATTGAACAGAGAGAATAGTAAAGTTCAACGTGAAATATATGGTGTTTTCCTGCTATAATTAGTGTTACCGCTTACCGTGCAACGCACGTGCTATTGAAATAAGACCGTTGCGTCAATGGTCAGTTCGAGAACAGCATTCGAATCGTTGTTTATCGCGTGACATAAACAGAAGAGTTCCAATGGAAATCGACTTTTCGGATCTCGTCTGCGGTAGGGCTCGAGCATTTCGTCTTGCAAAATTCCAGCTCAACCCTGCACCAGTCACACAATGTCATTCCCACAAACAGACAGTCATTCGATGCAACCTTCTGTTGCATGATCTGAAATAGTATATTTCCCCGACAACTTTGCCGGAATAAAGTGCTAATATTGGACACCTTGTTTCCCACGAGAAACAACAACTGCTGTATGGCAGCGAAGTAAGCAGGCTACCAACAAAAAAAGAGTAGAAAACAGAAAAAGAGTGAGTGACAGGGACAAAGAAGAACTGATTTAATTCCATTTTTTTGACGAATGAAAACATGAAATTTTCGATATCCAAACACTTTTTTGTTGCCAAATGCATTTCTAAGACATTTGGCAACAAAAAAGTGTTTGGATATCGAAAATTTCATGTTTTCATTCGTCAAAAAAATGAAATTAAATCAGTTCTTCTTTGTCCCTGTCACTCACTCTTTTTCTGTTTTCTACTCTTTTTTTGTTGGTAGCCTGCTTACTTCGCTGCCATACAGCAGTTGTTGCCATACAGCATGAATCGTAAATATCTACTGATGAGAAGACTACTGAAGAAGATCTACTGAAGACTCAAATTTTATTCGAGTGGAAGACTCCCAGAAAGTCTTTCTTTTCAAAGAAAATTTTTTGATCCAATACCAGACCTTGGAGTTTTCTGCATTTCACTGACTTCAACAGGGCTGACTTTGAAGCTCTCAATTATGCCTTAACCAATACTGATTGGAGCTCTCTTCGGCACGTTAAAACGTCGACAGCGCTGTCCAGTTGTTCGTCAGTGTTCTCAATGAGTCATTTCACCACTACGTTCCGGCTCCGCTTCCCTGGAGGTAACCACCATGGTCCAACTATTTCTCACGAATTTTGAAGCGTCGAAGAGCCAAGGCACTGAAACAATATACTAATATGAGAACTCCCAATACAAAACGTATATTTAATATTGCTAGCCACAGATACAGGTCGTATAACAAACTGCTTTATGTAAGGTACACCAGGCGCATGGAATCAAATCTGAAGCAGTACCCAAAGCGTTTTTGGTCTTTTATGAATACAAAAAGGAAGGACAATGGTCTACCAACTACAGTTTTTCTAAATGACGCTGAAGCCAATACAAGCGAAGGAATGTGCAACTTATTCGCGAAGCATTTTGCCGATGTTTTTCTTCAAGAATCGGTTTCCACTCAGCTAATCGACACTGCTTTTGCGGACGTCCGGCGTGATGTTTTGGATATTGGCAACTTCAGATTCTCTGAACGTGACATCATTGAGGCATTGAGGCTGTTGGTCCAGATGGCATTCCGTCTTTGATTTTAATAAAGTGCGCCGAATCGCTCAGTTTCCCACTCACTGTTATCTGCCATCGTTCGATAGAAGAATCTACATTCCCTACACTGTGGTAAGAGTCGTTCGTGTTTCCTGTCCACAAAAAAGGAGACAAACATAATGTGGCTAATACCGCGAAATTACATCGCTTTGCGCAGATTCCAAGCTACTTGAGATTCTGGTAGGAAACATCATATTTTCTGCTTCCAAATCATACATATCGCTGGATCAACACGGATCCCGATCAGAAGGGCAAAACAAAATTGTAACAGAAGCTGTTAGTGTGTTATGAGAAAAACCTTTCAGGTTGTGTTTTCAATTTGATCCCATTAGGTATTAAAATAACAGAAATTGTAACAAAAATTATTCCACTAGTAACAAACCCATATCAAGCTTTGTTACTAACATATCAGCTTTCTAACAAAAAAAGATAGCATATAGAATAGTATAGTAACAACCATTGTTAGAAATAACAGGTTTTAATAGAGATGAAAAAACTGTTAGACTTATTCCAGAACAACTTCATTTCAGAATTTGTTATCATAAATCATTCAGATTCAATTTCGTCATCAAAAGCATATGGTAAAATACAAAATCGTATCAAAATTTATTACTTGTATCTCGTGTTGATAGAATTTTGTAATTTTTTAGTTATGCTCTTCTGATCGGGATTTTTTCCCGGGCGTTCAATTGACATGAATCTTGTTCAGTTTACGTCATATTGCCTGAAGAACATTGAAAATGGTGATCAAATAGACACAGTATATACTGATTTAAAGGCCGCTTTTGACCGTGTTGACCATCGGATACTGATTGCAAAACTGAACCGTTTAGAAGCCCCATCATTTCTCACACGTTGGCTAGAATCATACCTGGTTAACCGTCGTCTTTGCGTAAAACTTGCTGCGGCGAAATCCGATTATTTCACAAACAGCTCTGGCGTTCCCCAAGGTAGCAACCTTGGTCCATTATTATTCTTGTTATTTTTCAACGACATATCCCGCTTGCTTCCACATGGAGCTGGTTTAGTGTATGCTGACGACTTGAAAATATATTTAATAATACGTAACATTGAAGACTGCAAGGAAATTCAGTGGAAGATCGATCTCTTTCAAGATTGGTGCTCGAGAAACCGCATGACTATCAGTGCCCAAAAATGTTGTATTACACTGGGGCCGCCTTTTACGTGAGTTGATTTTATGCGTTTTTTTAACGTGATATTTCTTCAATAACGCGGATTATTTCTATTCGATTCGGAAGATTGTTTGTACGCGGTATCAAAAAAGTTTAGTATGAATATATTTAATCAAATCTTCTAAATGCTGTACAGCCAACCGCGTGAAAAGCGACCCCAGTGTATATAAGTGTAAAGGATCTGGGGGTCATCCTGGACACAAGTCTCACTTTTCGCGATCATTATGCAAAAGCGAAACGCAATCTGGGATTTATCATGCGGACTACGAAAGATTTTACCGACCCATACAGTTTACGATCACTGTACTTTTCACTTGTACGATCATCTCTCGAGACTGTATGTGTAGTATGGAGTCCTTACACGGATCTTTGGATCGCCCGGTTCGAAGCTGTCCAGAAATTTACGAGGTTTGCTCTCAGACTGCTTCCGTGGAACAATGCAGCCATCATACCGCATTACGACATCCGGTGCAGGCTTCTTGGAATGGAAACACTTTACAGCAGGCGCGACTTCATCAGAGCAATATTCGCGGCAATACTGGTGTTGTTGACGCTCCTATAATACTGGACCAATTAAATTTGTATGTGCCATCAATTCCCCTACGCCGGAGAGACCCGCTGAGGTTGGCGTTCCGGAGAACAGAATACGGACAAAATGAACCGATAATTTCGATATGTCGACAATTCAACGAAGTCCACGAGCTATTCGATTACACTATATCAGTACAGGTGTTCAAAAACAAACTGAAACGACGCCAGTTGAAGTCTATTGACAGAAATAGATGAGTTTCTGTCTACTGCTTTATCTCGTGAAAGCATTTGCTTCCTGTTCTCTTTTTTTCCGGTACACACTGCAACATAACCGAGAAAACCGCCTAACTACGTAGGTTCCAAACAGCAACCCAAGGGTTAGGAGCACAATTTTATTCACACGACAAAACTGTTTATGTATTTGATTGTAATTGTGTTATGTAATTCTGTAACAGTAATTTTATGTAAAACTGTGTAAAAGATATTAGGTTTTTTTGCGTTTGTTATAAATCTGGAAACTCCAGGTTTATGCACAAAGGCTTTTCCCCATCACCCCTCATGAAGACTGTGAAGTTAGATGAGGCTGAAGAAATAAACAATAAACAATAGCGCACGCAAATTAAATAATCTCAAACATATCATTAACTTCTAGAAGATAGTACGACCAGCAAATTAGGTGATGAAGGTTCAGCCAAAATGCCTGATAAACGTAAAAAAGTGAGAAGGCGAAAACAGAAATAAATTCCAAACGAAAAAAAAATCGTTCAAAGGACCTCTTAAACCAGAACATCAGGAAAAACATTTATCTTACATTGCTATATAATAACTTGAAAAACAACTAAAAACTAGAAAAAAACCAAGCTCAAGGAAAAACTATTTTCAACTTGGTTTGAAGAGTATAAAAACCCTCGTAAATGTAGCTTGAAACATCTGGAAGAATGAATTCCGAGTTTAGCTCAAAATAGTTAAAACTGACAGCTGGAGAAAACCAACAGTGGAAATAATGGTTTTGAACGCTTTGGTAAGACAGAAAAGGTCAAAATAGAACATGATCAAAGTTTAGCCAAAAAGGGCTGGAAATGCATTTTAGCTGCATAAGAAACAGAATAAAATAAAGATTCGTTTGAAAATGTATAGGAAAAACCCTCTGTAAAACGGGTAGAGCCATTTTGGTATTCCTAATTAGCTATAATGCTTGAGAACGCTCTAAAATTCATAAAAAAATAAGAAAAATAAACAAAACGAGCTTAAATTTGGTTTAAGGGGTTATATACCCTTTGGTCGAGAAAAATGAGGGAAGTTTGAATCTATTTTTAAGTGCATAGCACCATTTTCATTGCATCCAAGGGGTATATTTATGAAAGTACAGTTTATCAACAACAAAAAAATACGTTTGATTTTGAGATATACCAATTATTACTGGAGTAATGGCCGTTTCCCCAAAACGCTATTTTTTGCAGAGGCTTGCGGTGATCCTGATAGAGACTCAGTGGGTCAACCAAAATCAAAAAACTCATATTATTTCATTAGTTTAGAAGTGTGCCGGGTCCTTGAACGATCGCTTCTATGAGTATTTTGTTTTCAGTGCAAACGGGAACGTTTTTCCCAAAAAAATCACGTTTTGAGTGCTAAAAATTGCATTAAAAGTATTTTTGCGGCAAAATGTAACTGTATGTTTCAAAAAGCGATCGTTCAAGGACCGGCGAATTTAATAACGAAAATTTAAAAAAAAGATGAAGGAAATCGGTTCAGCAGTTTTCCCGCAATCAGGATCACGGCAAAGTCATTTTTCGGAAAACACTATTCCGAGATAATCGCGTGTAAAGTTTCAAGTTTAGCTTATGCGGCCGTGGCAAGGCGCGCTGCAAATCGCTCTAACTTTCTTCCTACTGCTCAGATATCTATGAAAGTTTGTGAAAATGTTCTTAAGATGTTGTGTTTGAAGATAATACAATAAATTTTTTTTCGGTTTTTTGAAAACTAAAAAGGTATATAACCCCTTAAATCATATAACAATTGTATCGATAGTTGAAGAATGCTTTCAAATGAAAGAATAACACAAAGCTGAAATTGATTCCAAATTTAGTTTAAAGTGGGTCCATTGAAGGATGAGGTAGTCTCCTGAATTCTGATTCTGAATGATTTTACCTGAAATTCTTGATAGGTTCTAAACATGGGCTCAACATGCAAGCGTTTCCATGCCAAATGTCTGAAAATTCGCAAAAATTTAATCGACCATTTTGATTCGAATGAAAGTTTCACACGTAATTGGCTTAGCAAACTGAGTATTTTTCATAGGTTGAGGAATGTTTTAGAATCTAGAGTAATTTTATAAAAGGACGCATGAATTTTGGCTTAGATTATCAATATAAAAGCATTGTAGCTCAAGAACATTTAATTGTACAGAAAACTGGCTAAGACAGAATTGTAGAAAACAAATATGAGCTGGTAGAAGAATTAACACGTTGAAAATTTTTTTATTGCGAAAATTTCCAAATGAACACTAAATTTTGATTTACAGAAAAAAAGAGTTTATTTTTTTCTTGAATTTCTTCTAAAAAAGTGGCTGGAGAAAAAATTAATTTGACATAAAAATACTGAGGGCTGATTAGAGGAATCCAAATCCAAATCTAAACTAAAATCAAAACTTTTGAATTAAGAAATCAAATTTGCAACCAAGCAACAACCACTGTTTTATATCAAATACGTAAAATTATATACTTACATGCACTTTTGAGTGCTCCCTCGTCCAGTGTTAGCCCGGTCATCCATGGCAACGATAATCCGTGCGGTTCGTATTCCTCTCTCGGATGCTTCGTGATAAATGCTCCAGGCAAATCAGGCTCTACCACCGGTGGAAACGGAATCATCGGATCCGTGTCCCAAACCTTAAAATCGATTCAACTAAACTATTAACCTATATTGACAACTAGGGACGCTTGGTTACTCACGAAAAATCCATAGAAAGCCTTGGTAACGTCCTCAGCTGATACTTGCCGCAGGCATCGCACCATCTCTCGGAAATTTTGCTGTCTTCCCTGTGTGCATCCGAGCATCTCACCCAACTGCACAGCTCGTTTCCGAGCGACTCCCGGATGCGTCGGTTGTGCCCAAGAATCCAGATTGACACCGGATTGCGAAATCACACGATGAAACAGTCCCTCCGAGAGGGGTGACATCATGTGATACGTTCCACTAGCTCCACCGGCACTCTCGCCAAACACCGTAACCAGTCCAGGATTTCCTCCAAAGGATGCGATATTAGCCTGAATCCATCGTAGTACCAAATTCTGATCCTTCAGCCCATTGTTGCCCGGGCAGTCCTCCTGTTCGGTGCTAAGAAATCCGAGTGGACCCAGCCGAAAGTTGGCCCCAATGTAGATGACATCGTGATCCAGCAAAAAGTCCGGCCCGTAGAAGTTTCTCGTTCCGGAGCCGCACTGCCAGCCACCACCGTGAAAGAACACCATCACCGGCAGTGAGCCCTCGTCAGCTTCCGGCCGTTCCGGAACGTACACATTTAGCTGCAGGCAGTCCTCCACACCACTTATCTGCACATCTCGCCGGTAAGGATCCCGCTGCGTACAAAGAGGAGCGTCCAGAATGGCACCTCGTTCACCGGTCCAGCCACCGAACGGCACCGGAGCCTATAGCAGCAATGGGGGAGAGGAAACAAACAAACGAGAGTCTCGATAACGACGGCCAGATATGTATGATTAATAGTTCAAAAGGAGAAACAAACGACGGCTGTCAGAGGTAGCGCGTTAGGCGCCCCCTGCTGGGTGTTGGATTAAAAAATTAGCATATTTTTCTGTCGACTAGCCAGTTGAATGAAAAAATTAAGTTAATACATAGTTAAGTTTGGTTTGCTTACTAGAAACTAGATTTGAAGACAGGAGGTTAATTTTCGCGTTTCATGCAAATGATTGAACTGTACTATAGACCTCCCTACTATCAGAGCTCAGCAATGTCTCTTTTCTACCAAACGGCCAACATGATCTGCCAGGTGCAATTGAATTAATGAATAATGATTCGTCCTGGCCGTTTGCCCGTCGTCTAACTGGGAGCTATGCAGTGATGCCGTATCATTAATAATAAAGCAGATTGATTTTTTTCACCTAGCAGTAATCTGGGCAACCGTTTTCATGAGAAATCTTCTCCGGCAGCAGGATGCTGACAACACTAGCACTCATATCGAACATGAAAAATGGTCCATTACGGTTTTTCATGTCGTACGACACGGCCTGAATAAAGCAGATGATACTGGACGAAATGATAAAATAATTTCATCCGACTATTTGCACGACAATCTTGCGTAATTAGGATGAAATGGAATGAGATTTTCTTACGTCACGTTGGTTGTTAAATTAGATATCGTTTACCTGTGTCATGAAGAAGAGCTAATCACATGTTTCCTCTCGAGTAGCTGACATAAATAGATCCAAAAATCAGGAATTCCTAATAAAGTCAAAAATGTTTTGATTGGTCCTCAAACATGGATTTCTGAGAATTCAGATTGAGAATACTGAGGTTGCAACTATGATGAAAAGAGCTTTGTGATACCCCATAACTCTGCTTAGTGGTATGGCAATAAATAGAAATTCTATAGTTGGACGAATATACGTAAAAAACCATCGATGAAACAGCCATACTTTATATTCCTTTAAACATTTTTGAAACAATCAATATTGATTTGAATAAGTTTTTGGTTCGGTGGAACGAATAAAAATACAAATAAACGTACAATGGGACAAATATGCGTTGAGCGACAGTCCACCGCTCCCCAGCAATGCAGTACTTTATAACCAAAACACTTTCATTAATTTTAAATGGCTTTTATTCTAATTGCTTGAGCCGCTTAGATACTGCTGAAACCGTTTTAGTGTAAACACAATTTTGCATTTTTCCTTTGGGAGGGGTTTAAACCCATCAAAACTCCCCCATCATCAGAGCTAAGCAACAACAACCTCTGTTTTCTGCTATGCGCACCCCCGACACTTCATCCGGATGTGACTGAATAATGAATCCGCATACCACAAGTCGTCTTTTAGATGTATATTTTCTACTCGCTACAAAATTTCCGCATCTTCGTACATTCCGGAAAACTCAACCCCGCTGTCGGCAGCGTCCTCCGACGAACAATCAGTGACGGCGCAAAGACAAAGCAAAGATTCTAAAGTGCAAACTTTTAAGTTAAAATTTATGCGCAAAAATATTCATATCTTGGTGGAAATTTCGTTTTGCTTTATTTGTCTTCCTCTTGAGACGGCTCAGCCAAGAAGAAGGACGCCCGGACTCTGCTCGTTCCGTCCTCTGCGGGGTTGGCCTTGCCGGTAATAAGCGAATAGGAATAACTTTTTCCGGATTCCTGGAATACAGCCAACTCATTTTCGCCGTTACACACATAACGCGATAAAAACGTGGAATGTCAAGTTATATGAAGCACTCAACTGAAACGGGAGGACGGCTATTATGGGATGCTGAAGCAGTGCTGCCTTTGATCTACCAATCTGCTACTTGAAAATGTTTATGTAAAGCCCACCTAATCGTGACGCTAAGTCGTTTTATTTGTTGTTTCTTCATTTCTCAAACATTAAAAGCTTCTAATACCCGGCATACATAATCTTATTTCCTTATTGTGAAAACAAATCCTAGCAAATTCTCAGCAGGGATCAATTGGCAGCGGCGTAGCATGAAATTTGATTGAGAAGTTCAATTACTTCCTACGGTAATTGATTTTCCACCCATTTTATCGTTTCATATCCGATAAGAAATCTAAGAAATCCCTCTACAACAAACGTTTCCCGATAATGGCAACCCCGCCCTTCTCTCGCACTAACCTCGATTATAAAGCTAGTCCTGAAAACTGCTCTCCGTTTTGGGCGAATCACGCGCCTTCTTGTGCAAAACGTTCAATGTCACCGAGTCGTGGTTCTCATGGTTCAGCGGCTTTCACGTTGGAATAATTGATTGGTAATACTGCGAAAAACGATTAACATTTCTTCCGGTGGCTTGGTGAATCCCCCTCTAGGCCCGTCTTCTTAAGAGTTGCGGTTTCATCTAGCAAATTAAGCCGACAAAGAATTTGCTGAAGTCAACAAAAATTTATTCAGTGGAAAATTTTATGGTAGACTGTGTGTACGATGATGATGTGAACCTTTACTGTACCTTTATTGTATTATATTATCTTCTTTACTAAATCGATCAAAAACATTTTGTACTGGATTCCGAATTCGAATTGCTCTTAAAATTTTCGTTTAACATTACATATTATATTCGATCAAAAATTAGGTTAGCTACGGCCTCTAATTACATTGTTCCACATTTTTTGCATCGTACCTTTTTTTTACCATACTTTAAACAATAATCAATTCAATTTCATCATTTTCTTCAAAAGAGAAGATATTAAAATCAAAAACAGATCAATGCCTGAAAAAGAGCATTTTTTTCCGGAACACAATGCGCTAATTCAGTGCCCTCATCAGTGGCTTTGAAAAGTGGCTTTCCTTTTTTTTTTCGAAGTAAAAAAGCTATAATAAGTCTTTCATGTTATCTAAACTATTATCTAAACTTACCTTCAAAAGGTTCTCTGTATCACAAAATGAAGTGCAAAAATACAATGAACCCTTTAAAATATCGTATCAAAGAACTTTCATGAAAAAAAAACTCAAATTAATCATTCTATATACTGCTTTGATTCTCTCATTGACTCAAATCGGCAAATCATCATCGTTTTCCGATTCAATCGAGTAGTGCAGCGAAAATCTTTGGATTGAACCACCTCGTCAGTGAGAGAGCCGCAATAACCATAAAATGGCATCACAAACTAGAACAGTAGAACAACGAAATGACGGCAAAAATCAGAGACACCAGATTTACTGATTTATCTGTGAAATGCATATTCCAGAGTCCGCATTCAGGCTTTTTTCTGATTTACAAATACTGGCTGTTAGGGAGCTGACTTTAAATATAAAAATAAAAAGCATAAAACTTCTGTCATCGAATGTTTATCGCCGTTTTTCTCACCGATCACCAAGAATGCATCGCACTCATATGTGTATATAAAAATTGTCAAATTTCAACTAATCCTATGTTGATATTAGGGAGAGCTGCGAAATCGCAAGATTACACAGTCTACTTTCACAAGCGGGTGATAATGAGTTCGAATTTTAGTAGAATCAGGCCATTCCATGTCAAAACCGACTTTCTCAGGCTCCCCAATCACCCGCCCTTTACGCTAAAATCTTCACCGTATCTCGCAATAACTTTCTCTTTAAAAAATATGTCCCTCCTTTAACAAAACAAACAAGAAGGAAACACAACGAAACTTCTCCAGGGAATTGAAATTGTCGATATTTGGCGAAAGAGAGAGAATCGCAATAATAAAGCAGTAAGCGTAAAAGAAAGGCTGAAATCATATTACACACAAGCACAGATAAATAAAAAGCATGGCACTTTTCAATAGCGGTATTGCTAAAATAACAGCAGACATCTTACGCAGAGTAAAAGGTGGTTTGAAAAAATCTTACGCAAGATTCAAAATGTACGTTGGGTGTATTTTCGGTTGAGCAGTTTCAAAAAAGTAGAACGACCTTATTTTTTACTGTCCGATATTTCAACATAGATCAGTGGCATCTTCAGAGGAAAATAACAGTGAAAAATAAGGTCGTTCTACTTTTTCGAGACATCTTTTGAGTATCAACAGGCAAACACCTAGCAACTATTACGCTTTAAAATTAAAAAATAAAGCTTTCAATACTGAAAAAATCATAAATTAATTCAAAAATAGCTCGCTGAGATTTTAACAGGTTGAGGAGTGTTTCGTAGCCGCAAGATTACAGATCCCTCTTTGGCATGCGGATGGTCGTGGGTAGCCATTGTGCAAACACTGAACTGTGCTGCCCGGGTGCGGTTTTTGCACAGCAATACGACACAACGTGTCTCGCAACCACTACTCGGTGTTAGTGTTAGATTAGGATTTGCAATATTCTCGGAAATTGTTTTCCCGGGAAACGGGAATGAAAAATTTCATTTCCCGGGAATTCCCGGAATTTCCTAGCAAAAATGGGATTTCAAATAAAGTTGATTGATAAAAGGTAACATAAAAAAGGTTTAAAATTTCATTATTAATTCGCATGAACAACAAATTAAAATGAAAACAAAACATATTCAAGTGTACATAAAAAATACGCGATCGATTTTTGTTGCAAATATTTGCAAAAGAAGAAGTTTCAGAGTTTTCATGTCGTCAAACAATCGCTTCAGGTCCGATGACAATATAACGTTTAGACAAAAGCAATGTTATTTCCTTTTGTAAAACTTTACTTAAGTCCGCTGAATTACCGCTGTTGTTTGGTTCTTGGAATACTCCCAAATCTCCGATTTCAGCTCTTGCTACATTTCATCGGAAACTGGAGTGTTCGGTACTTTCAGTTTTTTGATGAGAAAGCTAAGTGTTAGGCAGGCATTAAACGAAGCAAATATTTGCTATATTATGTTCGGAATTTTTTGGGCAACTTATTTCTTCGGGTTAATTTATACACTATACTATTACTCAGTAGGGAATTGACTAGCTAAGAATGACAATAGATTAACCAAATATTTGCCTAATTTTTCGTTTACTGAATAAGACAGCAAATATTTTAGACAAGTAGTTGAAGCAAACCTTGCGAAATTTTTTCGAGCAACTCGGGAATCCCGGGAAGTGATGTTTCTGTTCCCGGGATTCGGAAATCCCGGGAAAAGACATTTCCCGGGAAATCGTCTCGGGATTGCAGTGCCAGTGTTATATTTTCGGCCCGGTGCCTCAAACTTTGTCCTAACGTAATTTATGGGTGATGCCTAATATGTTTTAATTTGCATTTCGCTCGAAAACATATCCTCGATGATATGATCCCTTAAGTAAATTTTTCCAACATTATCCGTCAAATAACGCCTGCATTTGTGCTGGGAATATCAGAAACACACCAGAGATAGGTCCTCATGTAGCCTGTGACGACTGAGACACTTGATATGACCACTCGAGTAATTAAAGGCATGGTACGGTTCTAAGTACTGCTTCGATCATGACCATTATATTACCGGAACATGTTCTGGCCATTTTTTCACAACAGGTTGACCGATGACGGCCTTGGCAATACATGTCCATGATACGGTTGTTGAGCTAAAATTGGTGAAACAAAGACGAGAAAACTGAAAAAATATGATTGAAACAAACCGTTCGGTTTTAACACATGTGAGCCAAAACCTTACCATGCCCAAATTGGACCATTCCAAAACGCGTCAAAATTGAATAGAGTCTGTAATAATGAAATCGCAATGGGCCCCTCACAATCCGACCCTGACACCAAGTAATAGATATTCCGGAAATTCATATTCAAAGTTCACTGTGTGTCAGGGAAAGCGGGAATATTTTTCAAAACAAAACATTGAGATTTTAACTTTTGGATTCTGGACAAACCAATAAGAAAGGTTCCTATGTGCGAGTCGCACAGATTCTGTCTGTATCGCCGAAACGATTCCTCTCGCACCTGCGCCATCGAGTTATAACTACTCCGGGGATTCTCACTTAGGATTCTCAGTGTATTAGTTTGGGAAGTTAGAGAAGAGTTGTAAAAGAATGACTGTTAGGAAATTGTGTGAATTTGCATTTTTAAATTTCGGAAATATTGAAATTAAGATACTACACTCAGCGTTGCCAACCCTCCAGTTTTTCCTGGATATCTCCAGTTTTTTTTGGACACGCCAGCGAAACAGCTAAAGATCGAGTATCTCCAGTTTTTCGAAATTTGTTCCAGTTTTATCTAACTTTCCATTTGTTACCTTATTTATTGAATTCATTCCCCTTAAATGTTTGGTCTTTTCAATATTTAGTGTATTCATGTCCTTTAGTTTTCTAGTTTAAATCGAATTTCGGTTGAATCATCAAAATTTCGAGTACGCCAGATTTTATACCTAGTGACCAGAATCTCCATCAGTAAAAAATAAAAATAGCAATCAATTGTCTCTTTCACCTTTTTATTTACATGAAATAATACGGTGCAGCTTACATATATTATTGTTATTTACGCAACATTTTTGAACCGAAAATTAAACAAATTCCTGCAGAAGCTTCAAATTTTTGTATCCAGTGTTCTCCAGTTTTTTATTTCGAATTCTTCCAGTTCTTCTTGAAAAAAGGTTGGCATCGCTGACTACACTGGAAAACCTAAACCTTATACTGGTTAAGTTTTTTTGACAGACAATTTAGTTTCCTAAAATGCTTCTGAGCATTTCAAAGTAAGCATTATTGAGGAATTTTCTAACAAAAACTTTTAATATCCAACACTGTTTCAACACTGTTGTTGAAAATGTTTTAAACTGAAAAGTTTTCCCGACATTGTTCAATGGAATATCTAAAATCTCCTACGCTCAAAGTTTGCAACATGTGATTATTCGAAATTTAAATTTCATGTGGATCTGCTAGTGAATGTTCCCAGAATATCGTGTTCCCAATCGTGTTTTAAATCGCTGTAGGTAATCTTTATTGGAAAATATTAAACTCGGGTTTTTTTGTTCGACCCATAGGATGACTCACTAAAATTAGAATGCCGAGAACATCAACTTCTTTTTTACACTGCTATTTCCAAAGCATTGTAAATTTTGAGCCGTTTATCCGATTTTTGGAGTTACCTTTAATACCTCTTTTAACCTCCAATGCATCATTTAGAAGGGAAGCCCCAACCTTTACTTTGAAAAACATTAACTATGCAAAAATCATGATACAAGCCTTATTTTGGTTTCGAGACCGAGTAGACCATATCTATTTTGGATTTTTCAGAAAATTTCACGTAATGTATCAAATTTTCACGGAGGTATATTTATTGATTCTGGAAACAATCATGGTCACTAAAAAAGCTACTGTGATGTAATACCATGTTACAAACCGCATTTTGCCGTTTTGGAGGGTTCAAGACCAAGGAGAACTTATCGTTTGATATTTTGCACTGATCAAGTTCTTTTCGATGGAGACGCATGGAGGTCATGGTGGATATTAAACATTCAAAAGAAAACTCCAACATTATAATATATACCTCCGTGAAAATTTTATACTTGGTACGAAATTTTGTTAGGGATTCAATAAAAAATCAAAGTATAGGGTCTTCTGGGTCCTGAATCTACCAAAAACGGCAAAATACGGTTTTTATCATGATTTTCGCATTGATATTGTTTTTAAAGTATATTTTGGAATTTTTCCTTAAAAAAGCACAACTTCACTTTTATGGTGACAGGTCGTTAACGACTCACTGCCGAATCCAGACTACGTCTCCACATCACTTGATCTTGGGCTAGTCTTCTCCAATCATCCCTAACGCTCGCCGATCAAGCGTCCTAATCCACACCACAAATACGAACGTGTACGAAGTCTACCACAGAGTCACTGACCTATGTTGGGCTCTCTGCTGAATATTATATTCGCTGGTCGCTCCTCCGACATTTGTGCCACGTGGCCAGCCCACTGTAGCCTACCGTATTTCATCAGTTTGATATTATCCGCCAAGTATTGAACGCAGGATCCTACCTGCGAAGACTCTAAGTGATCGCCGGTCGACCTCCTCCATCGACCAACACTCATGTCCATAGAGTACCACCGGGAGAATCAGTGTCCTGTAGAATGCAAATTTCGTGCGGACATGCATGCTACGGGATCTCAGCTGTGTACGTAAACAGTAAGAAGTGCTGTTTGCAGCTGCTATCCGTCGCTTCACTTCGCGGCTAACGTCGTTGTCACATGTTACGAGAGTTCCAAAGTACACAAATTCGTCGACTATTTCGAAGATAACCCCTTCTGTCACAATCTGAGTACCAAGACTCGCCGAACTTCCTCACTCTCCACCAGCAACTATGTACTTCGTTTTGGAAGAGTTGGTGGTAAATCCAATTCTCGCTGCTTCCTTCTTGAAAGCGAATGCCTCCTCCAGTGCTCTGCGATTAATACCGACGATTTCAATATCACCCATGTCACACAGTGGGGCAAATTGGTATGTTGGTGGGACAAAACCTCATAACTTCTAAATGGTTGTTTCCACAGTGTTTATGTCTTCGGCAATGTTGTACAGCATGAAAATATCTTTATGAAAAATGTATTCGAGTAGCTTCAATTTTCTTCCTACAGATGGCGCTGACATCTATCTTCTGAATAAATGGTGCTAGCCATTTTGTTTCTTCAGAAAAGTTGTTCATATCATCAGTTGATATAAAGTTGTCGAAAACATCAAAATTGTAGGATTGATTGTTAACGAGATAGAACTAATTTTATTGTTCACAAAACAAAACCCAATAACTGCTCAAATTCAAATCATAGAATATTGGTGTCTTCGGCAAAGTTGTTCAAATGATTGTGATTTATCTTCAATGTTTGGTCTAGATCAGTTTATACTTATCTAAATCACTTTGTTCAAAAAAATAAGCCCAATAACTTTTTAGATTTATGTTATAGCCCTTGCCGACCGGGCCCATATGAATGCGTAGATAGAAGGTGACTTGAACTAAACCTTCTCTTCCGCTTTTTGAAAGTCTTATTCATTGTTTTATTGTTCACAAAGCTAGTGTTAATATCGCAGCTGCTACGAAAAATAAGAAACTGAAGCAAGCAAGTGATATAGGAATTAGTTTGATTTAAGTTTTGTTATTCGTCATTTTCTACCTACCCAATAGAGGTCACAAGTATCACGCGAAGTTGATCAACTATATACTATTTACCATTTTGCACATCATGTTTTGATCCAGAGGACTTTTTTATCTAGAATGTCAAAACAAGAAGGTTTGACATTTTCAGGCGAATTTTTTGGCAGGATTCATAGTACATTCATGTACAACATGCCTGGATTACTGTTTGATCTAGATCGCTCAATTTTGTAAGTGAAATTCTTTTTGCTACTCAAGTTCAAGTCTAAGCAATTCTGTGTTCTCAGATCAGTTGTTAGGGTCATTTAATTGTTTGAGTCATGCAAAAAAAAGTTTAAGTCACTTATTTCACACACATACTCATACACATTCTAAACGTATTGATCATGATTAATGATATATAACAAAATGATTGAATTTGGAGAGATTACAGAAACATTAATTCATCGTCTTCCATATCATTTTCAACGTAAAGGAGTTTCACGTCCGCTTTTTTTGTTTTTCGGGTATCAGTTGAATCGATGTTTGTTTTTAAACTGTACGAAAAAGGGGTCAGATATAACCAACATACCGTTTAATACGTTTTGTATGGTTTCAACTCTGCTGGACTTTTGGATGTGCGCTTCACGAATTCGTTAAAATGTGATGTCGTCATAGAAAGCTGCCGCGAAACGCATGATTTATACTTAAAAACATGCTGTACCAAAAATCGAATAACTTTTGAATAGGCAAAAAGTGGCAGCTAAAGTTGGGTTTTTTTAATAGCTGAGACTGGTATCTTCAAATTTGAGAAGAATATAGAGTGGGTACTCGCTGGTAAATCATTTTTTCAAATGTTTGAAATTAGTGGAAAATTGGGTTTTTTATCTGCGTGAAACGTTGTGCTCAATCGTGGTATAGTAGGATATACTTAGCTATCTAAGTTTTTTTCCTTTAATTTAACTCATATTGAAGAGATTTCATGCATAATATCATTATTATTTGGGAGCTCCTGCATTTTGTAGGTTGGTAAAGATGATCAAAATATTTTTTTGGTTTTATGAAATGTTAAACCCCAACTTCTCCTACCTCACGATGCACTAAAACATGCGAATTCTTTACAACCTATGCTTGATTCTTGGTCTGTAGGCATTCTAGTTTCTACAAAATATCGATTTTGAACCTAATTCCGGAAAAAAAATTTTAGGTTTTGTCCGAGCTTCTGTATGAGGCTGCCCCAGTGTGCGTCACCCAGCTTCAGACCGTCTCCCGAGCAGGAGAAAATATCATTAAAATACCTCAACCAGATATTTGAAATATACCTAATTTTCATTTTAACTTGGTTTGCATAGTTGGTAAAATAACAAAAAATAATACCAAAATATTGTTTCTCCAAGACTATATGAATAACAAAACTTGGTATTCCAATAACAAACCAATAATTTGCATTAAAAATCACGAAAATGACCGATTCAGATATTTTCAAGTTATTGAACACTGAATGCATAACTGATATATTATAAAATATCAATAACGAACAATTTTCACTTAAAAACTTACTTCTAATGAGATATTTTAAAATCAACTCAAATATCTTATTGAAGGCATAGTGAGATATGATATCAAAATTTTATGATATTTTCATATGTTGTTTGAAACGTGAATATCTTTCGAATAACCCGATAAGTCCTCATAGCTAAATAAGTTATTGATGAGTTATGATTTTGTTATGCTCTCCTGCCCGGGTAACGTCACGAACGGGTCCGAAATTACACCCGCTATCCTGACGCATGATAAAAATCCGTCGAGGGTGGCACGAATCAGCTTAATCGGTTTTGTTGGAAAACCGTGCTAAAGCATAATCTGCCATAATTTGTTGCGCTTAACCGAATCGTATGCCGCCTTGAAGTCTATGAATAGATGATGAGTCTGCAAATTTTCTTCTCTGAATTTGTCAAGGACTTGACGCAAGGTGAACAGTTGATCCGTTGTAGATCGCCCTTTCCGAAAACCTCCTAGTACTCTGAATCATGAATGCAGAGTTGAGAAGTGTTATGCATCGATAATTACTGCAACCGAGTCTGTGTCCCTGTTTATAGACTGAGCAAATGAGTCCGTCTATCCAGTCTACTGGCAGTTTGTCTTCGGCCCAAACGCAGCAGCTTCTCACTCCCGGCTTTGAAAAGTTCGGCTGGGAGGCCATCCATCCAGCTTCTTTTACCTCATCCAAGCTTGGCATGTCCATCCTCCTCGATATCTCTCCTGTTTCTGTCGGAGTTGTTGATGACGGTGAGCATGGTAGCTTGTGTACCACTAGTGTTCTTATATAAAAGCTTTTTTTGTGTGAAATCAAGTGCTTTAGGTGATCTAGTGCTAGTGATCCGACGGCAAAATTGGATATTTTAACGGATAAGTAGAAGTGTCTTTGCATGCTTTTAATTTATTCTGTTTTTTACCGATTTATTTTATACCAGCGCCGACCAACGCATCTATGTTATATAGACGCTACGGCTGCTGATTGAAATTTCATTGTTGTGTTTTTTTTTTTTCATTGTCCATTTGCCTTTACCCTCCGTTGCTGCTGGACGAGTCCAGCGTATTTTTCTGCAGCAGCTTCGGCTTGTTTGCAGCGGGAAGATGGATTGTGGCAAATGTGGTAATATCATTCGCATTAGCGACGATCCAGTTATTTGCGTCGGTAAATGCAAATCTCAGTATCACAGAGTTTGCACGCCCCTTACGAAAATAGCAGCGAAAGTCGTTAATGATAATGAGAATATTGTGTTTAAATGTGTTTCGTGTTTATCAGCCTGTGATGACGGTGGGAAAGATGATGTTTTGAGTGAGTTGACAAAGATGAGAGATGCCTTATTATCTGTCTCCCAGTCGCTCACGAATAATCAAAACAAAATTGAAACCCAGATAAATGTTGCTGTTTCTAACGCGATCGAGACTATTTTGAAATCTGTCAGCGATTCTCTTCGTGAGAGTCTGGCAAACATTGAGACCAGTGTTGCTAGAAAGCTGGATGATTTCAAAAACCATATAGTCTTAAATACCGATCGCGATAGAAATAATAGTCCAATGAACAGAAAAAGGAGTCGAAATGAGAGAACGGTTCACTCTGAATCGGACTCTAACCCCAGTAAAAAGATGTTAATAGTACGTGATGACGAGGTTTTTTCGAATAGTATACCAACATACGCGAATGTTTTAGCGGGTTAGACTGGGAGTATGTCAATTAAATTACAGAAAAAGGAAAACCGTAAGGCTCGGCCGGTCATTGTGATCAAACCGGTCGAGACTTCTCAATCTAGTGAAGATACTAGATGTTTTTTGAAAAAAACTTTAGATCAAAAAATCCACAAAATTAGGAATTTTAGAAACGGTAAGAATGGCTCGATAATTGCAGAGTGTGCAGTAGAAGATAATGTTGAGGTTGTTAAAAAAGACATTGAAAGCAATCTAGGTGAACGATATAATGCTGTTATTCCCACAATCCCGAAGCCTAAGTTGAAAATTGTGGGACTGAGTGATCGATATTCCTCCGATGAATTCATAGACTTGTTAAAAAGTCAAAATGATAGCATCGGCTTTAAAGAAGTAAAGGTTATTGCCGAGTATGAAAATTCACGCTTCAAATATAACAAGTTTAATGTGATAATCGAAGTTGATCAAGACACTTATAACTGCCTAATGAATGCTGGAAAAGTAAGCATTGGGTGGGACAAGTGTTTTGTACGAGAGGCCATAAATGTATTGCGTTGCTTTAAATGTGGCGAATTTGGTCATAAAAGCACAGAGTGTGTTAATCCTGAGACATGCTCTAAGTGCAGTGAAAAGCACAAAACATCGGAATGCGCTTCTACTGATTATAATTGCGTAAATTGTTTAAAACATAAAAATGAGTTAAAAATGAATTTGGACGCGAAACATCCAGCATCAAGTTCGCAGTGTCCAGTTTTTCGGAGACTGTTTGAAAAAAAGGAAAAGCAACATGGCGTCAAGTAAATAGCAGCTGAATAAAATGCAATGTGAGAGGAAATTAGAAATAGTTTATCTTAATATTGCTGGTTTATCCACAAGTTATGTTGCTTTGCGGCATCTTGTGGAAACAAAACGACCAATGTTAGTATTGCTGGCTGAAACTCACATAGTGGAAGCTGATGCATTTGATCAATATAGCATTCCGGGCTATAAAGTTGCTTTTTGCCATTCACATTCCAGACATACTGGTGGGGTTGCTATTTACGCCAAGGAATCAGTCAAGTTCAACATTCTATCAAACGAATCTGTTGAAAACAATTGGTTTCTGGGAATATCAGTTCAGAGAGGCATGACGATGGGAAATTTTGGAATAGTCTACCATTCCCCCAGTTCAAGTGACCAGCGTTTTTTGGAAATTTTAGATAACTGGTGGGAAAATTTTGTTGATTTGAATAAATTAAACGTAATTGCTGGTGATTTCAATATTGATTGGCTTGGTGAATCGAATTCGAATCAATTAAAGCAATTAGTCGGTTTTTTCAATTTAAGACAAACAGTTTTTCAATTTACAAGAATTTCCAGACACTCTCGTACCTTGATTGATCATGTGTTCTCAAATTTTGATAATGTTCATTCCATTACAGAGGCCGATTATAAAATAACAGATCATGAGACAATTTGTATTTCAATTGAAAACGATCAAAACCGAGAGGATAAAGTTAAAATAAAGTGCTGGAATAGTTATTCGAAACAAGCAATGTCTCAGCTTGTTTCAAGAAGTTTGAATTTTCATCCAATAACTGGAAATTTGGACAATAAAGCAGCTGTTCTAACCAATACGCTGGAAGAGTGTACCAAGAATTAAGTTTTTGAAAAATTTGTTGAGTTACAAAATTCGAACAGCTGGTACTCTTTAGATCTTGTGCGTTTAAAACGTAAAAGAGATAAATGTTATATAATTTTTTGTAGAAGTAATGATAACGATGATTGGAACAGGTACACCGCGGCGCGAAACATATATTCACGCACCTTGAAAAAGGTTAGATGTGCATATATACAACGGAAGATCGATCAACATCAAAATAACAGCAAAGAGTTATGGAAAACTTTAAAAAAAATTAATGAAAAGTAATAATACATTATCACAGCCCATAACTTTTAATGGTATTGAGGAGAACTCCGCGCGAGTTATTGCAAATAAATTTAACAGTTATTTCGTTGAAAGTGTTCAATCGATCAATCAAAGTATTGATGTGGTCAATGAACCTGACGAGATAATACAGCCGATCCATAATAACTGTAGATTTGATGGTTTTCATCCTATTACTTTTGCAGAGTTGGACGATATTTGTTTCTCTTTGAAGAGATCGTTTGGTATCGACAATGTCAACGCAAAAGTAATACAAGATTGCTTTCATGTAATTGGACACGACCTGCTGGACCTTGTCAACGAATCTTTACAAACAGGGCACGTGCCTGAAGTTTGGAAGGAATCTCTTGTGGCTCCTATCCCCAAAATTACTGGAACGGATAAAGCCGAAGAGTTCCGCCCCATTAATATACTGCACACATTAGAGAAAATTTTGGAGCTAATTGTTAAAGGCCAGCTAATGCATTATTTAAACAGTAATAATTTGCTAATCCCAGAACAATTAAGTTATCGAGAGGGACACTCTTGTGAGTCTGCATTGAACTTGGTGTTAGCAAAATGGAAAGAGAAAATCGAGGCTAAAGAAACTATTTTTGCGGTGTTTTTGGATCTAAAACGCGCTTTTGAAACAATTTCTAGGCCCTTATTGTTGCAAACATTGAAGTGAAAGGCCAGCTAATGCATTATTTAAACAGTAATAATTTGCTAATCCCAGAACAATTAAGTTATCGAGAGGGACACTCTTGTGAGTCTGCATTGAACTTGGTGTTAGCAAAATGGAAAGAGAAAATCGAGGCTAAAGAAACTATTTTTGCGGTGTTTTTGGATCTAAAACGCGCTTTTGAAACAATTTCTAGGCCCTTATTGTTGCAAACATTGAAGCGCTTTGGTATCGTAGGGACAGCATACAAATGGTTTGAAAGCTATTTGTGTGCTAGAACTCAGAAGACTCGTTTTTATGATTCTGAATCAGTTTCCATTGCTAATACACTGGGTGTACCGCAAGGAAGTGTTTTAGGGCCCATTTTGTTTATAATTTATATTAATGACATGAAGCGAGTTTTACGGTTTTGCGATGTAAATTTATTTGCCGATGACACTGTTCTGTTCATTGCGGCTAAAAACCCAAATGATGTTGAAACACTATTAAACCAAGATTTACATTATCTGGCGAATTGGTTAAATTTAAAAAAACTTAAACTAAACATTAGCAAAACAAAATATTTGATTATTTCTTCGGCCAACTCCAGACCAGACGTAAATATTGCAATTAAGGGTGAGACGATTGATCGCGTGAATGAAGTAAAATATCTTGGAGTAATCATTGATGACAAGTTAACTTTTAAGTCTCACATTGACAACGTCATCAGAAAAATGGCTAAAAAATACGGTATTCTGTGTCGTTTAAAAAATGAATTGACTGTTAGTAGTAAAATTTTGTTGTATAAGTCAATCATTTCACCACATATAGACTTTTGCTCATCAATCTTATTCCTTGCAAATAATACACAAATATTAAAATTACAGCGGTTACAAAATAAAGTAATGCGATTAATATTAAGATGTAATAGATACACTTCCTCAAGTTTCATGCTGGACGCGTTGCAATGGCTTTCTGTGAAGCAACGAGTATATTTTTTGACAATGGTGTTTCTTTATAAAATTTTTAATAATATGCTGCCTCGATATTTGTGTGATCGAATTGATAGTGGAAGTGATTTTCATAGGTACAACTCTAGAAACGCGGAGGACGCTAGAACACCACACTTTTTATTTAGTAGATCACAGAACTCTCTGTTGTACAAAGGAATTAACTTTTTCAATTCGATGCCCAGACAAGTGAAACGTGCAGCAACAATGGCGGAGTTTAAAAGGCTTTGTATTTCACACATAAAATCTGTTTTGTAGACAGATTTCAACGAACTTTTTGTAAATTATGGAGAAGATTGTAATATTTAAGTTTTTTTTTTTAAATTTATCTGGTACTCTAAGTTATTATGTTCATTGATGATGATGGATTTTTGTTTGAATATAGCTAATAATATTAAATAGTAGAGTTAAAAAAATGAGTTGACTACACATGTTTGAGCCACGCGCGCATAGACTGACATAGACAATCTGGATACTGAGTACACCGGGGTAAAACCCCTGAAATTGAAACAAAAGGCATATCGGGTTGATAAGTTGCTTTTTGGTTCGTAATAGTATATATATATATATATCTTTACCAAGATTTTTAATATTTATCTGTTTTCACGATTTTTAACAAAGGGTTGGAAGAAAAAACTGAAAAGGCTTGGGTTTGCCTGTGGACTGTAAAGCTCGTTATCGAGAACTATAGTATCATAGGATCTTTCTCGTAGTTCTGGATCGTTATCCAGAACCAATTCTGATTAGTTAAAGCTCCTAAATGTTAGGTTCGATTCCTAACCAAATCCAGATAATTTTTGGGTTGGAAATGTTTTGGATGAGCCTTGGATCAATGATGTTATTGGAAAATCGCTTTCTTTATTTTCAAATTATTGGTATTCTTTTGAAGGGTTACTATGTCTGTATTAATAACCAGTCCGTTATTTGTTTGCCTACTGGTTACATTGTATGTCTCTAAATAATATCTTTCATAGATAAATCGACCAGCTCAAACCGATGTAGGGGTATGAGGTGGGACCATCATCATCACCATCGACGGTTCTATCCTATTCGTCGTTCAGCAATACTGCGAAATGCTGTTTCCATCGCATGGTGTTTCATCGATTATTAGGTTCCGTTCTTTTTCGTTACACATGGCAGGGATTGACACCATCCGGTTCCTGATTCCGTTACCCGCTTTATAGAAACTTGTCGTGTCGTGCATGGAGAAGCTAGCCTGCGCCTTCGCAAGACAGACGACATGCTCTCGTCCAACCTGTGAGCTTGTGTCTTAGATGATGATCTTAATGTCATGACTTGGATATTCTCCATATGTCTTATTGAGGAGCTCATAGAACTCCTGCATCACATCATCGGGTTTAACGTTTGTCGGTGCGTATACATTGAACAGTAAATAAAACCTTTTTGCTAAAAAATCTGGTTTGATTTTTCAAATTCAGACATCTGGCAACACTGCTGCCTAAAATTGATAATGATTCAATGTAGATTCACGGTATGGAAAGGGCTACTGTCGGTAACGTTGTTTTCGATAACCGTTGGTAGCAATTGTAGAGTAGGCGTAGTTTAGCCGAGACACATCATCTACCAAACCATATTTGTCGAAGGCTTAGTCAAAGACACGATTACATGCAAATCAACCGATCTCTCTCAGCCCAATATATTAATGCTTCTTGCCCCGTTATAAAAGGGCATTCCACCATCATAGTTTCCTCTTACTTACTTTCGATCAACCCAATAGTAAGTGTCACGGCCGGTCACCAAATTATTTATTGAGTAGTTATAAAATTGTAGTAGTTAGTGTAATATAGTTTAAATAGTTTAATAAACATTGTTAGAGTGTAAAATCTTTTCGAGCCAATAAATTAGCAGTTGTTTAGAACAAATATCGTGTAGTGAGTGCTTGAACAAAAAGAACTATTCGCATACTGGCGCTTTGGTGCGAAGTTAGGCAACCAGCTCGACTAGATAGGGAGAGCGCAATTTTTTTTGAAGTAGAATACTTCTCTCAGGAAGTTCGGCTACATAGGGATGTGAAATGAAAATCTAAAACCGAAAAAAGTGAAAAATATGTCCAATTTCAAATGCTAACAAATCGGTTAGTACTCAATGGATTTCCTTCGTTCTTGCAGCAATAGATTGGAAAATCTTCTAAGATTCTTCCCAAATGAAGATAATTGTAATTTTATTATTCAAACTATTGTACTATTGAAAATAGTCAAGCCTTGTCAAAATGACAAATTCGACCTCTGATTGGTCGTTATATGATTGCTTCCCAAGCACGGTCGACAGAATCATATACCTTGCAATTTAAAATATGCTATTTGGCCTATATAAGAACTTGTTTTAGCCAAAGCCGCTCATAATAGTTCTAGATAGCGACAACAGCAGTCCTCCCTTAGCAGCAGCAGTAGCAGTGCAGTGGATACTAGCGATGGCGGATAGCGGCCACAGCTGTGGCATAGCAATGGATAGCGCACTAGGTGCAGCGGATCTCAGCATCGATAGCAGCTGGGCCAGCTGATGCAGGGACAGCGGATACCAATGGAAGCGTATAGCGGCCACAACTGTGGCATGGCTACGGATAGCGTCGAAGTTGCAGCGGGTATCAGCATCGATAGCAGCTGATGCAGTGAGGTACTTTAGTAAAATACAGACTCTGTGTGATAGCGGACACTAGTAAATGCATTCAATGGAGAGTTGACTCATTTTGACAACACGTGAGCCGTCTAGTTTTGAGTGTTAAATCAGCTTTTCACTGTTTATTTTATCACAAGAAATACTTAATTCGCACTGTCAGTGATAACACCAAGATGTGATCGGTATCTTATCCGGTATTGAATTGAACAACAAATTGTCCTTTTCAGGATGAGAAAAAGCTGATGATTGAAGAGTTAATATTTTCTCTTGAGTTAATTTACATTTTTAAATTTGTAATAGCTATAAATTTTACTTTATCTCCGTGTCTCAGGACGCACTGAATTATCTTTTCCCTCAGTCATGAGCACGACATCCGAAAAATTTTCATTATCTGCATAAAAATTAATTTTTCGCATGACAAAAATTTAAAAATTGTCAAGCCCCAACCATGACAAGCAACTTACTATTATATTGAAAACGGTCAATCCTTGTTGAAGCGCAAAATTCGATTGATATGATTAGCCAACATTTATTTACTAGAAAAAAAATGACTGACACGCAAGCAGCCGGAGTATCTTTCTTGTAAAAGTATTCTACTTCAACCTTGCGGTCGTGGCTTTGCACACAACCCTCCTGTGATTTTTTTTCTTCATCTATTTGAGAGCGCATTTTTATTCTACTAGAATTCGAGATTCGCGTCGGAGTCGCGGAATATCGCTATATCGGAGGTCAAAACATTTAGCTATTTTTTTTTTTTCAAAATGCAGAATGTCCATTGTTATGAAATTCTCGAATATACAAAAAATCTAAAATAAGTGGATTACTTAAAAGCAGAGAAAATTTCAATTGATTTCTTGAAAAAGCTGTAACTCGATTTTCGCTCATAAGACCTCTGACGAGGAGAGTGCTTTTCGTGTAAAATTTTCTCATAAACACGATGAAATAATCATATTTGAAATCACACCAAAAACGTATTTCAATTTTTCAAATGCAGAATAATACATCTAACAACACAAACGCTCAAGATTGATACTTCTTTTTTGATTCCTTGACTTTTTTGTTTTCCAAAACCATGTATCGATTTATTTCTAAATTTTGTGGTTTAGTAGCCACAATTAAAAGAAGATAATGATTTTTGCCGAAAAATGCCACATTTATCAAGAAAGACGACGTGCCCACTAAGTCGGGGTGGTCCAATCTGCATTAAACCAAATCTAAACAGGTTGTTGTCACGATCTTAAGTCCTGAATATACGAAAGAAACAACCAAATCGAGCTAAAACTACTTTCTCGTATTCTGTTCAATAGATTGAAGCCATCATTAGAGTCATTAGAGTCAGATGGTTGCCAGAACCGACTCCAGATCAAATCAACTTCGTGAATACAACTTATTAACCCCTTATCTGTTTGAGGATTTTAAGCCAGCGTACGAATCAGTGAGAGGAAATGAATTGTAGTAGATAATGCTTGACTTCTCGATTTACCTGATTCTCATTAAAGCATTCCAGTCTACTGTTTAGTATAGCTCTTACAAGGATACGAAGAGCAGGCATGCAGAAGAGGGGTCATCATGCCAAATCTTACATGTGACACATGGCTCCAGAGATCGTGATTTGAAGCCACCACTTTCAGTCCTTACAAAAAATAAAAATACTGATAGAAATTGCGTGGAGATTTGAAAGAATGAAACCTTCAAAACATACACATTGAAAGCGTCAGCAGCAGTGAATCTCGCTGTTACAAAAGCAGCCGAAGCTCACTCGTGTCAAAATATTCATTTGAATCCATTGCCCTGCCATAAGCCCTTGATGAACGTCAGGTGTGGGTGGTAACGCTGGTGGCATTGGTTTGGTTATTTTTTCTACTCACTCGTTCCGCATTTCAGCATTACAATGTTGTTTATTTGATCCTTCCATCGTTCCCGGCTCTGACGCGCTCGTTCGTAACAACACAGTGTTCCCGTTGCGGCCAAACATTACCAACTGCCACCGGAGCTATCCAACATCCGCGCCCCGGTGGTGTTTGTTTTTTATTTACTCTAGTGCCGTTTTTCTTCATTCTGGCAGCAACGGCAGCGCTACACGAAGCTATATAATCCGACGGTGAACGTGACTGGCTACTACTTGAGCCACGCCGCCGGGGGTTAGAACAATCAGGTTGAAATTAGTGCGCTGCGTTCGGGGTAGTAATTTGGCACGCTTATTGGGAATTGGTCGAAAAGGTGGAATACTTTTTGCAGTTTGCAAGTAGATCTAAACAACGGTAGTAGCGCAGAAGAAAACTAATTCGACAAAATATTAGTTGTTACTTTTTATTTTCAGTTTCTTCACCTGTTGTATATTTTCAAGAGTGATTGCAAGCTTGATTCTTATTTGTTAGCGTTGATAAATTAAGCTGAGCTGTAGCGGAAACAAACGTTAATCTCTGATTTGGTAGCATAATAAAATAACACGTTTTCCCTTCACCTTCTACAAGAACATTCCAACCTCATATAGTACATCAAAGTCATTTGTTATGCATGGAATTCTGTGCAAAATAATTTTGTGGCGTCCCTGAATTAAAAATTAAACAATATTATCAGTTTTGTGAACATTATAATTATCGTTAGCATTAGCAGGGAATAAAGCTCCCCCAAAGTAGAACAAAATGGAAATTACATCTTTTAGCGCAATTCACTCATTTCCACCCGCTCTTCCGTATTGTTCCTCTTCACCACCGTTTGACGAGCGATATTTTCCGACCATCGTCCTTCGAACATCCGCTCTCTGAAGTGGATGCTGTATTTTTTCCCTCGCCCAAATGGTGTAACGGTATAATATTCTCGTTATCTTCACCGTTGTTTCCATTATGATCGCCCTCAAAATCCCGGTCCGTATTTTCCCCCGCTTCACCCTTCCCGGGGCTCTCAAGCTAACCCACCTTGCTAGAGTGAAATTTAATTGCATTCCAAATGCGCTTACTCTTCAAGCGCCATATTGCAGCCAAAGGCACTCCTCCGACCGGCTGCACGCAGCTTATACAAACATGGAGAAAATGTTGATGGGAAAGTTTTCTCGGGGTACACTGGAACTCGCACGATTACAGATCGTGCAAACTGCGAGAAGCGTTGTTCTTGTGCTTGACGGCTGAAGTTTCACGCAGCCGAACTGCAGCAGTACCTACGCAGATGATGTGTTCATTCACTTAACGTTTCTCATTTCACAGAATAATTGCAATGTACATCATTTAGGCAATTGCTTGTGAATAAATCAGTTCTGTTTAAATTTTCAATTTTTGATAGGGACGTTTGAAATTGATAATCTTAATTGCAGTTGGAAGCTTATTTTCAAAATGTTTAAAAATATGTTACCAATAAGATATGTTATTGGTAAAATTTCGAAGAAATAACAACCGAGATAATTTTGCATATTGAGTAATTTAAAAAGTTTTAATGCTTTTTGTTAATAATGCTGAAAAGTTTTTTGCAGATAGTGAAATATTCTCAAGCGTCCAGAGAATTGAAGAAACATGAGTTTTATTAAACACGTTTTATCGCAAAAAAAGAACTCAAAGTTGGCCAAAATTTATTTCAATATATCTTGTTATAGGCAGGGGAGAGGAGGGCAGTTTCGGACACTTTTTCTATCTTGATTTTAGATATTTTTTTAATTAACTTTAAAAAAAAATCTGAATTCATCCTAGCTGTTAATTGGACATCGGAGTATCATATAAGCGTGTTAGTAGTGTGCGTTGATGCGATTTCGATTGATTCATTTAAATTTTTCAAAATTGCTCTTTTGTCCGAATGTACCCCGTGTGTAGTTTCGTACAGTCCTGGGGCACATCCGGACAGTGTTGAAAAACTTTTCTAGATTAATGAAAATTTTGTGTTTTTCAACTCTTTCTTCCATATAAGCAAAGACTGAGATCAGATGCTTCACCAATCTCGAAACTCACCCTTTTAATTCAAATTTAATTCATAAAACAAAAACCGAGCAAACTGGCTATGAGAAAGAAAGGATACAAGAACTATGCCATTTTCTCGGCAACATTTGATTGGTTTAGAGTGCAATGGCATTCGTGATTGTCAAACAACAGCAAATTGGTTCACTTACGCTGCTTTCTGGAAACTTATTCAAGTGTTCCAGAACATTGAGAAACAATTTTCCAAGGCGATTGGGTCAATCAAATGGTCAAGAAATGTTTCTTCCACGTTCATAAATACTTGTTGATTTTAGACGAGAAGCTCTCTTATTATTCCGTTTTTTAGTTTCTTTGATTTTTCAGACGACAGACCAAGGTACTTTTTTTAATTCCGTAGGTATCAAAAGCGTGTCTCAAAGACATTGTTCCCTTAGAAACTATTTCCAGCTCATCTTCGTTGATGCTTGCTCCATCGGTTTTCCTACTGTAGTTTCGAATCATTTTAATGACTGAGAATCAGTCTAAATCGATTTTTGTAAATAAACAACAATCAAATACAAACTTGGTTAGTGTCCGAATGTGCCCCACTACCATCCGAAGAAAAATCTTAATTTTATCTAATAAATAAGATATTTGTTTCCCCGTTGTTATGACGTCTTTTCATTACACATTAGTTACAAACTAAGGTAGTGTACTTGAATTTCTAAATCTCTCACAAGGAAATTAGAGAAATCCTAACAACTCCAAGCTCAAACGGTTGAAAACATGTATGAAAAATGGCACTGTGTTGTTTTCGTAAGTTATAAACAACCAAGAGCTGTCAAACTATATGGTAGCTGATGGTGGAAGAGCTGCCAAATTACTTATATTTTTAGTTTGGTTGAAAATTGCATCATTTGTTTTTTTTAAGCTCTGTCCGAAACTGCCCTCCTTTCCCCTACATTATAATCAGGGATGGTATTCTACGCGATTTTTCGAGACTCGTAAGTAATCTACGTATGAAACTGAAAACTCGTAAGTAATCTACGTAGAAAACGAGATCGCATAATATACGTCACATACAAAATCAGTGCAACAGCAAAAGCGCATTTAAGGCCTGATTTCTACAGAACTATGCTATCGCTGTCAAATCTCATATATTTAGAGCGTACCCAACATCTTAAACCATTGAGTATTTTTTTTTTCACCGATGAAATAATCAACTGTGTAGGTACATATAAACAATAACCTAAAACAAGTTGAAATTGCGATAAATAGCAAGAGCTATTTTCACATGCAATCCCATTTTCGTTGTGAAAGTGAATCGCCTATGCCTTAAAATTTTCATGCGCCCACATAAGAATAAGGTTTTAGATAGCATCCGTAAAATTTTGAATATATTAGGAACACGAAAAATTAAATTTGTTGCTCTTTTTGTGCTAATATCTGTTCATATGTAAATCTTGCTATAATCTAGTTACGATATATATGGACATTTTCGATGAAACCGTCCAAATCAATTTTATAATATATACTTTTACCGATTTTAGCAATCATCATAGCAATCTCCATTTTAGTGAGCCATTGAATTCTAGGTGTTCGTCACCAATTATTCCTGGTGACTTCCGTAAAAAAACATGCATTCTTCTTGATAACGATTATAGATCCTATCTGCATTCGTCAAGAAATCAATTCATTTGAGGTCTCTTGTGAGAAAATAGTAATCGAACGTTAGTTTAAGGGAACAAATATGTGACTTTATTAAAATAAAGCAATCCTTCCTTTGTTATTGGATTGAAAAGGGATGATTACTCAAACTACGCCGAAATTTTGTAAAAGATCACATATTCTTTTCTAACAACATTTGACATATGTATATTCCCTTAAAAAATTCACGGTGACTAAATTGTAACATTTTTCCGATGAAGCCCGATGTTCACTTCTACTGAAATTTGTTTAAACCAAAGAAGACGACTACCAAATTACTGTGACCATGTTAATAACTTATAATTTTTTTTTAAAAGGTCGCATTTTTTTTTTCTTCATCTATAGTTTATTTGACACGGCACAAATACAATTCAATGTTTAACGGCGCCAATTATATCTGGTAGCTTACTTTCTAAAGTATCTTAATAACTAAAAGCAAATTTTTTATCCTCGCTGCCGACTACGAGCTGAAACTAAATCTAACTTAAAGCTAGAATATTTTGCACTAAAAGCACAGGTTTGCTGTTTGATGGTTTTCATTGCCATAGGTAAGCAGCATATTAAATTTGTTCCGATGCTGGGCCAAGATATTACGGACTGGCATATTGGGTTGTCTCCCTCGGGACCTGAGAGTATCGTGCGGGTCTAGTTGCTGTTTCCGGATCCGGGGTCTTAACGTGTTCTTGTCGTTTGGTTGGATGTAGGCGGAAGGGAATAGGATTAAACTGGGGCGTGGATGGATTTCAGGAAAACGTATATAAGGGACATGTAGGATAGGTCACGGCTCGCCAAGACATCACGAACAGGAACAGCCGGCTGCCTACCCTCGGCCTGCAGGGAAGCTACTAATCTAGACCTGGCGTCACGGTGTACAGGGCATGACCAAACAACGTGCTCTATGTCGTGATAACCTTCACCACAGGCACAGATACCACTCTCCCCGAGCCCAACACGACGGAGATGCGCGTCAAATCTATAGTGATTGGACATAAGCCGGGACATCACGCAAATGAAATCCCGCCCTACATCCAACCCCTTGAACCACGGGTTCGTCGATACCTTGGGGATTATGGAATGTAACCACCTTCCAAGGTCCCCCTTGGTCCAAGAATTTTGCCAACTGATGATCGTATTCTGACGTACAAATGCGAAAAATTCATTAAAGGCAATTGGTCTTACATAAATATCACCGTTTGTTGCGCCCACCTTAGCCAAAGAGTCCGCTTTCTCATTGCCCGGTATCGAGCAGTGAGAAGCGACCCACACTAAGGTAATCTGAAAAGGTTTTTCGGATAAAGCACTCAGATGTTCCCGTATTTTCCCCAGGAAATACGGAGAGTGCTTAACATCTTTCATCGATCGGAGAGCCTCAATGGAACTGAGACTATCCGTAAAGATGAAATAATGGTCCGTGGGCATTTTTTCGATTATCCCTAGGGTGTACTGAATTGCAGCTAATTCTGCGACGTAAACAGAAGCAGGATTATCGAGCTTATGGGAGACGGTTATATCGTTATTGAAAATACCGAAGCCAGTGGACCCATCAAAAAGGGATCCGTCTGTTTAGAACATATTGTCGCAGTTGATGTTTCGATATTTATTGGAAAAAAAATTAGGGATCTGCTGCACGCGTAAATGATCCGGGATTCCACGAGTTTCTTCTATCATGGATGTATCGAAAAACACAGTAGAATCAGAAGTATTTGATAAGTCGACACGATTTGGAATATTCGAAGAAGGGTTAATATTATGGGACATGTGATTGAAATACAATGTCATAAAACGGGTTTGAGATTAAGTTCGATTAACCTTTCAAAATTTTCAATCACGGGACGGTTCAAGACCTCACATTTGATTAGAATACGAGAAGACAGGCTCCAGAAGCGGTTTTTCAATGGTAGTACTCCAGCTAAGATCTCCAAACTCATCGTATGGGTCGACTGCATGCAACCCAAGGCGATACGCAAACAACGATATTGTATTCGCTCCAGTTTGATCAAATGTGTGTTTGCTGCGGAGCGGAAGCAGAAACACCCGTACTCAATAACAGACAGTATCGTTGTTTGATAAAGCCTTATAAGGTCTCCTGGGTGGGCTCCCCACCATTGTCCGGTTATTGTACGAAGAAAATTCACTCTTTGTTGACATTTTTTCATCAGATACCTCACGTGACAACCCCAGGTGCTTTTAGAGTCGAACCAGACACCAAGATATTTGTGTACCAAAACCTGAGAAATCGTTTTACCCATTAATTGTGTTTGAAGCTGAGCAGGTTCATGCTTCCTAGAAAAAACTACTATCTCAGTCTTCTCCGGAGAGAATTCGATACCTAGCTGTAAAGCCCAAGCAGACAAATTGTCCAAGGTATCTTGCAATGGTCCTTGCAAATCGGCAGCTTTGGCTCCTGTAACAGAGATTACACTGTCGTCTGCAAGTTGTCTTATCGTGCATGAATTTGCCAGACATTCGTCGATGTCATTTACATAAAAGTTGTAAAGAAGGGGGCTTAAACATGAGCCCTGGGGAAGACCCATGTAGCTAATGCGAAAAGTTGCCAAATCGCCGTGCGTAAAATGCATGTGCTTTTCGGACAACAAATTGTGCAAAAAATTGTTCAAAATTGAAGAAAATCCTTGTCGGTGAAGTTTACCCGAAAGAATGTCAATAGAAACGGAATCAAAAGCCCCCTTAATGTCCAAGAACGCAGACGCCATTTGTTCTTTGCGAGCATACGCCAGCTGAATATCTGTTGAAAGCAACGCAAGACAATCATTCGTCCCTTTGGCACGGCGGAAGCCAAATTGAGTATCTGATAGTAGACCATTTGATTCGACCCAATGGTCTAAACGACGGAGTATCATTTTTCCATCAATTTCCGGATACAGGATAGCATTGCAATCGGCCTATAAGAGTTGTGATCAGAAGCTGGTTTCCCTGGTTTTTGGATGGCGATCACCTTCACTTGCCTCCAATCCTGCGGTACAATGTTTTGCTCCAGGAACTTATTGAACAAGTTCAACAAGCGCCTCTTGGCATTGCCGGGTAGATTCTTCAACAAGTTGAATTTGATTCTATCTAACCCAGGCGCGTTATTGTTACAGGGCAGGAGGGCAACTGAAAATTCTGCCATCGTAAAAGGTGATTCTATCGCGTCGTGGCCCGGAGACGCATCGCGAACAATGTTTTGCTCAGGAACAGAGTCCGGACATACTTTCCTGGCAAAATCAAATATCCACCGACTTGAAGACTCCTCGCTTTCGTTGACCGTTACGCGATTCCGCATTCTTCGGGCTGTGTTCCAAAGAGTGCTCATCGATGTCTCCCTCGACGTCTCGTTCACGAACCGACGCCAGTATCCGCGTTTCTTTGCTTTAGCCAAACTTTTAAGCTTGGTATTAAGCTCCGAATACCGTAAATAGTCGCCAGGTATACCTCCCTTCTGGTAGGCCAAAACGCGTCGGATCTTTGCGTGTAGACATCGGAGCACTCTTGGTCCCACCACGGAGTGGGAGGCCGTTCTTTGATCGTTACGCCGGGATATTTCTTCGTTTGGGCTTGCAACGCGGCGTCGAGAATCAAGCCCGAGAGGAGGTTGTATTCTTCAAGTGGTGGATGATGTTGAATCGACTCGACCGCTTTGGAAATCATTTTCTCGTATAACTTCCAATCGACATTCCGTGTGAGGTCATACGGAATGTCAACTGGTCGCATGCGAGTTGACCCGTTATTAATTGAAATAAGAATAGGCAAATGGTCGCTACCGTGAGGATCGAGGATTACCTTCCATGTGCAATCCAACCGTAGCGACGTCGAACATAAGGATAGATCCAAAGCGCTTGGGCGCGCTGGAGGTTTCGGGATACGTGTCATTTCGCCGTTGTTTAAAATAGTCATGTCGAAGTCATCGCAAAGGTTATAGATTAAAGAGGAGCGGTTATCATTGTATGGGGAACCCCAAGCCACGCCATGAGAGTTGAAGTCTCCCAAAATCAAACGTGGCGAGGGAAGAAGTTCTATTAAATCAAAGAGCAGCCGTTGCCCAACCTGTGCTCTGGGAGGAATATATATTGAGGCAATACAAAGCTCTTTACCTTGTATTGTCATTTGACATGCGACAACTTCGATGCCTGGAATCGAGGGGAGGTTAATACGATAGAAAGGATAGCACTTTTTAATCCCTAAAAGTACTCCTCCATATGGGGTGTCTCGATCAAGGCGAATAATATTAAAATCATGGAAGTTGAGATCAATATTTGAAGTAAGCCAGGTTTCACAAAGGGAAAATGCATCGCATTTGTTTTTATTTATCAAAACTTTAAACGAATCAATTTTTGGTAAAATACTTCTACAATTCCACTGTAAGACAGAGATAGAATCCTTCATCTACGCAGTTGAATTAGGCATCGAAGGATACAATCGCTGCAAGGAGGGGCGATTGGGCAGTCAACTGCTTCAAAAATGATCTAGCTGTTGGGAGGAATGCTGTAAGAAAAATTTTAATTGGATCGGGTATATTGAAATTTTCAAAAATCCAGTCCACAATGTCAGAAAATTTCACTAATCCAGAGTTTGTTTCATCAACTGGATGTGCAAAAGGAACAACTGGGGTTTTATATGTTCCTGGCAGTGCTGGGAACTCCTTCTGGGACTTTAAATTTGCAAGCCCAGGAGGAGTTTGCTTCGGTTTTTCCGCAGCACTGTTTGGTTTGTTCGTACTTTTCATTACACTTTGGGAAATCTTAGGACCTTTACGGGGAAGTTTAGGAGAAGAAACATTTTTCCTCTTCCTAGACTCCCCAGGGTTGGCATAAGATGTTCCCGCTGATGAATCGTCAGAATCGGTTTCATCGGAGGGCAACAGATCAAAGGGGTTCGATGTTATGGTAGAAGTGGTCACGGTCTTCTTTAGCATCTCAGCGTAAGAACGCTTTGAACGCTCCTTAAGTGACCGCTTGATATTATCTCTGCGCTGCATGTACACCGGGCATGTGGAGAGCTCATGCTGGTTTTCCCCACAGTGAATACATTTTTCAGCATTAACACTGCAAGAATCTTCCGCATGAGTCTCCCCACACTTGCTACATCGTGCCTTATTGCAGCAGTAGGCGGCTGTGTGGCCTAACTGCTTGCAATTGGTGCAATTCATAACACGGGGTACATACAATCGCACAGGCAGACGAACCCGGTCGATCGAGACGTGGCTAGGGAGTGCAGATCCGGCAAACGTAACGCGAAACGAGTCTGACGGAGTGTAAACTTTTTTACCGCCGACGAGAGACATGGACCGCAATTGCTTACAATCCAAAATCTTCGCCTGTGTTTCGGTATTTTTGAAGCAACCGGTTGCGCTTTTTAGGATACACTCGACAGACAGACTCGAATCGGTTATGACACCGTCGATCTCCACGTCTCGTGCGGGTATGTATACGCGATACTCGCGTGTGAAGAGCTCAGAGCAAGCAATAGCATTGGCCTGTGCCAGATCACTGACCACGACACGGAGCTTGTTAGGTCGGACCTTGGAAATTTCGGTCACGGCCTTGTACCCCTTCGTCAGGTCTTTTGAAATTTGCAGTATGTTTAATCGCTTTGAATTCACTCCTGCCTTCGGACGAAAATAAACAGTATAGCTGCCCTGTTGAGATCCGTCCGGGTAAAGCCTGGGGCGAGGGGGGACTGGAGAATGAACAGGGGAGGGGGTAACAGAAGGGTCAGGGTCAGGGGGGTTCGGGGATGGTGGCACGGGAGGCGAGGGATCTATATCCATCGCGCTAAATGTAGCGCACTAGCGAACTAGCGCCGACAAGAACACGTACCTCTTTACTTCTTCCTTCCAGCAGTGGTTGTCCGATCGTTCGGAGCTGCACCCAAAGCAGCCAGCAGCACCAGTACAGCAGCACCAATACAGCCACCAGCAGTGAGCCGGGTGTGAGATCACTCAGCACAGCGACACGGACTCGACTGTCAACTGATGGCTTTGAATAATACACTCTTTTATTCCCTTTGGATGGTTGATCTTTCTCGGTGAAATATACACACTATGTTTGCTTTAACATGACGTTTCGGCGTACTGTTATTCAGCCATCGTCAGATATGACAAAACAACATTCTTCTCCCACCAGTGTGGTTTGCTTACTTAGGCAGTAAGCAAACCACACTGGTGGGAGAAGAATGTTGTTTTGTCATATCTGACGATGGCTGAATAACAGTACGCCGAAACGTCATGTTAAAGCAAACATAGTGTGTATATTTCACCGAGAAAGATCAACCATCCAAAGGGAATAAAATTATACGGTGACTAAAACCTCAAACAATACACTCTTTTGTTTGGCTATTCGTACACACGGACCGGATTGTAATAGAACGACCACTTTGCACGTCCGTTTCTGTCGAGTGTTCGAGGTCGCATATTGTTTTGAACAAAACTTCTGACATATGTTTTCTTATGAGAGGCACAGTGACTAATTGAGGAAACTATTGCTATTAAAAATCACAATGAATTTACCAGAAAAAATTACCTGTACCTCTTAATGACTTCGTGACTATTCTAAGACAAAATGCCACTCGTACTTTAAATTATCACCGTGACTACTCGGTGGAGAGAACACTTTTGTTTCTAAGAAAAAATAATTTCGTCTGTGACTCTTCAGAGAAAAATAAATACATTGTAGTTGAATTATCACAGAGACAAAAAAAAATGAAATTTTGTTTTTAAATCATTGCTTTCGTGTCTTTCGTGAGAAAATTCGCACAATATTTTTCAAGAAAAAGTAATAGTTACTCGATTACAAAAACTGTTTCCATATGTTTCCAATATATATATATGTTTCCAATTGTAACAAAAAAGCACTTTTTCATTTGTGATTCTCGTGCGGATTGGGAAGCGTGTAGGCATGTATTCAAACTCTTTCTTCGTTTTTTTATTAATTCCTCCTCCGTTTTCGCGACAAAATTGTTGGAATAGATCTTGCGCTTCAAGTTTGCCCAGAAATTCTCGATGGGATGCAGCTGGGGGACGTTTGACGGATTCGCCGACTTCGGTACCTCATCGATATTGAGCCGCTCCATCTCCTCCAACGATCGCTTCGAGTAGTGGGCCGACGCCAAATCTGACCAGAACACCGTGTCTTCGCCCTTATGGTTCGATGAACGACGCAACTTCTGGCAGGCACTTCGTACTATAAATTTCCCCGTTCACGGCCAGCCCGGAGCGAAAGAAGAGCAACTTTGACATCCCTTTCTCGCTAATTGTCAGCCATAGCCGCACCTTCTTGGGAAACTTAGTCTATGAAATAAACTTCACCTCGGTGCTCACTTCCTTCGTGGGAGAGGTAAAATACGAAGTGCCCTGCTAATCGTTGCCATTCAGGGTGAGATAAGTCTCGTCGTCCATCATCACTGCCACGTCGCGATTCGCCGGGAAAATCGACTTGACCATCTTATTCAACCACTATCGCTGCGTCAATGCCTGCAGCTCCGAGACCAGTGGACGGTACTGCCGCTTTCTGACATGTAAGTCCGTCTGGAGAACAGATACTTTTTCACTGTTTTACCGCATGCACCAACCTCCCGGCCAAGTGCACGCAGCGAATTAGCCACTTTTCCCTCGGTCTTCCTTTACAGCATCCTTTGAAGTTTCTTGTCGCTCAGGGTCGTTGGCCGTCCGGAAACGGGCTTTCTCTCTCGTTGTCCAACAGGGTTAAGATGTTGTAGATGCCGGAAGGGCAGACCCGGCGTCCACAAAGTGCCGCACGATGTCCGTTTTTGACGCGGCGGGGTACCGTTCTTTGAACGCGCACACTTCTGAACGTAGTAGCTTCACTTTTTTCGCCATCACAGTAAGAGTTTGACTGATAGAGCTGTCAAATTTTTTTTTTAATTAACGGGTTACAGTGCGATTAAAGGTTAACCCATGAAAAATCGGCAATTTTTGTATATTTTTTTACCGCAAACGTTAAGATAGTTCGAGACTCCTCCCTTTTCTGGGAGGAAGGGGTCCCATACAAATGAAGCACAAATTTCTGCACATCTCTAAAACTAACCAAGTAAGTGGAACCAAATACAGCATGTGGATTTTTAGGAGTAACAAATATATTCAAAATGTTGCGACACCCCTCCTTCTTCTGGAAGGGAGGTGTGCCATACAAATGAAACACATCTCTAAAACTAACCAAGTAAATGGAACTAAATTTAGCATGTGAATATTTTAGGGGTAACAAATATGTCCATAATGGTTCGAAACCTCTCCCATTTCAGGAAGTGAAGGGTTCCATGCAAATGAAACTCAAATTTCTGCACATCTCGAGAACTAACCAACTAAATGGAACCAAATTTGGCAGGTAAATGTTTTTGAGATAGCAAATATGTTTCATAATCATTCTCAGACAACATTTTGAATTGCAAGATGGCAACCGCTTCAACCAACACATCTCCGCCATTACCGCTAAAGCTTTTTCGATCCTCGGATTCATTCGCCGCAATGCTTCACAGTTTACTGACGTGTACGCGCTTAAGGCACTATACTGTGCTTTAGTACGCAGTGTTCTGGAGTACGCTGCTCCCATATGGGCCCCGTACCATACCTCTCAAGTTATTCGCATTGAACGAGTTCAAAAATGTTTTTTACGTTTTGCTCTTCGTCACCTACCGTGGAATGACCCTGTACTTCTGCCCGACTACTCGCAACGATGTCGTTTGATTGACCTGGAGTTGCTGTCAACAAGACGAATAAAACTTCAACGATTGTTTGTTTTCGACGTCCTAACGAACAATATTGACTGCTCAGACCTTCTCCTGCTAATTCAAATAAATGTTCCTCAGCGCCGGTTGCGATACTGGACAATGATCTCCATACCCGGGCACAGGACAAGCTATGGTTATAACAATCCGCTCAGTTCCTGCCTAAGAGGCTTCAATGACGTCAGTGATTTATTCGACTTTAACTTAACCAAAAATAGTTTTAAAAATAGAATTAAAAACATAGCATAAGACAAACCAGTCTGTACGATATGATCGAAGACGATGAACAAATAAACAAATAAACAAATAAACTTGCGGATTCTGGAAACAGCCGAAAATGACCAAATACCACACAAAGTGGTTGTTTCTTTAACCAGAATGACGCTCAGAGGCCAGAAATTGTCTCCAAATGCCTTGGATTTCAACAAGATGGCAACTTCCGGTTTCTGGAAAACAATCTAAAATGGCCGATTTCCATTGAATATGAGTATCTCCGGAACCAGAACAATGCACAGAAGCTTAAAATCGTTCACAAACACCACTTTTAATTTAAAGATGGCTGCTTCCGGTGTCTGGCAAACAGCCGAAAATGACCAAATACCATTCAATATGAAGGTCTCCGGAACCAGAAAGAAATCCCAGATGACAGAAATTGATTTCACAGGCCATTTTGAAGTCCAATATGACGACTTTCGGTTTCTGAAAAACAGCCTAAAGTGACAAAATACCACCCAATATGAGTATCTCCGGAGCCAGAGTGATGCAAGGAGTTGAAAATTGACCTCAGACACCATTATAAATTGTAGGATGGCAACTTCCTGTTTCTGGAGAACAGCCAAAAATAGCCGATTTCCATCTAATACGATCTAATCTAATCCAAGATGGTGACTTCCGGCTTGTGAAAAATAGCCCAAAATAATCAAATACCATCCAATATGAGTATCCCCGGAACCAGAATGATGCAATGAGCTAACAATTGATCTCAGGCACCATTTTGAATTGTAAGATGGCAACTTCTAGGAAACAGTCGAAAATGACTGAATAATACTCCGTAATCGAGAAGATACATAGAAACCAAACATTGACCTTGGACACTATTTTGAATTTAATGATGACCACTTTCAGTTTCTGGAAAACAACTAAAAAAACTAAATACCACCCAATATGGGTATTTCCGGTATTAGATTGAAGCCAGAAAATCAGCTGAAAATGACCGAATGAAGGCGATGTACAGAAGCCAAAGATCGAAGATGCTGTCAACCCGATAAAACCAATCATTTCAAACGATTTGTCTTTTGAAATTAATCATATCCTATGACCGATTCGGCGTGCATTTGCAGACTATAAACACATCGCAAGGAATCAATGAATTTGGAATGTTTGAAATTATTTAATTAAACACAAAAATGGGCGGGACGAAGTTTGCCGGGTCAGCTAGTTTAAAATGAATATTAAAACTGGGACATTTTTTGTGGAACTGCTCTATAGGAAAATCTTGTCAACAAAACAATTATGAATTGTATTCGAAACGTTTTCTTTTGACTTTGATATCTCATGAATTTTTCATGATAGCAACCTGGTTTAATACAAACAACAACATCTGAAAGGTGCAATTAGCTGCCAGTAAAGTATTCCATATTTAACACAGTCTCGTCATCCCGACTGCCGGTTTAGTTTAATTCAAGTGCAAACAGCTTCATTAAGCGGATCGGGGCTAGATTTCATTCGAACTGCTCTTCACGAGTGGAAACTTTCTCGAACCGTCTACTTATGATAGGTTTTTCACCGTTTCCAAGCTAATTGTGGTGCCCTCAGTTCAGATTTCCCGGGAAAACTTCTGCGCCTCCTACGGCCGGGATGCGGTAAAGAAGTTTTACCTTGATCTGGAAAAAGGAGGTTTTGCTTTACGTGCATTTTTTTCTTCTCTTCACTCAATAATGCACGCCGGGTTCGCCGGCAGACTTTCATGTTACCGGAAACCGTAAGCTTCTTAGATGTCGAGAGTGTAAAGCTGGTTTCTGGCGGTAATTAATTTTAGTAGTCTTGCGATCGTAGCGGAGCACTTTCAACGGCAAGTGGGTGGAAAAGATGGAAAAAGTACCCGGATGGGAAAAAATGAACATGCTCTCGGGTGGCGATATTTGGGGTCCTATGCATGTTTGATACAAGTTTTAAGTCTGTATGGAAAAGTAAAATTCACTCCGAATTGAGGTTGGTTCGAACTAAAACTGTGGTGAATCGAATTTAGGATGTTTGGAATCGGAAAAGTTACGTTTCCTGAGCGAAAAAACCTGCACTGATAGTTACACTGTCTCTCTTATTCAGGAAGAAAATGTAAAATGTCGTGACAAGCTTCTTCTCCAATGGGACAGGTAAATTTTGTTATCAGCAAACAAACAAACTTTTCAGTTTTCATTTAGCGCTATGAGAACAAGTTGCAAAGCAGTTTGCTTTCCTGGTAATACTTATAGCTGGGACCGAGAGAGCGGCGACGCCATTCCTAAAGTGCAGTGCTACTAAGTACATTTCTGCTTTGAATAAGTTTGTTTTTCACAGTAACCATTATGTTCACGCTTCGTAATTAGGTAGAATGGGGTTAAACAGATATCCCGGTTATGCTTTTGAAAAAAAAAACTCCAAACTAGAACTTATAAAAATACACTTTTATCTAAAAGTAAATGCTACACATAAAATGTGAACATCTAAAACTAATTCCTGTTCGTACAAATTTTCCCTTAAATCTCTTCTCGCGAGATTAATGCTCGTAATCCGATTGGGAAAGACACAAAAAAAAAACAGCGAAAAGCTGTCGAGTACCATTTTGCTCGAGCGCCAGGAAATTAGTTTGCTCCAAAGTTTTGAAGCGGTATAGGGAGCACGGCTGGAAGCTACGGCTACCCATTATCACTTGATTTCGACTCGATTTCATTGGTGGTTAACTCTCTGAGTTTGTAGTGAAAATTTATTCCATCCACAAGGTCTGTAATACAATAGTATTTGATTACATTTGAAGCGAATAAAACGTTTGTAATTGCTACTTGATATATATGCCTCTAATGAAGGGTAATTAAGAACATATTGATACATGACAACGAGTAACGCTTGCTGATGTGGAACGTTGAAGTATGATTAACGGATTGCAATTATTTTCCATTCATTGGAAGCGAACAGCTTACCAGCACCCACGGTGGGAGAAAAGTGGGCATCAATTCGTTTTATTAACTGTGAACCTCTTTCCTCGAACTGTTAAACCATCCTATCTAAACGTTAATTATCTGATTGTCTGTGGTGATATCGAGCTAATTATTCATTTCCACATATTTTACCAGTTTCAATGAGTCTTGTGCACGCTCAACTCGAGTGACAGTATCACGATATTCTGAGGGTTTTAGCGCGATCTAGTTTCTAATCGCGGTAAGAACCCCGCAGCATCTCAATCACGGTAGCCGGTTTTAAGCGAGGTCCCAAATGAAATGTGTTAATTACAAACTTGCTATTCAGCAGGTGAAAAAGTTAGTAGGTACTTAAATTGTGCGAACGCTTACAGCCGCCACCATCGAACGGCCAATCGGGCACATGAATGGACAACAACATTGTGCAATCGTAGTTGAGTTTAACCGAGTAAGACGCACTGTTAATAACTGCGGGGTGCACTTCTCTTCATCGTGCAACACTCTTGCCAGCGACAAATTGTAAGACCTGTTTCAACCTCATTGGCTTGGGGTTGGGATTTGAACCTAAATGTTTGTTTACCGGCTTGGCAATAGCCGTGGTCTCTAGTTCGACCTTGAGCTTCTAGTGCAAGCTGCACAAACCGAGCCAGGCAGTGAAAAGATCTGCATACCTTCACAGTATATTTTTCACACAGCTTATATGAAATCGGCATGACAGCTTGAAAATGCAACCAGCGCCAATCTATAAGCTGTCCATGTTGAAGGTTGATTTTTTGATGTGATGAAATAACTTGTATCTGGGCAGTAAGAAAGGCAAGTGTGGTAAAGAAAGTAAACATATTCGACGTTTTATCGCATTGTAAAAGGTTTCAGGCATGTAATTCGTTTAAAGTAAAAACGTCAAATTGTGGATAGAAAGGCTACGCATTTGCCCCAATGCTGATCTGCTCAGAGTTATTCAACTTTTAAGTCTTTTGAGTAATCTTCCATAAATCTGCTCTCACTCTAAGAGAACTTGTGATTTGATTACAGGTTGTATGTTGATGCTGGATTTGCATATTGCGTTGCATTGTAATTGTAATTTCTCGAAAAATAAAGTAAATATGTAGAGAGTTGTTATAAAAGAACGAACTCTGGAATGGTTTTAATGTTCTATGTATTTGAGCTGAAAACAATAATGTTAACCATGTTTTTGTGGACAAAAAAACATCAGAATACGTTTGGAACCACAGGCGTAGCCAGGGGGGGGGGGGGCAGGGAGGTTGTTAACATTGATGCGATTGTAATAGCACAAAACGACATCTTTAGCCCATAGAAACATCTGTGTAAAGTATCAGCCAGATCAAAAATAATTTATTGAAATGCTTGCCCTATGTTGCGTGGATTTGCACAGGGCCTCCAGCTGATCCACCAATTACATTGCACTGGCAAAAGTACCGGGTAAATCCGCCTGCATCAACTAGCTTGGAGTATTGGAACCGAGCTGTGACAATTCCTCACCTTGATTCTCTTGTAACCTTACTGAAGCCAAGGTTCGGTGATGAGAAAGCACCTACCTACGCGTTGTTCTTGCATCCCGCTAACGTAATACGCATGGCGTTGGAAGAGTTCATACGCAAAACCAAAGCTTTCGTAATTCTTTACGAAGTTAGAGGAACTGCTCCATTATTCATCTCATTGAGCCGATATTCACGAATAATGCACGAATTAAACACCAAGTTTTCACGAAATCATTGAACAAATAAACTAAATATGCTTACGTGCTCTTATGGATTCGTTTAGCATTGTATATTTAGTAAAATAATCTTGTTTTATCCTGAATTTTGTAAAACAAACCATTTTTCATAACGCGTCCATATCCATCTCAAAACTTGAATCACTGCTCAATTATTCATCTCATGACGCCCCCATATTCATCACACTGTTAATCATGAGTGAATCACATTATCATGAATGAACGTAGCCGCAGCCCGTCATCGTAGGTTACCTAGATATCCGCAGTTGTTTACGTGCAAAATTGGTAACCTAGGTAACCACTACAGTGCTGTCGATTTATGTCAATTATGTCGGAATAATTTAATATTTTCAGTATGATTTTTTCGTATTAACAGAAACTGATTTGGCAATTTTTTATTTTCTTCAACACAGTTAAAACAGATGAAAATACATACAATTGAAATTTAGGAGTTGTAGAAGTTTATCTTATATATTTCTGCTAATTCAAGCTTTTTTTAGGAAATTTGAGGTGAACATTTCAAAGATTAAAGTATTTTTGTGTAGTGAGTGATTTTGTTTAGTGATTAAAATAAAGAGTGGTCCGCTAGTGATGAAAAAAACTTTGGTTGGCTGCTGAACGAGTCCCGTTGTAGCCGTATAGAACAATGCGGGGATTTTGTTTTCTGAGGTAGGTGATTGAATTAAATGAGTTTTCGAGTGCAAATTTGAACGTAATGAGTCCTATTGAAAATGAATTACAAAATACAAAAGTATGATCAGATCACCATTCAAGTATTTCTTCCCGAAGAGGTACTGGAAACAAACTTGAATGCAATACGGACTATTATCAATAACTTTAAAAACATGAAAGCACCAGGAGATGATGGGATTTTTCATATCCTCCTCAAAAGACTTCCCGTAAGCTTTTTAAATTTCTTGGTGAGAATTTATAACAGATGCTTTGAATTAGCATATTTTCCCTCAAAATGTAAAAATGCCAAAGTGACTCCAATTTTAAAACCTGAAAAAAATCCAGCCGAAGCATCAAGTTATCGTCCAATTAGTTTACTCTCTTCTCTAAATAAACTTTTTGAAAGAATGATTCTTAAAAGAATGATGACACATATCAATGAAATTCAATCTTTGCAAATGAGCAGTTTGGATTTCGCCATGGGCATTCGACTACCCATCAGTTACTTAGAGTAACTAATATGATTCGTACTAATAAATCTGAACCCAAGTAACACACGTTGGTATAGAATAGTTGACGTTACCTATTCCATGACATCAATATCACCAGAAAAGCGCAAAACATGAAGGCTAGTAGAACAAGTACCGATAACTGCATGAAAGCAAGCCAACTTGATATAATTAAATGGCAAAATACATCTCGAGTACTAATTCGGCAATGCGCAAATCTGTTGCTATGACAACTGTTAACAAGCGCATGCGCAAATGTGTTGTGTCTGCGCAGTGCAACTAGATCGACAATTGCTTTTATCAGTGGCAGTTTTAATTGATTATAAAATGATGACAAAAAAGATATTCAACTTTTCAAAAAGAGTTGTTTCTTTCCCTTGAATATTGAAATTGTTTTCGCATAGTTTCTACGTATTCTGGATATAAAATCTAACAAAACTAGAAAACGTTGTAAGATATACAATAACAAAAAAACTGAAGTGATATTGGTTACACTGTAAGCGTTGTGTTTATCTTTGGATGGCGCGTTTCGACCCGCTTCGAATAAATATAGAAATCGTTCATATATTTTAATAATAATTTGATCGAGTAATTTTGAGTTGGGTGTTGAATGCTATGACTATTGTACTAAGGAAAAGCATTTTACAGGTACGTAGTGTTGTTATTAGATGGTGTAACGTCTTACGAAAAGACCAAGTGATAGTGATTGTCATTCTTGCACTCATGTTATTAAAAACATCTCCAAAACCAGAAAAAACGAGCTTGTTTTCGAAATGCGGTTGTATTACTGATGAAAAGCAACTTCAAACACAATATAATAACACAAGTTTTCAATTGCGCTTGTAGTACATTTATATGACTACTTTCGTTGTTACTTATTTTCTAACATGTTTTGTGTGTTACTTGGGAAGGTTATTCCACTGGAGCTGCTCTTCTAGATATAGAAAAAGCATTCGACAGTGTTTGGCATAAAGGTTTGATGGCTAAAATGTCTAATTCCCGTTTTCCTCTTCACATCACAAAAATGATACAAAGTTACTTGACAGACCGCACTCTTCAGGTTTACTATTTGAATAGTAAATCTGATAGGTTGCGTGTTAGAGCTGGTGTACCTCAAGGAAGTATCTTGGGCCCAGTCCTATATAATATTTTTACTTCTGATCTTACTGATTTACCACCAGGATGTGAGAAATCTCTGTTTTGTGACGGAACAAGCATTTCCGTAAAAGGAAAAATATGGTTCTTTTTCCTTTTATATCTTCATATTTGCAGAAATGGAAGATTTCTCCTAATGCATCAAAAACACAATTAATTATTTTTTCTCATAAACCAAGAGGTTCTTTTCTCGAACCCACTAATAATCATGTTGTTAAGATGAACGGTGCAATCTTAAATTGGTCTGACCAAGTTAAATATTTAGGGCTAATTTATGATAAAAATCATACCTTCAAGGAGCATATTGAGAATATCCAAACAAAGTGCAATTAATATATAAAATGTTTGTGTCCTCTTATCAACAGAAATTCTAGACTTTGTCTCAAGAATAAACTGTTAATATACAAACAAATATTTAGGACAGCAATGTTAAATGCAATCTCCATCTGGACAAGTTGTTGTACAACCAGAAAGAAGATGCTTCAAAGGATTCAGAACAAATTTCTGAAAACGATATTGAAGCGTCCTCACTGGTTAAGCACGAATGAACTACATTAGAAAATATGTCAAACCAAATTATCAATAACTTTCGACAAAAATCGTTGCAATCCTCAATTGCAACGATTAGCTTACTTTATAGTCAGTAAGATAGGTGTAAGATTAGATTATGGTTTAATTTCAAATTCCTTTTTTTCCCTTGACAAGTAGGTTTACAATTTTCCTACAATTATATTCATTTAACAGCGGAAGCAATTACAATCTTTTAATGAAATTAAACTTAAAATATATGTATTAGTGTTGATATGTCACTCTTTGTGGCAGAACACTCAATAAAAATCCTGAATGAGTATTAGTAAATAAATAATTCATCACAAAGCATCTCCCCCTATCGAAAAAAAAAGTTTTCGAGTACAGATGCCCGACTATAATACCAAATTTAGTGCTTTTAAGTGAGTTTTTGAGGATTATACTTTATGAGGAATCTAAAGTGAACTAATAAGAATCCATTCCATGGATTAGCAGATTGGTTTAAGAAGGAAATATGCGTTTTTTCCTGTTTTCAATTGTGTTTTCATGTTTTATGAGATGAATATATTAGCTGAGAAGAATAATGGAGCACTTCCCCTACGAAAGCTATCAATAATCTGAAACAATCGTATCGTCCTGGCCCTGATGGCATTCCGGCTGTCTTCTTGAAAAACTTCCTTGAGGCTTTAAGATCTCCATTGGCATCCATTTTCAACATTTCTCTGCAGTGTCAACAATTACCCCGCAGCTGGAAAGAATGCTAAATGTTTCCGTTTTTCAAAAAGGGCGATAAACGCAATGTGGAGCATTACTGAACTGTTTGCACAGGGCAAAATATTGTTTATCTGTTCACCCTGCAGAGAAAAATTAAACGGCCGATCGATTAACACCTATGTAGCCGACGCACAAAACAGCCAATCTGCTCAGTCACTTCAGCTGATCGATCTACCTTCCCAAGTACAAAAATTATGTGAAATGGTAGATGGATTGAACACAAAAGTCGAAAATATGTCGCAGAAGTCGCTAAATGGGTACGCTGGAACTCCCACTACTTTGGCAAGCACCGCTGCTTTGTCCACCACACCGATATGGCCCACTAGAAATCCAAAACGGCGCCGTGCGGACCGTATGCCGGTTGAAATCGCTACCGATCGTTGCACTAATACTGTCGATCTAAGTGATCTTTCTGTGCCAACGGTTGCTTCTATAGTAGCAAAAAAATGCTTTTGGCTCTACCTATCTGGTTTGAATCCAAAAGTGACCGATAGTGATGTGCAAAAAATTGTTTCACGCTGCCTGAATGAAACTGAACCTGTTGCTGTTATACGGCTCGTTCAAAAGGGTATCGATACGTCAAACTACTCTTACATCTCGTACAAAATTGGCTTGGATCCTGAAGTGAAATCTATTGCTTTAGACCCTGCTTCTTGGCCTTCTGGAGTTTTATTTAGAGAATTCATCGAACGTCCAAAAAACTAGGGGCCGGAGCCCACGACCAGACTACTACTTCATGTGCTGTTTTTAAAAATTCATCTCAATTGCGATCATTTCTTGACGGTGGGAGCCCACGGGTTCCCACCAAAGGCGAGTATTTTAAAGATTCTTTGGTGTCTCCTGTGCTGTACCACTCATTTTTTCAGCGTGATGATCGTGACAGGACCGGCATGTGGGTGTATCAACAGAACGTGCGTGGACTTAGGACTAAAATTGACGAGATTTACCTGGCTACAAATGACTGCAACTACGATATCATTATGTTAATTGAAACCGGACTAGACGACAGCATTCTTTCTCTCCAGTTACTCGGCACTTCATTCAACGTCTTTCGATGCGATCGGAGTCCACTGAACAGTCAGAAACGCTCTTTCGGTGGTGTTTTAATCGCCGTCGCACAACAACATGCAAGCACGATTTCCGAGACGGCTCACGGAGGGAATTTGGAGCAGGTATGCGTTAAAGTCACGATCAATGGTTTAAAGCTGCTGTTGTGTGTTATATATATTCCTCCTGACAAGAGCAATGATGTTGCTATTATAGATGCTCATATCGCTTCCATCCGTGATCTTTGTAATGACAGCTCTGCTGATAGCACGGTTTTGGTTTGCGGTGATTATAATCAGCCTCGGATAGTTTGGGTTAGTAGTAACGGCATTACTCAACATGATAACACTATTCAACTCTCTACTGCAAGTGCCACACTCGTTGACGGCATGGACTATTTGAACTTAAACCAGGCTAATTTACAACGCAACCATCTCGGTCGAGTGTTAGATTTAGTGTTTTACTCTTCGAGCACTATGTTGTCTGTTGACCGATGTGTTGCCCCGATACTGCCAGTTGATTCGCATCATCCGCCTTTGACGATTTGTATTTCAGCTAATCAGGAGGCAGTTTGTTCCTGTGATGATTTGGGATCCGCGATGCGGGAATCGAATTACCGAAAAATTGATTTCGCAGCATTCTCAGCTCATGTATCCAGTATTGATTGGGCGACTTTTTTGGACAAGTCTGATGTGGATCTGATGGCCGAAAGGTTTTGTTCAGTAATCCGTTCTTGGCTTACCGAAAATTTACCATTTTCTAAACGACCTTCTTACCCTGCATGGACTTCTCGCCAATTAAGTGATCTGAAACGGAAACGAAACGCTTGCCTACGTAAACTGCGTCGCAGGCGATCAGCTGACATAATACATAATTTCAAACGTGCTAGCGATGCATATCGAAAGTTGAACTCAAGTCTCTATAAATCATACGTTATGAAGGTTCAAACTGACTTGCGGAGAAATCCAAAAAAGTTTTGGCGTTTCGTAAATTCAAAACGAAAGGGGACCTCAATACCTTCGAAGACCTGCCTTGATGATGTTGAATCCAACTCAATGACAGAGTCTTGCGAGCTATTCGCAAAGTTTTTCTCATCGGTATTTGCTTCAGATTCTGTTTCCAATGAACAAGCATGTCGCGCCGCTAACAACGTTCCTGCTGATCTCATTGATCTCGACATTTTCGAAATTACACCGCAAATGATTTACACTGCTGCAAAAAAACTTAAATCCTCATTCTCCGCTGGTCCCGATGGAGTTCCGGCTGTACTTTTATGTCGTTGTGCAGAGACTCTAGCTACACCACTCTGCTGCATATTTTATCGATCGTTGGTGCAAGGAAAATTCCCCAAGGTTTGGAAGCATTCTTATATGTTTCCAGTATTCAAGAGTGGCGAACGTCGAAATATACGGAACTATCGTGGAATAACCAATTTGTGTGCGTCATCCAAATTGTTCGAGATTATTGTTAGCACTGTGGTTCTGAACTGCACGGAAAATTACATTTCCTCTGATCAGCATGGATTTGTACCTGGTCGTTCCGTAGCAACGAATCTCAATGACTTCGCTTCAAATTGTATCGCTGACATTGAGCGTAAAGCGCAAGTTGATGTTATTTATACTGATCTGAAAGCCGCCTTTGATCGTATCGACCATCGTATTCTTCTAAAGAAAATATCTCGATTAGGAGCTTCACCACGTTTCGTCACGTGGTTAAAATCTTTTTTGTGTTATAGAACGTTGCAAGTTAAGCTGGGTTCTGTTATCTCAGCTTCCTTTACGAACAAATCTGGTGTACCGCAGGGCAGTAATCTCGGGCCGCTACTTTCCATAATTTTTTTCAACGACGCTGCTAGTGCCCTAGGAATAGGCTGCAGACTTGTTTATGCCGATGATTTAAAAATTCATCTGACGATTCGTAATATCGAAGATTGCTACCGTTTACAGTCACTACTGGACTGCTTTGTGACGTGGTGTTAACTAAATGCCTTGACACTGAGCACAGCAAAATGTGAAGTGATCACATTTCACCGGACTCAATCACCGATAATTTTTTATCACATTCAATCACGTAAACGATCTTGGCGTTATCTTGGACCAAAGACTGACTTTTGAGAGTCACCGTACGGCGATAGTTTCTAAAGCCACTAGACAACTCGGTTTTATCGCAAAAATTGGACGTGCTTTCAAGGACCCCCATTGCTTGAAAGCATTATATTGCTCGTTAGTACGTCCCATACTAGAAAATGCAAGCGTGGTTTGGACCCCGTATCAGCTGTCTTGGAATTTAAGATTGGAGCGTGTGCAGAAAAGATTTATCCGTTTGGCCTTAAGAGATTTACCCTGGCGTGATCCAGTTAATCTCCCTCCTTATCCGGATCGCTGTCGTTTGCTTGGACTTGATACGCTTGAACGTCGCCGCAAGATACAGCAGGCATTATTCGTTGCTAAGATTTTAAATGGCGAAATAGATTCTCCGAAATTGCTGTCTACAATTAAACTTCACAACGCATGATGAGGTCTACTTCAATGCTACAAAATCCGTTCCACCGTACGAGCTACGGTTACTTCGAGCCTGCTGCGTACATGATCAGAACTTTCACAAGTGTTGAACAAGTTTTTAACTTCGGCGAACCGGCGCACATTTTCAAGCAGAAAATTGCTAGGCTAAGTTCTTTTTAACTTTCAATTCATTAAGACAACTGTCAGATGATGTAAATTATTAAATAAATAAATAAATAAATAAATTATCGTGGGATTTCATCTCTCTGCGCTTGCTCGAAAGTTTTGGAGGCCGTAGTTTACGATCAGTTAATGTTTCGCGCGGAAAACTAGATCTCCACTGCTCAGCATGGTTTTTACCCCGGCAGATCCGTGACAACTAACCTTCTGGAATTCACATCATTTTGCTTACGAAATATGGATCAAAATTTTCAAGTTAATGCGGTCTATACGGACCTAAAAGCTGCATTCGATCCCGTCGATCACGGAATATTATGCGCTAAATGCGACAAATTAGGTGCTTCAACTGAGATGGTTGCATGGATTAGTTCGTATCTTCGTGGTCGCAAAACTGCCGTTAAACTGGGAAAGTCGCAATCTAGCTGGTTCTGCAGCAACTCCGGAGTGCCCCAAGGCAGTATTTTAGGACCTCTGCTATTTTCCCTATTTATAAACGATATTACACGACTATTGCCTCCAGGCACGACACTATTGTACGCCGATGATACTAAATTCTATAAGCTCATTCAAACCATGACGACTGCACCAGACTCCAAGAGCTAATCGACCTTTTCGCTGGTTGGTGCCGTCTTAATTATATGTCGATAAGTATCCGTGAGTATCCCGTAATCACCTTTAACCGAAAAAACATCCACTGGTTTATGATTACCGCATTGCTGGAATGAACTCAACGCGCTGCGACGTTGTTACTGATCTTGGTGTTATAATCGACACTAAACTTACGTTTAGGCCACATTTTACCTCGATTATCAATAAAGCCAACCGACAACTTGGTCTAGTTATGAGAATTTGAAGATCCTGGTGCCATGAGAACCCTCTATTGTTCACTGGTCCATTTTGGAGTCTGCCTGTGCCTATGGGACCCATATTACGAGTTTTGGGCCCAACGCAAGCGCACCCTGCCTTGGAGAAACCCTGACATACTTCCGCCCTATGAGGGTCTCTGTGCGCTGGTTGGTTTAGCACCACTAGAACGAAGACGGAAGGACATCATTGCTAAAACTGCACATAAAATCCTAACTGGCATCTTTGATTGCCCCAACATCCTGTCGTTACTCCAACTGCACTGCCCCTCTCGCCCTCAGCGACTCCTACAGCTACCTCCGCAACGTACCGTAAACTGGGGTGACTTTGATCACCGGGGTGACTTTGATCACTATACCTCTTTTCTGAAAATGTGGTAAAAAAGCGCTCGTAGTGCTTGGGATTTGTCGTAATCTTCACTGATTGTGTGGATATATGTTCGCATTGCTACTATTCATGCATTTCCTGCTATTTAAAGAGTGTTTTTCATGCTAAAATATTATTTGAAAATAAAGTGTATTTTTGGCGATTTTTGTTGCATACAAACAATCGGTTCAAGCAGATTCAAAACAACAAGTTGCAATACGTAAAGTGTTTTTATTTTGTTTCCAGATTAGTTCTTAAGATGAACAAATATTATAACAATACTTTTTATTGTAATTTTTGCATGTTTTTCCTCGAAGGCAATGTTGAGTCCCAATTTTCTCCACAGCGTATTACATATTTCTTTTTAACAAAAACCCAAGACGTGAAGTAACATGCAAATTTGGACAATTTCATAAGTCATATTCCTCGTGGACTAGTTTTTGACGATTTTAGACCACCTTCTCTCTCAGTGAATAATCATTCATATATATTCTAAAAATTTTGTTTGAATCTTGGACATTCGCCATTATAAACTGTTCACGTAGAATGTGAATGGCCCCCAAATTGCTTTCCATATTTATAAACTCGTTTAAGGCTGTTCAATTTAGTGAAAGTAGCAAAGTGTCACTCCAAATTCATCAAAACAATAAAGTGATCAAAGTCACCCCGGAATGATTATTGGTGTAAAATTTTTAGAGCATATTTAAAAACAGCAAAATTGTTGCTAAACTTTTGAAGTAGTGACTGAATCTTTTTCAATGCAATGCGTTCTCGCTTGAAGAGTTTGTTAACCAATTGAACTATGACTTCCAAAGGTAATTCATACATGAAACCGTTTGCCATTATTGTACATATTGTATATATGAACCTTGAACCAAGAGATTTTATTTACATCAATATATGATATGCATTCACAAAATATGCAAATGAGAAAGCAATATCACTTAAGCATCATCCCACTGTGAGCGCTTGCTACTGTGATATGTTTTATTTCCTTTTGTATTTTTGTACCAGAACGTGAAAACACCATCGAAGCTGAAGAAATGCGATGTCATCATTGAAGACAAATGGTCGTTCCATTGAACCTGCGAAAATGCTTTTTGCGGTTAAAAATCTTTTGAGGTACGGAAAAACCCAAAAAAAATGAATATGATATCAATTTTCTTTGTCTATGTTTTACTTGATATGAGGTCTACTAAATATATATCAAATACTCATATATTTTATTACCATAAAAACCTTGCTCTAAAAACCGATCATTGAGATAATTGTTGTATAAGGTGGCAAGCTCAATTATCGAATGGAAATCAAAACTCAGGTGCAATTCTGATCCGTTTACGTTTTATTGCCATTTATGCATAAATCTAGTCTCTTTATGACGCTTGATAACGTCACACTCTAACGCTGATTTGCTTAGTGTAATAAACTTTGCACATTATGAATTCAGCGTTGGTTTATCCGTACGTTATCTTACCTTAAATCTGAGCTCCCCCACCGGTGGTTTAGCATATGGAACTCCCAAAAAAGCGAGAATTCCTCTTCCACTAAACGAGTGCAAATAGCGTCCTACCAGTGTTCCTCCGTGAGGCAGCGTAACTTTTAACTTCTCCGATGTCCTTCCACGCACAATATCAACAGCAACAATTAGCAACAACATTAACAGCAGCCCGAACGGCCACCAATGACCAGCCCTAAAGAGCTTCATAGTGCTTTCCGATATTTGTCAACTCACTTTCTTTTATACGCCCATGAGACGAAATATTCCCCCGATAACTTTACAACACAAATTCCGAAACCGGTTCCAAGGCCTCTCGCGTTGAATCCACACGAAGATTACACAAATGACACGCGCGAAAAATACACTTCTCACTGGTTCAATTAAAGTTTTTTTTCTCGTGTCTCACACCCCCAAAGACAACAAGTTGTAAAACACGTGAACGTTATTGTAATGGCTTTTCCAACTGGGAAAGCCCGAAACAAGTGATCACCACTGCTGCTGCTGCTGCAACCCCGACAAGTCACCGAAACACGTGCTCGATCAAAATTAGACAACTTCACAAACCGGACTGAGCTTTGAGCGCGATCGCTGCCTCCGTTTTATACCGGTGATAGATTCTACGTGCTTGCTACCCTCACATCTTGAAATCAGCGATTGCAGCAGCCTTAGCAGCAACAGATGAGCTTTGGCGCGATCTGCGATCGCAGCTTGACGGTTCCATATGTTAATAGTGTACGGCCAGTGATTTTTATTTTGCTCTCGAAACTAGACGAGTATCGGGAGCCATAAATTTAGGTGGTAGAATGAGCTCTTTACCGATCTGTCTTTCACAACTATTGCATTTAGAGGTCTGTTTCTAATCCAGTTTATGTCGCCTGCATATTTATTTATGTGGGTGGTAATGGAAAAAGAGAGTCTAACTATAAATCTATGTGAAGTTGGAAGATAGTAGGTAGGTTGTACTCGGTTGGTACACTAAACTCATTCGTAAATCATTTAAGTTGACTATTGCTAAACACTGCTTTGCGCTGTTAACGAGTAATGTTACACGCTTACCCTGAGAACCTATTCCGGTCTAGATCAAGTAATGTTGCAACCCAACTTTTAGCCTTTTTGCTACCCAATCAGTACCAGTGCATGTTTAAAAGACTCTACGATCTTATCGAGAAACGATTTTGCTGTTGCTATCATTTAAGAAAACCAAACTTAAAGGATTGGGTAATCGTCATAACACAAAAAATTAAATTTTCCTGATTTTTCTCATACAAACTTTATTTTTCCTGTGTATGATATGTCTTCAAAGAATGATCAATGACATAATTAACCCTCAGGGCCCAAATTAATTTACAAACGGACATAGAAAAAATCACTATAAATCTTTATGAACATTTTTTAAGTATTGATTGAAACTTTTTAGATGTGTAACTGCAGCCCGTCTAAAGGCGGCACTGGGCACTAGAGGGTTAAGGTATTGCATGGAGTCGGCAGTAATGCACGAAACATTCAGACTATGCCTGAATTTTGAAGAAAACATTTTAAAAATATTTACACAGACCTGACCCTTTACTTTTCATATATTATGTGAAAAAATGTCATTTTGAAGGACTCAGCACTTGACATTTTTATACATATGATATTCATAACGGTTTTTGACTGTTTTAACTTTTTTTTACATATTTGACAGTTTTTGAGATTGTAGAAATTTTAGATATATCCCGATCAAACGATTATAACAAACGGGTAACAAAAATCAGAGTAGGCAGTGTGACTTTGCACTCGTATCCAAGTGAGTTTCAGAACTTGCTTGCACATTTTTTTTTCGGCAGTGATGGCATGAACTCGTGCAAAGTTGAACTGAGTAACACTTTGCCAGATTTGAATCCAACTTGAATCTGCTTCCTCTCGATAGTTTGAGTTTTTTTGCACCGCACACTCTGATCGATTGAGTTTAAATGCGTGCAATGCATGCAGTGCACGATGTATCCAACGATGCAGGCGATGATGTGACGCGATGAGTTTTGTTTTTAGATCGAATTTATGCTTTCAAAGGACAATGCAACAAACTGTTGCAGAAGACGCGGCGCGAATTTTATCGCAATTCGATTTTCATGCATTGTTGTTATGCAGGATTCAAACTCAAATCGAACTCAAGTGTAATGCACTGTTAGTAAGGTTTACGTGCAAACCGAAAATAAATGTGCAAGCAAGTTTTAAAACTCACTTAGATACGAGTGCAAAGTCACACTGCCTACTTTGAATTTCGGTTTGCACGTGAACCCTTCTAACAGTGCATTACACTTGAGTTAGATTTGAGTTTGAATCCTGCATAACAACAATTGCGAAACACATTAAGTGTGTTTTTAAAGCATATTTATAACAAGATTTGTTATTAAATTAACAAAATATTGTACATTCTATTTAATTCTGATCTTTTTCTGCCTAAAACCTTACAAAACTTGCTATATTTTGTAATATTCAGTAAGTAATTTTGATAGGAATTTTGATATTTTAGCTATTAACGAGACCAAGTTTTGAACACAAGTTGATACAAAAAGTTCGTAACAAAACATCAAGATTTGTTATAATTCTGGTATTTTTGACTGATCAGGATCTTATTTCCATAGTGTCAACCAAGGATGGAAAAACTCGTATCGCATAACAATCATTCGGGTATTATTTCTGAACGTGCTATTTATAAGCTTTCAATCCTAGCAAACCATCGCTATTAAAAGTTACACATTCTCAAGCTTGCAACAGACAACTTAGAGCAAAGAAATATATGGTAGCTTTCTTTGATGATTTTGTTTCAATATTGCCTGCTTTAGGCGGAGCGAGCAACATATAGCGAGTGTTTCACGAAAGAATCGTAAACGATTGCACTCAAGCGATCGCAATGATTCTTTCAAATGTTGGTTGCTTGTAGGCGTAATTCGGCTACTCCACGTCGTGCTTTCACCGTGATATACCACGATGATTCTTGGTGATTTCAAGTATCAGATGCTAATGCACCATGCTACAATTTCCGTAAGCATTGATGATACCTATTTGCTCCGGCAAGCAAACAATTGAACGCAATCTAACGTTTATTTGGATTCATAATTTTGTACCACTGGCGATAATATCTCAAAGCTTCTCGCGATAATGTTAAATGCAAGTGAACTTGGATACAATAAATACTATCGTGTTTGAATCATTCAGTCTCCTTCTATGGTATTCGGAACTCTTAGAAGCGAAAAACAATCAGCAGCGTTTCTATGGAAAACTTGTACGCGAGTGGAAATAGTTGAACGATAACTGATAAATCAAAGAACACATTTGCATGAAAAATTGCTAGTGAGTGAACTTTTCCATGCTTGGTGTCAACATTGTTGACGTTCTTGATATTTTTGATTCTTCGTCATTCTATTATATTTTACGTTTGTATATATTTCCAATTTTTTACTTTTCTTATTTGTCGTTTTCCTCAATACTTGTCATTTTCTACAATTTTGAACCTTTTACATTGCAATGTCTTAACATCTCTTAACGTTTTGATATTTAATTTTTTGACATGTTGTTACTTTTTTTTTTTACTTTGGAGATTTAAATTTTCGCAAGTTTGATTTTTTCCCTTATTAAGTTTTTGATATTTTTGCCATTTACAAAATATTTGATATTTTTGGCGTTTTCTGATAACACTTTTCAACAAAAGTTTTGCCCCAGGACTCAAACTGGAAAAATATGAAGGATTATAGCTTTGTAACCTTTCCTGTGAATTTTAGTGCCCGTAGCCAGCTCGAAGGTGCGTCAAAAGGCCGCAGAGTAAATTCTCGCCAGGTTCGTCGCTTCTACGCTTGCTTTTAAACTCACAGGAATGTTTAATTTTTGCTTGAAACTCTTGTAAACAAAGTTTTATTTCATGAAGTTAAAAATCACATTTCGTGCGACCAACATGGATTTTTCGCTGGAAGATCAACAGTTACTAATTTAACGGAATTTAAGTCATTCTGCTTAAGAAATATGGAGAAAGGAGCCCAAATAGACACCATATACACAGATTTGAAAGCTGCATTCTATCGCGTTGATCATAATTTGCTTCTTGCAAAGATTGAATGGATGGGAGATGCACCCAATTTCGTTAACTGGGTTAAATCATACTTGATAGATCGCCGATTGTCTGTGAAGATTGGAGCCGCTCAGTCTGACTATTTTACAAATCTCTCTGGTGTTCCACAGGGCAGCAACCTTGGCCCGCTGCTTTTCTTTTTATTTTTCAACGATGTGTGCACGATACTTCCGCGAGGGTGTCGACTTCTGTATGCAGATGATTTGAAAATCTATCTCATCATTAAATCAATCGACGACTGTAGAGAGCTTCAAAAACTTGTTGACATTTTCACTGAATGGTGTAGAATTAACGAGCTAATCATCAGTACGAACAAATGCTCTGTGATCTCATTTACTCGTAGAAAAAATATGATTAGCTGGAACAACAACATTGGAGGCGAACAGGTAGAGAGAGTGTGTGTGATCAAAGACCTTGGAGTGCATCTTGATACGACGCTCTCCTTTAGGGAGCACTATTCCGCTGTGATAGCTAAAGCTAATCGTAATCTAGGGTTTATAATCAGGATCTCCAAAGAATTTACAGACCCTTATTGTCTTCGTGCGCTTTACTACTCGCTGGTCAGATCTGTGTTGGAGTATGCTGCTGTGGTATGGAGTCCGTATGTTGATGTCTGGACATCAAGGATTGAAGCAGTTCAGTCACGTTTTGTACGTTATGCACTTAGGTTTCTTCCATGGAGTAATCCCAATGAACTGCCTCCCTATAAAAATCGTTGCCGTCTTCTGAGAATGGACACGTTGGAAAGGAGGCGTAAACTGGAAAGAGTATTGTTCATACAAAAACTGCTAACTGGAAGTATTGATTCAGCTCGTATTCTAGCGCATGTTATTGTGAATGTTCCACCGCGTAATCTAAAAGGTTTTGATTTTATCAGGTTAGATCTTAGACGCACCGAATATGGTCAGAATGAACCTTTACGTGTAATGTGCTCTTTATTTAACAATGTGTACACCTTATTTGACTTTTCTCTGAGTACAAATAGTTTTAGACAACGCTTATTGCGCACAAACGTGTTTGTTTAGTTTAAGTCATATTCATGTAGACCCTGATGTCAGATGAATGCAAATTATAAATAATAATAATAATAATAATAATAATTATAATAATAATAATAATAATAATAATAATAATAATAATAATAATAATAATAATAATAATAATAATAATAATAATAATAATAATAATAATAAACTATAACCTTTAAATTTTTCCCGAGCCATTGGCATCCCTACACCGAGTAACAGTTAATGACAATTAACTCATGTCCTGGGCTCAAACTCATTTGTGCCCACTGTCAGCTGTCAGATAAAGGTGTATGTAAAGTAGCGGTGATATGTTATCTCGTTTACACATACGTAGAGATGTTCACCCTTGAAACATGGTGCGATGCCATTGGGCTGATTTTTCCAGTTGGCGCTCTGGGGCAAAATTTTTTGCTTATTTTTTCATTTACACACACTTCAGTTACATTTATATAACGAATTGATTTTTTAAAGCATTAAGCATTAAAGCATTAAAATGACAAATATAACATTTTTTACATTTTTTATTTAAGCCGTTACATATTTTATTTCCATTTTATGTCAACCTCCATCAAAATGTTGAAAATTTGAAGTGAAAAAAAAATTCAAGCCAAATTTTCAATATTATTGGTTTTTTGACAATTAAGCAACAAACAAGTCCAGTGACAGCGAGAGTGTTGACAAAAGGCATGCCAAATGATTGATAATAATAATAACGTGTTATTTTTCAACATTCATTTGCATGCAAGCTACAAACGTCGTATCTTGCGTACAAAAATTTAGCACTTAAACTGATGAATTCTTTTCTGATTATTTTGTTCAAAAGATTTTTTTTTTTAAATCAACAGGGTGTCACCGTGATGGTGATACACTTTATTTATGCCATTAAATTGAAACAGATAAATTTTTCTTCTCTAGTTCAATTTTAATTTTCATGGTGGAATAGTTAAGTTACAAGTGAATTATGTCAATTCAACTCTTTCACCTTTGCATTTGGTTACGCCCGCAAACGCTTCTCAAAATTATCACAGCCGTACGCACGATTTCGATCGGCATTTCTTTCCACCAAACGGTTCCTAAAAGTGCCCAAAGTCATATGTTTTATGTCACCCAGTTTTCCCAGCCTCAAATTCTGAAGTCCAGTGGGTTCAAATCAGGAGAGGATAAGGGGCCATCCACATACCACGTGAACAGCTTTGGGGGGGGGGGGGGGGGGTGTGGCAAATGTCCACGGTCCAAACAATTTTTTTAGTATTTATATGGACAGTTGTCAACGGAGAAGGAGGGAGGGGGGGGGGTTTAAAATCGTTAAAAATCTGTCCATATGGTATGTGGATGGCCCCTAAGTGCCATTCAGCAGTACTGATGAAACACGGAAAATTTTCGTTGCACTGCTTCTTTTGGCGGGTTTCAATTGCACCACTTCTGAATAACCAATGCTTGATGCGTTGGCGCCGTATCTTGTTTGAGCAAAAATTTTCTTCTCAAAATAATTCCTTGGCACAAGGCAGCGAATGGTCTTGGATGATGTGTTATAGATAGTACTCTTTGATAATTTTAACACCCTTGTCGATAAATAGCAGTGTCATCTTTCTTCTGTTAGATATTGCTCTTCAAACCAACACAACTGAAGCATTCTGGAATCGTTCCATTCCTGTTTTCTTGGCAGGAATATCAGGAAGACAGGCTCCATACAAACAAATATTCTGCTTGTTCAAAACAGCCTTCAACATAAACAACACTGTAGTCCGCACATTTCAATTTTTTCCACGTTTTCTGCTTGGGGACAACCGTGTCATTTTCTTCGAATCATTTGATGGTATGTTGCTCATTCATGTAAGATAAAAAAATTTCGATTTGTCCTCTACTTGAATCCATTGCAATTTTCTTCTGAAAAAATTTAAACACTACCTTAAACTTACAAGTGAACTATGAACATGTGTCGCAGTCAAAACAAGCACAGCTAATTTATAGGTGACAGTTTCTAATAAGAAGCGTTGCTTCAATATTAGGAGGCTGTCAGTGGTCAATGCAATTATAGCACTGCAAAGTTAGCTCTCACGCTATAAAAATAATAAAATTTGTCACAACGTAGGGTACACAGCGGCTAGAAATTAAGATACGGTCTCTTTCCCATCGAGACGCGAAGCGGTTCGGATCTCAAATAAAAGTTGTTCTCAGTGATCGTTAGTTTAATTTAAATCCTGTGTGGTGCTTAACGAGAACAAAACCGAAAACCCCGATTCTGCTCTGAACATTGGTGCCGTGACCAGGATTGGTTTTCGGCTTTTGAAATTAAGTGTCTTATCCCGCGTTATCTACTCGCTGCTGTGATACCGCATTTGCGATTGCCGCCTAATTGATGCTTGAATAGAAATTTACGAGCTCCGATATTCTACGCGCAATCTTCTGCGACCACATGTTCCTCGGACGGATCCTTGCCCAGCCGAAGCACGTTTAAGCAGGAATTTCGAAGGTTGCTACTGCACTTCTGGTATCAACAGATCGACGCTCAACTGCAAATCCAGTTTCATCGAATAATTAAATACAAGGCATTAAACTAGCCTTGAGAAGGTTAGTACCGCTCCAACTACTTTATATTCCCCTTTCGGTGCTTCCGTGCTCTCTCATTCTCCGTCTAGTGTCGGCGATTCGGTGTCCAAAATGGCAGACGAGCGTACAAAGCAGCAGTTTATCAATCGGCGAACAACTCTTGTCGCGTCACTAGGAAGAGCGGAGCAGTTTGTCGAAAATTATGCTGCGGAACGGGATGCAGGTCAAGTGCAACTACGACTCGAAAATCTTGATACCGTGTGGATGGGACTGGAGGATGTACAAACACAGCTTGAGGACTTGGAGGATACTAATGAAGGTATGGTCCTAAATCTCCAATTTCGTTCCCACTATGAAATCCATTTTTTCCAAATAAAGGCGGCTTGGCAATCCCATTTCTATAAGGCTAATCCTTCTACCGGCGCATTCCCACAGTCTGCATATTCTGGGCTTTCAGCAATTAAACTGCCAGTTATTTCGTTACCTGAATTTGATGGGGACTATAACCAGTGGCTGGCCTTCCACGATACGTTCGTTGCGTTGATTTACGACAACACAGAAGTCCCCGAAATCCAAAAATTCCACTATCTTAGAGCCGCTGTGAAAGGAGAGGCAGCTCAGCTTATTGAATCCATAGGTATCAGTGCCGCTAACTACTGTATTGCCTGGCAAACTCTTGTGTCGCGTTATGCCAATGATTATCTTCTTAAAAAGCGCCACGTTCAAGCGCTTTTAGATTGCCCCCGAATGAAAACCGAATCCGCTACTGCATTGCATACTGTCGTTGATGATTTCGTACGCCATACCAAAACCCTGCGTCAGCTTGGAGAGCCCATTGACGCATGGAGCACCATGTTGGAACACTTGCTTTGCCAACGTCTCGATGATGGTACCCTTAAAGCTTGGGAAGTATTCGCTACTACGGCTGACAATCCGGACTTCAACTGTTTAATCGACTTTTTGCAAAGACGCGTCCGCGTGTTAGAGTCGATGACCGTTAACCATCAAGCTCTTTTACTGTCCAGCAATCAGCTGTCCAATAATCAGCCGCCCGCATTTCGCCGCTCGTCGTTTAATAGAATTGCTACCCATGCTGTGACTGAAACCAATCAGTATAAATGTCATTCATGTGATCAGCACCATTTGTTATTCCAGTGTCCACACTTTGGAACAATGTCCCTCTCCGATCGTTTAAATCTCGTTAATGATCTGCACCTTTGTCATAATTGCTTCAGACAGAACCACATTGCTCGCAACTGTCAGTCAAAATTTTCCTGTCGTCATTGCAAGAGGAGGCACCATTCGTTGTTACATCCAGGCTATCATCCAACCACCGATGAACAGATAACTACTACATCCCGGGCAATGGCCATTCCTACACAAAACGACCAGCATTCAACGGACTCGGTCCTTCATCAACCAGCAACGACATCTCATGCCACCGCTTATCCATCTTGTGCTCTTTCTTCCAAACCCAGTTCTGATGCAAACGTATTGCTCTCAACAGTTATTGTATTGGTTCTCGATTCGAATGGCCAAGCGCACCCTGCCCGAGCTTTGCTAGATAACGGATCGCAGTCAAATATTATAAGCGAAAGGTTGTGCCAAATGTTGCGTTTGAAACGCAGGAAAATCAATATTCCTATTTCTGGTGTGGGCCAATCCTCGTGTAGCGTTCGTCACGCTGTTAAAACCAACATTAAATCCAGAATGAATGATTTCGCAATTGATTTGGAATGTCTTGTTATGCCTCGTATCACTATTGACTTACCTGCAACGATCTTACCTAGGGACAATTGGCATGTACCTCAACACCTCTTTTTGGCCGACCCAACATTCGATAAAACTGGTGCTATCGATTTATTGCTCGGTGCAGAACACTTTTTCACCTTCATTAATTCGGGAAACAAAATTGAATGCTTAGGAAAGCCAACCTTAATAGAGAGCGTTTTTGGGTGGATCGTCACCGGCAGGCAGCAAGTGGGGCTCGTTTCGCACCCTGTGCTTTGTCATCTCACGATAAACGATAGCCTTTCTGAAGCTCTGGAGCAGTTCTGGCGCATCGAAGAAATTGAAGGCAAGCGACTTCACTCCCCCGAACAACAGCAATGTGAATCCCACTACACCAAAAATGTATCCCGTACGAGCGAGGGCAGATACGTGGTGCGATTGCCCCGTCAATCAAATTTTGACCACATGATAGGGGAATCCAAAACAACAGCCTTACGGCGGTTTCGCTACCTTGAGAAAAGATTATCCCGAGATCCTGATATGAAAAGACAATACCATCTCTTTATGTCCGAGTACCTAACGCTAGGGCATATGAGACAAGTCTCTACAAAAGAATGTGAACCAGAGCATGTGTATTATTTACCGCATCATGCCGTCTTGAAAGAATCCAGTACAACGACAATCTGCTAGAACGTCGACCGGATATTCCCTGAACGATGCGTTGAAGATTGGCCCGATAATCCAGGACGAGCTACTTACGTTGATTCTCCGGTTTCAGAAATACCCGATCGCGATGGTTGCGGACATAGAAAAAATGTACCGACAGGTTCGAGTGCATTCCAAGGATACTTCTTTGCAACGAATATTGTGGCGATTTAGTCACGACGAACCTATTTGTAGCTATGAGTTATTAACTGTAACATACGGTTTGACCCCCTCATCTTTTCTCGCCACACGAACCTTACAGCAGCTGGCCTTAGACGAAGGAAATAGTTTTCCCCTAGGAAGCCTCGCGCTACGCAAGTCGTTTTATGTCGATGACTACATTGGAGGAGCAGATACGTTGGATAAGGCTATTCAGACCCGGTTGGAATTGGACAAACTGTTAGCTAAGGGCGGATTCCGACTGCGAAAGTGGACCACTAACAATTCAAAAGTATTAGAGGGTATCGACCCATCGCAAATTGGTGCCCAGACTACTCCGCAACTCGACCACGGTCAACCCACCACGGCGCTAGGTGTAAGTTGGGAACCAAATGCGGATAAGCTGCTTTTTCATTCCACATTAACGCAGGGTTGCGATCCATTAACGAAAAGGGCCATTCTGTCATCCGTATCGAAACATTTCGACCCGCTGGGTCTAACCGCACCGGTAGTCATTCGGGCAAAAATGCTGTTGCAGGATCTTTGGCTTCAACCCTGTGGATGGGATGATGAGGTTTCTGACAATATACGGAAAAATGGGAATGTTACCACCACGATCTTCAAAAAATTTTTGCTTACAAAGTTAACCGTTGCGTAGTCCTACCCAACTCCACTATCCAATTGCACACCTTTGCGGATGCATCTCAACAAGCATACGGTGCATGTGTTTATGTTAGATCTACCGATCCCCGCGGGCATGTCCACGTTCAGTTGATTGCTGCGAAATCCCGGGTGGCACCATTAAAAAGGATAAGCATTCCGCGGTTGGAGCTAGCCGCGGCCGTTCTTGCTTCCAGATTGCATAAAAAAGTTGTTCGCGCTCTCGAAATACTCAAGTTCGATTCTGTTTTTTGGTCGGATTCAACTGTTACACTAGAATGGCTACGATCACCGTCATTTGTTTGGAGCACCTTCGTTGCTAATCGAAATACAAACGAACACGCAGGGATGCCAATGGAAACATATAGCTGGCACACACAATCCAGCTGACCTAATCACGAGAGGGATGAAAGTTGACGATTTTCTGCTCAGCGAATTATGGCACTACGGACCTACCTGGTTAAAAATTCCATCGGTGGCATGGCCAATATCGGATCCAAGGCAAACAATCTCAGAAGACATTCTAGAAAGACGCAAAATGGTGGCGGCAGTCCAAAGCATGCAAGCCGTGAATGAAATATTCGGCAAATACTCTTCTTATCACCGGTTGCTACGAGTTACAGCATACTGTTTCCGCTTCATTCATGCCTTTCGACCGCCAATGTCGTCGGAGACCATAGTAAAACCAAAGCACCTCACTGTGGATGAAATATCGAACGCGCTTACAAACCTTATAAAGCTAGCCCAGGCAGACGGATTTGCAGAAGAATTAAGAGATTTGGGAAAAGGAAAGCCTGTTTCTAATCACTCGCATTTGCGGCTACTGAATCCGTTTATCGATTCCGACGGAGTCATCCGAGTTGGAGGGCGTTTGAGACTTTCTGAGCAGCCTTACCTAACCAAGCATCCAATCCTACTACCCAGTTCCCATCCTTTCACACGATTAGTTATCGAGCGTTTCCACCGAAAACTGCTTCACGGTGGCGACAACGCAACGTTAGCGGCTATTCGACAAGAATATTGGCCCATTCATGGACGTCGATCAGTCAACAATATGTCAGAAAATGCTTCCGATGCACACTCTCCCGTTCCCGCCAAGCAAATGACAGGTCAGTTACCTTTCCAACGAACCACTCCCGCACGTCCGTTTGCCGTCACTGGAGTGGACTACGCAGGCCCAGTCTATTTAAAGCCGATACATAAACGCGCCGCAGCATACAAAGCATATCTCAGTATTTTCGTTTGTTTCGTAACGAAGGCCGTACACATTGAGCTGGTAGGCGATCTATCTACTGCTGCCTTTCTCACTGCATTACGAAGATTTATTGCTCGTCGTGGTTGTCCGTTGCACATACACTCGGATAACGGTAAAAACTTTGAGGGTGCCCGCAATGAACTTCACGTTTTATACAAACAGCTACACGATAAAAATTATGTAGGAGAGATTGCAGAAGTATGTGCAAATCAGGGGATCCAGTGGCATATGACACCACCGAAAGCCCCACATTTTGGTGGGCTATGGGAGGCCGCAGTGAAGGTGGCGAAAAAGCACTTACATCGGCAGCTAGGGAACGCCATGCTATCCTTCGAGGATATGGCAACGGTGCTTGCAGAAATCGAAGCAGCAATGAACTCCAGACCCCTAACGCCCCTCACAGAAGACCCCAATGATTTATCCATCCTGACACCAGCTCATTTTCTAATAGGCGAATCATTAACCGCTCTGCCTGCTCCTGACTTCAGCGCCAGTCCGATCGGCCGCTTGAGTCACTACCAGCGCCTTCAGCAACGAGTGCAGCATTTTTGGCATCAATGGAAAGCCGAATATCTACGGGAGTTGCAGAAGGAGAACAGACACATCGCACCAAACACTTCGTTTCAGCCAGGAAGAATGGTGATCGTCGTTGATGAGTTTTTGGCTCCTGTGAAGCGGCCGCTAGCGAGAATAGTCAGCGCAAGTCCAGGAGTAGATGGTCTTACTCGAGTCGTCGATCTTCGCACCAGCAGAGGTGTCATCCGCCGACCGATTACTAAAATTTGCCTATTGCCTTACGAAACCGAAAACGAGAAGGAAAATTAATTATTTTGTATCATTTAGAATTAAGAAATGTGATCGCGATGAGGATTTTGACAGTAGATAGACAGAGTGAAATTTAGGAATTTCAGGTGGCGGCTATGACAGTTTCTAATAAGAAGCGTTGCTTCAATATTAGGAGGCTGTCAGTGGTCAATGCAATTATAGCACTGCAAAGTTAGCTCTCACGCTATAAAAATAATAAAATTTGTCACAACGTAGGGTACACAGCGGCTAGAAATTAAGATACGGTCTCTTTCCCATTGCGACGCGAAGCGGTTCGGATCTCAAATAAAAGTTGTTCTCAGTGATCGTTAGTTTAATTTAAATCCTGTGTGGTGCTTAACGAGAACAAAGCCGAAAACCCCGATTCTGCTCTGAACAATAGGGTAGGCCACCTGATGCGAAAAGAAATACTCAAATGTATGTATCACTTTCACCGTAACACCCTGTATATTTCTGTGAAATTTGAATACGATACGAAAATATTTGTTCTAATTCTGTTCTTACTTTGTCAACAATTCAGTATCCCATGCTATAAGTTCCAATGAGCCTTTTCATAATATAAAGCAAAATCGAAAGCAAATTCGATAATTTTACGCACATTAGATTTTTTTTTTTTTTTGGCAAGGCACTCAATATCCATAAGACTTGGGTTCATGGATTCGACGGTTTGAGCCAAGTGACTTTTTCAGGATAGGTTGGTATGATCGAATTATTTTTGCAGCAAATAGGGCTTCGGATGATAGCGAAGAATATTCGATCGCGGAGATATTCGTCTTTAGTTTCGGCTTCATCAATTTCTTCCAATCTAACAGTTCTTAAGACTAGTCTTTGAGGATATCGTAACAAGAATTATTTTGAACGTTTTCAGTTCAGTTTCTTCGAGGAAAATTTTTCTGACCTCTTGAGACTGATCGTCCTTGGTAGACCCATTACAATTGAGACGGTTAACGAAAGCTAGATAACCAATTTACAGTGCATTTTCGCTTTTATCAACAGTCGTTTTTTTTCACTACTCGCCAAATTCACGTTCGATTTTCTCACGGTTTTTTTTTTTTTCGTTTTTATCACACTTTTTAAAGAAAAACTTTAAATGAAGAATAATGTACTTCCATTTGTAGAAAATGTATTCGAAACATCATTTTCACTTATGCCTTGTTTCCTTGCATCTGTATAGTTTTATGAACTCAATTGGATTTGATCAATTTTCTGGGCAACCAAGTGTCATATCTGTTACAAATAATTTGTGTCATAATTTTGAGAAAAATGAACCGTGAAATACGTATTTCATTGACTTTGAAGCAAAAATTACGTATTATTCGAGCAGTTGAGAAAAAGAGCTGTTAACCACTCAAATAGCCCTACAGTTTGGTCCTCATAGAGCGTGAATTTAAATTTTATAAAATCTAGCGGTTCCACAATTTCACCTTAACATGCATTAGACTCTGCTAGCTATGCTAAAGAATGGGCAGTACAAATCATATTGATAATTGATTGATAATAGCCGTGAGAAAGTTCGCGAAAATGCAATGGAGAAAAATATCATAAACTAACCTTTTCTTGTTTATTCATTTGTATCTTGAACTTATATTCCATTCAATCATAAAAGTGCATCATTTTACTCGAAATATAATAACTTTCAATTGAATCCAACACAAAAAATTAAATTTTTATCATTTCGCTAAATTCACGGTTTCGCCAAATTCACGGTAAAATTTTTTTTGATCGTGATAAAATCGAAAAAGCACTGTATTTGGCTCCCTGATGACTGATGATTGCAAACCGTTGGCGTATTAAATTCTTCGGCAATTTGCGAAGGGCGATAGTTGAACCAGGGCGTGATCCTTTGCTTACCTTGATGGAGTCTTTAATTATTTCCAGCCAGGAAAAACAAAGCTGTTCATTCTCTTTTTCGTTAAACCTGAAAAAATGAATTGTGTAATTGAAGTGAGAAATATTTGTTTTGTATATCCCACAAGCTGCAAAACGCTTATATGGAAGTACTTAAAAACGTGGAATTCAATTAAAATATTACATTTTACCCACCAATTGGTGGTAGTTGCATGCAAAGGGTTTTAGAACGGTATTTTTTCTTTTCCAAAAAGTAACAAAATTACACCAAAACGGATGCCAGTTCCAAAATTTTCAAATTAGAACTGGTATAAAACCAAACTTAAAAATTGAACAATGGACGCCACATTTTCTTCATTACACACTTATTATTTATTGCCGAGTTTTGGTAAGTTATTGCCGAGAATGGCACCACTGAATACTAGGTTGAAATACAATAGGGGTCTTCACATCGAGCTCGTATACGAATACCCAGCCGTAAACTGTGTATCTTCCATTACTCGTCAATGGAGGTGAGTATTTTTACGGCTGGGTATTTGTTTACGAGCTCGACATGAATACCCATAATGACAAGTATCGCAACAAATTACCGAGACCCGGCATAAAAATTTAAGTGTGTAAAATACCGTGCCTGCCTGTATCATTCTACTCATTAATGTGCCTCTTTACGTCTATTGCCTTGTGCAGACTACGCAGCATATTACCTGATATCGTCAGATGATCTCGGATATCACGTCGGGTGGTCACATTACATAGAGATGATATGGTTTGACATTTGCTTTGATAAATAAAAAAAGAAGAAAACAAACCCCAGCTTTTTACACACCATAATGGCGTTCGCTAAAATGCGTGTTCGTAATATGCGAACCTTTCTTTTTACGTCAGATTTGGGAATTCCGGAGGATTGTCAACATAAATGTTGCCAGATGTATTGTTGGTTGTATAAAATATATGAAGACTTTAAACTGACGTTAGGAACCATTCAAATATTACTTAACGCGGAATTTGGTAATTTTCAATACCCACCCACCCCCACGTAACGCAATTTTACATGTTTGACACACGCAAAGTTACGCTTCGCTGAATACACTCCACCCCCACCCCTGAGCGCGTTATGTATTATATGAATGATCCTTTAGCAGAGTTTTCAAAAAGGTGGGTAATTTAATCATGATGAAAGATGCGAAGTGTTCAGTAAAAATATAAGTGAGTGCTCCACATCAAGATAAAGTACACATTGCGGAAAGTATTTTTAACACATAGAATCATTGTTTTGGAAAAAATGGTAAATTTGAATCCCCCACTTCTCCATATCACAGAATTAATCTGGTGTCGCGAGTTGGAGCTCTAATTATTTGGTCATTTTACCTTAGGCCAGTATCGTACCAGCTCGGGATAAATAAATATAAACAACAAAAAACATCTTTAGTAAATCTTATAAAACCATTATGCAATTTGTAACTCTGAAAGTAATGAACAACGTTCCTTATAACAACAAGCTCAAACGAACATTTTTGTAGAATAACGGCTTTTGAAGCTGTAGTTCAACTGAAATCCGCCTAATAAGCCGTAAACCAACAAAATTGTTTGTTGGGATGTTTTAAATCGACAAAATTATATTACCATAATATTCAGCGCACTGTGGGTCGTAGTTCAATTTAGAGTAGCTATGTACCTGGGAGGGAGTAACGGATACGAAGCTGTGTGAGTGTCAAAATGAATCAGAATGAGCTGTCATTGACTATCAATTTGAACCAAGGAGAAAAAGCATTTTTTCGCGATGAGTATTGTTATAATTAATACCTTTCAGTTGATCGAAAAAATATTCATCGCAAACAGTTTTTGTATTCATTGTCGTTTTACAAAATATTTTAGTTTGTTTTTTTTTTTACGAAAACAATAAATGTCATAGGCTTTAAGTAATAATCATGCTAGCGTACTTCGATTGTTAAATTTGCTCTTCTCTGGATTTAAGGCTTTAGTTACAATTTCAAACACACTTATCACGGTCAAACTCAAAACTCTGAAAAAACTTTTATGCAACGGCAAATTAAAAAAACACAGACTCGACCAATTAGTCTGTAAAATTTGCACATTCAGTATTCCTGATGTTACTAAAAACTTCGTTTGAGTCATGCATGCGTTACAGCAAGAAGACAGTTACACGCTATCAGAAAACGACACATGTGCGTGTTCTCTGTTTTGAGTGTAGTATTCGTTTCTCCCTCCCAGCTATGTACCTTTAAGTGAAACATTTAGTATGACGAAATATGGCTTTTTATGTTGCGTCATCTCGAAATAACTCTGCAGGAAGTGTTTGCCTGCAAGCTTGCGTTCAATTTAGTTTATACTTGAACCATCAAAAACTGATCGCATTGAAACTGTTTAAAATACGGCAACCCCTTGACAATCGAATTAGTTGCTGTTCTCAAGTGAAATTTTCCAAAACTTTATCGTCGTTATAAAACAAATTAATAATGAAAATATAATCTCTGAATGCGGAATGAGAAAATCTTTTTGATGATCCATTTGGTAAATAAGGGGGTTATCAGGGGGTTCGCCAGATTAAATGAGTCGACAGCAACGGAGCAGGGAAACCAGATGTGATGATTTTCAATGTCGATATGCAGACTTATACTGATTTGCAAATATCTATTTGCAGTTTTTCTATGATCGTCATTTACTTTTTGTACTAGTGTTATTTATTTACGATGACTTTCTCAAAATGTGCCTAGATTGTTGCAGACTTATTCCTCTGCGAACGCAATTTTTGCAACTACGAGTAAATCATCTGGCATCCCTTTAACGTACAACCAGCGGCTCTTGTTTGTTTTGCTCGCTCTGTCCACGGATGTCACACATACACCCTGACCAATCGGCGATTCTTTACTTCGTTCGCCGCACCGTCTCGTCGGATCGGTTTCATTCAAACAGTCGTCATCGTGAGCTCATTGATTTCGGTCGTGTTTTCAGTCCGTTAACTGTTTGCTGTGTAAGATTCCGACAGTTTTCTTTGTGAGTATTGTGTGCATTGGATTCTGTTTTCTTTTAGTTCGAAATGCTGGATTTCTACGTTCACCATCAACAGTTTATTGGGTTTCTTTTTCTGTAGTGAAGTGCAAATTTATCTTTCACTGGAATTGATTTGAGAAATGCGTTGAAGGTTCTGGTTGCAAAAGTCAGGTAGTCGGGACGTACTTGGGTTCTAATTGCTAAATTAGGACATCTAAGTAGCCGTAAGTTGACGGAGGTTGTGTGTTGTAGCTTTTACCTGTGTTTGCATTATTCTTTCGAGAGTGTCATTTACAAACAGTGATTTGCTGCAATTGAAGGTGTTCATTGGAAAATAACCCTGAGAAAATTAAATTTAGTGCTGAAAAATTCAGGTGTGTTCTGTCGCGGTGCGCGAGTATTAGTATGCAGCAAAGATATGCGGCGTTCGTATAATCATACGGGTTCGCTTCGCACACAGCGAAGCGGTTTGATTCACGGTGCGTCGTCAGCGAGAATTATTACGTGTGTCGGGTCGTGAGCGAAATGAGAATGTGTTCGTACCATTCTGTGTGTGCCTACTAGAAAAAAAGGAAAGGCGAGTGTGGCATGAAAAGATAAGTTCAATGGAAAAGTAACCACCGTTAAAAAGAGTGCATAAAAGGATAGTCACGTTAAGAATGGAGAACGACAAACAAGGGGTTATCTCAGTCAGTGGGCGATACTTCAATGGTTTTTCATTTGCTTCTCAGTGGATTTCTGTTTATAAATTATAGGAGTTTGGTTTGTTATTGTTTTGCTTTTCATTTGCAGTGTTGGTGAATATGGTGAAGTAGTGTAGAATCAATGTCATTGGTGTTACGCGAGTCAAATAATAACGTAAAATAAATCTAAAAATTTTGCCTGCGACTCAGATCATAAACTACCTGGTCGGGACAAGAATTGGGTGTTAAGGAATTTACGTAAACCTGTTACGAGTAGAACTAACACAAGGGAAAGCAGCAGTGAAGTAGGATAAGCAAGGAGGATCTTCACACCAGCTGAACCGGATTAGGTAACTTCAATAGTTTGCACCTTGTTGTTCATAATGCAATTTAAAATTGTTTAAATCTAAACATTGTATAACACACTTTCCTCCCATCATCCTCAAAATCTCAATTTTCCATCTTTTTTTATATATTTCAAATTTAAGCTATTTAGGCACATTTACCTACAACTCTGGATTTTTTGTAAACTTTAAAATGGGTCTTTGTGGGATGAAACTTTATAGTATTTACAGTATCATTTGCCATTAAAATCTCAAAAATGCTACTGGTACAACGTGTTGAATTCAACTGACGATATGTTGATCAGACAATGAGTGAAGTAATCCACGGGAACGGAATTCTGAAGGTTTTGAACTGTTTAAGGCGGAGTACAGATTGAACTAGAAGAGCCCTGGTGAAATTAGGTAGAATGCGGTAGGTTGGACATACCGAGAAATGCCGGTTGTCAACCCGGTAAAACACCTCTTTTCAGTAACCCTTCCGGTACCTGAAACTAGCATTGGGCGATACGACGGAGAGTATCGATACTTCAGTATCGATACCCGAAGAACCAAAGGTATCGAGATACCCGAAATATCGGTCAAAAAGTATCGATACCAGAAGTATCGATACAATAGCTGATATCATTTTTTGAATTTTTGATGCTTACATTTACTGAAAACTAGTAATCGATTCAGTGATTCGCGAAAATACAGCAAAACTATTTGCTGAACAAAAAACAGTAAATGAATGTTTGGAATCCAGCAAAAGAATTGATATGGCAAAAAATTTACGTCAAGCTCTCATTAGTAAAACGCGCCAAATCGCTGTGCAGCTGGTACGGGATCATCGCTAAGCCCCTGATAGCGAATATGGGACCATAGCTAAGTCCTTGTTGGGCTTGATGAACTTAAAAGTTGAAATGATAATCATACATCTCTAGTTCAACAGTAATTTGGCTATGATCCGATGGGCGGATGGAATCTGGTGCCTGACGGAAACATGGTTCCCTTGAACTAACTGGTTAACCAGCAAACTGATTTATGCTTTGCTGAATGAACAGCAAATTGTCATAGCTGACAACCAGCAAGTTGTATTTTGTTTTACTGAACATGCAGCAAACGACCTGTCACATTTATGCAATTGAGCATTACTGAATAATTAGCAAATTTCATTTTGCTGAGCAGATTGCTGGAAGCACAGCAAATCAAAAATCAGCAAAATTTTGGTGGTTTCCAGCAATAAAAATTTGATGTGCCGAATTTTTGTTGTTTTTCTGGTATCTATCCGCATTCTCTAGAGCAGCATGAATCAAATGACTTCACAAACAAATACATACAGGTAATGCAGAAATTCTGAGCTTTGGCAAACAAATGAATTAAACAACTTATCTTCAAGATTTGTATTCACTGGCCCAATGGGCTCTGAAGCTCCCGTCTTATTTGTATAAATTATTGACACGCTTCCATATTAATTGATGAGGAAGTTGATGACATAAAAAAGTTAGATATGTCAGCGAAAATAAGATAGTGAAGTCTACCGCTGATTTTTTCTAACTAATTAATATTGCAATTTTATTTTTCACTTGTAGTTAGAGAACTTGTGTCGACGGAAAGCATGAGTTAGTTTCCACTTGCCAATATTCGATCTGAACAGTGTAACCAGAAAACTTATATTTATTTTTGAAATACAGTCAAATTTCGCTCGTTGGGCTATGTTTAGTTGGGCTACGTTTAAGTTGGGCTCCCGCTCCTTGGGTTATAGCTAAAGTGACCAGACGTCCCGCATTTCGCGGGACAGTCCCGCGTTTTAACAAAATGTCCCGCGTAGAAAAACGTCCCGCGAAATGTCCCGCGTTCATCTTAAGTGTAATACGCGCCTTTGAAAAGTTCCGCGGTTTCAAAATATTGAACCACCAGATGTCTCATATTTTCTATGAGACGCATATAGGAGTCCTTCAAGTAAAAACCTGATCAAAAGTCAAAAAAGCAAAAGTTTATTAACCATGATCTGCATGGTCTTATTATGAAGTGTGATACCTACTGAATCTTTTGAAAGGTCATGAGCGTCCAGAAATATTGTTAACCTTTGCTACAGCTGGTTGAAATCGATAAAATTTTAGTTGTCTGTTGATGCATTCGATGCTCCCGTACCGTTCACTGTTTTTCAAAACAATCAAGTGCAACGTAGTGTTTTATGTTTTATGTAATAAATGAGTGTTTTGAGACATTTTCAACGGGTTGCTAATGGATTTGGATCCTTTGATTATGAGCTCTAGGCCAAAATCTAAAAAAAAACGGCCATTCTTTTTCGTCTGAAGCAATGCAAATGTTGCGAGTAAAATGTTCGTACAAGGACAATGATGATCAAACTAGGGACTCTTCAGACTCTTTTGAGTACTCAGATTGATTAATGAACGAATAATAGTTATGTTTCATTCATAATGGTTCAGTCATTTATTGTCGACAAAAAAAATTACATTGAATCTGAACTAGGGTATGTTTATTTTTTTATGTTTATGTAGGGAACATATTCTAAGCAGCTTTAGGAACCGCCCGTGTACTCAGACGAAATACTCGAAATGTGTTGGGTGAAACTCAAACAGTAGTATATCAATCTGTTTTCTATCGTTTTCTCTGTCAGAACTTGTTTTCAGATTGTAAAACTAAGTTAGCAAACTTTAACAATCATCAATCAAAGTTACCATTCGAGGGACACTATTCCAATCACCCCGAACCTATTTTAAGCAGTTTTCATCTGTTTTGCAGGCGTTTTTTTCAGCATCCGAGTGGCTCCTGAACGGCTGCAATATAGGTCGATTTGTTTCAATTGCAATAGTTCACTGATTTCTTTGTGATTAACGGTATTTCTTATATTCGTAAGACAGCTAGACAATCAAAGTTTTCGTTTCCATAATTGAAATTGTCGATATTGATCAAAATGCAAGAGTTTGAGGCTTGTTTTCTTCGACTGATTAAAATAGGCGCTACTGCTTAAGCCGTTTCCTACCCTACATCATCTGAATAGTAACAAATTAATCAAAGATGAACTATTCCATGAAAATTTTCAGTCACAACTAATAATTATACAATATTTTCGATTCATGATACATTTTTAGTCCGAAAACCTTCAAAAAATTCTGACCAGGTTTGATGTTCAAAGTGCTCCACTGTGGCACGGTTGTCGGTATCGAACTTTTAAATGCCAAATGTCTTAAAAATACATGAAACGTCGGGATCTGGTGTTATCCTGATAAAACGACTTCGTGGGACTTAGAAATTCCCGAGTTGGGCCAACGGAGAGTTTTCCAGCCCAAAAATTTCCTCGAAAAAAGCCCAGAAAGTCAATTTTTCGATTTTTTAGATAACATCAGTTCTTGCTGTTTTTGCATTTTTTAAACATTTGACATTAAAAAATTCGATACCGACAACCGTCCCAGTTACAGTTTGATATCGAAATGAACATTTTATGAACTTTATCAGTTAAAATAGGGAAACTTGGGCCGCTTTGAGGCATAACTTTTCGAAGTCCAATTGTGTTGTATGAGAAATTGTTCTAGAAAATTGTTCATACGAATCTTTTGAATCTTACTGCACAACGAAATTCAAACATCAAATTTTTCCCATACAAGTCAAGTCATTGCCACCCTACTACAGTGACATGCGTTCGTTTAGACGCACCATGTTTTTCAAAGATTTTTCTTTCAAAACTATTTGGATTTTGAATGTCATCACCTCCCCATGCCATAACCGTTCCTCCCCCAAAATTTCGCTCGGATCGAGTGACATTAAAATCCACCAATGATCATCTCGAAGAAAAGTTTTCAAACCAAACCACACAACCCTCTCCCCCTCGTCTAAGAATTGAATTGGTGTCCCGCGCTTAAGCCCTAACTGTCTGGTCACTTTAGTTATAGCCCAACTAAATCGAAGCTAAACATCATTTCTGATAACGTTGAATTTCGTTTGAGGGGTTTGTGGATGCATTTTAACGCAGAAAGTAGAATTAATTCAAATAAAAACTAATGAAGTTGAGTATAAATGTAAACAAACAATATTTTAATCAATTGTCAAAGAAACAATATAAGTTTTGTGGCTTGATAATGCAACGTAGAGCTATGCCTATTTTTGAAAGTATTTGAGAACACGTTATTATTGAGCACTCCTTTTTGGCTTTAAATGTGTGGCTTAAGTAAAACAAATTTCGAATTTGGCCCTATGCAGCGCTTGGCTCAGACAGTTCGTTTGGCTCACAACATTCTCTCTATCTATTTCTCCATCTAAGTTTTGCTAGTGCAAATAGACTTGTGCGATATTTATACTGACAGTGGCAGCTTTTCAGTGGTTCCAGCTCGTATCAACTAGTTGGCATCTCTATCCGATTTGCTTTGCTTTATCGCAGCAAACATCGCAGCGGTTCTACGATGTGTGGGCTCCACTGACACTGACAGACAGCATAACATAGCGTATGAAAAGTGGCGGTGATCTCGTGTACACATTGAAATGTTAGCCCTTGTAACATGTCGCGAAGTCAGCTAGCTGGTCCGTATGCATAAAAAAATATCGATACAAATATCGCGGTTTTCAGTATCGATACGGTCGAGTATCGGGCGCTTGTGTATCGATTCAAAAAATCGAAATATCGCCTCAAAAGTATCGATACTTCCGATACCGATACAATATCGCCCATTGCTACCTGTAACGGTGTGCTCGATGGCTAGAACAGATTAAAATGACTTGCAATTGATGAGACGTCTAGGCTCTTGGCGACGCATAGCTCAAGACCGCTCTAGAGACAGCCAAAGCGTCTTGACTCTAGTCTGGGCGTAAGGTAAAGTTATAAATACGCTGTGGGCTAAATATGAGTACAAACATTGGTACTATAGTGATACGAATATTCTTAGAAAATTGTCCATGAAACAAGTAGATTTGGTACAATTTTCGTGTAGGGTTCTAGGCAGCCGATATTACAATTGTCTAGCTCTAGCCCTACGATAACTGACTAAGCGATTAGCGGTTCTCGTTAGCCCAATGGTCTAAAACTCGACAAAAAGAGCATGAAAAATCAAGGTTTCTGCTTTATAAACGAAAAATATTCCACAATATTGTTTAGCTGAAAGAAAAAAACGCACATACAGTCGCTGTTGTCAATTACCCCTAACAGCCATGACAGAGTGGTCGTAATTGTACGCTCGTATTGGCTAATGAAACCGACAGACGGTTTGATTGATGCCCGCGTTTAATTGTGACTCGATGCAAAAGTTGGATGCGATCACTGATTGGAACAGCTATAAGCATAAATTGGACTGCAGTAGAAGATTATTCAATCTCTCGTGTTGTAGTTATTGAATGAGACGTAAAAGAGAGGTCATGCGCTTCTATGCTGCACTACTTTCAAATGCAAACGATTTATACTACCTCCGAAGCGTCTTTCAAAACTGGTAAAGCAGCATAAAAACTTTTTGTACCAGTCTTTATGGCGACATGCGATCGATATGACCTCCATAAAGAGCCACGCGTGATGGTGTAGTAGCGTCGTACCTACGGGAACGTTCCAGCCTGAGTAACGGGTGACCTGAAAGACAAGTGTGGGTAGCCGAGTAGAGACGATAGCATTGGCGCGTGCTTGAAAATAACTGGACAGCGGTTTCTATTACATATAGATTCCTGTGGTAGAGCATGTTCAGCAGTATGAAGGATGTATATTTCATAAATGGAATTTTTCGGAATGTTTAAATCAATTTCTTCTGAAACATTACCACTGCACGCTTGAGATGCTATGAATAAGTTTGTGGTTTTCCCCGATAAATACGTACAACTATTCGCAATCACAGAAAAACAAACCCGATCCAAGCTTTACGACCCAGCAGGAATGAATAATTTATTCGTCCGAACGGAAGAAGAACCATCCTGTTTGACTCCGTCGAGTGAGAAAAACAGATTGAAAAAGAATATATAACTTATCGTTTCCTACCGAAGTAAGCGAATTGAAGTGCTTCAGAATTACCCGTATGAATGTCTGCGCGGTGTTTATTGTACCAGGCCGGCCAATCGAATTCGATATCACAAAGAAATCGCGGACAGAGCCACGGGCCAATCGGACAAAACCGGTATCCGTCAGGCACACCGTCTTCCTACTTACTTTCCTTTAGCGACTTCGATCGGCAGCGACAGCCAGCCAATACATATTCAGCAGGACCCCGCCGCCGGTTGGAAAGACCAACAAGATGACTTTCGCGGATGCCCGTTGCGGTCGAATAATCGCACCGGCAGCTGACTCTGCCGGGTTGCCGCACTCGGCGACGATGAGTCATATGTCTGATCTCGAGACTAGCGCGATCATCAACAAGCCCATTGCCTAGCAGAGAAAAGGACAAAGAAGAGCTTAGCTGTAGCGATGTTGTTCCTTTCGCTTTTTGTTCTGTTCCGTTGTCCGCGTTCGGCGAAACGTGAAACTTTGTGCTCGGTAAATCGTCAGCAGCGGTTTTAGGTATCGGTACAATGGGAGAGATTAGGCTTAAATTCAATACAGTCAAACCTGTATTTGTGCGAGGGATAGGGACCGCACAAAAAAATTGGCTAAAAAAAATCATTTAAAACTTCACGTGCAGCTACAAAACAATGTTTCCACAGCATTATTGAAAAAAACTTTTTTTAAGCGGTGGATAGGGACCGCATAAAAAAAAATTTCAGTTGAAAATAATTCGAAGGTTGTTGTTTCTGATTTAGAATACCTAGAATTTAGAACAATTTTAAAACATCGGATTGATAAACGAAACTTTTTTGAACATGCTAATCCTCTCAATGCTTTCCTGCGTAGGCAAGCAATTCGTGACTTTTCCTACGTAAAACTGGCTCAAATAGTAATTTTTGGACGCAACACTTCTGTAATGCGTCGGAATTCATTCCAAGAATCGCAAAAACTAAATGGCTGAAAATGTTGTCGGAAGTGGTCCTTTTTCATATACCGCACAAAAAAAAAATCGCACAGAAACAGTCGCACAAAAAAAAATCGCCATCATATCCTATTATATCATATCATATACCGCCTATAATCGCATAACAGTCCCATCTGGAAAATCATCAAGTTGAGAAAACAGCGCTTGACGATATTTTTCTTGTTGTGGGTATTTCACCTGTTGGGGAAGGGGTATTATTATTTGTTAGACATAATGTAATGCAATAGACCTCAATATATGTTTAAACTTTCGCATTTTCTACTGTAGTATTCCATCAAGATCCTTTTTTCACCGCTGTGTAAATATTACATTTGTTGCAAGTGTTTTTGGTTGCAAAATGCTCTGGGTTTAGTCTCATATGACAAGGCTAGATAGATAAACAAAAAAAAAAATCATATAATTTATATATTTTTTATATGGACTCTTCTGTGAACCTACACATTTGATACTAAAATTCTTTTCGGTGTTTTATCTACCTTCTGTTTTAGGTTTTCACTTCACAATGTTCCAGAATCTGTTGTAATCGTAATTCGCCAAATTTGCTATACGCTGTCATACTGTTGTAACAAAATCTCTGTCCGGCTCGTCTTTTCGTTTTGGTAATGGTTCAGTTTTAGTAACTCTCCCAAGCGTGATTCTCGTTCAGAAGGGTAGAGTGATCCCTCCGCTATTAGCTTGTGCAAATAACGTGTCATAAAAGGTGTTTAATTAGTTGTGGTGATTTAATAAAAGTAATCGATCAAAAAATCGATCAAAGCAGATAGGACCTTTTGAAACGTTCCTCTAGATTTTGTCACAAAAAAAACTTAAAAGTTGAATAAATCTGAGAAGATTAACGTTATGGCATATGCTTAGAGAAGTTTTGTTCATCGACTAATAACTAATAACTATATTAACTGTAAAATAACATGATCTTCAGGGTACTATTGAAATGTTTTTTTTTTTCTCCAAAAAAAGATACAACTCTATTTTAAAAAAAAGCAATTACTTGGAAATGGTTAAGCGCATAACTCCTAATATGGGAGCAAGCTGTTCCTGCACTTCACAGGGATCCTTTTCGAAAAATTCGCGTAATTGAAAGTTTTTGGCCTTCCTTAACGCAGGCAGTCGTCGAGCTTTTGCGTGCTTCATATTTCACAGTTTTCTATCGAAATTTGCTTATTTTCATAATTCGGCATATTTATGCATGCTTCAGAATAATGTACCCCATGTTCTTTAAAAATTGCCAAATAAAAAGTAAGGTGTCTTCGCCAACCTTGTTCTTTAGTCTTAGGTTTTTATTTGTATCTAAGCGCATCCTTATATAGAGTATCCAATAAGCCGACTCAAGAATATCTCAAATAATTATAACGAATAAACCATGAATTGCGAAATAATAATAGAAAGTTTATACTCGATTTTGTAGCTGCATAGGAAATCTTTCGAAGATTTTGTTTGGCCCAAAGTTTTTTGTTTTGTTTTCATGAACAACTGGAAAAGTTACAGTCAACAGAATACGTTTCTGGTTCCAAAGACCATTCATAATCGAAACACTCCCGTCTAGCCGATTTACAATTTGATCAAATTTAAGTAAAAACTGCCTTTACCAACTGCTGTTCAATTTTGTTACTCATGTGATTACGGCATCCGCACGTGTTTCATTTTCGAAACAGTTGCCAACGATGAGATTTCACAGCTTTTTTATGTAATACATAGAATATATTTTTTAAATTGAACTACTTATTTGAACGAACTACTACTTAATTGAACGAACTTATTGATTATTGAAAGGGTCAAAAATATTCATACTGTTGTTATCTTTGTATGTGACCAATTTTTTCCTACAGGTTCCTCCTTTTTTGTATTTAATGGTTCTGTATTGTTTTTTGATCTGTATTATTTTTTGATATATACTACATATTAGTTGAACGTTTACGCCGTTGCTCCAGAATAAAGGATTAAAACAATTAAGAATCATTCCTAATTTTCCACTGCTTTAGCACAACTTAATTTAAATCTTTTGGTTTAATTGTGACTTTAAATGCAATTTCAATATTCTTAGACCGGGTGTGCATTGGATTGAGTTTGGAGTTGAAGTTGATTCAAACATTATCTCGATGCCGAAAACAAGCATATTAGCTATATTGGTTACACACGCTGGTTATGAAAATTGAAGTCACTTTAGCTAAAAAAATTGCTCTGTGCTCTTTTTTGGACATTGAGAGTGCTTTGGATAATGCGTGCTATCCATCAATATCTAGTGCGATGAGTAAAAAAGATTTCACACGGATGGCTTTCTAGTGGTAGACAACATGTGACAGACAAAATTTTGTCAATTTTTTAATGGCCAGAACTTCACGAAACTTCAATCAATTTTGATGAAACAGGTTTCATTTTACTTGAAAAATAGCCTAGTTCCCTAGTGTTTCTTTAGAACTTGTCGTGACCAACCTACATCGGAAATGTTCCGGATTTTAAGTTTTGTGCATTTTTGTTTGTCGAAATCTTCTTTCTGTTAGGTTTATGTGTCGTCGATGGTTCTTTGATGGATTTTCAACCTTTGAGTACCAATGAACACGGATTGGATTCTAGTTTATTGGCAACATATAAACCTAATGTGCAAAAATGCACATTTTGACACACACTCCTAAAATCTGGAACACTTTCAGTGTACGTTGGTCACGTTAAGCTCTCAATTAGTATTAGGAAACTAGAATAGTTTCCCAGTAAAAATCCTAAATTAATCCAACTAGCGGTCAGACCCAGCCTTTCTCATTCAAACTTATTATTTGTAAAAATAGATTCACATGAACGCTTCAATCCAAAAAATGTGTATTCACTTTTTGGGTTCTAAAATAATAATGTTGTAATAGAAGTATAAAATATGAAATTTGAAGTAATGTAAATGCTCAATAAATAGCGAAATAAAAGAAATGACTCATAATTTCGAACAATTCAATCACGAGCGATACCGGGAACATTCAAATGGTACGATACCACATTTAAATTATATTGTGGCCACATATATTGATCAAAGCAGGTATAGTTTTGAATAGCCTTTGAACTTCTTTTCTTTCCATAACTTTTGAACCACATATCAAATTGTTATGAAGTTTGTTATTTGTGAGTTTGAGAGATGACTCGTTCGTATGACACTAATAATGTTCAAATAAGTCGTGTAATCTTTGAGATAATAGAATTTCGTTGTTTTATTAACAATTTAATACATAACGGTTGCTTGGTTCGATTATAATCATATGAAATGGGAACGTATAGGGCAGCCAAACTTTGAAACCACGTGTTAAATCATAATTCATCAGTTAACCCTTAACTAGCCTGTTCATCTGATAATACAATTGATCATATCGATTGTGTACTTTCTGATATAATGAAGTTTCGTGATTTTCACATTTCGGTACATTACAGACGAAGTTACAGTTCGATTACAGTGAAATTCAATAGGGTTTAATGAGTCAGCTGGACCTTTCATTTGACACTAATTTCGTGGAAATCGGTTCAGCCATCTCTGAGAAAAGTGAGTGAATTTATGTATTCTTCGGAATATGTTTCTTTTCATAGCTAGATTTCACATTTTCAAACATAACAGGCAAAGTAATAGTCCGATTGCAAAAAAATCAATAGGGTCTTATGGTGTAACTAGGCCTTTCATATGACACTGATTTTGTGGAAATCGATCCAGCCATCTCTGAGAAACATTAGTGAAATTAAACAGTCTTCAGAAGACGTTTCTTTTCATAACTTTTGAACCACATGTTCAATCTATCAGGGGCGACTCGTGGCTTTTGAACCTGCCTGTTTAACTACAAATTTAAAAAATCGCAGTTGGAGGAAGTAATTTCAATCATGTCCGTGTTAACACACAAGTCATTCTATTTGTTAGTGTTTGAGAGCGAAACTTAAAATCAATAAAATATAATATTAAATTTGCGTTTGGAATATATTTTTCGTCAGGCGTACCCCGTGTGCATTGCACAGGTTGCACCTATGGACGAGTCGCCCTTGCAATCTATATAAAATTCAAAAGTTAAGGGTTTTTAAAATGGCCCGTTTATTTGATACAAATTTTATTGAAATCGTTTGTGTGGTTTCTGAGATATTGATGTTTCGTGATTTTTACATTTTTAAACATAACCTCTAAAATAAAAATCCAATTACAATGAAATTTAATAGGGTCGTATGGGGCAACTAGAACTTTCATTTGTATATAATTTCATTAAAATCGGTCCAGCCATCTCTTAGAAAAGTGAGTGAAAATAAAAATCTGCACATACACACACATACGCATACACACACACACACATACATACATACAGAAAATGCTCAGCTCGTTGAACTGAGTCGAGTGATATATGCCATTCGGCCCTTTGGAGCACTTTCATATCTTCGGTTTTGCAAGTGAAAGGCAAAAAGTAAAAAAAAAATATTAATTAGGAGTAAAATATTCGTGCTGAAGAAATAGCGAAATATAGAAATGACTTCGAATTTCGTGTACTTCAATCACGAGCAATACCGGGAACGTACGAATATCACAATACCAAATTTAAATTTTGTTGAGGCCATATGTTTTGATCAAAGCAGTTACAGTTTTAAATAGTCTTTGAATTTCGTTTCTTTTCATAACTTTCGAACCACATATCAAATTACTATGAAATTTCTTACTTGTGAGTTTGAGAGACAACCCGTTCAAATGACACTAGATATGTTCAAATAAGTCGTGTGATCTTTGAGATAATAGACTTTCGTTGTTTTTATAATTTAATACATAACGGTTGGAATAAAAATACGATTATAGTCATATAAAATGGGAACCTATAGGAAAGCCAAACTTTTCATTTGACACTAAGATTGTTGAATTTAGTTCAGCCATTTTTGGGAAAACGAGTGAATTTGAAAAGTCACCGGAACATGTTTCTTTTCACAATTTTTGAACCACGTGTTTGATCACTATAAAATTCATCAATTAACCTTTACCTAGCCCGTTCATTTGATACCAATATTGTTCAAATCGGTTGTGTACTTTCTGAGATAATAAAGTTTCGTGATTTTCATATTTTGATACATTACAGACAAAGTAACAGACCGATTACATTGAAATTCAATAGGGTGTTATGAGGCAGCTAGACCTTTCATTTGACACTAATTTCGTGGAAATCGGTTCAGCCATTACTGAGAAAAGTGAGTGAGTTTAAGTAGTCTTCGGAATATGTTTCTTTTCATAGCTGGATTTCACATTTTTAAACATAACAGGCAATGTAATAGTCCGATTGCAAAAAAAATCAATAGGGTCTTATGGGGTATATAGACCTTCCAAATGACACTGATTTTGTGGAAATCGGTTCAGCCATCTCTGAGAAACATGAGTGAGATTAAACACTCTCCAGAACACGTTTCTTTAAATAACTTCTGAACAGTGATGGCATGAACTCGTGCAAAGTTGAACTGAGTAACACTTTTCCAGATTTGAATCGAACTTGAATCTGCTTCCTCTCGATAGTTTGAGTTATTTTGCACCGCACACTCAGATCGATTGAGTTTAAATGCGTGCAATGCATGCAGTGCATGATGTATCCAGCGATGCAGGCGATGATGTAACGCGATGAGTTTTGTTTTTAGATCGAATTTATGCTTTCATAGGACAATGCAACAAACTGTTGCAGCAGACGCGGCGCGAATTTCATCGCATTTCGATTTTTATGCAATTGTTGTTATGCAGGATTAAAACTCAAATCCAACTCAAGTGTAATGCACTATTAGTAGGGTTTACGTGCAAACTGAAAATAAATGTGCAAGCAAGTTTTGAAACTCACTTGGATACGAGGGCAAAGTCACACTGCCTACTCTGCTTCTGAACCACACGTTCAATCTTCATGAAACTCAAAAGTTAAGGGTTTTTTAAGTAGCTCGTTCATTTAAAACCAATTTTGTTGAAATCGGTTGAGTAGTTTCTGAGATAATGATGTTTCGTGATTTTCACATTTTTAAACATAACCTCTAAACTAAAAATCCGATTGCAATGAAATTCAATAGGGTCTTATGGGGCAAGTAGACCTCTCATTTGCAATTAATTTCATGAAGATCGGTCCAGCCATCTCGGAGAAAATCGAGTGAGATTGGGAGAGCGTTACATACACACACACATACACACACACACACACATACAGAAAATGCTCAGCTCGTCAAACTAAGTCGATTAATATACGAGATTCGACCCTTTGGAGCACTTTTATACCTTTGGTTTTCCAGTGATTGCTATACCTTTCTAGGAGGAAGGCAAAACTGGTTTCGTCAAAGTTGATTCAATTTCCGTAAAGTTCTGGCCATGTGAGAAATTTACAAAATTTTACCTGTCTCAGTCGTTTTATCGTTAAAGTTTGATAACATACGTTCAGGAAGGAGTCCTGGTGTATAAAGGAGGGTCTTAGAATTATTCCCACAAAAGCTATTATCGTATCTTTCACTAAAATGAGGAAATTGTATTTATAAACTCTCATGCTTGGAAGAGTTGAAATTCCACTTAGTAAACAGGTTATTTTTGGAGTTATTTCTGATGCCAAGCTTAACTGCAATGCACATTTTGACTAAACGATCAACAAGACACTCAGTGAATTATGGTGAGAGCCGGATATAGATACATGAGGGCCTGGGGCCAGGAACTCACATTTTAGTTGCCAAAATTCCAATAAGAAAACATGTGCCAAAATATCAATAAGAAAACATTTATTGTTTTTAGTGATGAGTCATAAAAAGGTCCCCGTGGCTCTGTGGTAATCGATGTCGATCGCCTAGCTATCCTACAAGGTTGTGATATCGGGTTCGATTCCCGATCAGATCGAGGATCTTTTCGAGCTGGAAATTTTCTCGACTCAACACTGGGACACGGTGTATCGTTGTACTTATCCTGCAACATGCAAAATGTGCCAAAAATAATATCGATAACGAATTCTCTCAACTAATAATCGAGTTGGTCAAGACCGCATCAGCCTCACAGGCTAGCGTGCGATAATGTTATTGTTTTTCATAAAAAGTAAACTTTTTTGGGGCCCCTAAATTGTGATGCCCGGGGGGGGGGGGTCAGGGACTCCTCGGCTATGATTATGGTTGTGCTCCAAGGCATTTGGAAGGAAGTGGGGCTTCCGAAAATGGCTATGTGGATATACATTAGGGTGGGGAATTGTTATATGGAAAAAACGAAACTTGATAGCAGAAAGCCAGAACCAAGATTTTTTTGTTCCATATGGGGCCCCAAACAATCCTGAATTTATTGGAAGTCGATTGGTTTTGTCTCCGCTTGGCGCATTGCATTTTAAATTTATATGGAGATTTGTATGGAAAAAACAACTTTTTTGCATTTTCTATTCTAAAGAGCTCAAAATGGCTTAAACCATAGGTTTCATAACTTCAAATGGTAGGTTTTTTGATGCCTAACAACTTGGTCGAAGACACTAAAGAACTAGGGTGTGCCAAAAAAATGCTAAAGCTGTTCAAAGTTGAGTATGTTGAAATTTATGTTGCAAATCATTTTTTCTGCCAACACTGCCAGTGTACCGGCGTCAGTCAGATTTCCATCAGAAATAACCTCGGAAACACGTTGTAGATTCTACCTACGCCTAGAATATTGACCTAAATTTGTTTGCTTGATCCAACTGAGTGTATAAACTCGTTACGACAGGGTTCTTCTGATGGGAATCCTACTGACGCCGGTACATTACTAATGTTGGCAAAAAACAAGATTTTCTGCATTTAAATTGACATACTCAACTTTAAAAAACTATAGCTCTTCTTAGGGACATTCTAGCTTTTCAGTGACTTCTGCCAAGTTGTTGGGCATCTAAAATACTATACTTTAACATAATGTAGTGCATTATTAGAGCATTATTGAGCTCTTTAGAAAGGTAAATGCAAAAAAGTAGGTTTTCCCATTTTAATTTTCATACAAATTTGAAATGCAATGCGCCAAGCGGAGACAAAACCAATCGACTTCAGGTAAGTTGGGGGTTGTTTGGGGCCCTAAAAGGAACCAATGTGATCCCGCCAAATTCACCAAAACTTTGTCCGATCGAAAAGTTTCTGGCGATAATGAAGGAGAAGCTGAAGAAAAGCGGAAAAACATTCAAAACCGATGAAGCTTTGAAGAAAAACTGGGAGAAATTGTGTTAGCAAGACGGGCAAAGCCTCGCCCAAGATCTCATGAGCAGTGACAAGAGAAATGTACGAGCATTTAGCTTGGGGAAGGAAATTTTTAAAAATTATGCCAAAACATAGCTAATATATAGTCATTTAATCCCAGAAAATTTGAGAAGTATCCGATTTAAAGTAAATTTTTGTTGATCATTTTTGTGTGTCTCATTTTTTTCGAGTCCAATCTTCAATGGACTCCAGGACAGTTTGATGTTGCAGATAAGGATCTAACTCGCAGTTTATTGGCCCAGAATTTTTTGCGGTATATCAAATTGTGCGAAATAACTGTAACTAAAGCGTTGGGAGGCACAAAAACTGATAACCAATTGGATCTCAATACAAAAACCATTTCTCTCTTTCGACTCACACCTAGCTACGATTGTTGCAAGCTTTCCGATTCGGCTGCAAAAAAAAAGACAACGGCAAACGGCATCAGCGGTCCCGTATTAGGAACTTCATTGCGAAACCTGTCCGACGAAGGCGTTCAAAGTTCACAAAATGTGCGAAACCTTCGATCTGAGCGCACTGTCTGGCACATGTCCCTGTCAGGTTCACTGAACCACCGAAGGTACCACAAACGTGCCTATACTATACGCGGTGGTATCGTTGAAATAATTCATTCATGGATCAATGGATCAAATTGAATTCAATCAACAAAAATCAATCACTTCAAATGTTTGCTAAGAAGTGCCTTCAATAATGAAGAAAAACAAACTTCAGCATAAAAAATTAAGCCACAGAGAAAAGATCCGAGCGCTTTTCGAGGCTGCTTTCTCGAAACCGGTCAGCGTCACGACAAGCGACGAGGAGATGCATCCGAAACCCGTTTTTTGGGGGCGTTAGACTGACGAAGAGTTTAGTCCAGTTTGCCCACACACAGAGCAGCATCTCAGTGATGAGGTAGTTTTTTTTTCTCCAGTAATGACATGCTTCATGACTTTCTCCACCGAAGATCCGCTTTAGTCAGTTCACCAAGTGTCGTCAGTTATTAACAGTGTTGTAACTGATACAGAACGCGTCACGCAATATTTTTTTTCCAACTAATCAATGAAGTTAACAATTTCCAAGTAACTCTATACCTGTTTGCTGTGCATGAAGTAATCTTTGACTGATAAGCTAGAAGGAAGTCTGTTCAATGTTCATGCGTTCAACAAAAGTAAGTAAATCTCACGATCGAGTAGGAAGTCCTCAATACTGCACAGCACAGATATTGACGCTTCCTCACCTTCCTCGTTGTTGAATTTCGATTGTAATCTTTGATGCGACTCCGTGACCGTTGGAGAAGGGCAAGCAACGCATCATAATCATACCCAACTCGCACGCTGTATTGTGGAATTGTATCTCTAAGGTACGGTTCCGACCGTGCGCCCATCAACAGGCGGGTGCACACCTTTTGAGCGTAAAAAATGGAATTGTTTGCTACTGCACGCGATGATGATAAAGATCATGCAAAATGCTAATAAGATGTGCACAGAAACCTACTGTCGCCTTCACTGACACCCTAGCGAGGCTAATTTATCAGCACATCTGGGAACGCGATCCCTGCCCTGCTGTTGAAACAGTTTCCATGTGCGAGTCCCATTAGTGTCTAGGCGATTATTGCATCCATGTTGTGATTTAAGTAGTTTAGCATTCAGATTTTGTCGAGTGCGCTGCGCCAGTTTCTCGAGATGGACCTGCAGCAGCTGATGATGATTGTGTTGTTGAGGCTGGTGTGTCAATTGAACGACACTTTGACTTAGAAATTATAAGTGTACAACAAAACGCGTTTACCGACTGTACTGCCTGCTGTTGCTGCTGGTGGTGGCGACTTTTGCATGAGTCAGCGTTTGTTTGCTGTAAACGCTGCTGAGCGCGGTAAATTCCTCGAGAGGTGATTAGTTGCTCTCGAAATGCATGGAGCATTGACTTACGTAAGCTAGCCGGTAATTACGGGCGGTTTTTCTGCGGCGGAATGTTTTGTTGACAAAAAACCTTGCTTTTTATGATGTTGAGTTTCAAAGCAAATTGAACTGTAAACATTCGATCATTGTGGGGAATGTTAATGTTTTTCATTAAACTCTTCCGTGATTGAATTTAAGTACTTTTCTATTCCAAGTGGTTTTTTGAGATTTTTGCAACATTATCCTTCTTTATCTTATGTTTGAAATATCATTTCCGAATTTTCTTTCCAAACTTTCTCTTTTGCTCACTATTCTTACATTTAGAATAACCGAGTTTTAGTAAAGTATTTTTAGCATTTCATAAAAAAAAACTGTAAAAGATTTTTCCAAAAATTTTTGCTATTAATTGAATTGCAAAGAAAAATTAGAAAAAACTTCAAGTTTAATATAGATTGGTACATTAATTCGCTATGGAACATTCTTAGCAAGTGAGTAACCATATCCGTTGCTTTATGTTCAAGAGTCTAACACGTTTCAGCCAGAGGAGTGAACATAGATCACACCTCGGTTTTTTTCATTTTTTTCGAAAGTCTTCGTATATCATAGCAATTTGAGGGAACGTACAATTAGTATCGTTTGTATATTTTGACGAGTTATTCTTGTTTATGTTATGTTGAAAATATGAGATTTGCCTCAGTTTACGTAGTTTATAGACAGCCCATTTTCATTACAACACTTTTCTCATATGACAGAATCATCTACAATAGACACCAGATGAATAATTATGGCCGCAAATCTTTGTTTTTTTTTTTTTTTAAATCATGTCACTAAAGCTGGAAGTACAAAGTTAGCAGTATAAACATTTTAAAGCAGGAAAACTTAGTGTCCATTCGATGCTCATTAAATGCCATAACGCCGAATTTGATGCTCTATTCGGATAGCTTAAGAAAATAGCGGGCAGAGCCTAGCATCTCAAGAGTACAGCCTTTTTTTTATTGTCATTTCTCTCCCTGCGCCAACAGTCGGGTGATCACATTATGAACGTATTGGCAACAGTGCTGCAAATTTTCGACACTGCAAACGAAAGTGCCAGCAACCGTATTTTCAATGTCTCAAGTTGAAACGACCTTCAATGAAAGTTCGGTCATTGAAAGGAATGAGATGTCTGATTCAATATCAAAATTATTTGATTTGAGCCAATTCATTGCATGAAGCCGATGAACTATATAAGCATTTACATTCTTAACTGCATAAACATCGCTAAAGCAACTCAGCGTGTGCGAAATCGCAAAAATCCAGCCTAGTTAAAAAAATAAATGAACAACCCTTATGGAAATCGAGTTTGAGGTACCTTATAAACATTAAAATAAATAACATCTGGATTGAAACGAGCTGTGAGTCATTTAAGAAACCTGTTTTCAAACATTTCATATTAAGTCTTTGGTTGCTCAGAAAACGGCTAAGTAGATATAAGGTTAAAAAATTTTTTTTTTGGGATAACACCAGATTTCGACGTTTTATGCATTTTTAAGATATGCGGCATCGAAAAATAAGATTCGATTTTCCCAATTTCATGTACTCCCCCCTTGGTAGATTTTTAAGGGTCGAAAAATCATAACTCAAAGTTTGAGGCGCTTTGAGGCACCCCTAAATCATGTCCGATTGAGCTGAAATTTAGCACAGATCATTTTTTGGGCCAATGAACAAAGCGTGAACCCTTTTCGTTGCAACCCTAACAGCCATACATGCCATCCTCGATATGGGAATAAGGTGAATGGTAAATAAAAAATATTCGTGTATGGGAAACTAGACGGCAACGTTACAGTCACAAAACATTTTTTTCTGACGGTTGTCTATTTTGCCAGTACCTCTCCTGTCATAGAGGAACGCTCTCGAATGTTATAAAAATACTGTCATCGCTTGGTACATTTTTTCCCTCTCTACTCTTAAAATAACCAGGTTTTCATAATTTTTTTTTTCTTTTTTTTTAATTTTTTGAAAATACAATTCTATATGCATAGCTTCCTTTTTTTTTAATTTTTTTTAACCCTCTAGTGTTCAGTGCCGCCTCTAGACGGTCTTCAGGTAAACCACTAAACAGCTTCAATAAGAGCTCAAACAATTTTTATAGAGCTTCATTGTGATTTTTTCGAAGTCCGTCTAAAAACTAATTCGGGCACTAGAAGGTTAAAACAATTAGATGCCAATTAAATTCTTCCATACTTCCATATACTTCAATATTGTTATTTTAACTTAGGAAAAAGTTGAAGGGGTTGTGTATGAGACACGGCCGCAAGTTAACGTAGAATTACGACAGCCTGTATTCCATGCAATAGATTAGCAAGTACACTGGGTTGGTGTTAATCAATATTGGAATTCAAAATGGTGTCTTTTTATGTTTTATCCTGGTTCGGAAAATACCCATGTTGGATGGTATTTGGCCTTGTTTTCTGCTTTGATTTGTCGAATTTAGGCGAATGCTTAGATAATTTTTGAATCCATTGCTGCAAGAATGAAAAAAATGCGTTGAAAACATAATAAGCTATGAGTATTTGACGGTTTCCATAATAATTTTATTGATTTATTTTAAATTTTCAGAAATATATCACTAGTCGACAAAAGCGGAGAAACGTTGCCCTAAGGCTCTAACAAGTGGCATTAAAAAGATTATAACTTTTTATTCATTTATATGCGATTTTTGGTGCCCCTAGTGAATGCTGAAATGCTACAAAGGGCCGCAGAGTTATTGCTCGCCGAGTTTGTCGCTTCTACGATAGCTTACATGAAAACTTATTTAAGTATTTGAAAAAGTCATTTTCGCTAGGGGCCCAACAATTTACAGAAATGATTGAAATGCAATAATCTGTCTTTTTTTTTAGTTCGAACTCTAGGGCAAAACCCGTGTTTAGCAGGCAGTGTGAAGGAAAAGTAGACTCGAATTTGTTATTATTAAAGGGTCAAGTTTAATTCGTGCAGAATAAAGGAAAAATATTGACTCAAGCTTCTTCCTTGGAAAATGCGAATTGCCGGACCTTTCCCCTTGATTCCTTCCATCAGCCTTCTTGGTAATTTTGTTCGCCAATTAGCCTTGAACAGCATCTCGTTGAGAACAGCCCTTCGTGTTTAATTCGTCGAGGTACCGCTGGACGATAGCCCAGTATTATTTAAAGGACGGAGGTCTGGTGGGCTCATGTCTTTTGGAGGTTGTTTGCGGTATACCACTCCATGGCCTGTTTTCCGTAATGGCAAGATGTCCGACCGACAAATCCAAATCCGACCAAAACAGAACGGAACAACTGTGTTGCTTGGGGGAAAGGCAAGAGACGCTTTTTCAAGCACTCCTGTACTTAAATTTCCTGGTTGACGGAACCTTTCGCTATGAAAATGTTGCAGAAACAGATGTTCTGCCACACGAGATATTTCTTTCAAACTTCGACCGTTTAATGTTTTTGAAAATCTCTGCCACCTTACAACTTCCAGTTGCTGTATAATATTCCTGTTCAGTAAGCTGTTTAAACTTTGCCTTGACATAAGTTTCATCATCTTGTACCACGCAATCAAACTTCGTCAGCATCTTTCGTACAGCTTCCGCGGTCGTGATCTGGCCGATCTGTTTTGCTTATGGTCACGGTTTGCAGTCACCATCTTTTTGTAAGTCGACGTTTTTTAGCTCGATTCACAGTTGTAACCTGTAGACGACACTCCCAGCTTGCTTGCGACATCTCGGACGGAAAGGTTGGGATTCCGCTTGAAACTTCTGGCCACTCTTTTTATGGTTCTTGCGGTCTCCGGATTTCGTTTTTCCCCCGATGCTGTCTTCCTGGCAGTCGACGAACGTTCTCCAAACATTTTTATAACGTTGGTGACGGTTGATTTGGCCACATTCAACAATTTTACCAACTTGGAGTTTGGATTTTCGCGATGCCCGAGCGAAATTTTGATGCGTTGCTTCTCTTGCTTCACGGCCATTTCCACGGCTGAAGAGCAAATGTCAAACACATCTTTAGAATGAGGGGAGCTCAGTTATTTTTACACGATAAAAGTAATTACGATAAAAATAATTTACACAGAACCTGCATTGAAATGCTTTGATACAGTTGAATGCTCGTCATTGGAGAGACACACAATATCCTACACGCTTACTTTGTATGAAAACTTTACCAAACATATCAGTTTCAGACTGTGTTAACCCAAAACGTCAAACCTTCAATGCGATCAGGCACGCCCGACTGAACGTATTACGATCCGATCAATCGTTACCGCTAGAACAAGAAATATAAAATCACAACAACGGCAACAGACAAGCAAAAACTGTTGGCACTGCTGCTGCTTGCACGGAAAGACGATATTCGCGTCATCGGTCCGAATCGAACCGCCGACGCTTGAAGTTTCCACGTCGGTTAGCTTGTCGCGTGATATCGTTTGTTGCTTCTGTGGTATGCCTGATCCGGTCTGGGGCCGGTACATGCCCCCACTGGTAATCCGACTGATGCGACTGGCGGAGATGAAAATAGAATACAACGTCATTGGCTAATTGAACAACAACGAAACAGAAGACGAACTAGAAGAATGCCAATTTTCGTTCACATTGGGCTTCGCGATTTTATCCGTCTCGTCTGTCCGGCGTTTTGCGTAGTAGTCAAAGTCAAACTCGCGACATTTTTCTTTCGAGCTGCATATTGAGCAACACTGGTAGAAATCTTATCTATCCTCTGTGGTAGACTCCAATTTTTGTGAGCAAACAAGAGCGAAGATAACAAGAATATGAGACTTTGTCCCCGCTGGTTGCTGAAGTTGCCACGTTTGGCGTCAAAACGTTAGTGATGAATTAGCAAGACCGCATTATATTTTTTATGCTTTGACCAGTAGATGAATGATTGCAAGGCACGATGTGACGCCGTTGAAAATGATCATAAAGTGTTTGCTGTGGCAGCACAAGCAGCAATAATTGGATCACCACCGCCGTCATTACTTCATTTCTTGGCAAATTGACTGTTCCTATCAGAGCAAAGTTTGTGGTAGAAAAATACAAGCTCGGCTCAAGTAGCTCTCGTAAATTGCCACTAACATTTTTCTTCGGGCGTTTTATCAGCTTGCCGTTCGTCACTGTATCAACATGAGACCGCACCTTTTAATTGGTCGGCCATGCAAGAACGCGCACCTTAGCTAACGATTAAATATTCATGCTGTGCTACCTCGATTCTAGCTCGAACACGCGCACAAATTTCCTCCCCCTTATCGCAACAAAGTAGCACCTCGTAAGTGAAGAAGAAGGAGATAGAGCTAATGAACCGAAGAGTATTGATTTTCATTCAGCAGAAGGAAAATTACACCTTCCTCGTGTTCTATGGTGGTTATCCGACTCGACTTTCAAGGTCTTGTCGATTGAAATAGATCGATAAATGCATGAATGAAGCCCGAACGTATACTTTGCATATCTAGTAGCCGAACGTTTACGAAGTAACTGAGTGTTATAAACGAACGCATCGAACATGAGGCGGTAAAATGCTTCTGTTCGCAGCCTATCGACGTTGCGTGGCTTTTGAACGGCCTTGGATTGTGAAAACAGAGATAGTAACCTGTACCGTAACATAATGGATAATAGACGTTCGGTTGTTCTGAAACATTGGGTTTTGTTGTTTGGTGTAATCGTTGTGTGAACGTTTTAAAAAAAATAGTAAGATATTTTGTGCATTACCAGCAGGATCTTAAATTTTTATGAAGAATATGAGAAATCCAAAAAAGTTCTAAAGTTCTAAAGAATTATACAGCGATTAATCAGCAAATGTTTCACATAATTATCACAACATAGACCCACAAGAACAAGTTATCAGAATAATTACTCAACGGCCTGAATACCCAATTCTATGATTATCGATTGTGTTCTCCCATTGCTCAAACACGCAAAACTAAGCTAGTTCTTACAAAGTAAGCAATAATTATGTCTCTCGTACACGCCGAGCCGCCAGCCTGCGCTGTTTATGATTGCTTGCTTCGAAATAGTAGCAACCTTTATTCCATCTCTAGCACTCCCCAATGCCACCACTTCGTAGTGAAACCTCATCTATCAGCCTTCGCCAATTCATTCGATGAGTGTACACATTTATTTACGCCGTCCGCCGGACGGGTTCCCACTTGTTCCATAGAACATTTCATGAAAAGCAGTGTTGTTTTTGTAATGAGAACAAGAGCAACAGTGACGTTTGCCACAATGCTCTATATTTATGCATCACTGATTATTCTGCATCCTTGATAAGTAAACCTCGGTCTGAACGGATATTTCCGCTGCAATATGTGTGTGTAGCATTGCAGTAGAGATGAAATGATAAATCTCTTATAGTAGCCCTGAATGCTACCAATTCCACAAAAAAGACGCTACAATGTTAATTGTATGACAAAATAATGAACATTATGTTACCATGTCTTGAAGGCGTAACCTGAAAGCTGAAACTTAACCAGTAATTATAGCTGTCACACACGTTGAACACTTAGTTATTATTCGTTTTTCTTCTCCTCCACAGGTAAAGTTGCAGTTGAACCGGAAAAATAACCATCGAGCAAAAATATCCTGTCACAAAGTTAGGCCAACTGGACTCCGACGCGTGAGTAACAAACAATTCAACGAAATTTTACCGGATATTGCCCAACTTCGTTCATAATTGATACTTTCATGACAAAACAACGGGTCTATCCCGGTATGGCGTGTCAAAACGTCGTAACCCTTGCGTACCCACCCCCACACCAAGAGTGGGTGAAAATCGATTCATGTGTACAGTACAGCATGTGTACCAACAACACTGCATTCCATTAGTGGGTCTCTTTCGTACAGAGGGGCTATCGGGGATAACAGCAGATGGCATTCTGAGAACTTCCACAGTAGCATTCCTTCAGCTGCCCCGAGAGCACGAAATTCGACCGGAAGAGGGCAACCCATACGAAACTTTCTCGTCTGTGAGTGAGGGCTTACTGTTTCACGGCGCTGCGGCGGTTGAATGGCGTTCATGTGGAACCTTGACTTTTATTTGAATGTACAGCGGTTTTTTGCTGTCGCAACTAAACGTAAGAGAGTAGTGCGGGGCAAAAGTTCGCACGAGGTACAAGATCGGTTGAACTGGTGCGAAGTGATGAGAGGAAGTGTGTTTGGAGCTAACTTTCAAAGTTTTGTGGAATTTGTAGGTTTTTCCGAACTCCGAACATCGATCAGCTTCTTTCAGGGTCCATGATCCATGGCCGTGGAAGGCTACCGAGAAGATCAGCGTTCTGTAGGCGGTAGTTTGCAAACTATGGGACTTCAGCTGACTACGTAGTCCATGGAAGGTTCTACTGGAAGCTGCAACTTGTCGTTTGACTTCATGACTGATCTTGTTGTAACATGTCACGGGCGCTAAACGAATTTTCAACCAACTCAGAACGTTTTCTATCTCCTCCGCACCAACACCACTGGAAAATCTGCTTTTCCTGCCAGCTGTCATGCAATTAGTTTCTGCAGAGTATATGATAAGCCCCAATCTTGCAGCTTCTCCTTGTACAGGCCTAAAAGCTTCGTCTACAGTCCTACGGTCCAGTTTAATGATATCAATGTCATCCGCAAAGTCAAAGTGCTAAAGCATGTGAGATTCTGTGATGGTGTGATTTTTTTACAAAACGTTTAACGGCACAATACATATAATGTTTAACGGAGCCAACTAAAACTTATTTCTAGGGTAATTCGAGCTATTAGGAGACGGTTAAATTGTTATTGAAGATACCGAAGCCAGTGGACTCGTTGAGGAGTGATCCATCAGAGTAAAATGGATTGTCGCAGTTGGTGTTTTTATATTTACTATAAATTGATTTCTGGATCAGCTACACGCATGAATGGGCCGGGATTTCACGAGTTTCTTCCGCCATGGATATATCGGAAGTGGGTGTTCGCTGCAGCACGGAAGCAATAACACACGGGCTCATGCTCCGACAATATCGGTGTTTGTAAAGCCTTATCAGGTGTCCTGGGTGGGCTCCCCACCATGATCCAGTAAGCGGAGCTTTTTGAAAAAACTACTATTTTAGTCTTCTCCGCAGAGATATCCATACCTAGCTGTAGATCCCAAGCAGACATAATGTCTAAGACATCCTGCAAGGATCCTGGCAGATCGGCAGTTTAAGCTCCTGTGATAGAAACTACACTGTCGTCTGAAAGTTGTCTTATCGTGCATAAATTTGCAAGATATTCATCGATGTCATTTACACAAAAATTGTTGGGGAAGATCCATGTAGCTAATTCGAAATGTCAAATCACCATGCGAAAAATACATGTGTTCTTCTCACAACAAATATGTCCAAAAAAAATTGTTTAAAATTGAAAAAAATCCTTGTTGGTAAAATTTTGCCCGAAGGATGTCAATAGAAACGGAAACAAAAGCCCTCTAATGACCAAGAACACAGAAGCCGTTTATTCTTTGCTAGTATACGCCAGTGAAAGAGCTGAGAAACTACAAGGCTGCCGGGAAGAACGGCATTCCCGCCGAACTCTTCAAAGTCGGGAGCGAACAGCTGTGTCGTGCCATCCATCGGATCTTGCTGAGAGTTTGGTCTGATGAAGAATTGCCCTCGGACTGGTTGAAGGGTCCCATATGCCCGATCTACAAGAAAGCTAATCGCCTGGACTTCTCAATACCGTGTACAAAATTCTCTCCCGCATCCTGTTCCACAGACTGAGGCCGTTGCAGGAGACCTTTGTTGGAGAGTACCAATCCGGTTTTCGAGGGGGACGCTCCACGATGGACCAAATGTTTACCTTGCAACAAATCCTTGATAAATGTCGGGAATTTAACTTGCAGACGCACCATCTGTTCATAGACTTCTGGGCAGCGTACGATTCAGTTAAGAGAAATGAGTTATGGTAGATTATGCTCGAACATGGCTTCCCAACTGATTAGCTGATACGTGCCACCCTCGTCGTCGGTCGTGGTCGTCGACTTCGGGGTAGACCCCGCACTCGTTGCTGTCGACGAAAATGCACGCGAAATAGGTGTTAGGGGGCGATTGGAGGATAGCAGCCCAAGACCGAGGGACATGGCGACGTATTCTGGATTCGGCACTGGATCGATAATAGGTCTGTCGCCTTAAAAAAAAACTATACGCCAGCTGAACTTCTGTTGAAAGCCACGTCCCTTTGGTTAGGCGGAAACCAAATTGAGTATCTAATAATAGACCATTTGTTTTGACTCAATAGTCGAAGAGACGGAGTATTATTCTTTCCATCAATTTCCGGATGCAGGACAACATTGCAATCGGTCCTGGGAAGCTGGTTTTCCTGATTTTTGAATGACGATCACTTTCACGTCCTGGAACAAAATTCGGACATACTTTTCTGACGAAATTGAAAATCTACCCACTCGAAGACTTTTCGCTTTCGTTAATTACATTACGATTTCGCATTCTTCTAGTTGTGTTCCAAAGAGTGCTCATCGATGTCTGGCTCTAGGATTCGTTTACAAACTAACGCCAATAACCGTGTTTCTTTGCTCGGATCAAGCTTCTCAAGCTCCGAATACCGATTAAAGAAGACGGGTTTGCCTTCCTCCCAGAAGGCCTTTAACGCGTCTTAATCGGTTGAACGTAGACAACGGAACAAACTTTCCAACACGGAGTGGAAGGCCGTTTATTAATCTGTACGCCGGGACACCGCTTCGTTTGGGTTTGTAACGCGACGTCGAGAACCAAACCCGCGAGGAGGTTATATTCTTCGAGTGGTGTTGTTCCTCGTTCCAATCAAAGTTTCGGGTAGGGTCGTACGAAATGTTAACCGGTTGCGTGGTTCAATCCATTAGGTAATCGAAATTGGGATAGGTAAATGATCACTACTGTGGGGATCCTGGATTACCTTCCATGTGCAATCCAACTGTAGCGATGTCAAATATAAACATAAATCTCAAGCGCTTGGTTACGCTCGAAGTTTAGGCACACGTGTCATATTCCCGTTGTAGAAATTGTCTCATCAAAGTCGTCGCGAAGATTATAAATTAAAGCGGAGCGAAGTTGAAATCTCCCAAATTTAACAGAGGCGAGGGAAGGAATGCTATTATGTCAAAGCGTAGCTGTTGCCCAACCTGTGCTCTATACATTGCTATTGAGGCAATACAAAGCTCCTTACCTTGTATTGTCATTTGACACGCGACAACTTCGATTCCTGGAACCGATGGAAGGTTAATACAATATAAAGAATAGCACTTATTCCCAGAAGTACTTCTTTATAAGGGGTATCTCGGTCATGGTGAATAATATTAAAATATTAAAAGTTGGGATTCACATTTGAAGTGAGCCAAGCTTCACAGGGGAAAAATACATCGCATTTGTATTTGTTAATAGAAACTTTGAGTGAATCAATTTTAGGGATGATACTTCTACAATTCCACTGTGAAACAGAGATAGAATCCTTCACTTCAGCCGATTACCCATCTAAAGATACGTTTGCTGCAAAAAGGGGCCATTTAGCAGTCCAGTACTTCAAAAACAGTTTAATTAGTGCCAGTTGAAGACTTTCAAAGGGATCAGTCATGTTGAAACTTTCCGTAAACCAATCCACAATATCTGAAAACTTTAGCAGGCAAGATTCTGGCTGAGTCTTGGCTGAAGAAAAGGAACAGTCGGGTATTTCGATGTTCCTGGAGGTGCTGGAAACTCATTGCCAAGTTTCAACAGCGCTTTGGAAACATTTGTCATTTCAGATTTCATTTGACCTTTTTAGTAAGTTTAGGAGAGAAGTTTTTCTCTTCCTAGATTTCCCGGGCTCAGCAAAGGAAGGTTCTCCAACTGAGTCGTCAATCTCTGGCTCATCGTATGACAATATCTCGTAAATTTTCGGGGAAATTAGTTTGGTGGCAGCTGTCTCTCTCAGCGTTTCTGCGTAAGTACGCTTAGAGCCCTTTAAAAGAGATTAATTTTGTCTTGGCGCTGTTTATACGCGACCCAAACAAGCACACAGGTAGACGTACCTAGTCCTCGAGTATGTAGCTCGACAGTGCAAATTTTTACACCCGAGCGACACTGAACGTAATCACTCACAATATAGTATCTTAACCGGCTTTCAGTAGTTTAAGTTTCTTCAACGCGAGCAGGAAGGCATGACAACAATACACGTAGTTCATTCGGGCGGACTGTTGTAATTTCTTTAACGGCTTTAAACCATTCAGCCAGATCCCGTGAAATTTACATTGTGTTTGATGCTTTCGCTTTGGGCCGGAAAAATACAATCCACTGCCCCACAGAATCATCAGCTTTACCCGGTGCGTAGACGCGTATGCGATGTATACCTTTTTAAGAACCGCATCTACTGAAGTGCGTTTGCTTTCTCGCAGGTATTCGAGGCTGGTAATAGACATTTATTTAAATACGTAGATGCTGCCGTTCGTCAGACATTCAATCAGTTTGGGGTGAATAACTTTTTCTACAAGCATCGTAGCGCCTTACGGTCTTTAGAAGAGTTTTTTCCAGGAAAATTTCCTACAAATATCATGTATCCATATATTTTTAGGAGGCAACTCGACATTTCTAGAGAATAAGTTTTGAAAAAGTGGATTTTCCCATATAAAATCGTATGGAAACTTTAAAAATCGGGCGTAAAAATATAGTTCCACCGATCGATCTGAAAAGTCACACAGTTATTATAGGACCCATAAGAAACACGAAAAGCGCATGGGAGCAGTCTAATATCCATCCCGGACTGTAGTAGAAGAAGGTACAGCAATCATATGAATTGTGTTCCAAAAAAAAATATCGCCAGTAGAACAACACAGCTTTTTACGGAAAATCTACTTCACACAGAACTTACAAGAATTTTACAGAACGAAAACGTTATATTCAATCGCCTAATATGGGAATTTGGCAACCAAATGGCATTTCTAGTCAATGGCAATTGGCAGCTTACTTACAATCATTTAGGGCCCTATTACAGAAGACGATGCGAGCGGCTTGTTACTCGTATGACAAATTTTGGTATTGCAGATGGCGAGTCGATCGGATTTTGGACGAGTAGCTCGTCTGTCACTCAGCTGTCACCAGCCAAGTTTCACTCGCTTTCCTTAATACAACATTTTGCTTGCAGCGACTGCTAGCGAAGCGAGTTGCTCGCCTCGTCTTCTGTAATAGCGATAATAAGATTTGCATGTCCACATTTTTCCGTGTTCAACCTTTATTAACCCTCTAGTGCCCAAATTAATTTTCAGACGGACTTCGAAAAAATCACTTTGAAACTTTATAAACATTTTTCAAGTATTGATTGAAGCTTTTTAGAGGTTCAACTGCAAACCGTCTAAAGGTGGCACTACGCACTACAGGGTTAATCCTGACGTTTGTGCCGTAGTTTGAGAACTTTTATTTCAAATGCGGAATGAAAGCTTGCATTTGAGTGTGTATTCTAAAAATTGCAATTTTCAGACTTCAAACAATAACAATAATACCAATCTAATTAGTTGCGAACTTTTGCCCTACATTACTCCCCGTCTCACAGCATAGCTTGCGGTGATTCAAGTGCGGTAAAGCTGATTCTCGATTAAGCAACTTTTGCCTGTTGAGGATGATGATATACTAGATTATGATACATCAAATTGCGGTTTTGCGTGTACATACTGCTTCGTTAATTGGTGTGATCTATTTCCTTTTCGAATGAAGAAAAAAACACAGTTTGTGTTACTTTACTTTTGGATGCATGTTTCTCATCCAAACAATAAATGTCATGAATCGTTTACTGTTCCGTGACTGTGGAACATGAATCACACTTCTTGTGATGAATATCGCGAGCAAGCAAGTAACAATGTACCAGGAAGGCGGCCTCAGGCTTTCTATAAATAACCTGAAACGCAAATGATGCCACTCGCACGTATTTTTTCCTAGACCGACGATAACCGCTGTTTTTTGTTTTGTGTCAATCCGTTTGGTGGTCATAACAACCGAATTCGACAACCGACGACGACGACAGCGTTTTCGTTGGAAAACAAACAAAAGCTGCGACATCAAAGTGGCGCGACCCAACAAGGGGTGAAGTTTATAGCTTTCTACGCTGCATAGAGTGGGTGGCCTCGGAGCACTTTTCCAAACCTATCCTCGAAATTATTTTGACAGCAGTCAACATTGACGTTCCTGGAAAAGATCGGACGGAACTGAAAGGATTTCTCAAACCTTTTCAAAACCATTCCATCGGAAAACCTTCTGAGGGGGCTCGTCGCCTATCTAATTTGACCCTTCCTTTCCTCACGGCAGCGACGATCCCGAGCGGCGTTTCGAAAGCATAATGAATGCTCCCGCGAGACTGCACGGAACCACCGCTCCTCGTGCTTGCGTTCGTGTTGTGTTTATTTTTGCGACCGGCCGCACTCGTGTTGACTAGTCGACGACGGGTGGACAAACAGAACAGCATTCAACTTGTTTGAATAGTTACAGTTCGGCGGCAGCCGGCGGTCCGAAGGCTGCGGTTAGCACCCGGGGATTGAACGTCACAAAGAAAAACACCTTGTTACTTTAGCAACGCGGTAAACTCCTGGGCTTTCCTGCTACGGGGACATTGCTAATCGATTATGTTAAACTATACTGGTCGAAAACTAGAGCGCTAGATGTTAAAAAAAAAGTTGCATGAGACAGTGCTTTGCTGTTGTGTTGTGGTACTAAACTATGTTAACAGGCATGTGCGCTAGTAGTGCGCTTGAAACGCAATAACTCACGCCAAGCAATCTTATGTTTTTGCGGTTTTCCTTTCCTTGGGTATACACGAGATAGCCGGCCTCATTGAGTGGTCTTTCGTAAACTGGTTCCCCTTAGCGGTGTGGTAAATCTAGCTTGAAACGAGCATTTGACAAATTAGTTTTGATTTCCTTAGAAAATCAAAATAAACACGAGATGCGTGTTATTTCCTGCTTCTGAGGAATACAATTACCTGTATAAACGAAAAAGTTCATGGCACCGGTTGTGAAGGCGATGTCATTCACCGGCTATAATGTTCAACCGAATTACGTCTTCGCGAAACATTTGTGTATGCCATAAAGTGTTAGTCATACCAGCTGACTAAGCAGAACTCAGCTCCGGGTGAAGTTGTCTATTGCACCTTGCTTTACAACCTACCATCCGGTGCTGTTGCATCGTAGAGAGATAGAGCTTCAATGATTTTCAAGCTTTTCTGCAATTGAAGTTTTCGCTAATTCCACATCAATCGTGCAAATTGTCTATATTGCAAGCACTTTGCAATTGATCAACAGTAATAGGCACTTTGAGCGGTTGGGTATAAGAGAGAAAAGCAATAATATAACTCACCATAACTGCTCGCAGGTTTGCCCTTGAACTAAATCCACATCAAGCATTTTTATAATTATTTATTTTCATCCATCATTAGTTAATAAACGGGCTAACTGAACTGAAAATACGCAAATAGCTTAAATCAGGCAGGCATTGGCTTCGTTTCACATCTCTTGGTTCTGATCTTGCAATTTGTTTCTCAGACTCATTCAAAAAGGGTTTTTTGCTACAAAGTTTTCGAAATATTCAAATCGTTTAAAAAATTTGTTCTGGGTTATCCGGATTTTACTTGCAAAATCATCGCGGCATGATTCGAGAAACTTTCTATCTTATGTTATATTATTTGAAGTTAATGAGACATTGTTTTATGTTTCGAATAACATGCTCATTAACGCATGTCCCGTGATGCGATGGAATCCCTCAAACATCCGTGGAGTTTAATAATAGTAAACTAGGAATTGAGTAAGAATCGTTGTTTGACTCTGCTAAGCTTTTAATCTATAGGGGACTCATTTCCACATGATATTTGAGATTCTTAAATTTAGTAGATCAGATTTTGTTTTATTTTTATACTACCATAACTGATTGGAGAGTGTAAAAATGTTGCCAAGATCAATCGATAGATCCTAATGACTTGCCTGCAGCCAAGTTATAACTTGTAGTGAACTTAATTTTTGGGTTTCTGGTACAGTCAAACAGGTTTTCACACTATCCTTTTATGTACGATGTTTATCTGTGCATTTTTTGTTCAGTTTTGTTGTACATAAACAACTTTTTTGTGTGCGTTAGATTGCTCAATTATAAACGCAGAAAAATTGTGCCAATAAAAAATCGCATAAAAAAGTATTGCGCTATAAACAGATTTGACAGTATTGCATCATACGCTGTATTATTTATATTGGTACGAGAAGATATTTGCATATATTACTGTTACACAGGGTTAGGGTGGTGCAAAAATCAATGGTGAATTTCAATATTTACGATTAAATCTGCTTCTGCTTGTTCGCGAATTTAATAAAAAATGATGATGCATTGCACATATGGGTAACCACTTACCGTGTGTGCAATCAGCATCAACAAAAAACGATACCCTGCTACCCAATCTTGTACAAATTGCAATAATATTTTTCTTGCATTCACTCATACGTGCCGGTTTCGCGCGCCCTGAAGACGCGTTACATGCATTAAAATTTGCCCTCTCGATTATACCGTCTTTCGCGGCACACCTGTTCAGCAACCAAGGGTGGCTAGGGGGTGGTACGAGAAATTACATAAACAAGAGCGGCAGCTGATGCTGAAACGACGCACCTATTACTGACGCGGCTGCTCGGTTGCATAAATTCATCTCGCCCGGTTTCGGTTTGACGAGCGCCAGTTATAATCTTATGATTCAATCATGGCATTTTATGTCCTAAATTTGATTATGACCTGATGGTTTATTATAAAATTCAAAAAATGACCTAATAGTATGTATCGTTCTGACATCATTGTGTTTCGAATCTTACAAAAAGTTAAAATATAAACGCGAAGGCCAGTCCAGGTCAGGCTTTATTGTGCGTGTGAAATTGCGACCAGAACCACAACAATAGTCTGCTTGTTAAACGCCATCAGTTGCGGTCAGGAAAGAGCCGATTTCATTACCACTCGAATACGATTGACATAATTAAACATTCATGGGTCATGGGCGGTTTGGCTGTGATACTTTTTTTTTTTTTTCTTCACATAACATTTATTTGACACGGCACAAATACAATTTAATGTTTAACGGCGCCAATTATATCTGATGACTTAAAAACTAAAGCAAATTTTTTATCCTCGCTGCCGACTACGAGCTGAAATTAAGTCTAACTTAAAACTAGCATGGGATTTCCAATCAGTGTTTTGTTGTTCAATGGTCGTCTGATAATGGCTGTGATACTGTTGTATATATTTTATATCAGACGACTACACTAATCATTGTTTCATCATTCTGTGCGTACTGTTTTCTGCTTCTGGCGTTCGAATGGATAAAAATGGGATTTTATCAACCAACCATTTTTTACAGCTCATGCTTGCAATCGTTTCCGTATATCAGCAGGCACGAGATGCAAAACCAGCTGGTTTCTTGCCAAATTCTTCTGTATCTGTCTGTCACTTCTGCTTGGTCAGCTTTTTACCGATGACCTTAGAATTTTCACGCAAAACTATATACAAAATGTTTATTGCCTTGTAGAAATCTTTTTGCCACAGAGCTATTTCACGCTACTTCGCTAATCGACTCCGTCCAATCACTTTCGACTTAGGTGTAAGATAGCATTTTTTTGCTAATAAAAAGAAGAAGAAGAAAAAGAGAATAAAGAACCTTATTTAAGGGACACTTGCAAAAGATCACGGCTAGAATTTACCACCTGACCTGCTTGTTTTTCATCAGGACATCAACTCTTGGCAAAATCTAAACTTAAAAAGCGCGCTCAATAACTCGAAAAGTGTCTAAACTCACCAAATTTTAAAAATTTCATCTGAACGCTAACAACTAGAGAGCAATAAAAGAAATTAGCGCCCTGAGAAAATATAAAACATTGTTAAACATACGTCAACAGAGGGGACACCCGCTACTAACCTATTAAAATAAGTTACCTCAAATAATAATTAACAAAACATAGAAGGCAATTTTTTCATTGCAAATATTAATGCTAACGAAATTCTGTTTTTAGGAAAAAATGTTATCATGAACCGACTGACTGTGAAATTCGAAAAACTCATTGGTTGCTCACCAAACCAAAATTGCACGGTATAAGGAATCTCAGCATGTTTCAACTCTCCATGGAATGGAAAATATAAGATTTTTTTCTGCAACAATAAAATAAAATTTACCATGTCATAAATTTTCGCGGCGAACCCGGACTTTTTTTTATGATTTGCTCGGGTATCACTTCATTTAAAAATTTGTGTCTCATTACGTATAACGTACATCATTCCTCTGACCTGGACTCGAGGTACGATATTGCCAGTCGTCGTTTGTTCGAATCTGTTAGTATAAAAAAACCGTAGCGCCAGCCCCGCAATGGCCCTGTAAACTTAATAGTAGACTGCAAAACTCTTTCAATTAGTTTTGAAACTTGGAACAAGTAATTATCGTACGGCGCAATATTTGTAGAATATGGCGGAAACTTCCATTCTGGTGTTTCTATGTAAGTTTTACCGATTTTTACAGTATGAGGCCGAGCGTTGTCATGCAGTAGAATCACTGTTTCGTGCCTCTGCTCGTATTGTGGCCCTTTATACGCAGTGCTCGACCTAATCACATCAATTAATGTCGTTCCCCAGTGATGGATTCATTCAGTTCCAACACTTAAACACAAACTTTCGCAGCGTGTACATTCGGTCGAGCCGACAATGTAGAAGCATAATCAGGAAGTCCCCACGACTTTCTTTTCTTTGGGTTGCTGTAATGAATCCTCTTTTGCCACTAAATCAGGCGGAAAACACGCCGCTCAACGTCCTTTGGCTGCAAACCATATGGATTCCACGTTCCTTGTTTTTTAATCAAACCCAATGCATGCAATCACTTGAAAATGGCTTAGCTAGTAACTTCTAATACCTGCGTGTGGCATGGATCTTTATCGAGTAATTACTCCAACTCAGCGTCTTCGAAAGTTTTTGGCCTTTCTTCACACGAACAATCGTCAACACAAAAAACCGTCTTTTTCAAAATTTGCCATACGCTTTAGCCGTCGTTTGATTTTGACATAAAATAAGAAAAGTAACATTTTCCAAACAAATTTTTTTTAAAAATCTGTCCACGTGGTATGTGGATGGCCCCTTATCCAGAATTCGAGCCGAGGTGCCTCGTGCTATTATGTTTACTAACTTGCTAACTGTTTGGTGTACAGGACAATTGTGAGGCTAGCGTTTTATTCCTACTGATACTAAGGCTACTGACATACTGAGGCGTCAAATTAAGCGAAGCGTTGAGCGTTTGAGAAGCGGAATAAGCAGAAGCGTTGAGTGAAGCTTCCTATGACATACTGGAGCGAGCGATGCAAATGCGTTGTGTTGTCATATTCCTAGATTCCAGCAGCGGTTTCGTTTAAAGGAAATATGAATTCTTCCATTGAAGATTTGTTTGCTGCTTCAAGCACAGTAAATCACGTTTTTAGTAAACATAGAGATTTTTTTATGAAGTAAAATAATATTTCTGAAGTCAGTTGCGCTACAGACGTAGTAAAAAATATAAGAAATTATTCTAAATTTAAAACCCGCTGACCCCAAGTAACGTTCAACTAGTTTATGATATCTGTTCAGTATGTTAGGCATGCAATATCAATCAAAAATACCAGTGTTATTTTCCTGACGACCTGAGATTTTTCCCGATATTTTCTATATTTAAGACCAAAATAAAACGAATAAAAAGCACCTGGCGATATCAGGTTTAGTCTGAACATGGTATTACTGCACTAACATTTTTTATACATTTTAACATTTTGTTAACCGAAAATGTATTCTATTTGCTTTTTTTTCAATTACCAAACCAAAACAAAGCAAATGTAAAGCACCTCGCGATGAAGATTTTGTCTGAACAAGGTATTACCGCGTAAGTATACGCGCGTCAAAACACTACTCGTTCTGTTTCGCCGCCTCTACCGACGCGTCGTTGCCGCTTGAGTATGACCGGTTTGAGCGTTTCATATAGACGTTCGAAGAAGTAGCTCGGACGCTTTTGCGACGCTTCTTGCTTCGCTTCATTTGACGCCTCAGTATGTCAATAGCCTAACAGTCTTTCCCAAGTCGAGTTTCGAACAAAGGACGACTTGCTTGCTGCATCGTATCTCGAAACCAGCTGGGAGATATTAGAAATTGATAGTGCTTCGTAAAAATATATTTTCAATAAAAAATGAAATCCAAATTTCGAACGAATGTGTGTGATACACGATGAAAACTTGAAATTTTCACATTATTTTTGGAAAAAATGTTTTTTATTTTTCTTATTTATTTTATTTCTAATATTAAAAAAAAAAGCTGATACCCTTCTTTAGTAGGTGGTCAAATTTCAGTATAAGCGGAGTATAAGCCATTATTTTAGGTGCAAATTAATGTCATTTCTCTATGTGTGTAAGATGCGCCTTTGTATACATCATTGTCGAAGGTTTGTGTTTGATACATAGAGCAATTACACACAAAAAAAAACGGGTAACCAATTTAATCGACCATTTTTGGCTGAAAATTTGCTTAGATGTTTCTATAGACAAAAGATGCCATTTTGTGCTACTTGTTTAATTTTTTCGAACATGACTCATTTTTGAGAGGCTATTGAAAAATGCTATTTTGGGAACGAATGGATGATTACAAATATTTTAAGGGCCAAAACGGTTTGTTTAATCGGTATGACATCTTCGGCAAAGTTGTAGATAACAGGATTGTCTTTTCGAAAAAATATACACTCAAAAACAATTTTTTTTTGTGATAAGCTAAAATAAAAATTAAAAATTATTTAGGCTGATACAAATTTCGAGATTTTTTTATGTCCAAGGTTATCAAAGTTAGCAAAGGGGGTGGCAAAAAATAAATAACACCGAGACGAAAAAAAATAGAAATATCTTTGATCAAAGTTTGTGTGCAATTTATGTCGTTTGTAACTTGCACTCAAATAAATGTTGAAAAATAACACTTTATTATTATTTATTTCGCTTGCATTTTGACGACACTCTCGCTGTCACTGGACTTGTTTGTTGCTAAATAAAGCATTTATGCTGTCGGAAAACCAATAAAATGAACAAAACGGGTTGAGCTTTTTTTTCTTCCCCTTCCAATATTCAAGATTTTTAAAGGGGCCGGAGGGGGGGGGGGTGACATAAAATGAAAATAAAATTTGTAACGGCCTTATCTAAAAAGCTCATTTTTTAAAAATCTATTTTTTCTATAAAAACTACCAAAGATTACCTAAACAATGAAACTGGTCCGATTATGGAGAAATCAAGAAAAAAAAAGCTAGTTTTTTTGCCGCACCCTGTATCTCAATGTGATAAAGTTGAAATGCATTTTTACTTGAAAACAATAACCATGCCGAATTGTTAATGAAGTATTTTAGTCATGCGAACAATTCAAAATTTGAAGTAAGTTAACATATATGTGGTTCCTAAGTGAAATAAAAGCAGTAGAGCTAGGTAAAATGAATTCGGTCTACAATACACACGACCTGAGGAAACCGTCAGTTACCCTGCATATTTTTTGATGATATGAATTAGTCTATTCGGTTTCCCATGATCATTTGATGAAACACGTTTTTATATAGTTTTCAACGCTCGAAATTTTTTTTTTTGTGACATCCAACCTATTTGAGCTTTGCCGACGGTGTTGGTTGGTTATGCTTTAGTTAAATAACTGAATATTATGCACGGCTGCTTTCTTGAAAATATGATGATGATGATCCTCCGTACTCTGCTGTAGGGTGGCTACCCAAGTGGGAAAACCGGGAAAAACGGGAATTGTTTGCAACCGAGAAAAACCGGGGAAAAACTGGAAATTTTACTGAATACCGCCAAGATTACTCACAAATATTTAGTGAGCCCTGTACTCGAAAAAAAAACTTATTAGACTAATAATTTATTTGAAGTAAGATTTTCTTGAAACTCTCAGGGGACGATTCAATACATATGGATTGTGTTTTGGCATAATTATTATATTCAATTTTCTTTCCATCGCTGGAAGCTCGCACCTTTCCCTCGTAACATTTTGGGCAATAGTGTAGCCGACCCTTTTTAATTACTTTTATCCATTCTTTCTTCAATTCAAGCTCGTTCTTAAGCACCTTGGACGATTTTTGAGCTTTGGACTTCATTATGACCCAAAATCTTTCCACCGGGTGAATCTCTGGTGAATTTGGAGGGTTGGTGGTTTTTGGTACAAAAACAACGTCATTTTCTCTGTACCAATCCATGTTGATCACGCCTCCGATTCGTTGTCTTTCGGACCTTGATTACACGAAGCCCAGCTCATGGTCGCAGTCGGATTTTCCATGACAGCGGGCAAAATTCTCTGGAGATTTCCTTTGTGTTTCGATGACATCTCAATAACCATTGAACCGATTGTTATGAAATTTTGCACATGTAAATAATACACTCCATACCAGTTGTACCCAGTTTTTCATCGATTTTTACCCATGGACAAAAAACTTACACACGGATAAAAATGGTGCAATTATGCATTCTACGAAGACTTTGCTGAGCGCCTTGACACTTTTTGGAGAGATCGGATAGCCGGTTCAGGCAATAACCTTCCTGACTTGGCCGTGTTTATTAGGAAGCTTTTGGTTCTAACACATGGGAATACTACGTTGGAGTACCTAGTCGTGAATCTGGCTACGGCCAGTACTATTGAAGCGATAGAAGCCAAAAGTCAAAACTTCTCACGGACACCCAGGAAGAGGCAGCACTGATGGATGAGCAGATGCGTGCGCTGCTGAAGTAATGTGTTTGAGGTGTTTTGCAAATCAGATTTGCCCGATTAAAATAAAGTTTGTTTTGCAAGAAATGTGTAACATAATTCTTTTATATAATGATTCTGATATGGTTGAGGTAAGAACGGTTCCTACAAACTTAATTTGGCCTCAGAGTCCCCGGTAATGAGTATTATATGCGATGTTTTTAAAATACTTATGACGTACGATGACGTCCGTCACATTTTCAGAGTGTTTGCCATCTCTTGATTTCAATAAGGCTGAACGTTTAAGAAGTGACTTTGAGCAAATTAGGATATGAATCGAAAGCCACGCTGTTTTAATTCTTAACTTGTGGAAAACTACAGACTTCAGAAGTACAATTAACTTTAATAAAAAATAGCTTCTTCATACTTGTGAGAAGTGAAAATCAATAAATACATTTGTTATTTTATATGAGTTTGTAAAGGCCTTACTGCGAATTAGGCAGGCGATAGATGATTTCAGTTGTAGATTGATCACGTAGATAGATAAACTTAAAGTTATTGCTGGAGAACTACGAATAGTTTATGAAAAAGACAACCCGTCTTTCTCAACCTAAATTTGAAGTATCACGACAATGAATGCATTTAGAAAACTTATTTTCAAAACCGGATTAAATTTGAAAAATTCTCTGGAATCTAATCTTTGAAAAAAAAAAAAATCCCGATTTTGATTCTTTGGTCGAGACTTCTGTTGGAACCTTAAGTTTTATTACAATGAAAATTAAACTCTTTTATGTAATTGATGATTTAGTGTCAGAAATATCAGCTCTTTTCAAATTATTTTTAGACATTAAAAAAATAGCTTCCAACGATTTCTTGCCACAAATCGAAAGATTGTAATGTTACCTAGTTTACTATGCAACGAGTATCATGAAATATGTAAAAATAACTTAGTTATTAATCAAAGAGAAAGTGATCAGCGAGAGTCTCTCAATGTTACTTAGGTCCTTTAGAAAAATTACGCGAGATTTCTCCTATTCAACTAAGCTTTATAGTTTCGAATGAAATGTCTGCTAAAAAATACACTTGAATCTTAAAAACTTTTTTCGTAAAAATTACTCAGTTTTCTATGTCCAAAAAGTATGCAAAGTTTTATTCAATCAGGTTTAACTCGAAATAAGTTGGTCGGTCATTTGGCGTGGATTTACTCACAACGGAAGTCATTTGTGTGTATTTCCCCTCACCCACGGCTGACAGTCTAGTCCTCGAACCGGCAGCACCCACTGAATTAGTTTTGACTTCAATCATCATTTCGCTTCGCGTAATGCAATTTTTCTCTCTCCATGGTCACAGCAGCCAGTAATTAGCCAAGCAATTTGTCTAACGGCCGCACCACCGTCCAATCAACCTGGCCTACCCTCCCGGTTGCAATGATTGGCCACTTGAAACCACCGCAGACTGTTTCGCTCGAAATGAGCTTTAAGCAAAACAAGCACAACGCTTCAATTGGCTTAACTTGCACTGTCTGCTGGTACACGGTACATTGTGTGGAATAAGGAAAAACCTCTTGGGACATCGGTGGAGACGAATAAATTTTAATTCGCTCCAATTGGGGACACTGCAATAGCTGCATGCATAAATAACCATTCTCGGTGCAGCTTTCGGGGACGGTTCGGTCACTGTCCCTGTCCCTGTATGTCTTGCCCGGGTGTGTCCCAGTGTCCCTTTTTGTGTGCAAACGAAAACTGTACGTAACTTTGTTCTCGCTTTCGGGATGGCATAAGAAACGGAAGAAAACTTAATGATGCACTAAATTGGATTGTATTTTCATGCATTCGTTTTGATTTCCAGTTGCCCGAAAGACCGTCTCGGAAGATATCGGGAGTGAGTTTATGGAGCTGTGACGATGTGTTTATGTGCTTTTTACATGTGAAGAACTTAGGAAATCGGGGTGAATTCAACTTCGTCAATGATTTATTTTCTTTATATAAAATTTCGCTTCAACACACAAAAAGTGTGTTAGTTGCAAATAGTGTGTGTTAGTTGCAAATAGAGCATTGGAATAATAGTTTCTCAGACCTGAATAGTAATATTTTTTTTCTTTGTGCTAATTATGGCTGTTCAACAACAATGAAAAATAAACTCGTTCATTGCTACTAAAGTCAAGGTTAAACAACATGTTTCCAAGCTGTAATTGCAGCTCTCACCTCTGGGTGGCGTCTGTTTGTTGGATGCGAAGCATTACCGTCGCACTCATACACAGTGTTCTGTGTGTTTTATTTCACTATGAATGGAAAAATCAATATTTACCATTGGCAGTGGCCACCAACCATATTACGGATGGGTTACTGCTTCTTCTGTTCAGTTCCGCATTGCACGGGTGCTGCCTAGAGGTTGGGTGATGACTCTTTCGCGCACGGTTTCCACGCCTAACGACAACAACAGCAGCACCACCGGCATCGGCAACAAAGTATGCGTTATGAAGTCGGGGCATGTAAAATAACACCTGGTTCCAATAATGGTTTGCAAATAGCCCGAGAACCGGTTGAAATAAAACAGAAACAAGCCGGCATAATCCGAGCAAAAATTCGCATGATATAAAATTCACGAGGGAGCGAAGCAAAAAGGTTAGATTCTTTAACATTTATTATAGACATCTTAGCGAGACGCAAAAACCTTTTTGTATACACTTTCGTACCTTTTCGTGAATTCGACTGAGAGGTAAAAGTTGTACCTACCAGTGTAATGCTTGTTCTGAATCTATTCGTTTTATTTTGTTACGGAATGGGTGTTGAAAAAGTATCAACTTCATTGGAAGACGCAATATGGAAAATTGCCAGAAACATCGCATGAGACCGTTTTCTATAGAGAAATATGAAAACGGTTTTCTAGTAGTGAGAAGTCAATAGAACCTTGAGCGTGATTGAAATTCTTAGGTAATAAAACATACACCATAGAATGAAATAGTCATTTCGTGATAAAGTACCAAATCTGTCCTCTAGTTGTTTACTATTGGTGTAAAAAATAAGTGAAGAGGAGTAAAAATTGAAAAAAAAAATGCTTTTAAGTTCAGATCAGAGTAGTGATCATCGAGTAAGATTTCATTTATATTCTTATGGAGCTTTTTATTCAACTCAGAAATACTTTGAAAAGTTTGATACAAGCGTCTGTTTTTTTCTCACGATGTCTGCTTTCAAATTGAACTTTAGCCTTCAATTCCACTGCTCCATTTCCTTTGTTCTGAAACTAGTTTTACTTGGCCGTTGTTCTTTGTATTACCAATGTATTACCAATAAAAAAAGTTTTTTACTCAAATCAGTTTTTCTTTCAACTGCAAAAGTGAGTTTCAGAAATACATCCTACTCAGAATACTCGCTCATATTGTGCACTACCGTGGCATTGTGCAATCCATTCTAATTCTACTGGAACGGGGTAACCTGAGCTTTATTCATATCGACTATCCTATATGCACTTCCCGGCAGCGGCATTTCCCCTTTATATGACGACCGAAGCACACCGATAGTGATGAAATCAACCATTCGTCACCTGCCGTTTACCGCTGCGTACGGTCGTACCGGTTCACGATGCGACGTAATTTGATTAGGTCATTTGCATTCTACCGAGCAATTCTGTCACCCCATCTACAGTATAGAGGTAGAAAATGAAAAAAAAAAGCCAGCTTGAAGCGCCACGTGTGTACAACTTTGCTTCTACACCTACAACTCAAAACGAAACATTGGAATGTTGCCCAAAAACGGAATTTCAATCGGAAACGGTTGCACTTGGGAAATTATTATTACGGTTGAACATTTCTATCGGTGCTCTTTCTATCCCATTGAAACACTAGCGTTAGTGAAGAATTAAAAATTCCAAGCACACCACCATAGAAAAAAACGAATCTGAGGTGCCAATTTGTACCGGAACGTAAGCCCCAACTTAATTATGCGACGGAGTGTCTGCACCTTAGACAAATTTAATAAGCTCTCTGAGGAAGTTTTTTCCTCGACGCTTCCGGGATGTCACCCAGTCAGTAGTCAAGTCAAGCTCGTTATGGAAATTCAATGGCTGAAAGCGATATTCAATCAATTTGAGCTCGGCTCAATGTGAGGCCCACTTTTCGAGCACACACTTAAAACATAAAAAAGCAATAAACTAATTCCCCGAAGACATAACCATAAAACAGAACAATTAATTTATTACCATTTTATCTTTCTTCTTTGTTTTCAGATCGCCGTTCCACGATGGACGAACGGCGGTTGGCCGACTACTTCGTAGTGGCCGGCATGCCGGAGAACCCAAAGCTACTGAAGGAAAATATCTTCAATGACTCGTCCCACCTCCGCTCGGCGAACACAATCGACCCCATAACCGACATCGGTGTGTTTTTTCCTTCGCTGGGCGAAAAAATCCCGGCAGACTATGAAATTCTGGAGAACACTCCGACGGGGCTGCTGGCAGATTTGAACTACGGTTCGGTGCGAACGGTAGCATGTTTTATATATTTTCGCCGGGGGAAGGATAAGCCGCCGCTGGTCGACATCGGCGTTATGTACGAAGGAGCCGAACGGATAATGTCCGACGCAGAAGTGGTCCTCAATACGCCGGGTGATCGGCTGGCCAACGTGAACAATTCGTCCGCAAAAACATTTCTTACCTTTCGAAGGGCGAAAAATGACATGCCCTGCAACGAGCTGGTAGTGACGGATCTTTGCGTGGTGATTCCGTCAAAGGGAGAGAAGCCACCGCATGCATTCTGTATGATTCACAAAACGCTTAACAAGGGTATCATGGGCAGTGACGTGTACCTGTGCTACAAAAAGTCGATGAACCGACCGAAGCTGATCAGCTATCAGCCGGAAATTCTGCACCGATATCCGACGGTGGATCATAACGACTTTCCGTTGAACCTGTGTCCCAGCGTGCCGCTGTTTTGTTTGCCCATGGGAACGACACTGGAGGCTTGGCCGCATGTTCCCGGGGGCGATGGAAAGGTTTGCGCTGCTGTAGAAAGTGAAAATCAGCTTTTATATTAATCAAAATTCACTTCCAGCTTAAACGGAAACCCATACAACCCATATTCAGCACGTTCGTGCTAACCGTCAACGATGGAACCTACAAGGTGTACGGTTCAGCCTTAACATTTTACGAAGACTTTGGGTAAGTGTACAGATCCGCTTGGTTCGAAAATTTAGCCTTGTAGACGCTAATCGCTAATTCGATAAACATGCTGGGAAACTAAATTTGGTAAATGAAAAATTTCGGCTTGTGCACTGATTTGAGGAGCTATTATAGAACTCTGTCGAAGGAGTTGGATGCAATACTTACAATTCATCAATAGAAGCAGAAAAAACAAAAAAGTAATCTTAGACCGAATCTTCAAGTAAATCTGAGAGAAGGAGATGTACAGAACCTGTGAGAATACTGCAATATTTCCACATAATATCAATTCAGTGAATCACAAAACTGGGTAGCAATGAAACCAAACGTCGATGTTCTCTGTGAAATTAAAGAGACCGCGCGAGAAATTTGGAATTGCATTGATACGCTTGGTGTTGATATGGCGTCGCTGAGGGTGCTGTGACTTTTATTCATTTCATAGCGCTCTTAATCATTAATTTCAGCGGTGATATTCTCAGCATCCAGTTAACGACTTTGACAACGTTACAACCCTCTCTGAAATTAAGAGCTACTCTGTATGTTAAATATCATCTGTATGTTAAGCCATCATCGAGACATTTCTACATAAAACGACACCCTGCACTAATCATTAAACTGGGGGTTATGGAAGCCAACGGTTATTAGTAGGACTGGCATTACTTTCTCTCGCCAATAGTGAACCAAATTCATCAAAATGAATGTTCTCAGTGATAAACAAAGTTCGAGGAAGTCTACCATATAAAAACAACATCGTTTTTTTATTATATGCTGGTAGCTGGAATCCGTGATGTGATGGGTGTAATTGTTAGCACCACGAAAGGAAAAATAAACATCTTTCTCACATGATGAGAAACAACATCATAATGGGGTAAAGCCGAGTCGTTGTTTTCCAAGAAGGAGGAACGAAACGAAGCCTCAACGACCCCTTTTCTAAAAATGCCTCAAAAAAATAGTCGGCAAATTGCGTTGTACAAATCCTGAAATTACGTAACTAGATACGTCATTCCCCGTGAAAATCAAAACCAAAGATTATCAACCCACTCCACGGGCCTATAGAGATTTGACAGAGAAATTTTAGGATCAATGCTTCACAAATAAGTGACATCGAAGCGAATTTCGTAGAACAGGACAACTTTCCAAACTAAGAATCACAAATGTAGACCTTTCAAGCTTGCTATGCGTAACTTTCGAGGATGCTCTATATGTTTCGAAACTATGTCAAAAATGTTTTTGGAGAATGTTATTGAACGATATCTCGAATACTTTGGCAGTTAATTGGCTAATGATGGTTCCGGAGCCTTGAAATGATGCTACAACAAGTCAGTAGCTTTACAGCTTGACCAGCATCATTCTAGTTAGTTACCCAGAAGTCAATTGAGCAGCTGGTTACTTATGCTGTAATGCCAGTCTTTTTCTCACAAGTATAGCATGAATGGTGTTTCGAAACACCAGTGACCTTTCTTCTATCTAACACAAATACGAAAATACAAAAAGATAGACTCAGAATTCTAGATAAACATTTCAAAAGGTTAGCACATCTGCTTTCATCGTTTTTCCGGAGCGTCTTTTCATTTTGGTAATGGTTGAGTTTTAGTAACTTTCCCAAGAGTGGTTTTCGTTCAGGAGACTAGAGTGATCCCCCCTCTTTCAACTTGTGGAAATAACGTGTCATAAAAGGTGTTAAATAAGTTGTGGTGATTGAATGAAAGTGATCGATCAAAAAATCGATCAAAGCAGATAGGACCTTTTGAAATGTTTCTCTAGAATTACGAACACCTCAAAAATATTCCACATGGTTGAAAAATCACCATATTTGTTACAAATTAAAGAAGTTTAAACAATAGAATGATGGAACTTCCTGTTTTACACTGATTGCTAAATAGGTTTTTTTTATTGAAAGCATAGTATACTCAGTTGTTTAGTTGGTGGTAGCATCTCCCTCTTTATTTTAGTATCGGATACCATTCAATTATCTTGCTTGGTGACTTTGAGCGTCTGATTAGGCGAAGTGCGTCCTCGTCATCTCTTTAAAGAATTACTGTTCGTGTTTATGCAATCATATCGGCGCATTACTTCATCCAGGCTGTCGATGGAATCGTAAATATAAAGAGCTCAACTCGGACTGGAACTGGTAGATGGTTCTGGATTCAAATTTAGTTGAACAGAAACTGGTAATCCGTAATGCTCCAGTAGTTCGAGTTTTGGCGGAAGGTGAACGCGAAGTTGATGTCAATTGAGCAAGTCGAGCAAATCAAGAGTAGTCGTCATCGGTCTGCCAAACATAATTTCTACGTGGGTTCACTCTCCAACATGATGGAAGATGGTACGTTTTACCCGTCTTTAAATTTCCGCAGTGAACGCTTCCGGGTGTCCACAAATCGTTCCGCCAGTCCGTTTGACTGGTAGGGGTCGGTACGCTCAAAAATTCAATCGTCAATCGCGCCGTCGATAAAGAAGTTTGGAAGATGTCTGGCCATGACCGAAAGAAGAGGATGACTTGGTAGTACATTTTCTCAATAGGTCCGGCGTGGTTTAAATGAATTCGTTTCTAGTCCACGGCTGAGGTCGGATAAGTGGGAAAGACTTTGGTGCCAAAATAAAGAATAACTTCGTACATAGTAAAGACTTACGGGAAAAACGAAAACGAATAGCGGGAAAGTCCATAATATTTCTTCTTCAAAGAGAAAGCGCTGAGAATTGCAAAACAAAAAAACAAAACAAAACAAAAATATGATTGCGGTGACGAACTGCTCCGGTAGTTCGCCGCTCGACATGGTGTTCGAATTCACCAACAGGATCGATTGTAGATGGGGCAACCCGCTGGGCGCATGTTATACAAAAGGTTATCATCAATAACTCCTGTACTCCTTCGTCATGAGCACCTACCATCATTGGCCAAGGCCCATGCGCGTCAGCATTTACCAGAAACTCCAAAGACGAGCTTCAAGTCTCCTTGATCGCAGAGATCCTTCACGAACTGCTTCTTGGTGTCAATGTGTTTTGACCGTTTGTTGGTACGCTCCACTTTCACGAAACTGAGACAACTCTGGTTGTCCTCGAATATGGTTGACGCTTTGTTAGTGTCTTCGCCACGCTCATTGTACAGTCTGCGCAACCACATCAGCCCTTGAGCCGCCTCACTTAGCGAGACATACTCGGTCTCCATTGAGGACAAGCTCACGCTTGTCACCTTTATGTACCTGCGACGCTTCTCGCAGCTTCTCAATCTTGTTTTGGGTCGACTCACGTCATAGTCGGAGCGTATAGCGTCGTCAATGTTACAACCCACCAGTAGGTCATCGACATACACCAGAAGAATAACCGTCTTGTCACCGTCTTCTCGTAGATACAATCAAGGATCAGACTGGCACTGTTTGAGCTCCTAGCGAGTTAAAACTTGATGCACAGCGCGGTTCCAGCAGCGAGCACTCTGTTTAAGCCCATAAGTACTTTTCTTGAGACGACAAACCAAACACTCCTTACTTAAAGCTTCATAACCAGGAGGTTGACGCATATAGACCTCCTCCTCCAAGTTTTCATTGAGGTAAGTGGTCTTGATGTCGAAGTGGTGCAGTAACATCTACCTTTTTCCAGCGATTGCCAGAACTGTACGATGCGTTTTTAACCCTCTAGTGCCCAGTGCCGCCTTTAGACGGTCTTTAGTTAAACTTACTTACCTTACCAAACAGTCCCAAGCCGTGGTGTGGCCTTTGCTGTACGTCAGAGTCGTCTCCATTCCACTCGGTCCATGGCTGCAGTTCGCCAGCTCTGCAGTCTGCGTAGGGTCCGCAGGTCGTCTTCCACCTGATCGATCCACCTTGCCCGCTGTGCACCTCTCCGTCTCGTCCCTGACGGATTGGTTTCAAGAACCATCTTTACCGGGCTGTCGTCTGACATCCTTACAACATGCCCAGCCCACCGCAGCCTGCCTATCTTAGCGGTGTGGACGATAGATGGCTCCCCAAGCAGCTCCTGCAGTTCGTGGTTCATTCGCCTTCTCCACACTCCGTTTTCCATCTGCAGTCCACCGAAAATGGTACGCAGTACCTTCCGCTCGAACACCGCAAGGGCGCGTTGGTCCTCCACAAGCATAGTCCATGTCTCATGCCCGTAGAGGACTACCGGTCTGATCAGCGTCTTGTAGATGGTTAACTTGGTGCGGCGGCGAATTCTACTCGATCGAAGCGTCCTCCTGAGACCAAAGTATGCACGATTTCCTGCCATAATGCGCCGTTGAATTTTTCTGCTGGTATCGTTGTCGGCAGTTACCAGTGAGCCCAGGTACACGAACTCATCGACCACCTCGATTTCATCACCACCAATTTGAACTCGAGGTGGGAGGTTACTGATACTGTTACTGTCTTCACGTGAACCCCTTCCTTTCATATACTTCGTCTTCGATGCATTGATGACCAGTCCAATCCGTTTGGCTTCAGCCTTTAGTCCGATGTACGTATCCGCCATCTTCACAAAGGTCCGAGCCACAATGTCAATATCGTCGGCGAAACCAAACAGTTGAACCGACTTTTGGAAAATCGTGCCACTCGTGTTAATCCCCGCTCTTCTAATGACACCTTCCAGGGCAATGTTGAACAGTAGGCACGAGAGACCATCACCTTGCCTCAGCCCTCTTCGGGTTTCGAAAGGGGCTCGAGAGTGCCCCCGAAATACGAACTACACACATCACTCGATCCATCGTCGCTTTGACCAACCGCGTCAGTTTGTCCGGAAAACCGTAGTCGTGCATAATTTGCCATAGCTTGTCCCGATCGATTGTGTCGTACGCCGATTTGAAATCGATGAACAAATGATGTGTGGGCACGTTATATTCGCGGCATTTCTGCATAACCTGCCGAACCGCGAATATCTGATCCGTGGTGGCGCGGGCACCCATAAATCCCGCCTGGTAATGCCCCACGAACTGCTTCGCAAATGGCGATAGTCGACGGCAAAGTATTTGGGAGAGTACCTTGTAGGCGGCGTTCAACAGAGTGATTGCCCGGTAATTGCAGCACTCCAGTTTATCGCCCTTTTTGTAGATGGGACACACAATACCCTCCATCCACTCCTCCGATACTCGTTCTTCCTCACAAACCTTGACAATGACCCAGTGCACGGCTCTAGCCAGTGTTTCTCCACCGTATTTCAATAGCTCGCTGGGAAGTTGGTCCACTCCAGCAGCTTTGTTGTTTTTCAGCCGACCAATCTCCTCCTCCACCTCCAGAAGATCGGGGGCTGGAATTCTGATGTCTTCTGCTCGTGCACCAAGATCAGTTGCCATACCGTCCTCGCGCTCTACTGCATCGCCGTTTAGATGCTCGTCGAAGTGCTGCCTCCACCTTTCGATCACCTCACACTCGTCAGTAAGAAGGTTGCCGTCCAAGCTCCTGCACATATCGGCTTGCGGCACGAAGCCTTTACGAGAGCTGTTCAGCTTCTCGTAGAACTTCCGAGTGTCGTTAGCTTGGTACAGCTCTTCCATCGCTACGCGATCTCGGTCCTCTTGCTGGCGCTTCTTTCTTCGGAGGACTGAGTTTTGGCTGTTCCGTGCCTGTCGGTATCGTTCCACGTTTGCTCTCGTGCGGTATTGCAGCATTCTCGCCCGTGCTGCATTCTTCTCCTCGACTAACCGTTTGCATTCGCCGTCAAACCAGTCATTTCTATGATTCGGGGCCCTTGTACCTAGTAGCGCTACAGTAGTGCTACCTATGGCGGATCGGATGCTCCTCCAGCCATCTTCAAGGGTAGCTGCGCCAAGCTGCTCTTCCGTGGGTAGCACTGCCTCCAGCTGCTGCGCGTATTCCTGTGCAGCCTCGGCGTCCCGCAGTTGCTCAATATTTGGTCGCGGCGTTCGACTTCGGCGGGTGTTATACACCGTCGATAGTTTTGAGCGCATGCACACAGCTACTAGGTAGTGGTCCGAATCTATATTCGCACTGCGGTAAGTGCGAACGTTGATGATGTCGGAGAAGAACCTGCCGTCGATTAGAACGTGGTCGATTTGGTTCTCTGTCTGTTGGTCGGGTGATCTCCAGGTGGATTTGTGGATATCTTTGCGGGGGAAGAAGGTATTTCGGACTACCATACCACGGGAGGCCGCAAAGTTTACGCACCGATGGCCGTTATCATTAGACACGGCATGCAGGCTATCTGGTCCGATTACCGGTCTGTACATTGCCTCCCGGCCTACCTTAGCATTCATGTCCCCAATAACGATTTTCACGTCCCGTCGCGGGCAGCTATCGTAGACCTGCTCCAGCTGCGCGTAGAACGCTTCCTTCTCGTCGTCGGGTCTTCCTTCATGTGGGCAGTGCACGTTGATGATGCTGTAATTGAAGAACCAGCCCTTTATCCTCAACTTGCACATCCTTGCGTTGATCGGCTGCCACCCCATCACGCGTTGGCGCATCTTACCCAGTACTATGAAGCCGGTTCCCAGCTCGCTGGTTGTGCCACAGCTCTGGTAGAAAGTAGCCGCCCGGTGCCCGCTTCTCCATACCTTCTGTCCTGTCCAACAAAGTTCCTGCAGCGCTACGACTTCGAAGTTGCGTGGATGTAGCTCGTCATAGATTATCCTGTCGCATCCTGGAAAGCAGAGCGATTTGCAGTTCCATGTCCCAAGGACTACACGAAATCTCGATTTCCTGTTCGGGGTGTTCAGAGCTCACATCCAGCTGCTGCTGCTTCAACTCATCACCGTGCTCAAGAACGAGCGTCTCAACTGATAATTATCCGATTCGTGGTTTGGTTGAGAAAACGATACACTGGTCTACAAAATGAAAAAAGTGCATTCCAAATGCTTAAACCGGGAAAAATGAAAGATTAGAGCTTCCTATAAATTTTGGTGCCCCTAGCCATTACCAAAAGGCGTTAACTTACGTGAGAGTGTCGTTTAATAATTGCGTTCAGATGAGCGGGCCAGTTAAGGGTTAACTGATGAATTATGATTGAACACATGGTTTCAAATTTTGGCTGCCCTATACGTTCCCATTTCATTTGATTATAATCGAACTTAAACAACCGTTATGTATTAAATTGTTAATAAAACAACAAAAGTCTATTATCTCAAAGATTACATGGTTAATTTGAACATAACTAGTGTCATATGAACGAGTCATCTCTTAAACTTACAAATAACAAACTTCATAACAATTTGATATGTGGTTGAAAAGTTTTGGAAGAAAAGAAATTCAAAGACTGTTTAAAACTATACCTGCTTCGATCGATATATGTGGCCTCAACATAATTTAAATGTGGTATCGTACTATTTTAACGTTTCAAATTCATTGATTCCTTGCGATGTGTTCAAAATCTGCAAATGCACGACGAATCGGTAATAAGATATGATCAAAGTCAAATAACAAATCGTTTGAAATGATTGGTTTTATCGAAATGACAGCATTCTCGACTTTTGGCTTCTGTACATCGCTCTAATTCTGAATATATTCATATGGGGTGGTATTCGGTCATTTTCAGTAGATTTTCTAGAATCAATCTGACACCAGAAATACCCATATTGAGAGGTATTCAGTTATTTTGGTTGTTTTACAGAAACTAAAAGTGATCGTTTTAAATTCAAAATGGTGTCCAAGCTCAATGTTTGGTTTCTATGCATCATCTCGATTACGGAAATGTCCATATTGAGCATTATTCGGTCATTTTCGACTGTTTCCTAGAAGTTGCAATTTAGCAGTTTAAAATGGTGCCATCTTGGATTTCAAAATAGTAAAAGCAAAGCCTTGGTGCTACATTCCGATTCGGAACTCGACCTTCTGTTTCACATACACAGACTTCGCAGCCAACTGTTTAGTGTACAGGACAATTGCGGGGCTAGCGCTACGATCCTACTGACCAAAATAGCGCTACGATCTTACTTTCAAAATAGTATTTAAGATAATTTCTGGAATCTGAGCGTCATTCTGGTTGAAGAAAAACCCATTTCGGGTGTTATTCGATCATTTTCGGCTGTTTCCCAGAAACCGGAAGTCGCCAACCTAGAATCCAAAATGGGGTCTGTGGTCGATTTCAGCTGCTGTGTATCATTCTCTCCGGAGATACTAATGTTAGACGAAAATCAGCCAATTTTTATCTTCTGTTCATCTTTCTCGTTCCGGAGATACTCATATTTAATGGGAATCGTCCATTTCAGACCGTTTTCCAGAAACCGGAAGTCGCCATCTGACAATTCAAAACGTTGTCTGAAGTCGATTTTTGGCTCCAGTGCATCATTACGGTTCCGGAAATACCCATACTGGGTGGTATTTGCTCGTTTGCCGCTGTTTTTCCGAAACCGGAAGTCGCCATTTTTTTGTTTTTTTTTGTGGTCCCCGTGGTTCTGTGGTTAGTGATGTCTGTCGGCTAGCTCTCCCACACGGTTGTGATATCGGGTTCGATTCCCGATCGAGTCGAGGATCTTTTCGAGCTGGAAATTTTCTCGACTCAGCACTGGGGCACGGTGTATCGTTGTACATATCCTACACATGCAAAATGTGCCAAAAAAACAATATCGATTACGAATTCTCTCAACTAATCTAGTTGATCGAGACCGCTATTAGCCCCAAGGCTAAGCGTGCGATATTGTTTTTGGAAGTCGCCATTTTGGATTTCATAATGACATTTGAAGACAATTCCGATCGATTTTAGCTCCTGGGTATCATTCTAGATCCGGATATTATTATATTGGGTGGAAATCGGCCATTTTCGTTGTTTTCCAGAAACCGGAAGTTGCCATCTTACAATCCAAAATGTTGCCTGAGGTCGATTATGGAACAAATTGGTTACTACTAAAAACATTCACCTGCCAAATATGGTTCCATTTAGTTGGTTAGCTCTCGAAATGTGCAGGATTTTGTGTTTCATTTGTATGGAACCCCTCCCTTCCAGAAAAAGGGGGGGTTTCAAACTATCATAGGAACCTTTATCGGCACCAAAAACCCCTACATACAAATTTTCACGTCGATCGGTTCGGTAGTTTTCGAGCCTATATGGATCAGACAGACAGACCGGACTGCATTTTTATATGTATAGATTACAACTTCAATATTTTAGAACCTTAAAAGTGAATATACATTTATTGGATTGAAGCGTTCATGTAAATTTATTGAAACGAATAAAAGTTTGAATGAGAAAGGCTGGGTCTGACCGCTAGGTGGATTAATTTAGGTTTTTTTTTGCGGTTTGAGTTTTTGGAGTGCACCTGTGTTGACCTGTATAATCCTTGTGATCTTCAACCGACGAAACGTAGCTTAACTGCTTTTGGATCTAGCTTCGACCGCTTCACATCTGGAATGTGTACATAGGTTTTACAGCCGAAGACACAAAAATGTCTAATGACCGCTTTTCGTCCTGTCCACAGCTCAAACGGTGTTGTTGTAGGCAATCGGGATGGTAGTCTGTTCTGCAGGTGCACTGCCGTCATTACTGCTACACCCTAGTATAACTTTGCCATGTTTGCATCCGCCAGAAAACAAATCTTCATCTCCTGCAGTAATCTATTTTTCCATTAGGCGACCCCTTTCCGTTGTGACGAATACGGTGTCGTGAACTGTGCTCTTATTCCGTCGCTTCCGTAGAACGATTACAGCTCTCGGTTCAGGAACTCGCCTCCTCCTTCAGAGCGAATCGCGAGAGGGCTTCTACCGAAGATGTTTTCTACCCTACGAACATATTGCTTTATTTTAGAGGCAGCTTTACTCTTCTTCCGAAGCAAGTGGACCACCGTCTATAACGGTTTCCACGGGACCGCACAGGTCGGTATAAATTATTTCCAACGAGATGCGCTCCTATCGGGTTTGGCAGGGAACGGCATTCTAGCTGATTTGCCCTTCAGGCAGCCTTCATAGGTATTTCTGATACCGCAGTAGTTGAATTTAAATCCACTTACAGACTTTCCCATGATACGAAAGACATCGGGGCTACGGTGACCGATCCTTCTGTGCCACAGATAATTACCGTGACCGCTCTCAATCTTTCTGATACCGTGTTTCAATGGTAACCGGTAGAGGAAACCGATCTTATCTCCTACGACGATAGTCTCGCCTACGTGATTTTTTACTTCACATGTACTCTCGTTGAATTCTACAACAAATTTCTGTACCTAACTGGCGGTTTTAACCTTTTTTGTATTGTGCTGTGTCAAATTAATGTTGCGAATATTATTTGTTTCTTTTAAAACGAAACGCGCTGGATTCGTCAAGGAAATCGACACCATACAAACTGTATGGCGACGAATTTGGCGCATTTAGTTTCAAAAGAAGCAGACAATAAAATACAACAAATTTCCTCGTCACCAACTGGTTAACCGAAGTCAGTCCTCCATCGAGTTCCGGCACGTATAACACGTTCTTCAGTGTCACATCGACGGTTTCATCTTGCCCGTAATACCGAACATGATACAACCGCCAGTACCGTGAACGCTGGTCTTCTTGCCGTCCCTAAGCCTCTCGCACTTATGTTCTTAGAATTTCCGTCCCGGCGTTTGTTCGAATCACTTTTTATAGACAACCTCTACTTACAGTCCTTCTTGAAGTGTCCCAGATGAATATTGAGAATAGGTTATGTTCCCATTTTGGTAGTAGAATTAAATGGAAACATAACCTATTCTCAATATTCGTTTCCATTCTACTAAAACGCTTAGTAATAAATTTATTCGAGTGTCCCATTTGTTTTTACAAAGAAACACGACTTTTCTTTTCTTTCGCCACTCGCGTCCAATCTCAACGCTTTCAAATTACGCGACTCTCGCTCACCACGTTCAATGCTCTGATTGTACTCGTCTAGCAAACTTGCTTTTACCGACACGACTGTCCAGTTTGCATCCAGCCGAGTTTTCAGATTCTGCACGAGCAACCGGTACGACGCACAGTGGGGCGACTCCATACAAAGGCTGGCCAAGCAAAAAAAGTGTCGATGAATGCGACAAAAACTTGGTATTTACATAATTTTGGGGCGCTGAACACGAATTTGGTATCCATTTTTTGTTCGGGGCCGTCCATAAAGCACGAAACCCAATTTTTAATATTTTTTGGCACTTTTTTCCTTTTTAATAGAATTATATGATCTTTGACCACAAGTAGTGCCACCGGACGTCCTCCCCATTGAAAAAATACGTAATTTATGGACGACCCCTTGAACTAAACAAATTTTGCCCAAATATATATTTTTTTAAATAAACTAAAACAACATAAGTAATACAAACTAATTACAAATTGAAAAAGTCATCATCATCATCTCCCGCTGTGATCTCTTGAAGCTTGTGTTGAATTGTTTCCAGAAAATTTAAAGTTCATTATACTTATCAGAAAGTAAAATGTCTTTCGCTGCAATTTTCATTTCCTCTAGTGATTTTCGGTGTTTCATTGTTTCATACATATGTTATCTTCCTAATCCGGTTTCTATGGTTGAAAGAGGACATTTAAATACATGTATAACACCATGAATTGACAACTTACTAGACATTGAATTAGGTGGTGCCGCTGAAGTTGAGGGCTCTATAATGAAATTCAACGAATTTTTGAATTTGAAAACCAAGACACTGGAATAACACAACGTTCTAAATGAATACGAATAGATGCGGAGTGCGACGACTGTTCTTTGTTTTTTTTTTTCTCATAAAGCAAAATGTGTGCTTTACTTTTGTATGCAAACGAGTGCGACGCAAAAGCAATCTTCAAGCGGGCTATTGTTAGCCGGAGTTTGATTGTATGAATTTGCTGCTAATATTTGACACTTCAATCAGTTTAGCGAATTTCATGATCATAAATTGAAAAGGGCTGAATGTTTTTAAAATTGTTTGAAATTTGCAGAAAGTGATAAAGTTTGACATAAATAAAATTTCATAAAGATTTGTTTACTGTTTTCCTGTTTAACACTTATTTTGTAACTTTTCATTGATGAATTTTGTGAATTTTTCCCAAATTTATATTTTATCCTTACGGATTGAGAACGATATCATAAATTTTTATTAATGGGGTATCATGGTTATGATTAAAATTAATCCTGGATGAAATTTCAACTACAAAAATGAAAACTAAAAAAAAAACTGCTATCGCTTTTTTCACTAAAGTGACAATTTGCGCAGTTTTGCGCTACAGCGGACAGTATGCATTTGAAAGCTTACGTTTATACCTAAATTTTGAATGTAGTCACAACCGTGGCAAACTGCGGCAACTAAACTTTTAAGCTACTTTTCAACAAAAAATCACGTTTTTTAATTTTTTTTAGTGTCAGGCCTACTATAACCAAATTTCACAATATCTAATGAAAAGGGTTTATTTTGCACAATATTTACAACAACTTTTCCTTTGACGTCAAAAAAAATCCAAGCTATCATTGAAGCTACAGAGCGTTTCAAAGTAATGTACTTTTTTCAAAAAAAAAAAAAAAGACAAAAAACGTCAGTTTGTCAAGCTTTGAAAAGTCATAAAAAATTCAGATTTCATGATATTACGCCCAAATTTTGGATTTAGACACTTGAATGTTATAGCAATAAAGGAAAAATATCATGAAACAGCTAACGAAAAAAAAAATTCGGCTGATGGCCAGCGATTCCCCATTGTGCGAAGGTGAAACACTGTGGAAAATCATCGCAATTTTCAACGGCACGTCCAAATTCTGTCCAGCGGCCGCCAACTTATCGAACAGTTCTTCCATGGAATTCTAATGATCCTTCATGCTATCTCTTTTACTCATAGTGGTACTGCAACACAAGCTTATATAATGGACGTTAGTGTACATCACTCATGCTTTTCTTCGAGAGTGTTCCACATTCTCTTAGCAAAGTTCACGATTTTGACCAAATTGAACTGACTATCTTCCAAGAATAGTCGAGCTCTCCAGTCCTTACTCAGCCACTCCGGCGTGACCGGTTCTGGCGTCCCACCACTGACAATCTCCCACAACTCATCTTTTTCAAGCAACCATTCCATCTGTTGTTTCCAGGTTGCTTGGGAAAAGAAACCCTCGCGGCATCAGCCATTTTGTTCTGAATTCAAACCGCGTTATATCGACAGTCTTCTCGAACAAAAAATGCCCAAGTTCTAGTTTTCCGAAGTCCGTCAAAGTATGAGAGTAAAAGTGTTTTGTTGTCTGCTGACCAACTTGTGTTGATGTGCTGGATAACCGTCTGATTGTTTTTTTCTCGGATCACATAAGGCGTTGTTGAACTATTCTTCGATGCCGACCGCAGTAACTACAAATTCTTCATTTTGTTTCTCATGATTGGTGATTAACCGTTGATTCGAACTGATCAGTTGAAATATTTTCCATGTCGAAAACAAACCGATGTAACGTCCATACTTTATAAACGATTGGCTGTTTAGAACGTCATGCCTGCGGCTGGGTAATGACGAAACTCCTAGATTGTCGCCGAAAGCAAATCGATGATCTGTTTCGCAGAATTCATTGGTGGGTGATTACGTAGCCGTAGCAGTAAACCTGGGTATTTGTGTAATCAATTTATTTTCGTTCGTATTGAAGAGCAATAAACTCAGTAATCATCGATTAGCGAATTAGTAATTATGAGTGCTGAATATTTAGTTAACGAACCCCACTCCTCAAGTACACAATGATCAACCTTCCTCTTATTCACAGCGAACGCCAACTCAATGACCAGCAGCGGGAGTTACTCGAGTGGAGCCCGGAATCGCACAAAACTCACTCACTCCACGTGAACAAATCCATTTGCCTTCTGTCTAGGTGGCCCTTTGGTGATACGTTTGAAAAGTGGCTACAATTTCTGCACGTAAGTTATCTACCTATCTTCCTGTATTCTTTAATTCACCGTCTCTAACTTTTGTTCCACAGCAAATATCCAAACTAAACGAACCGCTGCCAGTGCCGATAGAACGCTACATCACACATCTGCTCGACGAAGTTCCTTTCCCGTCGCCCAGTATCCTTCTCCAGCTGTCCAATCTAAGCAACGATCGAATCCTGCTAACCCTGCCGGAGGATTCCCCGCTGCCACGTAGCGGAGCCGGTTTTCGTCAGTTGCTCTCGAATCTGGGAGCGGAAAACTGCCTTCACGTGTTGCTACTTGTCATGACCGAACAGAAAATCCTCATTCACTCGCTTAGACCAGTTATTCTGACGGCCGTCGCGGAAGCCGTATCTTCGTTCCTGTTTCCCTTCAAGTGGCAGTGTCCCTACATTCCACTCTGCCCGCTAGGGCTTGCCGAGGTACTGCACGCTCCGTTACCCTACTTGATCGGGGTGGACTCGAGATTTTTCGATCTCTATGAACCACCCAGCGATGTAACTTGCGTGGATCTTGACACGAACAATATCAGTCTGTGCGAGTCACAAAAGCATCTGTCGACCAAACTGCTGCCCAAGCGGGCAGCTCGGATACTGAAACAAACGCTGCGCAATTTAGATGAATTAAATCAAAACACGGACAAAGATGCGTCTAATAGCTTGGATCGCGATTTGAAGAAAAAGAAGCGAGAGCAAAATCTCGAGCAGCGGATACAGGAAGCATTCCTGCAATTCATGGCGTCCATATTGAAGGGCTACCGAGAATATTTGGTGCCGATTTCACAAGCCCCAACCATCCGAGCGACCGATCCGGATGCGCTCTTCCAGATGAACGCGTTCCTAAGATCCAGAGACAAGGCGCACCACAAGTTTTTCCAGCTTTTGATGAAAACTCAAATGTTCATTAAATTCATCGAAGAACGATCGTTCTTCTCCGACGGGGACCACAATCTTGCATTCTTCGACGAGTGTGCAGAGAAAGTGAGTGCCTTCGAAGATACTCCAACTGAGATTAAGCTGATCGACTGGGACTCCGGGCAGAGCAGTGAGCGAACCAAGGTTATATTACCACCCGAGTGCCAGCCAGGCCTTCCAGAACAGAACTATCGCTACAGTTTCTTCCTGCTGAATCCAATCCTGCTGAAACAATCGCGCCGTAGTTTGTTAGCGCACGCTCTACAGCAGCACAACAGTCTTGCTCCGGGCTCTCCGATGGCAAGGCGAACAAAGATTGAAATTAAAACCGCCCAAAAGCTCGCTCGCAAAAATCAAACTAATCCCGAGCTTTGGGCTAAGCACCTGCTTGCGACCTGCTATTCCATCTACTTCATCGTTCTGCCTAGTCTAATTTCCGAGAATGCAGGGCGGGAACATGTCATCCTTAAAACCGCATACGACTTGCTGGGCAAGGCTTGCAAACTAAAGATTCAGTGTGATGAAGTTTGTTATCGTATAATGATGCAACTCTGCGGAATGCACAACCTTCCAGTTTTGGCGGTTCGTTTACACTACTTGATGAAACGTTCGGGAATTCAACCGAACGCTCTAACCTACGGTTTCTACAATCGATGTGTGCTGGAAGCAAAGTGGCCTTCTGATTCCATCCTTTCCAGTCAGATGAGATGGAACCGTCTACGAAACATCGTTATGGGAGCGGCCCATTTCAAGCGTGCCGGAAAGAAGTTTGCATCCCGTCGGAGACTTTCGGCTTCCCACGAGAATAACCTCAACACACTGGAAACAGTGGACGGAACTTCACGAACCAGTTTGGACTCCGGAATATCGCAAGCAGAGCATCAGACCGGGTCGTTGATGGATTTTGCAGCTTTTGATAAACTGCGTGGTCGTCTTGGGACGATCGTACGACAATCGGGAACACCCCAGGAATCATCGGATGTAGTAACCAGTGCCGGACTGCTGATCAGCGGCGAGGGAGCACATCTGAAAATCAGTCCCAAAGAGAAGCAATCATTCAAACCCCCCGCGGCAAGTCCTTGCGATCTTAGTCCACGAATGTTGGCAAGAGCCGATAGTTTCGCCGGTGATTCCAAATTCATTGACAAACTGCAGAAGCAAGCCCTTCATTACACTAACGGGTGTACACCGAAAGGAGGTGTTGGTGACGCTGGCGTCAATCGCGTGAAGCGAGCATTGGATTTTCAGGTCGAAAATGAGAACAACTCCCAAGAGGACGTCGACGATAAGTTAGCCTCTAAGGTCAGCCCGACTAAGTGCGTATGAAGCTTGTGATTTCTAATGTACTTAGAGTGATTTGAAAATTTCTTTCTTTTTTAGGGTTTCGCCGCGAACTTTGGTGACCCAAGATGATCCTCTCGGTGCTTTGAACGACGACGGAAACGATGAAGTGCTTGAAATCCGTCAATCCACTGAGAAGTTGGCGTTGAATAATACCGGAGAACATAACGGAATCCATCACAATAATACTATCTACACGGACCAGCCGATTCTGTTCAAGGGTCAGCGGTCGGCGACGTTCGACGATTCGTTGCAGCTGAACAAAAGTATGCACCGGTCGGAAACGATGCCGGTTAGCAGTTCTGTCACGTCCAGCTTTGCCAGCATTGGCTCTTCGTTGAAGTTCAACTTTGGGTAAGTGCTGTTGTGGCTCCGTTGGATGTGTTTTTTGCGAGCTTATGCATCGCAGGTCTTTGCAACTTCTAACATGTCCCTTAAGCTTGGGAAACAAACTCAGCAAAACAGATGATGATGGAGCATCTAATTTTCATATTAAAATCTCACTGTCCTGTCGACTTTTTTCTTTCAACTTAAGAGACATGTATTTTTCAAGTTTTCAGCAAACACCGGATGCATAAGCCTGGCAACATTAGCGATGAGTAACAGTAATTCGATGTCGTTTTGCGTTCTGTTTCGGAATGATGCATGAAAGTCAAAATTATTTTCCTCTTAGTTTATGTTTACTCACGGTCTATTTATCTCATGCCTGAAACCGAATGATTTCCACCAAGTTATATTTACGTTCTATTTATTTTTTTAATCGCCCATCCCAACATAACCATTTATATTTTTGGTAGCCGCTACTCACCTGCACGTTTATCCATGAAAAAAGATTTCAAATCGCTCTCGACGAATGTGATAGAAAGCATTTCCAGCGTCAGGTAAGTGCACACGTCATTTTCGGTATGCCATTCTTTTCTATAGTCTTAGTTTAGTTTAGTGTCACATTTCGATTGTCCATCACTCACATTGTTTCTTGTTGTTTGTGAGTTTCGTGTCGTTGTTTTTTAAATTTTAGCAAACTAGAATTAGATCAAGTACAAAATCAGTTAGACTAACATTTGTCTGGTTATCAACAGTCCAAACCTGACGGGCAAGAAATCCAACGAGATCATCCAGGGTGGTCTCAGTAGTATTAAGAACGCGGCCACATCGGTGGCTAAAAAACTAGACGAAATTAAGGAGGCGATTTCCGCCAACTCGACTCCGGTCAAGACGGGTTCCGGTACAATATGTACCAGCAATGGGCTGGAACGGGATGGCCATGGATCGGAGAGTGACCTACTGAACGAGGACGGCGGTAACATCAATGGAAATCGTTCGCGGCGGGTATCCAGTGAGTTCGATCTCTGGGGTCGTTTCAGCGAGTCTCGCAAATCTAGCTGTAACAATCTTGTGCCTCTGGGAGAAAACACGACCTCGAGCAACAGCTTAAATGCCTATCCGACGCTACCGGAGAATGTTTACCAGTCGGTAACGGAGGTAATTAAATGGTTTTTAAAATTGAGAAAAAATAATGTTTTCATGATTTTCATTCTAATTTTAAGGTATCGGAACCAAACGAATCCGACTACGTAATACAGATCATGTCCTGCTCGCAGTGTCACAACTGTTTCGTGCTGCTGTACGATGAAGATGTTATGGCTGGATGGTCGGCAGAAGACTCCAATTTGAACACCAGCTGCCACGCTTGCAATAAAGTGACGGTTCCATTCCTGAATGTCAACATTGTGTCCGAGGAGCAGCGAAGAATGACTACAGCCCAGCAACAGCAGCAGCAGCTGGCGGATGTGATTAACGTGCCATATCTGAACCCGTTGGTACTTCGTAAAGAGTTAGAGAATATTCTAAGCCAGGAGGGGGATTACGCATTGGCCAAGGCTAGCTTTGTCGAAGAGCATCCTATCATCTATTGGAATCTAGTGTGGTTCATGGAACGAATTGACGTTAGCACGCATTTACCAAATCTGTGCCTACCCAAGCAGGTTAGATCTGTTTAGTTGCTTAACAAGGTTCATATTTTGATTAGCTACGTATTTTTTTTTTCAGGAGGGAGATAATGCGGATCCACTTAGTAATTTAAAAACCGTTTCCGTGCACTGTTTGTGGGACAACCCACGGTTGCATTCCGAAGCTGGTCCAGCAATGTACATGCTCTGGAGGCAAAATCAACCGTCCAGTCCGCTGCTCAAAGCGCTACTCACCGACCAAACGTCGATCAATCGAGCGTGAGTTTTTTAATCTAAAAATCATGTTCTATTTAAAACATTTTTTGACTCATTCCAGTGTGATGCAACAGGTGATCGCTTCGATCCGCTGCAACGATTTGTTGACGCCGGTTAAGCGGCTGGCCAACGAACGGCACAAACTTAAACATCGCGGTGTCGACCGGACGCATTCGATCTACCGGGACATCCTGTTTCTGGCCTTCATCGCGATCGGTCGGTCCAACATTGATCTGATCTCGTTTCACCGTGAGTATGCGGCCGTATTTGACAAACTAACCGAAAAGGAATGCAACACTTACTACCGGGCCCAGGATCTACCCCCGTCGTCAGCGGCTATCTTCTGCCGGGCCTACTTCAAGCCACTGATGCTGCCTTGACCGTTGCCGAAGCGGTACGAGTTCTGTCCGGACTGGGAACCATCGAATTCCGCTGGCCGACAGATCCGACCATCACCTGCTGAACGGAAAAGGTGAGCAATTAACTCTTTTTTGTCGTATTAGGAGCAACTGCTGTAAGTTATTTTGCTCAACCGGTAAGAGACGAGCATAAATCACTACTTCTTCAAATTAAAGCTAAATCTTTAGTTAGTTTGAAGAAGAAAGAAAACATTTCTTTCATGAAGTATAGATCGAAACTATCTACTAGACAAATACCTACGAGAAAGCCTGGAAAATATTCTCACTCATACGCCAATTCCACTTCATTTGCTTAGGCAATCAAATAATTACAGAAACAAATGCATTTGATGCATTAATAAATGTATTTTGAAATAAAGATACATACGAATAAATTTTCTTTGGTTTACAATAATGGCAAACCTTGGTTAATTCTACTCTTTCATCCCATAATAAAGTAGTAAATGAAGTGGAAATATTCACATGAGATTATAACCATTCAATCAATGATCGTGTCATGCTTGCTCAAACTTGTCGAACATGTTATGAAGCTGGCTGGCAATGCAATCAATTAAAACGGCAAAATCAACGCTTTGCTGCGCCTGCTGCACCTACTAGGAACAGGGAAAAACATTTCACTAACAATTTGTGATAAAACAGAAGAAATAAACACAAAATAAGTTAAACTGCAAAGCTACAGAAAATAAAGAAAGCAATCCTGAGTTAGGACGTGTTAGCAAGCTAAGTCAGTGTTTCCATTTTCATCTATTTGCTCCCAAGCAGCTGAGGCTGAAAAATGAACAACAAAAATATGAACTGTTGAGGAGAAGACGCATACCTACTCTACTGCTTACTAATTTTGTCTCATGAAAACACGCGCACCTATAATAGGGACATTCTACACCACGGATATGTTTGCTTTTAGTTGTTAGACTGTATGAACTCAACGGCGTTCTGCTACAAGGTTTGAAGAGGAATATATAATGTTTTGCTGTAGCAAGGCGAACTCTGGCTACCAAGCAAGGAACTAGTTAAATACTGTGTGAAATATATATATGTACGGTTCTTCGAAACTCGGCGCGTATTTGCTTTTTTATATCACATTCAAGACTACGGCAATAGGGTTGGTTTAGCGCAGTCATCGTAGGACGCGGGAAAAATGCAAGGGCCTTCGCAAAAGCTTAAATTTCTAACATTTAAAATCATGAATTAGAAAAAAATTATCGGGGTATCTTCCACACCGGTTCAGTTGTTCAAAAAAGATTAAAGAGCACGTGTAAGGGTACTGCACTGAGCCATTTTTAAGATTTGAAAGAAGGAGAAACTCCGTCTCCCAAAAGTAATCTTGTTGACAATTGTGCAGTTTTCGATGCTGATTATTGCCTTTTGTTATGATTTGCGATTATTCATAACTATGGTCTCCATCTTTTGAGGCTCCAACATTTCGTCATACATTGCACAACACCGGACCCAAGATAGAAACTTGCGGGACTCATGAGGTGCTTGGAACGCATTTGTGACACATGTCTGTGTTATGACAGTTAACAGTTAATTCTGGAAGTCGGTTATGGAGTCCCAAATGGCGCTAGTGATCGCATTTTCGATTTCTAGTGTTCCAGTGTATGACAAGAGGCGATTATAAATCCCCACTGTCTTACACTGGAATGCTACTTCGACCGTTTTAGTGATATTCCGGATAGCCATCACTGAACCTCCCCGGAAAAACTGTGGAGCCAGGAGCCAGGACAAATTTTTTTTTCTTCATCTATAAGCCAGGACATATGACTACTACTAATTTGTATGACCATAATCGTATTCTAAGAGCAACCAGACTTCTTCTATTACTTCGCGTAGTGGCTCGTGCCGTAACTATCACGAATTTTCCTTCACTTTTCTCGGTCCTGGGTTACTCGTCGCCAATTTCCGAGTCAGATCTCGCAGATCCGCTTCAACCTGGTCAAGCCACCTAGCACGTTAGGTCCTTCTGTTTCTAATGACGATGGGGTCCTTGAAGAGAACCGTTTTAACCGCACTGTTGTCCGGCATCCTCGTGACAGGTCCAGCCCATGGCCGCCTCCGAATCTTTGTCAGGTGCACAGTGGGAATCTCTCCAAGTAGTGCCTGCAGCTCGTGATTCATACGCCTGCGCCATTCTCCGCATAAGATTTGTAGGTACTCCTCGAAATATCGTCCGCAGCACTTGCCGTTAAAATACGGCCAGTGCGCGTATGTCCTTGTTAAGCAGCGTCACTGCTTCAAGTATGTAAAGAACTACTGGTCTAATTAAAGTTTTGTACATCGTCAGTTCCGTGCGGCGCCGTATGCTCTTGGATCAAGCGTCCTGCGAAGGCCAAAGTAGGCCCGATTTCCAGCTTGAAAATGTTGTTGGATCTTGTGTTGTTGTCGGCGGTTATCAGCATCCCAAGTATACGAACTCATCTTCGAGTTAACCTAAAAACACCTATTGTGCCACACTAACTTGAAGCGCGAAATATCTGCTACGGCTGAGGTAGCACTACAGCGTAAAAGAAGGGGCATTCGTTGCGGACTTTTCATGCATTCACACTGCGCCGTGTATGAACCGTGCCTGCGCCGCGCTCTGGCTGAGAAATGTTGATGTGTGTATGTGAAATAACGTCTTCCTCTTTTTTACATACCGCAGCTCACTCCGCGCGAAATATGTCACTACAACATACACGCATCCACCCGACTGCCTTCCGTGCACTCTCCGGCCAACACAAAGTATCGTCGGCAACGATAGTTTTTCCCTCGCACGGCGGCAGCACGACGGCAACTCAGCGCTGCCCCGGTCTGGGCACGGCGCGTCGATGTGAATGCGTTCATAAGAACGCATGCAATCAATCTCAAACAAGCCCGGACGACACACGGAACAGCCACGGCCCGGTCCCGGAACGGAAGCAGTGGGAATAGCCCTTTATAATGAGGAACCCAAACTGGGCAGCAGTATTCCAGACAGGACCAAACCAAAGAGTTGTACAGAGATACCAAGCAGTGGATGTTTCTGAAGTCGAGTGGCATTCGAATAATCAGTTAGGGATGGGAAACATCGACTAAAATCGATGTTAAATCGATAATTATCGTTGAATTCCCTAATACTATCGAAAGCTATCCATAGTTTGACAGCTAGAACCAGATAAAGAAAAAAAAACAAAGTGTTGCTTCCGTTGTGGACAGGAACAGTATTTAAAAGTTTATTCGCACACATAAATCGCACTTATGCGAAATCTCGTCGTTGTTCGTACAAGTTAGAGTGAGCGAAAATGATTATCTCTCAATTTTCCAACAATTTTAAAGAGGATTTCGTGTGAGAGCGAAAAAGCATCGAAGTCTCTTTCAACAGTGGCAAGGCCATTTCATTTTTTCAGTTCTGGCATCATTGTGGAGTATGAATGCCAATGCGAGGAAAATGTCAATAACTATCGATAACGCTGAAAGCTTAACGATTCTTTCGATAGCCGACAGCTCAGAGCCGTAGCTACTCCGTTTTGTGTGGTGGGGCACAGAAATTTCACTGACGTTTTTTTGTTAAAGAAGTAATTTGAAAGTAATACATTTAGCTTAAATATACAAAAGCTAATCTAGAGTATGTGAATAGGTTAAGTATCCGCTTTATTTATACGAATTAGAGGTTGGCAAATGGCTGAACACGTGTAACTTGAGACCCTAATGTGGCCATTCACCTCTGTCCAGCAACTCCTATCCCAACCTCCGAGTGGTGCCGATCGGAATACGAGTAACCTTAGCGAAGTTCAGTGGAAATTATGGTCGTATGCTGACTGGAAAGGGGGTTGTGCGCGGTTGTATCCCCATAGGGGCGGCGTACAACAGCGTCTGACCCGGAGCGGGCGGCTGAATTATGGAATGCTGTATCCTCGCTAGCTACACCTAAGATGGCAGCCCCATCAGCAGGATGTAGGTATCGCGACCCTGGTAAGGTAGCATACCGAAACCTCTCATCACCCACGAACAACGAATTTAGAAATACGGAACGGATCAATCAGCAAAGACCTAGGCTACGAACACGGAAAAAGATTAAGGTAAACGATTGGAAGTTGGGTACTTGGAACGTCCGATCTCTCAATGAACCGGCGCGGGCTGGCTTGCTTGCTCGAGAACTACAGCGGCAGGAAGTCGAAATCGCAGCGATTCAGGAGGTTCGGTGGCCAAATTCCGGAGAAAGGGAATTCCGTGCAGTAGACCCTATTGCCCGCACTTCTTTCAAGTACCACATCTACTACAGTGGCGGCAAAGCAGCGGAACGGGGCGTCGGTTTCGTAGTGCTGGGAAATCAGAAAACAAGAGTCATCCGGTGGAGGCCTACAGCAACTACAGTTTTTTTTTTTTTTTTTTTTTTTTTTTTTTTTTTTTTTTTAAGGGGGGATTTGTTAGTAGCTTAAGTATTTATGATAAATATTAGTAAATAATGAGTATGTGTGTCCAATCACAAATGGTGACTTCTCAACACTGTTAGAAATTTGTAATTTTAATTGTTAGGATTTGTTTGCTTTCGCAATTAGGACTTATCATTCGTAGGGATTTAAACCTACTTGTCAGAAAAGGGGAAGTAAACTTACAACTAACTTAATTGCTAACTTATTGGCTATAAAGAGAGCTTATCGTAGCAATTGAGGATTGCAACGATTTTTGTCGAAAAATTGTTAATAATTTTATTTGACATAGCTTCTAATGGTTCAACACCAGTAAGTCTATGTAATTCGAGTGTACCAAACCAAGGAGGACGCTTCAAAATCATTTTCAGAATTTTATTCTGAATCCTTTGGAGCGTTTTCTTCCTTGTTGAACAGCAACTTGACCAGATCGGTACAGCATAAAGCATTGCTGGTCTAAAAATTTGTTTGTAAATCAAAAGTTTGTTCTTTAAACAAAGTTTAGAATTCCTGTTAATGAGAGGATATAAACATCTCGTATATTTGATGCACTTGGCTTGTATACTCTCAATGTGCTCTTTGAAAATAAGTTTTTTATCATAAATTAGTCCCAAGTACTTAACCTTGTCGGACCAACTTAAAATAACCCCATTCATCTTGACAACGTGATTATTGTTTGGCTTGAGGAAAGAAGCCCTAGGCTTATGCGGAAAAATTATCATTTGAGTTTTAGAAGCATTGGGAGAGATTTTCCACTTTTGCAAGTAGGAAGAAAAAATATCTAAACTTTTCTGCAATCGACTGCATATGACACGAAGACTTTTTCCTTTTACGGAAATGCTTGTGTCATCGCAGAACAATGACTTTGTGCATCCTGGAGGCAAATCAGGAAGATCTGAAGTGAATATGTTGTACAGGACTGGACCCAAGACTGAACCTTGAGGCACACCTGCTCTGACAGGAAATCTATCAGATTTTGAATTCTGATAGACAACCTGCAGAGTTCGATCAGTAAGATAATTTTTTAAAATTTTGATTAGGAAAATTGGAAAATTAAAAGTTTGCAATTTCGCAATCAAACCTTTATGCCAAACACTGTCGAATGCTTTTTCTATGTCTAAAAGAGCAGCTCCAGTGGAATAACCTTCAGATTTGTTAGCTCGTATCATATTAGTAACTCTGAGCAATTGATGAGTTGTGGAATGCCCATGGCGAAATCCAAACTGTTCATTTGCAAAAATTGAATTTTCGTTGATGTGTGACATCATTCTGTTAAGAATAACTCTCTCAAACAGTTTACTTATTGAAGAAAGCAAACTGATTGGTCGATAACTTGAAACTTCAGCTAGGTTCTTATCCGGTTTTAAAATGGGAGTAATTTTTGCATTTTTCCATAATTTGGGAAAATATGCAATTTTGAAGCAGCAATTGAAAATTTTTTACTAAAAAATCCATTGTGCTCTCAGGGAGATGTTTGATTAATATGTTAGAGATTCCACCGTCACCAGGTGCTTTCATATTTTTGAAATTTTTAATAATTGATTTAATCTCATTCAAGTTAGTTTCAATTATTTCTGCAGGTAAAAAATTCTGGGAAGAAATTAAATCAAATTGACGTGTGACTTCATTTTCAATTGGACTCACAAAATTCAAATTTGAGTTATGAACACTCTCAAACTGCTGAGCAAGTCTTTGAGCCTTTTGTTCATTGGATACAAGAAAACGTTCACCATCTTTTAAAACTGGAATAGGCTTTGAAGGTTTCTTAAGAATCTTCGACAGCTTCCAAAATGGTTTTGAATATGGTTTCAATTTTTCAACTTTAGTCTCAAAATTTTGATTTCTCAGAAGAGTAAATCTATGTTTAATCTCTTTCTGTAAATCTTTATAAATAGTTTTAAAAACAGGGTCACGAGAACGTTGATATTGACGTCTGCGGACATTTTTCAAACGAATTAGAAGTTGAAGATTTTCGTCAATAATTGGTGAATCAAATTTCACTTGAGCCTTTGGAACAGAATAATTCCTGGCATCAACAATTGCACATTTTAATGCTTCCAAAGCGGAATCAATATTCACTTCGTTTTGCAAATCAAGCTCATTATTGAAATTTCTCTCAATATGAGTTTTGTATCTTTCCCAATTAGCCTTGTTATAATTAAAAACAGAGCTCATAGGGTTTAAAACTGATTCATGGGATAAAGAAAAAGTTATTGGAAGATGGTCAGAATCAAAGTCAGCATGTGTGATCAAATCACTACATACATGACTTTGATCTGTTAGCACCAAATCAATTGTTGAAGGGTTTCTTACAGAAGAAAAGCATGTAGGACTATTCGGAGACAAAATAGAATAGTATCCTGAAGAACAATCATTGAATAAAATTTTGCCATTGGAATTACTTTGAGAATTATTCCATGAACGATGTTTAGCGTTAAAATCGCCGATAATAAAAAATTTCGAACGATTTCTGGTGAGTTTTTGTAAATCACCTTTAAAATAATTTTTGTGCTCGCGTGTGCATTGAAATGGTAAATATGCTGCGGCAATAAATAAAATCCCAAGTTCAGTTTGAACTTCAATTCCCAAAGTTTCAATAACTTTCGTCTCAAGATGGGGAAGAGCACGATGTTTGATTCGGCGATGAATAACAATTGCAACTCCACCGCCGGAACCCTGAATCCTATCATATCTATGAACCACGTAATTGGGATCATATTTTAATTTTATGTTAGGTTTCAAAAATGTTTCAGTAATAATTGCAATATGCACATTATTTACTGTTAAAAAATTAAAAAGCTCATTCTCATTGGCCTTCAATGAGCGAGCATTCCAATTTAATATTTTAATTGTTTTATTTAAAATCATTGCTAAATTTTAAATTAAAAACAATTTTAATAGTAAAATTTGTGCCTATTTGAATGGCTTCAAACATTGATTTTGCCTGCAACATGGCGTTCATAAGATCGAACATTGCCTGTTGCAGAAAAGAAAGTTTACCTGCCGTAATAGGCCCCAGGCAGTTGACATTAGAAAAAATATTTTCGGCAGCAATATTAGCTGGAGTAATAGGTGTACAATTATTTTCTAGCGTGTTTTGCTTACCCATATTAACGGTCATTTTCGAACTACCAACACTAGGCGGTATAATGTTCGAACTACCTGTAACCTGTGCATAAGTTAAACGGGTATGCAAAGGAGTAGGTAAACTATGCGTCACTGGTACGCTTGGAGAATTTTGTTTTGAAGTTGGTTTTAATTGAGAAATTGAATTTTGTTTACCTTGCCTTGCCTTAACAATTGCTAAACGGACTGGGCATTGATAAAAATTCGACATATGGTTGCCGTTACAATTCGCACAGCGAAAATTTTTACTCTCTTTCACAGGACATGTGTCCTTTTTGTGAGAAGAGTCTCCACAAATGAGGCATTTTTGGTCCATGTTACAGAACTTTGAACCATGGCCATAACGTTGGCAAATACGGCATTGGGTGATATGCTTTTCACCTCCGCTAAACTTTCGATATAATTCCCATTTTACACGCACGTTATATAAAGCATGTGCTTTTTCAAAAAATTTTAAGGTATTAACCTCACTGCGGTTAAAATGAATTAAATAATTTACAAGGGAAATTCCAGTTCGCTGACTGTTTTCGCCTCGTGATTTTTGTTTCATTAGAATTACTTGGGTAGGGGCTATGCCAAGTAATTCTGTCAAAGTAAGTTTGATCTCATCAACGGTTTGATCGTTGGTGAGACCTTTCAAGACAACCTTGAACGGCTTGGCGTTCTTGGTGTCATATGTAAAAAATTTGTACATCTTGTCAGTTAAATACTGAACAAGACGATCACGACCCTTTACTGAGTCGGCTAATAAGCGGCATTCACCTCTACTGCCAATTTGATAGGTAACTTTAACGTCAGAAACAAACGTTGAAAGTTCCTTTTTGAATATATTAAATTCAGAAGAAATAGTTACCACAATAGGTGGAACTTTCTCCTTTTTTAAAGATTTTATATTTTGTATAGTTTCATTATTGGTAACTTCCATTTCACCAGCTTCTTGCTCAGGCAAAATATCAAAAGGATTGTCACTACAGACACTCGATGTGTCAGAAAGAGATGCCTCTCTTTTCCTCCCCGCAGCGATGCGAGGTTTCTTTTTCCGTCCAGCAATTTCAGGTGATACGAAAAAAGTTAAAACAAATGTTAAATTCAAAAGTAGGTAGTCTTGAGAAAGACTGATGGGAAATAACTTTCAGGTAGTCTTTAAAAGACACACTGACAAAACACAAACTTTGAAGCTATAGGCAGTCAAAGACCAGTCCACAAGCAACCGAAAAAACGTCTGATCTGTAGGACAGTTCAAGACGCACTGGCAACTACAGTTTAATCAACACCTACGCACCGACAAACGACAAATCCGATGAAGTCAAAGATGAGTTCCATGAGAAGCTTGAGCAAATTCATGACGAGTGCCCAAAACACGACGTAAAAGTCGTCATCGGAGACGCAAACGCACAGGTTGGGAGGAAGGAATTCTTCCGTCCGGTCATTGGAAGGCATAGCCTCCACTCGTCAACCAATGAAAACGGCCTGAGGTTGATAAACTTTGCCGCGGCCAGAGGAATGGCCATATGTACCTCCTATTTTCCACGTTTGAATATTTGGAAACACACCAGGAGGCATCCAAATGGAGAAGCCTGCTCCCAGATCGATCACGTACCGATTGACGGTCGGCACTTTTCGGATGTTACTGATGTTAAGTCTTTTCGGGGACCAAAAATTGACTCTGACCATTATCTCGTCGTTTGTAAGATCCGCGCACGGTTGTTGAACGTGCTGAAATCTCGCACAGAAAGGACGACACGTTTCAACATTCAGCGGTTGAAAGCTGATGGCGTGGCAGCAGAATACGCCAGAGAGCTGGATCAACGGATCGCAGAACAGCAGGAGGAAGGAGTGGAAGATATAAATGGGCTGTGGAGCAGCATCCACGGCGCCATCGAAACGACTGCGAGAGAGGTGGTAGGTACGACGCGTGGAAGACAGCCAAATGGCTGGTTCGATGCCGAGTGCCAGAGAGCGACAGGTGAGAAGAACCGTGTCAGGAGCCGCATGCTCGCTGCGGCTATGCGTCAGAACAGAGAGACGTATAGGGTGGCAAGAGCTGCCGAAAATAGAACCCACCATCGGAAGAAGCGCGAATACGCTTAGCAGGTGCTCGCCAGCGCAGAGGACAGCTATGCTCAGAACGACGTGCGCAGATTTTTTAGAACTGTCAACAGAGTCAGAAGCAGGAATTTACCTGTGCCGGTCATGTGTAATGACAAGGACGGCAACCTGCTTACTGATAAACCGACGGTAGCAGCCAGGTGGAAGGAGCATTTTCAGGCGCTATTGAACGATGAGGAGCCGGATGAGTAGAACAGGAAAAGGATGACGATTATGAGTGATGAACAAGCTGTGGAGCCACCAACACAGGAGGAGGTGAAAAAGGCGATTAGTGAGCTGAAAAATAGCAAGGCCGCTGGGAAGGCCGGTATCCTGGCCGAACTTCTAAAAGCGAAAAGCGAGCGGTTGTACTATGCGATCCACCAGATAATACTAAGGATCTGGGCGGATGAACAAATGCCGAACGACTGGTTGGAAGGCCTCATATGCCCTATCTATAAGAAGGGCCATCGATTGGATTGTGGCAACTATCGAGGCATAACGTTGCTCAACTCCGCATATAAAGTGCTCTCCCGTATCCTGTTCTTCAGATTGAGACCGTTAACGGAATCCTTTGTTGGCGAATACCAGGCTGGTTTTCGACAGGGGCGTTCCACGACGGATCAAATTTTCACCCTGCGACAGATCCTCGATAAGTTCCGGGAGTACAACTTACCGACTCACCATCTGTTTGTGGACTTCAGGGCGGCATACGACTCAGTAAAAAGAAAAGAGCTGTGTCAGATCATGCTGGAACATGGTTTCCCTACGAAACTAATTAAGCTGAGTCGTATGACACTGGAGGGATCGAAATCGTGCGTGCGGATAGCTGGCGAGACATCGGCCGCGTTCGGAACGTTGGATGGACTGAAGCAGGGGGATGCGCTCTCCAACTTACTGTTTAACATCGCTCTTTAGGGTGCAGTACGAAGAGCAAATGTGGAACGGTACGATCACCACGAAATCTCACATGCTTCTTGGCTTTGCGGACGACATCGATATCATCGGTATCAACCGTAATGCCGTGGGGGAGGCCTTCGTACCTTTTAAGAGAGAAGCAGCGAGATTGGGATTAGTAATTAACTCTGCTAAAACGAAGTACATGGTAGCTGGCAGAGAGCGTTGGAGTCCCCGTGGTGTTGGTGCTGAGGTGGAGATAGATGGGGAACGATTTGAAGTGGTTGACGAATTCGTTTATCTTGGTACGCTTGTGACATGTGACAACGCTATGAGCCGTGAAGTGAAACGACGAGTTGCAGCTGCGAACAGGGCTTTCTACGGACTGCGTAACCAGCTAAGGTTCCGTAGTTTGCAAACTCGCACAGAACTAGCGCTGTATAGGACGCTGATACTCCCGGTGGCCCTTTACGGACATGAAGCATGGACGTTGATCGACGAGTGCTCGGAGTTTTTGTGCGTAAAGTTCTGCGATCGATATTTGGCGGTAAACTGGAAGATGGAGTGTGGCGCATACGCATGAATCACGAGTTGTACCAGGTATACAAACATGCTGATATAGTGAAGGTAAAACGGCGGGGCAGGCTTCAGTGGGCTGGACATGTAGCCAGGATGCCTGACGAGAGAGCCGCCAAAACTATCTTCAGTAGAGAACCAGGAAGAGGCCGACGACTCTGTCGTAGGCCTCGCACGAGGTGGATCGCGGAGAAGCTGGACATCTCGAATTCGTACGTCCCTAGACCGGTTAACGGTCCTTTAGCCAACAAAGTAAAGTAAGTATACGAATTAGAAAAATTTCGCTAGGAGCAATTCAAACGCGTGGGAGGGGCTAAGCACCCCCTAGCCCATATGGTAGCTGCTGGCCTGCGACAGCTATCGATAATTATCGATAAGTTTCCCATCCCTATAATCAGTCCCAACTGTCTGAAAGTTTTCGCAACGATGAATGAGACATGTTGCTTGCATGTGATCTTAGTATCGAGAGTAACTTCGAGATATTTAACGTGAGCTACACGCTGTAATGGAACTCCGTTCAGATTATGCTCGGAATGCAGAGGGTTGTTCGTCTTAGTGAAAGAAATCAACAACTAGCACTTGATTGGATTGAGCACCATGCAATTCAGTTCACACCAGTGTTGTATTATACAGTAGAAAAAATCCCAGCAGCGGAAACAGAATAGATGTTTCATGATGTAACCAAATAAGTGAAAAAGTTCAGCGTATTACGAAACGGCTCTTGGTAAGGTACATTGTTGCAAACACGTAAATCCGTAGTATACCACTTCGAAAAATATAACAAAAATATCAAAAATGTGGGGGATGTTTGAGATCTTCCTCGAAATTAATAAATTTATCAAAAATTGGTTATAAAACTTAAATGGAAATTGTAAAAAACCTGGCAGTTTAATAATTCCTGATGTAATTTGCGACGTGATTCGATTTTAATTAATTTGAAGTGTATTGATACTCTCTGGGACGGACTTTGGGGTCTCTGAGCGATTTTCACAGTCACTTGGATGAGCTCACTAGCCATGGTTTTTATCGTAGAAACTCAACTCAACACCCAACACTCAACAAAATCACAGAAGTTTCTTTCCCAGCATGAAGTAGAGACGCAACCGGCCTGGTTTAAAATGCTTTAATAATACACGGGACGCACAAATCTCTGGTTGGATTGCACCGCACTGTTGTTGGTTTTTGTTGATCGGTTGCAAAACCGGTGCCGCAACGGTGATCAACGGCATTTGCAATGTAATCTTTATCATGTTCATCAATATCATATTGCTGTTCTAAACTACGAGAGAGGGGCTTAAAGGTTTATATCCACGAAGTGTGCAAATCTCCTTGGAGAGCAGTTTAGGTTGAGTGCAGAGTTTCTCTTGCTTCCACTCAGCTCACGAACAGTGTGAGTCTGTCTCACGATATTGCCTAGTTAGGTTATTAGATGCGGAATGCGTTGTTACTTGTTTGTTTTTTTTATTGATTCGTTTTGCTGTTAGATATCTCATTTCGTATCTTTCGCACCGATTCAGTTTGTATTTCCGTTGCCTATGGCAATAGCTAAGTTGTACTCATTTACGCTCTTGTTACTCATTACCGGATTAAAACGAACGAATAACTCGAAGTTGCAACGCAGGATGTATCCAAACATAAACCTTATGAATTAATAAAACACTGTTCAACCATCTCAAATGATAAAAAAAATCTACACTGTAGACACGAACAGAAACTATCAATCGAGTAACACGAAATAACTCGACAAAATCTCATTTTCAACCGTTCACACTCCTAACAGCTTCACAGATCAGTGTATAATGAATATGCTGATTTTGCTTGTAATTTCTACATACTAGAGAAAATGTAATTGTAAAATTTGGGGACTATACGGAAATTTCCCATGGAAGTCCCTGGCTTAATCTACATGCCGAACTAGAAGGGCTGTTGCACATCCATAATAAACTTTGTTGTTAGGCACTTGCCCAATTAACCGTGTGAATCGATCGATGTGGAAATCTATATGCGCTTTTTAGTTAGGTGACGCGTTCCGTTTCGGTGTAGAAGGAAGCAAGTCCATCGTTTTGCACACCCATCCAGCGATGTCGACGTCTTCCTGTTCGATAGTTTTAATCCAGTCGTGATTCTAGAAAAACATTAAACATTTGAAACTCGTTCCCTGGTTAGTCTAACCCCCCACAATTACTCACTATTAGCGTTTTCAAATCGGCGCGCTCTTCCGGATTCTTTTTCAAACATCGATCCACGAAATCCTTAAAGCGATCCGTGAACGAGTGATGCTCTAGTTTCGGGGGCGGTTCGTTCACAATATAATCCAACAGTTCGAAGATGGCCATCGGTTTCGGTTCGATAATGTTCTGTCCGGGAGAACTGTCATCGCCCTTCTCCTGAAAGATATAGTCCAACATTTTCGCATCTGGTGGAGGAATCGGATACATCCCGATGGCCATTTCTACCAGAGAAAGCCCCAACGACCAGATGTCCGACTGCACGGAATAGTGCGTACCTTGCAGACGCTCCGGCTAGAAAAATAGGCTTCATTAAATAACCATTTGAACAGTTTACTTTAAACATAAAACACTAACCGACATGTAGCTTCTAGTACCGACGAAGGAATTGGCCATCGAATCAATCAGCTGACCCGAAACCCCAAAATCACAGATCTTAATTTCCCCGCTGCTGTTCACCAGAATATTGCTCGGCTTAACATCCCGGTGCATGATGGCGTGCTTGTCACGCAAATAACTCAACCCTTTCAGTACAGCGCAGGTAATTTTCGCCAGGATCGGTTCCGGTATACGTCCCGCTCGTTTCAGAATTAAATCCAGCGAGCCCCCATCCATGTACTCCATACAGATACTGATTTCCCCGTCACTGTAGAAGGCTCCATAGAAGCCGACAATGTGGGGGAAATTGCAATCGTGCAGAACTTTCAGCTCTCGGATGATCTGCTTCTTGATGGCCGGTTTGACCTCCAGGTGGATCAATTTGCGAGCCATAATCAGCTGTGTTGGAATGTGCCGAACCTTCATCACCACTCCACCATTTCCAGAACCCAACTCGCCAAGCTTCTCCAGATCCTCATCGCTCAGTTCACCGATTTTCTCCTTCTGACTGAGAAAGACCTTTATTCTTTTGCGGGCATTTTCATCAATCTCCAGTTCTTCCAGCGTCTCGGTAAGCGCATCGATGCTATTTTTCGGCTTCCCGAGTAGATTATGCTTTCCAATGACATACTCCGTACCAGACGGCGTCTTGAAGGATGGTGTGGGGGTTGTTTGCTGACCGGCCGGAACATCCACCGAGCCCGGCGGTAGTGTGAGATTAAGCTTGTTCTTTGTCATCTTACTCATTGAATGGCTGCAATCTACCGGGTAATCCCTACAGGGAATGGTATTCCTGCAAAACGATCCTCCATGCATATACTTTTAATTGTGAATTAGGACAAGAAAAAAATCACCTTGATAGAACCTAACTCGAACAAAATAAATGACAAAGCACTACAGACCGGGCTAATTTCTTCACGCTGACGGTTTTTAATAAGCTAACTGAAAAGGACTTTCAACTTAGAAGTAAATTTTCTAGAAAATATGGTAATTTACACACTTTTTCCCTGTTTTGACTGGAAATTTATTTTTTCGACAGTTCACTTTTTGTCTCTCTACTCGCTTGCATTTGTTATGACAGATTCCTCGGATAGCAGTGTTCCCAATTGGTTGGAAACAATTATAATGTTAACAAAGAAAAAGTAACATGTGTAACGCTTTTCGCTAAAGATTACACTTTGAAAATTAAATGAAAATAAAATTGCTTTGAAAAATGTAATGAAAATATGACGAAACCTAAAATGGAGTAAATTGTTTAATAGTGGACCCGCTAGTACAACCGGTGGCAGATTTCATGTGATTTTATTGTCTTATGCATACAAAGTTGTTGTGTTTTTGGTTTGTCATATGCTTCAACAAATGGACATGAAGCCTGTTTGGAATTAGGTCGTTTCATGTTAACATTTTAAATATTGGGTTGGGGAAAAAGAAATGTCGTATTTTGCCAATAGATGGCAACACTTAAACATACACTCAAAATATTTTTCACGTTATTGTTGCGTGAAATTTCCTGTACTTATTCATTTTCTGTTATTTTGCATGATTTATGTGACAAACAAAACATCTACGTGAAAATCACATGCATACTATGTTTTATCACGTAATATCTACTTCAACTTGGCAACGTCAAACAGAATGAAGTATCGCGTGAACTCTCCGTGCGAAAATACACAGAAATCAAAATGGCGAAGCTGTTGTCTGATGTTGTCTTTGAAAATCATGAATCTTTGAAAACCATGAAAAAATGCCACGTCATTCAAGTATGTGTCTTATGTATGATTCTTGAGATGCATATGTGTTCTGTGATATATAGAGCCTCGGGATCTCGGGGCAGGACAGTCGAATAACAATATAATTTCCGATATAATAATATTAACTTCACTTGATATTATTAACTTATATGAATACCTGTGCTTGGATTCAAACCAGATTCTTATTGATCTTGAAACTGACAGTTTTCAAAAATGGCGTAAATTTGACTTCATCATCGATTTGTTTGGATAGATTTGCTGAATAGAATTTGGGTTTTTATAAGTTTTTCTGTTTCGTTAAAATTGAATATTCAATATTCAATTGCAATATGTCTACTAGTACTACTAGTGAAATTTCACAAAATGCTCTGATTGTAAATATAATTGTTTGCATAGAAATTGTTTATCTACACCCGAGGCTACACCTTTTCCTTCAGAAGTTTTTTTGGAGACATGCGGCAGGATATTGGCCTTATTTTACCGCCTTTTGAAATCATTTCAAATTTAGAAGGTCCATCTGGGAGTAAAAGCCTTGGAGATATGACTATGACTGATATTTTTAATATTGAAAAAGAGATGCGAAATCGTGGAGCATTGCGTGTTCGACATGAAATAACTAAAGATCCTACAAAATGTATGCGGGACTTTTTTCGAGACTATGCCGAGACTCCCGAACAATTTACTTTTACTGTCGGGGATAAAATCGTTTTAGGCTCTATTATCTCTGCTGTCAAAAAGAACGGCATTGAGAAATACATTCTGAATCCGATCGAGGAAACAAGAATATTTTCGTCGGAAAATGTAAACGATCACAAAGGCGCTCTAATCGCACGGATTAAGCGAAAATTTGCAATGGAGTAAACTAAAATCCTTAAATATATTTTTAACATGGTTTTCTTCAGAAGACTCACGAATTCGTCATATCTTCGAGTCTATGGATGACATTGGTGTTCGCTTCGAACGTGATAAAGGAGGGAAAATTATTGCATGGGTAACATACGTTATCTGCAGCCACTGTTCAAAAACTGCTGCTAAGGAGCTTAAACTAGTACGAGACCCTACGCGGAGCTGGCCTGTACACAATTTACTCACGCACTTCAAAAGACATTTAAAATCAATGAATGAGAAAATTCATCAAAAGAGAAATACGAATTTCGACCAGGAAGATCGCAATACTCTCGGGCAAGGTGATACAACCAGCAGCACTGTCAATTCCAAACAACATGAATTTCAAACAGCTTTTGAAATCCAAGAACAAAGATCAGAATATCAACTGTGGTTTGACGAGAATAACGAACATGCCGTTCCTAAAATTCACAACAAGCAAGAAGATATGCAACAAATGTTCAGTAGGGATCCTTTGGATATGCCAAATAGGGCGGAACTTGATACAATCGAAACCCTCGACTATTCTGAAGACTCTATGGAAAGCTCTAATCCAACCGTACAACACACCGCTAATTCGTTTGAAACTGTTTTCGATAGTTTTGCGGATTCCTACAGTTTCGAACTGACAGAAATATATGACCAACGGGAATATTCTGCAGATATTGGAGACTACACTGAAGGTGATACCGAAAAACAAGCTTTGGAAAAGTCGACAAACAAATTAGGTGAAACTATTTCCAATCCTGATGTTCATAATTTAGAACTGACATTAGAACATAATCAACTTAACAACATAATACCCGATTCAAGTGAATAGAATCTGTAAAACTTATACGACAATTCAATAATAATAAAATTTTCATGACAGGTCACGACAACTCTCCTGTGTTGCAAATATTAACCAATATTCATACTAGAACACGAGAAGAAAATCCACATGCAAGACGATATACTGATGCAGAGAAGGACGTATGTGCATATGATTTTTTAACTGCTGGGAATGCACACTATAGATATATTGCTAAAAATATGTCCTCTATGACTATTAAAAGCATCCAGCGGCACTTGAGAAAAGATACGATCGATATTTCAGAAGGTTTTATCAATGTAGACGGCCTCAGGGCATATTTTAAAAGCAACGGCTATCCATTAATCGTATCATTCTGTGAAGACGCTACTAAAATTACTTCAGATATTGAGTATGATTACACCACCGACAGCATACGGGGATTAGTGTCTTCTTTAAGTTCTAATGGCCTTCCTACGGCTGATATGTTTGCTGCAAGCTCTCCGCATGCAATAATGGACTATATTCACAAGTATCCTGTTGGACATTTTGCTTATGTTCAAATTGCGTTACCGCTTGTTGAAAAAGGCGCACCGTTTGTTCTATATCATGCTTGTTCGGATAGTAAATTCGATGCAACAGACGTATTAAATCGCTGAAATTATACAGAGAGCTTACTTCGTCAACATGGAATAACTGTGATATCAAACGCGTCTGACGGAGATCCGCGCTTACTGAAGGCTATGAAAACTTGCAAATTGGTAATTTTATATAAAATAAAGAAAGTATTTATAAATTCCTTACAATGTTATTTTATAGGTGAATTCACTATCTGTAAAGAGGACCTTCATGATCTAATACTCAATCACAAAGGATAAGCATGGAATGACCCTTACAGATATCGATTTGAAAAATAAAATGAAGTTTGGTCCCACGCTCAAAATGATTCAACAAAAAATAATTACCTATTTGGAAGCCAATATTCGTAACAGTGAAGGAACAGTTTTATTTCTAAAAGTTATGCAGCTTATGCATCCAGTATTGTTATGGCCACTGTAGCTAACTAGTCCAGAATAGTCAAAACCTTGGGAATTTCATAAAAGGCCCTAGCTACACTCGATTGTCTAACAGCTTATCATTCTTATTCGATCTAAAAAACGCCGACTGTGTGGTTTTGATACACATAGTCAGAATATTTTTTTTTCGCAGGAAAGACATATATTTGAATTCAGACTGCATTGGCCACTACCAGCACAATCTAAATACCCCGGAGGAACCCTGATGAAAAATCTTGAAAAATCTTGCAGTTCTATGCGCACGCTTTATTTGATGCAGAACTGTAAATGTCCCCATTTCGGGTTCCTCCGGGGCATCCGGATCGTTCCGGGAGTGACCAACGTAATCTGTATTCAAAAAATATGTCTTTTGGATGATGCCTGATGAAAAATCCTGAAGATAGAGGTATCACATGCTATATTTTGATGCTGAAATGTAAATTCTCCCACTACGGGTTCCTTCGGGGCATCCAGGTTGTTCCGGAAGTGGCCAATGCAGCCTATATTCAGATATATGTCTTTTAAAAGATTCCTGATAAAAAATCCTGAAGATAGAGGTGTAACACGCTATATTTGGTGCAAAAACTTAAATGTCCCCGACGAAAGGTTCCTCTGAGGACTTCCAGATGAAAAATAGCCATTTCTCGATGAGTTCTTGGCCGATTCCAGATCTTGATGAACCATTCGCTTCAGAAATGATTTTGTCATCTATGCCATTGATGCAAATAAGCATTTTTATCAGGTAACCCATCACCCATCAAATCCATCCAAAAACTAGCAGGTTCGACATGCCTACTGGAACTCAGGAATATTTCCTATATCCGGTGACCTAGTTCAGATCTGAGGTCAGAAAATGAAACTTCAAAAGTTTTGCAGTTCAATGGTGTTCGAATTATTAAAATCGAATAACATTAAGCAAAGCTATAGCATTTCGAATTTCATCAAAATTTTGCCTATCCTACTTATTTTAACTATCCCCTGTATATTTTTTACTATGCTTCCTAGTGCATGTCCAATGTTAGGTGATTTAGATAATCGGTGCTTTTTAAATTCCATGATTCAATCGATTTCATGATTTAACCGATTTTTCGCGTCAATATGGAATGCATGGAAATTATTTCTGGTTACTCGGCTTGAAATAGTCGGCAGGTTTGTAATCGTCTAAAACAACGTGCACGTCTTGTCCATGAAAAAGAAATCTTATCTCATGCAACCCAGGATTGGTCGTTTGGTTATATTCGCGTAGTTGTTGTGTCATCTGCTTTCTTTTGTTCTTCCGTTTTTTCTGCTCTCGTTGCTACACCACACCATACGAGCTTTGACCATTCGATAGGAGATTTTGAATAGGCGAGGACAGAATATAAAATTTTTTGTGTTCTCATTCGACTTCCAAATCAAACAAAGAAAAGTTTAATGAAAGAAACAAGTTATATTTCCTTCAGAATCAAATAATATTTCAATTCTAGCATTTATTAATTTTCCAATTTTTTTATACATGTTCAAGGCTAGGTTGTATCAAAAAGTAAGAAAAAATTAAATTTCAGCTTCCAACTGGTTTCAATGATAAAATAGTATTGCTTTTTTCTCTGATATCTTAAAACAAACTAAAAGAATCTCAAAGCTAAAAAAATAAAACCGGTATTGAAACAAATCCTTGAAGGTTTTCAACTTTGTGTAAAAAATCTCACAAATGGATATCAGGAAGTAGAAATCATGTTTATTAGTTCAAAACGTTATTGTAGTTTTCGTTATTGTTTAGACTTTTGATACGAAATTGACCGACCTGCAAAACCGACTTTGACAGCTACGCGAGACTACAAACAGTGTGTGGAATCTATCATGAACACTTTAATCAAAAGCACTACTATTTCTAGCTTAGTTTTTTATTTACAATTCGAACTTTTGAAATAGCTACTTGAATAAATAAAACGTTTTTTAGATATTCAATACATGGGGGACAGTCCTTCGATAGTTGAAAAGCAGCGGAGTGCTGATTCAACGGTGTACGGTGTGTTACCCTTTATGATCCTTCACGAAATTCAAAAAACGACACCCAAAACTACTTGCCGCTACTCGCTTAGCAAGCATATATTCCGAATCATGTCCTTGTTCCAGTATTCCAGTTTCGGTTTTTTTTTTACTGAAGCAGGAAGCACTCTAGCTAGTCCACAAAATGCAGTGATGCCAAATCTACACCTGCACCTATGACTTTTAGAAGGAAAATCCAAAATTTCATAATTAGTATTCCCTCAAAAGTCGCGGTTAAGTAGAAAAAGCTCCCGAAGGCACGACGGCGAGTTTTAAAAGTGAAATTAGTATCTGCAGAATTAATACCAATAAATACCAAGTATGAGACGAATGAAGCTAAATGCATTTGGTGTCCCTGCTCGAAGTCAAGTGCGAAATTGAAACAGTACGAAATTAAAATCACTTGAGTCTAAGTTGGGAAAAATTTCGCAATATATTCACCCTGACATCATTCTTCTGATACCAACATTAGTTGAATTGGGTTGGTTAGCTATTCACGGATTTCTGATTTTTATATATTAGCCAAAAAGAATATAATTTTCTGAGCAACACGGGATTTATGATTTATGTGGGCGAACTGTCATTGTAGCAATTTCGAGTAGATTTCGAGCAGTTTTAATTCGTGATTTCAAAATTTAAGGACAACGATAGAAAATTTTTGAAAATCACGTTTTGCTTAGAAAATGCAGCTCTTTCAAATAATATAAAAAACCGATATAGCTAAACATCCCAATTGTGAGAAATAATTTTAATCAAATTTACCAAGGCCGCGATCCTCGGTTAGGAACCACTGTTCTATAAACTAACAAGAGATGACGCACGTAACGCCCGGCTCAGATCGTAACACAATAACGTGTTCATGCGTGCGTCACGCCTATGGTTCATTCCTGAAGGTGTTTATTTTGGAAACCGCGCTCTTTTTGAATGTGTCAAACGAGAAAAGTGCGAGTTCGGTGGCCTGAAAACACGTAGTTTGTGAATGGTGAAAAACTTCAGCAAAATCAAGGGAAATTTCGCACGAATTTCCACCGAAACTGTACGCTATCAAGTGCGAAGGGTGTTCGGTGATAGAAACTGGTAACCTTCGGGTGCGTAAATGTGTTGGATTCGGGTGAATTTTGAGTTTTTAATTCTTGTGGACCTGTGAAAAAGGCCTCAAGCAGCTGTGATAGATATAGTAGAAATTTTCCTGTGCCAATTGCAAAAGAAAAATAAGAAACAGAACGATAACAGGCAAGAAGCAGCAGAGGTAGAAGAAGCAGAAAGTAATCGTTCCTGGATTACTAACGATCGGGGACTCGTAATGATGGAATCGGTGATAAGTGACAGCAAACAGTCACCGTCTGCTGATGGGAAAAAATTGAAACAAAGTCGTTTGCCTTTTCAAGTGAGTATTAAAAAAGTTAGAAGAAGTAAATAATTTTATATTAGAAATTATCTATTGTCTGTCGTGTAATTATCAGGTTCTCCCTGGTTCACCGGCATCTCCAGGGCCGACCATCGGAGAATCTCGCAAGCGCAAACCCTCGGTTGATCCGGCTGTTATTGACGGTGGAACACGGGCAGCAAAAATCGGTCGCATTTCAGAAGTGAAGGAAAATGTCAAGGACCATGTCGGTGTACCGGAGGTAGTTGTTTTGGATGATGAGAGCAACAGTGCCGATATTGTAGATGTTTGTAAAGAGGATAAAAAGCTTGTCATCGTGAAGGTAGAATCACCTAGTACCGCCAAGCGGAATGAAGCACCGGTGGACGAAGAATGTGGTGAGACTGCTAAGACAAATGATAAGATTATGATAAAATTTCCTTTGAGTAACAAGAAAAAGGACAAAAAAGACGATAAGGTTGGAAAGGAAGAGGGACCCGCTAAAAAGAAGGTACATAAGGAAAAGAAAAAGCAGAAAAAGGAAACTAAGCCTAAATTGGGAGAGGAGAAAAAATCAGTTGAACAGAAGCCAACCATTATTGTTGATGATAGTGATTTGTCCGATGGGGGGATGGATGACGATAAGGAGGCTGAAGAGTCCATCGATAAGATGAAGGACAAGGGTAAGGAGGTTGAGCCTCCTGAAGACACGGCAGACCACGTCGAACCCGTGTCGAAAGATGAGAAAAGTCAAGAGCAGCAAGTCTCCAAACCGGAAATAAAGGAAATAATTCCTGACGTAATCGTCGATGAGGCAATGATAGAGGAAAAAAAAGAAACCGAAGAGCCGAAGAAGGAAGCAAAGCAAAATGAAGTGGTCAATCTTCGCCGGGGCAGATCTTCGCGTGTAAAAAAATCAAAAACTCCCGAAAAAGCTCAGCCAAAAGAGTCCGAATCTGTTGAGTTACCCCCGCAGAAATCAAAGTCTTCAAGTAAAACTACTTCAGTTAAGAAAAATGCTTCCAAAAAGGAAGAATCGCCCAAAACGACAAAAGCTCCGACAGACGAATTAGACAAGAAACAGATCTCAACAGAGTCTTCAAGTAAAACAACTTCAGTTAAGAAAAATGCTTCCAAGAAGGAAGAATCGCCTAAAGCGACAAAAGCTCCGACAGACGACTCGGACAAGAAACAGACCCGGGGAGCGTTGGATAAATTTTTCGCTAAGGTCGATGCCACTAAAGCTGCATCATCTGATGAGGCTGTAACTGCTGTGAAAAAAGATGATACATCGACGGAAAAAGAACCAGCAGCCGAGATTAATCAGAAAACACCAGAAAAAGTTTCTTCGCAAGACAATGGACCAATGGAAACGGACGGTGAACCACCAGGCGAAACCAAGACGGCCGCTAATAGTAGTGCCATTATCAGCATCTGTCTTGAAGAATCGTCCGATGGGAATATGGCTGACGACGAAGAGAATGCCTATATGTTATGCACCCCTAATACCAAGGAACGCATGCTGTTATCAGCTGAAGAGCAGAAGAAAAAGCTCACGCCAAAGCAGCTTGCGCGTCGTGCCGAGGCAGAGCGAAAGCAAGCACTCAAGCAGCAGGAGTTGGAAGAGAAAAAGCGCAAGAAACAAGAGGAGAAAGATGCCCGTCAGCGTGAACGCGAAGAGCAAGAGCGTTTGAAGAAAAAAGAAAGAGAGGAGAAGGAAGAACAGAAGAAGAAGGAACGAGAAGAGAAGGAAGAGCAGAAGCGCAAAGAACGGGAAGAGAAGGAAAAGAAACGGCTGGCAGAACTGGAAGCAAAAAATGAAGAAAAACGTAAAAGGGACGAGCAGAAAGAGGAAGAACGACGCAAGAAAGAAGAGGAGAAGGAAGCTGAAGAGAAGCGTAAACAGAAGACGGCTCAAGCGTTTCAGAGTTTTTTCGTGAAGAAAACCAATGGCCGAGAAGGTAAACAGTCGGAAGACGAGAATTCGATGGATCAGCAGCAGCTTGGAGAAGGTGAGGCGATCCCAAAGCAGCATATTTTTATGCCCTTCTGCGTAAAAGGTGACATGCGGCTGGCTCCGTTGTGTCGCTGTTCGCTAGGAGAAGAGCGGAAAAAATTGCTGGATGAAATATTGAAAAAGTCTAACGATGGAAATGGAAACGATGCTGAAGTTGTCACTGATCGTAAGAAGCTCTATTTAGCTCAGCTGAAGAACACGGGTTACAGGGCTGGTAAAAGTGAGAGAACCTGGATAGCGCAGGATGACGAACAGGAAGAGGATGACGTAATAGTTATTGGTAAGTGGTTGGCAGTATAAGCTTGTATTCTTTGACAACCTTTGTCACTTGCAGACGACACCGTTTGCCACCAAATCGAGGTGGATCCGGCTGCGGCGCCCGCTAAGCGATATCGTGCTAAATACTTTTTGTTTGAGGAAAACCGTCGGCCACCCTATCTGGGAACATGGCGTAAGCGAAGTGCCAAAATTCAGGCCCGCCGTCCGTTCGCTCAGGATACGGTAAGTGAAATAGATTAGCAATTTATCATGAAATCGAACAATGAAATGACTATATTTTGGACAGAAATTTTTCGACTACGAAGTAGACTCCGATGACGAGTGGGAAGAGGAAGAGCCCGGAGAATCGCTGCATGGCAGCGACGACGAGAAGGATGTCGATCCAGAGGAGGATTACGAAGTGGATAACGATTTCTTTGTGCCCCATGGGCATCTTAGTGACGAGGAAATGCAAGCGGAAGACGATGTACTGGACGATAATAGCCCTGAAACACAGAAAGCCAAGCTTAAAATTTTACAGCTGGAGTTTGCCGCCGAAATGAAAAAGAAGACCGAAAAAATTAAGCCCCGCTTGATTGGTTGCATCTGGGAGAATCCAACCGGAAGCGATGACCGTCCGGAGTGTTCTGTCGTGATCTGGGACATTTTGAAAGCGCGAGCGATGTTGTTCGATCCGGAAGAGCCAATTTCGTTTACCGTTCAGAAAACCGATCCGGATTCTAATCAATCCTCACCCAGCAAGGAAAAGGAATCAGTAGAATTTCGAATAAAAAAAGTCAAGCTGGTGGATGAAGGGGTGAAAGAACTGATACAATTGGTTCACGGTTGCGCACACAATAAACAGTTTTTGGTTAAGGAGTTCCAAGCATATTGGGCCAAGCGAAGGGATGAGGGAGAATTCGGCGTGCCGCTATTCGCTCCCGAAAGCATACGGACCAAGATGGTGGAAATTTGCTCTTGGAGACCTTGCCCAGACGAGGGTCCAATGCAGAACAAGATGTGCTGGTATGTTCACAAGGAGGTGCTGAAAAAATATCAACTGACGGATATTTCAATTCCAACCGAATGGGAGTTTATCCTGAAACCTATTGCTAAGAGCAAGAAGGAAAAGAAGGAACGTAAGACGGAGACGGAGGATCCAAAAGGTGTAGAGAAGGAAGAGAAAACACCACCGAAGAAGGAATCGTCAGAAGAGAAGGAGAAGAAAGAACGGTAAGTGGCTTAGTAATACGAGGAATACTATGTAGGGTAAAGAACCAAGTTAAGACAGCTTATGCAGACTGCATTGAGACAAAATACTCGAAATGTGTAAAGTATTCACTATCTTTTTCTTGGTCAGTACTTATCTTCATTTAAATTGTCGATGTTGATAAAACTTTGAAAATTTGAATCGTTTTGATGTTGATTTAAGATGAAAAGCCATACGAGATGAAATGGAAATGATTCACATAAATGCTAGCATTAGTATTGATCTCATTTTTGTCTATCATTTCAGTCTGCCACCGGCGGTACCTACTTCTGTCACAAAGCCGAAAACTCCCGCCGCCAGTATCACCAAGTTCACGAAGAAACTCTCGGACGATGACAAGCGAAAGCAATTTGGCAAGAACCGGAAAAGCGGCGAACCATCGACGACGTCCTCCAGCAATAACAGTCCCCGCACGAAACCAGTCGTTGCTGCCACTAAAAGCAACTCTAAAGCTTCTCCAAAGGTGGCTACTAACTCACCCACTGCAGCCAAGGGAATCGCGAAAGCAAACGGAAAGTCCCCGGTAGCAGCGGCGGTGCAACAACCGAAAAAGCGCATCCAATTATTGATGTCCGTTCCGAAGGGGCAGCCGATAAACGAATCGTTAAAAAACAATCTTATCAGTCAGTTTCTGGGGAAAGGAGGCGGCAGCAAAAGGAAGCCTGTGGAACCGATGGAGGTTGATCCTCCTAGCAGTAACGGCGCGGATGAAGTTATAGTGCTAGATGATTGAAAACAACTGCAAAAATATCTGTAATTTATTAAATTCCGTCGTATCTATTAGCAGCCAGAGCCAGAAATTGCGTGAAAAACCGCACCACAGGTTCTTTTCAACAATATTATGTTATTCGCAAAAGCTATTTTTACTGTACCTAGTTTGTAGTCGCGTATATCTCTTTAATATAATAGTTGCTAGTGCGCCTTTTTTCGCTGTTTTTCTCTCATCTGCTTTTCCCGATATGTCAAGCACGTCACGCAGTTTGCGTTCCGAATCCCCGCAAATGCACACAACCAGAAGTGATGAATATCCAAACAATAAGCGGTGTGGTTATCTTACCTAGCAAATCGGTTTGAAACTTTTGTAATCGAATGGGAAATGTAAATTACCGAAAGAGATGGTCTGAGCGGACATAAAAAAAGAGTTGAATAAACTTCAATAAATTTTACATTATATACTATTTAACTGCAACTGAACAATGTGCATTTATTATGCATCTTTGGTAACGATGACTTCTGAAACGGTTTATGTTTCAACGAATAATACGATTAAAATATTTGTCATCCAATCTTCTTTGTGTTGACCGTTGTGAGTCTCAAACTATCATTTCAAAGGAGACTGATGGTAATCAGATATCAGTAAAAAATTCAAAGCCAAGACTCACAGATTATCAGACTCGGCCGCGAAAATTGAAAACATGAAGGAACGAATGACAATGACGCTCTTTCATTGTGGGTTGATTCTTTTCGGCTGGATGTGTTCTCAAGTGGCACCACGAACTGGAGTGCAAACATTTGGACAACATGTCAATGAACGCCTTGCACGATTGTTTTTCCCTCCTCCTCCTCCACTGGATCACCGGCCCAATATGCTTGGAATGTCCAGCTTAGAACAAGCGAAGTGGTGTACGACCACAGCATCATCAATTCGCAATGATCAAAATTACTTTATCAGCTGGAAGTCCGAGCGAGCAACCGTTCCGAGCTGGACGACCTTAATGACAGAGAATAAAACATTTGACATTTAATTTATTCCGATTCATTAATTATCACACACCGAAACGGGAAAAGGTCCCGCCTGCTGCAGCATACTAATCACCTTTCACTTTCGCTCTGTCAGTTTGTTCTGTTTTTGCCGTTCACCGTCTGCGCCCTTCTTGGTCCCGGCACCGAGTCTAATGGAAAAAATCAAGTGTTGTTCGCTTCTGAAGCAATAAAATTAAGATTAGCGAGGATGTTCCTCCGTTGTAGCATATGAAACTATTCACACCATTGGGAGGGGCCGTGGTTTAGCAAAGTGGACATTCGATACGTGTATGTGCGTGAACGTAGGTGCTCACGATTCATTGAACGGGTCGGGATGCCACCCAAATGTGTCAATCGTTATTACGGGCCGACACGTTGTTACAGTTAGGGGTTGCCTTCATGAGTGATTTAATTGTAACTAGGCAGAAGTGTGCATTTGAAGTAACAAGTTTCGCTGCCTTTTCATTTCACTGATTAGTGGGCATCATTATGTTTGTGTTTTGTTATAGACATGCAATGGAGTATAATTCAGAGTTTATTTAAGTTGTTCAAGAGCATTGTATAAAAACATATGTCATATGTTTTATCAACATATTCTACTTTACTGTTGAAATTACAAATATTCAAATATGTCCATACATAACCAATAACTTATAACAGTTACAAAAACCTATAGATTTTATGGCAAATATTGAAAGTGTAAATTATAAATTGGGAAAAAGTGATAATTCAAAATATTCAGCTAGAAACGATACCCAACTATTTTTTTTTACTTCTCCACTATTTTTCCGAAAAGAAAAATGAAATAATATTTAAAAATTTGATGAGAGTATGTTACTGACATTTCCCAATATCTTTAAATTTCTGTATGCTTTTTGAAGAATTTTACTGCTTGAATTTATCTTTACTGAATTGTGCCAGAAATAGATTCCATAAACAACAGTTTTAATCAATTTACATGTATAGAATATTCGAGTAACGCAATCATACAATATAAAATTTGAAATTATAAATTATTAAAACTTTAAAAAACAACATTTGCAATCAGGCTTTTTAATTACCTACTTTACTTACTTCCTTTACTTTGTTGGCTAACGGACCGTTCACCGGTATAAGGCCGAACGAATTAGAGATGTCCAGCTTCTTCTGTCTTGGGCAGCTGTTCTCCAGTCTCCTCGTACAGAAGCAGATCGTGCATCTTCTTTTACCGCGCGCATCCACCGCGTGCAAGGCCTACCACGGAGTCGACGGCCTCTTCCTGGTTCTCTACTGAAGATAATTTTGGCGGCTTTCTCGTCAGGCAGTCTGGCTACATGTCCAGCCCACTGAAGCCTGCGCCGCTGTATTACATTCACTATATCAGCATGTTTGTTTACCTGGTACAACTCGTGATTCATGCGTCTGCGCCACACTTCATCTTCCAGTTTACCGCCAAGTATCGATCGCAGAACTTTACGCTCAAAAACTCCAAGCACTCGTCGATCACCTTCCTTCAACGTCCATGCTTCATGTCCACAAAGGGCCACCGGGAGTATCAACGTCCTATACAGCGCTAGTTTTGCAAACTACGGGACCTTAGCTGGTTACGTAGTCCGTAGAAGGCCCTGTTCGCAGCTGCAACTCGTCGTTTCACTTCACGGCTCATATCGTTGTCACATATCACAAGCGTACCAAGATAAACGAATTCGTCAACCACTTCAAATCGTTCCCCACTTATCTCCACCTCCGCACCAACACCACGGGGACTCCCACGCTCTCTGCCAGCTACCATGTTCTTCGTTTTGGCAGAGTTAATGACAAGTCCCAGTCTCGCTGCTTCCCTCTTATAAGGTACGAAGGCCTCCTCCACGACCTTACGGTTGATACCGATGATATCGATGTCGTCCGCAAAACCAAGAAGCATGTGAGATTTCGCGATGATCGTACCGTTTCTTTCTACGTTTGCTCTTCGTACTGCACCCTCACGAGCGATGTTGAACAGTAAGTTGGAGAGCACATCCCCCTGCTTCAGTCCATCCAACGTTACGAACGCGGCTGATGTCTCGCCAGCTATCCGCACGCAAGTTTTTTATCCCTCCAGCGTCATACGACTCAGCTTAATTCGTTTCGTAGGGAAACCGTGTTCCAGCATGATCTGCCACAGCTCGTTTCAGATGGTGAGTCGGTAAGTTGTACTCCCGGAACTTATCGAGGATCTGTCGCAGGGTGAAGATTTGATCCGTCGTGGAACGCCCCTGTCGAAAACCAGCCTGGTATTCGCCAACAAAGGCTTCCGTTAACGGTCTCAATCTGAAGAACAGGATACGGGAGCACACTTTATATGCGGGGTTGAGCAACGTCATGCCTCGATAGTTGCCACAATCCAATCGATGGCCCTTCTTATAGATAGGGCATATGAGGCCTCCCAACCAGTCGTTCGGCATTTGTTCATCCGCCCAGATCCTTAGTATTATCTGGTGGATCGCATAGTACAGCCGCTCGCTTCCCGCTTTTAGAAGTTCGGCCGGGATACCATCCTTCCCAGCGGTCTTGCTGTTTTTCAGCTAACTAATCGCCTCCCCAGCTGGTCTCGAGGTACGATGCTGGCCTAACAAGCCATTAATCGTAGGCTCGAGTCTTGACTCGGGAGAGACTGTTAGTGTTAGTAGAATCGTTGCGTTAGCCCCGCAATTGTCCTGTACACTTAACGGTTGGCTGCGAAGTCTGTGTATAGTAAATAGAAGGTCAAATTCCGAATCGGAATGTAGCACCAGGGCATTGCTTTGTTTAATCGCCTTTTTTACCTCCTCCTGTGTTGGAGGCTCCACAGCTTGTTCGTCACTCACAATCGTCATCCTGTTCCTGCTCTGCCCATCAGGCTCCTCACCGTTCAATAGCGCCTGAAAATGCTCCTTCCACCTGGCTGCAACTGTCGGTTTATCAGTAAGCAGATTGCCGTCCTTGTCATAACACATGACCGGCACAGGAAAATTCCTGCTTCTGACTCTGTTGAACTGCACTACACAGCCGCTCGTTCCCAACTTTGACAAGTTCGACCAGTAAGCCGTCCTTCTCAGCGACTTTGTGGTTCTTCAGCTCATTGCAAGCATTCTTCACCTCGTCCAATGTTGGTGGGTCCACAGTTTGTTCGTCCTTCACAATTTCTATCCTGTTCCCCTCGACGTCTCCCTTATCTTCCTTACCGTTCAACACCGCTTCAAAATGTTGATTCAAACGCCTGGCCGCCTGCGATTTATCGGAAATCAGGTTCCGGCTCCTGATTCCGTTAATCGTTCTATAGAATCTCCTTGTGTTGTGCCTGGTGATGCAATCCTCCGCCTCCGCGAGTACGCCATCTTACGCCGGTGCAGCCTCTTTTCGGCAGCTCTTGCTTCCCGGTATTCCTTCCGCATGTGACGCGTCACACGATTAGCTGCTGCTAACGTGTTGGCGTAGGCTTGGTTCTTCTCTACCGTCACTAAGCAGACACAGCAGACACTCAGCATCGAACCACACCCACTACGCGAGGTTCCCGTTGTCATGCCTATCACTTCTCGCGCTGTTTCGCTGACCGCATCATGAATGTGCTTCCCCTGCTGGTTCAGGTTCACTTCAGCCGGTTCACCGATCCATCTATCAACTTTCCGCGTATACTCTGCAGCAACTCCTTCCTAACCTCTGGATGTCGAGACGTATCTTCCTCGCCGATCTCGATTCAAATACGTTGGATAACCAGGCGCGAATCTTGCCCACCACTAGATAGATAGATAGATAGATAGATAGCCCTCCTTCCAAATGTTCAGACGTGCAAAATGGGTACTACAGATAGCTCTTCCCCTGAACGGATACATACATTGGTCTAACGGCCGAAGCCAAACGGATTGGACTAATAATTAATGCATCGTAGGTGAAATGCATGAAAGGATAAAACGATAAAACAGTGCTAACCTCCCACCTCGAGTTTCTAGTTGGTGGTGATGAAATTGAGGTGGTCGGCGAGTTCGTGTACCTGGGCTCACTGATAACGATACCAGTAGAGAGATTTATCGGGGCATTATGGCAGAGAATCGCGCATACCTTAGCCTCCGGTGGACGCTCAGATCGAGTAGAATTCGCTGCCGCATCAAGTTGACCATCTACAAGACCCTGATCATACCGGTAGTCCTTTACGGTCATGAAACATGGAATATGCTTGTGGATGACCAACGCGCCCTTGCGGCTTTTGAGCGAAAGGTGTTGCGTACCATCTTCGGTGGACCGTGGATCGCAGACTACAGAGCTGGTGAACTGAAGCCATGGACAGTGTACGTACAGCAAGGGCCATAGAGATAAGTGAATTTTCACCTACGCACACTAGTGAATGTGTAAACCCGTGTAGAGTTGCTTTTGTTTCCTCCAAACTGTAAATCATCGCAGCTCGTTGTTTCGACTTTTTATCACTTTTTACCATTTTTGGTCGATTATGTTCAGCAGCTTCTTCATGATTCATGATCACGAATGAAAAATTTATTCAAAAACGAGTTTAGAACTTGTAATAAGTGTTCAACTGAATGTTTGTCGAGCTGCTAAAAACATAGCATAGCAAACAAAAAAGCGATTTGTAAATACTTTCCTCAACGAGTGACACTAACACATTCGTACGTAAAAAGGTTTGTACACCGGCTTGACATTGTTTGGTATGGTATTTAACAAATATTGCTAAATTTCCTTTTAAAGGCATGACTGCGATTCATGACTGCGGTTCAGTCTGGGCGCGATTATGATAAATTTGAGATTAGTAAAGCATAGATTTCATAGATTTGGTCTGGTAATTAAAGCAAAAAAAAAAGATTTTATTTCGCATGTTCGAACTATTGGGAGCAAACTGTTCGAACATTGTACAGTTGTACAGATGGATATTTTAGGCAGAATCGAAGTTATGAAAATGAAGAAGATCCGATCCGTTTCTTCTTCTTGATTATTCGTAGTAAAGTGTTTTTGCCATGCCACCTTACTAGGGTGGCGATGGCTAGTCTCGCGACGGGGCTGCCGTCTTAGATTTAGCTGGCGAAGCACTGCGATTCAGCCGCCCGCTCCGGGTCAGACGCTGTTGTACGCCGCCCCTAACATAAGGGAACAGCCGCGTACGTTCCCCCTTCCCAGTCAGTATACGACCAAAGTTTCCACCAGGGGTAGGTTACCCGATCTCCGCTAAGGTTACTCGTATTCCGGTCGGCACCTCGTGGATGTTGGGATAGGAGTTGCTGGACAGAGGTGAATGACCACAATAGGGTCTCAAGTTACACGTGTCCAACCATTTACCAACCAGTTGAACAGTGGAGAATGGGAATTGAAGCTCTGCTTGGTAATTGATCAACAACAAAATTAAAAATTCTAAAGCAGTAGGTACATTGAAATACTATATTTTGTCAGGAATGTCAGTGAATCGAAATTGTGACTCTTTCCATATAATTTTATGTTTCTTTTCACTCCTTCGAGCAGCATCCGATTTTAAATTAACGGCGACAACTCCAATTTTGATTTTTTAGGCTTTCTTATTCAACAACAAACACGCTCAGAGAGAAATTAAAGTAAAGCTGCTTCGTAAGCTTTCAAAATGGTGACGAAACAAGGAGCTTTATACAAGCGCATTGTACAATTCTAACCAAACTGCACAAAATTTTTAGTGAAAAGTTCACGATAAACCATTTTCAAGCGTAAATGTTTTGGTTTCGAGTGTTTATGGTTTTCTGTAAATTTTAACAACAATTCACTAGAAAGATAGTGGAAGACCAACCAAAGTGATAGACAAAATAGACTACGTTCTTCTTGAGAGTGTCTTTTTTGGCCGCCTGATAAAGCATCATCTCATTACGGCAAACAACGTTGCTGAACAACCATTCGAAGCCCCCCCCTCCCCCACTGCCTGCCTCAGTGTCGTCCAATCTAAGATTTCTTTGGGATTTGAATTTTCTTCGGTGTACAGTAACCGTCCAGTTGGTCTTGAGGTACGGTGCTGAGCTAAGCCAGTCGTCGTACACGCTCGTAAATAATAACTCTAAAATGAGTAACATTTGACGATTTTCGTAAAAAGTGGAACAACTCTTAAATTGAGTAACTCCACAAATACTCAAAACTGAGTAACACTAGGCGTCTTTAAATGAGTCATTATTACTCAAAATTTGAGTACGACATTACTCATTTTTTGGGTACAGTTCAGTTTCATTACTGGCTAGAAATCCGCCACGGCTAATAAACGAAACCACATGTTCATCAATAATTACCTTGTAATAAAAGTAAACAGTTATAATGCCTTCTGAGGCGCACACAATTAAAAAACATATGTCACAAATTGAAGCACATCGTAATCATCTTTCAAAATGGACGTCGTTATATGCGACGTTACTCAGAAAGAAGTTATATGAAGGGAACCCAAAAAGTGAGTCAAAGTTACTCAAAATCAAAAAGGACTTCCACTCATTTTTTGACGTCTACGAACATCGTTCTAAACTGAGTCAGAGTTGCTCAGTTCATGAGTTATTATTTACGAGCGTATAGGTTTGAGTCTCGGTTCAGGGCCAGACTGTTAGTGTCAGTAGGATCGTAGCGCTAGCCCTGCAATTGTCCTGTACATCAAACAGTTGGCTGCGAAGTCTGTTGATAATAGACAGAAGGTCGAGTTTCGAATCGGAATGTAGCACCAAGGCTTTGCTTTTTGCTTTTGATGTACAAATATAACTAGAGAGCAACGCACTGCAAACAACCGATTGGTAGAATCAAGAGATGCATTCGGAAAGCCGACGTGGAGGCCGTATGACGGTTTTGTTTTGGCATTGGTTTTAGTTTTTTTTTTGACAGCAGTAGAAAAAATTCCAAGGGAATGGTATGGTAGCCTTCAAGCGTTACGAACATCTATTTCTGTACCGTTTATCCCAAAACTACTTTCTCTGCTGTCACAGTTTGCTTCACTTTGTTTCGGGGCACAATTAATAAACTAAATATCACTTAGAATATCATATACCATGTAAAAACCTTGAGAAATTGCTCAAAACTGTCTGATATGCTATCAATAATTGCAGTCAACATTTAACCGGTTTGCCGGAATCGACATAAGAAAAGGGTGAACTGACCGTTTTTCGGGTGCCAGTGCCAGTGATGTTGGTAACGCGTCAAATGTATGGTAGCTGACAGCGATGCCATCCCCGTGAAAAATTCCAACTTTTTGTTGTCACACTTTTTTTCTAATACAGGTACTTTATAAAATACCGCATGTCTGCAACAGAGTCTATGTGTATATAGAGTCGCGCGAAGAAAAAATCTAAAATTTCGGCAACACAGTTTTTGTGCCGTTTGTTGCCAAGAACTATACAGTTTTGTTTTTCACCATGCATAAGCGAATATCATTTTTTGAAATTCTTCACAAGGTACACAGTTTTGAAAGATTACACCGGTAATGTTTTGTTAAATTTGAGTGAACCAGTGTACAGGTTTAATGTTGGATTAAAATGTGTAAGTAAAACTTCGGAAAAACACATATTCTTTATTACGCTCAATTACAACACTTTTCATCCACTCCTAACATTATCACCTTGTTTATTTACATTGCTCGATTGGTATTCTCGTTTGACACTGATTTGGTTCCTTTGGTTTCATCTTTGCGGGACTCTTATTATAAACATAGACTCTGGTCGGCAATACTAAAAAGAGGGTGGCATGGAGTAGTTTTTTTTTGTATTCAATAGCTACCTTTCTTCAATAAACAGTCGAATTTTGCTATATAAGTTTTTAACTTTTCAATTTATTATTTCACTAAGAAAAGTTACGAATAATAATTTCTTGAAAATTTATTTGTAAAAAATGTCAGTTTAGCTCTGTTATTGGCAGATCCATTTCTATTCTTATCAATATTTAATTTTTTTCGTCAATAGGAAAAAGACATACGGCGATAGGGAAATTTTTAATATGCTTTGGCGAAGTGAATTAAAAGTTGATTGAATCTGATTGTTGTTTCGGTATTTTTTCGCAACACCTCGTAATAGTGCTTGATCAAACTACCTAAATTATCGTACATTTTTGAGGAAAATGACGGTTTAACCTCGAAGGCGCTAAAAATGTGTTCCTGGAATTTGCTTCGGCAGCATTAAAAATCTAAATGAATCGGTATTGGAATGCCTTTTAATTAGAAAAACATTATACTTGAGAACCAGGAAAAAAATCAGTTTCTAGATGAAATAAATGCAAAGGAACAGTGCAGCCGTCAATTTTTCTATCTGAACATTTTGAAATGCAACTGTGATCTTCTTTGACTGGGTGTAAATCTTGCTCACAGAGAATCGAGCGGATTTATATCTGAGAGTTGTTTAAAGCTAACAGTACTTTTATATGGATTTAGCACTATAAGTTAAAGTTGAGCAAAATGTCTACCGAATGAAGTGAAAAGGCTGGTCACCAATAAAAAACAAAACGAACAGCTGATAATGTGATGGCCTCTGTGTTTTCGGATACGAAAGGTACAAAACTTACCGACTTCTTTGAGTATACTGATTTTTTTAATAACACAAAATACTACAAGGTATACAGCCCTAGGGGTTGTATGAAATGGTGACGTAGGACTAAATATATAATATATGCTAAACTAAATATTATTATATGCTGCGCTAAACTGTTCTTAGGTAACACTACCGTTTATTTTTGATAGTCGTTATTTTAAAACTAACGATGCATGAATATATGAAAATTTTACACTAGTAGTAGTTGCGAAAATTCTCATAACTCTTATCTTCAAGCATCTATAGTTCTGAAAAGAACCGATTCCATAATATTCAGTTAGAAATTCGTGCTACAGAACGCTGATAATCGCACCATGAATATTTTGTTGGCCGCGCATAAAATTTGCTCTCCGCTGTGCCCTCCAGTAGCTGTGCCAGCAAAATATCCTACAGCGAACGATGGTAACTGTTGCTGCCGTATGCAAAATAAAGGTGTAACATGTTCCGCAGTGCCTGGAAGTTGACTCGTATACAGCTCTCGTTTCTCAATGTCGCGTACCTTTAACAGCTGCACTGCTCTCGCTTATGTGTAACAAACTAAACTGAAGCTGAATTTTCTACACGCAGTCTTTTGTATCGAGTTCAGAGCAGATTTTTGCAATTAAGGCGTGGTTACGTAGCTTCGAGAAAGAGGAACAAAACAAAACACTTTCGATACTACTGAGTGATTTTCATAAGCATCAAAAAAAAGTTTTTGCTTTCCCGATGTGCAAACCACTCTGGTTCTTAGATTAACTAATTTTCGTTGCTAATATTTAACTGATAACGGTGTTCGAAAGAACACAAACAAACAATTAAACCGGAAAATCACTCAATTTACCAGTGTAAATTCTTGAAATGAGGGTTATATCTTGTTGTGATAAACTATTCATAGGCAACACTACCGTTTATCTCTGGTGCGCCCTGGTCGTTATTGTAAAAATGATTATTCAGAAATAGATGAACATTTCACACTAGTAGTAGTTGTGAAAATTCTCATAACTCTTAACTTCATCGTCTTATATTTCTGAAAAGAGCCGATTTCATAATCTTCAGCTCGAAATGTTGCACAGAATGCTGATGATCACACCACCACCGGTAGCATCGATTATTTTGTTGGCCGCGTATAAAATTTGCTCTCCGCTGTGCCCTCCAGCAGCTGTGCCAGCAAAATATCCTGCAGCGTACGATGGTTATTGTTGCTGCCGTGTGCAGAATACAGGCAACATGCTCCGCGGTGCCTGGAAGTTGACTCGTATGCAGCTCTCGTTTCTCAACGTCGCGAACCTTTAACAGCTGCACCGCACTCGCTATTGTGGAACAAACTAAACCGAAGCTGAATTTTCCACACGCAGTCTTTTGTATCGAGTTCAGCGTAGATTTTTACCATTAAGGCGTGGCCACGCAACTTAGACAAAGACAAATAAACCAAAACACTTTGTTGAGTCAAAATATGTAGGCAGTGGAATTTATTTCGTCCATGTTATTGTTATCTGTGCTTGGGAAGCAAGCCAATAACGAGGGAAATGTATGGGAAAGCTTGACCTTGGAACTTTTCACCTTTTTTCCACCAGTAAGCAGTAAAGCAACAATGTTGAACATAATATCAAAAATTGTTACACATTTTATCTATCCACCGACATATAAATGACTAAGATGCATTAAGTCGTTCGCTTGCTACAACCGTTTGAAATCTGACGCAACGTTTGCCAGTTTCATTTCCATTTTCACAAAGTGTAATCTAGTATAGAAAACAAAGTCGTAGTCCTACGTCAAAAGTAGCGCGATCACTAGTGGGGTAAAATACATATTCTACAGTTTTGACGTAGGACTACGTCTAACCGCACTATATCGAGATACATTCCGCGAAAACTAAAACCAAGATGTAACGCCGGAATGAAAGATTTCAAACGGTTATACTGATGTAACCACATGATGGATCACAATAATCAATATGTCGTTGGATTGATAAAATGATGAAAAATTTTGTGATTCTTCAATTTTCATCATCACTTCATTGTTAAACAGTGAAAATTGAATAAAAGTTTCAAGGTCAAATTTTCACCAACAATGTACCAATCATATGCGAGCACGCCTAGCACAGACTTCATGAATAGACACCAACTGCATGCTGTGATATTCTGTATAGCAGTGGCAAAAAAAAAAATTTGACAGAATCTCCCCGTCCCAATAGGTCAACTAATGTTAGTTTCCATGAGCCTAGACTATTTTGATGTCTTGAAGGTGAAGCTTTCTCGGAAAGTTCGTAACCACCTCCACTATTAGACAGTATGACGCTCTGCTGTTAATAAATATGTTAATGTTAATAAAACTGATGTATTGAAGGAAAACATGCTGGCACAGGCAACAGTACTGCACCGAGCATTGTATGAATAGAGCGCTGGTCATTCGTCGTTTATCAGTGCAGAAAAACTCGATATTCATTTGTGTGCAGCCAAGCCAAGTGAAAACTACATTGCCGCTGTTGACGCACGGTGGGGCGTGGAACACAATCGAATTGCCGTTTGAATTGTCTTCTTCTTCTTCTTGTTTCGTATAGCAGCAAATATCAGAATTCAATTTGATTTTTCGGGTACCGCAGAATACGCTGCGCCGCCGGGGACAACAAAATGCGTTGTTTATTTTTGAACTCTACATTCTGCTTTTTTTTCAGATTTATTTAAATAACTGAATATGGTATTTGAAAGACAATAGAAAACAAAAATGCTCCGTACATATCTTTGAATAGTTAGTTAATCGAGCTGTACTGATGATTATATTTTACTAGCTAAATGAATTTAGTCCAATATGACAATATTAGTTGCATCCTGCGGTGGCGGTATAGAGGAAAATCATATTCATTTCATCTTGATATTAGAGTTCCGACATTAGTATGTGTGTTTTTCAATCAAATTTTTTTTTGAATTTGTATTTACAAGAAAATATTACTTTCCATAACCTTACTTGTAATTGAACAACGCTATGCAAACATTAATTGCCGTGGCTAATGTTGTGCATCACTCTTGCGCAGTTTATTTTCGAAAATAACAGACATATAACCTTCAAATATGATATTTTCGTTGTTCTTTGGTATCTTGAAACTAATCAATTTTTTTCTGATTGATTCTGTATACTGATAAAATGTTTAAATTGACCTGAATTGAATGTTAACATGTTCATAAAATTCTATGTCAATTTCAAATTTTCTGTGAATATACATTTTCTACTAAAACTGTCTTTCATTATCTATATTTTTTCCACGAGCTTGTAACTGCAGGAAAAAAATTTATGTGACATCTTTGCCGCTTTGTGATCGGTGATGAGCCAACTTTAACAAGACAAATAGATATAGAAGGAAGAAGTTTAATTTCTACTAAATCGTACTCAATTAAATATTTTATAGAAGGTTGCCTTTTCGCGTATTAAAGAAAATTCGCTGTATTAGAATGAAAGGTATTCATCAATAGTCTGGAAACCAAATTTAGGAGGAAATTTGGGTCTAGAGCTCTATAGCAATATTTTAGAGAAAAACTTTCTTCAACAAAGTTGTTACATATGATTAAGCGCTTATTGAAATAGTATCAAAAATTGGGGTGACCAAAATTTTCAATGCTATCAAGTATCTAACTTTTTTATTTTTGTAGATAGAAAACCTTGTTCTACAATTTTATAGCTCCAATAATTTTAAGTAACTTTGTAAAAAAAAAGATTTTCTCTAAAACATTGCTATATAGCTCTAGACCCAAATTTTCCCCTAAATTTGGTTCCTGGACCATTGTGAATGTTGAAGAGAATATTTTTTCTTCTAAGGTAGAGTGGTACAAAGAAATAATCAAAATACAGACCCCGTTCGATTTTGGTAACACGCCAGAATATTTTCTGTTGCCAAAATCGAACCATGCCAAAAATGAACGGTTCTTTTTTCATGACTTCTTTGACTTTTTAAGTGGTCAAAGACGACCTTAACTGTAGAAATGGCCACCAATGAACTAGTTTTAGTTCCAAGTCGTTTAAGGTGTCGCTTGATGAATTCGGGCTGACGACCTAGATACTTGATATTACCACCCGAACCAAAATACCTCCCTTTTGGAAGATGTTGAGTTTAAATTGGTTAAAATAAATCAAGCAAACTACAAAAGTAAAACGAGCTCAAATCAAACATAGCTTTAAAATAAAAATATAAAATTATTGTAGTCCTACGTCAACTATGCGGTCCTGTCTTGGATACCACCCTCCTACTATTTTACTTACTTCAAAGGTTAAATCTGCTGACTGAAAAGGAAAGTATTTAAGCCCAAAAAATTTCATAGAAAACTACAGTGGCTTCCACACCGTCTGTATTCATCATGTGTGGCTTCACTCTGTACTTTGTTACATAGATAATTTAATTAAAAAAGCACCACATGAGTTCAACATAAATGATTATTCGACGCATTCAAATGTGATAATATAGTTTTCTAATGTTAATTGAAAAACCACAAACTTCAATCAAATTTAAACATTCAAAATGCTCATTTTAATTTTTTCAACTCATAACAAACGAAAAGCCGACAATAGGGGGTTTTAATTTGAAAAAATTACCTGCTTTTTCTTATACTTATCGATAACCGACATTTCAGTAGGCATTACGTAATTTGTCTTAGATCTCTACGAGTTTTCTTTTATTTCAAAATTGAAAAATTATATTTGTTTTAAATTTTCACTAACTGGCAAGTAGTGCACAGAGTGACATTGCTGTTTCTGGCTTTTGGGGAAGATAACCCTGATTGTAAGCAAAGTGACATTTCTGCGGCTGGCTTGTGGGAAATATAACCCTGGTTTGCGTGTCATGACAGGGATGCCAGATGTGAAGACATAATATTGAAAACATTTAAGCGCGTGTGAATAAGTGGAAGCTTAGTAGTCGGTTGATTAACCGCACTCGATTTAATGTGTCACTGGAAGTTTTGTAAACTTTCCACGGAGACCGTGTTTACAGATTTCCTATGTATAAAGACATTGTTTTGTGGAGTGTGAAGATATTTGAAAAATGACATGGCCTCCCTGTGTCATATTTTCTTGACGGTGGGGTATGTCTTAAAACCACTTACAGTTGTTAAAATTCGAAATCGCTTTTTTCAATAGTTTTGCTGTTTAAATCAAGAAAAGTCAGTAGAATATGTATTTCTTTTGACATTTCTTATCAAAAGAAAAAATAATATACATATACAAACCCCGGAAACACCCTATTAAGGTAGTTTTAATAAAAAGACGCGCGATCTGTATTTAGGTTTCCGGATATTACTCTGAAACAAAAAAGCTAAAATTCTTAAAATTGAACCGCTCAAAGGTCAGGAATATATAGACTAAAAGAATTAAATTGGCTATAAAAGTGCTGTGAATGGTTACTACGACGGGCCAAGGTTAGACGCAATCTTATCGAAACGAAACGTCAATACAAAATGCTCTCAAAAGCATTAATGACAAAGAGAGCACAGCCGATCTAATCACTCTTACTTTCGCCGTACTTAAGCGGCTTCACTCGTTTAGGATTGATTGAAAGCCAAGCTTTTGCCGTGTGTCTCCTGCCTGTTCGGGGCCATAACACAATCTCGACTTTCCATCACCAAACAATAACCAGTGCTTCTGGTTACGCCCCATTAATTTTATGCAAAATATCAACGCAGCAGCACCAGTGAAAAGCGGTCAACTGCAGTTGCTGTTGCAGTTGACCCAGCGTCAACCTGTTGCACTAAAATTAGCATTCTAGCTCTAGAAGTGGAAGTGGAAAAGCGCGCTGACGCATTTCGTTGCAGTGGAATTTATGCCTAGCGGACAACGATTAATCAGTGGCCATGCCACTCCACTCGATCCAAAGCCGAGCCACGAAGTGATGGAAATGGCGTTCGTTGGTTAGCAATAGGTTACATGCGGTGACACATCTGCTGGGAAGTCGCGGCCGATATTGTATTCAAAATAGGCTATGCTACCTTACACACGATGGGTAACTTATGTGACACGATTAAAATAACACGCGCGTTGCACCATTTAATCGGCCGCCGTTGGTTTTTCATTCAGTTCTGATGTTCTAAGGTAGAGAAATAGTGTGTGAGAGAGAGAGAGAGGTTGTGGAACTCCGATGCGATGTTTGCGGATTCACGCTTCAGGTGACAAACGGAGACTTGTAGGTGTGTAGTTGATCGTGCATTACTAGTTGTTTTTGAGCTAGAAATTGCGTTCGAGCAAGTCATGTTGGGATTAAACTACACCGCTTTGTTTTCCTGTGAACCGCTAGAGTATAGTAATTTAGAAAATTATTACCATGCGACAATCCGTCGCCATTGTCATACTTTGGATAAATTTCAGCAGAACTTTGAACTACTTAGAACAAAATAAAACCACAGCGACAATGCTGTGTGTGTGACATATACTGATCGTGTCACATTTTTGATCGGCGCGATCTTTATATTTAGTTTAAATTTAAAGTCCTGTATAAAAGTTTTGTACTGAATAAAAAAACCTTCGAAAGATTAGTGACCGTGGATTAAGATTTAATGTCATGATAAGAACGGTAGTTGAGCTTGGTTATAATACCATTCATGTAGGAGTCAAATTTAGTACATATCCAGATTTTTCTGTAAAACCATGTTCCAGTAGTTTGTTCTGATATACTCCCTTCTCTCCCCAACCTTTGTGCACGGTGAACGGTAGTTGGAAAATCGCGGGAAAATAATTCACCCATCGTCAGCCGCCCTTTGCATGGTGGAACTGATGACATGATGCTAGATTTTTTTCTATGCTTTGCATAATTTTTCTGTCCATAGTCTGTTTTTTTTTTTTGTTTGGTTTGTTGTTACCTGGTTTTTGGCTCGCCCGGTAGATTTTTCCGCGTAGTTTAAACACTGATGATGACGAGCGTTCGGTGGTTAGTTGCGTTTTGCGTGCGTCACGGATTGGATGTTCTGTTGGATTACGGCGTCGGCTTTAGATAGTTCTAAAGTGGAACAGTTTGATGGTTACATGTGTTTTGGAGAAAGCGAAGAGAAAGTTAGCCAAATTTTGTGGGGTTTTTGAACGGTGTCACAACAGTTCGAGTGGCAAGTTGGGGCTGTTTCATTCGAGGCCAAAATTTGGCTGCCACATTTGAAGCGTCGGTTTTCGACTAGTGAAGGTGGCGATTGCTGGGACTGAGATAACATGAAGATTGTGTTTTCTGTGAGAAATTGTTATTATTAGAATAAATATAACGGTGAACATTTTTGCTTATTTTATGAGTGAAAAGGATATAGCATTTGGTAAGTTGTTGAGTATTTTGAAAGTTGTTTCCAAATGTATTGTGTGTGAGGCGTTGAGAACAACTCGTCATCAGTTTTATGAAAAAGCATTTATATGGCGACCCTGACGGAAAGAAAGTTTGTCTCCATATATCAACGGAATCGTTTCTACGGTTGTGTTACTCATAGTTCGTGAGAAATGATTCGATTATTCTTAATAACAAAAATTTAATGCAAAAGTTGATTTATCCGTACAGGTCGGACTCGATTATCCGGAACATTTTCATTTTTTCAATTTTTTCATTCCGGATAATCGAGTTTTCCGGATAATCAAATCACACAAAAAATACTGAAATTTTGCGATTAACGAACATAAAATAAATATTTCTTTTCTTTATTTTACTTGTATGATGCAGTGGCGTAACCAGAAGTTACTTCTGAGGTGAAAGGGGGTAAAATCTCAAGAAGCAAAAAAAAAATTGGACATTGATAATTTTCACTTAATTCGAACATGTCCCAAACATGCCGGAAGTGACTTAAATGGTAATAAATATGCCTGAAGGGATGGTAAAGGCAAAATTTCGGAATGAAAATTGAAAACGGACACCAAAAAAATAAAATTCCGGATAATCGAGTCTAAAATACGTTGGATTATATAAAAAATTCTACAGATATTCTGGTTTTAGAGTCAAAGTCAGCTATATTTTAGATGAATTTGGAATCTTCTTCGTTCACTTCGTTTTCTGAAAAGGTTCTTCAGACATGTTGAGAACCCTTTAAGAATTTCAGGTAAAATAGGATACATTTCTATTTTTTTGTTTTCTCTCGTTCGTATTTTTGTATATCTTTATCAATTATCATAAACTTTTTTGCAACTGTTTGAGTCACTTTTATTTAAACTGTGAGCTAAATTTATAATCAGTCATGGACTTTATACATTTACTTTTGGCTAAATATAGAATAAATTTGTGCTTTGCCCATTAAGGCTGAATTTGAATCATTTTCTTTTTGGCTTTTTTCTCTGTTTTAATTACTTTTTTAATTTTGAGATCATTATCTTTTTTTTCTGGATTCCAGGAGCGTTTTTTATGTACTAGTTTTTTTTCCAAGATATTTTTGTATATTTTAGGATGAGTTTTTGTTTTCTTTGGAGCCTTTTTTCCTTTTATATCTAAGAAGCATTTTTCAGTTTCGATTATGTTCTATTTTTAGTCAGCAGTTTTTATGCATTCTGAATTAAATATGATATAGGTTTTTTTTTGAGTTTGATATTTTTTCTGGTAAATAGTTGCTTTTAGATACTAATTTGTGATCAATTTCTTAGTTATTTTTTTGTTTTAGGAGTTTTTTTTTGCTGTTTCGAATGCTTTTTTTTCAATCTGGAACTAATTTCTGTGCTCTTTCCGCTGTTTTTTTGCGTTCGTAAGTTTTTGAAGTGGCTCAAGTTATTTCAGGGTACATTTTTGATTCTTTTACACTACACTTTTATTCCACTTCACTTTTCAATTCTATCACTCAAAAAGATAGAATTAAAAAGTGAAGTGAAATAAAAGTGTAATGTAAAAGTGTGTAGATTCTGTCAACAACTCATGTAAGAATTAATGCATTTTTGATTATTTTACTCCTGGGTTTTCTAGTTTTTAGGAGCGCTCCAATTAAATTAAAATTGTTCTGTTCTTTTGAACACCTTTTAATATTGTCAGCAAAACTTGAAACCATGCACTTATTTTTTTTCGTAAATGCTTCAGACTGGTTCTAGTCGAATGCGGAATTATTCTGGTTTCTCAAGTTAAAGTTCAAAATGCATTTGAAAAATTCGGTTAATGAAAATCGGCTTCCATTTGTGAATGATTTGTAAATTCTATTGATCTGTTTTTATTATGGACTAAAATTATAACTTTTTTCTTGTTTGGAATAGGCTCGAACCATTTCGAGGAAATTTTATAACTCCTTTTAGTTTTCATTTTTTTCTCACGTTTTTAGATTTTAGTTATTTTTCCTTAACATGTCTTTAGTCACTGAAAGCTATATTCAAGATTATTTTTCTTCCGACTTCCTCTGGATTTTACATAATTTATGGATGCTGCCTTATGGCTGTTCTGGTCTTAGCGGTTTTCGATCTGAATTTATTATTGTTACTTTGCTGACATTTTTATGCCTAATCACTGAATAAAGCACAGAACCAAACGTTTTTAAATTTTTCTCTGTAAGGAATTATCTTAAAATATACGTGGACAATGAGAAACTAAACTTTTAAGAAAAAAATGTTTTAAAATTCTCCATACACGACTTTTTACCAAAAGATGTGTAATAACTTGAAATTCAAATAGAAAAAAATGTGGGAGAAATTTGATTTTTTTTTGGTAAATTGAAATTTAGTGTTTATACAGATTTTTTACAAGGCATCATCAACTCGCTATAATTTCTTCTCAGACAGTTTTTCTATACAAACAAAGGTTTCAGAGCTACAATGGATACGCTCTCTTAAAAAATTACTTTTGAGTCTAAAAAAAGTTTCTACCTAAGGAAAATACTCAGTTTGCTGAGTCAGATATGTGCGCAAGTTTTTTTTTAATTTTCGAACATGAATTTGTTCTTTTGTTACTTTGGGAATGTTTTTTTTTCTCTTGATATATTGATATTCCTACGGATTTTCAATTGAAGTCGTTTTGATTGACTTGAAAAATATAGAATTACATAAATAAAGAGTAGGGTAATCGTTCCATTGTTCATCCCAACAGCTAGGTGCACCTATATTCATCCTATTTCTCTCATTCGACCAATTTACCGTCAAATTTTTACAAATTCTTGAAAGTAAATCTATTTGCTACTCGATTTAGTCAAGTGGTTGAAAGTTTTACGTTGAAATATGGTAAAATTCGACAATAAATTGATCAAAAAGGCGTGATGAGATGAATATAGGTACTGAGATGAATATAGGAGCGATTACCCTATAACATGACCCTGGTCAACATAGACCAAAACACTCAAAAAGCTTAAACCGGACAAAAAAAGATTATAGCTATTCAACCACTCCTGCAAATTTTGGTGTTCCTAGCCACTAACTTTTTTTCAGAGACTTCAATGAGTTTTCTCGTGAACATAACGTTGAAGCGACGAACCTGGCGAGCAATTACTATGCGAACTCTCGCATAAGTTGACGCGTTTTGGTAAAGGCTAGGGGCACCAAAATTCATAGTAATGGTTGAATAGCTATAATCTTTCATTTTTTCCGGTCGGAGCTTTTGGAATGCACTTTTTATCGTTGTGTTGACCAGTGTAATCTTCTCTATGAATATTTTGGCCTTTTTCCTAGGAAGGTATATTTTTTTGTATATTCAGGAGAAAAAGAAATACGCAACAAAAACACAAAGCAAAATTGTGATAAATTGCTCCCTATGATAATAAACTTTGATTCGTTGGAGAGCAGAGGTTTGTCGGCTGGCTTAGCTCATTATGCGAAAGAATCCTGCGAGTGTACAATAATTCCTGTTGTTCGTCACAGTTTTTAAACACCTCCGGCGTTCCACATGGTAACAGCTTAAGACATTTGCTGTCTACGCTGTTTTTCAATGATTTGATACTGCTGGTTGTTGCTGGCTGCAAACTAGTATACGCAGGTGAGCTTAAGCTGTATTTAATAAAACGCTCTATCGACGGCTGTCAGCGGCTACAAGGGCTTTTGGATAAGTTTGTTCACTGGTGCCACAAAAATTTGTTGACGGTTAGCGTTTTTAAGTTTCAAGTGATGACGTTTTACTGCAAAATGAATCCAATTGTGTTCAACTATCAAATTGATAATCAAGACCCAACAAGAGTTGACCACGTTAGTGACCTTGAAGTTTTAACGGACGTTGTTTTGTGCTCTAGTTCGACCAATCCTCGAAAATGCTAACTTGGTTTGGTGTTCTCAACAACTAGTTTGGAATTTGCGACTTGAGCGAGTGCAGAAAAGATTCGTGCGGATTGCGTTAATAAATCTTCCGTGGCGTGACCCAATTAACCTGCCTCCATATCCTGACCGTTGTCGTCTACTTGGGATTGAATAAATTCCATCGGCGCAGCGAAGTTCAACAAACGGTGTTCGTAGCAAAAGTTCCAAACTCCGAAATCGACTCACCAAACATCCTTTCCAAATTAAACTTCCGAGCCTCACAGTGTCTTTTTCGTTCTACGGGATTGCTACAGCCTAGTTTTTACCGTACTTATTCAACGACCCGTTAGCTTGGTGCATTAGATTATTCCCCAAAGTGGAAGATCTTTCTGATTTCGGCACACCATCACACAAATTCGTAAAGAGAGTTCGTCGTAGATTTTATTTAATTGGTAAGTATTCCTTTGGGTATTTTTTGTTGGATGAATTTTTAACAAAAAAAAAATAAAGAATAGCACTCCTAGTCCACCGATGACGGATGACGACCAACCAGGAGCAGGATTCTCACGTATTTAGTCAGCATGACAGGCTTTCTCTTCAAGAACTAACAGCACATTGAAGTGGGGGCCAATGTAACAGTAACCTTGTTTCTCCTGTTAACCAACAGGCTTCCGTCATTGGTTTAATATACCGTGAAAGCGGACTTTAATAGCTTTTTAGAGTATTATTTGAATGTATGACATTTCAATGGATTTGTCCGGGTTTTGAATATTTAAAACAAGTACTGAATGTGCCACAACAAAACTCATCAATATTGTTTCAACAATGCTATTGATTTTTTGTTTGCGGGTAATTTTGCTTTGCTTTGCGGGGTTTGCGGGTAGTGCTGGAAAAATGAAGGAAAATTTGAGAAAGGTTTCAATTTTCATGAATTTTTGAATGTATTAAGGTACTATGGGCCGGCGTCACATTATTTTCCCGAGTGGGTAGAAGCAATGGAGGGGGATAATTCCGTGTGGGTAAGTACCCACAGAGACATTTTCCGAATGGGTACTACTACCCACACTACCCATATGAACCGCCGGCCCTAGTACTATTTGGTCAGAGAGCTATTCATAAAACACCTATTTCGAAACATTTCTGGCCGCTTTCCCCTTAGACTCTAAATCTCTACAAATTTCACCAGACCTCTTATTTCCCAATACCTAGTTTACGTTTTGCGTCTTTGATTCCAAAGACTATCCAAGTTCACCGTAGGTGTAGGTTTTAGGTGATTTTCATTGGTTGTCTGTATCTTACAGCCTATATAAAAATTTCGGATATCACTTAGAAAAGTGCAAATTTACGGCACATATTCGCATTTTTATGAATGAATGTATGTTAAAATTTTATAAACCAAAAACAAGTGGAAGTAGCTCAAGGAAACAGAGTGATATGATGTACGTTGACTTAAAAATAGGCAAATCACGAGAACCCGGCTCTTAAGTGATAAAACTAAGTGACGCTTTCGCACGTTAGTATGAGAAAGCCATAGAATGGCCCAAGAATAAGCAAAATAGGACGTAGAAGTTAGGCTAGCGTTAAGTAAATGGTAACTAATAAAATAAATCGCTTTCTTAGAGCTATTCCACACGACCGAGTCCGTGCATATCACAAGTCTTGGAGGGGATTTCCGGAAAAAATATTGAAAAAAGGTTTGATTTTCGATCTCTGGATATTATACCGGTTTAGGAAGTACTCATATTCGGTGGTATTTTTCAATTTCGGGTTGTTCTGCAGAAACGGAGAGTTGTCATCTTAGATTTCAAAATGGAAGAGAAAATTCACATTGGGTAGAACTTGGTAATTTTGGGCTGTTTCACAGACACCGCATGTCACAATCTTGAATTCCAAAATGACATCTGAAGTTTGTTTCTAGTCACTGGACATCCTCCGGTTCTGGAAATATTCTTATTGAATGGTATTTGGCTATGTTTGACTGATTTGTGGATACCGGAAGTCACCATAACGGTTTTCAAAATAGCGTCTTGATTCGATTTCCGGCCTCTAATCTTAATGGTCATTTTAAGCTGTTTCCCGGAAAGCTAATGTCTGCTCTCTGGGCATCACCTAGATTCCAGAAATAACCGTATATGATGATATTTGGCTATGATTGGTGGTTTCGTGAAAATCTTAAGTTTTTTAACAGAAATTTTAAATTTTAAAGTTTGCATTTGTATTCGTATTTGCCAAGGTTATTTTTTATTTTTTTTTCTGGATGCATATTGATATTCCCTATAACTTTTCATTTGACGTCATTTCGATTGATCGCAAGATTTCAAGTTTTAGTTTTTGAAAAAGAAATTAAACCTTTTTTTAATCAACCTCTATTTTTTGTATTTTCATAAGAAAAGAAAAATACTCCGAAGAAAATATAGAGAAAAATCATTAAATACATTTTTTTTAAACTATGCTGTTACTGATTTGATTTGAAATTTTACGTTAAGCTGTCATTAGTAAAACGATCCAAATCGCTCTGCAGCTGGTACGGGATCATCGCTAAGCTCCTGATAGTGGATATGGGACCATAGCTAAGTCACTGTTGGGCTTTGATGATATGATATAAAGTTGATATAATATAATATCCAGCAAAAAAAAAAATTGGTGTACGGAGTTTTTTTCCTAGGTATAACCGTTTTTAGCATTGGCGTAACTAAGGAAAAATCCCCGGGGGCTGGAGGCGGCTAATGTTTAATGCGAAAATGGTTTTTACCTTTTGTGTTTCTCGTGGGATCCAATTTCGGCACTGCAGCAGTGCTGGAGGAAGTCGACAAAAATTACCGAATATCTGCTCTACTGTTCTCATTCTTTTTCATTCCTGGGAAAGATTTGATTTGTGGTGATATGAACCGAAGTCCATAGTTGAAATCACTTACCGGAATCGGTGATTCCTTCAATTGCAATCAGGAGAACAAAGTTTAAAACGATTCGGGAAAGTGTCCACTTCAAATTTTTACAGCTGTTTGTTGATGAAATCAGAACGCGCATCAATGAAAACAGAGGAAGAGATAGGGATGCAGGGAAAAAGAGTAGATGTGCATCCAATCAAGTCATTATTTTCAATAATAGTTCCTTGTTTAAGTAGATTCACAACTATTTTGGTGTGGTCGATGAAGGAAATTATAATTATTAAGAAATTCCCAGTCCTCTAGTGCTAACTGTACAATCCTAGAGGGGGCTATAGAACCACCCGTAGTTACGCCAATGCAGTAGCTTAGCTAGGGGGGTGCGGTTGGTGCGGTCCGCACCAGGCCCACCACTCAAGGGGCCCCAAAATTTTGCGAACACCGTACCGGTCAACATGCCCATCTGAACTTAACCTCATGTATTTGTGCTCTCGTGATCCACACGGACAAAGTATACGTGATACCGATGTTCATTTTTACCATGATTCGTAATTCGACTGACGCCGAAGTTGAATGTTTTGCGATCGCAAAAAACATTCGATGCAACGTGGAAACACCACATCCCTGGCACGAACGTCATTCCCATACATTTTGCTTGAAGCCGTTTTTCTCTGGCTCGATTATACGTCAAAAGGCTGTCAGTGCGTGCGAAACAGCCGAATAAGCTCCGTCCATGCGAGATCAACTGTTGCTGCAAGTCGTGTGTAGGAATGCAAAAAGCGAAGAACGACTGTTTTGTTTTGAACGTTCTATGGATTTTATGCAGGATATAAATGGTCATGTTCAAACATGTTTCAACACCTTCTGGATAGCTCCACATTCAATATAGTTAGAAGCACGAAAAAAATCTGTACTGTAACACATGCGGCACAATGAACGGAGCTTAAGATCATATTTTCAACACTAGCGTCATCATCATCGGCGGCGGCTTCAGGAAACAGTTGCCATGATATCGGTCTGGGAAACACGCAACGAAGGAGCGATTTTTTGCAATGCTGAAAACCAGACTTGGCAAAGCACGCACCGCACTAGAGGCGGAACAAAAATTGAGCTCTTGCTTGCTAGGTATCACGCACTTGAGCTGGGTGCTTCGGTCGATGATTCGACACGCGAAGAAAGAAGCATACCACCACAGAGCGGATATTTCTTCGTTGGCGTTTTTCTAAAGGGGCCATCCACATACCACGTGGACAGATTTTCAACGATTTTGACCCCCCCTCCCCTTCCGTGGACAACTGCCCATATAAATTCTAAAAAAATGTATGGACCGTGGACATTAGCCAACGCACTCGGGCTAGGTGCTTTGGTCTTCAGCTTGGTGCGCTACGAATTAAGAAAAGCGTCACACTATCTCTTCACGGATCAAAACAAAACGAAAAAGAAAAAACGCTCAACGTGCCTCCAGATGAAGAACACAAGATTATCGTACTGCATTCGTAGCTTTTTTAGCTCTTGCGCCGAGCTGGTGCTTGTTACGAATGTCACATAAGACGATAATACGCTCGTGGTGCTTGATGTCTATAATTTGGCGATGTCACCGAGCGGCTCGGAGCGGTGCTTTCACCAAGTCTGGGAAACGCTGTCTATCCGTGTTGCTGTGTGACTAACTTGCAAACATGAAACAGAGCGAGGGAAATAATCTGCGTTCACGCGAGACTATATGCACCCGAAAACAGTTGGCTCTAAGTTAAAGTTGATCAAGTTTCTCTAAGTTGAAGTTGATCAAGAACTATTTAAGGTCAACGATGAGTAACTTGAGATTGACAAACCTGCCATTTTATCAATCGAACGTGAAATCACTGATTCCATTGAATCAGTGATTTCTGATTTTGCCAACCAAACGGCTCGGAAGGTGAGTATTCAAATGCCTAATTATTGATTTTGCGGACAACGGAATAAATATATAGAAAAATCTAAGTTTTTTGTTTGTCTCAATTCCTTTTATGGAAGAAAAAACTGTACAGTCGTTTTCATTGAGGGCCCACGTTTTTGTTACCGTACCAGGCCCTCAAAACCGTAGCTACGCCACTGCGCCGATGGATTCTAGGCTCAAACAAATTTTGAACTGAATAATAATTTTTTGAAATAAATATTTTTGGCTTTTCCCGAATGTTGCGATAATTAGCACCGGCTAGCATTTTGGAAAAAAAAACAAACATCCTTTGCTCTTGCATTGGGACTGGCAAAAGATTTAACATTAGTTGAATGGTTGTAGTATTTGAAAAATAAAATCGATATTTTGCGTCACCCTATTTCAGGAAGCGCCACATTAACGGCGGCGCTAAAAAAAAAAAAAAAAAAAAATAGGGGCTGAAACGAAAAAAAGGGTCCAAATTTTTCCAATAAAGACTAAATAGAGCATCCAAAAATCGGACTTCTTTACATGGAATTGCTTTAAAAATAGATCGTTTGTGTTTGGTTACGAAGCGAAAAGCAATCTTCAATCAGAATATTGTACAGTATCTCGATGGTAAATTGAGTACAAGTAATTTTCCCTTATTTAAATTATTTCCTGAAAATTGTCTGTTTGCAATCAAAACCATTAAACATTGCATTTGCATCTGTGGTGAAACAACAAAGTGTATAGAATTTGCTCGAACAAGAAAAATAAACAGTGACGTAATTTTTAATAGCTAATTAAACAATGACCAACGCGGTAGTACTTGTAGTACTGACCTTGACGCCACAAGCTGCGACGAAAAGCTCATTTGTTTCAATCAGATTGCCAGAGACTGTTTTTTTTTGTTTCCCATTTGCTATTCAGTTGCGAACATATCGTGGATAATCTATTTAATTGAAATGCAGCTTCATTGTCCGCCGCTCCTCCCACTGGGCAATGATCTGCCCGTCACACACACATAGTTCAGTTCACACTCAATACATAAAGCCGAAATTTTAGTCGAAATTTTTGACCATTATTTGCCAAACCCATTTCCATTTTCAAATTTCAAAGCATTCTTTCGTTTCATTGTTCATTTCAGGTACGCTAGCGAAAATGGCTCGCCTTCGGAGTTCATTGTTCCCCTGGTCGATTGCCGTGTTTGCGCTGGCCGTTGTGGCGGCCACCAGTTCGATGCACATTCCGGAAGACATGGAAATTCTAGAGGGTTACGACTTGGTGTCTGCTGGTACGGAGATTAATCCGGAGGATGATTTTTACGAACAGCGCAGTCTACTGGAGCCGTTCTTTTATCGGGCGATTCGTGACAAGCGGGAAATCCCCTATCGGGTTTTGGAATCTCCTGGGTTGAAGAGTCACTTCAGACAGCACTACGAGAATGATTGGCTCGAGAAACAGAAGTATCAGGCTAAAAGAAGAAATCGACGCAGTATTGAGGTGGAAAGTTCTAGCACTACGGAGGGACCGAAGTCTACCGATGAGCTACCGAAAGCGGAGAAGCAGACCTTGCATCAGCGAACCATAGAGGCATGGGCGAAAACTCCGTACCAGATCAAGCAGCCGACCGAGGAAGAGTTGGACTCGGAAGCGGAAGCTTCTATGATGAGCGAAGGTATCAAAACCCGCGCCCCGAGGGTGAACTTTATCACGCAGAAAAAATCTTTGGCGGATTCGTCGGAAACCCGCGAGGACAAAGATAAGATCATCCCCGAGATATACCGCAAACCACTGGCCAGGTTGTACTACGAGTATCCGACTTTTCCAAGATTATACGATTCGTTTCCAGCGCATTCACAGTCGCCGATGTATCCAAAGATTTACAACAAATACGATGAATACCACCGGGATATGATGGATCGTATGCATCCACCAGCTCCGCACCGTTTTGACACGTACTACCAGCGTAGATACGACAGCGATTATGACACCTACTTTCCGCGGTACACTTTCCCCAGCTATAACTATTATCCGGACAAGCGATTTGACGTGCCTTCTTACTACCGCGATCGTAACTATCTGTTGACAAACGATGTCATGGACATTCCGCCAGTTCCACCGCAGGTTCACAAATACCCCTCACGAAAACGTCGTATCATCTACTATGCCACCCTTCCGGAGATTGTCCGAACTCCTCCGAACGTGGATTTGCGCTACCGTAATTACAACAAATTCAACAATCGTTTCGATCCCTTCTACCCGACCAAGGCACCGTTGAGTTCGTACAAAGTTTCTACCTCGAAGTACGATGATCGAAACTCAGGTGACCGCAAGGACGACAAATACGTGAGCTCTACTCCGATTAAAATTATACGAGAGATTGCTGCCCAGCAAGAGTCACCTGGAACCGGAAGTTCTTCAGCCATTCGTCGGCAGTATTCGATGAACGGAGGACTTGGTGCCAGTAGTGGTAGAACAGCCGGTGGTTATCAGGACGGCAGTCACCATGAGCAGGATCGATCTTACTTCGGTAGACATCATTAGTTTGGGATAGATTATAAGATAGTGGTACTTCAAAGTATGAAGTTGTGTGCGTGTGAATGTAGCGGAATCTAGTTAGGCTCTAGGCGGGTAGGTTTAGCAATACAGCGTTGTAGATGCTTGTGCTTTGAAGGAAACTGCAATAAATAATATTTTTAGTGTAATCTTTTAACAATTTGGATGAAAAGTCTTTGGTTTTGGTAAAATTCGGTTTTTATTATTCCATTCCAAAATCCTGTTCGGTTTTTTGGAATAAATGAGGCCATTTAACGGAAAGCACTGTTTTGATATTGGAAAATGTCGGAACATATCAGAGTACTCACTTTACTTTAAATTCTATGACTTGTTACATACTTACATGTATTTCGGTTTCTAATTGATGCTTTTTACACTAACGTAGAATGATAAGAAAGAAGTGAAAAAATCTACAGTAGATCACCACTGCAGCAAATTGCTAAACGATTGATCTGTTCGGAAATGATAAACTCGAGAGTCACTTCGTTCTGATTAGGTAAGATTAGGGGCCAAATCAGTCCGATACAGCCAGCAAAAAGCACACCCTCGTTCAACTGTCGTCAATCAATATAGGATAGAAAAAAAAACTGCCCTCTTCCCTCGTATTGCATCCGACCGTAGTTTCGGATGTCGTTTTTTATTTTATCTATTCGCATATATCACAGCCGGGAAATCAACTCCGGCAGTCGGTCCCTGTCCCGGAAAACACTCAAATGTATCACAATTTCCCATGTTTTACTGGTTGTCGGTCGAGTCCAACAAGTGCCCCTCACTTGTACACTATAGGTTTACGTGTGACACAGTAGGGACGGAAAGGGAGAATAAAAAACGACCCCCGCCATGTCTTCGGAATGTTATACCATTTGACTGATTGATTGTCTGTAATAAAAAGCCAGAAAGACGAATTACTGGGTGTTGTTAGGTACATACAAGACAAGCCTTGCGCAGCATTTGTCCTCGTGGCGGCCCTTCAATCACTTGTTGCTAATTAAATTCTAACTGCCATCTTTTTCTCCGAAGCTAAACGGGGGAGGGAGCGCAATTTAGAAGTGCCCTAGAATCTTCTCCGGTCTGGTCAGGTTAAAAATGTGGGAGCTTTATCAGCAATTAATTACAACCCACTGTCTAGCGGATGCACTAGCAAAACATTGCGCTCCGGTGATAAAGGACTAGACCAGGTGGCAGCCAGGTAGCGTGGTAATTATGGCATCGCTAATCCGCTAAGGTCATCTTTTGCGGTGTTCCATTCCGGTATGATCTTGTGCTCATTTGTTCGCCCCAACTCGACGACGAAGACCGCATCGGCTGCCTTCCCCAAACGGCAAACGGGGGGAGATGAATTTCGCAAATTAATTTGATAACCGAAGGACACGGCTAGCACAGACAACTGGAGGTACTTCTGTGGGTATTGTATGAAGTTGCAGTTGTTGGTTGTTGGCCCTTCAGATAAAAGAAACTATTACGAATTATGTTGGGTGACAGGATATATTTATAAGCAAAACTTATTCATTTATCATCAGTGAGAAAAATAGGCGGGATTTGTTGTTTTACTAGCCGGCCTTCCAAATCATTTTAGTACATTTTTATTTTTGTTACTATACAGGGTGTTACCCTGAAAGTGGTACACTTTATATATGCTACAAAATTTAAACAGATGAATAGTTTATCTCTGGTTCTTTTATGTGGCTCTTAAATGTGTTCAAAGTTATGTGTTCAACTTCATCCAGCTCCTCTGGCATGTACCCCCAAATGCTGAAGTCCTCTGAATTTGAATCGGGAGAGGATCAGGGTGTTGATCGGGTCAGAGGTGTTGATAAAATACGGTAGATTTTCGTTGCACCACTTCTGAACAACCAATGCCTTATACACTAGCGCTGAGTCCTGTTGAGAGCGAAATTTTTCTTTCTCCAAATCATTCCTTTGAACAAGGCGGCTAATGGTCTTTAATAACGTGTTGTAGATAGTATTCTGTATTAATTCTCACACCCTGTCGCTAAATACTAGTGGTGCTTTTCTCTGTTGGAAATTGCTCCCCAAACGTCCCACTCCTTTTTTATCGGCTGGAGTATCATGAAGACATGCTCCCTACACACGATCTTTCTTCTTCTTTGTTGAAAAAAGCCTCTAACGAAAACAATTTTTCGATGGATAAAATATGTTGTGAGCAGTTTGCGTCTTCAGTAGTAATAGAGATCTGGCAACCTCTTATTCCTTAAATGCTCCGTATCCAAGGTCATTTTTGATTATCATATGCAGAGTGTTACGATTCATGTTCATTTTACGAGCCATTCTTCTTGTCGACTAGGCTAGATTTCGCCGGATACGTTCTTAAACCGCTTTGGTCACGACTATAGTCCGAAACCTTCGTTTTACCTGGTTTCTGCCTGGGGACAACAATGCCAGTTTGATGACCATGTAAACGAATGATCTGTTCAAATTCAGATGTGATAGCTTCCTTCTGAAAAGTGAACACAGCCTTTATCACTTACAAGTGAACTATTAACATGTGTCGCAATCGAAACAAACACAGCAAATTCACAAGGAAGGCCTCCCGATGCGAAAAGGGGCACTCGAATGTATGTATCACTCTCACAATTTGAAAAATTTCAAATAAATCATGCTTGATTATTAATTATTTATGATCATTATGATAATTGATAATTCAACAGTATAAATAAGTGCATTCGAGTAGTTTTCATGCGACTCACAAAGTGGTCGATAATGGAACAAATAATTTTCAATTGAAAGTGAATGTTAACAACGTCACTATCGCCTGACTATTTCCAATAGAAAATACTTTGTCAAGCCAAAGCCAAGTCAAAAATTCAAAACTACCAAAATTCTAATTGTTGTGAAATTGATTAATTTTGGAAATTGCAACAAAAAATCGAGATAACTCTTAAAGGATAAAATAGGATTAACCCGGACAGAAGGAAAAGCAAAGCAAAAATGATTGTTTTGCTAAAAATCGGTAGGAAAAAAATATAAAACTGTTGAAAATCTGTATCCAAGCCCGGCTTGAAAATTTGCTTAATTGTTGGAATAGAATTAATACGACAGTAATGACCCTGTTACAGGAGACGAAGCGAGTTACTTGCCTGCCCAATTGGGTTGTTGAGCTATTCACAGATTTTGGATTTTTATATATCAGCTGAAAGAGTGTAATTTTCTGAGCAAAACGTGAATTTTTAAAATTTTATATCATTGTCCTTCGATTGTAAGATTTGAAAATTGCTCTAAGTCACTACAATGACAGTTGATACATTAGCGAACTGTCATTGTAGCGGTTTTGAGCAGATTCGAGCAGTTTTAATTCGTGATTTAAAAATTGAAGAACAACAATAAAGTTTTTCTGAAAATCACATTTTGCTTAGAAAATGCAGATGATATAAAAAACTGATATGGCTAGACAACCCAATTTTGATATTTTGGTGAGTCGGCTGGATTCCGGACAAGTAGCTCGTCTACGAAACTGCTCGACTCAGCTGTCACCAGCAAAGTTTCACTCACTTTTCCTAATACAACATATTGCTTGTCTCGTAACTGAAGACGGGAGGAGTAGCTATTATGAACTAGAAAAAGAAATGGTAATGCCAACATGAATTCATAAAGAATGCCCAAAGAATAAACGGGAAAACGAGTTTCAATAAACTCCACTTTCTGAAATAATAGAAAAATTTATCCTTAAATTATCGAGAGCAACTTTTAAGCCTCACTGAACTGTATAACAAAAATTATAGATATTATTTCGGTTCAACGAAGCCTGCAACACTTTCAATAGCTTGAAAAACTGAATAAGAATACAATTCCTCAACTATAGCTTATGTAATTCGAATCTGCTGTCATTCAAACACGGATCTAGCTCAGCAAAAAATACTGAGCACAGCTGTAAAAACCTAAAACAACTAAATAAGAAAATGATTATCAAATCATCAAATCAAACTCGCTAAATTCCAATGAAGTGAATAAATGAGGAAAACGGTGAATATGACGATCTCTTGTAAATGTACGATGCAGACAAAGAAGAGAGAACTCAGGTAATTTTTATCCAGGCGACATATTTCAGCAGTTGAAATCACACGGTATGAAGCGAAATTTCATCTATACCACCATCCGTTGATACCAGGAGACGGGCTCAGACGGGTTTGAAGAAGATGTCAGCACTCATCAAGGTGATGAGGGAGCGGGTTCGTCGAAAAATCAACCGTTTGTTTCGGAAGACGACTGCAGACCTGGATGTGTCGATCGGGACTACTTTACCATCATGACGACGGACCCTAAATATACCATACAAGCCGTACAAGAAACGCAAGGTTCATAGCGTAACGAAGAAGAGGCTGGACGGAGCCAAACTGATACTTTCGCGGCACGCAGGTCAGGAGTTCGTGTTTTCTCATGAGAAAAACTTTGTCTTGCAACAGCCGCACAATATCCTCAACAATCAACTGTCTTTGTCCTACATAACCATCCTGCGGTTCAAGAGTGCCACATTGGTGATGGTTTGGGGAACCGTAACCAGGCGTGCAAAGCTCCTACTGGTGTTTATCGAGAAAAACGTGTACATCAACGCCACGTAGTATAAGATCGAGGTTCTGGAGAAGGTTGTGGCCCCAGGTGCTTCCAGCAGTTTAATATTCAAGACTTCAAGGAATCTAATTTAGCACTTACTTTTCCAATTTATTATAGAATTTTGAACTTGAAACTTCTGACATAGAGCTACGTCTTACGGTAACATTTTGGGATAGGGGTGCAGATTAAATTCCAGAATACTACCGTTAGACGTATTTCTACGTGAAAAGTTTCAAGCTGTAATTTTCGCGCATAATGTAGCACAGACGCGTGAAAACATTATAAGCGTCAAGTAATCAAATGCTAACGTTTGCTATAAAAAAAATGGACAAAAATTGCCGATTTTTCATGGGTTTGCCTTCACACGCACTGACGAAACTATCCATGCAACATCAATCATAGTAACTCATGAGTCAGCAGAGAAAAGTTGGCAGCTCTATTAGTGAACTCTAACCGTTATGGCGAAAATAGACACTGCGGCACTTTGTACGGTCGATCCGGCATCTATAACATCTTGGCACTACTGAACAAAAATCAGAGTATCGAAAGAAAGCCGGGTTCCGGGCGGCCGACGACCCTAAGCGATAAGAAGCTCCAAAGGATGCTGAAGAGGAAGACCGAGGGAAAATGGCTACATCGTCTTGTGCGTTTAGCTAGAGGACGGTGCAACCGGCTAAACAGTGAAAAAGTACCTGGCGAACATGGATATTAGGCTGTCCCAAAAAAATCGATGTTGAAAAAGTCAAGGTGCTCAGCCCTATATTGAAAGATAATGTTATTTATAGCATTTTTGTAGAACATTTCGGCTTTCTAAAAAACGTTTTCAGGTTGCCTAAACGTGATTTATGAAAAAATGACTTTTTCAAGTTACAAAACCACTTTTATGCACTTTTTTCAAATCTGCTCGATTCCTAAATTTTTCCATATATTTTTTTTTAATTTTTGTGGGGTTGTTTTTGAATATTTTTCATGGTTTGGGTTAGCATCGCATTCAATGACTAGACCTCTTTCACCCTGAACGGCAACGACTGGCAGGCCACTTCATATTTTACTTCCCTCACGAAAGAAGTGGACTCCGGGGTGAAATTCAGTTCACTCATCAAGTTCCTCAAGCAGGTGCTGCTGTGGCTGACAAACAGTAAGGAGGGGATGTCAAAGCTTTTGCTCCGGACTGGCCGTGAACGGGGAAATTTATAGTACGTCGGAAATTAACGCCCTCCAGCTGCATCGAGAATTTCTGGGTAAACCTGAAGCGTAAGATCTACTCCAACAATTTTGTCACGAAAACTGAGAAGGAATTGATAAATAAACCGCCGCGAAAGTAGAACGAAGGAAGAACTCAAATACATGCCCACATGTATGTTTTCGTCCGCCATGGCGAATGTTCTGGCTAAATGCCGGAAGGCCACTCGCAAGGGCGTAGAATTTGTTTACAAGAAAGCAAATATAATTGCTAGACTTTTTAAATCCGGAACCTCAGGCTTGAAAATTTTTAAAGTGTCGGGTACGGGTTGAGGGAAAAGATATTCGGATTCGGGTTTGAAAACCCGAAACCTGACTTTAAAATCTATAAAATCTCGGGTTCGCGTTTCACTATTACGGTTTCGGGTTTCATATAAATAAAATTTTCGGGTTCGGGTCGGGTTTGGGTTAAATCGAAAAAAAAAGTTCCAGGTCCGGGTAGAAATTTATCGAGTTTATATATCTATCTTAGTTTTTCTAATCACCATCCATCAGTTTTTTAATGCAAAAGGTAATAACTCAGTCAGTTTTTGATGGATTTCCGTCATTCTTGTAACAATCCATTAGGTATTTGGCTGAAATCGATCCCAGACTCAATTTTGTAATCCATGGTTGCAATTTTCGGTTCCTGGAATACAACATTATATGATGAAATTTTACCTAATATGGGTATTTTGGGAATCAGAAAGAGGCCCAGAGTGCGAAAATCAACTCCATACGCTATTTTTTATTGCCAAATACTACATTTCGGGAAAAAGACCCAAAATAGTCAAATTTCACCTGATGTGACTACTTCCGGAGTTAGGAGACTTAAGACCGATTCCAGATGCAGATCCTGGAAAAAAATATAACATGAGTATTCCAGGAACCGAGATAATATCTAGAACGCGTAAAACGACCCTGATTACATTTTAAATCTCTTTAGGACAGTTCCATCATTTTCAGAGTGTTTTATATCAATGCTGCATAAAAATTACTAACACAAACATTTTGACACAATATTATCTATCGTAATCTTAGCATTAGAGAAAGAGAGAGTTAAAAGTGAATTATTACCGAAACTTGCTGCTTCAGACCATCAAATCGAATAACTCAAATCGAGTGTATTCCTCAAATTATTGCAAGAAATATATTGCCATAAGTCAGGTTTTTCTAATTCTACGTTAACTTTGCGGACGTGTGTCAGGCTCTACGCTGCAATTTTTCATTCGTTTTAAAATATTTGGCAAGGTTTGAGTAAAACATTTTTGTAGACTGAAAAGATTTTTTTGAAAAATTGTTACCAACTTGCATACTTACAAATTCCACCCACCTAGAAAGCACTTTCTAAACGTTTTTCAATGTTACACATTCGATAATTTTTCGACATTTAATCAATTACTTTCTATAATTAGTTTGAACATTCAGTTGGGCTAGTACGCATATTTAGTTAAAAATAATTGCAAAATAATTGATATATTTGTCAACATTGCCACATGATAGTTTTGACCAAACTATTAGGAAAGCTCTGAACCGCAAAGTTTCAGAATCTGCTTGAACAAGTACGTTCGGTGGTTCGAATATTAGTAGAATCAGGGCGATTGTTTGAATTCTACAGTACCTTCGGTAATTTTTCTTTCGAAAAATCCCACTTATATATAGTGAAGTAAAATAGACCAGAGAAAAGTTGTGGAAATTGTTGTTATAGCGCGATATTGACAAGAGGAACAAGGTTACGATGGAACTCCTATCTCTTGATAAAATATTAGTCTTCATATAATGAAACTGATTTAAAGTTATGTTAGTCCTCATATAACGAAACTGATTTAGAATTGTAATTGTGGCACGGTATTGGCAAATAAAAAGAGGTTTTAATGAGACTCATTTCCTATTGACGAAATAAGTCTTTCTTTTACAAGGTGCGTGACGAATTGCAGTAAGTCTCAAATAGCTCTTTCTCATGATTGTGGCACAAGATTCAGATATATCAGGCAGCACTGGATAGCTTATGTTGTAAAAGTTTAGATGTAAACAAATAGTGTTGGGTAAATGAAATGCTATTTCAATACCGCTGAATGGGGCCACACTCATCCCATATGTGAATAACTTGTGTAAATTTTCTAAAACATGACGTTTATACTGTAATAAAACTAGGAAATTGTATGTGTCAGCATTGGCAAGAGGGAAATAGCGTTGGTATAGTAGAGCAGTAGGCTCGAAACGGATGTTGCCAATAATAGGGTAACCGCTCCTATATTCATCTCATCACGCTTTATTGATTAATTTCTCGTCAAATTTTACCATATCTTCAACGTAAAACTTTCAGCCACTTAAGAAAATCGAGAAACAAATAGATTTACTTTCAAAAATTAGTAGAAATTTGACGGTAAATTGGACAAATGAGAGAAATAAGATGAATTTGGTGCACCAAGCTTTTAAGATGAATAATGGAGCGATTATCCTATAAAGTGCGGTGTACAGAAAACACCTGACCAATATCACAATAAATCAAACATTTGAAAATTATTTTATGTTAGAAAAAAAATTCTACTTAGATTTTCACAGTGGAGAAAAACGGCAAGAAAAATTCGATAAAATTATCTTCGGAACGATTTATTTTTCATTTTCAATTATGTAGGGAGATGTCATAAAACTGCATGAACGAGGCATGAAATTCATGGAAAATTGTAATAGTACATGAACAAGTCGCGATCAATAGTATTTTAATTCATAAGAAATTCATGACTTTTAACTCGTTTAAATCAATCAGGTTTTGTAGAAAATGCTTTCTGTTGGGGCCATTTTTCCTGCAAATCTATAATTTTACAGTTGACAATTCATAGAAAGATTATCAAATTCTAAAGTTTACTCCTGTCCCATAAACAAATAGTTGGGTCCTTTGTCTGTGAAACAAAACAGCTGTTACAGCGTGCTCGAGGTAACGATCAGCGCTCTGGTTTCGCTCTCGAAACAACGGGTCCAAAGTACCTCCCAAAGGGCATCGCGTTTTGCACCTTAATTAATTTCTGCTTGCGCACCGTTGGTGCAATCGCGATCGAGGTTTCTTTTTCGGATTAGGTGTTCGACAGTTTTTAATTTTCCTCCGAACTGCTGGAAACGAAGAAACTCGAGCATCGCGAGGTAGCCGTACTTTGTAAAGGTTAACTAATTAAACCGTTTTGTCACGGGAATGCGTTCTCGAGAGCAGTCGAAGGGTCGTGCAGTTATTTGGGTGGTTCGAATCACGAACCGTCTTTGGTAAAGGTGACTCTGAGTAAGAATTCCCTGATGTTCTGCCTAGTTGCGCAAAGAAGCTGGTGGGTCACTGATCTTGAGTCGTTGATGGCAAGCCTGGGAAGCAGCCCGTAATCGGATATCGCGTCTTTCTCATTGTCACCGCGTTTTGCGAGTCATTTGTGAAGTGTCAACTAAACTCAGTTCTGTCGCATTATGCGACTTGTTATCAGTTTTGCGCTAGTCGTGAATCAGCTCCGGGTACTCGATCCCCGCATGCTATCGTAGATGACGATCAGCTGCGGGAGATAACGCGACTGAAACCGAGCATTAACCGAGCAACGATTGCATGTCAGCATAAAGGGCGTCACTTTTTACTACTGGAACTTCTTGGCAGATATCAATATAAAAGGAAACAAATTGCTTCAAGAAGATAGAAGATTGTGAGCTGTGAATTATTTTCTTAAAGAGCTGTTATCAATCATGATTGTGTTAGGTGTCAAACGATTACACCTTACTGTTAGCATTTTTTTTGGTAAGAAGAGACAATACACCTTCAACCGAATTCACTCGAAACAAGTGCCACTGCATTCGCCAAACCGAATGTATACATAAAATGCTTTTTCGGTAGAATTTTTCACACCCAGTGCGCACGGTTCGGAACAAGCTTCCCATTAGTCTTTTAGGTTACACGCTCAATTGCAACCCCCACCCAGAGCACACTGGAAGGCACAGTTTCCACCGAGCAGTTCTCCGGGAGCCAGACGACCCGACCAAAGCGGCAAGGCAGGTTATAAGCGCAGTAAGAAACAAGCAACATTTATTTTTATGTTGTCGGCAGCCTTTTTACTGCCGAAGTGCTTGTGCGCTTCGCTTGTGTCTTTTGACTTTCCCCCTTGGTGCAGCCAAATCCCTAAGCCAAGTTCTGTCTGGTTTGAACTTTTGATTCTAAAGACAAACATCCCCCGGTCCATTCGCAGTTCTACCCACGCTTTAGCTACCGCCACCGCCGCCGCCGACGACGACGACGACGGTGGCGGGAGCAGAGCAGAGCGGTAGCAGCATCGCGCAAGCCGAAGGGAATGAGAAATGAGATCTGTTTATTTTTTCCCCATCGCCCTTCGCTTTTCCGCTCGATCGCTTGTTGATTATATTCGCGAAAATTAAGTAATGCTGTGCAAAATTTATCAATCAACACCCGGAGACATCGGCCTGTTCTTCGTCCTCTCCCCCGACATGGTGCGCCCACGGAGTGAGTTTTCTTCGTTTGAATTACATCAGCTGATAAAGTTTTCATGAGCTTGCCTCTTCGCCTCGGCAGTCAGGCATGGAGTGTAGGGCGTTTTGTTTGTTGAATATTGGTGTGATTTTTGATTACACGTTGCGGGCTTTCTGTAGTCAACCATAATCATAACACACGGTACACTGCAATTGGATGTGATGTTCGTTTGCAAAATGAATTTTGGACGTAACATTTAAAATAACTTGTTCCAATTGGTTAGATAAATCAACAGGATTCAAGCGACCTCAAAAAGAAAGAGCATTGAAAGAGTGTAATGAATCTGAATAGTTTGAAGGATGTTCAAAATTAAAAATTCTTAGCCTAGAGCTTCAAAATCTAAACCTCGAATAATAAATACTGAATCATAAGTCATAATTCCCAAGTTTTAAATTCCGAGCCTTAATTCTAAAATCATAAGTTAATAATCCAAAAGCCGATATCCTTCTCGTACATTCAAAAATCTGAATCGTTAGCTCCAGAAGTCCTGAATCTTCAATACTTAAACTAAGTATCAAATATATATACAAAACTAAGTATAAATGGTAAGTCCAAAATTCCAGCGTAGCGGCTGTTTCGGCGTCGACTGCCAAAAATTAACGGACAAAAAAATGTACTGTACTACGACAGCCATTAGATGATAGAAGTGCATCTTCCTCAGCGACAGACAACACTAGCAAAAACTTAACAGCCGTTGGAATTCTTTTTGTCTGCACGCAATGTAAAGCATGTTGTTTCGTTGTATTCCATTTAAACTTAGGTAGGCATACATCGTAGTACAGCGAATTTGTCACTGATTTTTCTTTTCATTAGAGCATACTTGTCGATATCATTCAGCGTTGTAAAAGCTTATGTTAGCAACAGTGATGGGAGTGAGATAAATACGACTAAATCGTCGCTTTATCTTCAGCTGCACAAATCATGATCTGTACAGATTGCGGCTAAACTTAAATCCTCTAAATTTCCCCCAATTTTCTGGAGTTTTGCAATTTAGATATTTAGCGTAAAAATTTAGTAAAAGTTTTCAGCAGTAATTTTGAGAATTTCACCTTAAAAGATTTGAAGCTTTCAAGTTGACGGCAATTCTGTACATCTTATTGATTTCAATAGAATTCGATCGGCTGTTGGGAACTACAGAAACAAACTAAATAAATCATAAACGAATTGTGGAACAATTTGGTGGATTTTATTTGTACAGCGAAGAAATATCCCAGCTTTATTCGGGTTATTGATACATATTATATTAGAAGTGTAAGTGCAGTATGACAAAAAAATCAATTCATTAGTTTATAATGTTTGGCAAGCCTTTCCACTGTCTACTCTTGACAATCTCCGGGTAAGACATCCTTGTCAGTTGGCAACCGTGTACACCGTGGTAAAATAGAAATGAAACAACAATAATTATGGTAATCTCCTAATACCTGAATTTAAAGGGCGCACCAGCTTGTTTATGATCAAGAATCTAGAATCTGCAACTCTTTTATCGATATAAATTTAACACATAACAGTCTTTCGACAAATTGAAGGATGTTATCATCACAAAACGGCCATTACCGCTACAAATTGATTATAGAAGAAGACATACCTACATAATTTAGAACGGAACAATAGCAAATGGTTTACAATGATCGGTGTACGAAAACGTTTCCGATGAAATATCGAATTAGCAGGCGTTGCACAGTGTTAGCGTATTTATGAACTTCTCCGTTGGGTATTGTTACAGCTTTGTTACAGCTAACTTGAATTTATGTAGAGAACTAGCAGCTGGCGACTAGTAAATACTCCTTCAAAAGACAGTAGGGAAAAGGTTGTACTTTTTTGAAGGCTGGTTGTATGCTGACAGCGGCTACTCGTCAAAACGAAGAGAGAGAGAGAGAGAGATACGCAATGGTGGGCATCGCTAACCAAAAATTCAGCGACGCTAATCGCTAATCCGTTAACTTGAAAAATTAGCTCGATAATCGCTCAACGCCAATATACAACAAGTCGCCTAAAATTCACAAACAGGTTTTCATTCGTAAGGATTTTATGAAAACAAGGCAAAACAAAAACAATTTTGTTTTCATTTTAATAAAGTGACCAGATTGTGTCTTTTAGCGACGCTGACAAACCGCTATTCAGCTTCAAAATAAGTAAAGTCGCTAAACGACTAACTGAAAATCAGCGTCGCTAATTAGCGAAGTTGCGGAAAATGCCCATCACTGGAGAAACGAGAGCGCTAGAGCTACCGAAAATAGAGTTCGCCATCGGAAAAAGCGCGAGTACGATAAGTGTTTTCCAGCGCAAAGTACAACGTCAGCGGTAGGAACTTTCTTATGCGGGCCGAGTCTGAATATTATTCTGTCGACCGTGTTAGGAAAAGCAAGCATAATGCGACCAATCAGAGATCGAAACCTGCGTTCCAACAAAGCTTGACTATTTTTAATATCAGATTACAGTTCTAATAATCAAAATAAAATTTTATGCATATAGGCGGGTGCTTATCGATTGCTGTAAAAATTAAGGAAATCGGTTGGAAACTGACTGAGCCTTAAATATTTAAAAGTTAACAAGTAAACAACACTCTCGATGTTTTCAGTTTTTCAATTTGTACCCTTATTCCAGACTATTGCCGTACATAACTCTACGTCAAAAGAGCGGCAGATCCCTCATGCACTTTGAAGGACCAGTTCTTTAGATCAGCTCGCAAGCGGATTGCACAAAGTATTTTCTCGTATACTGTGCTTGAGATTTAGATGGTTGACGGAATCGTTTTTCGGCTAATACCAGAATGGTTTTCGACAGAGGCGTTCCACGGCAGGTCAAATTTTCACCTTGCGACAGATTCTCGATAAGTTCCTGCAATTGCAGACCCACCATCTGTTTGTGAATTTCAAAGCGGCGTACTACTTAGTCAAGCGAAATGACTTGTGGCAGATAATGCTGCCTTCCGACGAAACTGATAAAAATTATGCGAGTGACGCTAGAGGGATCAACATTATGCGTACGAATAGCAAACGATACATCGATCGCTTTCGTGATGTTGAATGGACTGAAGCAAGGGGGTAACCCCTCTGGTCAACAATGTCTTGAAATGTGCAGTACGAGAGCAAACGTAGAAAGAAACGGCCCCATCATTACAAAATCTGACATGCTTCTTGGCTTCGTGGATCACTTTGATATAAACGGGATAATCCGTTTAGAAGAGAAACGGTGAGATTGGGGCTCATCATTAACTCTGTCGAAAAAAAAACACATGGTAGCTGGCAGAGAACGTGGGAGTGAAAGTGATGTTGGTGCTGGGGTGGAGTTAGTTGGGACAATCTTCGAAGCGGTTGAGGAATTCATATACCTTGGTGCCCTCGTGACATGTAACAACGACGTGAGCTGCAAAGTCAAACAAATAGGACTTTCCACGAACTATGTGGCCAGCAGAAGTCACGTAGTCTGCAGACTCGCACAAAAGTAGCGCTTTCTAGGACGCTGATCCTCCCGGTTGTCCATTACGGGCATGAATCATGGACGCTAAAGGAAGCTGATCGACAAGTGCTCGGTGTTTGTGAGTGTACGAGCAGTACCAAGTGTACAAATATGCTTACATAGTAAAGATGATAAAACGCGGCAGGCTGCAGTGGGCTGGTTATGTAGCCAGAAGGCCTGACGTGAGAGCCCCCAAAACAATATTTTGTAGCAAACTAGGAATAAATGAAAATATATCATTTGAAACATTTTAACCCTTTTCTTGAGCATCGTTCGCTCAATCCTCTTGTCAAAGAATGAATTGTATAGTTTGGATTATACTTACTTTACTTTATTGGCCGACGAATCGTTACCGATCTAGGGCCGAACGAGTTAGAGATGTCCAGCTTCTTTCAGCGTCCTCCAGTCACCTCGTACACCAGAAGATCGTGCATCTTCTTCCACCGCACACATCCCCCGCACAGAGTCGACGGTCTTTTCCTGGTTCTCTACTGAAAATTTTTTTGGCGGCTCTCTCGTCTGGCATTCTGGCAACGTGTCCAGCCCACTGAAGCTTTCCACGCTGTATTACCTTCACTATATCTGCATGTTTATATACCTGGTATATCTCGTGATTCGGCTGGTAAACGGCTGGATAATGCTTACCATCGGTGTCAAGTGCACCTACAGGAATAAAATAGACTCCACCCTCTCATTCCAACCACCACGCGGTGCCAAGTTGGGTACGAGCAAACAAGGGAAAATCGGGTAACCAACCCAGGTGGGAACTTGGTCGTATGCTGACAGGGAAGGAGGGCTCTTTTGAGGTTCCGAGCGTCTATCCTCCATTTTAGGAGCGGCTCAAAACGGCGTCTGTACTCTAGGTTAGGGGCGGCCGATTACCGTCCTCGTGCCAACGTGGGACTCTAAACAGTGTTGTGCACGATGGACCTCCACCCAGACAAAGGGTTGCGTGCGCAGGCCTTACAAGCCGCCACCGTAAAACACTCACAAGTAATGAACGAGGAACAAAGAAATTCGGACTGGAACAATCGGCACAGACCCATGCGACGAAAACGGACCAACGATTGGAAACTTGGGACGCGGAACTGCCGATTTCTCAATTTCCAAGGTAGCACTCGAGTGCTCTCCGAAGTGTTGAAGTCCCGCAGGTTCGACGTCTTAGCTGCAGGAGGTGTGCTGGAAGGGCTCAATGGTACGTATGTTCCGGGATGGTCATGCCATCTACCAGAGCTGCGGCAACACACATGACCTGGGGACAGCTTTTATAGTGATGGGCGAGGTGCGGAAACGGGTGATTGGGTGGTGGCCAATCAGTCCTCGAATGTGCAGGTTGAGAATCAAGCTTCGTTTCTTCAACATCAGCATCATAAACGTGCACAGCCCTCACCTCGGAAGTACCGAAGACGTCAAGGATGAATTTTACGCGCAGTTGGAGCGTGAGTACGACCACTGCCCAAGAACATGGCCGTGCATAGTACCTGCTTCCAGCACAACCTCCTACACAAGTACTCCTGGAGGTCACCAAATCAGACGAAAACGTTTCGAACAATAGTGTTTGAATTTTGATGCGTTAATTTCCCGGCCAGATAAAATGTACTGTAGTATTGTAGCGCAACGTTCAATTGCATGTAGATCATTTTTTGGTTTCCATATATCCTTGATTTCACTTGCCAGCAACAGTCCATATGTTATGTGTTCATTTTAATCACGTCGAATGACTGATGGATCCATGATGGATGCACCTATCAACAACTAAATATACCTAAGAAGTGTTCTCACTTATTTTAAAAGTATTTCGAGTCATCTGTTTCATAAATTCACAAAGCATCGTCCGTTAATCGAGTATTGTGCATTTTTGTATAGAAAACTCCAGAAACATACATACCTAAAACATCACTCTACTCATTCATTTATGAATTGTCAAGTATCAAAGTTCATCTAGCTTATAGTACAAGGTCTAAGCTTTAAAAAAAGTATTTGATGATGTGCACCGGTTTGCCTCTTTCTCCCCTATTCGCATTTAAATCTGAGAAACAATTTAATGAAAAAACGCTCTAGCTCAGTATAGAACGATTGTAGCAACATGTTATCTTCGAAAGAAACATGTGTTTTTATGTTGGTCATATTTGTCTAAAATATTATGTTCTTGAAATAACAATATTAAAAAAGTTATGCTAGAAAAACTAAATTTGAGGAGGTTGACAGCGAAAATGCTCTGTGTTTCAGTAAATAGACGTCATAGAAATTTAATATCTTCTACAAAGTTTCATATTTTGAAAAGTTCTACAACTTTGCTAAAGAAACTATTCATAAATCTTCGCTGTATCAAAAGTTAGATTTTTTATTTTTATGATAGTAGGCCATGATCAAAAAAATTTCTTATCAACATATTCGTTATATTTTTGTGAACAATTCCGGACTACTTCGTGATAAGGGCGAATCCATGCTTGTTTTCCTATCTAGTTTCGCCCAAATCACGAAGTAGTCCGGAATTCTTATGAACATTGTCTTTGGCTAACATCAACCGTTTAAGCACAAAAGAATTAAGTTCGTCATATTGCCTTTTCCGACCACTGTGCAAGGCTCGCTGTCTGACTACATTCTAAAACAAACCTGTCAAATGTCTATCGCCATCACGACGTTATTTTCCTCAAACGTATTTTGACATTTTTTCTAGAAATGAGAATTACGCACGTTGAGTGCGTGTATTCTGGAAATTATTTAGGTATATCATTGATCTTGTAATAATACTTCTCAATATAAATGAACGAAGTAGACAGAAATAGGCCGAAATAACATCGCTACACGATTGACAGTGTGCATCTCGTTGATACGCAAGTGTCGTTTGACTATTCTTTTCTTCTGTGAGCTGAGCAGCGATGGTTTGGTTGTTTTACATTTACGAGCGAAAGCCGACTGCGACGCACGCTAAGAAAGCGAGATCAAACGAAAATGGTGACCGTTTACAAGCCTGGTTGGAACACAGTTAAAACAGCCATCAACAGCGTAGCGAAGAACGTCATCGGGCATGAGGGACGAACCCAACGGAAAGAGTGGTTCGACGACGATTGTAGGAGGGTGATGGATGAGGAGAATGCTGCGCGGGCGGCTAAGATGCGCAGTGCCACTCGTCAGAATGTAAAAAGACACCGACAGAAGAAGATGCAGCGAACCCAAATTTACCGGGAGAAGAAGCGCCGCCTGGAGGAGGAGGAGTTTGCAGAGCTGGAACAGCTGCATCATTCTCAGGAAACGCAAAAGTTCTATCAGAAACTCCACACATCCCGCAGAGGCTTTGTGCCGTGAGCCGACATGTGCCGGGATAAAGGTGGTAGTATTTCGACGGACGATCGTGAGGTGACCGAAAGGTGGAAGCAGCACTTCGACGAACACCTGAATGGCGTTCAGGCAGGAGACCATGGCGGCGGAGGAAGCGATCCCGCCGATGCGACAAATGTATAAGACGTGCTAGACCCTACCGATAGGCGAAGTTAAGGATGCTATCAAGCAGATGAAAAACAATAAATCACAAGGATGGTCTCGGAGCGGAGCTTATTAGGATGGGCCCGGAGAAGCTGGCCACCTGTTTGCACCGGCTGATTGCAAAAATTTGGGATACAGAACAGCTACCGGAGGAGTGGGGTTATCTGCCCTATCTATAAAAAAGGTGACAAATTGGACTGTGGGAACTATCGTGCGATCACCGTCTTGAATGCCGCCTACAAAGTGCTTTCTCAAATCATTTTCCGCCGCCTCTCGCCCCTAGCCAACAGATTTGTGGCAAGTTATCAGGCCGGCTTCGTTGACGGACGGTCTACGACGGACCAAATCTTTACCATATGGCAGACCCCCCAGAAATGCCGTGAATACAGAACCCTCACGCACCACCTATTCTTCAACTTTAAAGCCGCGTATGACACTATCAACCAAGAAGAGCTATGGAAGGGCATGGACGAAAACGGCTTTCCGGGGAAGCTGATTAGACTGATAAAGGCTACGGTAGATGAGACGCAGTGCTGTGTGCGGATTTCGGGTGGGTTGTCGGGCCCATTTGAATCCCGCAGGGGACTTCGACAGGATGATGGTCTCTCCTGCCTGTTATTCAACATTGCGCTACAGGGTGTAATGAATCGAATGGACATCAACACGGGGTACGGGGTAGCCGATAGATCCGGAGGCGTATTATCAGAGAAAATCGTACCTACTATGGGCTCCACAAGCAGTTGCGGTTGAACAAACTGAGCCACCGTACGAAGTATAACCTGTACAAAACGCTCATAAGACCGGTTGTTCTCTACGGGCATGAAACCTGGACATTGCTTGAGGAGAACTTGCGAGTGCTCGGAGTTTTCGAACGCCCAGTACTAAGGACGATCTTTGGTGGCGGTCAGGAGAACGGAACATGGAAGCGAAAAATGAACCATGAGCTCGCGCAACTCTACGGTGAACCCAGTATTCAGAAGGTGGCTAAAGCTGGACGGATACGCTGGACAGGACATGTTACAAAAATACCTGACAACTACCCTACGAAGATGGTGTTTGCCTCGAATCCGGTAGGAAGAAGACGACCAAGGGCGCAGCGTGCAAGATGGGTAGACCAGGTGGAGCTAGATCTGGCAGAGAGTACACGGTGTCCCAGGGATTGGAGAGCGGCAGCAAATGACCAAGCGAATTGGCGAAACTTTGTAAATCAGGCCATGTCATTATGATGGAATGCCAAATAAATAAATAATAACTTATCTTACTAAATTCATTGAATGCAAACGAAACACACACTAGTTTTAGCGAAAAACTGGTGAAAACAGTACAGGGTTGTATCCAAGACACGACCACATAAATGACGTAGAACTACGTACACTAGTAACACAACTGGTTTTATCAAAGTTTTATAGCGCTTTTTTGGCTGTATTGAGCGCTATTAAACTTTGATAAAACCAATATTTTTACTTGGGTAATGAGTTATAATGTCTACTAATGAAGGGTTGTGAATTTCGTGAACCGGATTCAGCAGTTAGCAGAACGTGCCGAGTAAAAAACCATACACAGCACACACACACACACACAAATCATACCATATCATAGACACACGCACATCATACCATATCATACAGACACATACACTGCCGTTCCAATCATAGTAGTCCCATGTTCTACACAAACCTTATGCACACTGGGACAACTATGCTTGGAAAAGCAGTACACATCATACCATATTATACAGACACACACACACACACACACACACACACACACACACACACACACACATCTTATCATATACACACACATCATACCATATCAATACTCCATACACACATCATACCATATCATACACACATCACACCATATCATACACACATCATACCATATCATACACTCACAGCAAGCAAGCGACCAATCAGAGGACGTTATTTTTATTTCAACAAGGCTTGACAATTTTCAATAGTGCAATAGTTCGTAGATTCAAACAACATTTGACTGCATTTGGGCAGATGCGTGTATAATTTTCCAATCGATTGCTGCAAGAATGAAGAAAATCGGTTGAAAACCAACTGACCTATAAGCATTTGAAAAGTGACATATTTCGTCCCAGTTTTTCAGTTTGCATCCCTGTGTGGTATGCTAAAGTAAAACGTAGTTCTACGTCAAAAACACTGAAAATGTAAACTTTTGGTAAGTAGATATTTCGCACGTGCACAACGTTAGCTATGTTGCCACAGATTTCCAATTCCAAAATTTAATTTTCCGAGTTCACATTAATAATCATGAATTATTAATCCAAAAACCGACATCCTTGATCGCAATGTCTAAATTCTCAATCATGATGTCAAAATTCAAATAGTTTCAAATATGTCAACGTGTCAAAAGTGACATTAATGTCAACAGTGTCAACTGTCAAATTGTCGACATGACATAATTTCAAATGTGTCAAACTGGCAAAATGTCAAGATGTCAAAATGTCAAAATAAAAAAAAAATTAAATATCAGAATGTCAAAATGTCAAAGTGTCAAAATATCAAAATGCTGTCAACACGTTTGAGTGTCAAAATAAGTTAATATGATAAAATGTCAAAATCAACGTTGAAACTATCAGAATGGTCAGAAGAGACGAAAGTTTAAAAAACATTTAAAATTTCTCTTCTTAAATTTCGGAAGTAAAGGTGGAAGTCGCAGCCAAGTGCGGTGGCCGAAGACAGATGAACGTGAGTTCCGAGTGGTAGATGCTATCTCGGGAACGACTTTCAAATACCACATCTACTACAGAGGCGGCGACAGAGGTGAACAAGGCATCGGTTTCGTCATACAAGGAAAACAGATCATGCGGGTCATTTGATGGAGGCTAAACTAAATAATCCCGCGATGGCTGCCTCCACTACCAAACAAAACGAACCACCCCACCCCACGAATTAGCTAGAGGAAAATCGCAGCCTATTTGACCCTAAACATTTATCCACAAAAATGACAAAAAATGACTAAACCCATCCATTGTGATTATATCGTTCACAAACGGAAAAACGAACGAAAAGGTGGTTGATTGTCATTTCGGTACGCGAGCGTACAGCAGTAGTCAGAATCAGGGTAATATTCCACTCTATGCTGAGGTTGCATCCGTGCAGGTTACAGGAAACAAAAAAATTTAAAATCACGAGATTGAATTAGGCATGTTGCTCGATAAATTCTTTAAATAGGTAAAAAAATTAAATAGTATTAAAATTTAAATGAACAATACTGTAAAAATTAGAAGAAGTAAAGCTTCAATGAAATATTTTGAACCATTTTCAATAAACAGATCCTGTTCGATTTTAGTACGAACGGTGCCATTTAATCATATATTTTGGCTTTTTCGTCTTTTCTTTAACCAATTTCAGCTCAATAACCGTCCAAAGAAAAACATTGAGCTCCTTTCTGTTGACGATGAAATTGGCCGGAATCGGTCAACCAGTTTCGGAGTTATGGCAGGAATATATTCCAGTAATATAATGGTCATGATCAAAGCACTGCTTAGAACCATACTCATATCAATTGTCTAGGTGTCATAGGCCTTATAAGGACCTGTCCCGGTTAAGTTCTGGATACTCCCAGTTTATTGAGCCAAACTCCAAGCGATATCTCTAAGTCTTGGAATCCTAAAACTAGTTCATTAGTGGCTATATCTAGTGTCTATATCGTCATAGGCCACTTGAAAAGTAAAAAAATCATCGATTTTGACAACAAGAAAAAATCGAGCTGTTGTAAAATTGAACGGGGTCTGTATTACATTTTTCGTATATTCCCATTAAATGCGTTATTTGATTGGTTTCGAAATGTGATGTAAGTTTGAAAAACAAAAAAAGGTTTTTATTAATGTTTAAGTATCTTTTAGCTTTTAATACTATCGAGGTCAATGTAGCAATAAACATTACCCGTCACAAATGGTCGCACTCACGCCCGTCGACAGCTCAATCCCCCAGCTCACAATAAATCATCGGCCAATTATTATCAGCGATCCGTGGAAAGCGAATCTGTCCCGAGCATTTTCCGGACAATTTGACTTACTGGGCCGTTTCGTTTTCTTTTCTCCTGTATGTGACCAGAAAGTGTCAACGTTCCGGATGATTAAGTGGCCAAATGAGACTGCGACCTTTATCGTTCCTATCTCCGTTGGCATTCATCATATAAGAGGATTTTCGTCTCTCCGGCGTTACTGCGATCGTGATAAGACCTACCAGCATCTATTTTCCTTTCTCGGTGGCTTGTGGATGGAGGGGATGATTTTCCACGCTAAGAAAAACATTTACCCGAAAATGTCGGGAATTTGGTCAATCATCTGTTATCTTTTAGGGGATGAAACAGTGGCAAGGAAGTTCACCTTAACTTCCTAGTCATGCTCTTTCACCTCTTCGTGATTAGTGGCGTAGTTTCTTTCGAGCGTTAGCTCATTTTTCTTTGAGGGGGAAATGATGTATCATCTGCTGTAGTGATGGAATGAGACCAGCAAGGGCAAGCATTTGTTTTTTTTTCCTGCTTTCTTTCGCGTGAATAGTTGGAAAATTGGGTGTCGAAGTAGCCCAAACACAATAACTATGTGTTGGCAGAAGTTGCGTGATAAGAGAAAAATTTTGCTAATGAATCAGGGACATGCAGATGGCCGCATGACGAACCTGACAGACGAATGGCTAGCTAGCTAGTGTTGAATTCGAGATTTCCATTTCATTGTGAAAACTCCTCCCTGTGTTATTTCAAAATTGTTTTCATGCATTCTGCCACAATTGAACAGCATTCAAAGCACATATGCCATCATCCTATTGGTATCCGCATTCCACTCACGTAATGGGAACAGATTCAATTTGCAAACGCACCTTTTCAAAAAAAGGAACAGTATCACCAATACCGCAGCACGTATGGCCTTTCATAAAACTTTATGACCCAGGTAACGACCATGGCGGTGTGGGTGGGTGATATTTATCAAAAAAACAGATCTCCACTTTTTGATACACACAGATTCGGGCGACTGCCGTGCGATGAAGCTCTGGATAACCGCGGAGGGTGGAATCTGCGCAAAAGGAACAGATCAAACGTTTGAACTTGTGTTTTTTTTTCGGTGAAATGAAGGCTACCAGGAGCAAAAAAACTTTTTCAATCCATTTAATCAGGATAAAACGAGAGACACTGCGGCGACGAACCATCAAAAGGACGAGAAATTTCCTCTCATCGAGCGGCCATTCATTGCGATTTGGCATAATTCATTAGCCTTTAATCCAACTGATTGAGTCTGGCATGCCAACGGCAGGCAGCTTATTGTGCTGCTGTCCTGGATGCATTTGATTTCTCAATTGAACGAGTTTTGTTAATTCGAATTTGAATTGGAGTGCTTCGGTAGGTCAAATCTCTGTTAGCCATTTACAGTTTTCCATATATAATCTAATTATAATGTGTCAGAATTGCAATAGAAGTGAATTTGACGTTCCCAGTGATTTCATATTTTTACAGTATTTGAACAAGTTTAAATTTCTTACTATTCAACTCAAATTACCAGTTTGCTGGTGTTCCTACTCAAAATAAATATAAAAAAGTTTTTAGTTCGACATTCTATTGGGCCTACAATTTTTAGAATCAGTAGTTGCTGAGTACAAGAGAAAGACTTCTGTTAAAAACTCATGCAATTGGTTCACCATTCATGTAACTTTATTAGTGCTTAATTCTTTGACATACTTACTATTATGTTGCCGCACGTTTTCCACCTAATCACATCAACAAACAATAAGTGTTCCACTCACCTCAATCGAGACTTTTCTTTCGCAACAACCCCTAACTGAGTGATCTGAAACCAACATCCACCCCTTTGCTCTCAGACAAACATTCCACCCCATCGCAAATATCATATCATTCCGAGATAATAACTGTAAAGGCAATTACTGCTACCGTGTTCACAGATATTCACATCTGTTTCTGGTTGCCACACACTCGCTTGCTTACTCATATGTGGGGATTATTGTACGTATACGCTCTTCTTTCTGCCAACTTACATGACACACTGAAAAAGGGGTAGAAAATCCCTGCAAGAATTCCAAGTCACGCCGCTTGCGATACTTTCCAGCTATCTAGGTTTCAACAGAAGGGACTTAAAATTTAATGAACTTTCTCGTGCGAAAAGCGGCAAAGACGCAACTTAAATTTCAGCCCAGATTTTATTTCGCTCGGCTAAACCGTAGACAGTGATTGCTGACTGTTGCAGTTTCACCGGCAATCGGCCGGCAGGACCCTTACTGCAAGAAGCAAGAACAACGGGTCAAAAAGTTTAGATTCCGCGGATCGAGTTCCGGCAAGGAAAGCCATTATCATGAATTTTAACGGACTCGGAACGACGAAAGCGTCGGTCGGCCGGCTGATAGAAGGGTCGAGCGAGAGAACGCCCACGTTGGAGGAAGGATACTTTCTGCTGTTTTGAAAGCGCATAAATCATATCGTCGGAAAAGTTGAAACTATCTTCCAGCGCACTCCTAAGGAAAGGATACTCGTAAGGTTATTGGAAGGAACCGAGTGTAATAGGGGAATGCAGAGCGGTCGTGTTGTATTACCCCGAGATGGGGTTAGAGCAAAGTTTATTTTTGAGCATTGGAGTGTAAAATATGTGAATCAGTAACATTATTTTGAATTCTACTCTCAGGCTTATTCAGAACTCATTTTCATCCGTAAACTTGAGAAATTGTCAACTTTGAAATATTTTACAACGCTATACCCTATGAAGAAAATCTCTTCTTAGCTGTCAGTTGACGCCCAACCCATTAGTGATGGAACCGTCGTAATTTAGGCAGACATCAAATTGCCGTTTTGGTCTCGCTTGTCCAAGCGGTTTTATATGTGGACAAATGAAACGTTACGCCTCTGCCCAGAGCAAAGTGGCTCTCAGGAACATTTATCGCAATACGAAATTCGGAGTCAAAAAATTTATAACTATGCTTACAAATTCATGGTTCAACTCCAATTTTTATCCAAATAAAAATTTGAAACCACAAACTAAATTTCAATTCCAAGTTAACCCTAAAATAATCATTTTGTTCGACCAATCCAGTCCAAATCCAACTTTTAATCCATGTCCATACATTTTATTTTCTAATTCAGTTTTGTAATTCAAATGTAGCCTTAGAAACCAAATTCATTTTAATCGAAACCAATCGCGAAATTGAAATCCAACTCCTAACTCAGATTTCATGATAACTTTCAAATACAAAATTATCTTTAACTTTCCATTCCAACTTTGAAACCAAAAACCAACAACGACTCCAGTTGTAAGAGGATCAATTCAACATGGTAATTATTAAAATTGAATTTAAATCCTAATCTAAACCAAAATTTCAAACTCAATGCAGCTTTGAAATCCTTAACTCAAGTGCAACTTTGAAATTCAGATAAAGTTTAGGAATCCCATGTATATTTAGAAAACCCATACTAAAATATGAATCAAATATAATAAATTGGTTTTTACTCTGTTATCTAAATCCAAATCAAACCTAAAATCTCGATCTAACGAATTCAACCTTAAAAGACAAATTTCACTTTAAATTCGTCATTTTAAAAATGAAACTCCGATATTGTAATGTTACTTTAGATTCTAAATTTTCTTGTACATGGGGCAGACGACTTCCTCCATTCACTCGTCTGACAGTTTTTCTTCCTCCCAAATTATGGAAATGACCCATTTCAGCGCTCTAGCCAGCTCCTCTCTCCTATGTTTAAAGAGCTCGCTCGGCAGTCCACCTTTGCCTGCGGCTTTGTTGTTTTTCAGTTTTCCGATTTCACAAAGAATTTTACTCGTGTCGTCGTTGCGATGTTCCCGATAGCTGTGCGAATGCGCCAAGCCCCTCCACCGTGGGTCTGGGGGTCCCGAAGCTGCTTGATGTTAAGCCTCGGGTTTCGGCGATGTCGTGCGTGGTATACGGTCGACAGTTTTGAGCGCAAAGTTACCGCAAATAGGTAGTGGAACGTTTGTAATGTCTGAGAAGAACCGGCCGTCAATGAGAACATGGTCAATTTGGTTTGCTGTACGTTGATCAGGTGATCTCCAGGTGGTTTTGTGGATGTCTTTTTGGGAAAAGAAGGTACTTCGGACTGCCAGTCCTCGAGAAGCTGCGAAGTTGAATCATCGCTGGCCGTTGTCGTTTGTCACGGTGTGCAGACTGTGCGGGCCGATCACCGGCTTGTATATGTTTTCCCTACCGATCTGAGCGTCCATGTCCCCGAAGACGATCTTGATGTCTCTACGCGAACAGCTATCGTAGAATTTCTCCTGTGCGTGCGGAGAACGCTTCTTTCTCTACATCGCACAGTGCCCGGAAGCCGGACAAAACTCAATTTCTAGTTATTGATATTTTATATTTTTCTGTATTGAAAAACGTGTTTTCCTAATATCAAGACAATTAGATGAAATTTGAATTTTTGAGAGCACTTCAAACATGATTGAGTCATGTTATTTCAATGATTTCTTCGCTCAGAAATCACATATTGGGGTTTAATTTAACTAGTAAATACTCACCTAATTCTTATTCGAATTCAATGCGATAGATTGCATTTTGAAGATAAATGATCAAAATTGTATTTCGTGTTGAATGTTTTTTATGATTCATCATAACTTTTGGAAAGTGTTTGAAATACCTATTGAGTGTTTTGAAAAAAAAAATTTTTTTTTGTACGATCTAACCCATCGGTTCACACAGGACGCATAGTATGCATTTCATAAGAAATTTTCTCTGCTTTTCGAATATTAAGGCCCCATTTTGCCCCTTCCTAACCCGCTGAACAAAAATTTTAATTGAAAATAAAATAGTTTGAATGAAGGCGCATGGTGATTTGTGAAAATTGCGTTGTTTTACAGAAGTAGTTAATAGTTTCATAAGGCTGTACTAGAAGAGTATCATCAGCTTACGCTCAGATGTTGAAACAAGGTAAAAAAACACAAGGTAAAAAAACATAATATTATAATATTATATTATTAAAATCACGAAAATTATATTTTTTTTTCAAACCAAAGCATTTGGTTGTAACATTTATTGTCAGTATAATTATGACTTATGACAGGAAATCAAAAAATCTTCCACCTCTTTTTTTTGAAAACATTTTTCGATTTAGGATTGTTGTGTCTAAAACTTGAGACTATCGGATCTGACATAATTCGCAGCTCACGAAACATGTCACCGATAGTTCTCTCACGTGATCCTTTCCAGGCACTATTTTCTCATGTTTTCCGGATTTCTTCATTCATGCTTTCTTGGGCTTCTTCCGAAAGTTTGTCAATGGGATTTGAAGATTAAACGCTCGTTTCTCATTTGTTAATTAGTAATTTGTGTACCATTGTGTGCCAGCTATACATTTCTACGTAATAATCAATTTTTTTTTTTTTTTTAAGGGGGGATTTGTTAGTAGCTTAAGTATTTATGATAAATATTAGTAAATAATGAGTATGTGTGTCCAATCACAAATGGTGACTTCTCAACACTGTTAGAAATTTGTAATTTTAATTGTTAGGATTTGTTTGCTTTCGCAATTAGGACTTATCATTCGTAGGGATTTAAACCTACTTGTCAGAAAAGGGGAAGTAAACTTACAACTAACTTAATTGCTAACTTATTGGCTATAAAGAGAGCTTATCGTAGCAATTGAGGATTGCAACGATTTTTGTCGAAAATTGTTAATAATTTTATTTGACATAGCTTCTAATGGTTCAACACCAGTAAGTCTATGTAATTCGAGTGTACCAAACCAAGGAGGACGCTTCAAAATCATTTTCAGAATTTTATTCTGAATCCTTTGGAGCGTTTTCTTCCTTGTTGAACAGCAACTTGACCAGATCGGTACAGCATAAAGCATTGCTGGTCTAAAAATTTTTTTTGTAAATCAAAAGTTTGTTCTTTAAACAAAGTTTAGAATTCCTGTTAATGAGAGGATATAAACATCTCGTATATTTGATGCACTTGGCTTGTATACTCTCAATGTGCTCTTTGAAAATAAGTTTTTTATCATAAATTAGTCCCAAGTACTTAACCTTGTCGGACCAACTTAAAATAACCCCATTCATCTTGACAACGTGATTATTGTTTGGCTTGAGGAAAGAAGCCCTAGGCTTATGCGGAAAAATTATCATTTGAGTTTTAGAAGCATTGGGAGAGATTTTCCACTTTTGCAAGTAGGAAGAAAAAATATCTAAACTTTTCTGCAATCGACTGCATATGACACGAAGACTTTTTCCTTTTACGGAAATGCTTGTGTCATCGCAGAACAATGACTTTGTGCATCCTGGAGGCAAATCAGGAAGATCTGAAGTGAATATGTTGTACAGGACTGGACCCAAGACTGAACCTTGAGGCACACCTGCTCTGACAGGAAATCTATCAGATTTTGAATTCTGATAGACAACCTGCAGAGTTCGATCAGTAAGATAATTTTTTAAAATTTTGATTAGGAAAATTGGAAAATTAAAAGTTTGCAATTTCGCAATCAAACCTTTATGCCAAACACTGTCGAATGCTTTTTCTATGTCTAAAAGAGCAGCTCCAGTGGAATAACCTTCAGATTTGTTAGCTCGTATCAAATTAGTAACTCTGAGCAATTGATGAGTTGTGGAATGCCCATGGCGAAATCCAAACTGTTCATTTGCAAAAATTGAATTTTCGTTGATGTGTGACATCATTCTGTTAAGAATAACTCTCTCAAACAGTTTACTTATTGAAGAAAGCAAACTGATTGGTCGATAACTTGAAACTTCAGCTGGGTTCTTATCCGGTTTTAAAATGGGAGTAATTTTTGCATTTTTCCATAATTTGGGAAAATATGCAATTTTGAAGCAGCAATTGAAAATTTTCACCAAAAAATCCATTGTGCTCTCAGGGAGATGTTTGATTAGTATATTAAAGATTCCATCGTCACCAGGTGCTTTCATATTTTTGAAATTTTTAATAATTGATTTAATCTCATTCAAGTTAGTTTCAATTATTTCTGCAGGTAAAAAATTCTGGGAAGAAATTAAATCAAATTGACGTGTGACTTCATTTTCAATTGGACTCACAAAATTCAAATTTGAGTTATGAACACTCTCAAACTGCTGAGCAAGTCTTTGAGCCTTTTGTTCATTGGATACAAGAAAACGTTCACCATCTTTTAAAACTGGAACAGGCTTTGAAGGTTTCTTAAGAATCTTCGACAGCTTCCAAAATGGTTTTGAATATGGTTTCAATTTTTCAACTTTAGTCTCAAAATTTTGATTTCTCAGAAGAGTAAATCTATGTTTAATCTCTTTCTGTAAATCTTTATAAATAGTTTTAAAAACAGGATCACGAGAACGTTGATATTGACGTCTGCGGACATTTTTCAAACGAATTAGAAGTTGAAGATTTTCGTCAATTATTGGTGAATCAAATTTCACTTGAGCCTTTGGAACAGAATAATTCCTGGCATCAACAATTGCACATTTTAATGCTTCCAAAGCGGAATCAATATTCACTTCGTTTTGCAAATCAAGCTCATTATTGAAATTTCTCTCAATATAGTTTTTGTATCTTTCCCAATTAGCTTTGTTATAATTAAAAACAGAGCTCATAGGGTTTAAAACTGATTCATGTGATAAAGAAAAAGTTATTGGAAGATGGTCAGAATCAAAGTCAGCATGTGTGATCAAATCACTACATACATGACTTTGATCTGTCAGCACCAAATCAATTGTTGAAGGGTTTCTTACAGAAGAAAAGCATGTAGGACTATTCGGAGACAAAATAGAATAGTATCCTGAAGAACAATCATTGAATAAAATTTTGCCATTGGAATTACTTTGAGAATTATTCCATGAACGATGTTTAGCGTTAAAATCGCCGATTATGAAAAATTTCGAACGATTTCTGGTGAGTTTTTGTAAATCACCTTTAAAATAATTTTTGAGCTCGCGTGTGCATTGAAATGGTAAATATGCTGCGGCAATAAATAAAATCCCAAGTTCAGTTTGAACTTCAATTCCCAAAGTTTCAATAACTTTCGTCTCAAGATGGGGAAGAGCACGATGTTTGATTCGGCGATGAATAACAATTGCAACTCCACCGCCGGAACCCTGAATCCTATCATATCTATGAACCACGTAATTGGGATCATATTTTAATTTTATTTTAGGTTTCAAAAATGTTTCAGTAATAATTGCAATATGCACATTATTTACTGTTAAAAAATTAAAAAGCTCATTCTTATTGGCCTTCAATGAGCGAGCATTCCAATTTAATATTTTAATTGTTTTATTTAAAATCATTGCTAAATTTTAAATTAGAAACAATTTTAATAGTAAAATTTGTGCCTATTTGAATGGCTTCAAACATTGATTTTGCCTGCAACATGGCGTTCATAAGATCGAACATTGCCTGTTGCAAAAAAGAAAGTTTACCTGCCGTAATAGGCCCCAGGCAGTTGACATTAGAAAAAATATTTTCGGCAGCAATATTAGCTGGAGTAATAGGTGTACAATTATTTTCTAGCGTGTTTTGCTTACCCATATTAACAGTCATTTTCGAACTACCAACACTAGGCGGTATAATGTTCGAACTACCTGTAACCTGTGCATAAGTTAAACGGGTATGCAAAGGAGTAGGTAAACTATGCGTCAATGGTACGCTTGGAGAATTTTGTTTTGAAGTTGGTTTTAATTGAGAAATTGAATTTTGTTTACCTTGCCTTGCCTTAACAATTGCTAAACGGACTGGGCATTGATAAAAATTTGACATATGGTTGCCGTTACAATTCGCACAGCGAAAATTTTTACTCTCTTTCACAGGACATGTGTCCTTTTTGTGAGAAGAGTCTCCACAATTAAGACATTTTTGGTCCATGTTACAGAATACGTAATAATCAACTTTTTTATCACTCAGCATCGTTGGTAGCAGCGTTCGAATTAGCTGGATTAAATTTAAATCGACTCCTGTTATCTCTAAAGAAACTTCTGCATTGGAAAAAACGTCTTACTGTAACACCGTTATTGCTATTGCTGAAGCCAGCGCACGGTTTGTCGATATATAGACCAAAATAATGTTTTTGAATTCGCTGTTCGTACCTGTTTTCAAATATTGAGAATAGGTAATGTTTCCATTTAATTCTATACGAAAATTTTATATTGAATTTAAGTTCAATATTCAATATTAAATTTAAATATGATATGAAATCTGCTCTCTGAAAAAACTGCGAATATTGGCAAATCAATTCTAGTCTGCACACGGACTCCAAAAATCTGAAAATGCAGATAAATTTGCATGTCTCGTATCCCTGATTATTATAATACGTCTCATATTAACTCATTAATCTGATAAATCATATTTTGACCATGTTAAACGACGTATTTTTGCTTAGACTTAAGTTTTTTAAATCTATTAAAATGGGACCATTTTTCATATTTCATCACATATTATACTTTATAATCCGTTTCGGGTGCACATTTCTTTTTAAAAAGTATAGCGTGGAAAAAAGACAGAACAGTCAATTAATAGCAGTAGCGTTTTTAAAAGAACAGCTAATTACACACAGCATTGATGTTACATGCATGAATATTTCTTTGTTTTTAATTCACGTATTTTAATTCAACGTAAACATAAAATCATTTCCATCGTTTTTTTGGTTATTTATTTATTTATTTATTTCGTCAAGCAAATGTAGACTACATACAATATTTCATTACAGTTGTTACTTATAGTGTTTTGAATATAAAAATAAAAACATGCGTCGTATTAATTGAGGCACGATCGCAGTTTTCCAACTGCGAAATTTGGCACACAATCGACTTGTCACAATCACAATCGACCCATTTTGACAATTTGTACGGATTTCTTATATTTGCATCGCCAGAAAACTATACTGGCGCCGTACTTATTTAAATTATAATTATAATTGAAATTTTAAATTATTATTTTGAAATAATTTATTATCATTGATAATTTTACATTATATTTATTATTCTCAGATTTGCTGATGATTGCTGGACACTCAAACATAACAAAAGATGGGAATATAAATGAATAATGATTTACATGAAAACACTACAACATAATTTAAGTCAAAGGAAAACATTAATTGCACTTTAGGGAGATATTTTTCTGACTTTTTGAACTTTTGATACCAAAATTGATTTTTGCATCCAAAAATCAACCTAATAAGAGTTTTTATGCTTATTGAATGAACATTCTGGTTTTTGTCCGAATTTTGTTCGGAGACCCGTGTGCTATACACGACACTCACCCTAAGAAGCATAAATAAAATGCAATGTTCTATATCACCCGCGAGCCGATATGGATCACCACGCGAAGGACGACAAGGAGAACTAGGTCAGGTGTACACATGCGATAAGACTTCATCGAAGCGATCGTACCGCTTTGTGTTATGTTGGTGTTTACTTTTTGATCCACTGCGTACGTTCTTTCTCGGCTCGCGATTAACCAAAACAATAACGTTCAATGATTCCGGTACTAAGTTAGCAATTGCCAGAATACAGAAACCGTTGCAGCCGTCCCAGGCGTCTGATTTCATACTTATGTGTAATTAGTATTGATTACTTATGTGTAATTAGTATTGATAGTATTGATTTAACATTCTATATAAAGGGCTAAGATGATCCTGAATAAATCAGTCTTGAAGTGCATTCAGACTTTGTTTGATTTCGCTGAGCTCCTTCGGGATACCTGAAACCGAAGTCCTTACTGAGTGCACTGTGGAGTATAATCCAGACACTGCACGAACTGGCCGAATGTCCACTTCCGTTTAGATCCTCCGACGAAATACAAAATATTATACCCGCCACTGTGCATCGGGGGGTTTGGGTGTAACTGGCGAGACATAGCATTTCGTAATTCAGCCGTTCGCTCCGGATCAAACGCTGTTTGAGCCGCCCCTAACATGGAGAACAGACGCTCAGGCAAGCTGCTCTCCGAGGAGTACAGCTCCCCCTTTCCTGTCAGCATACGATCGATTACGATTTGTCGATTTGTCAGTATCGTTCCACGTTCGCTCTCGTACAGTGTTGCAGCATTCTCGCCCATTCTTCTGTTGGACTAACTGTTTGCAGAGCGTGGTTGTGATCGCCCAATGAATCGCTGTGAGCTCTTGCTCGATAGTCGATTTGTTGGCTTCGCCTCTTGTGAAAGATTTACTAGCGTATGCGATCGGTAAATCTATGTCGTCATACTTTTGAGTAAGTACTGCTCCACATGCAACTTTGGATGCATCAGTTATTAATGTAAAATGTTCCTTGAAATTAGGAAACTGCAATACGTTGGGTGATAATAGTTGACTTTTCAGTGTGTCAAACGCCTTCTGGCACTCTGGTTTCCATTCAAATTTTGTGTTTTTCTCAACAATTTATTTAACGGGTTGGCTATTTCTGCAAAGTTTTTAATAAATCGTCTATAATAGTTGCAGAATGCTACGAACCGTCTTACAACATCAGCGTTATTTGGCGTTGGATAATTCTCGATAGCAGAAGATTTTGATTTATCCGACTGAATGCCTTTCTCAGAAATATGATGTCCAAGATACGTAACATCAGGTCGAAAAAAATTGCATTTTTCGGGTCTAAATTTCAGATTGTGTTTTCGAAGTTTCAAAAATACGCACTCAAGGTTTTTCAGATGGTGATTAACGGAGCATCCCATGACTATAATATCGTCTATATACAGGAATGCGCATTCCGGAGGTAGTCCGTTGAGTGCTATCGTCATCATTCGCTGAAAACTATTTGGCGATATATTTAGCCCGAGCGGCAGTCGGTTAAACTCATAATGTCCGTCAGGGCTGGAAAAAGCTGTGTATTTTTTTGAATTTCTATTTAGCCAGTTAATAGATTTTTGAATCGTCAACTGCACATTTACTACTTGAAATTCAATCCTAAGTGAGGTCCTCAAACTTCGGCAACTAAAATGATTATTGGAGTTGAAATACTTCGGAACTCAAATTTTACTTCGAAATTCATATTCTCTAGTGGAATCCAAATCCGGGCAATTCAAGCTGCTGCACAAATTTCATGTGCAACTTCTTATTCTAGTCTAGGTCAAACTCAGGCGGCAGGCCATTGCAATACGCTGCAGCTTTGGTAAAATATTTGTCGTTTGGACCCGAATCCTAGATATAGTGCAATTGCAAGTATCAGTTCATTTTAATTTAAGTCAAAATTCCTACCCAAATACAAGCTCAAAATATTATTGCGTAAAATCTGGTTGAATAACTTTGTTTTCAAGAATTAATTTTCACCCAGTTTTTGTCGATCACCACTCTTGCCAGACACGTGACCATCGTTGGTGGGTCTACAAAAATCCTATTTCAATCTCGTCATTTGTCTCAGTCAACACACATATATTAGAATCTTGCTGCTTTGGGCAATAACTCAAAATGCTTCCCGTTTGCTCATAGTCACCATCATTTTTCAGAAACCGGCTGAAGCCACCCAAATATTGGACCAATAGACTTGTTTGTCATCGTGTGTTATTCATTTTTCCGCCCGGTTTAAGCAAAAATCATAACAATCTCCAGTCCCGGGCTCAGACACGATGCCGCCGCCGTCACCGCTCAAGTCCCATGCGGGAAAAAAGAAAAATTGTATTATGAAAGTCACAACCACTCACCACGCCACTCCGCACGACGCCGAATGACGCCAACAATCACGAGACAGGAAAAAGTGTCAAAATCAAAATAGGCGATGATTTTTCATGTCATTGCTTGTTGTGGTGCCTCTTCTACCCCGCTCCACCCACGACGCCCCGGTCAGTGCAGTGTCGAACAATGCGCTAATGAATGGAGCGACTAATGAAGCCGACGGAAAAACAATCAGTTTTTCCGTTCACGCGGACCGCTCCGTGAGGAAAAGGGTCCATTGTATGGATGGATGGATGGTTCTGGTCCCAGCCGAGTTGGATGTAATTTCGAATTTTAGCGACGCTTCGTCGGGTACGAGATGAATGATTATCGAGTGAGTTTGCGAAAATAGTGATAATGGATTACGATTCCGTTGGGGATTCAAGCCGGTATTGGCGCAGGACGGCAGTTCTGGTGAATAGCATATCGAAAGGACAAATGTACACGAACCTTTGTTTTATTCATGAAACATTCTTTTAAATTCTCTGGAATATCAGTGAGTAAATTGTGACGGCATCATACTTCTGCCTCACTGAATAAATGGTCGCAAATTTGATTTCTTCGTTAGAACCAGTATGGGACAGGCCGAAAGCTAAACTTTTGTTTAATTTTCCCGCAAAACATCCTTTTGATCTTTATAGAACCTTCTTCACCTCCGCCTTTATGCCACTGCCATCCACGGTTGAACTTTGGTTTTTTAGCACCGGCACAGGGAAGGGCTCCCGAGTCGGCAGCCCCAAATGAGAAATGTTTTCTAATTTCATCACCGCGCTAGCAAACGAAAAATCTGCATGCAGCAGCTGATGTTGATGGCAGTTGCTGCCATTCTGCTGCGGTAAAGGCCCGTGCACGAGGCTGCAGGGTCTTGCCGAATTTCTTTCTCCATAGCAGAGCGGCGACCCACATCTTGCCCGGCCGCCGACGGAAATCTTAATTAGATTAGCGTTCGCCGATCCGTTGGCGTCGAATCGCAACGTTTTCGTTTAATCTCTTTATTCCCGGTGGCTCATATTAGTTTAACAGGGAAGAGAAACTTTTTTCCTGCGCTTAACGATATTAAATCATTCTTGAAACGCAAATTTTCGCTGCCGTTTCCTACCCTACCTTATCTGCGGAAGCTAATGGACCTGGGAGGGCTGGGAATCTCGGAATAGAGGGAGCTAATGTTGGAGGACGAGTGAAACCTGTTACAGATGACAGCTGTCAGTGTGGTAATGGTCTTTTCAACCGAGGAATAACTACACGCAAAAGTTGGGGTGTGCGTAACCAGATCATTTATGAGCGAAATTAGCGCATCTACTGATCAAAATTGGAACCAGTACAACGCATGTGCGTTGGGCAAAACGCATTTAATGCTCTAGCGTATTTTGAATGTATTGCGCAGCTCCAAACCACTACACTTATAAAACATCAGCCGATGTTCAGAAGGTTGTCATCGTTAAAACAGTGCAACCAGCATTCAATACTGATAAGTTGTGTACTGACTCCATTGAAGAAATTATTGTCTGATCGATTCACTTTCATGAATCAGGTCATTTGAAAACATCATTCAATCATCAACAATAAACAAAAACATGAGTTTAGTCCAAAACATTTTGCATTTAATTATGACTCTTGTTACATCCATATGCATTCGGCTCTGCGTTACTGGCACCAGCGTCAATAACTTCCGCAGCAACAAGGCTCGCCATTGGCTGTTTCGGTTGCTGACGATTTTTAGGGATGCACGAGCCGTTGATACGCACCGGCTCGCGAAAGTAAAGAACGGTTTTTTGAGCGCCTCGAAACTGATTAGCGAACCTATACATTAGAGAAATGACAAGACACTCACCGTTAAGGCAACTGTCAACATCAAAACGGCGTGCTGTATAAATTTGCATTGCCGTTATCCGTTTTGATGTTGACAGTTGCCTTAACGGTGAGTGTCTTGTCATTTCTCTAATGTATAGGTTCGCTAAAACTGATCGTTCGCCCGAAGCCGAAGTTTACCGAGACATTACGATTTTCGTCTATTGGCCCTGACACAAGTAAAAGAGATTTTTAAGGCTGTTCGCACCTACGCGAGTTCTCATATGCAACTGTCAATTTATGTGTGAAAACAAAAGCAAAAATATTTCCCTCCTTCACTTTCGCAAGTAAAAACCAAACCAATATCAACAGAGTCGTCAGGGCCAAGCGTATGTTTGAATTCTTGACGATGGAATACGACATTGTTATAGTCGCTATTTTTTCAATGCTCGACGACCTACAATTAAAACTAATATAAATAGCCCTGTGAATCAAAAATGTATAATACTTGAACCACCATTAAAAGAACAATCCAAATGATATAAAATATGTCAGAGCGACAGCATAAAGCCTGAAAGGTAAGCGAAAATTTTTTAGTTTCTTCAAGATACTCAATGCCGTTGAAATACAAAGAAATCTAAAACGATGAAAATTCTATAAATAAATATAATAACTGGGCGTGATTGAAATTTAGAAGGATTCCTTAAGTCTAAATTTGAATAGGATACTGTGATATTAACATTAGGCGTAAATTAAAAACAATATCACAACATTGACAACTTCAAATTCATTTTAAAAATATCCCCAATATTATGCATAACGGAGCATAACTATCTAAATATAATAAAATTTACCAGATTGCCAACAACTATAAACTAAAAAAGGGAAAATGAAAAAATGTTTAATACTGAAACGGAACGGAATCCAAGCATCGTTGCGTCATTGTTAACAATACATGGTTACGAGAATTTTAATTTTTTTCTGATGCCGTATGATTCAAAAGAATCTTTAATACAAACATTTTGATTTGTTTATGTCAATGGTCACGGTAGATGGTCAATGGTCACGGTAGATCAATTTATCACTGCAATAATCGTCTTCTTTTGCTTCTGACGGTGACGAGGCTCGCTGTCTAAATACATGCTTGAACAAATATGTTTAACGAGTACTCGCCACCTAGATTTTTTTTCTCCTCTAAACGTATTTTGAAATTTTTCCTAGAAATGAGAACTACGCACGTTGTGTACGAAAATTTCGGAAATTACTTATATGTTTGAACTTATAATGTTATTTCTCAACAGAAATAAAATGGAGTAGACAGAAATTAGCCAAAATAACATCGCTAAACGAATGACAGTGTGAATCTCTCCGATGCGCGAGTGTTAATTGACCATATTCTCTTCGTGCGAAAGCCTACTGCGACACACAGTAACAAGGCAAAATCATGATCATGATCGTAATGTTAATCAATGTGAAGAAAAAAGTATACGTACACGAATAAGTGGTTGAGCGATTCGTACGTGCTAGCATTTGGGAAAAAATTTTTGAAAGTCATCAATTTAGAAGTGTTTTGATAATGTCACAGTGAACCCAAAAGTGTAAATTAATTGAATTAGGTGCTCTGGTGCTGGTTTAGCAGTTTGGTAATAAAAAATTGTAAAAAAGTCGAATAATTTACAATTTTTCATGAGGCATTCTCGAATGCGGTCTGTGTCAGTTCCACGGCCCTTACATTTTTTTTGAATTTATATGGGCAGTTGTCCACGGATGGGAAGAGGAGGGGGGGGGGGGGTTCAATATCGTTAAAAGTTTGTCCACGTAGAATGTTGATGGGATGAAGCTTCTCTCCTTTACTTACGTTATAATGAATAATAGAGAACTATATGTATTTTAAAATAAACGAAAATAAATTAATAGTTACAGTCATGGCAATCTAAAAATGAACTTAAAATAAGATGGAAAACAAATTAAACTAACACTGAACAATAAATCTTAAACTTATAGTAAAACTATCGTGAAATATAGTTGAAACTGAAACTGAACTGAAACTGAACATAAACTGAACTGAAACTGAACTGAAACTGAACTGAAACTGAACTGAAACTGAACTGAAACTGAACTGAAACTGAACTGAAACTGAACTGAAACTGAACTAAAACTAAACTGCAACTGAACTAAAACTGCACTGAAACTGAACTGAAACTGAATTGAATTTGAACTGAAACTGAACTGAAACCTAACTGAAGCTGAACTGAAAATAAAATAAAACTTTACTAAAACTGAACTGAAACTAAACTAAAGCTGACCTGAAACTGAACCGAAACTAAACTGAAACTAAGCAGAAATTGAATTGAGACTGAACTGAAACTGAACTGAAATCGAACTGAAACTGAACTGAAACTTTACTGAAATTCAACTGAAACTGAAATAAAACTTGACTTAAACTGCACTGAAACTAAACTAAAACTGCACTGAAACTGAACTGCAGCTGACCTGAAACTAAACTGAAGCTAAAACTGAAACTGAACTGAAACTGAACTGAAACTAAACTGAAACTGAACTGAAACTGAACTGAAACTGAACTGAAACTGAACTGATACTGAACTGAAACTGATTTGAAATTTGACAGAAACTGAACTGAAACTGCAATAAAACTAAACCAAAACTGCACTGAAACTGAACAGAAACTGAACTGAAATCAAACCTAACTAAAACTGCATTAAAACTAAACTTAAACTGCACTGAAACTGAAATGAAAACCAACTGAAGCTGAACGGAATCTGAACTGACACTAAACTGAAACTGAACTGAAATTAAACTGAAACTGAACTGGAACTGAACTAAAACTGAACTAAAACTGAACTGAAACTGAACTGAAACTGAACTGAAACTGAACTGAAACTGAACTGAAACTGAACTGAAACTGAACTGAAACTGAACTAAAACTGAACTGAAACTAAACTGAAACTGAACTTAAACTGAACTGAAACTGAACTGAAACTGAACTGAAACTGAACTGAAACTGAACTGAAACTGAACTGAAATTGAACTGAAACCTAACTGAAACTGAACTGAAAATGAAATAAAACTTTACTAAAACTGCATTGAAACTGAACTGAAACTGAACTGAAACCTAACTGAAGCTGAACTGAAAATGAAATAAAACTTTACTAAAACTGAACTGAAACTAAACTGGAGCTGACCTGAAACTGAACCGAAACTAAACTTAAACTGAGCTGAAATTGAATTGAGACTGAACTGAAACTTAACTAAAACTGAACCAAAACTTAACTAAAATTGCACTGAAACTAACTGAAACTGAACTGAAACTGAACTAAAACTGAACTGAAATTAAACTGAAGCTGAATTCAAACTGAACTGAAACTAAACTCAAACCAAACTGAAACATAACATAAATTGGATTCAAAATGATATGCAACTATGCTTAGAAAATCTCATACTTCAAAATTAGAAAATCAACAATCAAAAAGTTACAAAAACAAACAGTCAAAGAGCCAAAGGGTAAAAAGTGTTGAGAAGTCAAAGAGGTAAATAATTTGGAATTCGGAAATTAAAGAGGTCGAAAATTTGAAAAATTTGAAAATTTAAAAATCAAGACGTCGAAAATACAAAGCTTTATGCGTCGAAAAATTGAACCGCTAGATAATAAAAAAAGGTAAAAAAAATATTTACAGGGAGTGAACATGAAAATTAACAAACTGCTTGCTAATAGCTATTTTAAGTCATAAAGTCGAAAAGTTCAATTTTCAACATTTGTTTGGCCTTTTCTGGTTTTCCTTAATTCGTATTTCTTACCGTTTCACCCTTTTAATGTGTTTATTCATCGTTCAAACTTTTTCGGATCATTTTTTTGCTGTTTTCTGGCCTAAACAATGGTTTGGTCATCATAAGCTGTATTAGAATTTATTTCCTTCTTGCCTCTTTCTGACGAAGAGTTAAACTGCCCCAACTCAAAGTTAAAGATCTCTAAAAGATTCGAACAGGTTGAAAAAATCTCGAGCAAACTTGAAAACACTTAAAAGTTTTCTGAGCAAGTTTCAAAGGCAAAAAATTATAATAAAAATTTAAAAAAGCCCAGAAGCTTAGAAAATTTAAGTTCAAAATAAGCTCATAAGCTCTAAAAAGTTTTTTTTTATTCTCGCTTATTTTCCGTCGGTCTAGTTCCACCACTGTTGTGGCCAATCACCGACGCCCAGGGAGGCGACTCCACACCCAGGACCCTAACTCACGACCGGTTTATTAACAGACCGGCGCCAACGGCTTTACTTCCTCATGCGATGGAAGGCGCACAGCAAACCTCAAAAACCTTAAAATGTTTCAAATTACAGAAAAAGTTCAAAAACTCATGAAAAATCGAAAAAACTCGGAAAAATTCTAAGCTTTCTAAAGCTCAAAGTCACAAAAATTGTAAAAAATAAATTCTCAAGAAGCCTATTAAGCTTAAAACTATTAAAAGACTATAAGAAACTCATGGCTTGAAACCATAAGAATGCTCGAAAAAGCTTTGTTTAAAGAAAACTTAAAATAGTTCAATGCTCAACCAATGTTCAAACTGTTGAGAAAATTTGAAATACTTAAAAATGGTCGAAAACTTGAAGCTTGATGCCCAATACAGGTCAATTTTCAAAAGTTTGAAGCTCAGAAAGTTCAAAGCTAAGAACTTCAAAAAAGTTTGAAAGCTCAAAATAGCTAAAATCCCTGGAACTCAAAGCTCGAAAACTCAATATTTACCTTAAAAAAACAGTTTGAAATGGTCAAAAAAACTTATGAAAAAATAAAACCAAGAACGCATAAATATTCGGAAAATACGAGTCAGAACAAGGCTGGTTATTCCCTCAATTTTTTGCACCACACTTCTTTTTCTACTTTGTGCTGTGTCTCTGCCGCTCGCAGAAAAAAATTACTTGCTACTTACACAAGCAGGCGAAGCAAGAGTGGTGCATCATTCTAGTGTAAACACACAGAAGTACACAGCAGTGTGCACTGCTGGGATAATACAACAGAGACAGCCTGTGTATTCTCGTAGAAGAATGCGATGCGGAGCGGCAACTGGATTTATTTTTTTCCAGTTTTGAGATGCAAAGCAAACACAAGCTACTTTTCTACCCAAATATTCCCCTCATTTGATATATACTCCAGAGAAGCACTGTAAATGCACTGCAATGAGCTCTGTTGTGTAGTTATTGTGCGTAATGTTCTCAATGCTAATTCCATCACAGTGTTATTTTGGCAAACTCCTCAGATATACACGATTCGTTGCTCTCTCTCTTCAAGCACGTGCGTCGATTTACTCACCAGTGTGAAAGCAGTTGCTTCCACAGTGAAAAATATTATCCTACACGCTAGTAATTCTCTGATGAGAAATAACAAGCTTGATCAGAATATTATAGAACATATAAAATCACTGTTGTAGAAAAAAATGATGACAATGATAATTTGAAAGAAAAAAAAAACGTTGTGCGGGCTTCTTTTGATATGAAGGGCTGCTTCGAACACTTCAATTTTTTTTTTTTTTGACCTTTCAAGATTAGTCATTCGGGTCCAGTTTTATTATGTTTTTCTAGCCAAAATACATTTTGAGCTTGTAAATTATTTTCTGCGTGTTGACAAAATAATGTGATCTTAGCGTAAATAGTTGTTGATTGATATTCCAGATATAATTTTCACTGATTAGCTGTGCAAAAATCATGTTAATTTTGAAATAACTGCCAAATGTAACATAGGCACCGATGTTCTATCCTGTCTAACAGAAGTTCATCGCTTTTAGCATTACGAAGACTATAGCAAATGGATCTGCTGAAAAATGAAACAGAAAAGCAAAAGCCAGAATTTTTGTTTTGAAAACACTCCGCACTAATGACGCAGTTAGAATATTCAACGAAATCAGTTCAAATGCAGATTTCTCACCGATAAACCAGCACAAACTTTTCCAATTTTTCCAACCGCATTTTAAAGCAGCACCCCAATTAAGTTGAAATCGACTGTAAACAGACCCAAGACAGAATTTCTTTCTGATTCTTTCCGGTCGATGCTTTCGAACGGGTCAGCCAAAAGTAAATCAAACTTGAGGTTATCCCGTTTCCGTTTTGTAGAAAGAGTCTCCAACAATAACAGCCCTTGAGTGTTTCTTTTGGGTTTTGCGTATTTGTGGCTGAGTTTGCTGTGTGTGTTTGCAAATGTTTGTCTGTACCCAAGATGGGGAGGGACTTGAAATAACATCAGTCCATGCGATAGAAGAAAAAAAAAGTTGAGAAATAATACTAGCTGCCGGAATGGAACCGATCTCACGTCCTTCACATAACCATTTCAAGAAACCGAAACATAAGTCATTGCTTTCGCATAGAATGCATGTAGCAGGAAGACATTTCGGTTTTCCTTCGAATGGGAATCATCCTGGCAAGAATCATATGTCTTTGCTTTTCTTAGCTACTTGGATGAGGAGTTGCCGTAGTGTTCCACCGGTAGCCCCGCTCCGGCCGGCGGTCGGTTTAGGCATTGTCCGGCCCGTTCGACACATAAATTTTGGCTACTGATGCGGGACACCGTAGGCCAATTTCGGCACCGTGTATGATGCAGCATAACTCTTGTATCACAAAAGCACTCCCAGCGGTGTCGTAAAAGACATTAATGTTTATTGGCTGCCTGGTCTGTCGGTCGTCGCAAGTCGGACCGGAAGTGAAACAGAAGAAGACTCGGAAAACCGCCATCCAAAATGACCGAAAAAGGGTTTCCTCCGTCCGCCGCCGATAAATCACCTCTCTAATTGATTGGAAGGGCGAGGACAGGTCAAAAGTGCCTTCGCTGATCCGCTCAGTGATAACAAGCAATCAACGTCAAATTATTGTTGTTTCCCTGCCCCTAAAGCGTCACTTAAATGATTTAATCTGTCGGAAATCTTCCGAGAACGAAAAATAAAAAAAAGCCGTCAGGAAAAAAAAGTACCGCACCACACTGCAACGACAATGAGGGTGAAATTAGCTGTTGATCTTTTTGCTTGTCGGAGAATGGAAAAAAGCTACCGAACAGCAAAATGGTACAATAAGTGGGCTTACAGTCTTCTGGGACCTGAACTGACAGTGAACGGTAAAGCCGACCCCTGAAGGAACGTTTCGTCATTCGTCACTCGGCCGCAGCGATTCGTCAAGTGGCGTACCAACAGCAAGCATCAAGGAAGCACAACCTTCCCAAGGAATTACATGATATCTCTCGTTTTTTTCCTTTTTCTCCTCTATCCGAGACTCTATGTATCTTGCAGATTTTCCCCACAAACAAGCTGTACTAGTCGGAGAAAGAACGCTTTTCCTTCCGCAAATTCTTGCTAATCTCGTAATTTTCTTCCCCGGGGTTGCTCGTTTTACGGGTGGGGGTGTGTTTTTTTATTGTCGACAGTCCTTGATGTCTCATATCACCCTTGCGAGCAGAAGTTCTCCGGGCGGCCTCAGTGGGTGGGGAAAGTAAACAGACTCACGAGAGACAGAGAAAAAAAAACTCAAACCAGGAAATGAAAAGAATTTCTTTTATAATTCAATCACATTTTCCTGGTGGTCTTGTTTGGATGGGCTGTACGGTGCCTTTTCAGTGGGAGACGGCTTCTAAGGCGGCGTTCCCAGAGCAGCGCAAAGGTGAAAAAGCGGAAGGAACAATTTGAGTGAAAAGTATCTGGTTTGTGATGTTCTTTTGGCGGTGGGAAATTGATGGTAGAGATGAAGTTTTTCGAGTGTTACTTTTGATAATATTGAAATTGGCCTGGAACTAAATTGAAGATTAACTGAAACTGAAACTTAACCAAAACTGAACTGAATCATAACAGAAATTGAACAGAAACTAAACAGAAACTGAACTGAAACTAAACTAAAGTTGAACTGAAACTGAGCTAAAACTTAACTGAAATTGGACTGAAATTAGAGTAAAATTGAACTGAACTGTACTGAGGCTGGATCGAAACCAAACTGAAACTAATCTTAAACATGCCTGAAACTGAAACTAAACAGAAACTTAATTGAAACTAAGTTTAACCTTGAGTGAGCTTAATTGACACTGAACTGAAAATGAACAGAAACACCACTAAACTAAATTGAACCTCAAGTGAAGTTAATGGAAGCTGAACTGGAACTTAACTAAACTGAAATTGAATTGAAACTGATCTAAAACATGACTGAAACTAAAAAAAAAACTCACCTTATTGAAATTAAGTTGAATCTTGAGTGAACTTAATTTAAACTGCACTTAAACCAAAACTGAACCGAAACTGTACCTGAACTGAATTGAAATTGAACTGAAATTGAGCTGTACCTGAACTGAAGCTGAACTGAAACTGAATTGAAGCAGAACTTGACCTTCTGTTTCTTATTCACAAACTTCGCAGCCATCTGTTTAGTGTACAGGACAATTGCGGGGCTAGCGCTACGATTCTTCTGACACTAACAGTACCTCCCGAGCCGAGACTCGAACCCACGACAACCGGCTTGTTAGACCAGCATCGTACCTCGAGACCAACAGGTCTTGATGATTGGGAAACTTGATTGATACCTATCTGAAGTTGAACCAAAACTGAATTGGAATTGAACTGAAACTAGTCTGAAACATGACTGAAACATAACTGAAACTTAACCGAAATTAACTTGAAACTGAACTGAAACCAATCTTAAACATGACTGAAAGATAACTAAAACTAACTGAATGTAAACATGAACTTAACTGAAACTAAAATGAACTTTAAGGTAGCTTAATTGAAAAAGGAAACAAAACTGAAGATAAACCGAAAACGAACAGAAACTTTACTAAAACTAAATTGAACCTCAAGTAAAATTAATGGAAAAATAACTGACACTGAACTAAACTAAACTGAATCTGTATGAAATTAAATTAAAACTAATTTGAAACATAATTGAAGCTGAATTGAAACTAAACAGAAACTAAACTAAAACTGAACTGCAAAGTAACTGCAACTGTACTGAGACTGGGCTGGAATTAAACTAAAACTCAAATGTAACTAAACTGAACTGAACCGAAATTGATCCGAAACTGAAATGAAACTTACTGAGACTGAACTGAAACTGAACTTTAAAACTAATTAAAACCTATTTGCAACTTAACTGAAACTGAATTAAAACTGAACCGAAACTGTACTGAAACTGAACTGCAACAGAGCTGAAATTGAACTGTAACTAGAGTGAGATTCAACTGGAATTAAACCAAAACGGAACTGAAGCTGAACTTAAACTGAACTGAAACTAAACTGAAACTGATTTGCAAAGGGACTGAAACTGAACTGAAACTAAACTGAAACCAAACCAAAACTGAAATTGAACTAAAACTAGAAGCTGGAAGCTGTACTGAAGCTGAACTAAAACTAAACCGAACTAAAACTAAACTTGAATCGAAACTGAACGGAAATTGAACATGAACATGACTGAAACATAACTTTCAAGGTCTAAAGGTCTAAAAATCGAAAAGCTAAAACGGTAAATGGCGTCGTATGAAAAGTTTTAGATTCTAAAAATCTAGAAATCTATGGGTTAAAAAGTATGTGGGCCTAAAAGTCTATAAGTCTATTTTCTAAAAGTTTCTGCTAAAAGTCTAGAAAATCTAAAAATCTATGGGTCGAAGAGTCTATGTGTCTAAAAGTCTGAAGGACTAAAACTCTATGTGACTATAGGTCTATGGGTCTGTGCGTCTCAAAGTTTATGGGTCTAAAATTCTACGCGTTTCAATGTTTATGGGTTTAAAAGTCTTTGGTCTAAAAGTTCCAAAGTCTATGGGTAAAAAAATTTTGGGTCTAGAAGTATACGGGTCTGAAAGTCTATCGATCTAAAGGCTATGGGTCTTCAAAAGTATGGGTCTAAAAGAATATGAGTTTGAAAGTTTGTGATCGAAAATTCCATGGGTCTAAATGTCTATTTTTAAGAGTCTAAAAGCCTCAAAACCTATGGGTCTAAAAGTCTATGGGTATAAAAGTTTTTGTGTATGAAAGTCTAAAGGACTAAAATTCTGTGTCTATAAGTCTATGGGTCTAGTCGTCTCAAAGTTTATGGATCTAAAAGTCTGCGCGTCTCGAAGTTGATGGATCTAAAAGTCTTAAAGTCTATGGGTCAAAAAATTTTGAGTCTAGAAGTCTATTGATCTGAAAGTCTATGGGTCTAAAAGTCTATGGATCTTAAAGACTATGGGTCTAAAAGTCTATGCGTCTAAAAGTTTATGGGCCCAAAAGTCAACGCGTCGCAAAATTTATGGGTCTAAAAGTTAAAGTCTATGAGTCAAAAAGTTTGAGTCTAAAAGTCTACGGGTCTAGAAGTCTCTGGATCTAAAAGCCTATTGATATAAAAGTCTATGGGTCTTTAAGACTATGGGTCTAAAAGTCTATGGCTCTAGAAGTCTATAGGTCTAAAAGTTTATGGGTCTAAAAGTTTTAATGTCAAAACAGTCAAAATGTCGAAAAAGTGTAAATGACAAAAAGTTTTCTGGGTCTAAAAGTCTACGGGTCTTAAAGTCTATCGATCTAAAGATCTATGGGTCTTAAAGACAATGGGTCTTAAAGACTATGGGTCTAAAAGAATATGGGTTTAAAAGTTTGTGAATCGAAAAGTCCATGGGTCTAAATGTCTATCTTTCTAAGTTTTTGGTCTAAAAGTCTAAAACTCTAAGAATCTGTGGGTCTAAAAGTCTGAAGGACTAAAATTCTATGTGTCTTTAAGTCTATGGGTCTATTCGTCTCAAAGTTTATGGGTCTAAAAGTCTGCGCGTCTCGAAGTTTATGGGTCTAAAAGTCTTTGGTCCAACATTTTAAAGTCTATGGGTCAAAAAATTTTGAGTCTAAAAGTCTATTGATCTAAAAGTCTATGGGTCTAAAAGTCTATGGATCTTAAAGTCTATGGATCTTAAAGACTATGGGTATAAAAGTCTATGGGTTTAAAAATCTATGGGTCTAAAGGTCTACGGGTCTAGAAGTCTATGGATCTAAAAATCTATTGATATAAAAGTCTATGGGTCTATAGATCTATGGGTCTTTAAGACTATGGGTCTAAAAGTCTATGGCTCTAGAATTCTATGGGTCTAAAAGTTTGTGGGTCTAAAAGTCTAAATGTCGAAACAGTCAAAAGTCGTAAAAGTGTAAATGGCAAAAAGCGTCTCAAAGTTTATGGGTTTAAAAGTATTGAGTTTATGGGTTTAAAAGTCTGAAAGTCTTTAAGTCTATGGCGAAAAAAAATTGGGTCTAAAAGGCTATGGGTCTAAAAGTCTATGTGTCTAAAAGTCTGTAGGTCTAAAACTCTATGTGTCTATGAGTCTATAGGTCTAATAGTCTTTGCGTCTAAAAGTTTATGGGTCTAAAAGTCTACGCATCTCAAAGTTTAAGGGTCTAAAAGTCTTGGATCTAAAGTCTTAAAGTCTATGGGTCAAAAAAATTTGGGTCTAAAAGTCTACGGGTCTAATAGTCTATGGGTCTGGAAGTCTATAGATCTTAGAATCTATGGGTCCTCAAGACTATGGGTCTAAAAGTGTATGGGTCTAAAGTCTTTGTTCTAAAAGCCTATTGATCTAAAAGTCTATGGGTCTACAAATCTATGGATCATAAAGACTATGGGTCTATAATTCTATGGGTCTAAAATTCTATGGGTCTAAAATTCTATGGGTCTAGAAGTCTATGTGTCTAAAAGTCTGGAGATCTAAAAGTCTATGTGTCTATGAGTCTATAGGTCTAAAAGTCCATGCGTCTGAAAGTTTATGGCTTTAAAAGTCTACGCGTCGCAAAGTTTATGGGTCCAAAAGTCTTTGGTCTAAAAGTCTTAAAGTCTATGGTTCAAAAAGTTTGAGTCTTAAAGTCTACGGGTCTAGAAGTCTATGGATCTAAAAGTCTATTGATATAAAAGTCTATGGGTCTATAAGTCTATGGATCTTTAAGATTATGGGTCTAAAAGTCTATGGCTCTAGAAGTCTATAAGTCTAAAAGTTTATGGGTCTAAAAGTCTAAATGTCAAAACAGTCAAAAAGTCGTAAAAGTGTAAATGACAAAAAGTTTTGTGGGTCTAAAAGTATCTGCTCTAAAAGTCTTTAAGTCTATGGCACAAAAAAATTTTGGGCCTAAAAGTCTATGGCTCTAAAAGTCTATGTGTCTAAAAGTCTGGAGATCAAAAGTTTATGGGTCTAGAAGCCTACGCATCTCAAAGTTCATGGGTCTAAAAGTCTTAAAGTCTATGGGTCAAAAAATTTTGGTCTAAAAGTCTATGGGTCCAAAAGTCTATTGATCTTAGAGTCTATGGGTCCTCAGGACTATGGGTCTAAAAGTGTATGGGTCTAAAAGTATACGCGTCTAAAAGTTTATGGGTCTAAAAGTCTGTGGGTCTAAAATTCTAAATGTCAAAAAGTCATAAAAGTGTAAACGACTAAAAGCTAATCTATTTAAAATAAAAAAAGTGAAAGTAAAACGTAAACAATGAAGTATGAAAAAAAAAGCTGAATGTCTCTATATTATCAATATAAAGTAGATGTCAATTTTTTAATTTGATATCCATTATATCGTTGTCACGCTTAAACAACAAACAGGACCAGTTCAACTTCGACTCTATGTCTGACACGCTCCTGCTTAGAAATGTAACAACTTTTGCTTTTCACGGCATGATCAGTTCGACATCGGAGCTGCAGCTTCGTGGTGGCTCCAGCTTCCCACACGTTATAGGTGTTACTCGCGAGGTTCACATGAAACACAGTCGGTCGCGCGAGCAATCCGCGGTACTTCCACGAGTTCGAAGTGTTGTGTTGAAATCTGTCAACTTGCCCGTTGGCGCCATACATGTGGGACATGTGGCAATCTGAACATGAAAAATAAAATTGAAAGCCACGATCGTGACCGGGAGGTTTCTCGTCTACTTTGAAATGCTAAACTGACTGTGTAACGTTAATATCTCTGTTGGCTATCATTACATATGAAGTGAAAAGTGGGACAAATCTTCTTCTCTACTGTTTATTATGTTTGAACTACGAACCGCGAAGGATTTTTTTAGAATCAGACTATGAAGTAAATAAATGAAGTCACATCATAGCCATTAGACACCTTGCAGTAATCAACCGATCCATTCCTTTAGGTAATAAAACCGTCCCGAGCAACGCGATCGATAAAAGCAATTATTGGTTTCGGTTTATGTGGCAACGATATGTCCGTTTTTCTTGCTCGTTCCGTTCCGTTCCGTTGTTATCGTCACCGAGGGGTTTCGTTCCGGCGGAGGTCGTGTGTGCTGCACACGATTGATGGCCACTTTTTCTCAAGCCCGATGCCACATGTCTGTGCCATTGTGTTCCGAGGGCGAATCGTGATGCGAATTTCCAGAAGTGGATTATCGCACAATGGCAGCTACAGCAGCAGCAGCAGCCAAGAGTCACTGCCGGAAAATGAACTCTTTCCTCGGCGGGTTTCCATCTGATGGCGGTGGCGGTCAGTCGTTAGTGGATATCGCTTCTGGCGAAAAGATTTATCTAGTTGTACAGAGTGTGGAGGTGGAGAGCCGTTCGATTCTAGCTCAGGAAAAGTAAAACGTTTTATCGATTCCCTGTATGAGCCCCCGGTTGTTTCTGAAAGGAAATTTGAGATTGCGACGGCGATTGAATTACAAGAGCGCACAAGTGCTCGAGCTGCGGCGGTATATCGCATTATGGCGATGAAAGGGTTCTCAGCGTCATTTTGAGTCGAGTGTCAAGAAGGAAGAAAAACAAAAAAGAAAAGAAAAATCGAAGGGAGCAATTACACTCGGGTCGCCTAATTAAATTTTCCCACTTTTGTCACAACAGTCAGTTGGTGCCTGCAGCAGACAGCTACAAATTGTTGTGACAGGTTCTATTTCTTGGAAGACAAAGTGAATGAACGGCTTGTTTTCGGAAAAAGATACACACTTAATTATGTTTCGTTCTATTAATTGACACTTGGTGATCGTTGAGTAAAATTATTTTCTGTTGGCGCAAGATGCGTAGAATGTAATTTTTACGAAGATAAAATAAATCTAGAAGATACGATATAATCTTATAATCTCCAGGATCAGGACAGATCAGGATCAGAACGCAAGCAATCCAACTTGAAATTAATATTTCAAAAATATCACCCGAAAACAAGTTATTAAATATTCAGGCAATTTTCTGCTCCCATCAGACTTTGGTAGGCACCTATAACGAAACTACGTCGAAAGTGATAAAATAGGCATTGACAAGCTAATAACATTGAACAGTGAATAAATTATACCATTTTACGCTGGGGATATTTCATTAGAAAGGCAACGCGAAAGCGACCGGTGAGTTGTCCCTAATGTGGCGCGAAGGAACAGTAAACGACATTACACGGGAAACTCCTCCCGTGAAAGAGCCAGGCAAGGCATGAAAATTTTAATACTCCCGAAACGACGAATAAACTTCTCGCGTCCCGTATAGTCACACCCCTCCTCCTCCCTTGCCGTAAGCGCGAACTCACCTCCGATGTCGACTGTTGTTACTAAGATGAACCCAGAAGCAACAACAAAACCAACCAGTAGCGCTTTTCCTCCCACGTCGCGAAAACCAGAACGCGGGCGAGAGAGGAGGGGTGACACGCGAAGTTAATCTTCTCGAAATTATTTTGTCATTTCTCGAAAACTCTCTCGGGGATATATTTTTCACTTTGTTCTTTTGCCCGCGCGAAAAGTGCCTGACGTCGTCGGAGTAAAGCGATGCCTTGGAGCCTCGAAGAGCGGACGTCTTTTCCAGCTCGAAAACAGCCTTCGGGGGTGGGGTTTCTTCTTCTCGCGATTGTGGGGAGAGGTATGATAGTATGATAAAACGTCATACTGTCTAGTCGGAGAACACGGCAAACAGCGACAGCCTCCTCATGCTACACGAATTCTTTTCACTTTGTTTCGTTTACTAACCGCCAGCTAGAGGAGAAAGCTTCAAACCATTGACTTCAAAAGGAGATGGCTGTTGCTCGAAGGCTGTTTTGAATATGTATAAATGTGTCTTTAGTAACTACCAACGGCAACGCTTTGAATTGAATTTTGCTTAGGACGTATCCCATTTCTCACACCCTCTGCCATCATTAATAAATGATGAGTGCAAGTTTGAATAATTGACGATGTGAAAATATTGAAATTTTATGTGTTTGCAGCTAGAGTGGAACACTTTGTTATCTAATATTTCACTGGATTTCAAATTGCAGTGTTCCCCTTCTATTCAACACAATGAAACAAAATACGTCACACGAAATTGGTCCTTTATCCAACTGACGTCTTGTGGAACCATCGTCTGTTGCTGCTGCTGCCGGCCAATGAAATAAACTTAGAGAATGTTCCATTAAAATTTCTTCAATTCACCTTAACCTTTGATTCCAGCCACAGCCTTTCCCTGCCCCAGGGCAGCAGGGTTCATAGTTTCAAGATGTTGCGCTTCAAGTCCCAAATGCACAAACAATTCTAGTCATAAACGGAGGCACGGTCGCACCTGAGCCGAGCCAAAAGATTTTCTATCGCACACTATCTCTAAGTAAGACAAGAGTAGTGCAACAGCGACAGAGAGACTGAAAATTTGCAGTTCAACTCAATAAAATGTAAGCTTTGCTTACACATAATTTTATTAGATTACACCAACAACTTGCTACCAATCTCCGAGACCGAGAAACCGAACACGATGGCGGCATCCCCGGGAGGCAAAACGATTGAGACAAAGTGCGCCGGTTTTACCGTCGGAGACTGTACCGATTGTAGCTGTAGCTAGATTTGATTTGCGCTTCGAAGTAGGAATGTCAACCAGCGAGGTGAGGTTAGGTTGTGCACAAGCTGTGACCGCTCCTCGAAGGAAACCGGAGCAGCCCCACATAGCAGATGTGGAAATCGTTGCTAACGAGACTAAATTGAGGAATGATAGTTTCACGCGTTTATGCATTTAATCACAGGCCGTTTCAAAGCCAGTTAGTAGGTGCTTGGGGCGGGTTTCGTCGTTTACTGGGACAGATCTCTAGTTGTAAACAGAGTATGTAATTTTATGCGGCAGTAGTTGCATGATTGGGATCAGATAGACTTAACCAAAATAATGCAACATTTCGACATTTCGACTTCAGCTAAACATTTCAGATCGGAATTTGTGTTTATGCCGTAATTTGATGATGTTTTATCTAGCCAAAATACATACATCGACATCATTGTTTGTAATAAAAATGAAATTAAGTCCTTTTTTGTTCAATACCTCGTCCAATCTTACACTACCTTCCCGACGAATTGTTATGGAGACTTACAGGAATTTATACTCAGTCAAAACCTGAAGTTTTTCGCTTCTAAAATGGTTCACCGTGATTTTTTTGTCAAAAATTTTGTGCAGTTCAGCGTGAAATGCGCTTGCACAACGCTTTTTGTTCGACGCCATTTTGAACAAAACAAAAAACTGGTATAAAGAGCGAGAGAGAGAGAGAGAGAGAAAGAGAGCGCTTACATATACATACTCTCATTTTTCTCTGAGCATGCTTGCAGTAAGAGAGCCTTGAATTTCAGTTGTCACCCGTTCACAAAAATTCAAAGGAATATTCAACAACCTGGTGTCAGTCCAATTTCTTCGGCAGATTTGTATTAAATAATGCGTGTCTTTTTTGTTCTAGCGATTTAAAGTTAGATTTAACAAATAAAAATACCCGAGAAAAGCTCGTTCCTTTGAAACTTGACCTTCTGAACATTTGAAACATAACATTCAAACATATATGAACATACATTAACACATGAAAAAAAAACATGAAATAGTTATGTTTCAAATAAAATAATGATGATGGTCCCACCTCATACCCCTACATTGGTTTGAGCTGGACAATTTATCTATATGAGATATTTTTAAAAACATGCAATGTAACCAGTTGGCAAACAAATAACGGACTGGTTATTAATTTCAGACATAGTAACCCTTCAATAAAATACCAATAATTAAAAAAAAAAATTGACGGATTTCCAATCCAAGGCTCATCCAGAACGTTTCCAACCCGAAAACTATCTGGACTTGATTAGGAATTGAACCTAATGTTTAAGAGCGTTCACTAATCAGAATTGGTTCTAGATAACGATCTAGAACTACGAGAGAGATCCAATGCTACTATAGTTCTCGATAACGAGCTCTACAGATCACAGGCAAACTCAAGCCTTTTCAGTTTTCGCTCCAAACCCTATTTTAAATTGTGAAAACAGATGAATTGTTAAAAAGAAAGTAAAATAATTTAGAAAACATTACAAGCCAAAAAGCAATTTGTCAACCCGATATGCTTTTTGTTTCCATTTCAGGGGTTTAAACCTGATGTACTCATATCAAGTTTGTCTATGTCAGTCTCCGCGCGCGTGACTCAAACATGTGTAGCCGACTCTTTTTTTTACTCTACTATTTAATATTATATAACTATATTCAAACAAAAAATCCATCATCATCAATGAACATAATAACTTAATGTACCAAATAAATTTAAAAAAAAATATTTCAATTTTACAATCTTCTTTATAAATTTACTAAAAATCTATGCTGTCTACAAAACAGACTTTATGTGTGAAATACAAAGCCGTTTAAACTCTGCCATTGTTGCTGCACGTTTTACTTGCCTGGGCATCGAATTGAAAAAGTTTATTCCTTTGTACAACAGAGAGCTCTGTGATCTTCCGAAAAGAAAATTTGGTGTCTGGCATCTTCCGTGTTTCTAGTGTTTTACCTGTGCAAATCGCTTCCTCTATCAATCCGGTCACACAAATATCAAGGCAACATATTATTAAAAATTTTATATAGAAACACCATTGACAAAAAATATACTCTTTGCTTCACAGAAAGCCATCGTAATGCGTCCAGCATAAAACTCGAGGAAGTGTATCTATTACATTTTAATATTAATCGCATAATTCTATTTTGTAAACGTTGCAATCTCAATATTTGCGTATTGTTTGCCAGGAATAAAATGGATGAGTAGAAAACTATATGTGGTGAAATAATTGACTTGTACAACTGAATTTTACTACTAATAGTCAATTCATTCTTTAACTGGCACAAGACACCGTATTTTTTGGCCATTTTTTGATGACATTATCAATGTGAGATTTAAAAGTTAATCTGTCATCAATATTTACGTCTAGTCTGGAGTTGGCTGAAGAAATTATCAAGTACTTTGTCTTACTAATGTTTAACTTTAGTTGCTTGAATTTTAACCAATTCGCTAGATAATGTAAGTCTTGGTTTAGAAGTGCTACAACACCAAGCGGATTCTTCGCTGCAATAAACAGAACAGTGTCATCAGTGAATAAATTAATATCACAGAACCGTTAAACTCGCTTCATTTCATTAATGTGAATAATGAATAAAATGGGCCCTAGAACACTTCCTTGCGGTACACCAAGTGTATTAGCAATGGAATCCGAACCAAAATCGTTGAAACGAGTCTTCTGAATTCTAGCACACAAATAGCTTTCAAACCATTTGGAAAACGTAGCAATCCATGCTTCGCGAAAAGACGTCTTTTTTTTCCGCGTCCGCGTTTTATTGGAAAAATTGATAAAATTCGATGGAAAAAGTGAAAATGTGAACATTCGGGATAGGACCGGTGCCAAGTGAGGAAAAACGAGATTGATCAACGTTGTGCCAGTCATAATCCAGTGGAGTTGCATAAAGATAGTTCCTGAAGCAGCTGTTCCATCCGGTGGCGAAGCGCTATTTCTTGAAAGTACCAACCATCACCAAGGAAACGATGTAATTGTTTGTGTGCGAGTGGTGAAAAAGTAACGAAATGCTTTATTCGCCTATAAGATAAGTGCATTGTGTTAATATTTTCAAAAATGTTTATTTATAATATGAGTGACTGCAAGCGGACATGATTAAAAGTTTTACGTTAGACATTTCTCGTTTGTTTTCGGTGCGGGAACATTTATGTTATAATTTTTTTTGAAGATTAGTGCTTTTTTAACCAAGTAGATTTTCCAAAACCCACCCAACTAGTCTCGAGGTGCGATGCTAGCCTGACGGGCAACATGCGTGTGCTCGACTCTCGGCTCGGGAGGGACTGTAGGTGTCGGTGGGATCATGGCGCTGGCCCCGCAATTGTCCTGTACACTTGACGGTTAATTGTGGGATATGTGGGTGATGGACGGAGGGTCGGGTTCCGAGTCCAAATGTGGCACCACGGCTTTGCTTTTTTCGATTTTTCTAAGTTTGCATATAACTTAAAGCCGGGATCCAGATTCTAATGACTTAAGAAAAGTGTCATGTGTTTAGAGCAAGCGAGTATTCACTAATGATATACTTGGAGCAAAACTCGTCATACAGCAGATATGTAGAGTCTAAATGAATGCAAAAATGTAAATGTAATTTTTTTTAAGTAATACGTTTAAAACAGCACTACTTTCGATCATTTTTGGTTATAATTAATCGATCATACTTTGTTTGTATCTTAGGTGTGTCTTTTCTTTTTTTTCCTGTTTACTAATCCATATTTCTTCCAGAGAGCGAGTAATGGCGCTATAACCATAAGCTAAAAATGCAAGGACTAGAGTTAGTACTCAAGTTCCAACTGTAACAGTTGAAGCGAGTAAAGGCGCTATATCCTTGGTTTTGAAACCCGAACATAAGGAGGAAATACCTATGTTCCATCCCAGGAGATTGGTCAATAAAGGAGTGTTTTTCCGTAGCTTTGTCACTCCCAACGAATTATATGACTTCTTCATACGGAACGGTTGGTACGGATTGTCCCCGTTCTTAGATTACATTGTATTATATTGCGCTACACAGTAGGCCTGGCCGTTGACAAGAAAAATGTATGGAAACCATTTTTTTTTTAAATGGTGGATATCATTTTCCAGGATCCTTTCAAGTACAGGCTGTGTTAGTGTAGACTAGACTAGACAAATAGCTTTCAAACCATTTGTATGCTGTCCCTAAGATACCAAAGCGCTCCAATGTTTGTAACAATAAGGGCCTAGAAATTGTTTCAAAAGCGCATTTTAGATCCAAAAACACCACAAAAATAGTTTCTTTAACCTCGATTTTCTCTTTCCATTTTGCTAACACCAGATTCAAAGCAGACTCACAAGAGTGACCCTCTCGATAACCTGATTGCTCTGGGATTAGCAAGTTGTTACTATTTAAATAATTCATCAGCTGGCCTTTTACAACAAGTTCTAATATTTTCTCTAATGTGTGCAACATGTTAATGGGACGGAACTCTTCGGCTTTATCCGTCTCAGTAATCTTGGGGATAGGAACCACAAGAGATTCCTTCCAAACTTCAGGCACGTGTCCCGTTTGTAATGATTCATGAACAAGCTCCAGCAGGTCGTGTCCAATGACATAAAAGCAATCTCGTATTGCTTTTGCGTTGACATTGTCGATACCAGCCGATCTTTCCAAAGAAAAACAAATATCTTTCAACTCTGCAAAAGTAATAGGATGAAAACCATCAAAGCTACAGTTAGTATTGATCGGCTGTATTATCTCGTCCGGTTCATTGACCAAATCAATACTTTGATTGATCGATTCAATACTATCAACGAAATAATTGTTGAATTTCTCTGCTATTACTCGCGCTGATTGTTCTCTCAAACCGTCAAATGTTATGGATTGCGGAAAACTATCTTTGTTTTTCATTAATGTTTTTAATATTTTCCAGAACTCTTTTCTGTTATTTTGATGTTGATCGATCTTCCTCTGTATATATTCACAAATATATGACGCGATTTTTTTTTGATCGTGGTGTAATCAAAACGTCACTATCCTCATATTGAGGTTGGACTTGAATATATAAAGACTCAATACAATTATATATAGACTTCATTATACATCATTCGATGAAATATCATTTTAGATTCGATTATTCATAGTAGGATTTTTCTATATTTCAAACATGACTCTTATATTACAGACGAAGTTACAGTCCGATTACAGTAAATTCAATATGGTGTTATGAGGCAGCTAGACCTTTCATTTGACACTAATTTTGTGAAAATCGGTCAGGCCATCTCTGAGAAAATCGAGTGAGATTGAAAAGTTGTACATACACACACCCACATACAGAAAATGCTCTGCTCGTCGAACTGAGTCGAGTGATACACGCCATTCGGCCCTTTGGAGCACTTTTATACCTTTGGTTTTGAATAAACCGCAAGGCAAAAATATTAAAGCTGGGACATTTTTTGTGGAACTGCTCGGAGCTGCTTATCATCTGTTTATTGACTTCAAGGTAGCGTACGATTCATTGGAACTCAACCAGGGGTGAATAAACCTGATCAAACTGATACGTGCGAAACGCGAAAGTTTCACACCAAGTCACAATGGCCGAAAAATTAAGATTTACGGCCAAAATTATTTTGTTGTTGTCAAATTGTTAGTCATCTATAACTGTAGATGATTTTGTCATTTAAAAAAGTATTGTAGTGATAAGGGGCTGTCCATAAACCACGTGAATTGAGGCATAACTTAGTTGTTTTCGAAACAATAAAAAAAACCTCGTCAGAGTATACAAACGAATAATTATACCATTTTACGCATTCTCAATATGTTCTTATTATTGAACAAAACTAAAAGAAATGTAATGTTTTCCATGTTCGAAACTTAAAATTGCCGCGCTCATGTGCGACCGATCGCTTTTTAATGAATAACGTTGAGCGAGAGTTTATGAAGTTACAGATTTCATGCGCGATAAGAAGCTCCTGGAGATTGGTGCAACCGGCCATATTGTGAAAATTATTGGCGAACATGGATGGCAACGACTGGCAGGGCACTTCGTATATTTCTTCCCTCACAAAGGAATTGAGCTCCGAGGTGAAGTTTATTTGACACCAAGTTCCCTAAGAAGGTGCTGCTGCGGTTGACAACCAGCGAGAAGGGGATGTCAAAGCTGCTCTTCTTTTGCTCCGGATTTATAGTTAGAAGTAAGTGCCTGCCGGAAGTTGCGTCGTTCATTAAGAAATACCAGAAGGCCGAAACGCGGTGTACACACTAGATCGGCCGTCGACCCACTACTCGAAGATGGAAGAGATTGTTGAAGGAGATGGGGCGTCCCCTAGCTGCGCCCCATCGAGAGTTTCTGGGCAAAAGCAAAGCGTAAGATCTACTTCAACAATTTTGTCGCAAAAATGATAAATAAACCAAGAAAGAACTCAAAAACATGCCTACACGCATGTTTTCATCCGCCTTGGCGATTGTTCCGGTTAACTGCCGGAAGGACACCTATGAACCTTCCCTGTTCCTTACTACCCACTCGGAAAAATAGTGTGACGCAGGTGGTACGGTTACTTCGTATGGAACGACCTGGGTATTTGAATACATCTATGCTGCCTATAATCGTATACCAGTCCCATATGGATTTTCATCGTTTTTGAGTTAAATATTAGATTCCATCTATTTCTTGCTCTAATATCGATTAAGGAAACAAAAAACTATGTTTTATTTGAAAAAGTCAGAAAAAAAGTGAGGTCAAATTGTCCCATCTTAAAAATGATCGCATCTCACCAAATGTTTTTCCTGAGTATGGCCATATTTTTTTCTTCAATCCATATAATAAATACTAGGTTCTGTTTTTCAAACTTTTTACTGTTAAAAAATCATTGAATAATTAAAAAATGCAACAATATCACAATATCGCACGCTTAGCCTTGGGGCTAATAGCGGTCTCGATCAACTAGATTAGTTGAGAGAATTCGTTATCGATATTGTTTTTGGCACATTTTGCATGTGTAGGTTAAGTACAACGATACACCGTGCCCCAGTGCTGAGTCAAGAAAATTTCCAGCGCGAAAAGATCCTCGACTCGAACGGGAATCGAACCCGATATCACAACCGTGTGGGAGAGCTAGCCGATCGACATCGCTAACCACAGAACCACGGGGACCACACATTAAAAAATGCAAGGTTATTTCAAATAAACCCACACAAAAGTTAATTTTAGGTAGACACTGAAACTGCAACTTTTTCTGAAAGTTCGTTCCCGAAAGGTTATTGGTTTCGTCAATCAGAGGAGTAAGCAGAGCCTTGAGCAAAGCTGGTTTCTGTAAAGGGTTATTTTCCTGTGGATGATCTGCTAGTTTCAAATGATCATTCAAATTGAAATTGTCAGAACTCAGAAAAAATCGTTCTTAGTTGCTTAGCTAAAAGCACCGTGTACCTCTTTTCATCGCCGTCGTCTTCCGTCAAGTCACTCTTTCTCAACACCACTTTTCCATTATGCTGAATGCACGGGCTAATGCGGAATTATTCTATTCAGTACGTATTGCGAAACACTGAAAACTTAAAAATAGGGAATTATTCAGTAGTATATCCAAGACATTAACCTTATATTTTGCTACTAGTTGGCCCGTAGTGGCTAGCCACTTTCAAATGCATTTTGAATTATTAAAAGTTGGCATTCAATCTGAAATAATAAATTATTTTTTGAAGTATCGAATTGAAGTTCAAGATGAAACTATGACTCTATCGAGAATTCGATGCAGATGGTCAACGCTGGTTTAAAACTTAATAAATTATCTAAACTGCGATAACTTCTTCGTTCAGTAGATCATGAAAACGCGTGGATTGATTGCTTACTTTAAAACGAATCTGCATCTCGCTCTTTTTAAGGATCCTTTGCACAGCTGTTTTCTCCAATATCTAAAGACTTTTTCTCCATTATTTGATTATTTTCGGAAAATTGTTGTCTAACGATTTATTTGTTTTTTAAATTTCATAACTTGAATATGTTATATTAAAGTTAAGCTTTCAAAATAAATTGAAATGAATGTGATTGAAAAAAAAAACAATTTACAAAAATCATTGCTTGCTTATGAAAAAATACTAAATTGCTCAAAAAAATATTCACACATGCAAAAGTTTGTTATTGCACTTTTTTATTAATTAAGCTTCGGATAGCTAAGTACTGTCCTCTTTTAATCATTTTTGAGTAGATCATATTACTCTCTAATACTCCGATATAACTTCACTCATGATCAATGACGCGCATGAAACATCTGTCAACTGCGTTCCATCACAGAAACCTTTTCTAATGTTGCGTAACAACATAACAATCTTCATCCCATCACCACAACCTTTGTCTACTTCTTTGTTTTCGTCTTCTTTCATATAAACAAACAAATATTATTTGATAAAAAAAAGTTGGCTTACTGTAGCGCATTTGCAGGATAGTAGGTAAACCTATGTTTAATTTTTAAAACTTTGAAAATTTTAGTTATGTCGATATTCCAAAATATCTTAAATCAAAACAGTTGATCAGATTTTACATAGTGTTTTAAAATAATGACCAATAGTTTAACCCGATTCCGGCGGAGAGAAATCAGTTTCAACCTTAAAAAATGAACTTTAAACTCTTATTGCTCACCAACGATATATACAATTGACACAAACTGTATTGCATATTAAAGATCAATCTGTTCTCTAACCATACTGAATAATTTCATCAAAGTATAATTGTTGAACTTGAATCAAAGTTTGAATGTCACCCGTCGGGAATGGAATGGATTTTTTTAAAACAGCTAAAATTTTCACGTATCAGCAAAATAATTATAACTTTTCCCGTACATCTTGAACGTCGTAGTATGGATTAATTTGGAGTACAATATGTTCAGTATGTCTTGTGTAGGTTTAATGTCTTTTCAATTTTAAAATACCGAAAAAAATTAATTAATACAACTTCTTGAGAACATTTTTTAAACTTTGTTAGAGCTTTGAGTAATATGGAGAAAGTTGGATAGATTTCAAGTGCGGCTCGTCACGGCGCCATAAGCTAAACTTGAAACCCGATATGGTGTTTACATAAAATGGCTCTGCCAAGTTACAGTCGGTTTTCTTAAATTTTTTTTAAATGTTCGTTATTAACGTCTTCGGTCGTAATTGATTTTTTTTAAATAAACAAACCTTTTTACTATTGAATAACTGCACTATTGAAAAATACAATTTCAATTCATATAAAAATTGCCACACACTTGAAAAAAATCCAAACTGCTTATTTTTTCGGTAAAAAAAAAGGTTTATAATCCCCATCATGCTCTTAACTTTTCCATAGTCTATCCTCAACGAATTACAACGGGTACTGCCTTATTTCAACCTAAAACCTGACATTACAGAACTTATTGGACATGTAACTATAAAGTAACGTTCATAATCAACTGACAGTGGTTTGGTTAACTTTAAATTTCATTTACATGCTTTATGTCTTTGATACTATGTCTTTCTTACATCTTAAAATTGCCTTCCGCCCTTTATTACGTTTTTGGCGGTTTTTGTCGTTGCACCTGCATCAGAACCTATAGCCATGTGCTTATTTAACACGTGTGCCGAATATTAGTTAAGACGCAGTTAGCTTTGATTTCCTTGCGACCTCTGCATACCAGGCGAGAGGAGGTGAGTGAGGGACTAAAAGCAAAGGTAACTTGTAGTCAGAACAGAAGTTTTTGCGTTGCTACACTAAAAAAAATAACAAACTTTAGTGTACCTCAGGTTTAGAGTTTGCTTAGGGAAAAGGCAATTTAAGTAACTTTCGTTTGTCGTGCGCGTGACTGAAAGACAAGCAAACTATATATATTCCGATTTCAACGACGACCTTAAAGTCGGGGTGAGTGGGTGGGTGGACGTCACCGCCATTCTCCATGCAGCATATTTAGAAGCTGTCTGCGGCCATAAACGTTTGCCCATATTCAAGATACTCCAGAAAAATATGACTGCTCCTACACTGAGCGGTTGAAAGTGAGACTGGTATGCGATTATTTTGCTACCCGATGGCCTAAATAATATCTCTTCCCTATTTTTCATTGTAATTTGTACTGAGCGGTGTAAATTTACACTGAGCGGTTGAAAGTGAGACTGGTATGCGATTATTTTGCTACCCGATGGCCTAAATAATATCTCTTCCCTATTTTTCATTGTAATTTTCACGGAAGAGGCAATTCTTTGATGGAGAAGTTATGATTAAGGTCTATTTCATTACTTTATGAAGAAAAAATTAGAATAACCCACCCCAAACTAGTAAGCCCAAAACAAGAAAAATATCTTCAAGCGCTGTTTTCTCAACTCGGTGATTTTCCAGATGGGACTGATATGCGATTATAGGCAGTATGTGTAATTTCACGAAATGCCATGAATGCAAATATTTTCTATGTATATTTTAGAATTTAAATCGAATCGAATCAGATCAATAAAAGTATAACTTCAACGACAATCGTTGACAAACGTTTTCTTTCTCGACTGGCTGAAGAGCTTGCTTCGTCGGGACTGCGCCTGTCCATTTAAAAATAATCACCGCAAAATAGGTCTAAACCGTGGCGAGCAAAACAAACACCATAAAGTGTCGAACCTAATTGCCCAAGTGACACTTTGTCACTCGCTCGGTCGCCGCTCGACGTTGCAACCTTGCCCACAGGTGCCCCAGATGGCGCTGGCTGATCGCGTGCGGCTTGCTGTCTATCCACCCGCGACCCAGCGACAATTTCATCCGAAATCAAATTTCCAAACGATTAATCAACGTCACATTAATTTCGTCGCGGGCTGTGGAATTTTGGGACCAACCCCTCACGCCAGCTGGAATTCCTGGAAGCCGTCAACTCCGTTACTCGCTCGGCTGTTCAGAAAAATAACTGTGTCATTTATTATTTGATTAACACGATGAGAAAGCTCTAGTCCCCAGAGCAATTCTGACGAATCATTACTCCTGCCAGGGGCTGCTCTCCACCAACACACCACCGCAGCAGTGAAATTGAGCCGAGCCCGGGTGGTATTGTTTCAAATCCTTGCTGAACAGTGAAAAATGCTGTATAAGTAGACACAAGCTGTTGACGCGTGAGTTTCCTCCTGCTCTTGTTGCTGCTGAACTGAGGGGGAAAAATGGTTTGTAATTTTACACACCCCACTGCCGCTGCCGTTTCTTAGCCTTGGTTGGCAACTCGCGAGTGAATTCCACCCGAGAACACCTAAGTGGACTTGGAGATTTTTTGTTTTGTGCCTATAATGAAGGGAAAACTGTACAAGGATGCTGGGCACAATTGTAACATTTCACCTTGGAACGGGCAGTTGGTTTTAATTGAATGGAAAGCAGAGGAGAAGGTTGTTTTGTAAGACAATTGAGTGGGAAGTAGGTTAGAATAGAGTTTGCTCTGGAATACAAGGATTTTCCTTACCAAACCTCCTTTCAATTTATTAAAAACAAACCAGTTAGGGGATAAAATGGTTAACAAAAATAAAATACTTCGACATACTAACTCTATGCTTAGCCACGCAATCTACCTTTTGTAGTTCTCAAAGGGGCTTGGTTTCCGTTTTCAATGCTGATGGTGACACCACAAATTGCTGTTTTTACAGCAGTCATTGAACAGAGAAAACAAACACTTGATTTCTGTTGGAACGCGTGCAAAAACAAAAAAGATCCTGGCACGTGCTACCATGCGACCTCATCCGCTTGACACAAAGACATTGCAGTCAGGAAGGTGAGGGATAATTAGGTGAATGAGTAAGGCAAACGGCGCGTTAATAAATTATATTTAATTTGAATGAGCAGCTAATTTATGGTGATTGGACAAATTTGGCGCCGCTTGTTGGTGGCCTAAGATTGGTATCTCTAATTAAATCTACATTCGTTCTATTAGTACTGAATTAAAATGGGGTTTGGATTGCTTGTGTACCAAACAAAAGTGATTTTCCTGAAAACTTAAATCCCTTCTATTTCGACGACAAGCAAAAAACCTAATCCACCGAGCGGGGAGCATACCGACAAAACCAACAATAAAAGTTTCACTTTATAGATCATTTAACCGCAGAAAAGTTCCGGCTCGGTTGTAGGTCTGCGGTGAACCCCCAGGAAACCATCAGGCAGGCTAAACGGCGCGCGATGTCAAAGGCAATTGTCATAGATCATAAACACCCCCCTTCAACCCTCAGTAACCTGTCGGTTGGTGGTGTGTCGCAGCCTTATACGCGCGTCTGTTGCGGAATGGCTCGTGTGAGTTTCCCGGAAGCACTTTTACCGCCAAAACTATAAACACATTTCAACCGCAGTTTAGCTCGGTATTTGGGATGAAGGGTGGAAAAATTTTGCGCCGGTTCTGTCTGGAAAATGCCACAAGCCTGTTTGAAGCCAAAATCTCCACTCGCAGTTATACCACGACTCCGACCATTCTGTCTTTGCATACTCGCTCCGGTCTACGTTCCGAAAAGGGGGTAAAAGTCAACTCCGTCACAGGAACGATATCAAAGGACCATTATGGGACCATGTTTTACGACATATGAGTGTGGATGCCGTCTCGGGGATCGCGCTTGAATGTTCGTCCCACGGTGGCAATTGTGCTCATATACATGCGCGCCCCGTGATGCTGATGGGGATGCCCGACTGGGAAAGGAAATATCAATTACTTTAAACGATTATGACTGTTGTTGCCGTTGCCAAATGGTCCGGAGACTTCGGTTTCTGAAAGTTCTACAGGGATGAATATTTCATTATGTGATAAACTTTAACGGTCATCAAAAGTTCATCTAGAAAATTTGATTTTTGATGATGTTAGGATTTATGAACTACTGCGATTTTAGTAGATAGGTGTCATTTGTTATATGTGAATATCTTTTAGGAAATCAGAATGCGAGCATCATGTATGCAAAGAAGAACAAGAGGTTGTAAAAATGAATATTGGCGGAACCAAGCTAGAGTTAAAGCTGCTAAGTGAGTTTAATTTTTTTTTCTATGATGTCCAGACGTATTCTAGTTTGCAAATTTATGTTCTTTTTATAGAAAGTCTGGAATAAAACAGTTTTGCTAAAACACTATGTTATCTCCAGAATTCATTAGCATTAACTCGGAAGCTGGTAAGACAGCTGAGTATTCTTAAGATTACCATGGTGGGACTGATTGAAAAGTACAAGGAAACTCTCACGACTTCCGGCAATCGAAGCGTCGTCGGAGTGAAACACTCGATTCTGAAACTGCGGTCCAAGATCATACAGGAAATCAAAGCTGATCTCACTCAAATCTGGAGCAAATTTATATGTTTGCAGTTTGTACCACTATGCAGTGGGACTGTTTTGCGGGTACCTTCAATATGGGACAAAAACAACTTGGTATTTTTTCCATGTTTTTCCATACAAAAATATGAATTTTAATTTTCTCCAGAAAATATGATAACAATCAAGTCGATTCCCGATGATAACTCGAAAGTGACCAAAATCAGTATGGGACGGTTATGCGGGTACCGGCAGTGCAGGTCTATGACAAATTTAGCCCAGACACAGTAAATTTACTCAATAGCACGCAGCTTTTGCTCGCTTACTCATGTGTGTAGTTATATTTCACACGCCCTGCGCGCAGAGGCATCGCTCAATAAGGTTGTGCTTTTTTTTCTTGTTCATCACACTGCCTACTGAAAAACTGATGTGATGCAATTTATGTGTAGATAAATGCACAAAGATGAGTAAGTGGACAAGACGGGTCATCAGTGAAGTGAGAGTTTTTTGCATGAAATAGGGAACTGCTCCATTATTTGTTTCATTAAGCCGATATTCACGAAGAATGCACGAATTAAGCACCAAATTTGCACGTGCTCTTATAGAATCGCCCAGTATGGTATATTTAATAAACTTAGCAGGATTTATCCTGAATTTTGTAAAACACACCATTTTTCACAACGCTTTCATATCCATCTCAAAACTTGAATCACTGCTCAATTATTCATCTCACGACGCCCCCATATCCATCACACTGTTAATCATGAATGAATCACATTATCATGAATGAACGTAGCCGCAGCCCGTTGTAGTAGGTTATCTAGATATCCGCTGTAGTTGTTAACGTGCAAAATAGGTAACCACTGCAGTGCTGTCGATTTATGTCAATTATGTCGGAATAATTTAACATTTTCAGTATGATTTTTTCGTATTAACAGAAACTGATATGGCAACTTTTGATTTTCTTCAACGCAGTGAAAACAGTGAAAATACATACAGTGGAAATTTAGGAATTGTAGAAATTCATCTCATATATTTCTGCTAATTCAAGCTTGTTTTTGAAAATTTGAGGTGAACATTTCAAAGATTAAAGTATTCTTAAGGTGCCGCCACACGGACGCTAATACACCACTGCAATAGTTTCTATGTCATAGTTGATCGTATAAAGCATTTTTTCATGACGGAAAAGTAGGCTATGAACTATTTCGTCATGACGGATTAGTTCAGAGTCTCTATGTTTTAGCTTTTGACAGTACAATCCCGCTCTATACCGTTATAGCTCATACTTTTGAGCCATAGGTGTCATAGGGAACTATGTCATAGTTTTCGTGCTTCGTGTGACAGCACCCTTAGTGTAGTGAGTAGTTTTGTTTAGTGATTAAAATAAAAAGTGGTCCGCTAGTGATGAAAAAAACTTTGGTTGGCTGTTGAACAAGTCCCGTTGTAGCCGTATAGAACAATGCGCGGATTTTGTTTCCTGAGGTAAGTAATTGAATGGAATGACGAGTGCAGATGCTCGATGCGAGATGCTAATATCAAATTTTTCAAGTGATTTTTTGAGGATTCTACTTTATAAGAAATCTAAAGTGAGCTAAGAAGAATCCATTTCATGGATTAGCAGACTGGTTTAGTTAGAAAATATGCTTTTTTTCCTGTTTTCAATTGTGTTTCCATGTTGTATGAGATGAATATATGGGCTGAGATGAATATTGGAGCAGTTCCCCTATAATGTTATTTGATAAACGGTTTGAGAAAAAACGCGTTTGAAACTGCCCCAATTTTGAGTGTTTAGCGCATTATTCTGCTTATTTCTTACATTTTTTAGATTGTTTAGTGCTCATAAATTGGAACTAAATTTAAAAAAAAAATACCAGTTATTTACAAATTTTTATAATTATTGTAAACTTTGAAGATTCTATATAGTCTATGGAGTCAGATTTTATGGGTTATAATCCTATAAATAACCCTATGATTTCGATCGAGTACATCATATAGCTGGAAAATCTCCATAAAATTTAAAAAAATGGATAAATCTCAATTTTGAAGATTTTAGAGATGCAATATGCTTCACAGATTCAATAAATTTCCTTTTTTTTTCAACATTTTATATGTTTTTTTATTCATTGATTACATCAATTTTATTGATATCATGGGTTTTACATCTATCACAACACTTTTCATCACTTTTCAAAAATTGACATTTCGGGTAAAACTAGTTTAGTGTAATGTTTACATATGCAAAAAAACTCTATTTTGTCGTGTCCAACGTACAGATAGGACATCACAGTATTCAGCAATTGTTTTTCTTTTAAAATTTTCCACAACTTTGCTGAAGGAAGCAATCCGGTATATTGAAAATTAGAAAAATTATTTTTTTTATCTAACTGTTAGGTGGATTGATCAAAAAACTAAAAACGCCAAAAGTAAGGCCTTGTTCCATGGAACAATTTTGCTGAAGACATTGAGTACATAAAATCAATTTTTCACAGCCAAATCCAGGACGATCACTATTTTTCGAGCTTAGACCACTGTGCACTGTGGGATTTTCAAATAAATCTTTCCACCAATTGTTAATGTCTTGAAATATAACCCTTGGAATGTGTAGAAACTATTTTGGAAGTTATTTTATAAAATGGTTGTTGAAATACGTGCTTTACAATAAGAATTTCGTCGTTTTTATATCACTTTTTTGTACTTCACGACCTTCAAAAGAGCATTACTCAAAAATCTATCGTACGATGATTTTGAAACTTTGACCAGACATTCTGGACGTCATAACGAATCGAATGGTGTACTCAGATTTTTTGGTGCATTTTTTTTACAGTAACGGTCTGTGGGAGCACCGTGTTGGGGTTATATCAAGTACGCAGTTATTAGGGGTTCTTCTGTCGTACCTGACTTGTGACTTAACAGGCTCGCTAACTTTTTGGCTACTTAATTTCACTACAGTAGCCCCGAATTGTCTTTAGTCAAACTCATATACAGATAATTTCACAGTCTTATCGTTTGTAATCTCAGCACTTAACTCGTTGCCGGTCCGATTGAGAAGACAGTATCAGGCTCCTAAGATTCTCTACCACCTATCAGCACATCTATCTGCGACTCTCTTCGTACATAGTGCAGCAGATTTCGTGCGGTGCATCAGCAGGGTTGTATTTTCATTTTTTTTGTACAAATAATTTTTAATTATTTATTTCGTTATTGTTCACTGGAGTTCTGATATTTATTCTAGTCCCTATATTTAATTTTTTAAACGCTCTGACTTTATTTCCAGTTTAATAGATAAATAAGTATTTTAGCAAACATAACAGAATATAATTATATACAAATAAACGCATGCCCAACCTAAACATAAACAAAATTACATCGAGATCGTATCTACTACACTACACTACTCATTTCCTTGCTTGCACTTTCCTGTGTGGGCATTGTAGGGTAAGAGTTGCGCAGCGGTAACAACAGTTTGTGTCAATTGTGCACACCGTTGCACAGTGATCGGAAAAGGCAATTTGACGAACTTAATTCTTTTGTGCTTAAGCGGTTGATGTTAGCCAAAGACAATGTTCATAGAAATTGTTCACAAAAATATAACGGAAATGTTTTTTTTTCCTCATCTATAGTTTATTTGACACGGCACAAATACAATTCAATGTTTAACGGCGCCAATTATATCTGGTAGCTTACTTTCTAAAGTATCTTTATAACTAAAAGCAAATTTTTTATCCTCGCTGCCGACTACGAGCTGAAACTGAATCTAACTTAAGCTAGAATTTTTTTTTTTTTTTTTTCTTCACATAACATTTATTTGACACGGCACAAATACAATTTAATGTTTAACGGCGCCAATTATATCTGATGACTTAAAAACTAAAGCAAATTTTTTATCCTCGCTGCCGACTACGAGCTGAAATTAAGTCTAACTTAAAACTAGCATGGGATTTCCAATCAGTGTTTTGTTGTTCAATGGTCGTCTGATAATCGTCGAATGGCATGTATGGATTCGTTCTGCTGAGCCACGATGTCGTGAGTTGGGACAGAGGCTCGTAGTCCTTGGGTCCTGGTTCTATTGTGCGGGGTCTGGTTGCTGGTTTTGTGCTTAAGGTTCAAACGTGTTCTTGTCGTTTTGTTGGGTGTAGACGGAGGGGAACGGGACTAGACTGGGGCGTGGATGGATTTCAGGAAAACGTATATAAGGGACATGTAGGATAGGTCACGGCTCGCCAAGACATCACGAACAGGAACAGCCGGCTGTCTACCCTCGGCCTGCAGGGAAGCTATTAATTTAGACCTGGCGTCACGGTGTACAGGGCATGACCAAACCACATGCTCTATGTCGTGATAACCTTCACCACAGGCACAGATACCACTTTCCCCGAGCCCAACACGACGGAGATGCGCGTCAAATCTATAGTGATTGGACATAAGCCGGGACATCACGCAAATGAAATCCCGACCTACATCCAACCCCTTGAACCACGGGTTCGTCGATACTTTGGGGATTATGGAATGTAACCACCTTCCCAATTCCCCTCTGGTCCAAGCATTTTGCCAACTGATGATCGTATTCTGACGTACAAGTGCGAAAAATTCATTAAAGGCAATTGGTCTTTCATAAATATCACCGTTTGTTGCGCCCACCTTAGCCAAAGAGTCCGCTTTCTCATTACCCGGTATCGAGCAGTGAGAAGGGACCCACGCTAAGGTAATCTGAGTAGATTTTTCGGATAAAGCACTCAGATGTTCCCGTATTTTCCCCAGGAAATACGGAGAGTGCTTAACATCTTTCATCGATCGGAGAGCCTCAATGGAACTGAGACTGTCCGTAAAGATGAAATAATGGTCCGTGGGCATTTTTTCGATAATCCCTAGGGTGTACTGAATTGCAGCTAATTCTGCGACGTAAACAGAAGCAGGATTATCGAGCTTATGGGAGACGGTTAAATTGCTATTGAAGATACCGAAGCCAGTGGACCCATCAAGAAGTGATCCGTCAGTGTAGTACATATTGTCGCAGTTGATGTTTCGATATTTATTGGAAAAAATTTTAGGGATCTGCTGCACGCGTAAATGATCCGGGATTCCACGAGTTTCTTCTATCATGGATGTATCGAAAAACACAGTAGAATCAGAAGTATTTGATAAGTCGACACGATTTGGAATATTCGAAGAAGGGTTAATATTTTGGGACATGTGATTGAAATACAATGTCATAAAACGGGTTTGAGAATTAAGTTCGATTAACCTTTCAAAATTTTCAATCACGGGACGGTTCAAGACCTCACATTTGATTAGAATACGAGAAGACAGGCTCCAGAAGCGGTTTTTCAATGGTAGTACTCCAGCTAAAACCTCCAAACTCATCGTATGGGTCGACTGCATGCAACCTAAGGCGATACGCAAACAACGATATTGTATTCGCTCCAGTTTGATCAAATGTGTGTTTGCTGCGGAGCGGAAGCAGAAACACCCGTATTCAATAACAGACAATATCGTTGTTTGGTAAAGCCTTATAAGGTCTCCTGGATGGGCTCCCCACCATTGTCCGGTTATTGTACGAAGAAAATTCACTCTTTGTTGACATTTTTTCATCAGATACCTCACGTGACAACCCCAGGTGCCTTTAGAGTCGAACCAGACACCAAGATATTTGTGTACCAAAACCTGAGAAATCGTTTTACCCATTAATTGTGTTTGAAGCTGAGCAGGTTCATGCTTCCTAGAAAAAACTACTATCTCAGTCTTCTCCGGAGAGAATTCGATACCTAGCTGTAAAGCCCAAGCAGACAAATTGTCCAAGGTATCTTGCAATGGTCCTTGCAAATCGGCAGCTTTGGCTCCTGTAACAGAGATTACACTGTCGTCTGCAAGTTGTCTTATCGTGCATGAATTTGCCAGACATTCGTCGATGTCATTTACATAAAAGTTGTAAAGAAGGGGGCTTAAACATGAGCCCTGGGGAAGACCCATGTAGCTAATGCGAAAAGTTGCCAAATCGCCATGCGTAAAATGCATGTGCTTTTCGGACAACAAATTGTGCAAAAAATTGTTCAAAATTGGAGAAAATCCTTGTCGGTGAAGTTTTCCCGAAAGAATGTCAATAGAAACGGAATCAAAAGCCCCCTTAATGTCCAAGAACGCAGACGCCATTTGTTCTTTACGAGCATACGCCAGCTGAATATCTGTTGAAAGCAACGCAAGACAATCATTCGTCCCTTTGGCACGGCGGAAGCCAAATTGAGTTTCTGATAGTAGACCATTTGATTCGACCCAGTGGTCTAAACGACGGAGTATCATTTTTTCCATCAATTTCCGGATACAGGATAGCATTGCAATCGGCCTATAAGAGTTGTGATTAGAAGCTGGTTTCCCTGGTTTTTGGATGGCGATCACCTTCACTTGCCTCCAATCCTGCGGTACAATGTTTTGCTCCAGGAACTTATTGAACAAGTTCAACAAGCGCCTCTTGGCATTGCCGGGTAGATTCTTCAACAAGTTGAATTTGATTCTATCTAATCCAGGCGCGTTATTGTTACAGGACAGGAGGGCAACTGAAAGTTCTGCCATCGTAAAAGGTGATTCTATCGCGTCGTGGCCCGGAGACGCATCGCGAACAATATTTTGCTCAGGAACAGAGTCCGGACATACTTTCCTGGCAAAATCAAATATCCACCTACTTGAAGACTCCTCGCTTTCGTTGACCGTTACGCGATTCCGCATTCTTCGGGCTGTGTTCCAAAGAGTGCTCATCGATGTCTCCCTCGACGTCTCGTTCACGAACCGACGCCAATATCCACGTTTCTTTGCTTTAGCCAAGCTTTTAAGCTTGGTATCAAGCTCCGAATACCGTAAATAGTCGCCAGGTATACCTCCCGTCTGGTAGGCCTTAAACGCGTCGGATCTTTGCGTGTAGACATCGGAGCACTCTTGGTCCCACCACGGAGTGGGAGGCCGTTCTTTGATCGTTACGCCGGGATATTTCTTCGTTTGGGCTTGCAACGCGGCGTCGAGAATCAAGCCCGCGAGGAGGTTGTATTCTTCAAGTGGTGAATGATGTTGAATCGACTCGACCGCTTTTGAAATCATTTCCTCGTATAACTTCCAATCGACATTTCGTGTGAGGTCATACGGAATGTCAATTGGTCGCATGCGAGTTGACCCGTTAGTAATTGAAATAAGAATAGGCAGATGGTCGCTACCGTGAGGATCGAGGATTACCTTCCATGTGCAATCCAACCGTAGCGACGTCGAACATAAGGATAGATCCAAAGCGCTTGGGCGCGCTGGAGGTTTCGGGATACGTGTCATTTCACCGTTGTTTAAAATAGTCATGTCGAAGTCATCGCAAAGGTTATAGATTAAAGAGGAGCGGTTATCATTGTATGGGGAACCCCAAGCCACGCCATGAGAGTTGAAGTCTCCCAAAATCAAACGTGGCGAGGGAAGAAGTTCTATTAAATCAAAGAGCAGCCGTTGCCCAACCTGTGCTCTGGGGGGAATATATATTGAGGCAATACAAAGCTCTTTACCTTGTATTGTCATTTGACATGCGACAACTTCGATGCCTGGAATCGAGGGGAGGTTAATACGATAGAAAGAATAGCACTTTTTAATCCCTAAAAGTACTCCTCCATATGGGGTGTCTCGATCAAGGCGAATAATATTAAAATCATGGAAGTTGAGATCAATATTTGAAGTAAGCCAAGTTTCACAAAGGGAAAATGCATCGCATTTGTTTTTATTTATCAAAACTTTAAACGAATCAATTTTTGGTAAAATACTTCTACAATTCCACTGTAAGACAGAGATAGAATCCTTCATATACGCAGTTGAATTAGGCATCGAAGGATACAATCGCTGCAAGGAGAGGCCATTGGGCAGTCAACTGCTTCAAAAATGATCTAACTGTTGGGAGGAATGCTGTAAGAAAAATTTTAATTGGATCGGGTACATTGAAAGTTTCAAAAATCCAGTCCACAATGTCAGAAAATTTCACTAATCCAGAGTTTGTTTCATCAACTGGGAGTGTAAAAGGAGCAACTGGGGTTTTAGATGTTCCTGGCAGTGCTGGGAACTCCTTCTGGGACTTTAAATTTGCCAGCCCAGGAGGAGTTTGCTTCGGTTTTTCCGCAGCACTGTTTGGTTTGTTTGTAACTTTCATTTCACTTTGAGAAATCTTAGGACCTTTTCTGGGAAGTTTAGGAGAGGAAATATTTTTCCTCTTTCTAGACTCCCCAGGATTGGCGTAAGATGTTCCCGCTGGTGAATCGTCAGAATCGGTTTCCTCAGAGGGCAACAGATCGAAGGGGTTCGAAGTAACGGGAGAAGTGGTAACGGTCTTCTTCAGCATGTCAGCGTAGGAACGCTTTGAACGCTCTTTGAGAGACCGTTTTATTTTATCCCTGCGCTGCATGTACACCGCACATGTCGAGAGCTCATGCAGATTTTCTCCGCAGTGAATACACTTTTCAGCGTTAACACTGCAAGAATCTTCCGCATGAGACTCCCCACACTTGCCACAACGTGCCTTATTGCAGCAGTAGGCGGCTGTATGGCCTAACTGCTTGCAATTCAGGCAGTTCATGACGCGGGGCACGTAGAGCCTCACAGGGAGACGAACCCGGTGGATCGAGACGTGGCTTGGTAGTGCAGACCCGGCGAACGTAACTCGAAATGAGTCTGACGGAGTGTATACTGTTTTGCCACCGATGATCGATGCTGACCGCAATTGCTTGCAGTCGAGCACCTTTACTTCGGGACACGTTTTGTTCTTAAAGCACCCTTTGGCACTTTGCAGTATACACTCGACGGACAGACTCGAATCGGTTATGACACCGTCGATCTCCACGTCTCGTGCGGGTATGTAAACGCGATACTCGCGTGTGAAGAGCTCAGAGCAAGCTATATCGTTGGCCTCTTTCAGGTTACCGACCACGACACGGAGCTTGTTAGGCCGGACCTTGGAAATTTCGGTCACGCCCTTGTACTCCTTCGTCAGGTCTTTAGAAATCTGCAAGAGGTTCAACTTTTTCGATTTCGGTCCTGCCTTTGGCCGAAAATAAACAGTATAGCTGCCCTGGGCTCCGTCTGGGTAAAGCCTGGGGCGAGGGGGGACTGAAGAATGAACAGGGGAGGGGGTAACAGAAGGGTCAGGGTCAGAGGGGTTCGGGGATGGTGGCGCGGGAGGCGAGGGATCTACATCCATCGCGCTAAGTTTAGCGCACTAGCGCTGACAAGAACACGTACCTTTTTATTTCTCCCTTCCAGTAAGGTTGGTTGTCCGATCGTTCGAAGTAGCAGCCGTTACAGCCAGCAGCACCAATACAGCAGCACCAAACAGCCACCAGCAGCGAGCCAGGTGTGAGATCACTCCACACAGCGATACAACTCGCTGACACTGATGGCTTCTTCTTTTTCCTCGTTTGTGTCTCGTCCACTGCTGTAGCACAATCCAGCCAGCAGCCAAATCGGCTTACGCACCAGCTGGCAGTCACGATGCGAAACAGTTGCACAAAGGAACGACCTTGAACCCGGATTTATTTCACTCGACCAGGCAAACAATGCCAACACTTGTTCACACGTCTTTTGTTTTATACTCTATCGGACCGATCACCAAACACGTCCAGTACTGATGCGTGTTCGGCACAGAATGCTTAAGCTAGAATGTTTTGCATGAAAAGCACTGATTTGTTGTTTGATGGTTTTCCATCGCCATAGGTAAGCAGCATATTGAATATGTTCCGCTGCTGGGCCAAGATATTACGGACTGGCATATTAGGTTGTCTCCCTCGGGGCCTGAGAGTATCGTGCGGGTCTAGTTGCTGTTTCCGGATCCGGGGTCTTAACGTGTTCTTGTCGTTTGGTTGGATGTAGGCGGAAGGGGATAGGACTAAACTGGGGCGTGGATCGATTTCAGGAAAACGTATATAAGGGACATGTAGGATAGGTCACTGCTCGCCAAGACGAACAGGAACAGCCGGCTGCCTACCTTCGGCCTGCAGGGAAGCTACTAATCTAGACCTGGCGTCACGGTGTACAGGGCATGACCAAACAACGTGCTCTATGTCGTGATAACCTTCACCACAGGCACAGATGCCACTCTCCCCGAGCCCAACACGACGGAGATGCGCGTCAAATCTATAGTGATTGGACATAAGCCGGGACATCACGCAAATGAAATCCCGACCTACATCCAACCCCTTGAACCACGGGTTCGTCGATACCTTGGGGATTATGGAATGTAACCACCTTCCCAGTTCCCCCTTGGTCCAAGAATTTTGCCAACTGATGATCGTATTCTGACGTACAAATGCGAAAAATTCATTAAAGGCAATTGGTCTTTCATAAATATCACCGTTTGTTGCGCCCACCTTAGCCAAAAAGTCCGCTTTCTCATTACCCGGTATCGAGCAGTGAGAAGGGACCCACGCTAAGGTAATCTGAGTAGATTTTTCGGATAAAGCACTCAGATGTTCCCGTATTTTTCCCAGGAAATACGGAGAGTGCTTAACATCTTTCATCGATCGGAGAGCCTCAATGGAACTGAGACTGTCCGTAAAGATGAAATAATGGTCCGTGGGCATTTTTTCGATAATCCCTGAGGTGTACTGAATTGCAGCTAATTCTGCGACGTAAACAGAAGCAGGATTATTGAGCTTATGGGAGACGGTTAAATTGTTATTGAAGATACCGAAGCCAGTGGACCCATCAAGAAGTGATCCGTCAGTGTAGTACATATTGTCGCAGTTGATGTTTCGATATTTATTGGAAAAAATGTTGGGGATCTGCTGCACGCGTAAATGATCCGGGATTCCACGAGTTTCTTCTATCATGGATGTATCGAAAAACACAGTAGAATCAGAAGTATTTGATAAGTCGACACGATTTGGAATATTCGAAGAAGGGTTAATATTTTGGGACATGTGATTGAAATACAATGTCATAAAACGGGTTTGAGAATTAAGTTCGATTAACCTTTCAAAATTTTCAATCACGGGACGGTTCAAGACCTCACATTTGATAAGAATACGAGAAGACAGGTTCCAGAAACGGTTTTTCAATGGTAGTACTCCAGCTAAGACCTCCAGACTCATCGTATGGGTCGACTGCATGCAACCTAAGGCGATACGCAAACAACGATATTGTATTCGCTCCAGTTTGATCAAATGTGTGTTTGCTGCGGAGCGGAAGCAGAAACACCCGTATTCAATAACAGACAATATCGTTGTTTGGTAAAGCCTTATAAGGTCTCCTGGGTGGGCTCCCCACCATTGTCCGGTTATTGTACGAAGAAAATTCACTCTTTGTTGACATTTTTTCATCGGATACCTCACGTGACAACCCCAGGTGCCTTTAGAGTCGAACCAGACACCAAGATATTTGTGTACCAAAACCTGAGAAATCGCTTTACCCATTAATTGTGTTTGAAGCTGAGCAGGTTCATGCTTCCTAGAAAAAACTGCCAACGGAAATGTTGATAACAAAATTTTTCGATCATGGCCTACTATCATAAAAAAAAAATCTAACTTTTGATACAGCCAAGATACATGAATAGTTTCTTTAGCAAAGTTGTAGAACTTTTCAAAATATGAAACTTTGCAGAAGATATTGAATTTCTATGACGTCTATTTATTGAAATACAAAGCATTTTCGTTGTAACCCCCTCAAACTTAGTTTTTCTAGTATAACTTTTTAAATATTGTTTTTTAAAGAACATAATGTTCTAGACAAATATGACCAGCATAAAAACACAGGTTTCTTTCGAAGACAGCATGTTACTACAATCGTTCTATACTAAGCTAGAGCGTTTTATCATTAAATTATTTCCCAGATTTAAATGCGTATAGGGGAGAAAGAGGCAAACCGGTGCACATCATCAAATTTTTTTTTTAAAGCTCAGACCTTGTACTATAAGCTAGTTAAACTTTGATACTTGACAATTCATGAATGGATTAGTAAAGTGATGTTTTAGGTATATATGATTCTGGGGTTTTCTATACAAAAATGCGCAAACTAACTGATTCATGAACGATGATTTGTGAATTAGTGAATTAATATCTCGCAAAACCTTCAAAATTAGTGAGAACACTTCTTAGGTATATTTAGTTGTTGATAGATGCATCCAGTATGGATCCATTAGTCATTCGACGTGATTAAAATGAACACATAACATATGGACTGTTGCTGGCAAGTAAAACCAAGGATATATGGAAACCAACAAATGATCTACATGCAATTCAACGTTGCGCTACAATACTACAAGTCAATTCATCTGTCCGGGAAATTAACGCATCAAAATTCAAATACTGTTGTTTGGAAACTGCTCGTTTTTGGGTGTCCATATATCCTTGGTTTTACTTGCCATAAAATATTATTTCTCGGTGCGGACATTAACCATTTCAATATTCCATCAGGCCAATCATGTGAAGAAGTGCAAGAGTCACTGAACAAAGTTATAAAAAGGTTCAGGCTAGATCACACGCGAAAAATTTCACGGATTGTTACTAACGGTGATCTTATACGTCGTCTATTGGTTCCCTAAGATCCAGTAATTGCCGGCTTGCGGGTCAAACCGCAAAAGAAGCATCAAGAATTTTCAAAAGATGCTAAGCTTATATTAATTTTCACAGAGAGGGAAAACGAGACAGCTGAAGATGAAATAAATGGGGTAAGGAACGGCTTAAGCAGCGGCGTCTATTCTAATCAGTCGAAATAAACGAGCCTCGATCTCCTGAATTTTGATCAATATCGACAATTTCAATGATGGAAACGAAAATTTTGATTGACTAGTTGTCTTACGAATACATAAAATTCCGTTCAACACGGAAAAAACTTTGAAAAAACTCTAACGAAAAATAAGCTATTCAGGCGCTATTCGGGTGCCGAAATTAATCCCCTGAAAAACAGATGCAAACTGCTTGAAAGGTTCAGGGTGATTGGAATAGCGTCCCTCGATAGGGAACTTTAATTGATCATTGTTAAAGTTTGCTAAACCGGTTTTAAAATCTGAAAACAAGTGCTGACAGAGAAAAGGATAGAGAACAAATCGATATACTCATGATCGTATTTCACCTTACAGATTTCAAGTATTTCGTATCAATACACAGGCGGCTCCTAAAGCTGTTTAAAATACGTTCCCTACCTTAATTAACGAAAAACATTGCTGTTATGTGTTCATTTTACTCACGTTGAATGACTGATGGATGCACCTACCAACAACTAAATATACCTAAGAAGTGTTCTCACTAATTTTGAAAGTATTGCTTCATAAATTCACAATTGTTTCATAAATTCACAAATCATCGATCATGAATCAGGTAGTTTGTGCATTTTTGTATAGAAAACTCCACAAACATACATACCTAAAACATCACTCTACTCATTCATTTATGAATTGTCAAGTATCAAAGTTTAACTAGCTTATAGTACAAGGTCTAAGCTTTAAAAAAAGTATTTGATGATGTGCACCGGTTTGCCTCTTTCTCCCCTATACGCATTTAAATCTTGGAAATAATTTAATGAAAAAACGCTCTAGCTCAGTATAGAACGATTGTAGCAACATACTGTCTTCGAAAGAAACCTGTGTTTTTATGCTGGTCATATTTGTCTAGAACATTATGTTCTTTAAAAAACAATATTTAAAAAGTTATGCTAGAAAAACTAAATTTGAGGGGGTTACAACGAAAATGCTTTGTATTTCAGTAAATAGACGTCATAGAAATTTAATATCTTCTGCAAAGTTTCATATTTTGAAAAGTTCTACAACTTTGATGAAGAAGCTATTCATGTATCTTCGCTGTATCAAAAGTGAGATTTTTTATTTTTGTGATAGTAGGCCATGATCAAAAAATTTTCTTATCAACATCTCCGTTATATTTTTGTGAACAATTCTTATGAACATTGTCTTTGGCTAACATCAACCGTTTAAGCACAAAAGAATTAAGTTCGTCATATTGCCTTTTCCGACCACTGTGCGTTGATTAGTTATAAGAGCTTAAAGTTCATTTTTTGAGATAAAAACTGATTTCTCGAATATTTGCATATTTCGTATCCTTTTGATCCACACAAAACTATGATGTTTCCAACTGAGTAAAAAATGGTGGCGATTTTGTGTTTTAATAATACACTAAAGTCGCTTTTACGCGGGGGATACGTGCCGCTTTAAAGAAAACCGCGTAAAAAAATTCGTGAATTCCGGAATCCGCGTAAAGAAAACATCGTAGATTTCGGAATCCGGGTAGAAATAGCCGCCTAAAAAACCCGCGTAAAAAGCAACCCTAGTGTAATTTATTGCCGCTCGCTTGCAATTATTCCACACTTACGTCATTCGTCATCTGTGTTTTTTGACATTTGCAGCGTGGAAAACAATACAAATTCAGTGGATTAAAACAGTGGTGCGAATTCAAGTGAATACAGCAGATCACATCTCAGCGACCAGCGTTCCTTGTCATTGCAACTTGAAAGTGATTTCTTTTGAATAAGTTTCAACTAAGAATCACTTTACTGCAAGATGTAAATCAGATGGAAATCAATACGAATTCCCTTCTATGCGTAGCGCTTTGTTACAAATAAAGTCGAATGCAAAATCTCTTGAAATAAACGTGACATTTTTTACCCTGTAGCAATTCTCGCTGGACCCGGCTTACTGCTGACACGAGGTTTTTCAGAAAGAATATTTATGTATTCAAATGATTGAAAGTAGGGAAAAATATCTCTGAAATTTGTCATTTATGTTTTTATGCCTAGAGCCTAGAGATTGTTAAATTTTATAAACTTTACATTAGGTCACAGAACAGATATGCAACTTCGAACAAAACTCTGCTGCAAATCCTAGCATACGCTTTTGCATTCGTTTTTCGCTTTCCTATCCTACATTGATTTTACAATGCATCGTTCGAACAGTTCGCTTCAAGAGTTTGAACATGCAACAAAAATCTGTTCTTTTTTTACTTCAATGACCAGACAAAAAGGTGATCTCAAATCTATCAAAACCAAATTTTATGAGCGGAAATTCAGTAACAATTCACAACCAACATGAATAGAAAAAAAAATAATAAAAATCTCTCAATCATTTAAACACTGCTCAACATTTTTTTTGGATCGTACACCCCGCGACTGTTGAAACTATTTCAACTAGGAGTTGGAAACCGAAATAATATAAGCTGAACTGCTGATTAGTCAAACTATGTGCCATCAGACGGAACAAGTAAAAATAGGGCGGCATAATATCTGGAAAATATGACGGATGAGGTAGGACTTCCCATTTCAGCGTTTATATGTAAGTTTTATCGACTTCGATAGTATGAGGCCGAGCATTGTCATGCAGTTGAATCACTTTTCGTGGCTTTACTCGTATTTTTGCCGAACCTTCCAGCTGGTCTCGAGGAACGATGCTTGCCCATCAAGCCAGTCTTCGTAGGTTAGATTCTCAGTTCGGGAGAGACTGTTAGTGTCAGTAGGATCGTAGCGCTAGCCCCGCAATTGTTCTGTACACTGATTGACTTTATAGATATTTTAGATTCAATAGATTTTATAGATATGATAGATGTTATAAATTTTTTTTATAGACTTTTCAGTGTTTATAATTTTACTAAATTAAATAGATTCGGATAGTTAATTTTGTTTTTTGCTTGTTTAGGTTTTGTAACTATCTGTATCAATTTAATTGAATTGTTATTTGTACTAACAGTTTGTATTTTTCGAAATCATTTGTAATCCAAATATGTTCAAGAATGATTATTTTTCATTCATTCTTTTCAAATCGATGATTGTTGTTCAAATTGTATTTTTTCATTGTTAATTGTTGTACAAAATATGTTGAAAAAATGTTTTCTCAGTTTTAACATTATTACAGTGCAATGTTCGCCATAATCTACAGCAGATTCTACTGAACCTTTTCCCACTGTACCCCATAGCTTTTCTTCCCATTAGCAAACATGACACCTTTCGGGATTTTTTCCTCTCAAGCTATTTCTCGTGCACGGGCAGTGATTAATCCCGAAAACAATAAAACAAATAATGGTTTATTTATGTAGTTCCATCTTCCATCAACCGTTCGCCCGTCCTATATATAAAGTAGCTGTTCACTACCTTGCAGGTCATCCTTAGCGCTTCCGACGTTCCGGACGCACCGGAGCAACCCGGGTAATTTATACCCAATATTAAATGTCACACTTAATAGCTGTTTTCTAATTTATTTCTAATTAAAGACATTTACCGTTTGACGCATTGCCGCCCGTTAATGTCAGAGAGCAGCGGAGAGTCCTGACAGGCGGTGAACTGAACGAAATCCAGAGTGGCAGTAAATGGTCCCGAAGAGCGAACGTCGCTTTCCTGCCCGTGTCCTTACGCTTTGTACCCTCTACGGACAGGAGGGAAAAATTCTTACACAATAATGGCATCAAAAGGACGCCTAATCTCGCTGTGGCTGTGGCTGTTGTGTCCTTACAGAACAGAAAAAAAATTGCAAAGAAATTTTTCGCAAAGCCATTTCCCCTCGATGTTTGCCGTTTTGTTTCTATCGGTACTTGTGCGGTTCTTACACTGGAGAGGATGGAGGAGAGGGAAATTGAGTGCTTCTGACGTCATAAGTACATGTTTCGCACATTATAAAAATACTTGACGCGAATTTGATGGATGGCACTTTCGGTCTGCAGCCTGGTGCCGCGGCAGCAGTGTCGCGAGCTGCGTAGAGGTTTTGCATTTCAATGAGGGGGAAATTGCGAATTTGCAAAATTTATGTCTCACGCGTTTCGCGTGCCTCGGATGCGAACGGGAACAGGAAGTACTGGAAGGAAAATCTCATGAATTTATCACCGGGTGATAAATTTTGCGGAAAATATTTGCAAGAATTTGCCAGTCGACTGGATAGGATATTGTTTGGATTTATTTTTTGTTGAAAATATGCTTCTTCAAAATTAATTACTAACCAACATAAAATTGACAATATGAATTGTAATTTACTGGTACAGTATCAAAAAATGAACTGAAAGGACATTTCATGTTTCGTTATTACAGCCGGCCGTATTTGGGCGTGAATTTCTAATACCGTAAACTGGCGGTTCGGAGCTCAGAAGTCCCGAGGGAAACCGAGCATCATCCAAAAATTGCCGCCCGTAAAGAAAGGGAATCAATTTATTGGCTATAAATTTTAAAACCATCCCGGAACGTTCCCTCACCGAAAAAATCTACTGATACTCGACTGCAGAAGGTTGGTCCTCATTGACCGGTACCTGATAGTCCCACTGTGACTGTCTATAAATTAAATTGGGATTTTTTTTTTTCATTCATTTTCTCAACTCCTGTCCACTGGCGAATCCGAAATCCGACAGTGGGCTAAACTGGAATGACACAGGTGACCTGAATTTCAACCGAGTGGATGATTTTCCACTCCGTCCCCTGGGGAAAAGAGGAAAAGTTTCCCCCTGCAAACCATTCCTTTGCGGTTCGATTTGAAATCGGAAATGAAGCAGTATTCAAACTCCCCATGGGTCAACAGGTCGAGCTGGTACGATTACATTTTAAAACCTTTTTTTTGGAGTGAGAAATGAGACGAGTCATCGTTTCAATGATTGAATTTTTACTAACAGCAAATGAGAAGTTAAGTCACGTTTATGTGACAGATTATCGGCTGAGGATAGTAGTGGTAAAATTTCAAACAAGAATTTTTCTCTTGTTACACTGTAAAATCATCAAGAAAACCGTCTCTTTTTGTTGTGATAATTATTATGGACGACTTAACATATTCTATCTTTTCCTGAGACTAAAACATAGATCTGCCCCCGTCATTCTTATCAGTGCACATGACCGGAAAACACGAAACTCTGACATTTAATTGCCTGTCAATCACACATTAAACATATCTCGTCTTGTTTTCTATTGGAGCAATTGTAGCAGGAACTCCTTCCACGGATGGGCAAACAACATCCACACCCACACACCCTTGGTAAACGTTAACATTGTGATGATGACGGACATACAAGTCCTTTGATAACTGAAGCCAACCGGACGGGAGTAGCATCGGTAGCCGGTAGACAGTGAACCGGAAACTTTCCGAGCCAGACCCGAGCGGATGCGGCTGGCTAATGTGGTGTAAATGAAATGTTTGTTGTAGCTTTGTTGGTTAGCCATGTCAAAGACACAAAGTTTTCTGATGATGGACGGAAATCAAGTCATGTTTTCACCTAGACGCACAGTCTAACCTGATTAAATGGGAATACATTTTTTATTACTTTCATACTATTTTGGTGGGGAAATCTTTTGCTTTTGATGTATACTCTGTTTTTAAGAATTAATAACTGAGAATTTACTAAAGAATTTATAATGAATTTGCGATTTTTTTCTTGTTTGAGAAGCATTTTTCTCCACCAAAAAATATATTAAGCTGCAATCGTGGTCATTTTCCGATAATATCTCTTAGTTTTCACTCTGGTCAAATTGAAGACATAATTTTAACTAGTGAAATGCTGATTTGAAACCCAGCTTCAATTAAAGCTACCTCATCGATTCTTCCACTCAGTTCAAAGATCACTCCTTTCGTGCTGGGATTCGGTTATCCGCTTAAAATCGAGATATTCCAATTTTTCAAAGCAAATAATTACCCAAGCTTATCTAAATTATTTGCCCTGATTTGCGGCGGCAAATAAAATAAAAACAGCAGCTTCAGGTCCATGTGAAATCGACTCCCGGGGTGCCCTCGTGCATGTGGCAGTAGGATGCGGAGACCGATCCGAAGCAGAAGGCGCTGAAGAAAAACGCGATTCACGGTTCGAGCACGAGTTGGAATTAGAAAAATCTGCCAACTCAAACGACTTTGTACTTTGTACACTGTTTGGTCGATGGATGAGAAAAAAAAAGTACCAAGATCAAAGGGAAGCGAAATTTTCATTAAAGAAATAACTTTGCATACACCCGTCACAAAAAGTGGCGGATGGCTTTCGAATCGACCGAGGTCGACTTTTTTCCGCTCTGAGGCTCATTTGCGAGTGACGTTGGCAGAGCCGTTTTCAATATTATCTTTGACCCGGTTTCCGATAATTTCCGTTAGTCGCAAGGATCTTTTACAAATATTTGCATACTCTCTTCATAGTTGGTTGCCTGTCTCCCTCTGCTAGCTGGTAACCGACCATCAAACAACGAATGTCAACCCTAATTTAGCCTAGAATGGTTCGGCAGAGCGGTAATCTATTTACCATTCCATTCGGAAACAACATGTTTCTGATTCTAATTTAAAACTTGTAAACTGTAACAATTTGCTTTAACCCGACGTCGCTCCCTTCGAGCTTCCGGCTCGGACGACGGTAGGCTGGTATTTGGTAATTGATTTAAATCATTCCCTCCCGACGATGTTTTAGACGGAAACCCCAACCAAATGGACCGAATGTTTGTAAATAAATCATCCGCAGCCTTGCAGCAGCCTGGACTTGTCACCCTCGTTGATGGGATTAAAGGCACGCGCGCGACCCAGCCGCCGCCGCTAAAAGTTGCTACGGAAGCTACGAAAGAGAAAGACTTTTTAAGTGAACCGACGAACGTCGTCGTCTTGTATTTGGCAAGGTTAGCCAGGTTTTGAATAAATAATTTAAATTAAATTCCGTCCGGTGGGGGTTACGCTGTGGATGGAAGATAAACGTTTCGAAAGAGTAATTTTTGAAAGAAATATTTCCCAGCGAAGACTTAGGGGAACTTTTTTTTGTGATTCCTGATTTTTTATATGTGAACAATACCACACTACTTAGTCAATGTATACCAATTGGTCAGTTACAATTCAATTTCAATTTTACACAGCTGTTTGGATTTGATATAATTGTGGTGTTTGTGTTTTGGAAATTATGTGTTTTGGAAAAGTTTGAGATAAAAAAAAGTTTCTGATGGAAATTGTACATTGTGATAAAAGCATTGCTTAAACAGAAAATAAAAACATTTTTCAATTATGAAGAGTTTTTAGTTATTTTAGATGTACGTCCATTTTAAACAGAATTTATTTGATATGCAAAATAAGTTGTTGTAATATATATATATATATATATATATATATATATATATATATATATATATATATATATATATATATATATATATATATATATATATATATATATATATATATATATATATATATATATATATATATATATATATATATATATATATATATATATATATATATATATATATATATATATATATATATATATATATATATATATATATATATATATATATATATATATATATATATATATATATATATATATATATATATATATATATATTTTTTTTTTTTTTTTTTTTTAATTCAATTACAGGTCGGACTCGATTATATAGAGACTCGATTATATATGGACTCGATTATATATGATTCGGTTAAATATAATTTTAGACTCGATTATATGTAGTTGTAAATAAATTATTCAATTTCAAATATGACTTATCTAGAGCTAATATATCGTATCCATAAATCACGTAATGCTTGATGGGAAGGGAGGGGAGCTGTCTGACTACTTAGGCGTAGAAATCCATAACGAAAATTTTGAATATCTATACAGAAGGAAGGAAGTCGAACATAGTTAGTTTTGTGCGATGTAATTAATTAATTCATGAATAAAAAATAAATAAAGAAAAATTTAATCTTCAAAACCTAAAAAAAAATTTTTTTTTTCAATAATACAAATTAGCTACCTAAGTAAAAATAGTTTCAAAAATAAAAAAAAAATTTTTTGAAGATTCTGAAATTTTGAAAAATTTGAAAAATAAAAAAAAAAAAAACAAGATGACAAATTAATACACATTGATCCAAATTTTTCTTTACATTTGACTGCAATTACATCAGAATTAACTACAAGACATACATATTTTTTGTAAGAAATGTGTTTTCTGACTTTTGGGAGGATGATTCAAAAATAAAACTCTTCTTGTTTATTCGAAACCAACAAAACATTTGTTTAAAAATAAAATAAAAATTTCTCTGATTCGATTATGGGAGGAACTTTAATCAAATGAATTTCTAGAACTTCGAAATAAAAGCTTGCAATCCTGGAATCAATAACCTAGGAAATAACTTAAACGGGAATTCACGCTTCCCGAGTTCCTCGTAAGATTTCTCATGATTCACTACAGTTTCTTAATAGTGCAATAAAACAATTCGTAGTTACTCCTCCGTGATCGATCTGAGCTAGTGAAGTTACACGAAGAACCACGTAAACGGCTACTTGGGATTAGTTTGCCATCTTATGTGTATAATTCAGTAGCAACGTTTTGTAAGGATCAATAACGGCACAGGTTACGTCTCTACGATCGTAAGGGTAAGGAAGGAAAAGTAATAGTCGTTGTTGTCAGAGACCGTGTTTACCTTTGAATCTCCACGACTGCGATGGTAAGGAAGAGATGTGTCACCGTGGTAAGTGACTGAATCGGACGGTATTGAGCACGAAGATAACTCATTCAATGACGGACAATGAGTATCTTTTTGACAAACTGCGTGGGCCCATGCGAGCGACGTGCGCGAGGACCATTCCCCATCAGTAGCATGAAAATGTTCGAATATTTATCTACTACTATTCCCGATTTCTCGGCCGCGCGTCATGCGCTGAACTGTTCGAAGCTCGATTTCGAAAATTGATTTGAATGGCAACGTAAACTCAATGCTCACCTCATCTTTTGAATGTGTCTTGAAGCATTTTCTCTCAGCTTTCCAATGATGGTGTCAAATTTTAAATAGGTGGTTGCGAATTTGCTCAAAACCACGTTTTTCCGATAAAATCCAAGATGGCGGCAGATTTTTTTCTACTTCAAATGAAAGCTCTATTATTCCACTTTAAAACAATGTGCTGGTTGTAGAGGGCTCAATGACAAACTTAAGAGAAATAGATCAATAAAAAAAATCATGAATTGCTCAAAATAAAACTCGTTTTCAAACCCGTTTATGCCCGAGGGGTCCATTAATATGAACTAACCGAAGTGTTTTGCTCCTTTCTTCACTACTTTCAATCATTTAGACACAAAAATATCTTTTTTAAAGACCTCATGTCAACAGTGGCACTATTTCAGCGAGAATTGCTCAATAATAATTAACATAGTTTCAAACAAAACTCTTTCGCAAGAAAAAATGCAGATTTTCATTTCAATTTTTATTTACATCGCATAACATAGTTTAAAATTTGTACTAACTTGAGATCTGCTTAGAGAAACACTATTAATGACAGTTAATGAACGAAAAAGAAAATAAATGACGATAAGAAATAAATTTGAATTTAACGAATCTAAATAAATCACAGCCTCTCTATTCTGTTCGATGTTCTTCAAATAATTTGTTAACTTCGGTTGAAACTGAGAGAGCATTTCGCTCAGCTGGAATTATTGCTAATAAAATTCGCTGCGGTTTGGGTGATAAAGCTTTGAGCAGCCGTTTTTTTCAATTTTTGAGATGGAATTCTTCAATGATCGACCATTATATTAAGTAAACATCATTTGTAAACCAGTTCTATCCGAGCGACTCGTCAATAGGTGCAACCTGTGCATCAGAAGCTGCGTAGTTGCAAGGTTACAGAGCGATTGTCGTGTCCGAGTATTGGTCGCAGGATTTTATGCTCGAAGACCAAAACGCTCGTCGATCGGTCTTCTTACTTCGATGGTGAGTCCAATTCTCGCAGCTTCCTTTTTGAGAGCCGTAAGGCTTCCTCAACAGCTCTACGGTTAAAACTTATTATATCAATGTCGTCCGCGAAGCCCAGAAAAATGTGAAGCTTCGAGATGATGGTTCCGCTCCTCTGTCGTTTGTATTGCACCTACTAAATCTATGTTGAACAGCAAGTTCGAGAGCCCGTAACCTTGCTTCAGACCATCTAACGTCACAAACGCGTCCGAAAATTCGTCCGTTGTCCTGACGCATGTTGTGAAACCGTCAAGCGTCACACGTAACAGTTTAATTAGTTTTGTTGGAAAACTATGTTCAAGCACTATTTGCCACAGTTCGTTACGTTTCATTGTATCGTACGCCACCTCAAAACCAATAAACAGATGATGTGTCTGCAAGTTGTGTTCTCAAAACTTGTCGAGGATCTGTCTCAAGGTAAACATCTGGTCCGTTGTAGATCGCCCCACTCGAAAACCGCATTGGTATTCTTCAACAATGACTCTCTGCAACGGCCTCAGGCGCTGGAGCAGGATACGGTAGATAATTTTATAAGCGGATGCCTCGATAGTCGAGTCTATGTCCCTTCGTATAGACAGGGCATAAGAGTCCTTACAACCAATAATCTGGAGAATTGCACTACACACCTGCTCGCTTCAGACTTTGAAAAGTTCGGCCGGTAAGTCGTCCTTTCCAGCGGCTTTGTGGTTCTTTAACTCTTTGCAAGCATTTTTCACCTCGTCCAATGTTAGTGGGTCCACAGCAGCCATGGTCGGAACACCGAACTGTGCTGCCCGGTTGCCACTTTTGCATCGAAACACGGCACGACGTGTATTGCAACTGCAACTGAGTGTTAGTGTTGAATCGACAACACGGTGGCAGTGGCTGTTTTTCATTTTCGCCACGGGTGTTTCAAACTTCGGCAAACACCGGAATCGAGGGATTTGGCTTCGTAAAAATACCGGCCGCAGCCGAGAGTTTCAACTTCGAGAAAGCATTTCGACAACACGCTCGCCTGCTTGTCATAGCGCGGGTTGATTTGATTAGTGTTGGAAAATATCGAGCAAAATCCGTTTGCGAGTTTTGATGTTTTCAATCAAACCTATCTCGCTTTGGCAAGAGTGCGAGGTCGCAAAAGCACTTGTTTACTTGTTAATTAAATGGTCATTTAGGATGAATCCTATATGGTATTTTGCAAGTGCAAGAAATAATTCGTATGCTTTGTGCCGTCAGCGATAAATCAACAACTATTGTTAGCGCCGAAATTAAACGATGTTATCGATAAGAAGCGATCAACCAAATTAACGATAAATATTGATAAATTTTTCATCTGTAGATTTGGCCGTGGAATTTTAACAAATTAGACGCTGACTGGACTATTTGGCATTAATCCTAGAACAGAATACTTTTTGATTTGTATGGCGTCTGATGATAGAGAAATGCGGTTGAATTAGTTTACTATAGCGTTTGTCGGCATTTGCGGGAAGCCCCAAAGAGAGTAATGTTTAATATTGATAATTTGTGGAACATAAAAATATGCAAGTGTAGAAATTTTTCTGAACATATTTTTTAAATTTTTTTTCACTTGGTTAATTTTTCGAATGGACAAAATTATTGTTCAAATATTGTCGAAGACCCATACCGATCGAATAAACCGTTCCACAGTGTTTTATTTTGCCGTTTTCGTGCGATTGGGTAAATAGAGCATCAAATGTTGATTATAACCATAATGTATGTTCGGAGATGTTTCAAGATATTCAAAAATGCATCTTTCGATGTAGGAAGATGAGTGATCAATCCACCTAAAAGTGAGATAGAAAATTTACTTTTTTATCTGATTGTGATAGATGCTTGATGTCTCTGGCAAAATTTTGGGTGATCTAAAAACAAAAAACTTGGCCAAAGACATCATGTTTCTATCGCTTACATATTATGAGCAACATAAAGTTTTCTATTAAGAGGTACTGAAAATCACAATTTTTATTATAACTTTTTTTCAGATTTTTCCGAGTTTTCAAACCTTCTACAAAGTTATCAGTCATCCAAAAATGCATGTTTATGCAGAACATTGTTTTTTTATCTCCCAAAATAAAAAAGTTTTTTGACATATCTCGCTGAACATGTGAAAAGGGCCCAAGTGCCATATGTAAACAAGCCACAATTTCACGTTCGAAAGATGCATTTTTGCATATCTTGAAACATCTCCGAACATACATTATGGTTATAATCAACATTTGATGCTCTATTTATCCAATCGCACGAAAACGGCCAAATAAAACGCTGTGGAACGGTTTATTCGATCGGTATGGGTCTTCGACAATATTTTGAACAATAATTTTGTCCATTCGAAAAATTAACCGAGCGAAAAAAATATTTAAAAAATATGTTCAGGAAAATTTCTACACTTGCATATTTTTATGTTCCACAAATTATCAATATTAAATATTACTCTTTTTGGGGCTTCCCGCAAATGCCGACAAACGCTATAGTAAACTAATTCAACCGCATTTCTCTATCATCAGACGCCATACAAAACAAAAAATATTCTGTTCTAGGATTGATGCCAAATAGTCCAGTCAGCGTCTAATTTGTTAGAATTCCCAGCCAAATCTACAGATGGAAAATTTATCAATATTTATCGTTAATTTGGATGATCGCTTCTTATCGATAACATCGTTTAATTTCGGCGCTAACAATAGTTGTTGATTTATCGCTGACGGCACAAAGCATACGAATTATTTCTTGCACTTGCAAAATACCATATAGGATTCATCCTAAATGACCATTGAATTAACAAGTAAACAAGTGCTTTTGCGTCCTCTCACTCTCTTGCCAAAGCGAGATAGGTTTGATTGAAAACATCAAAACTCGCAAACGGATTTTGCTCGATATTTTCCAACACTAATCAAATCAACCCGCGCTATGACAAGCAGGCGAGCGTGTTGTCGAGATGCTTTCTCGAAATTGAAACTCTCGGCTGCGGCCGGTGTTTTTACGAAGCCAAATCCCTCGATTCCGGTGCTTGCCGAAGTTTTAAACACCCGTGGCGAAAATGAAAAACAGCCACTGCCACCGGTGGTTCGGCTATCGATCTGCGTGTTGTCGATTCAACACTAACACTCAGTTGCAGTTGCAATACACGTCGTGCCGTGTTTCAGATATGCCACTCAGTGTAGAGCGTGGTTTTTGGACATGGCTGGTCCACAGCTTGTCCGTACTCCCCAATTTCTATTCCGTTTCCCTCGACGACTCTCCTACCTTCCTCATCGTTAAACGCCACTTCAAAATGTTGCTTCCAACGTCTGGCCACCTGCGATTTATCGGTAACCATTTTCGCCTCCCTGTCATTACACATGGCAGGTACTGGTACGGTCCGGTTCCTGATTTCATTAATCGTTCTATAGAAGCTCCTCGTGTCGTGCCTGGTAAAGCAATTCTTCGCTTCCGCGAGGACGCGATCGTAGTGCTCACGTTTCTTACGGCGGTGAAGCCTCTTTTTGGCAGCTCTTGCCTCCCGGTATTTCTCCCGCATCTGACGCGTCACACAATTCGCTGTTACTAACGTGTTGGCGTAGGCCTGGTTCCTCTCCACCGTCACCTCTAGACACTCAGCATTGCACCACCCACTTCGAGTGATTACCGTTGTCAAGCCTATTACTTTTCGCGCTGTTTCACTGACCGCATCATGAATGTGCTTCTATTGCACTCCAGCTTGTTCATTGATCTATCTGAGTATACTCTGCGGCAACTCCTGCCGTTGATAATTTCTGTATATCCAGACGTATTTTCCTCGCCTATCTTGATTCAAATACGTTGGACAGCCGGGCGTGAATCTTGCCTACCACGTGATAGTAATACGAGTCGATGCTTGACCCTCAAAAGGACCGCACATCTATGACGTCTGAAAAGTTCCGGCCGTCGATCAGCATGTGGTCGATCCGGGAGCAGGCCTCTCCATTGGGGTGTCTCCAGGTGTGCTTCCTAAAGCCGTGCAAAATGGGTACTACAGATGGCCATTCTTTTGGCTGCGGCGAAGTTCATTAACCTCGAGTGAAGGCTTTCCCTACCAAAAACGGGATAAAAGAACTTCCTCTCGTCCGACTTGTGCATTCATACCTCCGATGACGATCATCATGTCATGTTGTGGGAATTCTCCATACGTTTTCTCAAAGAGCTCGTGGAGGTAGGGATAGGAGTTTCTGGGCATTATGCTTTGGACCATACTGGGATCTATTTTATGCCGCAAAGAAAGGAAAGGCAAAATCCCGTTCACCTCGTGCCGGGCTCCAATTCTTGGAGGGCAAAGGAAATGCGTAAACGCGTGGATGCTGGATGAAGCGAGATGAAGAAGCTACTTAGTAGCTGCTAAAATGCTGGCGTGCTGTTGAAGGATTTACGCCTGCGTCACAATGTTACGCCAACGTCCTCGGTCCATAGCAGCTTGTCTCCAGCTTCTTGAGAGTCCCACATTTCCAAGATCTTGCTCCACTTGGTCTAACCACCTAGCTCGTTGTGCACCTCTACATCTTGTACCGGCCGGATTCGAGACGAACACCATTTCTGCGGGATTGTTGTCTGGCATTCTTACAACATCTCCCGCCCATTGTACCCTTCCACCTTTCGCAATTTTCTGGATATTGTGTTCGCCGTAGAGTTGCGCCAGCTTGTGGTTCATCCTTCGCCTCCATACGCCATCCTCACATACTCCACCGCAGATAGTCCTAAGCACACGACGTTCGAGAACGGCCAGTGCTTACAAGTCCTCCTCGAGCATTGTCCATATCTTGTACCTTATAAGCGTCTTGTACATGGTACACTGGTACCATGGAACGGGGTGAAATTGATCAATTATTTTAACAATTTCCAATTAACTAGCTTCATGTACATTTTTCCCGAAATAGTATAATTTTAAAACAAGTACTTGTATGTGCTCCAATAAACCTCTATGGCTATTGGTGAAATTTCTCTCGTCTACTTCATGTAATAAATTCGATGATTCTATAAGGTACTATGAGGTAAATTGGGGTGAAATTGATCACCATTGAAATCCATACATTCTTTTGGCAATGTGCTTTTATTTTCGATATGCTAAAGATAATAATGATTTCTGTACTGAAAAATATCATTTACAGCTAGTTTGGAAACGAAAATAACGATATTTCAGGTTAAAATTTGTTTATTTTGGTTCATGAGTTGCTTGTTGCTTAATTCGCACATATTTGATCGTCGTTAGACCGATTTTAATTTGGTTTGTTGCAAAAGCTCAAAAACTAGCTCTGAAATTAAAATCTTTGTGGTTTCCTGCGGATTCATCAGTATTTATTTAATGGTATGGAATGATCATTGTTGAAAACTACATTTTTTGAGCTTTTTTCAACCTTCACTCACTTCTCTAAATTTAACGTAATTAACCCTCAACTAAGATTACTTTAAGTAAATTAAACACTTTTTTTGTTATTTGGAAACTTGTTTGATCAAATTTGATTGAGTTTGGACTGAGTTAGAAGAATTTTTCGAAAATATGTAAAAATGCAACGGGCATGCAAGGGTTAACTTTGACAGGTATGTGAATTATGCAAAAGTTGCGTTTAAGGACACGTTAACATTGCCTAGTGTTGTAAGAGCTATATCTTTTGATTAGTAGTTTTTATTACGAATTTTCAGGTGATCAATTTCAAACCCCATTCCACGGTACGGAGGCGAAGTTTTCCAAACCTCAAAGTCTTGTGGAGTCCGTAGTAGGCACGACTTCCAGCTACAATACGTCTGCGGATTTCTCTGTTGCAGTTGTTGTCTGAGGTTACCAAAGATCCAAGGTATTCAAATTCGTCTCCGTCAATTATAACGTGATTTTCCATAGCTCTACACGGTCGATAGTTTCGTAGGCGGTCTTGAAATCGATGAATAGGTGGTACGTGGGGACTTGGTATTCGCGACACTTTTGGAGGATCTGCCGCAGCGTGAAGATTTGGTCCGTTGTCGATCGCCCACTCACAAAACCGGTTCGATAAATTCCAACAAACCTCCCTGCTAGCGGCGAAAGACGATATCGGAGAGCACTTGTAGGCTGCGTTGAGAGTCGTGAAGCTCGATAGTTCTCACATTCCAACTTGTCGCCCTTCTTGTATATTGGGCATATTACTCCTTCCTTCAACTCCTCTGGTAGCTGTTCTGTATCCCAGATCCTGACTATCAGCTGGTGCAGACAGGAAGCCAACTTATCCGAACACAGTTTAATGAGCTCCGCTGCGATGCCATCTTTTCCAGCATATTTGTTGTTCATGAGCTGCTTGATGGCATCCTTAACTTCACCTATCGTAGGGGTCAGAATATCTCTCTCATCCGCTGTTCTGACGAAGTCGTTCCTTCTGCCGTCTTGGGCCTCTGCATTTGTGCCATTCAGATGTTTAGTGTAGTGTTGCTTCCCTGTCGATCACCTCACGTTCATCCGTCGAGATTCCTCCATACTTATCCCGACACACTTCGGCTCACGGCACAAAGCCGGCGCGGGATGCGTTCAGTTTCTTGTAGAACTTACGTGTTTCTTGAGAACAATACAGCTGCTCTATTACCTCCCTCTCCGTCTCTTTCAGGCGGCGTTTTTTGTCCCGGAACAGATAGGTCTGCTGTCTTCGCTTCAGTTTACATCGCATCACGTTTGACGGGTCTCTTGCTGCAGCATCAATGCCCGCGTTGCATTCTTCTCGTTTAGAATCGTCTGACACTCTTCGTTGAACTAGCTTTTACGTCGATACCTCTCGTCGATCCCTAGGGCACCTTTAGCTGCGCTGGTAATGGCTGCTTTTACATTACTTCAGCCGTCCTCTAGAGAGGCTTCGATGAGGTTCACCCTCTTACCGCAGTGGTACCTCGAAGCTTTGCACGTATTCAGTAACGATTCCGGGAAATTTGAGTCGTATTGATCATTTTTAGGGCTGGCTTGTACTGCCCATAATCGCATATTTGTAACATTTGCAAAATTGGTTGTTCGAGCAATTCGCACTTTTATATTTTGACCTTAAATGCATTGTTACTAATATATTCTCGCAAATAGACACTTTAACTAAACTCAGTATCATGAAGAAAGCACTACTTTACACTATGTATACATTGAATATTACTTTTGAAGCCAAATTGGTTGAAATTTTTGCAATGATACATTTATGCCGTCACTTTCAAGCTACTTTTGGAATATATCACATGGAAAAAGAAGTTTTTCATGTATTCAACAAGCATGAGCTGAACATCAGAAACGGATCACCGGTGGTTGGTTACCGGACCAGAATAACTTCCGAGTTCCAAAGGATGCAGATGTGGATTTGGATGGAAACTTTTTCGACAAAAAAGTTGAAAAAGTTAAGTAGTGTGACAATTATGCGGTTATTTACGCTATGTGACAAAACAACTTGGTATTTTTTACGACTTTTTTCACACAAACATAAGCATATTTTTCCAGATGTAAAAAGTACATACTATTCTAAGCATTTCCCAATAAAAAGCACGAAATCCATAAAATGTCGAATGTTACAATTATGCGATCACAGGCAGTGTAAGGCCTGCACAAACCTCCTGTCTCGCCGAAAGACCACCGTCAGCACTGTTTAGAATCCCACTCTGCCACCAGGACGTCGATCAGCCGCCCATTAAGAGATAGGGGAATCGTTTTTTCAGGAAAGTTATAGAAGATTCAAAAATATGAAACTTTGTTGAACAAATGAAAATCTTATACATGGGTATAAAGTTAAAAAGTATATTATATGGAACTTAGTTAAAACTTAGTTTTTTGTACTTAACGTTTGTTGGTTGCATTTTACACGAAAGTGTTATTCGGATGAATTGTTGGGGCACACAAAACACACACTTTTGCCAAGGATCATACATCTCCAGGACTGTTTCTTAAAAAGTTATATCATATTTCTGCTTATTTTTTCGATAACTTCAAGAACAAATAAGTTAAAAGGGGGCAAGAGGAATCATGATGTCAATACTTTCCCTTGAAGGTAAGCTCAAGTACAATAAACTCTTGTAGGTTTCATTTGTCCCAATCCACCCATATGAGAGTACGGCGAGCATATGTTACAGTATTTGTTCATATATTAAAAATACTAATTTTTGTGTTAAGAGATAGAGGAATGATTTGTTTGGCAAAGTTTTAGAATTTACAAAAATATGAAACTTCGCTAAACATATAAAATTCCTATCTTCATTGGGAACATAATTAAAGAGTATTTTATGTAGAAGTTACTTGAAAGTTAGTTTTTTGTGCTTAACTTTTATTAGTTATATTCTACAAGAAACGTTGTTCTAAAGAGCATTTTGTACAAAACACAAGTTTTTGTTGAAGACCACACATCGGTAGGACTTTTCCTTATGAAGTTATAGCATACTTACAAAGTTATAGATCGAACCTAGACCATCGACATGTAAAGTCAGAGCTAAGCTAAGCTCCACTAAGCGAAAATTTATTTTTTTCGAACATATTTCTATAGTAAAATCATTGCTTAAATCACAAATCACAGTACAAGTTGCAGCTAAATGTGCAGAGTATAAATCCAATACCAATTTATTTTTTCTTGCTCAAATTGCACGTGCAACCTTTTAGTTTACCCTACCACCCCAATAAACTATTAAGGTCAAATATATCCACTATAAAGACAGAACCATGCTTACAACTCCTAGTTTACCCTACACTTTGCTAAGATCCGGATACGCTTTCTTCCGATATCGCTAAGATTAGGGCACACCTCAGCATCAGCAAGTACTATTTTTACGAGCACCGCCGGGGCCAACCCCTGATGAAGTGGCACTCATTAACCTCATCTCTCATTTCGGATAGAGAAATAAATTTAATGTCTTTCTCTAGGCCATGATCCGAGCGACGTTCTTCGCCAAGATTCCGGTCCATTTCCGTTCAATGGCTATCCACCGTGCACCGGTGCTGTATAGTAACGATGTGCGAAGAAGACCATTTTGGCATGCAATTCATCTTCTGGCATGCGTGTAGGTATGTGTGTATGCGGCTGGACGTCTCAAGAAGTTTCCTTCCGCTTGGCTGTCCTGTGGGGTAGCACCGAAGGACAAAGACGTTCTCGTCGTGGACCGATACTAATTACGCGGTAAGCATTGTTTGCTGTCCCACGAGGTCAGACGGCGTGTTTTATTGTCCTTCTGACTAGTTTATGAGTTGCAAGTTTCTGGCCCTGGAATAGAACTCTCATTACAGGGGATGTCCAACAGCAAACGGAGACTCATTTTGTCAAAATAGCTGAAGGCGGAAAAGTTTTTCTTCTTTGCTTTCCTGGTCCGATAAGAAAGCGCAATCACTGAAATAACGGCACGGAAGAAAATCCGATTAACTCTCATACATAATTCATCTTGTTTATAGAAAAAGAAGTTTTTCATTTGATTATGAGCTGCTCGAGTAGTGATGGAATCAGTTATTTATGAGTCAGCGGATAACGCAGAAATGACAGTGACTGCTGGCTTCATGGACACTGCAGCAAAATACACTTATTTATGATGTCCTTGCGTTTCGTATCACGAACATCATTAATCATTATTCTGGCGGAATAATTGATGCCATTTCCCGGCTCGAGTATTACTGTGATTTCGGGAATCCTCCGCAGAGACGAACGGATAGAGAACATAAGCAAGTTTTACAAGAATCGAAAATTCAACCAAACAAGCAATAAAATATTTACTAACCACAAAACAATCCAGGCCGAATCCACCCTTGTCATTTTCGAGTTGATTAGAATTCTCACCATCTCGGCTCTGGACCAGGCACCGAACGACCTTCGGAATCAACCATAAATGACACGTTCGTCGCCACTTTCGTAACTGGCTAACATCACAGACGCAGGATAAGATGAGAAATTGTTGTAATTCTTCTGAGACATATGTCCACTTGATGGTCTGCATCCATCATCTCCGCCGTTGAAGGGGACGGTGCGGTGGCGGCAGTGGCAACTCGAACGTTCTACCGCATAAACCAAATTCGCAACATAAATCTACTAGACTGTTAGAGCCGCACCGCAAACACACATACGCTTCATATGCGAACATTCGTCAGACGGATGGCTGCTAGTCGTTTTTGGCTAATCTAATTTCGACACTCATTTGTCTCGTGTTTCCCCTTGCCGCACATGATGGGGCGCGCAATCTTCGGTCCTTGTTCCATCATATCTCTTTACTACGGACCTGTTTGTTTCTGATTGTTCTAACCAAAAAACCACCACCCACAAAATTGGCGAGCGAACGGGATTGCAACTGTGCTTCGAAGTACGTGCCCGAAACACGAAACTATTTGGGAGAAAACTTCCACCGAGGGGACAATTTTCATTAAATTAAATTACAAGTATGTACTGGCAAATAGCTGGGTGACTGACCCGGACAGAAGTCGCGACCTGGGGAGCGAAACTGTTGACCTTCGTCACCGAGAAATGTTCAAATTTGTCATAACGTCCTTTTGCATAGTTTAGTTAGAGCTATTAGTTATGGGTTAATCATTAGCGGAAAGTGATTCTCGAATGGTAAATCATACGAAATATGCAGAACCGACAAAAATATATTCATTATATATTTAAAATATTTCTATTTTGAGGGAAAAACATAAAAACTTTGAATAAGATTGAGATATTTGTGATGTGTGTTTTGCAAACTGTTTGTTTTGAAAAGCCCTTAAAGTCGTTCAAATACAAATTCGACAAATAAAAATAAAAAAAAGAACAAAGAAGTCTTTTTTCAATCTAAATCGGTTGTTTCCAAGGATAGAGTAATGTTTTTATTCAAAAAGTTGCATTCTACAACATTGTAAAATATTTTTTTAAATGAGCGCTACATCACTTATAACATTTTTGTTCCATTTGTCCCTAGAATATTGCTATCGAGTTCTGGATTCAAATTGCTCCCTAAATTCGGATTCTGAACCATTGTGCAGTGCAGAAAAAAGAAAAACTAAGTAGTCATTAAAATTGCAAATCCTCAACTCACTTGAAAAAACGAACAGAAGAGAACAGAAAATGGTATTGAATTTGTTTGATTGTATAAAATATCAAATAAGTAAAACATATCAAAACAAAATTTTGCATTACTAAATACATAATTTGCATGAAATAATTCAGACAGAAGAGAGGCCCTCATATAGAACTAACTATCAGTCATTAAAATCTAACTATATAAGTTAAGATCCCGGATTGTTCGGTACGTTTATTAATTAAATACTACAAGGTATACAGCCCTAGGGGTTGTATGAAATGGTGACGTAGGACTAAATATATAATATATGCTAAACTAAATATTATTATATGCTGCGCTAAACTGTTCATAGGTAACACTACCGTTTATTTTTGATAGTCGTTATTTTAAAACTAACGATGCATGAACACATGAAAATTTTACACTAGTAGTAGTTGCGAAAATTCTCATAACTCTTATCTTCAAGCATCTATAGTTCTGAAAAGAACCGATTCCATAATATTCAGTTAGAAATTCGTGCTACAGAACGCTGATAATCGCACCATGAATATTTTGTTGGCCGCGCATAAAATTTGCTCTCCGCTGTGCCCTCCAGTAGCTGTGCTAGCAAAATATCCTGCATCGAACGATGGTAAGTGTTGCTGCCGTATGCAAAATAAAGGTGTAACATAGTTCCGCAGTGCCTGGAAGTTGACTCGTATGCAGCTCTCGTTTCTCAATGTCGCAAAGCTTAACAGCTGCACCGCACTCGCTGTAGTGGAACAAACTAAACTGAAGCTGAATTTTCCACACGCAGTCTTTTGTATCGAGCTCAGCGTAGATTTTTACCATTAAGGCGTGGCCACGTAGCTTATAGAAAGAAAGAGAAACAAACCAACACATCTTCAATACTACTGAGTGATTTTCATAAGCATCAAAAGAAAGTTTTTGCTTTCCCGATGCGAAAATCACTCTGGTTCTTAGATTAACTAATTTTTGTTGCTGATATTTGACTGATAACGGTGTTCGAGTGAACACAAACAAACAATTAAACCGGAAAATCACTCAATTTAGCAGTGAAAATTCTTGAAATGAGGGTTATGTCTTGTTGTGATAAACTATTCATAGGCAACACTACCGTTTATCTTTGGTGCGCCCTGGTCGTTATTGTAAAAATGATTATTGAGAAATAGATGGACATTTCACACTAGGAGTAGTTGTGAAAATTCTCGTAACTCTATCTTCAAGCATTTATAGTTCTAAAAGAACCGATTCGATAATCTTCAGCTCGAAATGTATGCTACAGAATGCTGATAATCGCACCACCACCGGTAGCATCGATTATTTTGTTGGCCGCGTATAAAATTTGCTCTCCGCTGTGCCCTCCAGCAGCTGTGCCAGCAAAATATTCTGCAGCGTACGATGGTAACTGTTGCTGCCGTGTGCAGAATACAGGTAACATGCTCCGCGGTGCCTGGAAGTTGACTCGTATGCAGCTCTCGTTTCTCAATGTCGCAAAGCTTAACAGCTGCACCGCACTCGCTGTAGTGGAACAAACTAAACTGAAGCTGAATTTTCCACACGCAGTCTTTTGTATCGAGCTCAGCGTAGATTTTTACCATTAAGGCGTGGCCACGCAGCTTAGACAAAGACAAACAAACCAAAACACTTTGTTGAGTCAAAATATGTAGGCAGTGGAATTTATTTCGTCCATGTTATTGTTATCTGTGCTTGGGAAGCAAGCCAAGAACAAGGGAAATGTATGGGAAAGCTTGACCTTGGAACTTTTCACCTTTTTCCACCATTAAGCAGTAAAGCAACAATGTTGAACATAATATCAAAAGATTGTTACACATTTTATCTATCCACCGACATATAAATGACTAAGATGCATTAAGTCGTTCGCTTGCTATAACCGTTTGAAATCTGACGCAACATTTGCCAGTTTCATTTTCATTTTCACAAAGTGTAATCTAGTATAGAAAACAAAGACGTAGTCCTACGTCAAAAGCTACATGTTAGTGAGCTGAAGGCCCGAGCTTTTTTTTAGTTACTTTTCACAATGTACTCTGAATGCTGGCAAAATGAACTTTCAATATCACTTCTGAAAAATTATCCATCGAATTCCTAACAGTCCTAACAAATTGGGATTGTTTTCATCTACGAACAAATGTTTTAGTCTACAGCAGTCGCTGCGAATTTCCAGCAGCATCGCCTGCAGGTTGATTTGCCTTGTCATTGTGATTACAAGCCAATGATTGTAACTTCTTAGCTAAGGATTAATTGAAGGAGAGCCCGAGGCGAAAACATGGTTTCCCCAAACATCTCACATATGTCAGTGACGCGCAGTGACGGCACATTCCGGATGAATTCTTCGCTAACATGTACGAGAAATCTGTCTCCTACAAGTGTTTCCTGGGGCGCAAACGTTGATCGATCACTGCCCGTTTCAGTTGCTTTTTGGTTGACGCTGGTGGTGGCATGTGGCCAAACTATGGACGGAGAAATTGCGAACATTTTTCTGCATTGTCACTCCAGCTTCAACACAAGCGGCGATGACGGTTGGAATTTAATCGGAAGTTGCAACGCACTGCTAGAAATACTTAGCTAGAAATTGGAAAAGAATCTCGCCTTCCGACTATCGGAAAGCAATAATCAGAGTCAGAGTGATTCTGCCGACCGTCACACCCCCGATCGTTATCTATTCATAACTTTCCGCCGCTGCTTCCGGTAGCATTGTCAAGCCCGCCTCCGCCATCAGCGGCAGCAACGATCCCGCAGGCTACTCAAATATTTATTCAAAATATTAAGTCTTGTTACATCTCTGTTGTTCGGCTATCAAACGAATCAAGCGTCCCCTCGGTGTACACAGCGACGGGGACGACAACGATGATGATGAGGCCTTTGGCCACGCTTCAGTAGCAAAACAGAAGGCTCGCCTTTTATCATCCTGCGAATAAAACCCTCATCGGTTTTATGTAATGCAAGGAGACATAACGTCATAAACGCGACGCGCTCGCCTCGGCGATTGTGATCTCTCTGTGCTGTGCACCGCTCGAAGTCCTGCGCTGGCGGACGACAACCGGAACCGTCAGGGTATTTAACACAACTCCCGATTTCAATCAGGGAAAATAAAACCAACCAGGGAGAACAACAACAAGGACAACCAAAAGTCGTTGCATTTTGTGTTTGTTTGTCACACAATGCTTACCATTCACCCGATTGACGACGGAGACGCGCGTCACAAATGGGAATTGTATAATTTAATTCATATTCGTCATCTTGCCGTGGTCTGACGGAAAACCAAAGTGTGGGCGAGAATCGCAATAATGACTTATTAGCCCATCAACAACTGTACTTTACCCATTCATGCGACCAACGCTAAAACCAAATTCCACAAACCAACAAACAACCGAGAGAGCAGGGCAATGACAATCCGGAAAATCTTGCTCCCGAATACACCGCAGTGACAGTGCCGGTAAGGAAGGAAATCGGGAGCAGCATTCAATTCGCTGTACGTACAGCCTGAGGCGATTCTTTATTCAAATTCAAAACCGTTTGACGAATCGTTCGTCATCCGCAAATAGCAGTGCATTAAAATTACGTCCGGATCGGGGCATGAGGTTGGTGGGGAAGTCGAGTAGCTGTCTCAGTCTCCGATGTTCTTCCTTTGATGTGTTCCGAGTCAGTGGCGGGCTTTGACTTGCGATACGGTTTCTCGTTGGAAAATTGTTTTAAAACGCGTGTGTCAAGTGGCGAAAATCCCTTCAGTCCCTTCAGGTTTCACCCGAGAGATGACAGAAGGGTGGCTATTTTGATGCAGGGGGAAGCGCTTGGATTGTCTGCTGTCCCATCGTATGAACAACGTGAGGGAAAGCATCGATTACCGCTATCTTGGCACACGCATCTTCGAACGAGAAGAGGAAAATAGGATTATGGTATGTAAATTGGTTTGTAATCGGCTGACAGACGAGGACTTCGGAACGGGATGGATCTGTTGGAAAACTGTAAAAATGTAAACGTTATACAATTGACGTGAGGTTGTCCCTCTGCGGGTGGGCGAAAGGACGAGATAAACGTCAATCGTCTAGGGAAATCATTATCGGTGATAGATGACAGCACTTGACAGCGATGGAAGAAAGGTTGCGAAAAATGAACCCGTAGGATAGCGAACATCCCAAAACGCTCTGGTACTTGAAATTGAAACAGTCAAAATACATTGATAAATGATGGAATAATCCGTTGCTTCGGCTTAAACTCGGAACAATCTATAAACTGGCGAAAAATTCTTCGCAGCCTGTGAACGCGAGGACAATATTATCACTGATCACTTCGTGCATCTTCTGCTCGTTGGAGAAATAAACGCAAAGTAATTTCACAATTTACGCTTCTAATTAGCGAAGCACGCGAGATGGAGATTCACCGAAAAAAAAGCCAAGGCGCAAACCAAGGCTATGTAATACACTTTAAATTAATACTTAAACGATCGTTTAGCAGTGAACCGGGAGCAGTGCCCCCGGCGAACCTCCCGGGTAATTACAACAAAGAGATTCTTTGTTTGTAGCTACTTATTTTTTCGCTCCTTGATCCGAGTCGGAGCGACTGCGATCCGCCGCGCGTAAGCTGAGATGTCCAACGGTCAAGCGGTTTCGATCGTCACGGTCGCGCTGTGTGAAGGTACTATCGGTTGCTCTAAACGCGCCGTTGTTGACTGAACTATCGGTCCTTGGTGCACCACCGGGTGCTAAATGATACTAAATAGTGTCAGGTCTTGAGTCAATGGCGGCAGGTTGGGATACAACAAACAATATAATAATAATAACAATCACGTGTTGGGCAAACATGATTACTATCAGACAGTGCTAATTGGGCGGATCCCCGGGGGGTTGTGTGCTTAAGGCATTCAGCTGAAACTGATCATTTTCGAAACTATATCTGATGCGAGTTATTTATTGTTATCGAAGGGTGAAAATTTATCTTATTATTCTTGTAGAAAAATTTCTAGATATTATGACAAAATCTAACAAAACGCTAGCAAAGCTGTATTTAGTTTTCGAGACAATTCACTATTCTTAAACTAGACTGAGAATAAATCAGAAGCAGATAAAACAAACAATGATTGAAAATTCAACTGATTCCTACATTGTTTTGGAAAAATCAACAGTGAATCTGGATATTAATAATTACATTTGAGTCGCATTTTATGTGGGGTATACAAAGCGCGTACAAATCGTAAAAACCAGGTAAATTTCGAAATCCGCATAAGTTTTGAAATCCGTGTAAAAACGTGTAAAAAGCGATTTTAGTTTAGTTCATAAAAAACTTTAAATGAATCTTATAATTGTTTCAAAACGATTTCAAAATGTTATTAACATTGATTCTCTAATATATTTAAATTAAATCTAAAATATCTTTAAAATAACTTTAAATAAAATAACACTGGTCGACAAAAGTCGTAAAGAAATTTTGCCCTGGAAGCACTAGAAAAAAAAGAAAGATTAAAGGTTTTTACCCGTTCCTGTGAATTTCGGTGGCCCACTCAGCTCGGAAGAGTGTAAAGTCTTCAGAGACATAACTAAAGTTTTCCTGTCAGCAAACGTAGAAGCGATGAACTTGGCTTGCAATTATTTTGTGGTTTTGATGCACTTCCGAACTGGCACCAAAATTTGCAAGAATGGTTAAAAAGTTGTAATCTCTCGTGTTTTTCCAGTTCAAGCTCCAGGGCTAACCCTGTATTTATTAGTGCATAAAATTTTCGAAGAAATCAGAAATCAAACTTTCTTAGCTTTGTGGATAAAATTTTTCTACAATGTTGTAGCCACGTAATTTTAGGAAACTCTGAGAAATTTTTTTATATCTTTAAAAACAACCATTTTAAATTGGAAAAAACCCCTTTTTTCTCTAGCTTTTTTTTCAATTTCCTCACCAAAACTGACCCAAAAATTTTTGTTACGAGCCTAATAATTTTCGATGAAGATCAATACATGTAATTTTGAGCACAATTGGAGTATTGTGGGAGAACAGTTTCGAAATAGAGTGGCCTGGAAGAACGACTTTATTCGAATTATTTAATTACAACAATTCAAATATTTTTGAATCAAATTGAAGGTAGTTATTTCTAGTCAATAAAATCCGAGGAATTTAATTTGTGTACTTTTTAATGCAAAAGTTATAAAATTACTGTAACTTTTGTTATGTTTTCAAATTTAATTTACTCATATATAAAAATTTACATATTTCTCAAATTCTCATACAGAATCAAATGTTTCTCTCCAAATGAGATATATTTTATGTTCGTATCACAAGAAACGTCGAGCAAATGCCAAAAGCGTATTTTTAGGAAAACATCGTTCATTTCAAACAGGATTCAGATATTTACAATTTCAGCTTTGCCAAATGTTTGTATAAAAAACCTTATAGAAGTCGACCGAAGACAATTTTGATGTAGTAATTGAAATAAAAAATTTAGTGCTAAGTAAGTCTTTTTTCAATTTAACTCTGTTATTTTCTAAAATAGATATTTTTTACAAAAATTACAACTTTGTAGAAAAAAGTATTTTCTCGAGAATATAGTTCTAGATAAAAATGTTTCCCTAAATTCGGTTTCTGGATCATTGAGCAGTGTATTACAAAAAAAAAAAAAAAATAAACAGGAATAAAAGCAAAATTCCAAAATGATTTAAATATGCTATTAAAGTTGGATTTAAGACGATTCCCAATAAAAGCAATGATATCAAGATAACTCTGAACTAATTTCAGAATTATTGTGAAATTATTATAAATCCATTTGGAATTGATTCTGAAAAGATTCTAGAGGGATTCAAAAATAACTCCGAAAGGATTCCAAAATGATTCTTAATGGTCACCGTCAACAAACCTGTTAAAACACAGTTCATAGATGAGTTCGATCCTAATAGTTTTAACTTTCGACGAGGAAATTATGATGCTATCAATTTAGCACTGAGAGGTATCGACTGGACCTCTTTCAACCGATTTAGGGCTGTGGACGAAGCCGTGTCATATTTTATCGATATAATCCAGAATCTTATACTTCAGCATGTTCCAAAAGTTCGTCCTCGTCCGAAACTTATTTGGGGAACCAGGCTACTTACTAGACTTAACCGCACTCGTAAATCAGCCTTGCGTGCCTATCAAAGGAATATAAATCCTGTTAATCGCATCCGCTTTAATTGTGCTAGCCGGTCTTACAAAGCCCTGAACAGAAGTCTTTATTCGGCATTTGTACGTGAAGCCGAATACAACCTACGTTTGAACCCGAAAAGCTTCTGGAAGTTTGTAAATACGAAACCTAAGGAGGAAGGCTTACCTTCCACTTTGTATTTGCTCAACAGTGAAGCGTCTACGAATCGTAACAAATGCGACCTATTTGCTGAGCACTTTTCAAACGTCTTCAATAGCGAATGCGCTTCACCTGACGTCATTTCCGCAGCTTTGTCTCTGGTTCCCGGTGATGTAAAGACTGGAACGTGCAAAAATTGGTCGACAAAGAAATCGTTTCTTTCAGTCAAAATTCATGAAACAAAAAACTTCCTATGTATATTATGGTAGTTCAACTCACATATTTAAAGAAAAAAGTTGAAGAGGTTGTTTATAAGACACGACTGCAGAGATAACGTAGAATACGACAGCCTGTCTTATGTCAATGTCTTTCTTGGAATAGGTTTGGGAATACACTCAATTTGGGTTAATTAATTTAATAGTCTCTTTGCTCCAGATGACGTTTACCTCTGTAGCCGGCACCACGATTTCACTTGCTGCCGTATCCAAAACAAGAATGAAATTGAATTGTTTTGAGGCTGTCTTTTGTATCAAGTTGCACTGAGATATCTTAATTTAGGCAGTGGCTACAAAGAGGCTATAGACAAGGCCAAACAGTGCATTCTCCATCTATGATATAACAGTTCAAATAACATTTTTCTGCATTTTACGATAGCTTAGATAATTTTACAACTGATTGCTGAAATTAGTAAGATTTGCGCGAAACATTATGTGATTCAGGCTCACTAGCTCAGAAATTCTTCAGATAAACTTTGAGGTAAATTGTATTTGTCAATGCCATTTATTGACAAGTGAATATTTTTTCAACATGGCAAATCTTTTATTTATTCTTGGATGATTTACAGTGATAATTAAATTCTACATGAGGTGATTTATTAGCAATTATGTTTATATGAAATTTCAATCGCTATACTGCTAGCCACACATGCTATAAACTATATAGCATATATAGCAAGCCACGTACGCTATATAGCAAGCCACACAAGCTATAGACATGCACAGACACGCTAGCCATGCACACGCTATATAGCAAGACACACGCGCTATAAACATGCACACACGCGCTACAGACATGCATACACGCCATAACCATACACACACGCCATATGGCAAGCTACGCACGCTAGCCACACACCTTATATATTAGGGATACACGCTACAAATATTCACACACGTTATGTGCACACACTCTACATACGCTGGCTTCTCAAATCACCTGGCGGTGCGAGGCTCTTTCAGTTTCGGATTGTATTCACCCAACGATATCTGAATCGGATTACCGCTGGTGGGGTCCAACTCAGATCGAAGGGAAGCCGAACTGAAAGAGGTAAGAACTGCAACTAACCACTACCACCGCCGCTGTTGCCCGATGCTGATCCACTTCGCCTACTGCCATCGGTGTTGATGTCCGCTGTTGCTGCCTGCTGCTAGTGAACTGATTTGCTTGAGGAGAAACAGTCTCTTATATAGCCCGAAGAGTGCATTACCGGCTAACTAGGTACTCCATTCTGTCGTCCTTTTTAGGGAAAGGCAGCAAGCGACCAATCAAAAGTCGACATTTGCGTTTCGACAATGTTCAACAATTTTCAATAATACAATAGTTTGAACAATCAGATTACAATTTTCTGCATTGGGACGGGTGCTTAAATGATTTTCCAATCGATTGCTGCAAAAATGACAGAAATCGGTTGGAAACTGACTGGGTTTAAAACGTTTGAAATTGGACAATTTTTGTGACGCTCTCGATGTTTTTTGGTTTTGAAATTGGGTCCCTGTAATTGTTGCCGTAAGACGTATTCTACGTCAAAAATGTACGTTTATTATTTTGGTTTGCCAAATCCAAACTGCCGTGCCTTCCGCATAACCCCTTTCATTGAATTTTGTACAGTGGTCTTATCGACCTTATTCGTCGCCAAACGCCAGCTAGATCTATTCTGCTGCTTGTTTTCGGTGGATTTATTAATTTTTTTTTGATATTTCGTGTGATCAATTCTCAACACTGTTCGAATGGGCGAGAATCTGGGCTGTTAGGAGGATTGTGGTCGTAGGGAACCACAACCACGTTGTTCAGGTTAAAAATTAGCTTGGCGTTGAGTAAAACACCGAGGTTGTTTACATGATCAACTCTTTTAAGTACACGACCATCAATCTCACAATCGAACTGAAAGGGCTTCTCAGTGCGATGAAACGGCATGATCTGGCATTTTGCGATATTTATTATTAGCTAGTTTTTGTGACACCAATTTATAAAAACATCCAGCAGTCTCTGCAAGTCACGACAATTATCTATAGACCGCACAACCAAATACAATTTTAAGTCATCGGCATACACCAGCTTACATCTAGCTCCTTGTAGCAATGCCATGTCGTTAAAATAAAACATGAAAAGAAGCGGTTCCACATTACTGCCTTGTGGTAGTCCAGAAGTCATCAAGTCCAAGTCGAGAGAGCTTTCGTAAAAATATTCGATGATCAATCCGATCAAAAGCTGCCTTTAAATGTCTCTTAAACGTTTCTAAAATGATTTTTAAATATTCTTGAAATAATTCTAAAATATTTCCTCAACGACTATGAAATGCTCTTGAAATGATTCTACAATGATTTTAAAATGACTCTAAAGGAGCCCTTCTTAAACCACGTGGTCATAAAGAGGGTGACGGGGGGTTTAGTTAAAAGACCATGAAATACCACGTAAGGTGGGAGGGGGGGTGGTGTTGTACGTTGACCACGTGGTCTTCTTTCTGACTTAAGATTTATTATTGACAGAATTATGATTGTTGTTACATAAAAACAATGCATGCATGATCGATTTATCATGAGAAAAATGCATTAGCCGCGATTGAGAAGCACTTGAAGCTTGTTCAATTGGTTTAATTGAATAATTGATCAAAATATTACCACGTGGTTAAGGAACAGCCCCTATGTATTCATTGTATGGAATATTTAGACCAGATCTGAATCTCAGAAACTGGAAGAGATAAAATTTGGTGTTTTTTAAAAATTTTCATTAAATTTTAAATCTAAAACTTTGTCGAAAACCGCAAAGCTCTCGCGTGGAAGAGAAAGAACTTTGCTGCCAAATCGCAAAATAATTTGAGCATACGAATTAATAGCCTAGTTATACCAAGAAACTTTGTAGAAGATCAGAAACAAATCATTCCTGGCTCAGTGTACACTGTAACTATAGGTTAGGGCTTTTGTCTGATATTCGTAGCAAAAATATTTGTCGTTAAACAACTCGAAATTAACCCAAGTTAGGTTTTACGCACACTTAAAAGAAATCATTATGAATCTTTATAAACATATTTTAAGTATTTATTGAAGCTTTTCAGAGGTTTAACTAAAGACTGCCTAAAGGCAAAACTGGGGTTAAATAACTTAAAAATTTATTACTTGTTTCAATTATGAATAACCAATAGCTTTCTCAATTGTTAATAACAAACACAGATCTCAAATTCATACTTCATGGCTTCACCTTCCGACGCTGTGATTGTCAATTCGTGAACAAATGGCGCGAAATCCCACTAGCAAACATACTGTTGCCCACGGATATTTATTTGTGTAAAAATTATCCCATCTAGGTGCTAATTTTCTTCGGTCTGCATAAAAGAGTAATAAACTGGCACCACAAACCGTAACGTACAATACAATGCAATACAAACTAGACAAGCTGAAAAAGGCCACTTTGCGCCTCTTTGTAATGCGAGCGTGCAAAAATTAAAAGTGACAAGTGAGCCCTAATTATCACTGCAAACAGACTCAAGCGTCTCCCTTGCGAACGAGGCGCTAATTACAGGACTTTGTTCGCTACGCGCTCTCACTATTATGCATATGTGTGGAATCGATCCCGAAGGGGTGAGATTCTGTTTATTGGTTTAACCGGTTGATAAGATTCTCTGGGGAATTCTCCCGATCGGAAGGGTAAAGTGTAAGTGTCACATTTATGACAGATCGTGCCAGCGGGTGGCCAAGATATGACCATTCGGTGACAGATGGTAGATACTGTCGGGAGACTCAATATTGTCCTATTTTTAAATGTTCTAAAACCATACTCCAGATGACCCTGAACGACATCTGAAATTAATGCCTTAATTTAAATTTTTTACGCTAGGGCGGAATGTCTCTCGCGGAAAGGATTGAATTTTTTCAACCGTTCTAGCGTTCCATTATAGCCCTAAAATTTGCAATAGTCGTAATTATTTATGGACCTCTTAGGGCAAGACATCAGCGTTCGCTGCTTCATCAAGTTGGGAGAAGAAAAAAAAACTCCTCCTAAACCCTATTAAGCCATTATCTCACTTCGTTCGTCGCCGAAAATGTTTTTTTTTACTCGGTCCCAACTCCTGCGGAACGACTTTTAAGTAATGACAGCTAATGCGCTCATTTTTCTTGTCCCCTACCCTTAAAGTTGGTTCATCTTGGGGGATAAACTAAGAAGCTGAGAAATCGTTTTGAGAGAAGGGTTAAGATTTTTCCTCCTACCGAGGCCGAAAGTACCCTTTGTATTCAAGCAAACCCTCAAACCAGCGGACACAAAAATTTCATAATCATAAAATTTTTACAACCAACCTGGACGCAGGCCCAAAGGAACCCTTCGAACGGAGGACAGTACGCGCCCACCTCAATCCCAGTGGACCGATAAACCGCACCTCATTTGCATACAAATTTGTCCGGTGGAAACAAACCTGTACAAACGACACTTTGCACGACATTCGACTGCCGCTCGGCGTGGTGAGGTTATTTTTTTCCCGCTACCCTCTTCCCGTTGGTCGACCGACGACAGCCGAGAAATATTAAAACAGTAATTGAATAGAATTAAATTTTCTGAAAATTATGTCATCACCCTTCCTAATTATCCGTGTGTTGGTATAGGGCAACGACGATGCTGAGATGCAGAAAGAGGATGGTTTTCACTAACCTGCATTCGGTAGGTTTAATTTTGAAAAGCGATTGAAATTTTAATACAAAAATATCCAAACTGGTTGAAAATAAATCAAACTTGATATTTCTTGAAAAAAGCTTTACTTGAAATATGTCACCATAAAATATTTTTTTGGATACTGTACTCAAAAGGTACGTAACTAAACATTCCAAATTGCCTAGATTAAATCGTAATTCAAAACATTTGTTTCCCATTCTAATGTCCGTAATTGACGTCGTTTCGCTCGCCAGGATTACCATCTTTCTGTAAAATTCCTCTCGGTTCATCTTCATCATCGTGTGGTGGCCTTTTGTGCGATCGGCGGGACGATTAGAAACTCATCTCCAGGACACAGATTCACCTACGCGGTTAGGCGAAACTGTGCCCGTTAAAGTACAAAGACTTTGACTCAAGTAAGAAATTAATTAGGCCGAAATTAACATAATCACCCTATTATGAGCGGTAATTTATCTTCCCGTTTTTTTTATATTCCATTCGCTGGGCTCCTGCCCAGAAGCTTCCTTGAGATGAATTTGAAGCGAATCGGTATCTGGCGGTCAAAACCGAAACTAATTACACGTGTTTTCACAGCTTCAACACGATGTTGGAAAAATCCCTCGAATGCAGACCAATCTGTCTTGTTGGCCGCGGACAGATGGTGGCCTTACTCTCTCCCCACTCACCCTCAGTTCGTAACATTCTCCAACAGCAGTTTCCTTCCTTTCAGGGGTTAAAATACCGGGCAGTTTTAATTTTACATTTTCCGGCTCATTTAACTTGGGTGACACTTTCAATCAATCTTTGGCGGTCGGTCAGGTCAACTGGAGTCGGAGTTTTCTGTCCGGCACTAGAAAATAAAGTTCTACTAGCTTTCCCAAAAAGAAAAGGGGACCTTCCGTCATCTATCACTCGATTAGGACGGCGTATTGACACAGTCCAATTCTGGCCCGGACGAAGCAAAGGGCGGTCTCGGTCCGAGCCAACCAAGGTGAATAGGGGGCAATTAAGAACGTATTTACTTAAGCCTCAGGCCAACAACTAAACCGGAAGAGTGGAACGAAAGAATCGATAATTCCGTACGACTTCGACGTGACGTGAAATAGCAAGTGCCATCACACACACCGTGCCAGTGGACGTGTGTAGAAACTGCAGAAGCTGTGAAATAGGCGATAAACACTTCGAAGCTCACCCCCCGCCCGAAGTCCATTCGGATCTTGATGGACAGTTAATTATTTTTCTGGGACTTGAAGTACTGTTGACTGTTCGCGATAAGTGTGCAGTGGACGGTTTCGTCCTTTTATTGGCGTTTTCTTATCGGTAACTATCAGCTTTTAGTTCGAATATGTTTGTAGCAAGAAGTGTTGTCGTTTGTTTTTTTGTTTTCGATTTGGAAATTCAATTTTAAAACAAGGTCGAGATATCAAAAGCAAAATTATACTAAATAACAAACATGCCAGAAGTGTGAACAAATGTCAATACATTTCGTTACAAATTTCATATTAATGTTTTTCCCCCTCTTCAAAAATCTTGAAAATTGGAAAGGGAAGAAATAATAGTTCAAGCCGCTTTGTTAATATGATTGGTTTTTAGACAGCGTATATGAGCCACCCTGCATTTGGTTAATCGAATTGATGAACCCCTCGTTAACTTTGTTTGTTTTGTTGTTTTGGAACCTTCGTTTTTTGTCAAAATTTGGCAACTTGGCAATTGCTCTAACTCTTTCTTCATAGAATTACTCAAACCAACATATCATTGGAAAGAGAAAAGGTAGGGCCTTTTTTTGCAAATATCGAAGTGGGTGGTCACCATATTGAATTTAGACATCATATTGATTTCTATCAATATTTTTAATTTAATTTTTGAATAGGTGCCAACACACCTTCCTTGAATTTCTTTATTCCATCCGAGAGATCATGCTTTTTTACATCAAATATGTCAAAATTAGAAATGTATATTGTCTAAACCAAGGATATATTGAGATTACCCAAACAGGTTCGATTCGACCGCTTGGTTTTTCGTTAAATATTACCTCATTAAAATTGCTGTAACACGTGGCATTCTTTATAGAAAATCTCCAACCCACTCATCATTAGAAAGGGGATGAGTTTAAATTAGTTTATTTGACACGGCACGATACATTTTCTGTTTTACTGAGCCAAGTACAGTTCGTATTAATTCTACGTTAGCAGGGAAAAGAGGGAGGCCTTTTTTTATTCTCGCGGCCGACTACGAGGTAGTGGGGATTTAAGGTGAGAGGAGGGGGGATACAATTTTGACTTAAAACTATTTTGGAATTTTGTTTTTTAACTGGTAGAGCAATTGTATTCTTGTTTGTTGTGGGTTCAAAATATTTGTGTCAGCATAGATGCGGGCTCTTCGTTTCCGTGTCTTCAGCATAGTATATTTGTATCCTTAATCTGACAAATAGACAAAGAAAATTATAAATTTTAATGTCAGCGTTTTTCAGAAAGCAATATAGCTGTGTCATGTACTGCAGATCACCGCTTCCCAGTATGTCTCTAACGGGTACGTTCGGTTGTTTTCCTCGGGCCCGAAGAGAATCTATAAGCTCGGACCTTACACCACCGTATTCGGTACACGACCAAACAACTTGCTCGATGTCATGGTAGCCATCGCCACAAACGCAGTGATAACTGTCTACAAGCAGAAAGAGGATGAAAGGAACATTCTTTTGCATATATACACACGCATCAAAACATATAAAAATGCAGCTCTGTCTGTCTGTCTGATTCATATAGGCTTGAAAACTAGTGAACCGATCGGCGTGAAATTTTGTATATGGGGGTTTTAGGGGTTGGGAAAGGTGACTAAGATAGTTCGAGACCCCTCCCTCTTCTGAAAGGGAGGGGTCTCATACAAATGAAACACAAATTTATGCACATCTCGAAAACTAACCAAGCAAATGGAACCAAATTTGGCATGTGGATGATTTTGGGAGTAACACATAGGTCTATGTTAGTTCGACGCCCTTCCCTCTTCTGGAAGGGAGGGATTCCCTACAAATGAAACACAAATTTCTGCATAAGTCGAGAACTAAACAAGTAAATAGAACCAAATTTGGCAGGTGGAGGTTTTAAGAGGTAACAAATATATCCACATTGGTATGACACCCCTGCTTTTACCCATGCTGAGCAACCTTAAGCTGGACAGCTTAAGGCCTCGGTCTCCCCGGGACCGCCGTTAGGCATTACTTCAGGGAGAGGGGCAGTCGTGCTTTTTAGCACTTACCTCTACGGGTAGCAGAGCCGCCTTTACAGGCCAGTTAGTTAACTGCTAACTAGCTGGGGTACGTCGATGGTTTCCCGTCGATTGGTGCCCTGCAAAATATTAACGTTCTGTGATGCGGCCTTGATGACCGCATCCCAGATTTTCCTATTCTCGCTCATCCTACGTTGCGTAGGCTATGCACAATATTTTCTGGTGTGGTGTCCGTCTCACTTATGGCCAGCATTTTGTACCTTATCCGCTCGAAACGCGGACATGCGAAGAACACATGCTCCGCGTTTTCTTCCGCACCCGTACATGCGGGGCACATAGGGGACTCGGCGAACCCAAACCTATGCAGGTACTGCCTAAAGCAGCCATGGCCTGACAGGATCTGTGTCAAATGGAAGGTTACATCCCTATAACGCCTATTTATCCAGCATGCTACCTGAGTATAGACGTAGTCACGCTAGCAAAGACTTTGCGCCTGCTGCTACGGACCGCTGAGCGGTTTGCCATCATGCGGGATAGTGCCGCTACAGCCATAGAAGCTTTCCTGCAGGTATAATCGACGTGGCTCCCGAATGTGAGCTTGTCATCGATCATAACTCCCAGAAGTTTCAAGGAGCGTTTTGAGACGATAGTGCATGCACCAGCACTGATCGATGCCTCCTGCTCCGGCTTTCTGTTATTTACAACAGTAACCTTTGTCTTATGGTGCGCTAGCTCCAGTTTCTTGGAGTGCATCCAGTCTTCAACTACGCGTATGGATAGCGCGGCCTTTAACTCCACCTCTCCAATTGACTCGCCATGGACCTCAAGAGTTCGTCGGCGAAGCCCACAATCTCCACCCCTGGAGGTAGTGTTAGTTTTAACATGTCGTCATACATGGCATTCCACAATACCGGACCCAGGATGGAACCTTGCGGTACACCTGCGGTAACTGGGACGCTTTTCTGACCCTTGTTTGTGTTGTACACTAGCACTCGATTCTGAAAGTAGTTAAGTAGAATCTTTTACAACGGCGTCGACACTTTGAGGCTCTGTAGCGCTAAGCCTGTGGAGTCCCAGCTGGCACTGTTAAACGCGTTCTTCACGTCGTGACGTTCACGCAATAACGAATGCTCCTCCTTTTATTTTGGATTGCAACCTCAGCAGGCAGATTGGTCTGTATGCCGATGGGTCACCTGGTGGTTTCCCGATCTTCGGCAACAGTACCAGCCTCTGGCGCTTCCACACGTCCGGGAAGAGGCAGTCGTCAAGGCATTTCTGCATGACTGCCGTGAACAACCCGGAGGCTTCTTCAATGGCCGTCTTGATGGCCAAGTTCGGGATTCCATCTGGTCCCGGTGCTTGCCTATCTTTAGGGAGTTTGCAATCTCGATCAATTCATCTTCTGTCACCCTTACCGCATCGTCTGCCTCTGCACGACTGCCGTCACTCACGGTTGGTGGTGACTCGTCAGCCGGAGGCCAGGGACTTGGCTCGTGGTTTGGGAAGAGGCCCTGAATGATCATTTCTAGCATCACTGGTGATTGTTCAGCCGGGGCTAGCGCACCTCTAGTCTTGGTCATAACGATCCTGTAGGCGTCACCCCACGGGTTCGAATTGGCACTGGCGCATAGTCGTTTGAAACAGGCTCGTTTACTCCCAAGAAACAAAACTGGTTTTATCAAAGTTTTATAGCGCTGTTTTGGCAGTATCAAGCGCTATAAAACTTTGATAAAACCAATATTGTTACTAGGGCTGGCTCTGATTGCGCTCTTAAGCGTTGCCTTAGCTGATCTGCATGCGGCACCGCGTTTCTCTCTTTGCTCGTCGGAACGCGCGCGTTGCATCCTCCGTCTTGCACGGAGGCATGCACTACGTAAGCCTGCTATCGTTTCGCTCCACCAGTATGTCGGTGGTCTACCCTCTCTAGGCGGACGAGACCTAGGCATCGTGGCGTCGCACGCCCACGACAACATCGCATTTAGATGGTCCGCACCCGGGTGTGGTTCAACTCCTGCGTACTTCCATCTAATGGCCTGCCCAAAAACATCTGCATCGAAATGCAATGTTTTCCAGCCCCAGAAGGATGGAATATTGGCCCTACTCGCTGCTTGCTTCCGCGCACCTACCTCATAGCGGACCGATTGTTGATCGCTATTCGTGTAGCTGTCGTCTACCCTCCAGTTCGTGATCAGTCCCGGGCTGCAGAACGTCACATCGATGATCGATTCCGCACCGTTCCTACTGAAGGTGCATTTCGTGCCAACGTTAGCCAAGTCTAAGTTCAGTTTTGCCAAAGCTTCCAACAAAATCTGGCCCCTCTGGTTTGTCCAGCGACTTCCCCACTCGACGACCCACGCGTTGAAATCACCCGCAACCACCAACGGCCATAGGCCCGTCAGTTCCACGGTTGCTTGATCGATCATCTGTGCGAACGTTTCAGTAGACCAACTTGGCGGAGCCTTGCAACTGTAGTAGAATACTCCATCTACTTTGGCTATCACCCCTCGCTGGAGGTCGACACAATCTCCTGAACCGGGGACCTGCCTGGCGTGTATATGGCCGTCTTCCCAGACTTGTCCGATACCCAGTTACCGTTTCCGGCTGGGATGCGGTAGGGGTCCGAGATGATGGCCACGTCCGACAACGACTCAGCAGCTGCTTGGTGTAGCAATTGCTGCGCCGCATAGCAGTGGTTTCAGGTTTAATTGTATCACCCTCAAGCCTGCGGCTTAGTAGCCGGCCGTGCAGCCGGACACTTGGGGCCTTCCATGGCGTGCTTGGCGTCCCGTTTACCAGTGCATACCAAACACTTGGGAGGTGCGCCGCAGTCCCGTACTTTAAGGCCTGGGCCACCGCAGCGGCGGCATAAATTGGACCAGTCGGGCCCTTTGCACGACCAGGATTTATGCCCCCGCTCAAAGCACCCGAAGCCAAACCAACCAACCCACCTTCAACGTGGCCTTCTTCAGGGCCTTAATAACTTCCGCTAGTGGCAGCTTTATGGTAGCAACCTGGGTCCCGGCCGGGCCTCTGCGGAGACGACTGCCTCCGCGGTCACCACCACTCCACACTCCCCCTCGAAGGCTTGCGCTATGTCGCAGCCTTCGATGATCTCATCCAGGTTTTTAAGCTGGAGAGTCACTTCAGAGGTGAAGGCTCGGATTCGAACCTCCTCGCCTAGCACTTCTTGGGCGGCCTTTTTATAGGCACAGCCCTTGCCTTTTGTCTCCTTACGGAGTTCAAGGATCATCTCGCCGGTACGGAACTGACGAATTGACCTGACATCCGTGCCGAGGTCTTTGAGCTTGGCCTCGCCTCTCATGGCCTTCAAGACTTCAGCGTATTTAGACGCATCCGTCTTGAAAATGAGCGCGTCGCCCTTGCTCCGCCTGTTCGCCCCTTGCGGCTTTCTATTGCGGTCGCCGCGCTTCGTGCGTCGTTACCGCTTTTGCCGCTTTTTGTCCACCACGGTGGTCCATTCACCTGCGCCCGTGACTTCACCGTTCGCCGGTTCCCTACTTGGCTGAACTGACGTGCCAGTATCCTGGCTGTCTTCGAACAACCGCCCTCGTTTAACTTTCCTGGGGGTCGCTTTCTTCGGAGAGCCTCTAGTACGCTTGCCGATCGGTTCAGCTGAACAGACGTTGGCGTACGATGCTGCAGCTGTTTGTGTGTATTTAGAAACCACAGGTGCATCATTCCATTTTTTAGGCTGGTTAAGCCTTGCCTCCAGCGCGAGTGCCTTGTTTTCGGCATCATTAGCCCGCTTAAGGGCTTCCGAAAACTCGGATTTCCGCTGCAAATATTCGAATACGTAGCAACAAAAGACATTGCTTCAAGTCTTTCGAAATGTTGCTACGTTCGTCCGTGAACTTGAACATTTCATCAAGTTGTACGGACACAGCCTCTACGCGCGGGAACTTATTCATATGGCTTTCTACCGCTGAGAGTAGCAAAGCCCAGAGATCTGTTCCCGTTCTTTGGAGGCCTTAGGTGTATCCACCTTGCCGCCAGTCTTTGTCGTTCCGGTTGGTGTTGCCTTAGGCGTGCCCGCCTTTGCCCCAAATCGGAACATCCCTGTCGGTGTCGCAAAAGGTGTACCAACCTGTGCGCCGCCTTCACCGGCATCAGCCGGTCTCGGTGGAGACCGTGCTATGCCCCGCCTGGCACTTCCGGTTTCTGTCGAATGTCGCTCTGAGGTAGGGTGGTTTACCGGTAACACAAAAACCGGTAAAACCGATATTTTTTTCAATACCGAAATACCGGTATTAGAGAGGCGAAAAAACCGGTATTTTCGGTAATTTTTCTTAAATTGAAAAAAAAAAAACTTGTCACAATATTCATAAATCATTGTTAGGCTAATGAATTCTACTCACATAGGCAGGCTTTACAAATCACATGACGATGTATATGTATAATTAATACATTTATACAGAAGCAACATTAAATAATAATTTACCCTTAACTATTTATCAATTTTGTTATCTTTTTGTTTGTTCTGCTCGGATTCAGTCGATGTGTTTGTTTGTATCGATAATATGTCAAAAAACTTCATATCAATAAAGCAAAACTTTTTTTTAAGTAGAACAGCTAATCTTTTTACACGCTTATACTCACAGTGGCAACGCGTGGGTTTTGAACCTGCCAGTTTAACTACAAATTATGAAAATCATAGTTTGAGGCAGTAATCACAATCATGTCAGCGAAAAAACGCAAGTTATTATTCATTTTGTGCTATTTGAAAGTAAAACTTAAAAACCTAAGTGAATCCACCTAGCAGTCAGACCCAGCCTTTCTCATTCAAACTTTTATTTGTGAAAATAGATTTACATGAACGCTTCAATTCAATAAATATATATTCACTCTTTAGGTTCTGAAATATTGATGTTGTAATCTATACATATAAAAATGCAGTCCGGTCTGTCTGTCTAATCCATATAGGCTCGAAAACTACCGAACCTATCGACGTGAAAATTTGTATGTGGGGGTTTTTGGTGCCGATAAAGGTTCCTATGATAGTTTGAGACCCCTCCCTCTTTTGGAAGGGAGGGGTGCCATACAACTGAAACATAAATTTCTGCACAACTCAAGAACAAACCAAGGAATTGAAACCGAATTTGGCATGTGGATATTTTAAGGAGTAACAAATATGTCCATAATAGTTGGACGCTCCTCTGTTTCTGGAAGGGAGGGGTTCCATACAAATGAAACATAAATTTTTGCACATCTCGAGAACTATTCAACTAAATGGAATCAAAATTGGCGTGTGAATGTTTTAAGGGGTAACAAATATATCCATAATGGTTCGATATCCCTCTCTCTTCCATAAGGGAGGGGTCTCATACAAATGAAACACAAATTTCGCACAGCTCAAGAACCAATAAAAAAATACATCCAAATTTGGTATTTGAATGTTTTAAGAGGTAACACATATGTCCGTGATGGTTCGACGCCCCTCATTCTTCTGTAAGCACATGTTTTTGCACAAATTTCTGCACATATCTCGAACTAATGTGAATGTTTTAGTGGTAGCAAATATGTTTCATAATAAACCTCAAGCAACATTTTGGATTGTAAGATGGCAACTTCCGATTTCTGAAAAACAGCCAAAAATGGCAGATTTCCACCCAATATAATAATATCCGGATCAAGAATGATACACAGGACCCAAAATCGACCACAGATACCACTTTGAATTCTCAGATGGCGACTTCCGGTTTCTGAAAACAGCAGAAAATGACCAAGTACCACCCATTATGAGTGTTTCTTCAACCAGTATGACGTTAAAAATCCAGAAATTGTCTCCAAATGCCATTATGAAATCCAAAACGGCGACTTCCGGTTTCGGAAAAACAGCGGCAAACGACCAAATACCACCCAATATAGGTATTTCCGGAATCGCAATGATACTTCCGGTTTCTGGAAAACAGCCTGAAATTGACGATTCCCATTAAATATGAGTAACTCGGGAACCAGAAAGAAGCACAGACGCTAAAAATTGATCACAGACATAATCTTGAATTTTAAGATGGTGACTTCCGGTGTCTGGCAAACAGCCGGAAATGACCAAATACCATTCAATATGAATGTTTTCGGAATCAGAATTACGCCCAGATGACAGAAAGTGATCAAATACCACCCAATATGAGTATCTCCGGAGCCAGAATGTTGCAAGAAGCTAACAATTGACCTCAGACACCATTATGAATTGTAGGATGGCAACTTCTGGTTTCTGGAAAACAGCCAAAAATGGTCGATTTTCGTCTAACATGAGTATCTCCGGATCTAGAATGATACACAGCATCTGAAATCGACCACAGACCCCATTTTAGATTCTAGGTTGGCGACGAAATGATCGAAAAACACCCTATATGGGTGTTTCTTCAACCAGAATGACGCTCAGAGGTCAGAAATTATCTTAAATACCATTTTGAAATTCAAGATGGCGATTTACGGTTTGTGAAATACAGCCTAAAATAACCGAGTACCATATAATATGAGTATCTCTGGAACCAGAATGATGCAATGAGCTAACAATTACCCTCAGGCACCGTTTTGAATGGCATAATAGCAACTTCTAGGAAACAGTCGAAAATGACCGAATAATATTTAAATTGGATATTTCCGTAATCGAGATGATGCATAGAAACCAAACATTGACCTTGGACACCATTTTGAATTTAAAGACGATCACTTTAAGTTTCTGGAAAACAACCAAAATTACCAAAAATACCTCCCAATATGGGTACTTCCGGTATCAGATTGATACCAGTAAACCTGCTGAAAATGATCGAATACCACCCAATATGAATATATTCAGAATTAAGGCGATGTACAGAAGCCAGTCGAGGATGTTGTCATTTCGATAAAAGCAATCATTTCAAACGATTTGTTATTTGACTTTGATCATATCCTATGGCCGATTTGTCGAACATTTGCAGATTTTAAACACATCGCAAAGAATCAATAAATTTGAAACGTTCAAATAGTACGATACCACATTTAATTTATGTTGAGGCCACATTTGATCGATAAAAGCAGGTATAGTTTTCAATGGTCTTTGAATTTCTTTTCTTTCCATTACTTTTGAGCCACATATCAAATTGTTATGAAGTTTGTTATTTGTAAATTTGAGAGATGACTCGTTCGTATGACACTAGTTATGTTCAAATAAGTCATGTAATCTTTGAGATAATAGACTTTCGTTGTTTTATTAACAATATAATACATAACGGTTGCTTAAGTTCGATTATAATCAAATGAAATGTGAACGTATACGTTTTCATAGCTGGATTCCACATTTTTGAACATAACAGGCAAAGTAATAGTCCGATTGCAAAACAAATCAATAGGGTCTTATGGGGTAACTAGACCTTCCATTTGACACTGATTTTAGAAAATCGGTCTAGCCATCTCTGAGAAGCATAAGTGAAATTAAACAGTTTTCAGAACACGTTTCTTTTCATAACTTTTGATTCACTAGTTCAATCTTTATAAAATTTAAAAGTTAAGGATTTTCCAGGTAGCCCGTTCATTTGAAACCAATTTTGTTCAAATCGGTTGTGTAGTTTTCGAGATAATGATGTTTCATGATTTTTACATTTTGATACATAACCTCTAAACTAAAAATACGATTACAGTACAATTCAATAAGGTCTTATGGGAGAACAAGACCTTTCATTTGCAATTAATTTCATGAAAATCGGTCCAGCCATCTCTGAGAAAAGCGAGTGAGAATAAAAATCTGCACATACACACACACACACATACACACATATACAGAAAATGCTCAGCTTGTCGAGCTGAGTCGAGTGATATATGCCATTCGACCCTTTGGAGCACTTTCATACTTTCGGTTTTGCAAGTGATTGCTATACCTTTCTAGGAGAAAGGCAAAAAATAATAAATAAATATAAATCTGGATTAGGAATTCATATTTTGTTGATACAAAGTGTTTACAGGATGAAATAATCAACAAATAAAGAATTTCATCCTAAAAATAACTGCTACTTGAAAAAGTGAAATTTGATTAGTTCAACCCTTCGTTGCCCGTACCGCAGTGGGCTTTTATTAGCAACTAGCTGAATGGGGGACGGGACACGAGGCATATGGACGCTAGGCATATGGATGTTAGGCATAGTATGCTAGGCATACAGACGCGAGGCATAATGGATGTGAGGCATAATGGATACGAGGCATACTGCCAAAAGGCATAACGGACGCGAGGCCGAATGGACACGAGGCCGAATGGACGCGGGGCCGAATGGACGCGAGGCCGAATGGACGCGAGGCCGAATGGACGCGAGGCCGAATGGACGCGAGGCCGAATGGACGCGAGGCCGAATGGACGCAAGGCCGAATGGACGCGAGGCCGAATGGACGCGAGGCCGAAGGCGACGTTGTACGATCGCATGAGATCCAAATATGTAGTTCCGGTTTTAATATATTCCTAAAGAGTTTAAGTTGGGTATAGTACTTTTCTTGAAATCATGCGGCGAAGACGCATAATCGAGGGCAAGGAAACGAGGCGGCACTAAGCCGCCGTGGTTTCCGCAGTCCGAGCCGGCCGCCGACCCGCCGTCGGAAGCGGCGGCCTCTCGCACCCAAACGACTGATCTACTGATTTACTAGGTCTACTCAAACAGAGTTTTCTTCCCTTAGTTAAGTCCGAACGAGCGGTAGCGAGTAAGGACAGCATTCGCTCGAACAGCGAGTCGGCCGAAGGCCGCGAGTGTGTTGCTTTCCAAATGACACTTTGAAGCGAAATACATGTTATTGAAAGAGGGCTGTGATGATGATGACGATAATAACATATTCCGCATCACTTCCCCTTGGCCTTGTGTCCTTTCGGCCTTGTATCCATTCGGCCTCGCGTCCATTCGGCCTCGCGTTCATTCGGCCTCGCGTTCATTCGGCCTCGCGTCCATATGCCTCGCGTCCATTCGGCCTCGCGTCCATTCGGCCTCGCGTCCATTCGGCCTCGCGTCCATATGCCTCGCGTCCGTATGCCTACCGTCCATTATGCCTAGCGTACTATGCCTCGCGTCCGTATGCCTCGCGTCTGTATGCTTAACGGGGTGTCATCAGCTGAATGTACCCGACCTCGATCGTGTAAAAGTTTCTGGTTTTTATATAGTTTTCTATATTTTTATATATGTTTTATCAACTTCTCATTTCAAATATTTATTTCTATTTCAGTTACAAACTTGTTCATATGCCACATTTTTCGTTTCTCCATCAGGAGCTAAAGTTAATAAAATAGTTATAATAATAAATAATTTGAACGAACTGTTTAAAGAGCATCGAACAGAATAAGGAAGTATTTACCTTCGATTCATTCGGATTCGTAAAAAGTAAATTATGGTCTGATCGTGATTTCTTTTTTTTTACTTCATTCATATACTATTCTCAACAGTTTCAAATATTGCTTTTCCACGAATTTCAAAGTTATTCACTAATTTGAAACTAAGTTTTGCGATGTGAAAAAAAATTAAGTAAAAATCTGCATGTTTTTTGTTATTACATTAGTTTCGAAATTATGTTCTTCGCAATCATATCACTAGATTCATTCATTGGAGTTCTTCAAACACTGTTATCCAGTGTTGTATCTGGATCGTATACCACAAGAGATCGAAACAATGGTAACAGAGGTCCTAATCTTACACAAAATCTGGATCGTAATGAAGCATAGGTACTCATACATGCAAAAACATAATCATGCAGCGACACGTCCATACATAGATGCAACCTGAAACGCTAAGCAAAAAATAAATTTCGAGTCCAAATTTTATTCTTCGGTAGTGGCTTACTTCAGCAGGTTTTTGCATAAGACTGCGGCTGAAGAAAACCACTACCGGAGACGTTCGACACCCTATATCTTTATTTATTTTTCAGTTTTATTTCAAATACCTTCCTAGTACAGAGAGAATGACATGCGTTTTTTTTCGCGGACAATCATCATTGCTTCCCTCAAACTATGATTTTAAGATTTTGTAGTTGAAAAAGAAGGTTTAAAGACCACGAGTCACCCCTGATTTGTATTAATTCGAAGAATGCATACATTGTAACAACCGAACAGTGGAAGCACTGAAACATAAATACTGCACCTGCGATCGTGTTAATGCGGCTTGGACAACATTAGAACAAAAAATCTCTACAGTACTGGATGGGTGGAGACGACTCTCTTTGAATAATTAAAATGTAAATATTTTTATTTTCTTATACAATATTGACAAACAAAAACTTATAAAAAAAAAATACCGAAATACCGGTTTCTCGAAAAGTCGGTAATACCGACCACCCTACTCTGAGGCCAGAACTGTCACCAAATACCATTTTGAAATCCAAAATGGCGACTTCCAGTTTTTTAAAAACAGCGGAAAGTAACCAAATACCACCCAATATGGCGTTTTCGGGATCGTAATGATGCACTGAAGTCACAAATCGACCTCAGACAACATTTTGAATTGTAAGACGGCAACTTCCGGTTTCTGGAAAACAGCCTAAAGTGACCAAATACCACCCAATATGGGTATCTCCGGAACCAGAATGATGCAAGGAGTTTAAAATTGACTTCAGACACCATTTTTAATTGTGATGGCAACTTCTGGGGAGCAGCCAAAAAAGACCGAATATTACTCAATATGGATAGAAGCTAAACATCAATACTGGACACCATTTTGAATACAAAGATGACCACTTCCAGTTTCTGAAAAACAATCAAAATATCTGAATACCACCCAATATGGGTATTTTCGGAATCAGATTGATGCCAAAAAAACAGCTGAAAATGACTGAATACCGCTTGTTGCGATCAACGTCCGAATACCTGCCAAACTATCCAACGAATGTGCGGTTGATCGAGACTCCGTCGGTCGGTGCACCAACAAGCAGGGCCAGCAGCAGACAGTAGAATAGCAGAACAGCAACCAGTAAATGATCCAGAAGGACACTTTCTTCGGGTAAGTGATTGCACCGGTAAGTAATTTTAGACTCACTAAACTTTTAACTTCGAATTTATTAACTTCGACCTTTATTTCAGGCGGTGTGTGTGCAAGGAATAGTCTACACAAAAATGGGCCTCAACGCAGAGTGCGTTCACTGCCGAATTCTAACCAATTGTTTAGAATTTTATGCCTAACCTGAACACCGCTTAATATGGATAATTCAGAATAGAAGTGATGTACAGAAGCCAGAGGTCGAGGATGTTGTCATTCCGATAAAACCAATCATTTCAACCGATTTGTCTTTTGGCATTGAACATATCTTATGGCCGATTCGTCGTACAGTGTGTCCAAATCGAGAAACGAACGGCAAAACTATTTTTTCAAGTCCTATCTTATCCATATATTCTAGAAAGTTGCTAACTTTTAAACGTGACTTACCAGACGAATAGTTTTTTTCTGCGAAGTTGTGTAAAATTTGATTACAAAACTGTTTGCTGAGTACCGCAATCCTCTAGAAATTGAGATTTCAGAGCTACAAAACGTTTTCTAAAAAGGCTTTTTAAAAGCAGTTTTTCATCCATATGTTCAACTCTAAGGCCTAAAACATGACTGTATAAAATTTAGAGTGACGTGGTAAATCAAGATGAACAATTTCTAGTGATATATTATACACAGTATTCATGAATAAAAACTGGAAAATAGTGTTTTAAAAGGCTTTTTTTATTTGAGTTGAAACTCGAAAATAAGCAATTTTGTGAAAAAATAAGCTATTTTGTGAAAAAAAACTCAAGAGTATTCCCATCGATCCTGGATCATTTTGCAGTATAGTTTGAAAACGAAAAAGACGGGAATAAAAACAAAATCCCTTTTTGTTTTTATTCCCGTCTTTTTTTTTAAACTTAACTGCAAAATGATCCAGAATCGATGGGAATACTCTTGAGATTTTTTTTTCACAAAATTGTTTATTTTCATGATTTCAAAAATTGACCTACAATGCACACTAGGTCGGAAATGAAATCTAGTAGAACGAAATTATTAGCGCTCTTACGGTTTAAACAATCGGTTATCGATCTTCTAAATTTTAGAAGATCGGAAACTAAGAATCTAAAAAGTTTCTTGGTATAGTTGAATCTTTAATTCGCTTAGATTAGTTTGCGATTTGGCCACAAAGATGGCGCAGCGATGCCAACTTCTATTTTTTTACACGCTAGAACTTTTCAGTTTTCGATAAAGTTGTACATCGTAACATTTATGGAAATTTGTAGAATACACATAATTTTTATCTCGTCCAATTTCTGAGATCTACGTTTTTCCAACAGCGCTATGTAAAACTCGATTGGTTGGATAAAATCTCATCAGATAAAGAAAAAACTGTCAACCAATACCCAGTTAACTGTTTAGTGATTTCACTCAAAGTTTTATTATTCGTTAAATTGCAGTGTTTGCAAGGTGGATCATTTATTACGTAAACTTGAAATTATTATTAATGTGCATTTTTGAGATGCTTTACGACGTATTATTGTCCAAAATATTTGTATTGTTCAAACATCGTTCAATTGTTTTAGTGCCTTTCATACTATGGCTAATTTAGTTATTCATCGAGTTCGTTCAAAGTTTTTTTATTAACCTAATATTTCTATTGGGTTTAAACGGTTCATTCTGGATAAACATATTTTTTTGGCCGCATCATAATCATATTATGAGAACTGTAGTTCCGGCTAGTTAACATTCAATATTGATTGAAAACAATTCTCTTAATCGATAGCTTGTGTACCAGACTGTGAACCTCTCTACGATCACGGTAGAACTTATCTGCGGAGGTACAGCAAAGCCAGCAGCATGCAACCAAGTTTTGCTCAACCACCGGCAACCACCGACCGACCAACCGACGGACGGACCGACAAGCAAGCATGAGCTTTAATTTATGAACCCACTCTGAATTGTGTCGCATCGTCATGTTACACCGCGCTGAGCACCGCAACCGCAGCCACACTAGAACCGGTCTCCGGCTGCTTATCGCTCGGACATTAATTTTTCGGCTGATAAGCAACACGGCCGAGTTCCCATCCGTGTTAAGCGGAATGGCACTGTGCACAACACGGCCAGGCCCTTGGACAGCGAGTCAGCCACAAGCGAGTGTGCGAGAGCATTGCGCAAAAGGAACATGACCCGTCAGCGGGACCTGAGACCGTCAAAGATCAAAGCCGTCCGGATACGGTTTGAGCGACCTGTTTTTCTTTCCGCGCTATTTTCTCTGCGTCCCCAAGGGACCCATCAATTCCGTGTAGCCACTCTGGCTGGCCTGGCCACCGGTTGTAATGCTCGGAGGGTTCGCAGCTCATGCCAAAACAACGGCGGTCCAACGATGGCGCGGTAGTCCAGCATCAGCAGCTCAAAGCGTAATTGAAATGGATGCACTTTCGTTGGTTGTCCCTCGAAAGAAAGAAAGAACGAACGGGAAGCTGCCGGCCTGCCTAGGCTGGCTCAATGCGGCGAAATGTGCGGGGAAAAAAAAAGAAAGAATATATGCAAATTGATTTTCGTAATTAATTTCTTAGAGTGTCCCTTTAAATCTTGCTTGTTCCAGCGGGCGCTCTGGTAACGAGCGCAAGGACGGTACTTTTGTGTCATGAAGATGCCAATGGAGAGCCCCTGGAGAAGAGGCGTTGGAGGCAAGATTGAATGCTCGGTAATGATGATAAGCGAAGAATTTGCCCTTGTCGCTGTGGTACTTCGGCATACCGTAGATACTGTATAAATATATACGGGAACGCGGAGCGACCGGGAGGAGGCTGAACGTTAATGTTGATGCAAACTTAAGTTTCGCATTAGTAGCGCAAATATATGGCAATTGGAGTTATCGGCCACCGAAGGTTTGTCACCATGAGAAACTTCGCGAAACGGGACCTCCACTGGTAAATTGGACTGTGGTTTCGATTTTAGTTGCTTCATGATGAAGAATAAGTGAAAAGTTTTTTTTTAAGTAAGAAGTTTTCTTATACCCATCAATCGATCAAAAATCCCATTTTCGATACAATCGTGATGACAAGTTGATCATAATGGGACGAAATATGAAATTCCTCAGCAACAGATATAAAATTTCCGAAACGCGTCATTAGCCACGAGTGAAGCGACAAATTTGCCCCTTTTTTGAGACTGTGTCACTTAGAAACTTCCATTGGCACTCATGTCAGTGTAGGACGGATGACAGGAGGCGACGGAAGGAGAGGAAACCCATTTGCCATCGCGGGAAGAATCGAATTGACACCCGTGCATTAAAATCTGACACATTCTCGTTTGGTCACAGTCCGCCGAATCCGTCATCGTCGTCACCGGCTGGCTGACTCGTTGAGTGAGTTTATGGAGGATGACACGAAAGGGGGATGTGGCCCGGTGGGGCCGCTTGGGGATGTGCAGCAGTGATAGGGAATCTAAATGGAAGTTGGCCACGGTTGACAGTAGGGTGGTGCAGCTCGTTAGGAAGAGTTATTGGTTGTGCTGGGTTGGAAATAGTTATTGGGATTTTTTAGCTGTTGAGCTAATTTAGGTATATAATTTTTATTTCATATCAATTTTCAGACTTCAGAACAAACCAGCAAAGTTATTTGAAAGCAGAAACACAACTGGAGAATCATTGAACTAGACATTAAGATATATTCAAAACACAAGACATTAATCCACGGTCCAGATTTTAATATTAAACTACTACATTTCTTGGTCTAATTTTCAAATTAATATTTATCATTGAAATACAAATCCAAAATCAAAGTACAAATCCAACTCAAAAATCAGACTCTACCTAGAGAAATTCAAACAAAACTCTGAAACGCAAGTTCAATTTTATTAATCCGAATTCGTGATTCAAATTGATAGTCAATTTCCATACCCAATGAAAATTCACATCCACAAACAACTCTTGAATCCAACATAAATTATCAAAATTCGAATCGAATTTTGAATTATACATGGAAACGCAAATGAAGTTTTTTCTATTCTAGTTTAAATTCCAGTTCAAATTTATTTACTGTTTAAAAGTCTTGTTCAGATATTTAAATTTAAATTCTACTTCAAATCGGTCGTTCAACCATAAATTCAACAATCATCTGCATCAAATTTAAATTTGATTTTTCAATCAATAAAAATTTTCCATTTAATTTTTTTTCAATTCCAACTCCATCATTAAAGGTGAAAAAACAATAAATGCAAATCTCGCTTATTTTGCATTAGAAATATAGTGCCAAATTTTCAAAGCAGTTTTGAAAGTTACAGTCAACTAACTTTGAACCTAAAACCTTTGAACCTAAATCGCTTTTATGATTAATCCAAGTTGGAAATTAAAATTCAATTATTATTTTACTATTCAAATCTCAAGTACAACGCAACAGTTCTAATTTAATTTGGAAAATATTCATGAACCCTTCAAATCCAAATCCTCCTCTGAAATTTAAATCCAGCACACAAATCCCAATCTAACTTGAAAATCATAATTCCCCAATACAGTTTTAAAGACCAAACCTTTGTTGAAATCCTAATCCCCCTTGAAATTTTTATTCCGACTTTGGAGTTCATATCATTCTTCGGAATGTAAATACAACTTTAAAACTTCAACCTAATTTTAAATTTTTGTGCTTGCTTTGAGATTTCAATCATACAGTTAGATCAAATTAGGTAACTAATATATAATTTTACTATCAAATCTAATTTTAATTTTTGAAATTCAAATTATATTTTGGAACTTAGGGTAAGCTTTGCAACATAAATCCAAATTCCATAAATTTCTATATCCAACTCATGGATCCAGGGCAAATGTTTGAATTTTGTATTAGTTCCGCAATTTAATGCCACATCCATCTTTGGAATCCAATATCATTTCGGATCCTGCATTGGATCTTAAATAAAAATGAAGTTGATTTTGTTACTTGATACCACCTTCGAAATCCCATGCCCAAGTAAAAATCAGTTCAATAGAATCCAGGTAAAATTTCAACTCTAGTCCAGATCCAACGTTTAAACTAAAAATGAAAATGAAGCTTTAAAATCTCAATTGAAAAATCCTGCTTGGAAATCCAAACAGAATTTCGAACTCTTTATTCTACTCTAAACCTCAAATTTGTGTTTAAATAGTAATATTATTTTTGAATCCAAATTAAAGTTATTGAATTTAAATCCAGGAAGAACATTATATCTAAATCCAAATTTAACTTTGCAATGCAAATCTTGTTTTGAAATTTTGATTTAATTTTGCGTTGATCAAGTTTTATTAGGTTGCAACCTAGAAAATCCACTTCAACGTTCAGTTTCAGTTCAAGTTCGAAATTGAAATATCTATATATTTTTAGCATTTTAATCCTGAATACAGAGCTCAAATTCAAAACCAACCTTGAAACTAAAATCTGAAAGTTTGAATGCAACAGTTAAGTTTGAGTCTTTTAATTTAGAATCCCACTGTGGAATCATAATCCCACAAAAGAATTCAGAGTAAAGTTTTACACTTCGAAATTCAGAACCAATTAAAAAATCCCAATTCAATTCGGAATTGAAATCTTCAATTCCAACTTCAACTTAGAAATACAATAACGAGAGGAATCTATCAAATGTTTGAGAAACATTACTGAAACGCTATAACTACAGTTAATTGTTGAAGAAACGGAAAATTCAGACGCTACTAAAACTTTCTTGAATTACATACACTTTTAGATAGTTTCGAACGAGTCATTCACACCTTAGATCAGATTGTCCCTGCTAACTACAAGGATCTTCTCACGTTTGAATCCTAGCACACGCAGGAGTTGGATCCAAGCTTACAGGAAGCAAGTCCGAATCGTAGGAGGAGGATACAACCATTTCGAGTCAGCCACTATGCAGTTCAAAAGTCATCTGGAAATGCCCCGTTTGTCTCGTCTGTTTGTCTGCATATGCACCCACGTTCCTAAAAATGTCGATATCTAGTAAGGTTTGCAATATTCCCGGGAATTGGTTTCCCGGGAAACGGGAAAAAAAATTAATTTCCCGGGAACCGGGAATGGAAAAAAATCTAAGCAATAAAGAGATTTCATATACAGTATATTAATTTTTTTTTCTTCATATAAGTTTTATTGATAAAAGATATCAAAAAATCGTTTACGATCTCATTAACAATTTGCATGAAATACTACAAGGTATACAGCCCTAGGGTTGTATGAAATGGCGACGTGGGACTAAACACTGTAATTAGGGGATTTTTTGTTACAACCAATCAATCAACAATTTTTTTGTTTTTTGCTTGACAATTTTTTTCATTTACCTACGAAGACTGCTTATATACATACGTTTATTATGGTAAAGCTTTGAATAATAATATATCATCTAACAATTTTGAAATGTAAAAAGAGATTCTGATGAATCTTAGTAAATAAACCAAAAATTCACAAGCATTCGCAGACTCTCACTCTTCTCTAAATGTGTATATGTGGAATTTACTCTTTCGATACTATCCGGTCACGATTATTTAGTGAATATCGAAGATAAAATTGAATAAACATCCGTTGCAAAAATTTACAATTCTTGTTGAATAATTTATGGTAATCATATTTATGAGATAAACTTCCAATCACCATCAACAGCACCATTGCAGTTTTTTCTCGATTGCACACGAATAGAAATGTTCGAACAAAAGTGTACCACTGCAATACAAATAGTACCGCTGCAGTATGAATAGAATTGTACCGCTGAAATGTACGAATAAAGAGTACCGCTGCAATCATAGACGACGAGAGACCTGCGGTTCTTTACTCCACTTGTACTGGTACTGCTTTTACCGGCATGTTTTCTTTCAAGACATCAGTTTTTATTAGGTTCTGAAAGCAGGTTTAAAACTTGTTCAAGAATGAGGATTGTTTCAAACTTTTCGGAAAACTTTTACCTTCGAGACATCATATTAGTCTAAGCTCATGGAAGCAGAAATAAATTGACCTATTGGGACGGGGAGACTCTGTCAATTTTTTTTTCGATATTGACACAGAGAATATCACAGGGAACGGATGGTGTCCATTCACGTCGTCTGTGCTAGGAATGCTCGCATGTAATTGGTTTATTGTTCGCGTAATTTTCTCTGTAATTTTTTATCAATTTTCACCGTTGAGCAGTGAAATAATAATAATAACTAGCGTATTATAAAATTGTTACACATTTTATCTATCCAACAACATATTGGTTATTGTTATCCATCATGTGGTTATGCTGTTATTAACGTTTGAAATCTGACGCAACATTTGCTAGTTTCATTTCCAATTTTACAGAATGCATCCCAGAATAGTAAACTAAGACGTAGTCCCACGTCAAAATGATTTAAAAATAAAACTTATTCAAGTTCACATCGGAAATTCACGATCGATTTTTTGCAAATAAATACTTGGTTTCAGGGTTTTCATGTCGTCGAATCATCGCTTCATATCCGCTGACAATTTCCCGTTCAGCCCAAATAGTGTTGTTTTTTTCTGTAAAACTTTGCTTAAGTTCGCTGAATTACCGCTGCTGAGTGATTTCACCGATTCCAACTCTTTTTTTTTGTTCACACAACATTTATTTGACACGGCACAATACAAATTCATGTTTTACGGAGCCAATTAAGTCTAATCCCTTATGGTCTAAAATATCTTATAAGCTAAAGGCAAATTTTTTATCCTCGCTGCCGACTACGAGCTGGAACTAAATCTATTACTAAAACTAACATGTTTTTTTTTATCCGAGATTTGTTTCGCAGTTAAATGGGCACCTTGATGCTCTTCATATAGCTGTAAACAAGTAGCATGTATGGCAGGTTTCGCTGAGCGAGGATATCACGAACTGGCACATAGGGCTGTATTCCTCGGGCCCTGAGGGTATCCAAAAGTAGAGATCTGGCGCCGCGAAATTCAGCACACACCCAAACCACGTGTTCAATGTCTTGATACCCCGATCCACAAACGCAATGGTTACTGCTCGCTAGCCCAATACGCAGGAGATGTGCATCTAACCCGTAGTGAAATCTCGTCCTACATCCAACCCCCGAAACCAAGGTTTGGTGGAAACCTTGGGGATGATGCTGTGTAGTCACCTCCACAGTTCTCCCTTATCCCATGAGGCCTGCCAGTTGATAAGTGTATTCTGACGTGAAAATTTTAAAAATTCATTGTAGGCAATTGGTCTGTTGTAAATATCACCGTTTGTTGCGCCCACCTTAGCCAAAGTGTCCGCTTTCTCATTGCCCGGAATGGAACAATGAGAAGGGACCCACACTAAGGTAATCTGAGAAGATTTTTCGGATAAAGCACTCAGATGTTCCCGTATTTCCCCCAGGAAATACGGAGAGTGCCTTACATCCTTCATCGATCGGAGAGCCTCAATAGAACTGAGACTGTCCGTGGGCGTTTTTTCAATAATCCCTAAGGTATACTGAATTGCAGCCAATTCTGCGACGTAAACAGAAGCAGGATAATCGAGCTGGTAAAATTATTGTTAAAGATACCGAAGCCAGTGGACCCGTTGAGAAGTGATCCATCAGTATAAAACGCTTTGTCGCAGTTGATGTTTTTAAATTTGTTATAAAATATTTTAGGGATCTACTGCACGCGTAAATGGTCCGGGATTGCACGAGTTTCTTCCATCATGGATGTATCGAAAAACACAGTAGAAACAGAAGTATCTAACAAGTTGACACGATTGGAGGTGTATGAGGAAGGCAATACGCAAACAGCGATACTGCAATCGTTCCAGCTTGATTAAATGGGTGTTTGCAGCGGAGCGGAAGCAGAAACACCCGTACTCAAGCACCGACAACATCGTTGTTTGGTAAAGCCTTATAAGGTCTCCTGGATGGGCGCCCCACCATGATCCAGTAATTGTCCGGAGAAAATTTACTCGCTGTTGACATTTTTTCATCAAATACTGAACGTGACATCCCCAGGCGCCTTTTGAATCGAACCAGACACCAAGCTTTTATATACCAAAATCTGAGAAATCTTTTCACCCACTAACTGTAAGTGGAGCTGAGCAGGCTCGCGCTTCCTAGAAAAAACTACTATCTCAGTCTTCTCCGGAGAGAATTACTACCTAGCTGTAAAGCCCAAGCAGACGAATTGTCCAAGGTATCTTGCAATGGTCCTTGCAAATCGGCAGCTTTGGCTCCTGTAACAGAGATTACACTGTCGTCTGCAAGTTGTCTTATCGTGCATAAATTTGCCAGACATGCGTCAATGTCATTCACATAAAAATTGTAAAGGAGGGGGCTTAAGCATGAGCCCTGCGGAAAACCCATGTAGCTAATACGATAAGTTGCCAAATCACCATGCGTAAAATGCACATGCTTTTCGGACAACAAATTATGCAAAAAGTTGTGTAAAATTGGTGAAAATCCTTGTCGGTGAAGTTTGCCCGAAAGAATGTCAATAGAAACGGAATTGAAAGCCCCCTTACTGTCCAAGAACACAGATGCCATTTGTTCTTTGCGAGCATATGCTAGCTGAATATCTGTAGAAAGCAACGCAAGACAATCATTCGTTCCTTTGGCACGGCGGAAGCCAAATTGAGTATCTGATAGTAGACCGTTTGATTCGACTCAATGGTCTAAACGACGAAGTATCATTTTCTCCATCAATTTCCGGATACAGGATAGCATTGCAATCGGCCTATAAGAGTTGTGATCAGAAGCTGGTTTTCCCGGTTTTTGAATGGCGATCGCCTTCACTTGCCTCCAATCCTGTGGTACAATATTCTGCTCCAGGAACTTATTGAATAAATCCAATAAGCGCCTCGGGTAGATTCTTCAACAAGTTGAATTTGATTCTATCTAACCCAGGTGCGTCATTGTTACAGGACAGGAGGGCAACCGAAAATTCTGCAATCGTAAAAGGTGATTCTATCGCGTCGTGGCCCGGAGACGTATCCCGAACAAAGTTTTGCGCAGGAACAGAGTCCGGATATACTTTCCTGGCAAAATCAAATATCCACCGACTTGAAGACTTCTCGCTTTCGTTGACCGTTATACGATTTCGCATTCTTCGGGCTGTGTTCCAAAGAGTGCTCATCGATGTCTCCCTCGACGTCTCGTTAACGAATCGACGCCAATATCCGCTTTTCTTTGCTCGGACCAAGCTTTTAAACCTGGTCTCAAGCTCCAAATACCGTTTAAAGTCGTCGGGTCTACGTTTCACCCGAAAGAAGGCCTTAAACGCGTCGGGTTTTTCCGTGTAGACATCGGAGCACTCTTTGTCCCACCACGGAGTGGGAGGCCGTTCTTTGATAGTCACGCCGGGATATTTCTTCGTTTGGGCTTGCAACGCGGGGTCGAGAATCAAGCCCGCGAGGAGGTTGTATTCTTCAAGTGGTAGGTGATGTTGAATCGACTCGACAGCTTCTGAAATCATTTCCTCGTATAACTTCCAATCGATATTCCTTGTGAGGTCATACGGAATATCAACTGATCGCGTGCGAGTTGAACCGTTATAATTTGAAATTTGAATTTTCGGATCGCGTGTCATGTCCCCGTTGTTTAATATTGTCATGTCGAAGTCGTCGCAGAGGTTATAGATCGAAGAGGAACGGTTATCATTAGAAGGGGAACCCCAAGCCACGCCGTGAGAGTTAAAATCTCCCAAAATCAAACGTGGCGAGGGAAGAAGTTCTATTAAATCAAAGAGCAGCCGTTGCCCAACCTGTGCTCTGTGAGGAATATATATTGAGGCAATACAAAGCTCTTTACCTTGTATTATCATTTGACATGCGACAGCTTCGACGCCTGGGACCGAGGGGAGGTTAATACGATAGAAAGAATAGCACTTCTTAATCCCTAGAAGTACACCTCCGTAAGGGGTGTCTCGGTCAAGGCGAATTATATTAAAATCATGGAAGTTAAGATCTACATTTGAAGTGAGCCAAGTTTCACAGAGGGAAAATGCATCGCATTTATGCTTATTGATCAAAACTTTAAATGAATCAATTTTGGGGATTATACATCTACAATTCCACTGTAAAAAAGGGATAGAATCCTTCATCTCAGCCGATGAATTAGCCATCGAAGGATACGATCGCTGCAAGGAGGGGCCATTTAGCAGTCAACTGCTTCAAAAACGTTTTAACTGTTGGTAGAAACGCCAGCAGAAGACTTTTAAGAGGATCAGTTATGTTGAAATTTTCAAAAATCCAGTCCACAATATCTGAAAGCTTCAGCAGTCCAGATTCTGGCTGAATCTTGGACGAAAAAGAAGGAACAGTTGGGTTTTTCGATGTTCCTAGAAGTGCCGGAAACTCCTTACTTGAATTCAGTTTTGCCAATCCCGGAGGAGTTTGCTTCGGATTTTCTACAGCACTTTTTGTTTCTTAGTATCAGTCACTTCAGATGAAGACTTTCTCTGTCCCTTCCTGGGAAGTCTTGGGGAAGAGAGGTTTTTTCTCTTTCTAGACTTCCCGGGTTTAACAAAAGAAGGTTCCCCAACTGAATCGTCAGAATCAGACTCATCGGATGACAAGACCTCAAAAAGATTGGGGGAAACCAGTTTGGTGGCAGCGGCCTCTTTGAGCATTTCTGCGAAAGTGCGCTGAGAGCGCTCTTTCAGAGACCGCTTTATCTTCTCTTGGCGCTGTTTGTACGCGGGACATGCAGACAGCTCATGCCCACAATGAAGGCACTTTTCAGCACCCTTATTACAGGCGTCATCCGCATGTTGCTCTCCGCACTTGCCACAACATGCTTTATTGCCACAGTGGGAGGCCGTATGGCCCAACTGTTTGCACTTGAGGCAATTCATTACCCGCGGTACAAACAAGCGCACGGGCAGACGCACCTTGTCCACGAGCACGTAGCTCGGCAGAGCAGACCCTGCGAAACTCACGCGAAAAGAGTCTGATGGGGTGTAAGTTTTAACACCCTTGTCGAGCGATACTGAATGTAATTGCTTACATTCAAGTATCTTGGCAGGTTCAAGGCTAGAATCCTTGAAAAGGCCTTTTCCAGCCTTCAACAGGTCCTCGACAGTCAGACTCGATTCGCTGACCACACCGTCAATCTAAACTACGCGAGCTGGAATGTACACGTGGTACTCCCGCGTGAAGAGCTCACAAGCAGCAATCTCGTTTGCTTGCTTGAGGTCGGACACCAAAACACGCAGCTTATTCGGGCGTACTTTGGTAATTTCAGTCACGGCTGTAAACCGTGCCAGATCTCTACAGATTTGCATTGTGTTCAATGCTTTTACTTTCGGCCGGAAAAATACAGCCCCAATACCAGCTTTGCCCTCCGGATACTGCTTAAGCCGATGGGTAGCTTCCTGCGGGACTTCATTTTTAACCCTTGGAACTTTGTATCAGGGAGGGCTAGGCGGTGGAACGAGTGGGTTTTCATCCCCGCGCTCGTCGTCCATGTTGGACGCGTGAGCCACACACGCAAAATGCCAATCAGCGAATAATTTTGTAGAAAAAAACCAAGAAAAAAAAAATAGCCGCTCTCCACTGCAATCAGCGCACGGGCGATGCCAATCTCCAGTCCTTCACACAAGAGTCCGGTAGCAAAAGCTGCAGCCGTTCCAGCCACACAGCAGTACGCCGGGTACTGGATCTCTCGCAGTAGCGACACAACGTACAGTCTGTGGCGTACGGTAGCAAAAGGCGATGATGCGTTCCTTTGTCTTCAATAGACGACGGCAACGAGCAGCAGTGCACAAGCGATACACGGTGACCTTGAAGGCTACTGGTTTACTAGTCGGCACTATCGAGATCGAAAAAAAATTTGCGACCGAACACGACGAGAGCACAACTCGGAATGATTCCAACTCTTGTTACATTTCATTAGAAACTGGAGTGTCTAATACTTTCAGGTTGTTGAAAATTAAGCTGACTCTAAGGCAGGCATTAAACGAGGAAAATATTTGCAATATTTAGTACTGAATTTTTTGGGCAAAATATTTTTTCGGCGTAATATATATGCTATATTATTACACTTTAGTAAATATTGGCTCCAAACTCTGTTTGCTACCGTTAGCCAAACCTTTTCGCTCATTTTTTAGCGAACATATTTGCTATGCCATTACACGATGCATTTCCTAAATATAAACCGCGTAGTAAATCTAGTTTTCATTGGCAAATATATTTGACGAATAATTGAAGCAAGTAATTTGATATTACACGGCAAGTAAATATTGACCATCATTTTAAGCATATATTTGTATCGTGTAATGCCCACTTGAAAGCTGCTATACCCTTTGAGGATGTTAGTATCTCGTTTTGATAAGATATTTAGTTTTATTGCAATTTTAATTTTTTAATATTTTCAATCTCACATAATTTTCCGAGGAACTCGGGAATCCCGGGATCCCGAGAATCAATATATTCCCGGGATCCGGGAATGCCGGGAAATGGCCATTCCCGAAAAAACGTTACCGGGATTGCAAACCCTAATATCTAGTAGGGAATCTTAGCTACGCACTCAATCACTATATCGTAACTGCTTTAAGCAGAACCGGATTTAAGGAGGGGGTGGGGCAAAGGGAGCAAATGCTCCGGACCTTCCGACACGAGGGGCTCCCTAGTCCTGGGCCAGACGAAACGGAAGAGTGGAGACTTTTTTGTTTTTTTGTCGTCACCTTCCAGCAAAACGTTGAATCACTTCAAAACTTTACCTAAATGCGACACTGGCGAGGTCATCAGGCTAAAGTAAATATTCTTGCAGGATAAGCTTTATTTTTTCAATACTAAAGAGTATTTTCAGACGCTATTGAACGGTGAGGAGCCGGATGAGCAGAGCAAGAACAGGATGACAATTATAAGTGACGAACAAGCTGTAGAGTTACCAACACAGGAGGAGGTGAAAAGGCGATTAGTGAGCTGAATAACGGCAAGGCCGCTGGGAAGGACGGTATCCCGGCCGAACTTCTAAGAGATGTACTTTGCGATCCACCAGATAATACTAAGGATCTGGGCGGATGAACAAATGCCGAACGACTTTGGAAGGCCTCATATGCCCTATCTATGAGAAGGGTCATCGATTGGATTGGTGCAACTATCGAGGCATTACGTTGCTCAACTCCGCATATAAAGTGCTCTCCCGTATCCTGTGCTCAGATTAAGACCGTTAACAGAATCCTTCGTTGGCTGGTTTCCGACGGCGTTCCACTACGGATCAAATCATCACCCTGCGATAGATCCTCGATAACTTCCGGGAGTATAACGTGCAGACGCACCATCTGTTTGTGGATTTACGTACGACTCAGTGAAAAATACGAGTAGTTGCAGGTCATGCTGGATCACGGTTTCCCGACGAAACTAATTAAGCTGAGTCGTATGAGGCTGGAGGGATCGGAATCATGCATGCGAGGCTGGCGAGACATCAGCCGCGTTCGTAACTCTAGATGGACTGAAGCAGGGGGATGCGCTCTCTAACTTACTGTTCAACATCGCCCTTGAAGTTGCAGTATGAAGAGTAAACGTGCAAAAAAAACGGTAGGATCATCACAAAATCTCACATGCTTTTTGGTTTTGCGGACGACATCAATGTCATCGGTATCAACCGTAGGTACATTTTAAGAGGGAAGCAGCGAGATTGGGACTTGTCATTAACTCTGCCAAAATGAAGTACATGGTAGCTGGCAGGGAGCATGAGAGTTCCCGTGGTGTTGGTGCTGAGGTGGAGATAGATGGGGAACGATTTGAAGTAGTTGACGAATTCGTTTATATTGAAACGCCTGTGACATGTGACAATAATATGAGCCGTGGAATGAAACAACGAGTTGCAGCTGCGAACAGGGCCTTCTACGGACTACGTAACCAGCTAAGGTCCCGTAGTATGCAAACTCGCACAAAACTAGCGCTGTATAGGACGCTGATACTCCCGGTAGCCCTTTATGGACACGATGCATGGACGCTGAAGGAAGCTGATCGACGAGTGCTCGGAGTTTTTGAGAGTAAAGTGCGACCGATACTAGGCGGAAAATTGGAAGATGGAGTGTGGCGCAGACGCATGAACGACGAGTTGTACTAGGTATACAAACATACTGATATAGTGAAGTTAATACAGCGGGGCAGGCTTCAGTGGGCTGGACATGCAGCCAGAATGCCTGACAAGAGACCCGCCAAAACTATCTTCAGTAGAGAACCAAGAAGTGGCCGTTCGTCCAACGCTGTTTACGAAAAGTGAAATTCAAAATGCGCCGGAGAACTGACTCTAATCTTTTCACACCAGCAGTATTCCAATATAAAGCGAGATAATGAGTAGTACAACGATTTGAGGCAGTACACATACGTGGATGCTTTAGTAGTCATAAAGTTGATTTCGAGGTTGACAAGATTTGCGTTGCTGGGATTCAATTTATTGAAGGCAGCAGTCAAGTCAGTGTAGATGACATCCGTCTGAACACGCTTCGACATCCAGTTTCAACATTGAATTCTTATTCACATTTGAACTTTGAAATCAAAACCCAACATTTCAATTCAAATCTAAGACGCGAATGACCCTTAAGGTTAAAGTGTCTATAATAAAAAAAAATCAAATCCATCTTTGCAATCCAAATTTACCAAGGAAATCTTAATCCGGATCGGATTTTTGATCCGGATTTAGGTTTCCTTGTTAAATTGAAAATTCAAATGAAATTTTTAAATGAGAATCCAACTTGAAAATCTACATCCAACTTTAAATTCTAAATCCAACTTTGAAATCAACATTCAACACGAAGTCTGAAATTCTACATTGAAATCCAGATTTGATTTGGGAATCTTGATCCGACGTTGAAAATTACATCCAACTTTGAAATCTTGCACTTAAACTCCCATTGAAAAATCTCAATTAAAATTTAAAATCTCTTTTGCGTTTTCGAAGTTTTCTGGTGTATCACGTTCTAAACCCATTTTACCCCACTTAACCCCAATGAAAAAAATATTATTTTGCTACACTTTCTACTTGAATAGACAAACAAATCCTGAAAAATTTCAGCTCAATCGGAGAACATCGAAACAACATGCGGTTGCGCCTCTCGAAAACTTGCTCTTGAAACTTAGTCAGTTTCCAACGGATTCCCTTGATTCTTACAGTAATCAATTAGAAAATTAGCTATGTGCCCACCAAAATATGAAAAATTGTGATTTTGTTATTCTAACTTTTGTAATACAAGTCGGACTGGATTGTCCGGAGATTCGATTATCTGGAATTTTATTTTTCTGGTGTTCGTTTTTCATTTTTGTTCCGAAATTTCCCTTTTACCATCCCTTCTGGCATATTTGCTACCATTTTTGTCACTTCTGGCATGTTTGGGACATGTTCGAATTAAGTGAAAATAATCTATGTCCCCTTTTTACCCCTTTTCGCCTCAGAAATAATTTCTGATTACGCCTCTGCATTAGACAAGTAGAATAAAAAAAGGAAATATTTAATTTATGTTCGTAATCGCAAATTTGTTTTTTTTCTGTGATTCGATTATCCGGAATGAACATTTTTCTGATGTTCCGGATAATCGAGTCCGACTTGTATAAAAAAAAATGTCATACGGTTATTGTTTGTTTGGGGTGAAACATGAAACATTCTTCTTGACACTAAAGTATACGAACGACTTCATAGACGATTTGCTGTTGTTATTGCTTTTGTTGTTTTACTCGCTTCAATCCACAAAGACACGCCTGCCGGAAGTTTAACTCTCAGTAGTCACGTAGATAAGCTAACATGCAGAAATTTAGTCTTCATTGCATAACCATTTCTTTGTTGAGGTAATAGAATTACGTTATCCAACGATGTGAACTTTTTAATATGTCTCTGTATACTATACATGTCTCCTTGCAACTACAATTATCACTCATAATGAGCTGCATAGACACGCTTCCAGTCCGGTAAGATATGGTTTATGAATTCAATCACCTTTCCGGGATTCAAAGGCAAATCTTTCTGGGCTGTAAACAGCCACTGTCAAGAAAACTTAACCTGCTTTCGAATAGTGCACCACAGCTGCACAGCAGATGTTCCGAAGTCTCGCTCTCCATATTACAAATGCCACATCCGCCCAATGTTTTCAAACTATATCTGCTTGGGCAGTGCTCCGTTACTATGCCTACTTATGTACAAAGTGCTCTTTTGTTGAGCTCTAGGAGCTCAAGGATTTCTGCACCAGTTTTTGTACCTATTTTCGAGCCATCGGTGAAAAATATCGTTGAGACTGGAAGAACGTCTGAAATGCTCAGAAGAGTTTAAGGCAAAAAAATTTTCTATCTAAAAACCTTAATATGAAAGAAATCTGAGATAACCGTTTTCTTCTAAAATTATTTTTTGATCTCAAAATTAATGTATTTCGGTGTAGTATCTCAAATTTAATTTTTGCAATATTTTTAAAAGAAAGCTCAGACAACTCGCTGAATGACATCCATTGACAATTTTTCTTTAACTCTCGTCATTATTGTACATCCAGGGGGACACAAAAAAGGTTTTGTTAGGGAAACTGTTTTTTCTTAACAGTGCCTACTTTTATAAGATCAGAAGAAGGCAACTGAATTTTCTATCTTTGAAACTTAATTTTAAAGAAATCTAAGATGGCCGGTTTTTTTTAAATTACTTTTTGTTCGAAAAAAATTTTTTTTTCAGTTTATCTGGAATTCTATTTTTCAGTATTTTTTAATGGAAGCTCAGACAATTCCTCGAAATCCATCCCTTGACAACTTTTCCCTATCTCTCGTCATAATTTAAGTATATCGATGCATGAAAAAGAGGTTAAAAAAGACCTTTACAAAACTTAGTTCCGATCAATTGAAAATAGTTGTGTACTAAGGCCTATACACCAACAAAGTTTCATTGAATTTTGAGAGTTCCAGCCCCTCATTCGAGCTGTGCGAAATGCGTTCACATAGAAATCTAAATAATAAAAAAAATAATACGCAGAATTTCTATATGGAATTGGGCTGTGTATGAAAAATTAGGGTTCAATCAAGATTTTACAAACAAATTTTATGCTTCATTAAAATTGTGAGAAAACTTCTTTATAAGAAAATCGAAAAGAACTATTTTTCAGTGAATTAGCTTCTTGTACTCTAAACGGAATATGATATTTTTTAGTTTTGGAATATTGATTTTTCTGCAGAGCTTTAGTTTTTCTTTACAAAACTTTGTGTTTGACCTCATTATTTAAATAATAGACACTAAAAACGGATTTTTGTGGGATAAGGGACTACAACCACTAGTTACTTTCCTTTTGCTTTCATGTATATTTTGGATTTTATTGCTTTTTAACCTAAATTTTTGAGTTTTCCGAAATTACACGGAGACAAACTGGACCACCAAGCAACACCCTAATGCACTAGCCTCAACTCATCGGTCGTCACAGCTCATAAATGGTCGCGTAAATTGGAATATGACAATTTATTCCGATGTCACCTAATTATTGACACGTCCCGACCCGCGCACTTCCAAAGCGATCAGTCGAAAATCACTTAACCTTAAAACCGGGCCAGCCACTGCCCTGTCTGCCTGCCAGCCAGCCGGTCTGGGTGTCAATCTTCCGTTTCGTTTAGCGCTTCCATTTTCGTCAATCGTCAACCGTGATTTTTTTTTTGTTCACTTGATTTTCTGCTGTCGCTACTGTCGCTTGTGATCGCTGCAATCGCGTTGCCTTTTTTTTCGAGGGTCCATCGTCTGGAGTGGATGCGCAATCACCACCGCAGCAACGACCGAAACGAACAAGCGAGTGAGAGGGAAGATGGTATTTGACAAATTAATAGCTTGAATATTTATGACAGTCCACAAATTGCCGGCGCTCGGCTTAGCGGATAGCGAGAGTCATCCGAAGGGGACACCCGAGCTAAGGCAATCGTGACAACTTGACTACCAGCCGCGATCTGGGGTAATGTCGTTAAATTTTTGATGGTTTACAAGCTACTGCTATTTTTATGGTCGCCTCTAATTTCTGCTTGATTGATGGCAGGCTGGTTCGAATCGATGCGAAACCATTTCAAGGTTTTCATAAAAAACTTTGCCGAAGCGATTGCATACTTGTTTTATTTATTATTTGACGATTTCATTGAACTATAATTCACCGGAAAGATAATTCTAACAACCGAAAAACAACTAAATCTCTCTCAAATATTGTGTAGCTGCCACATGAGTAATGTCGACCTGCTAAAATTGAATAACAGCTCCAGAGCACAAATATATCGAATCCGAACGGCAAAGCCGAACACCGCCCATGCAATTAATTTAAAAATGCCACAACATCCGAAAAGTTATATTTTACATGTCACTCGCGCCCCGCTCGCAAAACTAATTTATTCTATGCAGGGTGTATTCTTCGAGGAAACCGTCCATCCGTGCGCTTCACCCGTTCCGTCCCGTCCACGGTTCCTGTGCTGTACATGTATGTCCACGTTGTCCTGACGCGCATCCTCTAGAACGACGTTACGAGAGGGCATCATCTGGAAGACACCCGTCCATTTCGCCCGTTCTGCCTGACACCGGACATTGCCGTTCAAAATGTCCATCATTCCGGCAGGCGCGGTTCGTCTGGAGCCCTTTCTGCGTTGGCTGGCTGTGCGTTTCCTTTTCGCTGCTTAAGAACTGCAGCATACGACCAACCGAACGAACCTTTTTGTACAGTAACATATTGAGGAAAAGTTTGGACTGCACGTAGCATATTATTTTGAAAGCATAACTCACTCACCCGGGAGTAAATTACATGTTGTTGGGAACGGTTTGCGGATGGTCATTAACTTTTATCCGTAACTCAATGGATCTCTGTACTTCGATACATAGAATACATATCTCACACAGGTCTAAAGCATCAACTGTTGAAAGCTATCAGAACACATTTCCATCCTTACTCAGTCTCAAGAACATTCAATCATCCCTAATTTTCAGCTGCAGCAAGAAAAAGGATGAACCTCATCAACCGTGATCGTATTTAGTGGGTCCTTTCTAATGTCTCGTTCCCCAATCATCCTTCCCCAATTCGCGGCACGAAGGTTCACCCCGAAAACCGCTAGTGCGATTAACTCGCGGCGGTCGGCTGCAAAGAGTTAGTAGGAAAGCAGATTATGTTTTACTGCATCTTTCTCACGTCTGCCGGACGGTTGTATTGCACCTACCAATTTCGAACCGAACGAAAATGGCCTGTCACAGCGCCGCTTTCTGCAGCCGGACAGATTCATTTCCTGTCCCAGATCCAGCCGTACGTCTTCTAACCCTTTTCCCCTCTCCAGACTGCTGGCTGGTGATTTTGGATCCGAATGACAGAGTCCGAGCAATTTTGGTTTTTCGGCTGTGCTGATCCCGTTTCAGTTGGAACACGCAATTTCGGGGAGGTCGAAAAGTCATTGGCTTTCGGTCCGCTGCTAGTACGGAGGACAGTTGAGACCATTCTGCTCTCTGGATGGCACCGAAATTTGCCATTCGTGATCGTGTACGACCTTAATTATTGAGATTATAAACACGATGTGGACCTTCAATTTTGCAATTTTTCCTTCTTTTTTCTCCATTCAAGGTCGATTGGTTACGAAACAGGATCATGGTTGGTGCAAAATGTGATGCAATTGAGTTCAATCTTGGGATTGGGAGTAACGTTTTTGTAGAGAAGTGCCAAATTTCGTTGTGCTGTCTGTGATGTGCCACAACGAAGTAACATTCAGCTAAGCAACTGAGTCTGTATGTGAGAATGTGCAAAATAAACTGGTGAAATTCTATCAGTAACGATTGGGGACAAAATAAGTTCGATCGAAACATAATCTAGGCTAGACAAATCTAAATCTCTCTTAAAGAAACTTTAAATTATAATAATGCATTTAATATTTAATAATACTTAATTTATTCATTTATTTAACTTGATTGAAGTTTTTTGGATCCTAAAATTATAGTACAGGTCGGACTCGGTTATTCGGAGTTTTTAAAAATATTTTATTCCGAATAACCGAATTTTCCGGATAATCGAGCTGACCTATAAGGTACTTTTTTTTACTTTTCCTCTTGGAGAATTTTTTGTTAAAATGAATGTTGTACTCACTAAAAATGCAGACATAAAATATAAAAATTATCTAGCGTCTGCCTGTCGATGTTCATAAAATTTGATCGTAATTAGATGAATCAATTGTGTCTTCTCCCTTTATGTATTTTATCAATTACGCAGCATATCGCCCAAAAATAGCATCAAATTTAGCATTTTTAGCGATGAAAAGACAAATGTAAATAAAATTTGAAATTGAAATAAATAATTGACTTTGGATAATCGAATCATTTTCTCCGTTTAATCGAGCCCCAATTAATCGAGCCTTCGAATTATTGTGCCTCTAGATAATCAAGTCTGATTTGTACTAAATAGTAGGAGGGTGGTATTCAAGACACGACCGCATGACGTTGACTACCGTATTCTTATATTCCATTAAAACAAATAGTAGAGGGAATTGCAACGCGTCTTTTACAAAACTTCGAGACACCGAAAGGTGCCAATTGCCGATTATTCTTGTTTACTGGTTAGTCCGACCAGAATTCCAGCCGTTTTAGTATTTTGCAGTAGCCATGTACTACTAACAGCCACCAGCATTACGGGTGAAACCGGCACGAGATGACCGGTACTATTTTGTCTTTCCTCCTTTCAGCTGCCAACACCTAGCGTCCGTATGTAACCGGTACGGTTTAGTAATGAAACTGATAGGGTGAAATGTTCGAACTTTACCTTTTATACTAAGGCTTCGTCAGCTAGTTAGAAAGAAGGAGGGGCTAAGCAGAAAATGGAATGACAAGCATCGGAAACATAAAGTGACAACAACAATAACAACAAAGTCCGATCGATTGTATTCGTTAGTGTCGACTGTGCTTGGGAAAAGAGGTAGTGATTGGCTGCGCGGTATGATTTAGACAATCGATATTAATTATCAATTTTTCAATAGTGTATCTCAAACAATAATTTGTTTTTGTTACATAAATTTAACCGTGAAAGAATTTCTGATCGATTGATGCCAAAACCTCGAAAACCTGATTATAAATGACTGAAAAATAAGCGCTCAAAACCTGACCACTTTTCCCTGGTTTCCCCTGGTTGAATTACTAGATTTTCAAATTCGGGTGCCTAACTTCGATATAGACGTTAGTCAACGTCAAAACTCTATTACTTCGATCAGACACAAAATCGCATTAGTTGTTCCAAACCTGGACCTGACGGAATACCTCCAGCACTCATGAAAAATCTTCCGAAGGAACTTACATCTCCTTTGTTCTGGCTGTTCAATATTCAAAATTGTTTGAATTGCATTAAAGAATAATCTTCAATAACTTCAATAGTTGCCGTAGAAAGATTATAGCTTTTAAAAATCCCTGTGGAATTTAGTGCCTGTAGCCATTGTCAAAATGCGTCAACTTACGTCAATGTGTCGCACAGTAAATGCTCACCGGGTTCGTCGCTCAAACGTTATGTTTTTTTCCTCTGTGTCATCACTGCGACCAGAGACATTTTAATCTATTGTGATATTGCCCAGGTGTTTTCTGTATTCCGCACTTCATATTACTGGCAGTATCACTATTGAAGTGAATGATACGCTTTTCATTTATATCCGTGCTTGTGTGTGAGAGTTTACCTTTTTCATTTCAAGCTTACTGCTCTACTATACCGAGCCTCTTTTCTATCCTACCAATATCGCCAAATTACAATTGCCTGAACTGAGCCTACACCTAACGTTCCCCCAGGCCAGGTTTATTCTAAGAGGGACTTATTATGTCAAGAGGAAGAAGTCGTATCGAAACCTCGTTCCTCCAGCCAAGACCGCGTCATAATTACAATTCCCTGAAGAGAACTATTATACGTTACTCAGAACAGTTTTATTATAAGAGGGACATTTTTGTTAGGATGAAAGTCAGCAAGGGTACTATAGAATTCAGCTTGCAGGAAGGGTATGTAGTGGAGAGCCTGAGAATGAACCCATGTTAAAATCCTTTAACAACCAAATGGCCTGATTCGAACCCACGACCACTCGCTTATCAAAGCGGACTCTGTAACCTTGCGGCTACGAAGCTCTCTCTTACGTTACGTTTAGGAGAAAACTCATTAAAGTCTCTGAAAAAATGTTAGTTGCTAGGAGCATCAAAATTCACAATCGTAATCTTATATCTTTTTTCTTTAAAAATGTGTTTTTAAAATGCATTAAATTTTGTATTTCTTCGTATTGTTCAAAATATTTCTCCCACCTTTATTCTAACATCAACCGCAGAATAGCGCCAACGCATGTACCATAACCAAATACGACACGTTTCCAAAGTATGCGCCTCAATGCATCTCACATATACACAGATATAAAATCATCAGTCATTATTTTCCTTGGAGAATGCGAGACTAATGGCGTTTGTTCTGGTAAAAATAAATGAAAATCAGACATAGGGTCATAAAATCATTTTTTCAATTTCGATCAAATTTTTTCCATTCCGACACGAGAGGAGTTTGGTTGTCTTCCTTATAAGCTGCAACACGATACATCGTGTTATTTGGTTGCGTGGCTGATAGTTCCATCAGTCCAATTCCACTGGCTGCTAATACGAAATTCGGTTTATTTTTTGTACATTCATATAACATATTGAATAACATTTGTTTGCGTCTTGTGAAATTTGGTAAAAGGAATTACCAGTGAAAAAGTTGAAAGTTATATCTTACACACAACCACGTTATTGATTTAATTACACCTAACACAGAGAGTGATAAGGTAGAAAACTGAAATTATCACGTCCTTAATTGATTTCTAATTTCTGATTTCTAATAGTCAACGCAAGTGTTTTTAGACAGGTGCAGGAATAAATCCGGCAGGGAGAATCGCAGTAAGCTACGAAAGCGAACGGACGCGAAAATTTTTCGTGTCACAATTTACAGAGTTTCGATTGTGTTTTGTGAAAAAAACAAATATTTATACAACTGGCATTACTCATACGAATACGAACTGGAGTCACGCATAGGAATTGGTTAACTGATCCCGTTGTTGCTGCCCTGGAGTCGAACAACCTGTGCTCAAGATCTTTTGTTGCTGTTCATCGCTGGCAGTTGACGCATCGTTTTGATATTGGAGTGCTGTGCATTACAGAAGACCAGCTCCGGTGGATACTCGCTGCAACGAGATTAGGGAGGCCGAAAGTAAAGGAGAAACATCGGTCTGCCTCGGTGCTTGGAACAGCAAAGTTGTTTTTTTTTTTTTTTATTCTTCTATTCTGGTGTGAGTTTTTTCTAACTTCGGTGGACGATCCACGCGATGGAGGTGGACGTAGCACAGTGTTCGGAAAGGACTGAAAGCAGGGTCAAATAAATAACTCCTTGGGGTTCCTTCCTAGATTAACGATATCTTCGCGAGTTCATCTTGAAAAGTGCAGTAATTTATTTTCGGTACCTGGGTGAGTCATTGATGAGAGTCAGTTGTTATGATGTTATGGAAAGTTCGGGCGAATTTCGTTTTATTTTTGGTCACATAGTTGCTGTTTTTTTTACTTGCTTTCTTGCATAAGAGAATGAAGAATAAACAGCTGTACATTATATTTATCGTATGAAATTGTGTGCATTCGCGTTGATGAATCTGTGTGCAATATAATGCCGAACTTGATGTTGAACTCCATACCTTTTTATGACTTTTCTAGCTTTTGAATAATTACTCTGCTCCCAGACAGAGTTTTTGACAAATATGTTATATGTTCAAGTTCAAAAATATAATACGAATCATGATTACTTTGGCGTTTCGAGGATAAATTAAGAATTTTATGTTGTAAATAGTGTTAATGCACTTTTGTCTAATATTTGGGCTTTGGATGCATGAATGTTACCATGTTTTTGATATTTTGTTAAAGAAACAGGAGATATAAACCGTTTCTCAGTATAAATGGAACTCAAATTTGTTTCATATTCCTTTCAGAGAGCGAGTAATGGCGCTATAACCATAAGCAAAAATGCTAGTACTAGAGTTAGTACTCAAGTTCCAACCGTAACAGTTGAAGCGAGTAAAGGCGCCAATCCTTGGTTTTGAAACCCGAACATAAGGAGGAAATACCTATGTTCCATCCCAGGAGATTGGTCAACAAAGGAGTGTACTTTCTTAGCTTTATCACTCCGAACGAATTAGGTATATTACTTCTTACATACGGATCGGTTGGTACGGATTGTCCCCGATCTTAGATTATATTGTATTATATTGTGCTACACAGTAGGCATGGCCGTTGACAAGAAAAATGTATGGAAATCATTTTCCAGGATCCTTTCAAGTACTGGCTGTGTTAGTGTAGACTTGACTAGACTAGATTTGAAATTAGCATTTTCTGGTATTTAAAAACGTTTCCGGCGATTTTAAGCTTATTTTGGGATCATTTTCTTTATTGGCCTCTTCTAATTTTCTGTATTCAATTTGAGATCGCTTTTTGTTCTGGCCTTTTTGGCCTTCTGAAACAATTTTCGGCGTTTCTGGACTTCGAATTAGGGATCATTTTCCTTCCTGGCCTTCAGAAACATTATTCGGCGGTTCTGAGCTTGGCTTGAGATCGCTATTGTTTGGCATTTTTGGCCTTCGGTAACGTTTTGGACTTCAGAAACGTTTTGCAGCTATTCTGAACTAAATTTAAGACAATTCTGGACTTCAGAAACGGTGTCCGGCGATCCTGAGCCCAATTTGGAATCAGTTTTTTTTGGCTTCAGAAACTTTCTCTGGCAACTGAAAGCTAAGTATACGTTTTGTCTTGTCTGTATTGTAAAGTGATATTTTGATGCTTGTTTCTAGTTTTACTTTATGTGAGAAAACAGATACAGAGAGATTTTGATTTCATCGTTGAAATTGTGTGCGCGGTTTTTTTTTTCCGCAGGGTTTCAGTAACAAGTTTTATTTTTGTCCACAAAGTGTTAGTGTGGTTTGTGGAGTTTGGAGTATGTGTTTCTCAGGAATCATATGCTTTGATTTTTTGATTGTTCTAGCTTTTGACCAGTTGTTTTACATAATTTGTTATATTTATGACTAGTTCGGCACTTTGTCAATAAATTTAAAAATATATTCAGGCTTATATGTATATTTGCTTTTATTAAATTGTTGAGGCTTTGGATGCATGGAACATTGCCAATTTGCATATTTATTAGGCGTATTAGGCGTACATTGTTAAGAGATAATCGACGTAAACGCCGAGTTCCTGCGCGTATGTGTCGGCCGGGGGGATTTAAGCGGTTGTTCGTAACGCTTCGGTGTAAACGCGTATTCAGCCCGGGCGAGTTTTGCTGATATATGGACTTCCGGCGTGTGGTGATTTCGCGAAGTGAACCCAGATATTTCATCATATCTTTCTTATCTTCATCAACGTTAAGTCGGAGACTGCTCGCGCGTTGCATCTAAATTATTACATCGGAAATCGAAGTAGATTTCGTTTAGTCGATAAATATCATTTCAACCCCCGCGTCGGTACCTTCCATGAGGTTGTATTATCTTCAGATGGATCAACAACGCGCAATTGTTTTAGGTATAAAGAGCTTCACCTTACGAGGAGATATACGGTAATTTTAAGTTGTCTCGGTTTAGTCAAAAATCCTGTATCCTCGCGTACGTTTTATTGTTGCGGTGTTACATTGTCAAACTAAATAAGTTCGAATCACATTATGAATATCGTGGCGGATGTAATAAACTTTTAGACGCGGCACTTGTTCTGAAGAACCCGACATTAGCGCATCGTTTACCAAAACGAACCCTGCTGTATACCTTCCCCTTTATCCAACATCCCAGTGATTTCTCGTGGAAGTGCAGAGGTGTTCTCGGCTTCCAATAAAGCGAGTATCACGTCAACATATTCCTATAAAAACTCCTTCTTTGACCTGCATTCGGATGCGGCCGGCGCTGGTATTGCCTAATATAAAGATTTAGGTCACCTGTTTTTACACATTGAGGATGCACGTTGGTCCCAAACATCATCTGTTGGTTCTTTGTGTAATTACAGCTGATCTGGCAATAACGGAGTAGCAACCGCGGGCGGTCAATCATGCTCATGCTCATGCTCAGGTGCAGGAATAAATCCGGCAGTCACGTCTCTGCCTTGTTCATTGTAAATTCCGGTGTACCTCAAGGAAGCCAATTAGGACCGCTGTTATTCGTACTAGTGATGAACAAACTCCCAAATAAATTACCTAATGTTATATCTTTATTTTATGCTGGTAACGTGAAAAAATTCTTGTTCATCAAAACCAATAGTGATTGTCTCAAATTACAACTGGACATGCAGTTTTGCTCGGATAGTGGCTTAAACGTTAACGCGGACAAATGTTCAGTTATGGCATTTTCCCGTAAAATATCTCTGCTCGAGTTTAAGTACCATTTCAAACGAAGCGAGCTTCCACGCAAAAAACAGTTGCGACCTAGGCGTTATATTTAATCCATCACTTTCGTTTACCAACCATTAGAGTGCCAATGAGATGTATAAAAAAAATTGATCTTCGAATATTGTTCAGCGATAGGGCTCAAAAGTTTCGTCTTATCGAAAAAAGTCCCCAGGCAAAATTTCAGCTCTATCGGACATCGAGAACACGTGCCTCAAAGCGGTCAAAGATTCACGAAAAATATCGATGAAAAAAGCACAGGTTCAAATTCGGTTTTTCCGTATTTTTCTCAAAATTTTGACACAAAAGACCATCCTATTGAAAAATTACTGAGACACCATAATGAAATATCGCATTAAATATGCTAGTAGTGTCGTACCATAATATAGGATATGTTACAATACTATTGTGATGAATATTTCATCAATTGCATTCAAATCATTCTCTCGATATTCAGTTCATTTTCCCAGCTTAAAAAATTTTAAGTCCCAGAAACTCCAAGCTCACCGAAAGTCAATTGAAATCCGACCAAATAAATCACACGGTGATCAAAGCCAGCAAACGTAAGTTTCTTAAAAAGGCAATTGTAAAAGGAATATTACAACGCTAGTTTTCTAACACTTTTTCCACTTTTGTATGTATTCATGAAGAGAAAAATCATTAACTATTCAATTGTAGATTTGTTTGTCCTAATAAGGAGCACTTAGCCTCAATCATTAAACAAAAACCGAGTTCCGTTTTGATTAGTAGTTGAAGAGCACTCCTACTGCTTTCACAGCAGCCAACATTCATTTTGTTTATTCTGTAGTCGGAAACTGCATTCTGCCGCACAAGAAATGAACCGAAAAACAAATTGGGCACAATCAGATCCGGTTGCCTTTCGCTTCTGCCGCCATAAATGACCAGCCTCGTAAATGTAGAAGCGTTAATGTTGAAGAATGACGGAGCTTGCAAAAGTATAGATGATGCATATGAAGCACATATAACTATACAACTTTTGCAAGTTCCGTCATTCTTGCTTCTACGTTTACGAAGTTGGTCGTTTTTATTGCCTTAAAGCAGCGGTTCTCAACCTTATTCTGTCCGCGTACCCCTTGGCCATATTTTCCAAATCAATTGTACCCCCTGACTTGGAATGTTCTCGCAGAGTGGAAGAGAGCAGTGGTAGATCATGTTGAGGTAGTCTAGTTCAGATTTCAAATTGAATTATGACTTGTTTGATTGTTACAGTCATGTTTCAAGAGCAAGGTTGAACAATAAATGAAGTATAATAAAAAAATCTTCCTTTGTCCGCCATTATTGAATTTGTCTTCGCGTACCTCTCAAAAGCTTTCGCGTACCCTTAGGGCAGCGTTTCTCAACCTGGGGTACGCGTACCCCTGGGGGTACTCGAAAACATTCAGAGGGTACTCGAAAGAAAAAGCAGCAATGGCGGACAGAGTAATTTTTTTTATAATACTTTCACGGTGCTCCCACAGAGCGTTATTATAAAAAAAAATGCACCAAAGAATCTGAGTACGCCATTCGATTCGTTATGACGTCCAGAATCTCTGGTAAAAATTTCAAAATCATTGTACGGTACATTTTTGAGTAATGCCCTTTTGAAGGTCGTAAAGTACAAAAAAGTGATATTGAAACGACGAATTACTCAATGTAAAGCACGTTTTTCAGCCATAATTTCACGAAACAACTTCCAAAATAGTTTCTACACATTCCAAGTATTATATTTCAAGACATTTACAATTGGTGGAAAGATTTATTTCAAAATCCCAAAGTGCACAGTGGTCTAAATTCGAAAAATCGTAATCGTTCTAGATTTGATTATGAAAAATTGATTTTATGTACTCAATGTCTTCAGCAAAATTGTTTCATAGAACAAGGCCTTACTTTTGGAGTTTTTGGTTTTTCGATCAATCCACCTAACAGTTAGATAAAAAAAAATATTTTTTCTAATTTTCAATATACCGGATTGCTTCCTTCAGCCAAGTTGTGGAAAATTTCAAAAGAACGTTTTTACGTTGAACACGACAAAATAGACTTTTTTGTGGAACATCCCTCCTTAAAATCAGTTTTTTCTTTATAATTTTTTTGTAATTGTCGAAACAATAAATTGTACAAAGTCTCGAGGAAAACTTAGTCGAATGCATAAATTCTTAGAACATTTTGCATTGTTTTGACCACTACAGACGAAATTATAGACAAAAAACTGATTTAAAGAGGGGTGTTCCACAAAAAACTCTATTTTGTCGTGTTCAACGTACAGATAGGACATCGTAGTATTCAGCAATTGTTTTTCTTTAAAAATTTTCCACAACTTTGCTGAAAGAAGCAATCCGGTATATTGAAAATTAGAAAAAATATTTCTTTTATCTAACTGTTAGGTGGATTGATCGAAAAACCAAAAACGCCAAAAGTAAGGCCTTGTTCTATGAAACAATTTTGCTGAAGACATTGAGTACATAAAATCAATTTTTCATAGTCAAATCTAGAACGATCACGATTTTTCGAATTTAGACCACTGTGCACTTTGGGATTTTGAAATAAATCTTTCCACCAATTGTAAATGTCTTGAAATATAATACTTGGAATGTGTAGAAACTATTTTGGAAGTTGTTTCATGAAATTATGGCTGAAAAACGTGCTTTACATTGAGTAATTCGTCGTGTTAATATCACTTTTTTTGTACTTTACGACCTTCAAAAGGGCATTACTCAAAAATGTACCGTACGGTGATTTTGAAATTTTGACCAGAGATTCTGGACGTCATAACGAATCGAATGGCGTACTCAGATTCTTTGGTGCATTTTTTTTATAATAACGATCTGTGGGAGCACCGTGCTTCATTTGTTGTCCAATCTCGCTCTTAAAAACATGATTGTAGCAATCAATCAAACCATAGTTTAACTTGAAACCAGAACTAGACTACCATAAAATGATCTACCACTACTCTCTCCCACTCTGCGAGAACATTCCAAGCCAGGGGGTACAATCGATATGAAAAATATCGCCAAGGGGTAGGCGTACAAAAAAGGTTGAGAACCGCTGCCTTAGGGGTACGCGTACCCCAGGTTGAGAGCAGCTGCCTTAGAGAAATAAAACAAACAGTTCCGTAAACGCAGAAGTAAGAATGAAGGAACTTGCAAAAGTTGTGTAGTTATATGTGCCCGGTAAAGATGGTCCTTGAAACTAATCCATCAGTGACGAGACGGAGAGGTGCACAGAGGGCGAAGTGGATCGATCAGGTGGAAGACGATCTGCGGACCCTACGCAGACTGCAGAGCTGGCGAACTGCAGCCATGGACCGAGTGGAATGGAGACGACTCTTACGTACAGCAATGGCCACACCACGGCTTGGAACTGTTTGGTAAATATGCATCATTTCTCGGAAGACATTTAAAAAATGCTGCTGATGCTTTTGTTTCAGAATGAACGCGAGCCGCATGCTTGTGTTGCTTTTATGCATAAAACTGAGACCATCTGTGTGTTTATGTTTGTGTTGGTGTTTGTGTGTGAGTGTGTGTATGTGTTTGGTGTGTATGTGTGTATGTGTGTATGTGCGTGTTAGTGCGTTAGGATGCCAACCAGAATGATCATTTTGAGAAATTCATACAAAATGTTCACCTGCCCGAAAAAACACCCTGTACAAAATTTCAGCCAAATCGGACCAGAAATAGGCAAAGTGATTGAATTTTATCCTTCAAAAATCCTTTCCCTTAAAAAAATCATTGTACTTATTACATTGCTATACAAATTTTGATTCAACGACAGAAAAGCGTGCGGATTTCGAATCAAGAGATTATTTACATGATTTAAATGCAATTGGGAGCAGTCCTGTGATTGGAAATCTCATTGAATTGTAGAATAAAACATAACCAGAAACTATTATGATACTGTACAACGGTACTGTGATTATATGATTTTCTATTGATCAATCAATGTTTTTGAGTGCTTAGGTATCGTAGGCCCATAGCCTGACAGAATAAAAGACGTCTGATCAGGTCGAGAAATTAGTAACGAAAGAATGTTTATTGAAGGTGTATGAATGCAAAACTTACTATTCTAACATGTTGCATACAATTACGTCATAGAAAGAGTTGAAAAAAATAATTTCACTGTCAAATATGTAAAAATATTTTTTGGACAGATATTTCAAAACGGCGTATTCATTTTGGCGTGGACTTTATTAAAAGCATTGTAGCTCAGGAATATTTAGTTGCACAGAAAAACTGTCTGATAACGAATTCTAGGGAATTATTGATGCCTTGAAAAAAATGTACACTGAAAAAAATATTACCAACTAAATTTTTATAAACAGAAAATAGAGATTTTCTTAATTTTTTTTTTAAGAAATATGTAGTTATAACTAAACTTTTGAAAAAGTGTAAGATAAAGAAATAAAAAAGTTGTTTTTATTGAAAATTCAATTTTAAAAATTTCTTCACTTAAACATGTTTGACGAAAACTATTTTTCATTGATGTTAAATGATTTTAACAATTATTGTATAAAACCTTTAATAAATAATTTCTTTATTGCTTCCAATTTGGTAGCATGCGAAGCGAAGAAGTAGAGAATCGACTGCTAAATTCACTAAATTATAGGTATTTTTACGGCTGACTGTTTCCAACTATGTCCGCAAAATCGGCAAACTCCTCAAGCAAGTACCCTTTTGAAAACCCTTCCGCATAAGCGCCAGTACATTATTTTAGACAGATAGGTAAATTACAAGATGATGCCTGTCGCTTTTGTAACCTAGATACCGAAACATCGGAACATTTACTATGTAACTGTGAAGCATTCTTTTAAAAGAGAAAGCGTTTCTTTGATGAATACTTTATTAAACCATTAGATACTGGATGACTTCGCCCAATAAGGCAAAAAGCAAAGCCTTGGTGGTACATTCCGTATCGGAATTCGACCCTCTGTTTTACTATACACAGACTTCGCAGCCGAAAATTGGGTTTTTTACGTTCCAAAAATTGGGTTTTTTACGTTACGTAATTTATGGATGTCGCCTTATTCCAATTATAAATCGGATCGATCTAACCTGGTGCGTTACAATTGGTAACTTTGCCTTCCACGACGCGTTGGGCGCCGTCACTCGTCTGATAACTCCTGGATCTACACGCGGGTCTAGTTCGAGTCGATGGGTTCAACCCGTGGCTCGTGCTATTCTTCTAGCACAATTCCCGGAAGGTCATCTGGCGGTGATTTTCGTCAATAAGTGAAGACGATACGGTAGCGTGGGCCTCCTTCGACTTGGGCACTGCCAAGAAACGACTCTGAGTGTCAAGCGCCGATAGCAGAGCACTGGGAATTGGGAAACTTTCACCTGAAGGTTCTTTAGCTGAAAACTCACGGTTTTTAGCACGATGCCAATGAATAACATTTTTTTTTGTTATTACCTCTCAGGTAGCTGGTAAGGCTACGATTATAACTGTGGCACTATCAAACACCAATCGCAAAAATGCTACATTGTTGCAGCTGATCTCACTATGTTTTGACCATTTGGTAATTTTGGCTATTTGTCACTCGGTTACATTGTAAGTCTTTTGACTCAAAACGCGGTTTATTATTTATCACTTTCTTGCGACCTTCGCCATCTTAAAGATATCACAGGAATGATGTCTCTTATATCAGGCTTGTTCTACCGAACCATTTCGGTCGCTTCGTGAAATTAAGAATTAAAACGCATTCCCAGACGTGTCTTGCTCTGATTTATAAAAAATGTTTATTTAAATGTTTATCAATGCAAAAATATCTCCAAGAAGCTATAAAAGCTGAAATATTCGAAATCCAATTTTTTCCAAAGAATTTCACAGAGAGGTAGAAAAATGCAAAAGTTAGTAAATAATAAAAACACTGAAAAAAATTCGAAAAAGTTTCAAAGGGTCACATTAAAAAAACAATAGATCAAATTTTAACAGATTTAAAATAATTTCTAATCAAACCCACAATATAAAATCAATTAAAATCGTCAGAGGGGACGCCGATGATGAAACATGAGCGATATCAAGCTTATTTTAAAAGCACAAATCGCTAAAAACTGTATCGTTACGCCAAAAAACAAACATATAATAATTAAAATACTTTCCATGATGCCTGGCATCGCCGAATGGAGAAACGAAAAGAAATCTAAAATTCGGGCTAAGGATAACAAAAACCGTTTGGAATAGCATGAGAAAGTTGAAATTAATATCGGTATTATTATTATTGCAAACTAATTCGAAGTGTAAAGTGTAAAAACCTGAAGAAAACAATATTACGAAAATTTAGAGAAAAATCTAAGAACAAGTCCGGAAATCATTAGAGAAGCAAAGAAAGAGAAAAACCAGTGTACCAAAATTTAAGTCCGAAAATACTGGATTGCACTGATCATTTGAACGAAAAAGTCAAAGATAATGGTTTTATATCGGACCATTTTTGATGATCGAGAAAGGTAGAAATAAATATTTAGCTGTACCAGTTTTTATATCATCTGAAAGAGTTGCATTTTTTATCGTTGTCCTTTGAATTTTAAATCACGAATTAAAACTGCTTGAAATCTGCTCGAAATCGCTACAACGACAGTTCGCCCATATACCAACTGTAATTCAAGCGATTTAGGGAAATTTTTATTCTTCATTTAAAAATCGAAGGACAATGATATAAAATTTTAAAAAATTACGTTTCGCTCAGGAAATTACGCTCTTTTAACTAACATATAAAATGAGAAATCCGTGAATAGCTAAACAACCTACTTTAAGCATGGCAAACATTTAACTAAGATCAAACTAAGAGGAAACTAAGATCATTGACTGTCTTCTATATTAGCATGTTATTTTTTTTCCTAAATTTGAAAGGAAGCTACGTTTTCTCCTAGCGTAATCTCTTTTTAGGTTTTTTTAACGAACACAACAATACAATTACCATAATCTACTAAATGCAGTATTTAACCTCCATGTCTACGAATGACATTGATACCAAAATTTACCCTAGCTTAAACTATTTAAATGCATGCGGAACACTGCCGTTAACAAATCGTCAAAGTCCTCTAATCAAAACAAGATTCTCTCATGACAAAACCCGCATGTACGAGTTAACATTGTTTGACGGGGTCGGTTTCAGTGGCGACGAAAACATTTCGTTTTCGGCCAAAATTATGATGAGTACACAAACATAAAAGTCACAGCAGCAGCAGATCACTCAACCGATCGTGGGATTAGCGATGCAATGCACTGGAAAAGAAAAGCACCATAAACATATCAGAAATTGGATTAAATCATCGTTGTCATCCTTCTCCGCCTTTGCGATCGGTTCCGATCGGTGACGCTCTGCCGAGGAACGAAAGTCTTTCGACACCGGCACTGATATTTTGATTATTACGATTTATTTTTATTGTCAGCTATTAAACAACAACTGCATCTGCGGACGGGTTGACGACGACGCCGCGCCGTGCGACGGTAGTCGGGGACAAAGCCGGATTAAATGCGCCATATGTCTCGTGTAAACATCCGATCCGCAGAACCCGGAGCGGACCACCGAATGGAGGAGGCTCAAGATCACAGCACTTTTTCGTTCACTGCACTCGTCTCGTTTCTCATCTACACTTGACTCGATTGTGGCCACAATCGCCGCGGAACGGAACGGGCACACTCGGTCCGTCACGCGCGGCTGAAAATATCGAAAACAGATGATGAAGTTATTAATACTTTTGTTTATCTTTTGTTTTCTGATGGTCGGTACCTTCGACATATGCTTCTTCGAACTCGCAGGAAAATAGGGACTTTTTTCTGTCGCGTTGTTTTTTTTCAAATGGGTTAAAAATTGTCCTCGTCGTTTTCGACGACGACGACGGTAGCAACATTGCGAAGGCATCGGTCATTGCCGCGATGCGAGGGGCCCTCCAAAGAACGCGCGTTGCTGCCAGATCAAGGTTCGAACAATCGGCCCGTTTGTAGTGCCCGCGACGGCCGTCAGGACAGGAGACACTTGAAATATTATTTTTTCACGACTTTGACGTTCCTCCGTAATCCTATCCGTGTCTCGTCCAAATGTGACAAGTGCCGTGTGCGATCCAACCAAAAGGGATTAAGTAGTCAAAAAGACACATCAGTCACTTGACAAATATCAACCGATTCGCTGGCTGTCGCTTCGGTTTGAGCTGAAATAAAAAACGATTACGAGATAAACGATTGTTCCTCCTCCGCATTCGTTCGACCGTTCGATCCTTCGCCAACCGGCTCCGGCCATCGAACGTGCCGAGGCAGGGACAAGTATCGAATGACACAGATAACATTCCACTTGTTACTTTTATTTTCGTTTCCCCCCCGTTTCGTTTGCTGCGAGGGGAAGCACGACCAGCAGTGGCATGCATAGCAGAGTGAAATACATCACAGTCACCGTGTTCCCGGTGGAAGGCTTCTGGCTGTCAAGTTGCACTGCACGACCTGCCGCCAACACATCAGCGGCCCCCGGTGGAGATGTCAATCGATTTAGGTAGGTACACCGCATTTTTCGGAGAGCGCATTTCCTAGAATTCGCAACTCTAGAACGCTTTTATAGCGGACAGCTTAGTATTTCGTTGATCTTTTCTTATTTTTGATGGAATTTTATGTTGTTTGGTTAAAAGGGTTATGCTAGACAAGTTAAGGGAACATGGCGTTGGAGATTCTGTTGTGTGAAATTTGGATTTGCTTAAGATTTGAAAATATAAGGTTGTGTCTTGCTTGTCTCTGTTTTTTAATTTAAATGTCTATCCTAGTTATTTTTGATCCTATTTGGGAGCTAAATTTAATTTGGTGGGACATCCGCGGCCACCAAAAATAAATAATAATCAATATTAACGAAATATTTGACTGAAAAGTTACTGCAATCTTTGTTTTTTGAGAACAAATGTAAATATTTGAATGAATTTTTCGTGAGTACTTTACAAGCTAAGTAATGATAGGTACCAGCCACTAAGCCGTAGTAACAATTTTAGAAAAAGTTTTCTCTAGCACTAAAGGGTTTTTTGTGTTCAAAGTATACCCTCACCCAAGCCAGCATCCTCGCAGTGATGACGGCGTGCAGAGTTTGAACCCTCCTGAGGCAGTTCAGTGTACACGGCCTGGAGCACCGCCAAGCACTGAGCTATATCTACATACCGCAGCTAATGAAAGCTGACAGTTTGGACGTTATCTTCTGGCGGCATTTCGCACTTCACCGATCTCCCGAGAGCATGGCAGCGATCAGCCTGATATGGCAACGACGCAATACACGGCCGGCCTGTCGGTCGGTCGAAGGACCCCAAGTGTGAACCAACGGAGGAGCCACAGCCGTGCATTCGGTCTTTGCCTTATCAATTTTGTCATGACTACAAATCATTGTTAAATGAGACCCCTTAAAAGCCCGATTCTTCCTCGTTTTTTTTACACCACGAGCAATCCCTCTAGCAGTGAAGTTCCAGGAAGCTTTCAATTTCCATTTCAAGACTCTCGCTTCCAATCAATTATCACAACAGTCAGCCGTGCCGTGCAGCGACTCCAGCAAGTCTCCTGCAGTTCTTTCAGCACAGAACCCGAATCGGCAGCAGCCGCAGAAAAAAGCGCCCAAAACAGCAAAAAGCCTGCCTCTGCTGCACTCAATGGAGTATATGTACTTTTTAGCGTGCTGGCAACAGCAAAAGCAGTAGAAACCAGCGTGCGAGAATGATAATCACATTACAACATTATGCTGCACTTCGCACGCTGCTCCACCGCAGGCTCGCGGCTTTGCATGCTGGGGCTGTGGGCCTTTCGAGCGGAACGAAACTCTCTTCCTCCCAGAAAAAGTCCCACTTGCAGCCACGGTCGCGGAGCTGGCAGGAGGAAACGAACGAAAATCGTTTATCAGATTAACACCTTTCGGGCTCAATGCTGCGGAACATAGTTTCTGCATTAAAATAATTTGATAAGAAAAACGCTTGATTTCAGGCGAGTTGTGTGAGTAAATTCGTTTCGCCCGTACGACACACATCGCGTGAGCGTGATGCTAGCGGAGACGAAAGCGGGACGCGAAAGTCGGCTGAAACTTCCTTCTCGAGCGAACTGCGTTGCGCCGTCAGGCAAGCAACCAAGCAAATGAGCGAGGGCGCTGATCCTCCTACGTAGCACAAATTGAGCAAGGTCAGGTCAGGGATGCAGTGGTTTTGCCGTTTGGTAACATTTATCGATCATTTTAAAAATAAGCTTTGTAGAAGAATACTAAGTGATTAGATTTTAGTATTTGTAGACCAAACAGTGGAATGTTCACAACAAAATAATCTCGAATCAAACATCCTCAAATATATTTTAATTCAGATGCAAATTGTAAACCTACTAGACGTTGTGAAGAAATAATACGAAATAGTTAAGGGAGCCTTTTGATTTAGTTAAGAAAAGTTACCACTCTCATTCTATTATTGGCAGATCCCTTCATATTTTCGGCAATATTTATTTATATCATTATGCAGCAGTTCAAAGCATGTGGACTTATCATTTATGTGGACACGTGAAACGCACTTAGACATGCATGGAAAACTGTTTGCTAAGTCGTTTGTTACGAGTATCAACAGCGAAATATTTTTGATGACTAGAAACGATTACTTTGTTTATTTCAATTTTACGTGATCATTTTGCTCAGCTTTATAAATAAAATCATATGTTATTACCATTCAAATAATATCAAACAAAAGAATGGTAATGTGAATTTAACTAACAAAAAGTTACTTCAAATTTCTGCCTTAAGAAAACAATGAATGTGTTTAGAATAAGAATACCTTAAAGCTGAATAGTGAACTACATTCCATAAATAAATATTACTTTTTTTATCTTTTAAATAATTTTTGAATACATATAATTTTATTGAATCTTTGTCATCTTCTGAAAACTCGCCAGAGCTCTTTGAGGATTAAAAAAAACACGCAATGTTTAGTCAGACGTACATAGTTCAGATATTCTCATTAACATATAAGTGCAGAGAATAGAGCAACATATTCTTGAATATGAAATTGTTAGCTTGAAAATCGCGAGCAGGATTGCTAGCGTCTATTGATTATCGCAACAGCATATCATGAATTTATCTTTACTTTAAAATAAAAATTTGTCTTACATTGCATTATCCTGAACATTCTAAAATCTCAAGTTTTAACAGATATTTGATTTCAAGGGAAAATTCATCTGTTTGTTGCTGTTTATTTTGTAATTTTCTAAACTTAAATAAAAAAAAACTTGAAAAAGAATTTGTTCGGGAAATTATTCATTAGTACAATCCCACAAAAAAAAAAAAAAAAACGGGCAACCTGTTTAATCGACCATTTTTTATATGACTGAAACTTTTTATAGACGTTTCTTTTTTATTTTTTGAAACACGATTCATTTTTAGGAAGCCGTTATGTACTCGGCAATTCTAACACAATTAAGTACTCGACAGGGTACCCGGGTACCAATCAAAATGAAATGCTTCTTACTTCTTCAATTCTTGACTGATTTTCGATCTTGACCCGTCAAAAGATTGGAAAATTTGTCTATTTTCAGTATACGTGCTCTGAAGTGCCATTCGCTCCCATATGGTTCCTGTAAATCCAGATCTCCGTGGCCTGGTTCAAGATCTAGGGCAAATTTTAACAATTGGCAATAAAACTAAACAATATTGGAATCGAAATTCATGAAAGCCCTCAGGGAGTAGACTTTTATATATTCTGAGTCCATCTGCCGAGTTGTCTTAGGAATGACCACTCTGGAGCAGGTTATCGTAGATCCCAGTATGGCAACAAGCAAGTTTTATAAAATCCTCAGCAATATGGATGTCAAAATTCATGAAATCACTCCAGGAATCGATTTACATCCATTTCGAGTCCATCTCATGAGTTGTCCTCGAGACGGTCATACCGAAGCAGATTCCTGTAGGGCCCTATATGGCCACCAACATGATTGGATAGAAACCGGTAGGTACCGGTAGGCAACTTCCGTCAAATTTTTTATTTCTGGCAAATGATTTAGAAACGATAAAAGCAAAGTCACTATTATCTTTCGAGCATAAATTTTTTCGCTAACGGGCGAAATTGTTATCGATTGTATGATACCGGACAATGCTGAAGTCCAATTTTCTTGATATTTCAATGCATGTTGCTATAACCATGGTTCGTCTCAGGCAAAGAACTAGTTTTACGAAGTTATGGCAATCTGGAAAATTGTTGCTATATAGGCACGAATAATCGGCTCAAGCACCGAACTGCTCAAAAACTCTTCTGTTATAAAAACAATCAATGAATTTGGTTCCGCAAAGTTAACATTACAGTCTGATCACGAAAAAAGGTGTATTTCCACTAGTTAGGAGCAGGGTTGCAAATTTTCACTGTCAGTGATAGATTCTCAGTTGAAACTGAAAACTTCGAATATCAGTATCATCACGAACGAGCTGAAAGTGATAATTGCTTCCAGCTTCAATCAGTTGAAAGAGGTATTGCTGACTGGCAGCATTACTGTGATTTCGCACACGCTTTGTTGCTCTAGCGATGTTTATGCGGTGTAAGATGAAGGAGTCGACCTACTTCATTGAGTACATGCAGCTCAGATCAAAAAAATTCGTTAATAATTGTTTTGGTTGAAACTTATTCACCAAGATATTCACCTATTACTTCTTATCCAGGATCACAGTTGCGTGGAGCAATTTTTGTACTACACTTTTCTTTCTGTTTTGTGCTGTGTCTCTGTTGTAAGAGTGGTGAATCACTCTAGAAAGAATAAACAGAAGTACACCGCGATGTATACTGCTGATATAAATTTAATATGATTCGAACAGCAAACATGCGTGACGGGCGCACACTGTTACATTTTTGCGATCAATCTACTTTACAGTGAAAAGCGAATTTCCTTTTTTTATTTTTTCATATAAAAAATCATCGTGTTTGGCAAAGTTGTAGCACATTTCATTAGAAAAAACTTTGTCAAAGACACCGTACTGCTATCTGTCTATTTAAATGGTCTTATGTAGAGTTTTCTACAAATTGCCACTTTCAGTAGTGATTTTCTACAATTGTTCAACGTTCTATAATGTTGTTTGCTATAGCGAAACAAACAATGTCTACGAAGAAAGTTTATTTTTATCTCACGTGTTTCTCTGGTTATTGACGATTTTTAATAAAATAATGCATTAATTTACCAACAGATATCTTCAAATTCTGCAAATATCTGCAGACTGAACCATTTCTATATTAAAGTGTCCCTAGAACATCATTCAATCCAGGTATTGGCATTTGTCTCTCGCTGTCTCCTGTGATTATATCTGTTAGTAAATTGGTGCACTATTTCAATTCAAATCTTCAACAACTAAATAATTATAAGAGATAAAAATAAGCTTCCTTCTGTGAACTCGTGTGTTTTATTGTACTGGAAAACATTGTAGAACATTGAAAAATTTTAGAAAATCACTATAAAAAGTTATATCAAAAAATGATTTTTAGGGGCATTCTAGAGGAAACTTCACAATAGTTCGTTTAAATTGGCAGATAGAAATATGGTGTCTTCGACAGAGTTGTTTCTTATAAAATGTGCTAAAGCTTTACTCAGAAAAAGGGATTTTTTTTATGTAAAAATGAGGAAAATAAAATTCGTTTCACGCTTTAAGGTAGGTTAATCAAAAAATTCTAATTTTCATAAAATGAAGAATAATTAACAAAACAACTTTGCTGAAGACTCTATGGCTTCAAAATCAATTTTTTTAGTAAAAAGTAATTAGTGTGAATTAGTGCATTATTTTAGTAGATCGTCAATAACTAAAAATTTTGTGAGATAAAAAAAACTCCCTTCAAAGAAATTGTTTGTTTTGTTATACGAAACAATATTGTAGAGCATTGAAAAATTGTAGAAAATTACTACTAAAAGTTATATTGAAAGAACTGATGGCAATCTGTAGAAAACTTCACATAAGTCGATTAAAATAGGCAGGTAGAAGTATGGTGTCATTGACAAAGTTGTTAAATATGCTACAATTTTGTCGAACACGATGAATTTTTATATGCAAAAATGAAAAAAAGGAAAATTCGCTTTTCACTGTTAAGTGGATTGATCACAAAACTTTAACTTCTATAACATGGAGAATAATTAATGGAACAACTTAACTGAAAACACTATGGCTCTAGAATCAAGTTTTCTGGGTCAAAATAATTTCGATCACGTTTTTGCAGCTTTGGAAACAGTGTGGGGCGGCTGGATTTATTTATTTTTTCAATTTCGAGATGCAAAGCAAACAACGCAAAACGCTTTCCTATCTGGATTTTCCCCTCATTTGTGAGTGGGAGCTCTTTTGTGTAGTCATTGAGCGTATTGGCCATTCGTGTGGGAAAGATCACACCATTTTATCATCTCTCTGGAAAAATACTCCAGATTCCACAGCGGTGTTTTTTGCAAGCTCTTCAGATTCACACAATTTGCTGCTCTTTTCAAGCGAGTGCGTCGTTTTACTCATCAGTGTGAGAGCAGTTGTTTTTGCAGTGAAAGATAGTCTCCTACGCAGTAGTGTTTCTCTAAAGAGGAAAGACAAGCATGCGATCATGGGAAAATAACAAAAAACATATTTTAGTTTTTTTCTACATGGTATATATTTTTGGAGCACAAAATTATTTTCTACAACTTTGCCGAAGACACTATGCCAACCAAACAAACCGTTTTGGCTGTAATTTTAATTTTAACTTTCGATTCAGTCGAGTAGTCAGTAGTTTTACTGTGCAGAAAATATATAAAATTTGACTGTAAATTTGACAAATAAGATGAGATAAATATAGGTGCTTAGATGAATATCGGTATAGCTCCCCTACTTGGTCTTCTATGAAAAACTTTAAACTCGTATATTTTGTTTGGTACTTAGGGAACCAAACTTAGGATATGAATTAGGGTGGTCTAAAAATTGACATATTTCAATTTATTTTGTTTTGAAAAATTTGTAGCTTTTAAGCCGTTTGACCAATTCAAGATTTTTCTACGATAAACTTAAGGGCTTTCAAGGAAAAATATGAGATCGTACGGTAGTTTTTTTTAACGCCATTGGGAATATAAAAGACGGTGTATTTTTTTCTCCTCCTCAGTTTTTCCTCCTTTCGAACATCTTGTAGTACTGAAAGTAATTCACAAGTTTATGTTTAAAAGCTTGAGCCTACTTAAAACTTGATGTAAACTTCCCAACCAACCGTTTTGTTCAAATGTACGAAACTGAATATTTTACAACTGGCCATCATACGTATCCAATGTTTTTATTTTCCAAAATATCTCCTTATGAGCAACGATGCGCAAAACGGGACTCAAAAACTTGAAAAATGCAAAAAAAATTCTCATAAGCTGTTGGTTATCGTATCGTCTTGGACTTTTTTTCGAATGGAAGTAAAAAAATACTAAAAACACTTCTGAATAAAGTAGCTTCACTGTTTTCGTCATCATGGTTAGAGTGCGACTGATAGAGCCATCAATTTTTTTTGCTGATTCATGGGTTAATGTAATTGAGGCTGCATGCGTAGTTTAGTCAGTGCGTGCAAAGGTAAACCCATGAAAAATCGACCATTTTTGTCCATTTTTTTAGCGCAAACGCTATTAGAATATATTATTATTATTGGTTTCTATCATTATTCTTCAGCTATGAAAATTGTTGAAAAATTATGTTTTTGAACACATTTGTGCGTTACGCTTCCCTGTTTACGCCATTTCACAAATGGTCGATAAAAATAGTTGCCCGTTTTTCATGGAACTGCGATGAGGCAACCATTCGCATTAGATTTTTCCGAACATACAAGTAGGAAAATCTGGCAACACTATGAATTCGGTTTGTTGTAAATACAAATGTTTTCATATTAGCTAGAAACTGTCATGAACATATGGCATTGAAGTAGGAGGATAACGAATTCAAAATAAAAAATCCCAGGAGGGTTGTGTGCAAAGCCACGACCGCAAGGTTGAAGTAGAATACTTTTACAAGAGAGATAACCCGGCTGCTTGCGTGTCAGTCATTTCGAAATCGGATTTGTTTCGTATATACCGCTTGTTAGGCACAGTATCAACAAATCGTAATAATACATTAATTTGTATTGTGCCGTGTCAAATAAATGTTGTGTGTGTTGTGTGATTGCTGCAATTGCAGTTTTCATCAATTATTGCATAAATGCTTCATGGTCAGTTATACCCGCTGCAACTAACACGCTATTTGTAGTCATGCCACAGTTGTGGCCGCTATACGCTGCATTGGTTTCCGCTGTCCCTGCATCAGCTGGTCCAGCTGCTATCGATGCTGAGATCCGCTGCAGCTGGTGCATTACCCATTGCTACGCCACAGCTGTGGCCGCTTTCCGCTATCGCTGGTATCCACTGCGCTGCTACTGCTGCTGCTAAGGGATGATTGCTGTTGTCGCTGTCTAGAACTATTATGAGCGGCTTCGGCTGAAACAGGCTCTTATAAAGGCCAAATAGCATATTTTCAATTGCAAGGTATATCGTCAGTTGAATTCAATACTGGCACAACTCAAAATTCATAGTTTCGAGAAAAACGCGTTTGAAAATTTGCGTCAAAAATTTCTGTTTTTATTTTCGTGTAAAATTTCAAATTTAAGACTTCCCATTTTTATTTAACTTGTTTGGGTCTATCATGTGCATGTAATGAACAAGTTATAATAATTGTAACCTCATTTTGCTGTCTTTTTAGGGATATGTTAGATTTGTGCAATAAAGGCACATCTACTTATATTTCTGGAAATATTGTGAATTTTGAAACGAGTCTTTGTGAGATAAAACTTTATAGTATTTGGCATCGTTTGCCATCAATAACTCAAAACTGCCAAATTTTGGGTTGTGCCAGTATTGAATTCAACTGACGATATGATTCTGTCGACCGTGCTTGGGAAGCAATCATATAACGACCAATCAGAAGTCGAATTTTTCGTTTTGACAAGGCTTGACTATTTTCAATAGTACAATAGTTTGAATAATAAAATTACAATTATCTTCATTTGGAAAGAATCGTAGAAGATTTTCCAATCTATTGCTGCAAGAACGAAGGAAATCTATCGAATACTAGCCGATTTATTAGCATTTGAAATTGGACATATTTTTCACTTTTTTCGGTTATAGATTTTCATTTCACATGCCTATGTAGCCGAACTTCCTGAGAGAAGTGATCTACTTCAAAACCGCGCTGCTCCTGAGACGTGGTGACCAACCACAGGGCTAGTGCTGCTGCTGAGGAAGGACGACTGCTGTTGTCGCTGTCTGATGCTACGCTATGCATAGCCATGCCACAGTTGTGGCCGCTATACGCTGGCCTAACTGCTGAGCAACTGCAACGCTATCCGTAGCCATGCTACAGTTGTGGCCGCCATTGGTATCCGCTGTACCTGCATCTGCTGGCCCTGCTGCTATCGATGGTGAGATCCGCTGAAACTGCTACGCTTATCCACAGCCATGCCACAGTTGTGGCCGCTATCCGCTATCGATGGTACCCACTGCTCGCTCCCGCTGCTGCTAAGGGAGGACTGCTGTCGTCGCTGTTCAGAACTATTATGAGCAACTCCGGCTGAAACAGGCTCTTATATAGGGATGAAAATAGGAATGTATTATTTTTCGTACGTGGTGGAATGACATAACTTGAAAAATATGTGTGACTTCATTCCGGCTCAGAGCGATCATTTTATAAGCTCCACCTCTTTTTTCAGTTTCTAAAGTTTTTCCTCAGTTTCGTAGCACGGATGCACAAAAATGATTTCTTGTCGGCCCGGACCGATAGCACTCTCATTGAAGCAACGAAATAACATGTTTTGTGTCGTGTTGCGCAGCTTCGTTGAAGAAAATGTTCCCGTCCCCGTGTCGCATGTAAGCAGATTATTGCGTTCAGTAGACAGTAGATAGTGTATCCAGCGAATAAACACCGATGGTGCTCTCACACACGCAACGGTTTTAACCCGTATCTTATTGCGGTTTGTAACATCAAGCGATTTCGTTTGCTCGCTGTTGCGTGTTGCATCAAGTTGCAACTTGGCAGCTGGGAGACGACGAAATTCTGTTTATGCTGATTGATTGAATCGACTTCATATTAGCTCTGCATAGTCGAACTAACTGCTTTTGTGGATGCGTTCTAACAGGGCAATTTATTATACAATGTCGGTTATGCTGATCGCAGCCTTTGCGCTGCCCCTACAGTGGGGAGTTTACTAAATAAAGTAAAAATTAGACAACTACAACAGAATTTGATTGCATCCCGCACAGAATGTCTGCTTGTGTTGATGCCAGAAATTATTAACCTTCAATTATTTTTTTAATTGCCTTGAAAAAAGCATGTTGCGGTTCAAAATCGGTTGCTAATTACAACCTTTGAGCTGCCCTAATATTGGTGGAATTAAGATACACGGACAACATGCACTGTGGAAGCTATTTCACATTCAGTAAATTAGACGGGTGCGATAAATTTGAATTGCTAGGATGCAACACAGAATGCTTGCTTGCGTTGACAAAAATTATTAACTTTCAATGACTTGTTTATTTGCCTTAAAAAAGGCATTTTGATTTCCGAAACTGGATTTCCTGATGGCAATCATCATGCTGCCCCAACACGGGGGGAATAATGGCTGTCTGGCGACACACGCTGAGAAAAACCGCGCTGCTCCTGAGACGTGGTGGCCAACCACAGGGCTAGTGCTGCTGCTACGGAGAGACGACTGCTGTTGTCGCTGTCTAGAACTATTATGAGCGGCTTCGGCTGAAACAGGCTCTTATATAGGCCAAATAGCATGTTTTGAATTGCAAGGTATATGATCCTGTCGACCGTGCTTGGGAAGCAAGCATATAACGACCAATCAGAGGTCGAATTTTTCGTTTTGACAAGGCTTGACTATCTTCAATAGTACAATAGTGTGAATAATAAAATTACAATTATCATATTTTGGGAAGAATCTTAGAAGATTTTTCAATCTATTGCTGCAAGAACAAAGAAAATCCATCGAATACTAACCGATTTATTAGCATTTGAAATTGGACATATTTTTCACTTTAGATTTTAGATTTTCATTTCACATCCCTATGTAGCCGAACTTCCTGAGAGAAGTATTCTACTTCAAAAGATTCTATAGACAAGAGAAAATAAGATCTTTTTAACAGTAAATAGTTTTAACAGTAAACAATTCCTAATTGTTTCAATAATTAAGCCTTAAAGCAAGCTTTGGAGTTGACCGGTTTTTACTACGCGCCACGTCCGCGTAAAAAGCGATTTCAGAGTTATTCGATTTGTAAAAAGCATAGGTTTTTCTGATTGTTTTTACTATAGCTTACTCATGAATTCACTCAGTCACGATGTTACCGTTCGAAAGTCATTATAAAGCTATGTTAGACTTGGCTTTGCCTTTGATCGCCTTGTAGTTGTAATAATTTTTTTATAAATTTGAATGGTTTTTCCAGTGTGTTTTTAACGAAACATTCTTCGCAATGCTATCTCAACCAGAGTTTGCCAAAGTTATTATCAATGAAAAATTAATAGGCGATAGTGGCGCTGACAACCTTCGCTTTTAATTGAAAATCATCTGCATCCTTTTCAAGCACTTCACTTACTCACATTAAAACTACTTGGGTTTTGGAGGCTGTGCTAGAAAAGGAAACAATTTTTTTTTCATCAAACGTGAAGGACAGCGTCACTAACGCCAGGCGATTTTGAATTGACAATGACTTTGAAATTGAACACATCGTGATTCGATGAGACATTCGAATACTCCCAACATGAATTAATTTGAATCGGCGATGACAAAAAGAATAACTTCATTTGAAAAACGTTACATTTCAAGATTTCATCCACAGCTCCTTTCTATGTTATATTCTCTTAAACTCCAACAAGCAGGAGAACGAGAACATTTCTGAACATTAACATTAATTAACTTCTATGCATTATTTCTTGTACTTTAGAGATTCATTGTTGAAATAAATAATTCTGGTAATTTAACACCTTAGCATCTATTATTGAAAAATTGTTGTTTACTGAAATTGTTTGATTTTACCCCATGCTTTAGTGAATTGTGTGTTTGAGTTTGAAAAAAAAAAAAACAATTATCTTTTACTATGACCATCTTTTGTTATTAGTGTTTAAAAATTGGATAAAAAAATGTCGTTTGCTTCATAGTCTTTATTTTGAGATGGAGTTTTAATAGAAAATTTACTGTCCTAGCGGCTGAAATTGAAGCTTGGTCCTATAATCTTTGTATGTTTATCGTTCAAAACATGCAGTTTTTAAACGCAACGTTGTGTACTGTTGATATACACATAAATAATTACAAGTAGATATTTCTTAATAAAAAGAAAATTTCATTAGTAATGCGCACCAAAAGCCGTAGTTTTGCCTCGTGTCGCATTTCTCATTTCAAGTACCAAGAATCGAACCACCAGCGCGGGTGCTCAGCAAACCTCATCGCGCACCTCGTCGTCGTCGTTGTCGTCGTCGTTCTGCGTAAATCTGAAACCAAACATCGACACCAGCATCGGACACCAGATGGCCCCGGCCGGGAGTCATCCACTTTCCTCGAACGGTAGCGGCCGCCCTACGCACCGCTCTGAAGCATTCCTCCCGAATGGGAAAATAACTGCCACAAACTGCCTAATCTGTAATAGGCCTTATGTGTGCGTCTACCTTCCGGAAAAGCCATGAGCACCCAGTTCGTCACGAACGGCGTTCCTTGCTTCGTTTAGAGACTCCGCGACGGGAAGAAAACAGAGCGCACTGTTACAGTAACTAATTGTATTTATGTGCGTTAAGTCGCTCGTAAAAATCATATGCCAATAATATGCAATAAAAATCATAAATATGTGCACATGAGCATCCTATTCGTCGTGTGTGCGGTGAGACACAACAGAGCGTCTTTGCTGGAATGGACGGACGGGGTGAAAACCGAAAAGGGGGAAAAAGTGACTGGTGCGTGACTTCGGGATCGGGACGTTATGCTATGCTGTGACGACGAGGGCAAACAGTTTTTCCTGGGTTCTGGGTTTTCCTCCCGCGAGTAAACGATTGCCCAGAAGTTATTTCAAGAATCACATTCCGGACAAACGCGTGCACGGAAGAATTTCCAGAACCTCGTAAGATTTGCACTGCTTGCCGGTGGAACCGACGATGCCAAGGGGGAAGGACGAAAGTGGCAAATTTTAATAATACCGTAAACGTACTCAGTTTGATTGCGAAAATATTTGCGACACTCTGTTCGGCGTAAATCTTCGAAACGGGGATGGGTTATTCCTTAGGGGGCGATATGTTATATCCTTCCGCGCGGGGTTCGCTTTGGAGATTAGTACAAAAGGTGACACATTTGAATTCAATTTCCGCCAGGACCTGGAAACGCATGTATTTTATTTTATTAGCCCTTAACTGGAGAACGCTTTTGTGGTATTCCCCGAGTGGAAACAAATCATGAGTGATTTGGATCCAGGTTCTTTTTGTAAACCCAGAAAAGTTTGGGTTGGGGAGAGAAGGTGTTCTGTTTCAGAAACACTTGAAGTCAAGAAGTCACGTACTTTCACCTTTTACCTTTTTAGTTCGGTATGTTCGATCCCTCTGGTATTGAATGCAAGGTACTGACCGCTTTAAGGAGTGCTCCATGTTTTCTCCTGTTCAGTATTCAATGATTCGGTTATGATGAAAACGTTGTTGAGCATTTTGAAAGGAATAAAATTGTTCATTCTATTAAGTAATTGCAATGCATTTTTTTCTGCGCTTTTTTTTTCTCTGTTTGGACTCATCACTGCGACCAGAGACATTTGATCTGTTGTGATATTGCCCATGTGTTTTCTGTATTTCGCACTTCATATTATTGGCCAGTATCACTATTGAAATGAATGAAACGCTTTTTTCATTCTTAAATCCGTGCTTGTGTGTGAGATTTTACCCTTCCGTTTCAAGCTTCCTGCTCTATAATACCGGGCCTCTTTCTATCCTACCAATACCGCCAAATTATAATTCCCTGGAGTGAGATTTCACCTAACGTTCCTCTCTGGCCAGGTTCATTCTAGGAGGGACTTATTGTGTCAAGAGGAAGGAGTCTTATCGAAACCTCGTTCACCGTGCCAATATTCCAACAATAGAAAAGGTTAATGGGAATAATATTTAAAAAAAGCATAACATACATTTCGATATGAGTAGATTTTCAATTCTTTTATTCGCTGTGTCAAACAATTTAGTTTTGAGAAAAATATGTTCCTCTACTCTCAGTTCTGAACGACCGATTTTTAATTAACGAATGTTATTTCGATTATTTATACATCGTTTAGCGTAAAATTGCAGGTTTAGAGAATTTTATAAAATTTTCCAATAATTTTCGATGAAAATGATTTTGTAGAAAAAAGTGCTAGAGAAATAAATGTTGAAAAATATGGTAAAGAAGTGTAAAATTTTACAATTTTTAAGTGTACCAGATAAATGAATAAAGTGTATTAAGACAAAACCGGATATTTGAAAAATACACCAGAAGTCAAAAGTATTCAGAACATTTTATAAAGCACTAAAGCACTGCTCATTTCGTATATGTTCCCCGTGGTGTATCTGAGGTACCGTAAACTGGGGTGACTTTGATCAGCGGAGGTAACTTTGTTCACTCTACCTCTTTTTCGAATTAGTGATAAAAAGTGCTCGAAAAGCTTGATATTTGTCGTTATTTTCACTGATTGTGTTTGCTACTATCCATGCATTTCTTGCTATTAAAAGAGTGTTTTCATGTTAAAATATTCATTTAAAAATAAAGTGGATTATGAGCGATTTTTATTGCATACAAACAATCGGCTCAAGCAGATACAAAACAAAAAGCTGCGATACTTTAAGTTTGTTTATTTTGTTCTCAGATTAGTTCTTAAGATAAAAAAATATTAATACACCGATTTTCATTATTGTTCTTCTAACTTTTTCCTCAAAGATAATTTTGAGTCCCAATAATCTCAAATAATCTCTTCTTAACGATAACACAAGAGGTCACGTAACATGCAACTTTGGACGATTGAATAAGTCACATTCAACGTGGACTAGTTTTTGGTAATTTTAGACCTCCTTCCCTCTTCGTTCATGTATATTCTAAAATTTTGTATGAATCTCGGACATTTGCCAATGTAGACTGTTCACGTGGAATGTGAATAGCCCCTAATTTGCTTTTCATATTTATGAATTCTTTTATGTTGTTTTCGATTGTTCAAATTTATTAAAGCAGCAAAGTTTCACTCCAAATTCTTCAAAACAATAAGGTGATCAAAGTCACCCCGGAATAATGATTGATGTGAAAATTTTAGAGCAGCATTATAAACGGCAGAACTGTTGCTAAACTTTTAAAGTAGTGACTGGATCTTGCTCAACGCATGCCAGTATTCATTTTAAAAATATCAAACAATTTTGTATTAAATATATACTTAAAATATTTGAAATAAATGCAAAAAAGTTATCAAAGTCACCCCGGTTCACGGTGATGAAATTGCACGAAAAACATATAGAAATATTTGGTATTAATTTACCATCTTAAATATGCAAGCATTATGTAGCTTCTGATCTTGTGAAGATCGTAAATAACACCGATCATCTTGTTACGATCGCTTAGGTAAGGAAGGAAGGAATTGTTACAATTGTTGTTGCCAGGAACCGAGTTTAATTCTGCATTTTTAACGACTGTGACGGAAAGGAAAGTATTTTGCCACTGTGGTAAGTGACGGATTTTTATATGAGTACCCTGCCCCCAACGCTTAACTTTAACGCTCTTCTTTTTCGAGCCTTATTATTTTCTTCGGCCGAGTATCGGCAAATATAACTGCTTGGTGTGCTTGGTGTGACCTTATATGAAACTAGCTGACCCGGCAAATAATTTTAAATTTTCTAAATTGATTTCACATACTTCCAAAGAATTTACAGTCTTTAAATTCATGACGAATCGGATATTAAAATGTTAAAATTAAAAATCAAAAGCGAATTCAAATAGGTCAAATCTATATCTATAAATGCGGCTTTCTGTCTGTCTGTCTATTATCTTTAGACTCAAAAACTACTGAACCGATAACCGTGAAAATTAGAACATAGTAGTATTCAAGCATGGGAGGAAAGGGGTTAATTTCTAGTGTATAGTGTAGTGTAGGGTTCTCAAGTATGTTTCTATAGCATTGATTTTTCTGTATCTCAGTGGCGTTGTAAGGAGTGGCTCTTTTGAATTTCATTATTTGTAAATTATTAAAACGTTTATTATGAAAGTTTATGAATAGATGTTTTTATTTATTTTATTTATTTGTACAATTACATTCATCTGACAAAGATAAGTCTTAATGAATAATAAAAAAAAAAAAGCAAAAACTTCACAATCTTCTATGAGCATCAAGTAGCCGGTGACGGAACGTATTCATTGGTAAGTCGAAGTCAAAAAACTCGAAAACATTATTAAAACGGTGGCAAATAACACGAATTGGATCATGGCAACCATATAGTCGATTCCGTGGTTCCAGATATAAGAAACTCCTTTGGCGCAGCGGTCTTTCAGGGGTGTATATGTTTAGTTGAGCCAATATAGCTGGACAGTCGATGTAGCCAGTCAGTAGTTTAGCAGCGAACACAGTTTGGTCTATTTGACGGCGAACCTCAAGTGGTTGAATACCAAGCAGACGACAACGGTCCTCGTATGATGGCAGGTTCAGTGGATCTTGCCATGGGAGATAACGAAGAGCATAGCGTACGAATTTTTTCTGAACCATTTCCATTCTGTAGGACCAGTTTGCATGATATGGGCTCCAGATTACAGAATTAGACTCGAGAATCGATCGCACTAGGGCACAGTAAAGTGCTTTGAAACATAATGGGTCACGGAATTCATCGGCAATCTTGAAAATGAACCCCAATCGACGGGTTGCTTTGGCGATAATGTTGTTATAATGGTTCTTGAATGTCAGCTCGCTATCTAAGTACACTCCAAGATCTTTCACGCACTGTACACGGAGAAGATGTTGTGACGATATGGTATAATCGTATTCGATAGGGACACGCTTTCTATTGAATGAAATTATGTTGCATTTTCCAACACTCAATGTTAAGCAGTTTGTTGCACACCAGTTCACGAACGTATTTAGATGCTCCTGTAGCGCGACACAATCTCGTTGGCTATGTATAATTTTGAATATTTTTGTATCATCCGCATAAAACAGTCGACATCCGGGTGGTAACAAGAGAGAAGCGTCGTTTATAAAAATAGCGAAGAGTAGCGGGCCCAAGTTACTACCTTGAGGAACTCCTGAAACGTTTGAAAAACACCTCGAAACAGCTGAACCTATTTTCACGCATACACTTCGACTAGTCAAGTAAGATTTGAACCAGCGTACGGATTCTGATTGGACACCGAGTCGTTCAAGTTTACTAAGCAATATCTCGTGGTCTACCCGATCAAACGCTGCTTTCAGATCCAGGTAAATTGCATCGGTTTGTAAGCTAGAATCCATGCTTTGCAAACAGCGAGAAACAAACTGCATAAGATTAGTGGCTACAGATCGTCGAGGGAAAAACCCGTGCTGGTCGGCGTCAATATAGTGTTTAGAGCTGGCAAACAAAGCGTCATTTATAATAATCTCAAACAACTTTGAGCAAGCACACAGAGATGTGATCCCTCGGTAATTGGAAATGTCACGTTTGTTTCCTTTTTTGTAGACGGGAAAAAGATATGAAAATTTCCATCGGTCAGGGAATGTACACTGCTGCACGGACAAATTGAAGAGCATCGCGATCGGAGTACTAAGAACTTCTCCACATCGCTTCAAAACCGCCGAAGGGATACCATCCGGACCAACAGCGTATGAACTTTTTAGCTTATTCAAGGCAGCGACTACGTCATCTGGACTGATGTGAGGTAATCTGAATGATAATACATCGCGTGGTACTACGTTACTGGCTTCACGAACTTGTTCGGGGGACGCCACCGATTCATTAAAAATTTGCTGAAATTGCTCGGCAAACAGGTTTCATTTTTCATTTTCATTGTTAGCTACATTGTTGCCCAGGAACATAGAAGTAGGCAAACCCCTTTCCTTGCGTTTTGTATTCACAAATGACCAGAATTGTTTCGGGTGTACGCGAAGATTGTTTTGTATGCGCCTTACATACCTATTATACAAATAGCGGTTGTAGTTTTCGAGTATGGGACTTGGTTTTGCGACTTTATTCGGTCAGTTGAGACTTTACTACATCTCAGTGGCGTAGTTAATAAATATGGGAGGGGATGAATGAATGTTGTCAACCTTTATTAACTATGAAACCGCTCAACCGATTATCATTAAATTCGTTAAATAAAGGCCCTCTATGTTTCAATAACTTCACAGTATATTTATCTCATTAGTGTGGAAAGGAAGGCTGGGGGGCGGTGCGTAGCGACAGCGAATTTGTTCGTTATACTTTTACTTTACTTTACTTATATTGAATTGATTAACCCCAATTGAGTATATTCCTAAACCTATTCCAAGAAATACATTGACATAAGAAAGGCTGTCGTATTCTACAATAATCCTACCGTCGTGTTTTATAAACAACCTCTTCAACTTTTTTGGTTCTATTTGGGGCCCCGAACAATCCTAAATTTATCAGAAGTCGATTGGTTTTGTCTCCGCTTGGCGCATTGCTTTCAACTTTTTTCAAACTTTTTTGCATAGATTTCATGACTTAAAATGATAGGTTTTTTGGTGCCTTACAATTTGGCCGAAGACACTAAATAGCAAGGGATTCCCAAAAAATACTAGAGCTGGTCAAAGTTCAGTATGTCGAAATTTATGTTGCAAATCATTTTTTCTGCCAACACTGCCAGTGTACCGGCGTCAGTCAGATTTCCATCAGAAGTAACCTCTGAAACCCGTTGTAGATCCTATCTACGCCTAGAATATTGATCCCAAATTGTTTGCTTGGTCCAGCTGAGTATATAAACTCGTTACGACAGGTTACTTCTGATGGAAATCCTACTGACGCCGGTACATTGGTAATGTTGGCAGAAAACAAGATTTTCTGAATTTGAATCGACATATTCAACTTTCAACAACTATAGCTCTTCCTAGGGATATTCTAGTTCTTCAGTGTCTTCTGCAGAGTTATTGGGCATCTAAAATACTATATGTACATAATGTAGTGCAATATTAGAGCATTATTGAGCTCTAGGTGAATGCAAAAAAGTAGGTTTTCTCATATGAATTTGCATACAAATTTGAAGTGAAATGCACCAAGCAGAGACAAAACCAATCGACTTCAGGTAAGTTTGGGGTTGTTTGAGGCCTCAAAGGGAACCTAAAGAACTTGGTTCTGGAAAATCGATCACTTTGCCCTACCCTAGTATATATAGTAACAACACCCAGCGCAGAACATACAACCAAGAACCGCAATGCATATGTATCGAGACTTCACTCGCTGCATTTGCATTGATGCAACAATCAGGTTTTTTCTTCATTTTCCCTCTATTCACACATAATTAGAATCTCACCCGTCAACCTTAAATGTCTGAAGAGAAACACCACTGTTTCATTCTCCAGTGTTTACTTGAAATGGAAACATGTTATACCATGTGACCAGAGTTGCCGCAGTTGCGAATGTTGTTCTAGACGGACACGAGTTTTGTATCTTCAAACAATTGAGTGTGTTTTAGATAGCTTGCGAGAAAGCAAATGTTTGTGTTTTTCTCTAACGCAGTTTACAGATCGTGATGTGATTGCAAGACGCTTTTAAAGTCTTTGAAATCACCAACGGTTGCATACTGTATGACGGGTCTTGCTTTTTCTCTACTCCGTATGCGTACCATGAACAAACTAATACACGCATACCGGATGAATTTAGGATAGAATAAACTAGTAACATGTGTTACATATACTATGGTATGTGTTGTTGTTTCTTGACTGGAGATGAAAAGGGAGCATACCATTATTAGATAGTCGTATTCCCGTAACACGTGCAAAATATATGACAGTGTTTGTTGTGACTCGACTGGAGAAGAACGCCATTGCTTCTTAAGTAACAGATTTGTTACCTAAAGGGCCATTTAGCGTTATTGCTTTTAAATTAACAAAGAAAAACTTTGCGTTATGGTATATAATAATAATTTGTTTATATGAATTTTGTATTACATGTGAATAGCATCCAGCGTAACCCATTTGAGCGCCGAATGACCAATGGTCGAATATCGGTCGAATACCAATGGCCGAATGACCAATGATCGAATATCGACCATTTTAAACGAAACTTTGCACACGTAGGGGAACTGTTCCATTATTCATCTCATACAACATGAAAACACAATTGAAAACAGGCAAAAACGCATATTTTCTAACTAAACCATTCTGCTAGTCCATGGAATGGATTCTTCTTAGTTCACTTTAGATTTCTCATAAAGTAGAATCCTCAAAAACTCACTAAAAAGCTCTGAATTTGATATTATAGTCAGGCGTCTGCACTCGAAAACTCATTTATTTCAATCACCTAACTCAGAAAACAAAATCCGCGCATTGCTCCACAGTTTTTTTCATCACTAGTGGACAATTTTTTAATTTAATCACTAAGCAAAAACACTCACTACACTAGGAATACTTTATTTTTTTAAGAGCCAGTTCGCGAGAACCGCAACCACCTTTACAAGGGAGGTTGTATCGAGGTACTCCGATCGAACTGAAACTTTCAGGGTTTGTGTATCTATATAATAGTACATTGTTTTGCATAATTTCAGATTTTTTGAAAAGAGTTAAGTGGGGTAAAAAAGCACGTCAAAAATTGATGTCCAAAAACTGCTGAAAACATGAAATTGTTATAACTTTGTGTAAACTCAATCGATTTTCATGAACATTGGCATGTTTATTCTACTCTATGATAGGAGCAAAATGAGGGTTATTGGAAGTTGCTATCGAGAATACATTTATTTTATTTATTTATTTATTTTCTAAAAATTCATCCGACACATGGTCTTAATGAATTGGTGGCTGGGAAAAGCCGCCTTGAAAAAGCAGTAGCAGTTTTCAAAGCGGCATAAAAACCCAGCATCTTGATAACAGGAAGATAACAAACATATGACAATACTTTTACAATGATATAAAATAAACAAGCAATAGTCGAACAAACAAACAGTAGTCAAGAGCTAAACATTATAATTATGTCCATTTAAATTGTACTCCTCTGCGAGATGACGGATGGGTTCATGCAGGCCATAATTAGTACGTACATGATGTGATATTCGCTTTTTTTTCTAAAAAATGAAGGTGATTTTCACAACAGTTTTTCTCTTGCCAACAGATCTAGGATAAAAATCCAAAAAATTCGATTTGTAGTGCAACTCAAAAGCTTTCATTTGATATTTATTTATTTATTTATTTATTCAATAATTCATCCGACAACAGTCTTAATGAATATATATAAAGTATGTGGCTGGGAAAAGCCGCCTCGAAAGGCCACGAAGGAAACTTTCGAGCCGGCATAAAAACCCAGCATCTTTTAGGAATACAAGTGCAGTATAACATATATCATAAAATAAAATACATCAATGAACAATTCACAATACACAATAAGTTACTAAAAATTAAGATTTTCAAAGTATCGATTGAAGAGCAGAGCCATTTGGCGGATAGACTCGTTCAGGCCGTAGTTTGTGCGATGCGCATTTGTATGCAATAAACGCTGGTCTCGTCGAGGTCGTAGAGGGCAATGCAACTGTAACATAGCCAAGATAGTTGGACAATTATACCGGCCTGTCAAAATTTTGTGTGTCATTTTGGTAATAATTTCTTTGCGGCGCTGTCCGAGTGTTGTGATTCCAACTAACAATGGTAGTGTCCATGGTAGTGTGCGACAGTTTCTTTTAATAAAGGTTCTCTGAACGCGCTCAATCCGCTGAATCCAGAACTCATAATGCGGGTTCCATATAGCGCACGCAGTTTCCAAAATTGAGCGAACCAAAGAGCAGTAAAGAGTCCGCAAGGTGCCATAATCAACGAACTCATTTCCGATTCTGAATATTAACCCAAGTTGACGATTAGCCTTAGAGATGATCGTCGAAAAATGCTGCCTGAAAGTTAATTGCGTGTCCAACAGAACACCCAAATCAGTGACAATATCGGTACGTTGTGAACAAGCAATGTTATAGTTGAACAATAGCGGCTGCTTTTTGCGCTGGAAACTAATCACAGAACATTTCGGAATGCTTAGCATCATATAATTGCGTTGGCACCAGTCATTAAATAAGTCAATCAACGATTGAAGCCCAAGGCAATCTTCAACAGTCTCGATGAGTTTGAAAATTTTTGTATCATCCGCATACAGTAAACGTGTGCCATGTGGTAAAACTTTCGTAACGTCATTTATGAACAGCGAAAAGAGTAGAGGCCCAAGAATGCTACCCTGGGGTACACCAGAATTGTTACTAAACCAGGCGGATTGCGACTTGCCCAACTTAACAGCGATCTTACGATTACGTAGGTACGAGTCTACCCATTCCACCATTCCAATTGAAGTTCCAAGCTTGTCGCATTTGGCACAAAGTAGTCCATGATCAACGCGATCGAAAGCAGCTTTCAGGTCCGTGTAGACAGCATTGATCTGAAGGCCCCGGTCCATACCGCGAAGGCAAAATGAAGTGAACTCTAGTAAATTGGTAGATACAGATCTACCAGGGAAAAACCCATGCTGTGCAGTAGAGATGTAGTTCTTCACGCTGAACATCAGATGATGATGCATAATAGTTTCGAAAACCTTGGAGCAGGCACACAAACATGAGATACCACGATATATTCAAGAAATGCTCCGTTATAAAGATGGGTGAGAAAATCCAATTTTTCTATAACATGTTTTTGACCATCATTTCGAACCCATTGTACGAGAAGTGAAACTCCGTTTTGTGTCGTTGTTCTTCCATTGGGCTATAATTTTCAGGTTATGTTTGTTTCTGCACTAAGGCAATAGTTTGTAGAATTTGAGGTTTTTGGAAAAGGGGTTAATGGGGTAAACAGGCTCTTCAAAATCTTGTAATTAGAAACTGCTCAAATCGTAAATTAATTACTCTCGGCTTACTTTCGGCTTAGTTTCGAAGTTGCCATGGCTTTCCAAAGATGATGAAATAAAAAAGTTAAAGGGTATGTGCTTGAGTGCACAAACGAAGGCTTGACGTGGGACTTTTGTGGGTGTAAAGATTTAATTCTGCCATAGCCATAGTATATAACACACACCAAACGTAAAATACCATACACAACAATCCATGAATAAAAAAAAACACACACACACGCTACTCACACACACACGCTACTCACACACACATATGCTACTCACACACACACATATGCTACTCACACACACACATATGCTACTCACACACACATGCCACTCACACACACACACACACGCCACTCACACACACACACGCCACTCACACACACACGTCACTCACACACACACACACACACACACGCTACTCACACACACACGCTACTCACACACACACACACACACGCTACTCACACACACACATGCTACTCACACACACACGCTACTCACACACACTCATACGTTACTCACACACACACTCATACGTTACTCACACACACACGCTGCTAACACACACACACACACACACGCTACTCACACACACACGCGCTACTCATACACACGCGCTACTCACACACACGCGCTACTCACACACACACGCGCTACTCACACACACACGCGCTACTCACACACACGCGCTACTCACACACACACGCGCTACTCACACACGCGCTACTCACACACACACACGCGCTACTCACACACACGCTACTCACACACACACGCGCTACTCACACACACACACGCGCTATTCACACACACACGCGCTACTCACACACACACGCGCTACTCACACACACACGCTACTCACACGCACACTCTACTCACATACACACGCTAACGCTACTCAGACACACACACTTGGAATACGACACACTATACCTACACAAATTACTATCGGCAGCATCTAAACGGCTTCCAAGTCTTCCAATGGTCCCTTCCAACGGCTTCCAATGGTCTCCAGTGCCGATCACGTCCAGTTTCGGGCTGTATTCCAACAACGATATCTGAATTAGATTACCACTGGTGGGGTCCAACTCAGATCGGAGGGAAGCCGAACTGTTCGCTTTGACGGTCGACCAGGGAATGAGCTTCTCTCAACACGGAATGTCCTTTTATAGCGTCACTCAGTGTGGGAAACTTGGGTGATTGGGGGAAGAACCAATCACGTGGAAGCATTTCCGCTTTCTTTCTTCGTCGCTTACGTTGGGTGATGAATGCGATGCCAATTGGCTGGCATTGCTAGCCAATGACTGAATGCGTGAAATCATTTCGTCTATGTTTTTGAAGTCTGCGTTAGTAAAATATAACAATCGTATGAAAAATGTAAGTGGATATTCGACCTTCAAACTTTTCCGCAATTTTCCCGGAGTAATAAGAAAATAGTAACTAAAATTATCATGCTATACAAATCTTGTATGTTTTAGCTTTCCAACGGTATATTAACTATTGAAATCGGAACAGTAGTTTGAGCGCTATTAGCATCTAAAATCTTCCATTCCGCCAACCAAAAACGTTACATGTTCAATCCAGTTTTCACAGAATGTACCTTAGTATAGTGAAGAAAGACGTAGTACCACGTCAAAAGTTTATTTGGTTTTAAACTACAACCGACCTCTTGGTTATTGAATTATTCAAAGGACATATTTAAAAAAGTGCTCAACAAAAAGTATCGCATGGCTTTGTTGGCATTCATTCTACTTCTGTTAGCTCCAAAAATAACCTCGCATTCCATCGTGTAACTTCGAAAGTAAGCCGAGAGTAATTAATTTACGATTTGAGCAGTTTCTAATTACAAGATTTTGAAGAGCCTGTTTACCCCATTAACCCCTTTTCCAAAAACCTCAAATTCTACAAACTATTGCATTAGTGCAGAAACAAACATAACCTGAAAATTAAAGCCCAATGGAAGAACAACGACACAAAACGGAGTTTCACTTATGGTACAATGGGTTCGAAATGATGGTCAAAAACATGTTATAGAAAAATTGGATTTTCTCACCCATCTTTATAACGACGCATTTCTTGAATATATCAAATGAAAGGTCTTGAGTTGCACTACAAAACGAATTTTTTGGATTTTTATCCTAGATCTGTTGGCAAGAGAAAAACTGTTGTGAAAATCACCTACATTTTTGAAAAATGGGAATGTCTCATCATGTATTCTCGATAGCAACTTCCAGTAACTCTCATTTTGTTCCTATTATAGAGTAGAATAAACATGCCAATTTTCATGGATAACGATTGAGTTTACACAAAGTTATAACAATTTTAAGTTTTCAGCAGTTTTTGGACATGAATTTTTGACGTGCGTTTTTATCCCTTACCTCGTTTCCAAAAATCTGATATTATGCAAAACATTGTACCATTATATAGATAAACAAACCCTGAAAGTTTCAGTCCGATCGGAGAACCTCGAAACAAGACCTAGTTGCGGTCTTCGCAACTAGGTCTTGTTCTTATTTGTAAATCTTCGCCACTAGGTCTTGTTCTTAATTGTTCACCGCAAATTTCCAAAAACAAGCTTGAATTAGCAGAAATATATGAGATGAATTTCTACAAATCCTAAATTTCAACTGTTTGTATTTTCATCTGTTTTAATTGCCTTGAAGAAAATCAAAAGATACCAAATCAGTTTCGGTTAATACGAAAAAATCATACTGAAAGTGTTGAATTATTCCGCCATAATTGACATAAATCGACAGCACTGCAGTGGTTACCTAGGATACAAGTTTCGCACATAAACAACTACTGCGGATATCTAGGTAACCTACTACGACGGGTTGCGGCTATTCATCATAATGTGATTCATTCATGATTAATGGTGTGATGAATATGGGGGCGTCGTGAGATGAATAATTGAGCAGTGATTCAAGTTTTGAGATGGATATGGAAGCGTTGTGAAAAATGGTTTTGTTTTACAAAATTCAGGATAAATCTAGCTAAGTTTACTAAATATAAAATGCCGATTCAATGTTCAATGATTTCGTGAAAATTTGGTGTTTAATCCATGCAATATTCGTGAATATCGGCTTAATGAGATGAATAATGGAGCAGTCCTATAAAAGTAGATTTTCATTTGTGGAAAAGAATTTTCCGATTTGTGCAGCACTTCGAAAGCGCAGACCAATTTAAAAGTTGTTGGATTTTTTCCATCATACGTTACTCAACTGGAGAAGAACGTTATTGTTTTTCAATTAACAGATTTGTTACCTAAAAGCCGATTTTACATTATTACTTTTAAAGTAACAAAAAGAAATTTTGCGTGAAGGTATATACTAAAAATATTTTTTTTATTCGAATTTTGTATTACAAATGAATAGCATCCAGCGTTACTTATTGGAGCGTTTTCATGCCAAATGACCAATAGTCATTTATTGTTATGACAAAAAACTGATTTTAAGGAGGCGTATGCCACAAAAAAACTCTATTTTGTCGTGTCAAACGTGCAGATAAGTTATCGCAGTATTCAGCAATTTTTATTTCTTTTAACTTTTCTCATTACTTTGCTGAAGAAAGCAATCTGGTATATTGATATCTTGTAAAAATACTTTTCTTTATCTAACTGTTAGGTGAATTGATCGAAAAACCAAAAACGCCAAAGGTAAGACCTTTTTCTTGAAACAATTTTGCTGAAAACATTGAGTACATAAAATCAAATTTTCATAGTCAAATCTATAACGATCACGATTTTTCTAGTTTGAACCACTGTGCACGGTGGGATTTTCAAATAAATCTTTCCACCAATTGTAAATGTCATGAAATATAATACTTGGAGTGTGTTTAAACTATTTTGGAAGTTATTTCATAAAATAGTGGTTGAAAAACGTGCTTTACAATTAGTATTTCGTCGTTTTTATATCACTTTTTTGCAATTCACAACCTTCACAAGGGCATTACTAAAAAGTGTACCGTTCAACGATTTTGAAATTTTAACCAGAGATTAAGGACGTCATAACATATTCAAATGGTATACTCAGAACCTTTGGTGCATTTCTTTTATTATAACGATCTGTGGGAGCACCGTGGATTATTTTCCGTTTTGGAATAGGTTCTTCCAAATAATCTGCGTATAAAAAAAATTACGTAATTTCAAAATATTATCGCGTAAAAGGCTCCATTAAATGAATAGATCTGATTGAAAATAATAATTACGCAAGTAATTACAAGTCAGTCTCGATTATCCAGAGGTTTGTAAAATATTTTACTCTGAACAACCGAATATTTTCATTTTATATTTTTATATTTTCTTATCGAAAATTGTCAGTTTGTTAATAAAAAGAATATTGTACTCGATAGATATATTTATTAAAAACACATACTGACATTGCTTCATCGTCCACGAATGCGAAAACCAGGCAATACGCTCCATTGAAAATATGCAACTCTTGAGACTATTTTTCCCCTTAAATTGCTAATATTTATCGACAATAAATCAACCAATCTCAGACGGAACGCCGGACCGAAGACATTCTCATTTCCTGGAGACACCCCGCTCATTTTATTTTATTTTATTTCATTTTTTGGCAAATGTTAATCATCGTTTCGGCTGCGCCATGCACACAGACTAAACGCATAAATTTTTAAGCTTAGAATGAAAAACAGTCCTTCGAGCCAACGCGGAACGGAAAAAGGGCGTGTCACTTGCGTCGCGATTCTCGCCGGGTGATTCCGCAAAACCGAAATTAGGAAAACCGTCGTCCTCGTCGTCATCGTCGTCGTCGCCGTTGTCGTGGTTCTAATTCGAAAACGTTTAAAAAGAATTTAAACCAAATTATAGACCTGCCGCGACCGGTGCTGACTGCGGTCGACTCCTCGCGACGAGAAGTTTGAAGTGATAATAAAACCTGAAATGCAATTCCTTGCCGTCTGGGACCCACTCCCGGAAGGTATGTTTAGGTATGCACTTTGATGACCATGACCGAAGGAGGCAAACAACAACAAAAATCGGTGATCTGTGCCGCGCACCGGGCTCGATTTGGGCTTTTGTCTCACGGCGTGGACGGCAGATTTTATGGAAGTAACGATTCTCGGATTGAACCCCGAACCGCCTCGAAAGGATTAATTTTGCGGAATGATAAATTTGTTGCCATTCCAGGAAAATTGCCCTCAATTTGATTGCTTTCGACTGCGTCTGCCTCGAATATATTATGTTAAATGCAAACGAATGGACGCAGTTATGCTTGCTAGCATGAGATGAAAACCGAATGCTACTTTGGCAGGGAAACCGTTCTGGTTCAGTAGTGCAAAACTGTCAATTGCCGTGTAGGTTGGAAACGAACCAACCCACCTATTTCTATCGGCCATCAGAGTGGCACTTTGTATCGGGAAATCGAAATCGCGACCCACTTCCAGAGACAACTCAACTTGTTGTTACTGCTGAGCGCCAACTGTCCTGGCAAGACAACGCCCCACTAGTGACGGCAACCGCTGCCAACAGGCCAACGGGCGAAACTGTCGAAGCCTAGCGCGATCGGAGCTGTCAGCACAAAGCTATAATCAGGTCCCAGGCCGGTTCGCGGTTGCAGCCTAGTCGTGCCCCTTTCGATTGTCGTGCAATCTATCGCTCCGAGGGTCCGCATGGGACAGCTGCTTCCAGCCGACCTCCTTCGTGTCTACGTTCTTCGGGGCAACAACAATTATCATTTAATTGCAATTGTTGTTATTGCTATTTCTACTGCACTGCCAGCAGATAGCCGATGTGCAATGTTGCTCCGATGCGCACCGTACAGCGGAATTTCTCATACCCAAACAAACTTAGACAATCTACACGGAAACCTGAACCGGAGCTTGCCGTGGCGACGACGAAGACAAACAGCGAAAAGTCGTGAAAAGCAAACCCTTCATCATGTCACCTCTGGTTCACACTTTTGCGCGCGCAATCCGGGAATTTTGTATTGATTTTCTACCTTGTTGCACTGCATTATTGCTTTTTTTTGCATTGTTTAGATGCTGCCGTTGCTGCTGCTGTTGCAGTTTCGTTCGAGACACTTCGAGGCACCCCGATTGGCCCGGAATTGATTGCTCCGTAACCAGACTATAAATCAAGTTCTTCATCGCTGCGGTGACGGTTTGAACGAATTGGTCCACTCAGTCAACTGGATGTTGAAACGGTGCCGAGAATATTTAGATTCATTTTTCAAAATAAAATTTGAAAGTTTTGTTGTATAAGGCGACAATATCGAAAATGTTGAATTGTGAAAATATTAAAAACATGGATGGATCGTAAATTTTATTAATCATTACCACTTAAGCCGCCAGTGACCGGCGCCGATCCTCCACTACCGAGTTTCACGACAACACGTCAAGCAGTTGAGAGGCGCAGATAAATCGCTATCAATAACTCCGGCGACCCTGTCGATCTTCTCCATTTCCACGCAAGAATCGTGCCGAAGACCTTGACGACCTTTATCCACAAATCAATAATTCCCATTTCAGTCATCCGTCGTACCGTCGAAAGTGTACGATGAACTAACAACTGGAGCCCGGTCCGGTGAGGCCAATCACGGTGCTAAAGACACCAGGGACAGCCACGACATCATCTAGCGACAATTTCGGCACCGGTGCACACGAGAATAGGTGAGAAAATCTCAAATCGTGCTGCAAATTAAGGGGTCCCACGCTTTTTCAGCTGGTTCGCGCTAGTCGAAACGCGCGGCTCTCTCAATTGACAGTCGGATTGGAAATGGCATTTGCGAATCTGCACAGATTCACAAAGTGTCCTCATCCCCGCATGTCCAAGGTGCATTCGAAGCGCCAGCTGCCAGGCCACACCACCGGTACCGAATCGAGCGAGCAACAAGCTGCTTGACAAATGAGACTGAGGACGAGAAGGCGTCCAACTTCATCCGACTGCTTTTGGCTGTGGGAAACGACCGAGCGCGCTTCGGGGATGGACAAATTGGACGCCAAGAATTCGATTGCGGCAAATGTAGACGTCACGATTCGCGATCGATGTGGCGCACATTCGGCCGGGCTGCACCAGTCGCAAAATTAATCCTTCATTGCATTTTGATAATGTGAAAACCGAGTGAGGTGAGAAAAGAATAAACTATAGATTTTTTCGTTCTATTTCGCTAAGGAAAAGACTATTTTATTTCGCCGCATGTTTCAAATTTTCTAAGACGTGCCCACCTTGAATAGAGAAGTGAAACCATGAGCTAATCATTAGGTTGCACCCGATTTAGGTGGGGCGTCTTAGGAAAACTGTCGGTTGGTTGCTTTACCTCTGTATGTCTGCTCGGTCGATTGGCAGACGAGGAAAAATGCTTCCCTACAATCGAATGGCGTCTATCCATAATTAGAGGAAAATCGAGGCCGACCTTGAGCATCCGTCGATCGATTGGGGCCACCATCCAGACTGCAATAGAACCTACATATCGTGTCCAGGAGCGCCACCCGCCGGAAGCATCATCGAAAACATTTAACCTGATTTCACTTACGTTGCTGACGCTGAAAATCACTATTGAAAGTCGAAATACGTTCTAAATTTCTAACGAAATGATGTCTATAAAATCGATATTTTTTTTTGCCGTTTTTCATGTCAGAGCAACATCATGACCGAACAGCGCTGATTCATCCAGAACTCGAAGCCAAAACAATTGCCATCTCCGTCAACGCTTCCCGACTGCGCTTAGATGTCGTAAAAACGCAACGCCTCTCCATTTGCCGAGGGCGGCGGAAAATTTAATGGAAAAACGCAATTAAATTTCCCGCTGCTTGTGTTATTTCCGCAGCAGCGGTGGCAGTGCATTCACCTTCGTTACGCATCGCACAGTGCAGTACCGAGCCGACTTCAAACGTGATCCACTTGTTCAAAAGGTTGCTCCTGCGACATGACCTCATCGATCGAATGCAAGCTGCTGTTCGATTTAGTTTATCTAGTTGATTAAGGACACAAAGTTATCATTCCATACAGTTTATCATATTTGTTCAAAGTTCTTACTACATTTCTTCAACTGAATCGATCCTTACAAGAACAGCAAACGCACGACTACCTTAAAAATGATTGCTACCCTGCAGTTTCGCCCTATTAATCGTTAGTCATACTTTTGGTGATAAAGTTTCGGGGTGGGGGAGTTCGAATTAGGTCAAAATCCAAATTAAATTTTCCAGTTTAATTTTTTCGATCGAAATTTTTATTCATTTTATTCAAAACGCGTTCAGGGCATTGATGTTGATGTGGGAATTGTTCACTAATGCTCCGCAAATATAACAGTTTTCTCGAAACCCAAATTTTGAACGAAATAGCCCTGATTCTCCTGCTTTTCATAATGTACCGCTAAAAATTATTTTCCTGAATAGACTTTGATTGATGTGAATTTAACGTTGAAAACAAAGAAAACTAAGGATTGTGCAAAAGCTTAAATTAACTTATGCATGGAAGCGAAGAGAAGCAAACCATTTATTGATATATGAGAAAAAGGAGAACAAGTGACAGATAATTATTTAAAATAAACGAATAGGTATAAATTTGTTTTCACCCGCTTTTTTTTTGCTAAATTAGGCGCTGGAATAGCAAGGGACGGAGCCAAACAAAAACATATATTTTACATTCAATGAATTGTCCACACTCACTTATATCAGACAACTATATAAAAACCGAAACTACCATTATTACATTTCCAGTGCCAACAAATCGTAGTCTGTTATAAATAAGTTATAAATAAATCGCACGAATGAATTGCAATTTCACCACCCGCGGGAAACAGGTTAAGAAACTAAGTTCATTCAGATTCCGATAAGAAGTGGTTAAGCCGGATTATCAATGACAGTACAATAAAGTACAGAAATTATGATGATCCGAAACTTTCAGGAATAATTTTAAATTGCGTCAAAGATGCTTGCGATTTTTTTTCCAATTTATCAATGACCCAGGAAACCTTTTTCAACATATTGTTAGGATGTAGAATGATTATTACATTGAAATTTTAATTCATTAGAAGAGTTTTTATTGAATTAAATATTCATTTTGTAGGGAAAGCAGTTTAACTGTAATGTGCTTGACAAGAAAGCACTTTCACGTGCCCATCGAAGTACCCGGGTACCCACAAATTAAAATTCTTGCAACTTTTGCAGTTTTTATCCTATTTCGATAGTTTTAGCCATATGATTTATCAAACATCTGCAAATGTGGATGCGGATATGTGATTACGGATGCAAATGTTGATGCGGATGATGTCAATTTTCATGCGGATGCGGATATCCGTAGCATCCTTTGTATTTAGTTTGCTTATTTCACATGACCATGTTCCACCCCAGTGCAAAAGTTATTTGGGCGAGCAGTAAATACACCAAGGAAAGTTTATCTACAAAATTAATAGAAAATAAATTTTTTTTTTCAATATCCGCAAGGTATGATGCGGACGCGGATGTCAATAAGGATGTTCCGTATTTGCGGATGCGGATATCCGTAATATACTTTGTTTTAGCACCAACAGGCTCAGCAACTTAACCCGTAGGAAATAATAAAATTCCCGAAAATCCAGTTTCCTGGGTATTTGTTCCGAAGCTGGAGAATTCTATGAATATTCGAGCAAACTTTTTTATGTTTAGAGCTCATAAAATCAACGTCTCCCAGATGGTCTTGAGGTACGATGCTGGCCTAACAAGCCAGTCGTCGTAGGCTCGAGTCTCGGCTCGGGAGAGACTGTTAGTGTCAGTAGGATCGTAGCGCTAGCCCCGCAATAGTCCTGTACACTGAACAGTCGGCTGCGAAGTCTATGTATTAAACAGGAGGGTTGTGTGCAAAGCCACGACCGCAAGGTTGAAGTAGAATAGTTTTACAAGAAAGATAACCCGGCTGCTTGCGTGTCACTCATTTTTTCTAGTAAATAAATGTTGACTAATCAGATCAATGGAATTTTGCGCTTGACCATTCTCAATAATATAGTAAGTTGCTTGTCATGATTGGGGCTTGTTTTAAACTTTTGATTATGCGAAAAATTGATTTTTATGCAAATAATGAAAGTTTCGGCTGTCGTGTTCATGACTGAATGAAAAGATAATTCAGTACGTTCTGAGACACGGAGATAAAGTAAAATTTATAACTTTAACAAATTCTTAAATATGAATTAACTCATGAGACAATATTAACTCTTCAATCAAGTTTTTATTTCATCCTGAAAAGGACAATTTGTTGTTCATTTTAGTATCGGATAAGATGCCGATCACATCTTTGCGTTATCACTGACAGTGCGAATAAAGTATTCCTTGTGATAGAATAAACAGTGAAAAACTGATTTAACACTCAAAATTAGACGGCTCACGTGTTGTCAAAATGAGTCAACTTTTCATTGAAAGCATTTCAGGGGAGTATAAACGTCAAAATTTTGCCTACCAATCATGAATTCATCATGGTGTCGAAATTTTATTTAAAATGCTTACACAAAATATCTTATTCCTTGAAAGTGCATTGTGTATTGAAAACAAACGATGAGTCTTGATTTTTCACACCTATAAATGTATTTTTTCGAGAATAAGTCAATGAACAATCATGGGACGTTAACTCTATTTCAACTGTTTTAGGGCAAACCAACCAAAATGTGAGTACCAGAATCGCTGGTACCAGAGTCAATGGTGCTTATTACGGGAGTCACTTCACGGTGAAATATATTTCACTCTCACGCTCCCTTCACTTTTTTAGACCTATTCCCGATTCCACCTCAAGTGAGGTGACAAAAAGCACCTCCGTGGAGTGAGATTGACAGTGAGCGAAATTGAGAATAGAACAAGTGAAATGAGATTGTTTCCCAGCTCAAAAATGTCTAAGTCCCAGAAATTAGTTTTTTCCCGTTTTTTTAGATAACACCAGATCTTGACGTGTTCTGCATTTCAAAGACATTCGGCATCAAAAAAAATGTTTTTTTCGGTATCGAAAATTTCCTGAAATAGTTTGCATTTTTTTCATCGGGCAAAAAAATGAAAAATTGACCGCTTTAAGGCACGGATCAAACTCTGATTCGCTTCGTTACTGAAGAATAATCCAATATTTACCATTAGATCACAAATCAATCAACTTCAGACTTATGGCAGCTTCGTGGAATCATTTCACCGTTCAAAATGGTCGTGAAATAATTCCACGCGAAACGTCGCTTTTTCCCAGATTCAACGGCAGATGCCACTTCGCGACGTTTTTCTCACTTACGTGATTCCCGTAATAGGATTTTGTTCACTTCACTCTGATTTCACCGTGAAGTGACTCCCGTAATAAGCACCGTAGTGCGCTATCCATAGCCATGTCACAGTTGTTGCCGCTGCCATTAGTATCCACTGTCCCTGCTGCTACTGTTGCTGGAATCCGCTGCAACTAGTGCGCTATCCATTGCTACGCCACAGCTGTGGCCGCTTTCCTCCATCGCTGGTATCCACTGCACTGCTACTGCTGCTGCTGTTGTCGCTGTCTAGAACTATTATGAGCGGCTTCGGCTGAAACAGGCTTTTTAATAGGCCAAATAGTATATTTTAAATTGCATGGTATATGATTCTGTCGACCGTGCTTGGGAAGCAATCATATAACGACCAATCAGAGGTCGAATTTTTCGTTTTGACAAGGCTTCACTATTTTCAATAGTACAATAGTGTGAATAATAAAATTACAATTATCTTCTTTTGGGAAGAAGCTTAGAAGATTTTCTAATCTACAGGGTGACAAAAAAGTCCGGTCACACAGGAAAATCTCAATATTTCAAAGAATAAGAAGAAAATCTGAATCTGGCTTTCATAGCTTTATTCAGTAACTCATAAAGATACTTCACAGACGATATCTCGGAATTACACAACCTTTCTCTGATCGAACCAGCTACAGACGTCTCCGAAAGTCGTCGCAAGCGGCGCGCACGTGCTCCATCGGCATCTCGTCCCAGATTTTCGTGATAACTCGCTTGAATTGCTCCAAATTTGTTATTTTATAGTCGTTCAGCTTCGACATCATGTATCCCCACACGAAATAATCCAGTGGATTCAGATCCGGAGACGACGGAGGCCATTCATTCTTCGAAATGAAATCGGTCAAGATTTCCTCACACCACGCCTGAACAACCTTTGCGGTGTGGGATGGAGCGCCATCTTGCTGGAAGCAGTAGTAATCGTCTTCAAACAATAGTTCAGCTTGAGGCAGAACATTTTTATTCAAAACCGTGTCCAGATAGTACGCTGCGTTGATTATGACCCCTTTATCGATAAAAATAAGAGGCAGTTTACCTCTCTTGCAAATGGCTCCTCAAACCATCACTGACGTCTTATTTTGGAACCGGGAAACGTTCAGCTTGTCCGCAGGAGGTTGCTGGAGTCTCACACTCCAAACTAGATCATTTTGGCGATTGACTGTTTGCTCCAAAACGCACAGCTTCTCGTCCGGAAAAGTAATCTCGTCATCTGCGCGCCAACCGAGCAACTCCCGCGACCGTTGGTACCACTTGTCCTTTGTAGCTTTGGTAACCCCATGAACCACCTGTTTTTTGTACGGTGTAAGTTTTAAATCCTTGCGCAGAAGCAGGCGGATTGATTCTCGGTTCATTTTAAGGTTTCTGGCCAGCTTCCGTGCAGATTGGGCGGGATTCTGGTGAATCCGGTCTCGTATAATCTTTTTCAGCCTTGGAGTTCTCACAGACCTTGGTCGTCCAGATCGTGCCTCGTTCTCGGTGCCTCCGGTCTCTAGGTACCGATTTATGGTCCGGTACACGAATTTCCGGTTGATTCCGAGCGGTTTTAGGTGTTTGAATATGTGTCTGGGTTTGTACCCTTTCACATATTCAGCGATAACAGCTGCTCTTAACTCTGCCATGGCTCACAACTCAATGTAAACAAACTGCACAGAAACGAAACTCTGCCACTTTGGGCAGAAAAGTTAACCCTTTCATTTGGCATATAGATGGCACCAGAGAGATGCAACGTGTAGGCTACAGACGACCCCAAAAAAGTGTGACCGGACTTTTTTGTCACCGTGTATTGCCGCAAGAACGAAGGAAATCCATCGAATACTAACCGATTTATTAGCATTTGAAATTGGACATAGTTTTCACTTTTTTCGGTTTTAGATTTTCATTTCATATCCCTATGTAGCCGAACTTTCTGAGAGAAGTATTCTACTTCAAAAAAGAAGGTCAAGTTCCGAATCGGAATGTAGCACCATGGCTTTGCTTTGCTTCGCTCATAAAATTATTTTCACAGGCTATTTTCATGGTTTTGGGTGTTATGATGATATGCCCCCAAAATGTTTCTTTCAGAATAGGTTCCTGTGAAACTTCTTGTGGCTATAGAAAAATTTAAATGAAACAAGGCCAAAACGACGCCATTTTGAAATTTAAGATGGTGACTTTCGGTTTCCAGAAAACAGCTAAAATAAACCAAACTGGGGTCGTTTTCTGGCGTCTGGAATCGTTTTCCGGTCTTTGGGTATAGTATTGGTTGGTTTATGACCTTGTTTCATTCAATTGTTTCTATAGCCACCAGGAGCCCCAGTGGCACTTTTTCCAGGAGGACCATTTGACACCCAAAACCATAATCTGGGACATTCCGATCATCATGTAAACTTATTTTCAAAGGTTTTTGAGCATTAAGCTCTATGGTATTGCTTTTGTCTTATTTTAGCAGCGTAATTGATGTCAGCGCGGAAACAAACCCTTTTGAACCTTTTAACCCAATGATTGTTCAAATTTATTTAACGAATTGTGAAAATTTATTCAACGAGGTTACTAAACATGAGGCGTCTTTTTATGATAATGGTTATGCTATACAGCTAGGTTTTTTACATGGGTTTTATACAAGGTTTTTTTTACGCGAATTCTCGAATAACGCGTTTTTTAAGCGGGTATTTGAACTTACGCGGGTTAAAGTGTTTACTGAGTAAAAGACTTAGTCAAACAAAACCTCCATCCTGCGAGGGTGACCCTCGGAAGGAACCGTAATGACCGTCAAGGAGGACAATTTTTGATACCGGTCATAGAGCTTCTGATCTTCTTATCAATGACGTAGGGCCTGGCTGACCTATACTTACGTTCTTTCCAAGAGACCTAAAATTGGGTACATTCATAGATGGTCTGCGTGCAGCCAAACCGAACCATGCGCCAGAAACATTGTTCCGAATAGTTGGCGTTTAAAGTTTGCTTATACCGTATGTTTCCTGCAAGCTACTGCAGAGAATTTTTATTATAACATCATAATCAACTGTTCAAATGATTTTGTTTTTTTATGAAATATAGATTACACAGTGCAACAAAATTTACTCTTTCTTTTGCCTTGGATTATATTTATACTCTTTTCATGTATTTTGACGCAGAAACAAATTCCCCCGTGTTTGAACACATTTTATCTTAAGGGGTGACAGTGGTGCCATTTTGAATTTTTGAGAAATCGGAAATTTTCGATGTTTTTTCGACGCCACTTTGTGTTGAAACCAAATTTTAAAAATTCTAAGAGTTTTTCCACATATTAGCATTTTTTCACCCATCTTTTACAAAAAACAGATCCTAAATCGGATAAAAACTGAGCTCGAAACGGTTTTGGGCTGGTTTAGTGTATTTCACAAAGCGAGATAATATCGAGTATGTATGAGCATTAATGGTAATGCGCTAATATCTAAAAGTGGTAGTCGAATTATGTCTTAAATTGAGTAAAAAAGTTTCAGGAATCGATTGGTAGGTGTCTGGTCAACGTAAAATGTCAGCAACATGTCAACATGCAATACTGAAATAGGTTTGATTGTTGTCCAATTGTGACAGGATATTGTAGATCTCGGGACGGACGTACCCGGCGTCCACAAAGTGCGCACGATGGCCGTTTTGAGGCGACAGAATACCATCCTTCGAACGCGCACGCGTTTGAACAGAGTAGCTCCACTGTTTTCACCATCATGGTTAGAGTTCGACTGATAACTGTAAAATTTTTCTGCTGACTCATGGCTTACTCTGATTGATGCTGCAAGGGTAGTTTCGTTAGTGCGGATGATGGTAAACTCATAAAAAATCGGCCATTTTTGTCCGTTTTTTTATTGCAAACGTTAGAGGAGAAAATGTAAGCAGAATCTAGAGGATAGATGAAGCCTGACTATACATAGAACGGCAATGTCGTAGTGAGGTACGGAAAACTCATTTTAACTGCTTGTGGTTGTTCTTAAAAGAACGGTTGGTATTAGTTTTAACAAAGCTGGGAATCAATCGAATTACGCCGAATAAAAGCTTGTTCAATTCCTCGTTTTTACGGATTGCCAACTGCAGTTGACACGGGATGATTCTTGTTTTATTGTTATCTCAAGCAGCGTTCCCTGCCAATTCCAACACTTCTGCAGCAAGATACTCCATTAGAGTCACCAGATCGACAAGTGGTTCAGCATCAACGCTTATAATTTCCATTACGCCGCAGACGATGACTTGACAATGTAATTCTATTGAAAGGAATAGCGATGTGACGATGAACTAAACTGCAACCAGTATGTTAAATAAACCATGCGATTGTCTTAAAAAAGGATTAATGCCATAACATAGGTAACGCGGCGTAGGTGATAGAATAAAGGAATTCGAAAAAGAGGATGACCTGCGCTGCACACTGTCTAAAGGTATATACTAGGGTGGGGAATCGTTGTATGGAAAAAACGAAACTTGATAGCAGAAGGCCAGAACCAAGTTTTTTCTGTTCTTTTTAGGGCCCCTAACAATCCTAAATTTATCGGAAGTCGATTGGTTTTGTCTCCGCTTGGCGAATTGCGTTTCAAATGTATATGGAGATTTGTATGGAAAAACCAATTTTTTTGCATTTTCCATTCTAAAGAGCTCAAAATGGGTCAAACCAAAGATTTCATGACTTCAAATGGTAGGTTTTTTGATGCCTAACAACTTTGCCGAAGACACTAAATAGCTAGGGTGTCCCAAAAACATACTACAGCTGTTGAGTATGTCGAGATTTATGTTGCAAATCATTTTTTCTGCCAGCACTGCCAGTGTACCGGCGTCAGTCAGATTTCCATCAGAAGTGACCTCAGAAACACGTTGTAGATTCTACACACGCCTAGATTGTTGACCTAAATTTGTTAACTTGATCCAGCTTAGTGTATAAACTCGTTACGGCAGGTTACTTCTGATGGGAATCCTGCTGACACCGGTACATTGGTAATGTTGGCAGAAAACAAGATTTTCTGCATTTAAATCGACATACTCAACTTTGAACAGCTATAGCTCTTCTTATGAACATCCTAGCTCTTCAGTGTCTTCGGCAAAGTTGTTAGGCATCTGAAATACTATACTTTAACATAATGTAGTGCATTATTAGAGTATTATTGAGCTCTCTAGAAAGGTAAATGCAAAAAAGTAGGTTTTCCCATATAAATTTCCATACAAATTTGAAATGCAATGCACCAAGCGGAGACAAAACCAATCGACTTCCGGTAAGTTTAGGATTGTTTGGGGCCCCAAAAGGAACCAAAAAAGCTTGGTTCTGGAAAATCGATCATTTTTCCCCACACTAGTATGTACACTACTCGTCAAAAATTTAGAATTGCTTTACCGTGTATTACAACACCCAGTTTAAATATTGCAACACCTCCCGTAAAGTAAGATATCTCGTGTTTTTGACAACCTAGAAAGTTGCGGTTTTCAGCAAAATTGTTCAGAATGTCTAAAGTTTTCAACAGCGATATTATCTGTTTCCGAAGAACAATTGGTGTCGCTTTTTATTCGTTTGCTAGCAGTAAGTATTTGATCTTTCATCAAATCAATAATTTCCTAATCAATTACATTACAAACAACATGTAACAATATTCCATAACAATTTCAGGCCAACATCATTATTGCAGAGGATTTGAAAACATAAAAAACATCTCTTCAAAATGAACAACCGCATGTTGTGTGTCCTGCGATGCCGTTTTAAGTCGGGCTTTTATTCGTGATAATGAACGGAAACATTTGTATCGATGTACAGTGCTCAATACATGCAATCGATACAATTTAAATCCTTCGCAGTGTTTGGTGACGGATGATGACGGATTTTCTGGTGTGCGTACTGTACAAAAACATGAGCCATAGTTCACGGGCAACTGTGAAACGGTTGGTTGCCGCATTATATCAAGACACGTGAATGATTTAAAACTTTTATAATGTTTCGATGAAAAATAAATCTATGATTTTGATTGTTCTGAATTTATTTTATTTATTGAGTCAGATTTACAAAAACCAGAAATCATCAAATTTCCAAATTCAAGTAAACTGGGTAACTTGTACTCATTTTCGTTAATTCCTGGTTTGCATAAACAGAGTAGATTCTAATCAGTTTTTGACGTATGACGCCCTACTCAGAAGTGAGTAACCGTAAAAGTACTCAAATTAGGGTACCTCCACTTTTTTCAAAAATTGGTCATATCTTACTCACTTTAGAGTAACAAATAATGAGCGTGCATTGTAAAACGGGTTGTGAATGTTGAGGATCAAACTGTCAACATACCAACACAGTCACATGCTACATGTTGCGACTACAGATGGTGTTATGAACAGATACGCAAAGAGTGAGGTCGAAAACTCCAAGTGAACCGTCAAATCGAGGCTCCAAGTGTGCAAAGTAAACAAACACAGGAGTGTTACTTTTCGTACAGAATGTGAATTGTAATCAGTATAATTGTTGTGAATCACGTGCAATTATGGTTTGAACGGAAAATGTGTTCGTTATGCTCGTATTATGAGTGATGCATTGAAAATTAAAAAAGTGTATAAAAGCTTTGAAACTCAGTTATACATCCTTACAAAGTTTCGGAATTTCATTACACTTTCTAGTGCGTATGAAAAGTCATGCGAAATTAAATGTGGTTGCCAGAATTGTTTGGAATAGAATATTAGCAAAGGGTTGCCATATTTACTGCTTTTCTCTTTGCGTATCTCTTTATAACACAGTCTCTAGTTGCGACCTCCTCAAATGAAGGCACTTCTTTATAATAAACACACACAACCTTACGTATTGTGTAAAGTGATCAAACTGTCAACATTCAAATTGGCTTCACTTCGTCATGTGTAAACAATCAGTGCTTATAGAATTGCGTAAATAAAAAGTGTTAGGTACTGTGTTACTGAGTATTGCAACTACCTAAGCAGAGTTTGAGATAGAATAAGTTGAAAACACCAAAAACTTTATGCACACTAGCAGCACATTGAAAAAAAATTCCTAAATAAACTGTTAGGCAACCAGAAACTCTTGATCTTTTAAATAATTTTGCTGAAAACCGCGAATATCTAAATGATGGGTTTATTGAGGTAAACTGAAGTCGAAACGCTCAAAGCTATATGCACATTAGCACTGCGTTGTGGCTGAATTTCGTACTATGCTTTCCGCCAATTACAAGCCCTAGACCTCCTGAGCAACTTTGTTGAAGACCACAGCTCTCTAGGTTTCCAGAATCAAAAGATAACGTTACATGAATTTGCCCATTTTAAGTGATGCTAAACTTTTCGGGGTGTTGAAATATTCAAACTGGGTGTTGCAATACTCAGTAAAGCGATTCCAAACTTATGAGGGTAGTGTAGACGAACTTCGTGAAGTTTAAACTTTTGTAGGTTTGCTGTTGCCTGGAGAGCTAGCCAAGCACGCTGTGTCCGAAGGGCCGTTACGAAAGATACTAGCTTCAAGTAAATTGTTTCTTCCTTCCGTTACAATCGGCCCTTCTCAGAGCCACAAACATGTTCTTAAAACAATGCTGAATGCTTGTTTTGCAAATTTTGAAATTCTAATCCCTAAAAATTATCTAAATATATATAAATTAAGTTCTTATCCCAAAAAATTATTTGTTTCATTAAATACAATTATATTTTCATTATTGAGCGTGTTTGAATTAGTTAATCATTTTGTAATGTGTAGCACAGAATGATCCGCCAGATTGATGCAAATACACAACTCGAGAAAACCGTTAAGGGTTCGCTAGACATCTGGTTGGTACACGGCAAAGAAACGCTCCCCGAGCAAGGTGATTGGACGTGAAGCAAGACTTACATTGGATGCCCGCGGGGCTGAAGAAACGCGGCTAGGAGAGCTTATGACTACGACAAGCTTTTACTAAAGATCACGAAGCAAAAGTTTTTCAGGATTAAAAAAATCTGTATCTAAAATGATGGAACAAGATCAGATTTTCTTCTTATCAAAAATTGTCTTTTTGAAGAAAATTTACTAAAATTATTCAGACACAAGGGTTCGTTGTTCATCAGTTCATCAATAGTATAACTCTGAAAATCGATTATTTTTATTCAAAGAATCTAATCGTAGTGAAATTTCTGGTTGAATAATGCCAAAAAATCGGGGATCTGAAAAGAAAATTACAGAAACATAAGCGCTCAAAGCCTGATCGCTTTTTCTTCAGTTGCAGTTTTAGATTTTGATTTAACGTTCGTAACTCCCAGTTAGACGTAGGCCTACTCCAAAAATATTTTCACCTAAAGGTACGTTGAACTGTACATACATAGACATCAAAACAAATCTCTTGATGGCTTAAAACTAAAACACGCAGGGTCAGTTTTCCTCCTGTGCATTTTATGTTGCTTCGCTGCAAGCCAGGTTAATTAGACGACGCATTAATCGTAACTATTGAACGTGGTTTGTTCCGGGAACACCTTCCTAGTACATTAAAATACCAATCGATCGCGCCTTGATTTCTCCTTACGATCAAATAAGCTCCGTACCGTTACTTATATCCGCTTCGAGAAATGCCTGAAAATCAGCCCCTCGTGACAACGAATCGATATAATCTAAAGCTGATTTAGTTGGAAACGGTTTAATAGGACGTAAAAGAGTCATTGCTCACGAGTGGCAAATAATAAATGCTTCGCCTTGTTAGTGTAGTGATCCGACCGGCAATAAACTGGAGCACCACGAGGTCCGGCCTTTGTGACTATTTTCGATGCATTTTAAACTAGAACTGCGAGGTGCAAAATAACAGGTTGAACACGAAGTACGGGAAGAAAATCAACCACCGTCTTTATTAAAAACATGAACCGCATGAATCATCGTAATCGCTCCTCTAGGTGGTACCTGTCAATCCCAGTCGCGACGTCACGCCGAAGAGCTGGATAAGTTAATTAAAACTAAAACGCTTCGCAGAAACTGTCCGTGTCCCAGAAGGATCATAAAAAGCGAATCGGCACAAAACGAGCATTCCAATCATCATCGATATACGCATACATACACACAAACAGACAGGCCAAGCAGTATCCGATCAAATGCCATCCTCTCGGAAGGGAGGAACCACAATAAAGACCGGGTCTCAACATTAGCGAGTGCTCCTGCCACGGGTGCCCAAGCACAAGACTCGATACGACCATAGGCCTGGAGTGGCAGGTTGATACATCACAGCGCCCTAATATCTTCCCCTTCCCTTATCTTCCACCACCCCGTACCCCTCCCAACAGTAATGATAAGGCGAGCGCAGAACGCAGGAAAGTATCAATTCGTGATCGATAGTCACGATTCTCGCTTCTTCTGGGCCGCTTGCGGTCCGTTTATACACACTACGCATACGAACCACCGTTTGGCCACCGCCCTTTCGCGCACTCGACAATCTTTGTGTGACCTCATGCTTGCACGGCGGTTGTCGCCAATAACAAAACGGCAGGAGCGCAAACTTAAAGATGGCTTCGTGAGTCACCGAATCACCGCGCGCTCAGATTCCTGGGAAAATGGGTTTCCTTTCAATCGCGCCGCCAAAATTTGCTTCTGGAATGTGGAAAAACCTCGGCCCGAGCAACGTCGCGCCACCAATCTATATTTTATAGCGTGCCACGACAAGCAAAATATACAAATCCAACCGTCCTACGCTCGAGTTATGACTGGCTCCCGCTGCAACAACAGCGGCAGCACCCCATTAACAGTATGCACGTGCTCGCGCGCAGTGTCCCCTTCACGGCTCGGTTGGCACCGACAGTCCCAGGTCGCATACCCTGGCCGTTCGCTGCGAACCTCTAGTAACAGCGACTCTGTGGACGATCATCGTCATTCTCGTGGCCCAGGCTGGCCATTGGTGGACCGCTTGACGGAGAAAATAACAAACCTTTTGTTTACGTCTTCGCGTTGCTGCACCCTTCCCACTCCAAGGGTTAAGCTCAGGGATCTACTGTCGAAATTGAAAAATGCTCCAAAAAACTAAAAGTGTCATAATTTAAAATAAAATTTCCTGCCGCTGCCGGTAGCAGTAGAACGTGTGCCACCCACCCGGGCTGAGCATATGGAGTGTCACAAAAGAATTAGATCTTAGCAGCAGCCCGAGCCCGGAATGTAAACAACGGCCAATCGGCCGGACTGGAAACAGGAGACCCAGGGACCGGCTCTGGTAGTCGTCGCCGTCCACACATTTCACAGTCCCCGGTAGAATCTGGGAGCAACGGCAGTGGCGGCGTCGTTGCCATCTTCGTCGTCGTCGTCGATCGGCGTCATCTTCGTTGATATTGTTTACCGCAACAGCAGCGCTGCGTAATGACTATGTTTGTGATAAAATTAGACGCGGTAATTGTTTACAATGGGCTGCAATGTGTCTCCCGGTACCGAAGCTGGTCTCCAGGGGAATGGGGACAGCGCGGAACGTGGAGTGTGCTTGTGTGTTTAGCTTCAAAATGTCTTGCTTTTTGTCATTGATGTTTACCTTTGCAAGCATGATGTGTCTGTTTACGGATTGCTTCCGTTGCGTTTACTTAGCGGTTCAGTGGCTATGATTAGAATTGCCTTCACATTTTATCGTTTCATGTGATAGTAACACGTTTTCAAAAAAAAAATTGGTTTTAATATTTAATCTATACTCTTTACTCTTTAATCTTTACTCTTTACTCTTTACTCTTTGATCTTTACTCTTTACTCTTTACTCTTTACTCTTTACTCTTTACTCTTTACTCTTTACTCTTTACTCTTTACTCTTTACTCTTTACTCTTTACTCTTTACTCTTTACTCTTTACTCTTTACTCTTTACTCTTTACTCTTTACTCTTTACTCTTTACTCTTTACTCTTTACTCTTTACTCTTTACTCTTTACTCTTTACTCTTTACTCTCTACTCTTTACTCTTTACTCTTTACTCTTTACTCTTTACTCTTTACTCTTTACTCTTTACTCTTTACTCTTTACTCTTTACTCTTTACTCTTTACTCTTTACTCTTTACTCTTTACTCTTTACTCTTTACTCTTTACTCTTTACTCTTTACTCTTTACTCTTTACTCTTTACTCTTTACTCTTTACTCTTTACTCTTTACTCTTTACTCTTTACTCTTTACTCTTTACTCTTTACTCTTTACTCTTTACTCTTTACTCTTTACTCTTCACTCTTCACTCTTTACTCTTTACTCTTTACTCTTCACTCTTCACCCTTTACTCTTCACTCTTTGCTCTCTACTCTTTACTCTTTACTCTTTACTCTTTACTCTTTACTCTTTACTCTTTACTCTTTACTCTTTACTCTTTACTCTTTACTCTTTACTCTTTACTCTTTACTCTTTACTCTTTACTCTTTACTCTTTACTCTTTACTCTTTACTCTTTACTCTTTACTCTTTACTCTTTACTCTTTACTCTTTACTCTTTACTCTTTACTCTTTACTCTTTACTCTTTACTCTTTACTCTTTACTCTTTACTCTTTACTCTTTACTCTTTACTCTTTACTCTTTACTCTTTACTCTTTACTCTTTACTCTTTACTCTTTACTCTTTATTCTTTATTCTTAACACTTTATTCTTTACTATTTTATTTTCACTTTGCTGTTTTCTGTTGGCTGTTTGTTATATTTGTTTTCAGTTTCTTGTTATTATTTTCTCTTTGTTTCCTGTTTTTTAACTTATTTTATGTTTTTTGTTTTCTGTTTTCTGTTTTTTGTTCTCTGTTTTCTGTTTTCTATTTTCTATTTTCTATTTTCTATTTTCTATTTTTTATTTTCTATTTTCTATTTTCTATTTTCTATTTTCTATTTTCTATTTTCTATTTTCTATTTTCTATTTTCAATTTTCTATTTTCTATTTTCTATTTTCTATTTTCTATTTTCTATTTTCTATTTTTTATTTTCTATTTTCTATTTTCTATTTTCTATTTTCTATTTTCTATTTTCTATTTTCTATTTTCTATTTCCTATTTTCTATTTTCTATTTTCTATTTTCTATTTTCTATTTTCTATTTTCTATTTTCTATTTTCTATTTTCTATTTTCTATTTTCTATTTTCTATTTTCTATTTTCTATTTTCTATTTTCTATTTTCTATTTTCTATTTTCTATTTTCTATTTTCTTTTTTCTATTTTCTATTTTCTATTTTCTATTTTCTATTTTCTATTTTCTATTTTCTATTTTCTATTTTCTATTTTCTATTTTCTATTTTCTATTTTGTATTTTGTAATTTGTATTTTCTGTTTTCTATTTTCTATTTTCTATTTTCTATTTCCTATTTTCTATTTTCTATTTTCTATTTTTTATTTTTTATTTTGAATTTTTTATTTTCTATTTTCCATTTTCTATTTTCTATTTTCTATTTTCTATTTTCTATTTCCTATTTTCTATTTTCTATTTTCTATTTTCTATTTTCTATTTTCTATTTTCTATTTTCTATTTTCTATTTTCTATTTTCTATTTTCTATTTTCTATTTTCTATTTTCTGTTTTCTATTTTCTATTTTCTATTTTCTATTTTCTATTTTCTATTTTCTATTTTCTATTTTCTATTTTCTATTTTCTATTTTCTATTTTCTTTTTTCTATTTTCTATTTTCTATTTTCTATTTTCTATTTTCTATTTTCTATTTTCTATTTTCTATTTTCTATTTTCTATTTTCTATTTTCTATTTTCTATTTTCTATTTTCTATTTTCTATTTTCTATTTTCTATTTTCTATTTTCTATTTTCTATTTTCTATTTTCTATTTTCTATTTTCTATTTTCTATTTTCTATTTTCTATTTTCTATTTTCTATTTTCTATTTTCTATTTTCTTTTTTCTATTTTCTATTTTCTATTTTCTATTTTCCATTTTCTATTTTCTATTTTCTATTTTCTATTTTCTGTTTTCTATTTTCTATTTTCTATTTTCTATTTTCTATTTTCTATTTTCTATTTTCTATTTTCTATTTTCTATTTTCTATTTTCTATTTTCTATTTTTTATTTTCTATTTTCTATTTTCTATTTTCTATTTTCTATTTTCTATTTTCTATTTTCTATTTCCTATTTTCTATTTTCTATTTTCTATTTTCTATTTTCTATTTTCTATTTTCTATTTTCTATTTTCTATTTTCTATTTTCTATTTTCTATTTTCTATTTTCTATTTTCTATTTTCTATTTTCTATTTTCTATTTTCTATTTTCTATTTTCTATTTTCTATTTTCTATTTTCTATTTTCTATTTTCTATTTTCTATTTTCTATTTTCTATTTTCTATTTTCTATTTTCTATTTTCTATTTTCTATTTTCTATTTTCTATTTTCTATTTTCTATTTTCTATTTTCTATTTTCTATTTTCTATTTTCTATTTTCTATTTTCTATTTTCTATTTTCTATTTTCTATTTTCTATTTTCTATTTTCTATTTTCTATTTTCTATTTTCTATTTTCTATTTTCTATTTTCTATTTTCTATTTTCTATTTTCTATTTTCTATTTTCTATTTTCTATTTTCTATTTTCTATTTTCTATTTTCTATTTTCTATTTTCTATTTTCTATTTTCTATTTTCTATTTTCTATTTTCTATTTTCTATTTTCCATTTTCTATTTTCTATTTTCTATTTTCTATTTTCTGTTTTCTATTTTCTATTTTCTATTTTCTATTTTCTATTTTCTATTTTCTATTTTCTATTTGCTATTTTCTATTTTCTATTTTCTATTTTCTATTTTCTATTTTCTATTTTCTATTTTCTATTTTCTATTTTCTATTTTCTATTTTCTATTTTCTATTTTCTATTTTCTATTTTCTATTTTCTATTTTCTATTTTCTATTTTCTATTTTCTATTTTCTATTTTCTATTTTCTATTTTCTATTTTCTATTTTCTATTTTCTATTTTCTATTTTCTATTTTCTATTTTCTATTTTCTATTTTCTATTTTCTATTTTCTATTTTCTATTTTCTATTTTCTATTTTCTATTTTCTATTTTCTATTTTCTATTTTGTATTTTGTAATTTGTATTTTCTATTTTCTTTTTTATTTTCCATTTTCTATTTTCTATTTTCTATTTTCTATTTTCTGTTTTCTATTTTCTATTTTCTATTTTCTATTTTCTATTTTCTATTTTCTATTTTCTATTTTCTATTTTCTATTTTCTATTTTCTATTTTCTATTTTCTATTTTCTATTTTCTATTTTCTATTTTCTATTTTCTAATTTCTATTTTCTATTTTCTATTTTCTATTTTCTATTTTCCATTTTCTATTTTCTATTTTCTATTTTCTATTTTCTATTTTCTATTTTCTATTTTCTATTTTCTATTTTCTATTTTCTATTTTCTATTTTCTATTTCCTATTTTCTATTTTCTATTTTCTATTTTCTATTTTCTATTTTCTATTTTCTATTTCCTTATTTCTTTTTTTCTATTTTCTATTTCCTATTTCTTGTTTTTTATTCCCTGTTTTCCTTCCTCTTTTCTGTTTCCTGATTGATATTTTTTTTTTCAAATTCTTTTTCCTTTTTTATTTTTCGTTTGTTGTTTTCTGATTTGTTATTTTCAGTTTTCTTTAGTCTCTCTTGTTTTTTTTTTCTTTTTAGTTTTCTTGTTACTATTTTCTATTTGTTTTCTGTTTCCTGATTTTCGTTTTTTATTCTGGCTTTCTCTATATTTTTGTTTTTTGCTGTTTGTTTTCTAGTTTTCGTATTTTGTTTTTTTTCTTATTCTTGGTTTTTGTTCCTTAGTTGCAGCTATCTGTTCATCCTTTTTCCGTAATTTTTACGTCGGTCTATCGGTTCGCTCACGGGAACATCGCTTCCCAAACAAGAGTCACCGCATACAACCTGATTAATAAGCAGATTGAACTATTCGTTACTTGATCTCTCAATCGACCCCTGTCGTGCACCCCAGCAGAAATGAATAGAAAAAAAATCACAGGAGGGTTGTGTGCAAAGCCACGACCGCAGAGTTGAAGTAGAATACTTTTACCAGAAAGATAACCCGGCTCCTTGCGTGTCAGTCATTTTTTCTAGTAAATAAACGAACGTAAATTTTTTGAACGTTGTGGAATGATATAACTGGAAAAATAGGTGTGACTTAATTATTTCCAGTTATACAATTCTACAACGTTCGAAAATTTTTTTTTCGTATGTCGTAATACTAATGTACGAAATATACATCTCATTTATTCTGGCCCCACCTTTTATTTCGGTTCCTACAGATTTTCTCAGTTTCGTAACACGGATGTACAAAAACGATTTCTTGTGGATAGAGCAACAAAATAACATGTAGTGTATCGTGTATTTGATATTGCCGATGGTAGACATGAGTATGACGGTCGAAATTCTGCTGTGATGTCAAACTATAACCGCCTTCTTCAAGACGTTACATCCTAGTTAATGAAGTGTTGTGAATTTTCTCAAACAGATTCAGCATCGTGAGGAGAACGTACCGAACTTTTCTGTTTGAAATCGGATTTGTTTCGTATATATCGCCTGTTATGCACAGTATCAACAAATCGTAATAAACATCACACTGCTGTGCATTTTCAGCAGCATCAAACCTCAGTTGCAGTTGTTTAATAACCACTCATTATGCTCTTCCAAATACATTTAGTAGCCTTGAAAAAAGGCTGATTGCTGCAATTGAAATTTTCATTCAATTATTGTATAAATGCTTCATGGTCAGATATACCCGCTGCAACTGCCACGCTATCCGTAGCCATGCCACAGTTATGACCGCTATACGTTGTCATTGATATCCGCTGCCTCTGCATCAGGTGGCCCAGCTGCTATCGATGCTGAGATCCGCTGCAACTAGTGCGCTATCCATTGCTATGCCACAGCTGTGGCCACTATCCGCTTTCGCTGGTATCCACTGCACTGCTACTGCTGCTGCTAAGGCGACATCCATAAATTACGTAACGCAAAAACCCGATTTTTGAACCCCCACCCCCCCATATGTAACGAAACGTAACGCCAACATCTACCCCCCATAAAAGTAACGCTGCAGAAGGATTTCCTTGATAAAATTGCTCGTTTTTGGAGAGATTTTCCAGAGATTTTTCGTTATGTAACACTGAACTTACCTCCCCCCGGTCCTGTGTAACAAGTCGTACCGCTCAAGGATACCCCTTCTCCCCCTATGAGCGTTACGTAATTTATGGATACCGCCTAAGGGATGACTGCTGTTGTCACTGTCTAGAACTATTATGAGCGGCTTCGGCTGAAACAGGCTCTTAAATAGGCCAAATAGCATATTTTGAATTGCAAGGTATATGATTTTGTCGACCGTGCTTGGGAAGCAATCATATAACGACCAATCAGAGGTCGAATTTTTCGTTTTGAAAAGGCTTGACTATTTTCAATAGTACAATAGTTTGAATAATAAAATTACAATTATCTTCATTTGGAAAGAATCTTAGAAGATTTTCCAATCTATTTCTGCAAGAACGAAGGAAATCCATCGAATACTAACCGATTTATTAACATTTGAAATTGGACATAGTTTTCACTTTTTTCGGTTTTAGATTTTCATTTCACATCCCTATGTAGCCGAACTTCCTGAGTGAAGTATTCTACTTCAAATAACCTATTCCACAATATATGGCAAATTATGGACCCGCTCATCACCGGCAGCGGTAAACTTTTCTTCTACGCCTTTCATTCCGTCCGCCTGGATGGAGTCGTCGTTGAACTCGCGGCACGCATAGATGAGAGCGATGTCAATTAAGACGGGCACCACCGTCGAGGCATATTTTTTTTATCTTCAGAAGATCAGATCACAGATAAGGGAAAAAGTGTGAACTCATCATCGATCCGGCTGCGGTTTTTGGGGTCCCAAAACTTGACGTGGACCTGCAATTACCGCGTAAACAAATAGGTTCTCTAGTTTTCGGCGGAAAGGCACTGTGGGAAGGGGCAAAAAAGGAATTCTTTTGTCCACCGATCAAGGCGGGACCGGGACTATTTGGATCTCAACGCAGTGGAAGACGCTGGGTGCAACCTCCGGGAAGCTTGCGAAGCGACGGTGGCAGTGGCGACGATGGCGACGGCTAGATCGCAGAGTGACTTTTCTCCTCGTGGACGTCACTTCTTTGGCGGCAACTGGACGACCGTGCAAGTAGTCTGTCAGTCAGCCCGTCAAATTTGGTGGCACCTATCACGGGTCAGTGAGTGTTTGGCTGGGTGTGTGTGTATGTGTGAATTCATGAAGATGATCGTGTTCAAAAGCTGACTGATTATGGCTCTATGAGGCAACGAGCAATTACCTGCAGTCGCGGGGTGTGACCTGAGAACGCCTCTCGATCGCGGTGCTGCCAGCTTAACTTTAAACGCCTAGTGGCTGCGAATAAGAAGTTGTACATGTGTCAATTAGGGCTGAATTGGACAACAATTACCGAGTGGCGCTTCGAGGGCAAATCAGGATGAAATGAACGAAATTGTGATTCTTCCCGAAGAACAACTGAAAGTTGTTCAGGAAAAAAAGATGGATGAAAGCTACGGGCTAAGAGGGCAAACCGTGTACAGTTAGAAACCTTTATTTCGAGTTATAGACCAAACTACGTCGCCCATCAGCAACAAAGTATCTTTCAAACGGGGAACAAATTATTACTTGACTCATCAAGCAACTCGACCGCTTCTCGCTGCATCCCGAAAGTGCATATAATAAGAAATCAATTAGACAGCATTTGTTAGCACTTCATGCGTTCAACGTTTCAATTACACTGTCATCAATCATGTTCACTAATTGACCGCATTTTTTTCTGCTCGATGTTTGATGCTGCAGGGGTAAAAGGACGCAGGCAGCAGGCCCGCTAAGGTAGGTACAACATTCTTTCGGGGCGAATCCGACCGAACCGTGATTGCATGCGTGAAAAATTTGTGCCCCCTCCAGCTCCAGAGCAGGCGTTCCGTGGATATTGCCAGGAATCGATCATTTGATGCCCTTCGGCGGTACGCGGCCTTGCTCGTAGGATTGGCCGCGTTCGCGTCGCTTCGATCATTGACGACGAGACGAAGGACTGAATAAATTAAAATTTTATCGGACCAGAAGAAAGCCCGCGCACATTCGGGAGGCTGGGCTGCGAGTCGCTTTTTGCTTACATTTCTGATAAGATTGATGATTGGGTGAAGTGATTGTTATGATCGCCGTTGTAGGTTGCTTCCGGCGGTGGAACAAATGCCCGGTTTGTTAAATGGTGTGAAGCAATTGCTGTGATGAGTCAACTTTTCGCATCCAGTAGATAAAGCCGTTCTGAATCACCTAACAAAACGCTTATTCACTTGTTTTCAAAGCATATCTGCCCCAAGCCATGAGATGAAGCCAAATTGCATTTTAGTGTGTTATCAGTAGTTAATGTAATTACCTGTAAATCAGTGTGAAGACAACTCAAATTCGCAATCGTTCTTAGCATCTATTTGTATTAATTGTATAATTTGTATTAAATCTAGTTTCGTTTTTAATATTTTTTACCTTAAGATCTCGTACGAGCTATTATATTTTTTAGAGAATAAACGCCTGTGAATTCTATTTTTCTTCTTTCGCTTCATATACAACATACAATGATTTAAGGAGCCCCTTTTATTGTAAATTTTAATAATTTCTGACAATAAATGCCATCACAGTTTAATCATTCTTGAGCATAATATTACCATTCGAAAATACTCATTTCGATACAAATAATTCATTTTTTACATATTTCACATATATGACATATGGTCTGAATTTTTAATGACATATTTATGGAATTCATAATTCACAGTTGAAGGGTATGTTTCTAAGAGCTCAAACGTAGGTTTGGCGTGGGACGTGGATAAAAAGATTTAATTCTGTCATAGTCATACTGTACGATACACAAATACACGTACGATGCACACCTATACTTATAACTTACAAATATCATACACAACAAACCATGAAAATATCACAAAAACACATAAAGCTGTCACAAACTATACCATACAAATAACAATACCCACATAAATGCATAACGGTCTCATGTAATGTCTCATCACTTATGGAACAAACCTCAAAAACTTCATGACATACTAGCTAAGTTTGTTGCTTAATTAATGAGAAAAATATAAATTTTGGCCAGTGCATTGTTACAAATAAACGCAAAACAGGCTTAAAGCTGAAAATAACTAATATAAAATTATAGTCACTAGCATTGAAAGACAAATTGAAGTACTAATGGAAAAAACAATTAACTTGTTGTCTATAAAAGCATTCTGCCATATATATGTTTAACTCTGATGAATGCATTTTTTTACAAACACACGTTATACACACACGCTATACACAAAAGCACACACATTCATACACACATACTGGCATTGCTAGCCAATGACTGAATGTGTGAAGCCATTTCGTCTATGTTTTTGAAGTCTGTGTTAGGGAAAGAAGCCAATCGTATGTGAAATGTATGTGGATATTTGAAACTTTTCCGTAATTTTCACAAAGCAATAAGGAAATGGTTAGTAATATTATCATGTTATATAAATCTTGTATAGTAATGATATGTAACGGTATATTAATTATTCAAATAGGTACAGTTGTTCGAAAGCTATTAGCATCTGAAAACTTCCATTTCGCCAACCAAAAACATTTTCATTTAAGTTTTCATAGAATGTACCTCAGTAAAAGTGAAAAAAGTCTTCTATTGACGACAAATAATGCGTTTGAACCAAGCGATAAAGGTAAAACGGACACAATATGAGAAAAGATACTACAATGTGATTCTTTTACACGACAACGCTCGACCACATGTTGCTAACGCCGTCTAAAACTATCGCCCTACCTCTTTCGACAACGCTCCATCTGATTACCACCTCTTCCGGTCAATGCACAATGGTCGGAAAATTAAGATTTACAGCCAAAATTATTATTATTATTTTGTCAAATTGTTAGCTTTCTACCGTAGAAGATTTTGTCATATGCGAAAGTATTGTAATGACAAGGGGCTGTTCAAGAACCATGTGAATTGAGGAATATCTCAATTTTTTTCGAAACAATGAAAAGACTCGTCAGTGTATATAAACGAAAAATTATGCTTATTTTACGTATTATTAATGTGTTCTGTACCATATTGGTGCGATATAGGAAGGATTTCGTTGATAAATCACTCAAAAATCCAAAATGTGCAGAAAAAATGAAAAACTTATTTATCTTTTTCTACAAAAACGCAAATTTTTCGCAAGCTTTTACAAAGATTCTTGAAGGGCACAAACGGGCCCCCAGGCACACTATCAGGAGCTTTGCTTACACGTGCTTACATTTGATGTTTTCGAAGGATTAGAATCAAATACTCTTCCGGTTTTACATAATACATAACCTACCATCGCCGAACATATATGCAACTTCGAACAAAATTCTGCTGCAAATCCTAACCCACATTTTCGAATTCTTTTTTTTTTGCTGTTTCATCCTACATTAATTTCACAGTGCATCGTTCGAACAGTTCGCTCCAATAGTTTGACCATGCAACAAAAATTTATTCTTTTTTTGGTTTAAAGACCAGACAAAAAGGTGATCTTGAATTTATCATTAATCAAGTTAAGATAGGACAGCATTCAAGAGATCTTTCAAGCGGAAATTCAGTAACAATTCACAATGTTGATTAAATAGAAAAAATTAAACCAAAAATCCCTTAACCATTTAAACATCGCTTAACACATTTTCTCGGATCCTACACCCCACGACTGTTGAAACCATTTTAACCAGTTAGTTGAATTACCTAAATATTTTCGTTGGAGTTGGAAACCGAATTTTTCTACCAACGATAATATTTTTTTTCTCGTACCGTTTATCATACCAACACTGCTTGCGACATTAGGTACAATGTAAAAAAAGATTGTCGTTAGCCATGATACAGGTCGGAATCGATTATTCTGAGACTCTTTTATCCGGAATTTAAGACTCGATTATCCAGAATTTTATTTTTTTGGAGTTCGTTTTGAATTTTCATTCCGAAATCTTACCTTTACCATCCCTTCTGGGATATTTGTTACCATTTATGTCACTTCCGGCATGATTGGGACATGTTCGAATAAATTTAGAATAATCAATGTCCAATTAATGTTTTTTGGTTTCTAAATATTTTACCCCTTTTCGCCCTAGAAGTAATTTCTGATTACGCCACTGCATCATACAAGTAAAAGAAAAAAAGGAAATATTTATTTTATGTTCGTTATTTTTATATTTTTTCTGTGATTCAATTCTCCGGAGAACTCGATTACCCGCAATGATTTTTTTTTCGACATTCCAAATAATTGAATCCGACTTGTATTCGGTTTTCAACTCGGGTAACAATAAAATTCATTGAAAAAATATGTATAGGGTATTTGTTCCATTATTCATGTTCTGGCCACACTGGTCATGTTTCTGCCGCGTCGCTGCATGTTTAGTAAAATAAATCAGAAATGTCAAAAGGTGAATAGATCAGTTGGTAGTGAAAGATAGTGTTGTAGTAAGCGATTATAGATGAGAGAAGTGATACCGATACCTAATTGTATTTTTGATTACAGTCGGTGGTGATAATTCAGGCAGTTTATGGTTGGGAAATTCGCATGCAAGAAAAAACTAGATTTGTAAGCTAAATTTGTTTGTTTGAGTCCATCGATTAAATAAAACCTATTTTAGTTGAAGCTGTTTAAAGTAAAACTGCTGTGCGAAACTGTGAGATGAATTGCAACAATTCCTGAATTTCAACTGTATGTATTTTCATCTGTTTTCACTACGTTGAAGCAAATCAAAAGTTGCCAAATCAGTTTCTGCTAATACAAAAAATCATACTGAAAACGTTGAATAATTCCGACATAATTGACCTAAATCGACAGCACTGCAGTGGTAACCTAGGTTACCAATTTTGCACGTAAACAACTACGGGGCCGTTCCTAAACTTCATGGTCATAAAGAGGGGGACAGGGGGGGTTTGTCAAAAGACCACGAAAGACCACGCATGGGGGTGGGGGTTAACGAAATGACCACATGGTCTTTTTCCCTGACTTATATTTTATTGTGGCCACGAAGTCAAGAATGAAGCTTTTGCATTTTAGAAATATAGAATGTACTGAAAGCTTAGTAATAAAAATTTAAAAAATTCAAGCGAATTTTTTTTACGAATGAAAAGACCACGTGGTTAAAGTCGCAAAGTGATCTAAATATGACCACGTGGTTCAGGAACGGCCCATTACTGTATTGTAGAGAACAAATATCATATTTGGACAAGTGATTTATTGAAAAATTGATTTGAAAGACAATCTGTTTCTTTTTTAATATTATCTTTATATTTATAGTCATGGGCGCAACTAAGGAAAATTTCTAGGGGGGCTAGTCACTTAAAAAAGAGAAAAAAGAGTTTGAATATGCTTATTTAATAACGCTTAAAATAGTCTCGTAAAAGCAGAAAAAAATCACTTCGGGTTAGAATCTCCGAAGATGTATTGAATATCTTGAACACATCGTCAACGCCAAGCTCTTTCAGCAACAATGATTCGATATTGAGGAGAGCTAGATTTGGTAAACGGCTGGCCAGTGCTTTTTAACAGTTCACCCGTACTAGTTAGAAGAAAATAGACCCCAGTGTGGTTCAAGGCATATTGCCCTATTCCTACCTCCACGTGGTACCAACTGGGATACGAGCAACCAAGGAAAAACCGGTAAACCGGTGGGGTAGTTGTTCTCCTAGAGAGCAGCTTGTCTGCGCGTCTACCTCACAGGCTAGGGGCGGCTCAAACAGCGACTGATCCGGACCGGATGGTTGAACTATGAAATGTGGTGTCTCGCCAGCTACATCCATGGCGGCAGCTCCGTCGCGAGACTAGGTATCGCAGCCCTAGTGAGGCAGCATACTAAAATAAACATACTACGGAGAATCAAGAATTCAAAACGAACCGGAACAATCGGCAATGACCCAGCCGACGAAATAAGGACGACGATTAGAAGCTCAGTACATGTAACAGTAGATCGCTTAACGACCCGGATGTCGACCGAATTCTGCTGGATCAGCTAGAACCCCGCCACTTCGACATCGTCGCGCTCCAGGAGCTTCGCCTGAAAGGAGAGAAGGTACGGTGGATTTGACGCCGCAAGGCACAGTACCACCAAAGCGGCAGGCAATCAGCGACAGGTTGTGTTTGTTGAGAATTAAGAGCCGGTTCCACAACTACACTATTCCCGATGTGCACTGCCCTCACGAAGGAAGATCTGATGCAGGGAAAGAAGCGTTCTACGCACAGCTGGAGAAACTCTACGATAGCTGCTCGCGTAGAGATATCAAGATCGTCGTTGGGGACATGAACGGAAGGATAGCCTTATATAAGCCGGTTATCGGCCCGCACAGCCAAAGTCACTTCTTTCCTCGACCAACGTACAGCAAAACAAATTGACCACGTTCTCAACGACGGCCCGTTCTTCTCAGACATTACAAACGTACGCACCAATCACGGTGATGATCGGACATGACCACTTCGATACAAAAAACTACAAAACCCTGATAACCGGTAGTCCTCTATGGAAGTCGCTTTGATATTTTCGAACAGAAGGTGCCTATCGGCGAACAGAAGGTGACTATCTACGGTGGAGCACAAGCGGACGACGGATAATGGCTACAGCGCATGAACCATGAGCTACAAGCGCTGCTTGCAGAGAACCCCATTGCACACCTGGCGAAAGACAATAGGTTGCGGTGGGCCGGGCACATCGTAAGAATGCCGGACGACAACCAAGTGAAATCACTTCTCTTTAGCAACCCTACCGGCACAAGAAATTAAGGGGTGCAGCGTGCATGATGGCTCGACCAGATCGAAAGAGACTTGCGAGTGATGAGACGTCTGGAGAACTGGTGAAACACAGCCCAAAACCGAGTAAACTGGCGACTTCTCGATACAGCACGAGTTACTACAGCTCGTCTAACTGGTAAAGTGAGTAAGAGAGCAAGGGTTGAGAATCGATCCTGGGTGCAGAAATAGTTCTTAGCCAATGAATGGCGACATCTCAATTTGTGTTGATTTTGATGCTCTGATAAGAGTATGGAATGTATATATATTGAATACAATCATTCTCTGGGAAATTCCCCCGTAGTTGCGCCCATGTTTATAGGTAAACTAGTTATTTTAGGTGAATAGTAAATCAATGTACGTATTTTAACCTTTTTCTGTTGGATTCTATTGATGCGCAACTCGTACAACCAATTCAATCGACCATTTTTGAGTTGACTTTGAATACACAACATTAGACTTTGAATAGACAAGATGTTGCAAAGATGTTGTGCTATTGTTTGTTTTTAAACTCGACTTTTTTGCGAAGCTATTTGAAAATGTTATGTAAAGTTATCGATGATTACAAATATTTTTAGAGAAAAAACGGTTTGTTTGATCAGTGTGATTGGAAAAGTTGTAGATAATAATTTTGTCTTTCCGAAAAAATATGCACTCTAAAAAAGGTTTTTACAGGGTCAAAGAAAATTTTTAAATTACTCATCTAAAAAAGCTTATATTTCAAAAATCTCCTTTATTTATTTGCAATTACAAAAGATTAGCCTAACATTAATGACTGTCCGATTATAGAGAAAACATCATATTTTTTTTTTTGTTTTTTTTAACGGTGTATTATTTTTTTGAGAGAACAAATTTATTGTCTACAACTTTGCCAAATTCACTATGCCAATCAAACAAACCGTTTTGGCTGTAAAATGAGTCGTGTTTAAAAACAAACCAAGAGCATAAAATGGCATCTTTTGCCCAGAGTTTGAGCCAAATCAACAATGATCGATTGAATTGGTTGTCCGTTTTTTGTTTCCGTAGAATTGCACTGATATTGACGGTTTATGTAAACAAACTAAACCGGCGGCAACCGACCACTCGAAAGGCTTATAATAACTCAAAACCTGACTCAGGTTACTTAGGGTTCACCTGAAATCCTCTAAACCCCCGATACAGCGATACAGGTTGTTGACCACCAGGCCAGGGGTCCTGCAGCGATAACTACCGGTCGGCTTTCGCAGTCCTCCGCCAGGGGCCAACCAGCGCTCGAGAGCAATTTCACATGATCGTTACCAGCGATGGAAGCTCAACCACCCGCGCCGTCTCGCGTAGCTCGATGGCCCCAGCAGTTTCTGTACTCGCCCTTCGGTGTAGCAGCGCGATCAGACTCGCAGAATTTAATCACATATCGAACCCATAACACTCGTTTAATTCTTCCTTATCGTCGACGTCGTCGTCGTCATCGTCGTCGCGGTCGTCGTCGTTGGGTCTGTTGTTATGTCGATATGGCTCAAATTATAGAACAGGCCGCACCGCAAACCAGCAGCGGACTCGCCACCGGCTGCGCTTGGCTTCGAATAGTGGACGATCGAAGCAATCTGCGGCCTCTTTTCTACCGCACCGCACCGCGCCGCACACAATTCGAGAGGCCGGCAGTGATCATTCTTTCTCGCACCCGCTCACAGCACTGCGGGCTTGGTTTATGCTGCCAGTAGTGTTGTGCCGCGCTCCCGCTCTATGCCATATTATTACATATTTTTAATATTTATGTTTATCTGGTTGGTAATAGTCTCGCAACTTCAAGTCACGTTTAAAACATTACCTATTCTCGACTTTGGCCACGGGTTTTTCTATTGCCGACTTTGCCACCCTCGCCAGTTGCACCCGGTAAAATGGTTGTGGAGCCGTGGAGGAAGGTTTGGGGATCCAAGAGGGCGGTGAGCTCGGAAATGGCAGCTGGTTTGTGTTGTATTTTCACCTCCGTATGCAAGTGCTGGATCCGCACGAGCTCGTTTTATGCGACGACGACGACGACGACGAAGAGGACGTCATAAACTGGATTTTGTTCGAGATGATAGAATAACGTTTAACTAATTGTTTTTTTGTTCTAACAAATGACACCGATGATTAGACAAAGCGTTTGAGTAAAGTGTTCGTTGGAATTTTCTGTGCCAGGAAGAGAATTTTCTCTAAGACAACGTCACACAGGGAGTCAGAGGAGAGCATACATTTTCCTTCACAGCTAACCGGTCGTCGTCATCGTTGGTGCAAGTGCTTCGCACAAAACCTGTCGGTAGAAGGAAGGAAAAATATTTATTTTATGATTCCTGAATGACGACGGAATGCTCTTTTTTGGTGCGACTTTCTCCACTTCAGGTGGAGCCCAGCCAGCCCGAGTCGATCAACCGTTCGCAGTAAAGCAACAGAGCAGGATAGGGATTACGGAGCGCAAAGCTGGTTCGGATCGATAAACCAATTGAAGTTTTGCAGAGGAAAACCTACCCCGCGGCAAGGTAGAATAGTTTGATCTTACTAGTTACTAGAGCATGTGATGTTGAGCGCTTGTGCTTTGGTTCAAACAAGACAGGTATTGTATATAGGGATGGAATATTTGTGATTTTAAGATACTGTTGTTGTTGTACAAAATTATTCCAACTGAGTAATGCAATGAGGACTTTTGTAATCGAAAGAATCGTGTTTTGCCATCATCTTTAAAACTTTCATTCAGAACCAAATTCAACAACATTACAAGTTTCCTAAAAAGTCTAAAAACCTTTTTTTTTGGATTTGGATTTGGATGCAAATTAAACATTCGACAAAATGTAAAAATCATCAGAAATATTAGAGTGCAGTGAAAAAATTTTGTGATTACAGTGAAAACAATCTAAGGTTCAGTAGTTTTTTTTTTAATTTATCAGTCAGCATAACAACTGCGATGATAAAATATAAAAGAACTGAGAATAATAAATTGAGTTACCAACATGCCCCTTATACATACGTTTCTCTCAATTTCATCCATACCTCATACTAAATTCATTCCCTCCGCTTACATCCAACAAGACGGAATGAACACTTTCGAACGTCGGACTCGAATCCCTCATTTGGGTCATCATTTCGACAAAAAAAAACAAAGTGCAGTGATATACTTAGTCAAAATGAAAATGTTCGAAATTGTAGTGAGCGGAGTTATGGAAAAATCATAAGAGTAGTAATAATGTGATATCCGAAAATGAAATTGCAAGTTTTCGACAACCTGTTGAAAACATTCTGAATTAAATTAACAGCACTTGAGCACTTGAAAAAATAAAGAATTTCCTCAATTCGTTAACTCATTACCGTCTGGATTGCTCCCTGATATCAAGAATATAAGAGAGGAACCTTGATCTTAAACAACCTCACCTTTTCTTGTATTCAAACATAATGTTTGAACATTTGTTGATATTTTATTGCAGAAAAACGTAAGTTTGTATTAAGTGCGAATCAAGCATGAAAAATTGAGATTTCTGATATTTTCGCAAATTTTGTTAATAGTATCACATATCATAGAAAAGAGATTTTGGTTGTTTTTAGCTGAAACTAGACCTTTAGACAAAAAGGAACATTTAGTAGAACTACGTCTCTCAGGAAGTTTGGCTTTATAGGGATGTAAAATGAAAATCTGAAAATGGAAAAAGGGAAAAATATGTCCAATTTAGATGCTAATAAATCGGTCAGTTTTCAACGGATTTGCTTCGTACTTGCAGCAATCGATTGGAAAATCGCCAATGCTTCCGCCTGTATACAGAAAATATTAATTTGATTATTCGAACTATTGTACTATTAAAAATTGTCGAGCCTTGTTAAAACTCAGATTTCGTCCTGATTAGTCGCTTAATGGTTTTGCTAAAACGGAGCAAAAAAAAGCTGGGGTTTCATCGTGTGTCCTCCATATTCATCACACTGTTAATCATGAATGAATCACATTATCATGAATGTACGTAGCCGCAGCCCGTCGTAGTAGGTTACCTAGATATCCGCTGTAGTTGTTTACGTGCAAAATTGGTAACCTAGGTAACCACTACAGTGCTGTATATTTATATCAATTATGTCGGAATAATTCAACATTTTCAGTATGATTTTTTTCGTATTAACAGAAACTGACTTGGCAACTTTTGAAATACCTCAACGCAGTGAAAACAGATGAAAATACATACAGATAAAATTTAGGAATTGTAGAAATTCATCTCATATATTTCTGTTAATTCAAGCTTGTTTTAGGAAATTTGAGGTGAGCATTTCAGATATTGAAGTATTCTTAGTGTAGTGAGTGATTTTATTTAGTGATTAAAATAAAAAATGATCCGCTAGTGATGAGAAAACTTTGGTTGGCTGCTGAACGAGTCCCGTTGTATCCGTACAGAATAATGCGCGGATTTTGTTTTCTAAGGTAGGTGATTCAATTAAATGAGTTTTCGAGTGCAGATGCCCGACTATAATATCAAATTCAGTGCTCTTAAGTGAGTTTTTGAGGATCATACTTCATGAGGAATCAAAAGTGAACTAAGAAGAATCCATTTCATGGATTAGCAAATTGGTTTGAAAAGAAAATATGCGTTATTTCCTGTTTTCAATTGTGTTTTCATGTTGTATAAGATGAATATATAGGCTGAGATGAATAATAGAGCAATTCCCCTACTTCTGTGTAAAAAAAGGTTAAATTATAATGCTACCAATGGACCATCAACGCAGACTGCAGAGTAGGCGAACTGCAGCCATGCACCGAGTGGAATGGAGACGACTCTTACCTACAGCAAAGGCCACTCCACGACTTGGAACTGTTTGGTAAGGACCATCAACATCATTAGAAAATGCTTCCAAGTTAAAACAAGTACTTTGAGTGCCAAAAATGTTGATAGAAGGCGTTAAAATGGTCTCGATCTAAACGGTCATATATTGCAATTTTTTTGGTGTTTCCTGAAACACATAAAATTACTGCCGATATTCGACCAAAACTTATTCGTTTTTGTTCCTGTTTCGTTATTTATCTTTCAGCGCAGCGCAACACCAAATTTTTAGAAACTAACTTGAATGAGATTGAATCAATTAAAATAAAATTCTAAAAATGATTTTGAAGCGTCCTCCTTGGTTTGGTACCCTCGAATTACCTAGACTTACTGGTGTTGAACCATTAGAAACTATGTCAAATAAAATTATTAACAATTTTCGCCGAAAATCGTTGCAATCCTCAATTGCTACGATAAGCTCTCTTTATAGTCACTAAGTTAGCAATTAAGTTAGTTGTAAGTTTACTTCCCCTTTTCTGACAAGTAGGTTTAAATCCCTACGAGTGATAAGTCCCAATTGCGAAAGCAAACAAATCCTAACAATTGAAATTACAAATTTCTAACAGTGTTGAGAAGTCACCATTTGTGATTGGACACACATACTCATTATTTACTAATATTTATCATAAATACTTAAGCTACTAACAAATCCCCCATAACCCCCCTTAAAAAAACCCAAATTTTTAGTTTTGAACCAATCACGAGTTCGCTTCTAGTTCGCGACATTGTGAGTGGATCCGCCTTTTGTCAAGTTACCCCATTCCAGCAGATTCGTAAAACTCAGAGATTTTGAATTTAATTCATCCTGATTGGTCGCTTAATGCCTCTTCTCCCTAACACGTTGGACAGAATATTATACCTAGTTAATCGGGAATGCACGCTTTGGGCTATATATAAGACTGCTTCCGAGTAAATTATTCATTTTACTAGTGGATGGTGGGAAGAACAGTTCCATCATAGGAACGGCCGGTAGCAACAGCGGTAGCAGAACGGAAACGATAACGGGAGCGACAGCGGTAAGCAGTAGACCTGTCGATTCTCCTTTCGGCTCAAACAAATCATTTTACTAGTAGATGATGGGACACAGACGGCTACTTCCTCTCAGCGATGGAAAAAAATAACCTCTAGCAGTTTTTAATACATATAAAGCAAATCTAAGATGCCTTAACATCGTCGTCAGTAGGCGATTAACAAAGTATCGGTGTTGATGCACTCCCTTTGCTTTCCTTCTTACGATATATTTCTTGTCACCACTACACGCTTTCCTTCTTACGATATATTTCTTGTCACCACTACACGTGGTCCTCAATGTGCACAACTCGGTATATGAAGTTATTCGTCCCTGTTACACGAAGCGAATATCTCTTGTTATATTCGTACTCATTTAACTAATGGATATGATCATCGGTCAAAACAGAAAGTAAATGACACTGTGTACTCTCCTACTCTCGCTCAACTCAACCCTTCCTCCACACATTCTCTCTCATCACAACAAACCTCCGCTGCTACTCAGTCGACATGATATCTTGTTGCTATCCTCTCTTCCCCTAACGACGGGTGTATGGAGAGACAAAAACAACGAGCGAATCCCTTCGCAGGGCTGATGTAGTCTAGTCATGTGTCTGTCTTGCGATCGTGGCTTTGCACACAAAATTTTGTTTTTTAAAAGGGGAGGATTTGTTAGTAGCTTAAGTATTTATGATAAATACTAGTGAATAATGAGTGTGTGTGTCAAATCACAAATGGTGACTTCTCAACATTGTTAGAAATTTGTAATTTTAATTGTTAGGATTTGTTTGCTTTCGCAATTAGGACTTATCATTTGTAGGGATTTAAACCTACTTGTCAGGAAAGGGGAAGTAAACTTACAACTAACTTAATTGCTAACTTATTGGCTATTAAGAGAGCTTATCGTAGCAATTGAGGATTGCAACGATTTTTGTCGAAAATTGTTAATAATTTTATTATAATATTTATTTTCTAATGGTTCAACACCAGTAAGTCTATGTAATTCGAGTGTACCAAACCAAGGAGAACGCTTCAATACCTTTTCAGAATTTTATTCTGAATCCTTTGAAGCATTTTCTTCCTTGTTGAACAGCAACTTGACCAGATCGGTAAAGCAATGCTGGTCTAAAATTTGTTTGTGAATCAAAAGTTTGTTCTTTGAACAAAGTTTGGAATTTAGATTAATGGAGGATATAAACATCTCGTATATTTGATGCACTTGGCTTATATACTCTCAATGTGCTGTTTGACAATAAGTTTTATCGTGAATTAGTCCCAAGTAATTAACCTTGTCAGACCAACTTGAGGCACACCTGCTCTGACAGGAAATCTATCAGATTTTGAATTCTGATAAACAACCTGCAGAGTTCGATCAGTAAAATAATTTTTCAAAATTTTGATTAGGAAAATTGGAAAATTAAAAGTTTGCAATTTCGCAATCAAACCAGTATGCCAAACACTGCCGAATACTTTTTCTATGTCTAAAAGAGCAGCTTCAGTGGAATAACCTTCAGTTTTGTTAGCTCGTATCATATTAGTAACTCTAAGCAATTGATGAGTAGTGGAATGCCATCTGTTCATCTGCAAAAATTGAATTTTCGCTTCTGTTAAGAATAATTCTCTCAAACAGTTTTCTTATTGTAGAAAGCAAACTGATTGGTCGATAACTTGAAACCTCAGCTGGATTTATGTCCGGCTTTAAAATTGGAGTAAGTTTTTGCATTTTTCCATAATTTGGGAAAATATGCAATGTTGAAGCAGCAATTCAAAATTTTAACTAAAAATTCCAGTGTGCTCTAAGGGAGATCGGGACATCGTCACCAGGTTCTTTCATATTTTTGAAATTTTCAATGATTAATTTAATCTCATTCAAGTTTGTTTCAATCAATTCTGCAGGTGAAAAATTCTGGGAATAAATTAAGTCAAATTGACGTGTAACTTCATTTTCGATTGGACTCACAAAATTCAAATTTTAGTTATAAACACTCGCAAACTGCTGAGCAAGTCTTTGAGCCTTTTGTTCATTGGATACAAGAAAACGTTCACCATCTTTTAAAACTGGAATATTATATAGAATTCGAAGGTTTCTTAAGAATCTTCGACAGTTTCCAAAAGGGTTTTGAATAAGGTTTCAATTTTTCAACTTTAGTCTCAAAATTTTGATTTCTCAGAAGAGTAAATCTATGTTTAATCTCTTTCTGTAAATCTTTATAAATAATTTTGAAAACAGGATCACGAGAACGTTGATATTGACGTCTGCGGACTGTGCCGAAAATAAATTGATGTTTAACGAACAGAAGGGATTGAAAGGGATGAAAATATTGTTCACCGAAAGCTGTTATTATTCGCCTTCACACAGTTCTATAAATTTTTCGAAGCTCTCCTTCTTGCTCGTAACTCCATGAAAACTCAAACGAAACAAAAACCTACTTTCAATGTGTTTGCAACCATGCACAAATTCAACCGGTCGTACCACTTCGTACCTTTCTTTTGCTGCCAAAATTTCAGAAATCGTGTCTGCGGTTCAAAAATTATGAGTTTACATGAACATTTTATATTTTTGTGACAGCTCTCATCCAGAGTCACCTCAAGCGATCAGTTTTGATGAAAATATTATAAATTTTGATAAAAATGTTATATGTTAGAATAATGTTGTGTACAAATTTTTCAAATGTGATTATAATTTCTATCAAATTTGCCAAATGTATATTTTCTATAAAACTAATTTTACCGGAATTGATTTGGAGTTGAAAAAAGATTGTTGAAAATTATTACTCTGAAGTAAATTGGAACTGAATTTCAAAATGACATTTCGCACTTCGAATGTTTATCACAAGAGTTGAGGTTAAAGATTTGGGCTAAAAGTTTCATGCGTATTTAAGATGTTGGTCTACTCTATTGGGACAGGGCGCCTCACCTTTAATTTCAAAAGATCAAAATCGCGCAAATCTAGCTCCTACACGAAGGTTTAATACACTGCCGAGAAACAGGTAGCTACGGCAACCGTGGTCGCAATACAATAAAATAAAAAACAGATCAAGCTGATTATTTAAGGGTAAAAAATTTGTTTTTCTTCCGATAGTTTTTTAAATTATCCGTAAAGATTATAATAAAATATACTAGACTAGAAAAGTTCTTGCGCAATATTTTTTTACAATTAACGCAATGAAGGTCCTAACGTTAACGAGACTGTGACCTGCATCAGGTCCTTTTGCTCTGTATGGTGATACAACAAACTAAAAAGCAAATTGGAAACGTGAAAGAAGATTAAACTAAACCTTGTGAATACTAAATGTTAGAATAGCAGGAAAATTATATCTGTTATGAGCAATACTACAAGCCACAGTTTAACCAAACCCTTGGACACCGTTTTTGAGTACTTTGAAATGTCAACACTTATTCCCGGAAAAACGTGTAAACCATTGTAGCATTATATCAAGGTTTATAAAGAGTATAAAAAGCCTAACAACTAATCAATTTATGTACAGAACAACCGTTCTTCTAAGGCAATAGAAATAGTTTGATGGACCTACGAGTCAAAAAAAAAATATCAACTCCAAATTCATATTCTGTACCGAAAACTCATCATAAACTTGGTATGTTATGACGAAACAATAAAATTTTCTTCGTCCTACGATTCTTTTTTTTTGTAAAAAAAACTGTTGCACATTACTCAGAAATCATCGGGGGCTTGCGTGCAAATCATTTTACTTCCGGGCCGTCACAGAGTACCCGTTATTCAGCAACATATTCATCTCGTGCATGTTCTGCCACCAAAATAATCCGATTCCCGTTGTAATCACGCACCGTCCCGAGTGTGTTAAATGGTTTACAATCATGTCGACAGGCGACGCACCCCCGTCGGTACCGCTATCGTGCGTCGTAATTAATTCGTCCAGTAGCGTCCTCTGCCCAGTACTGAACCGGTCAGCTAAGGCAGCGCTACTTTGGAGCCGAACCACTCGAGCAATTGTTCAAATGTCAACAAGAGGCTAGCGCCGTTGCCGCCACCGCCGTTGCCGTCGGCTCGCACTAAAGGAACGAGAGTCCGGTTTGGATCGAGCGCGACCAGAATCCAATGTGAAAAATCAATCAAAGCTAAAGCACACATCGGCCTGACCTTTGCATGGAAGTTACACCAACAGCACTCACCGTCCGTCCGTCTCTCTACTGGTACTGGTGCTCTACTGTACTCTACTGGACCAGCTGCGAACGGCTGTGTTTGGATGCTTTACTGGAATTTGATGAACAGTACATGCATGCTGCACAGAGTCGAAGTATATAAGAGCTTTACCGAGGTGTTGGTGATGTGACATCTTTTGCTTGGTTTTAAATTGTTGCGCGACATCGCTAAATAACGGAGAAATGTAGCAATCATTTCCCCTCTTCTATAGGTGTGTCTGTGTAGTCCGTTTTCGAAGAGGGGAAACTGGTTTAACGTGTAGCCTGGGTGAGCCAGTGTTGGTGTTGGAGAGCAAGAATTCTCACTAAGCTCGTGAGCGATAATATGCAAAGAAGAGATGAGTAGCAAAAAAGTTATCTTTAGTTTTTATGCTTTATGTATGTATTCTATCAGTTATACTTGCTTATAATTCTCATCACAATAAACTCGGCTTCGCCCTGCGTGTCCTCCATCCACCGGTTTACGACCGCCGCAACAGTTCCTTGCCAATTCAAGAGGTAACCGAAACTAAATTTACGCAAAAGCGCGCGTCCACATGCTGCAGAGCTTCTCACCGCCAAGATAAACGCCAATGCAAAAAATAGCTACACACACTTCTCAGTTTGCTTGCATTACTTGAAGAGTTTAAATTTAGCCTTCCCTCCCAACCAAGCTTCGAAGCGTAGCGGAAATTTCACTTTCCCGTCGGTAAAGTCGGCAGCCTGCTTCGATCGATAATTCTCCGAGCGCTTCGTGCTGTTCCAGTGTGGCGACAAATGCGACGAATTGGCACACTGCTAGTCGCTGATTGGTCAACCGAGGGGATCTCTCGATTGAACGAATAAAGAAAAAAAATTGTCCTCACCAGCAACGCACAGGCAAGCAGCACATAGGGCCGGGAAAAAAGTGTCAACCCCTGTAGTGCTCTCTTTCTGGCTCGCACCCAGTTGCCGTCGGCATCCATCCGACAGTCAGAACGGGAAAGAATCTTTTTGTCTCTGCTGCCGGTCGACATAACCAACGCCTTCTTCGCAAAGCACCAGAGTATGTCACCAAAGCCAGCGTACACACATACAACACACTTCGGCTTCGGGTGTCATCTGCTTCGTCGAGTGTCACCCGAAGATCCGAATGTGTCACCAAAATGAGAAGAACTTAACGGTGGTGCGGCGTGTTTGTGTTTGTGCATGTGGTCACAGCGGATGTCAAATCCCTAGTTCGATGATAAAAACAACATCCGGAGAGGCGTGACAAGAATGTTTTGTTCGGCAACACAGTAGAGCACGTCGCCGCAATACTCTCGGAGGCAGGCACCACTGGACGACGTTGTTTTTTTTTTCTTCGCTCTTATTCTCTCACTCTAGTAACGGACGGAGTCACTACAGTCAGTCAGTGGTAGCACACTCTCTTACATACAGCACTGCGAAAGTATTCGTGTGACACCCGTACCGCGAGTCGCTTTTTTAAATAAATATTATTTTTGTCGCCGATTTGCCCTGTTCGCTCCGACTGCTGCCTGCTGGGTGTCGCTTCCTCCGTTCGTGCTCTGACCGTCGTTGTAGTTGTCGTTCGTTTCGTCGTCGTGTGTCACAGAGTCCCTCGCCCTCGTCTTCCTTCACCGCTTATGGATGAGGATGTGTTTATTTCAAGGACTGTTTTATGTCACACATGAAAACCGCACCACTCGGGACGCTGGTGGTATTGGTGAGCGTTGGCTGCTGCTGCTGCTGCTCTGCGCCTGGGATTAGAGAGCAAAGTGTCATTTCGATATTATCCACTGTCCGAACGAGCGAGCTGCAAGGGCTGATGCTGATCGGGCGACAGAGACGGACTGATTATATTGTCCACTCGAAGCGTCTCCGGCGTCGTCGTGTGTCGCGTACGTGTCGTTGTGGGGATGAATAGCCCCCGGACGGTGACAAGTATGTGTATGTTTGCGTGGTGACGCCTACTTTTTAAAATTTTAAGATGATATTCTCCCTGCTCTCGGATCGTGCGGGTGCAGGCAGGGAGTGATGCTGGCAATGCTGTGTGACCGTACGTAGGGCAACCGACGCTGGAGACAAATTTCAAGATCTGTCCCTGCTCTCGGCAAACGAGGACAAGTAAACAACAGAAGGACCGCAGTGACTTTGTCGATGCTATTGCTAGCCCGGAGAAATGGGCGTTGTTATTTCCCGGGAAGCTGCTAACTTATGTATTGGATTCCGGTGACCACGGTTAGTCCGCTAGTTTTATTGGTCAACGTCGTTGGCGACAACGGCGAAAGGGTTACTGCTAGTAGTCCGAATGCCTGTCCACGCGATGGTATCCTTCGCTTGTACGGTGTACATAGTAAACTCCGTAGAACGGTTTGAGGTACATAACACCAACACACAGTGGTCAGACGATAAGATGTCCTGCCGGAGCAGTCCCGGGCAACCGCTTCTCACCGATCGGTGAGGGCGTACGGAAGAAGAAGGACATGCTGCAGAAAGTCATCCTTTCAGCTCGGTGAATTATTGCTCCGAAAGCTTTAATGCTGCTGACGGATGACGATGGGAATTATTGCCACTAGGCGAAGGCGTCGGTCGGGAAGGAAAAAAAGGGGAGAGGTGAGGCATTGGATCGATCTATCAACTTCGTTCAGGCTTGGCGAGTGATGGGCGTTAGTAAAAGCGTATGCGTCTTCTGCTGGTACTAGCAAATCTTTATTTTAGTGTAAATAAATTAGTTTCAGAAACTTTACTGCCCGGTTTTTCATTCTAATGATGGTTTCGTCACCGAAAACTTTTAATTATTATGCAATGCATGTAAATTTTTATCTAAAAATTAGAATTTTCATAAACTTATGTGTCAAGCTTATGATGAAGCTCATTCATGATTCCACAGAAAACTTGGGTCAACTAGGTAGCTTCAAAACTGGTATTAATATTTGTAACGTTTGACTTACACCCAATTTCATTCCACTTTCGATCAATTGCATTTTGCAATTAAAATCTCGTTTTTGTCTTCTACCATCAAAATCTTTACGATTATTTAAAGCATTCTGAGAGGCGAGAAAATCTTTCAATGGAAGTTTCAACAAAATATGATCCTATTTGAACTTACTCTTCGAAACTTTTTGCGGCAACGGAGCCGAAACTGGTCGTTAGATTTCTAACAATAATCATAGCATAACCTCATGAGTGAACACCAACCATTCCCTGTGATATTCTCTGTATTATAATCAAAATAAATTGAAAGAATCTCCCCGTCCCAACAGGTCAATTAATCTTTGCTTTTGTGAACTTTTCGAACTAATTTGATGTCTCGAAGGTAAAGGTTTTTCCAAATGTTTGAAATAGGCCTCTTTCCTAAGCAATTATTATTATTTATTTATTTATTTATTATTTTAACAAGTTTTTAACCATGTGTTGGTCATTCGCCCCGATCCTAAGCAATTTGTTTACCTGGTAGTGAAACGTGATAAAAATTGATGTCTTGAAGAGAACACGCTGGTAAAGATAACAGTACGGTACAGTACAGATGGAGCAGAGCGCAACCGTTCTATCATTACAGTGGCTAAAAGTTTATCTCATGAATAAAGTTACCATCAAAATCATAAATTATTCAACAAGAATTGAATATTATTTTTGGATGGTTGATCTTTCTCGTTGAAATATACACAGTATAAAACAAACATAGTGTCTATATTTCACCGAGAAAGATCAACCATCCAAAAATAATAAAATTATACGGTGATAAAAACCTCAAATACAAGAATTGAACATTTTTGCAACGGTTATAAGTTAAAAGTTATTTTTAATTTATTTTATCTTTGGTGTCCATTAAATTCATTATTAAGCTTATTTATTAAGATTTAATCTATGGTGCCAAAATGGTCATTTCGAGAAACTCCATACAAAATGTGCACCTGCCCGGAAAAACACGCCGTGCAAAATTTTACCTCAATCGAACCTAAAATGGGGTGGCGCAAAGCGATTGAATTTTAACCTTGAAAAGTCCAAAAATTAGCCCGATGGAGTGGGGTTCAAGAAATTTCGGTTTTCGATTTTTTTTGATTCAGATAGCTTAAAAATGAATGCAACATCTGGATCTGGTATCATCTGAAGGAAAAATTTACGATTTTCATGGTTTTTCGAATAGGTAGGTTAACACCGTATTAACCATTCATAAATAATTTATGAAGTAAAACATGCAATTCCAATTAGGGGCCATCCACATACCACGTGGACAGATTTTTAACGATTTAACGACGGACGCAGGGCATAGTACGCTAGGCATAATGAATGGTGGGCATACGTATACGAGACATATGGACGTGAGGCCGAATGGACGCGAGGCCGCAGGATTTTTTTACAAAATATGATTATACCTGTTATGTTTATTGTCCACAAACGTAGTCAAAAAGATTTATACACATGATAAGTATTTCATTATGCATTCTGTTGAACATTGAATGCGCAACATACTTCAAAAACGAATTCCGATGCAACATACATGTAGAAAATCCGAATTTGAACACTTTAATTTAAGTGTAAAAGTTTCTCAATATATTTTAATGATTAAACACATGCGGTTTGGTAATTTGGTGATTTTTTTTAGCATCAACGTACAATACATAAGTTACGATCCCGGAATATTCGGTATGTTTATGAATGAAAAAAGTTACATGTTGGTGAGCTGAAGGCTCAAACTGAACTGAGGTGATTTATTATGTGGTTCGAAAATAATCGACAACAAAGGTCGCAGTTTCGGTGCCATTGCATCGATAAGCAAAGTGAACAGAATGCTATACGTCGATATAATTGAATTTTATTCATTTGCGTTCTTAACTCATATAATATAACAAAACAGAATAAAATAAAATAATAATTACTTGATTGTCTCATTATTCATTGCACGAAGTTGAATAAAATAATAATTACTTGATTGTCTAATTATTCATTTCAAAGATTTACTGCTATTGCACAAATGTAGTCTGATAATGTATATTTATTGTAATTGTTCACAATTGTTAAAAGCCTATGTTCTTTTAACTCTTGTTGGCTTTTTCTTTTTTTTTTGAAGTAGAATACTTCTCTCAGGAAGTTCGGCTACATAGGGATGTGAAATGAAAATCTAAAACCGAAAAAGTGAAAAATATGTCCAATTTCAAATGCTAATAAAACGGTTAGTATTCGATGAATTTCCTTCGTTCTTGCAGCAATAGATTAGAAAATCTTCTAAGATTCTTCACAAATGCAGATAATTGTAATTTTATTATTCCAACTGTTGTACTATTGAAAATAGTCAAGCCTTGTCAAAACGAAAAATTCGACCTCTGATTGGTCGTTATATGATTGCTTCCCAAGCACGGTCGACAGAATCTAAGACCTTGCCATTTGAAACGTGTAATTTGACCTATATAAGAGCCTGTTTCACCGGAAGCCGCTCATTATAATTCTAGACTGCGACAACAGCAGTCCTCTCTTAGCAGCAGCAGTAGCAGTGCAGTGGATACAGCAGCAGTATCAGCATCGATAGCAGCGGATAGCGGTCATAGCTGTGGTATGGCAACGAATCGCGCAGCGCGTCTCAGCATCGATAGCAGGACCAGCTGATGCAGGGCAGCGGATACCAATGGCAGCGAATAGCGACCACAGCTGTAGCAACAGATATCACCATTGATAGCAGCAGGGCCAGCTGATGCTGTGGGGCATTTTATTGAAATGTTGTCTCTGAACGACGTGCACACTAGTAAATGCATCCAATGAAATGAATGTTCTGGAAAGCTGGCGTTCAAAATACATCTAGTTTTGAGTGTCAAACTTTTCAGTGTTTTTTTTCCCCCAATGAATACTTTATTCGCACTGCCAGTGAAAACGCAGAGATGTGATCGGCATCTTATTAGACATTGAATTAAACAACAAATTGTCCTTTACAGGATTAAAGGATAAAAACCTAATTGAAGAGTTGATATTTTCTCTAATAGCAATTTACTCTTCCAAGAAATTTGGAACAGATATATATTTGGCTTGATGTTGAAGCGCAAAATTCGACTGAGCTGATGCTGATGCAGGGTAGCGGATACCATTGGCAACGGAAGCGTCCACTGCTGTGGCAACGGGGATAGCGCAGCGGTTGCAGTTGATCTCAACATCGATATAAGCAGGGCTAGCTGATGCAGTGGGGCATTTTAATGAAATGCTGTCTCTGAGTGATAGCGGACACACTAGTTAATGCATCAAATGAAAAGAACGTTCTGGAAACCTGGTGAAATTTGGAGCAGAACGTTCTGGATATCTGGCGAAATTTGGAGCAGATATATATTTGGCTTCATCTCCGTGTCTCAGAACGTACTGAATTATCTTTTCCTTCAGTCATGAGCACAACACCCGGGAAGCTTTCATTATCAGCATAGAAATTAATTTATCGCATTATCAAAATTAAAAAATTGTCAAGTCCAAATCATGACAAGCAACTTACTATATTATTGAAAACCGTCAATCCTTGTTGAAGCGCAAAATTCGATTGATTTGATTGGTCGTTTATATGATTGCTTCCCAAGCACAGTCGACAGAATCATTGACCTTGCAATTTGAATGTGCTGTTTGTTTGTATAAGAGTAACGATGGAAAATATCGACTGAAATGGCTATCGATAGTTATCAATGGTTTTCTACCACTATCAATAACAATCGATAGCTTTTCCATTCCTATATAAGAGCCTGTTTCAGTCGAAGCCGCCCATAATAGTTCTAGACAGCGATAACAGCAGTCCTCCCTTGGCAACAGCAGTGGCATTGCAGTGGATACCAGGCGGATAGCGGCCACAGCTGTGGAATAGCAATGGATAGCACACTAGTTGCAGCGAATCTCAACATCGATAGCAGCTGGGCCAGCTGATGCAGGGACAGCGGATACCAATAGCAGCGTTTTGCGGCCAAAACATTGGCATGGCTACGGATAGCGTAGCACTTGCAGCGGATCTCAGCATCTAAAGCGGCTGATGCAGTGAGGCACTTTATTGAAATGCAGTCTCTGTGCGATAGTGGGTACTAGTAAATGCATTCAATGAAAAGTTGACTCATTTCGACAACACATGAGCCGTCTAGTTTTGAGTGTTAAATCAGCTTTTCACTGTTTATTTTATCACAAGGAATACTTTATTCGCACTGTCAGTGATAACGCCAAGATGTGTTCGGTATCTTACTCTATATTGAACAACAAATGAAAAATGACTGATACGCAAGCAGCCGGGTTATCTTTCTTGTAAAAGTATTCTACTTCATCCTTGCGGTCGTGGCTTTGTACAACACTCTCATGTTATTTTTTTTATTAAGTCCTGCCAAGCATGCCTCAATCATTCCTATTGAATATTTACACTCTAATTTGATTTCATTTATAATTCTATAGATCCCTACGTGCTTTCCTGCTACTAATTTAGCCCAGCGACTGCGCCAACTTTCGGCTTGGTTGCTGGGTCGTGGAACTTTTTCTTCCACGTTTTCATAGATTGACCAGAAAGTGGGGTGGAATAATGGTTCTGTTCTTAAAGTTTTTTCGTTCTAGACGAAATCTTTTGTTTTCCAAAAACTTAGTATTCCTCAAAATAATTTAAAAATTGTTCCAGGCATTCAGGACTTAAGTATTGTATATGCCTCCGGAATTTCATCAGCCGGTAAAAACGCCAGAGCCTGGAGGCTCTGGTATATTTTATGAACTGACGAGTTTTGTGTAAATTCTTTTAGCAATTTTTTTTGTAAAAATCTATACAAATTTTGACTTCAATGCAAGAAGCATCCGGATTGTCGTGTTTCTGGAAACTCAACCTTGATTGCATTGATCAATCCTTTCTCGAAATCGGTTATTATAACCGATGGATCAAGCCTCACATTCTTTTCTTCGCCGTATTCTAGTATTTCGGAAAAAACCTTCTTATATAGTAATTCGTGCTTTGATGTCAGTAACGCGAAAAAAACTGGGAAAGAACTTATGCTTATGCGAAGGTCCGATGCTCGCATGGATCGATAGCAGTTGCCGAAACAAACCGGGCACAGTGGAAAATGTGCCGTCAATGATCCAATATTTTGCTTGATTTAGACGTAAAACACTCTCTCGTGTTTTGAAGATCAATGCACGTTGGCCATCGTCCTCCACATCTCCGATTAACAAATTTTCACCATCTTCAAGGATTTTGCAAGTGTTTGTAATATTAAAGCCATCCAGAGTTTGTGGCTCCACGATTGATATAGCTTTGGATTTGATACGTTCTACAGTTTTACGTCTGGCTCCTTCGGTCATCCGCGACTGTATCTCTAAAGAATGTGAGTTGAGCGTCACCTGTAGGTCATAAAACAGATCATTTTATTCTAGACAATTGATTAAAAAAATGACTCAGACGCGTTTTCTTACCTGGATAATTTTGGCGACGCTGCCTGAACTCTCTTCAGAATCGTGGACGTTTCAAATTATCGCGGAACTTTCTACGGGATCAGGTGCATGTGCATGCTCGAAGCTCAAGGAAGAGTAGCTTGTGTGCACCATCCGAAAAGACGGTAGTGGCTCTTGCCGTGCAACCAGCTCGTCCTGCCACGTGCCGCCTTTTATTGCACTCTCAATAGAACGTCAATTCCTTCCACAAATTGAAATTGTGAATATTTGCAATTTTTCATATCATTACAGTTGACATACCTGTTTCCGATTAAGATGGTATAAGTAACCATTTAAGCTTAACATATCTCCACCTTTCACTGACTTCGCTATGGATATCACCTTTTCCTCACTGTACTTCTCCATTCCACTTCTACCACTAATGAAAGTTTATGAACGAATGACTGTGTCTTCTCCGAATTTTTTTCCAATTCTGTAAATGTTACCAGGACTACGCGTCTTACCATAGTAACCAGCATAACGAAAGAATGAACAATAGCTTACAGATATCCGTTTTAAATAAAACATAGTTACTATGGCAATGTAACTGCAATGAATTACAGTTAGTTCTGTATGGCCCATAAATGAATGTTTTGTGTTATCTTAATGGCTTACTCTGATACAGTAAAAAGAAAATGTGAAAAAAAAACGTGTGAAGGAGCCGATCGAATACTTATTTCTACATCATAACATAATCTACTTTTTTATTTATTTTCTTTTACTACCAACATAGATGAATTGATAGGGATAGTTTTATTCAAGCATGAGCAGCATAGTGCCTTACTTCAAATGGTTATTCTGACTGGTACCGTAAACTGGGGAGACTTTGATCACTTTTTTGAGTTTATCTTAAATATTTTCATAATATATTGAATACTATTGTTTGAGCAAGATCTAGTCATCACTTCAATAGTTTAGCAACAATCTTGCTGTTTTCAAACATGCTCTAAATTTTTTACACCAATCATTATTTCCGGGTGACTCATTATTTTGATGAATTTGGAGTAAAACTTTGCTACTTAGTGAAAGCAAAAATTAAAATAGAACAGCCTAAAATGACTTGAACGAGTTTATGAATATGAAAAGCAATTTGGGGACCATTCACATTTTATGTGAACAATTCATGTTGGCGAATGTCCAAGACTCATACAAAATTTTTAGAATATATTTGAGTGATTCTCCACGGAGAGAAAAGGTGATCTAAAATCATAAAAAACTAACTAGTCAACGTGGAATATGGCTTATGCAATTGTCCAACTTTGCATGTTACTTTACGTTTTGGGTTGTTGTTAAAAAGAAAATATATAATGCGCTGTGGAAATTCTTGGGACTCACCATTGCCTTCGAGGAAAAACTTGCAAAAATAATAATGAAAATCATTATTATAATATTTGTTTATCCCAAGAACTAATCTGGGAACAAAATTTAAAAAAACTTTACGTATTGCAGCTTGTTGTTTTGAATCTGCTTGACCCGATTGTTTGTATGCAACAAAAATCGAAAAAAATACATTTTATTCAAAATGAATATTTTAGCATTAAAAACTTTCTTTTGATAATAGTATACATGTAAGTCATTTGATATGCTAGTATTTGTCAATAAAATTATCTAGAATAGTATTTCAATATTATATTTGCTTTGGCTTCGCTTCGGCCTCGCGTCCGTTATGCCTTGTGGCAATATGCCTGGCGTCAATTCCACCTCACTTCTATTATGCCGAATGGACACAAGGCCAAAGGGAAGTGATGCGGAATATGTTATTATTAGGGATGTTACGGATTTCCGCATTGGAATAGCTTTACTGTTTTCATCATCACGGTTAGAGCTCGACTAATACAGCTGTCAATTTTTTACTGTTGATTCATGGGCTACTTTTATTGATGCTGCATAGATTATTTCGTCATTGGGTGTGAAAGTAAACCCATGAAAAATCGGCAATTTTTGTTCAATTTTTAAATGCAAACGTTACGGTAATTTGAAGTTTATAGCGATAAAATCGTCTACGGCTTGCAATTTTTCACTAACCTTGCACCGAATTTGTTTATGGACCCAACCGAAAAGATATCACGGAAAATTTACAATTATCCGTTTTATCATTTTGAAAATCTTTAAAAGTCTACACAACGTTCTAAGAATGTCTGCATAGTTAGCAAAAATTAGGTTAAAGTTTTCCATTGTACCATTGTAAATATACAGAAAGCCGTAGAAAAATTTAAAGTACTTCATAAAAGGAAAAAATCTGATTGTTCAAGAAGTTGACAAAAGTTCAAGTCAATTAAAAATATGAGAAGCTATAATGAGGCATCGTCTTTAAGCCATAAAAATCTGCTGCAATTTTGTCAAAAAAGCAGTGCACTGAAATTAATATTATAAGTTACTCAACTGAGTAAGGTAAAGCAAAGTGAAGTTTCAAAGAAATGAAAATAATTGAACGGGTTATTTCTAGGACACGACCGCAAAGTTTACGTAGTGATACGACAGCTTGTAATATGTCAATGCATATTTGCAATGGGTTTGGGTATATGGTAAAAAAAATTTGTTAAACATTTCATAGTTATTAAAATTTAGTTAGTAAATTGAACTGTGTCGTAACAGTTTCAGTAAAGTTGATTGTTGAATTTAAACCAGAGAGAATTATCGTTTTGCGAAGGTATGGTCGTAATCCTCGTGAGTACAGAGTCTGTGTGTAAATCATGATGCTGGAATAGGGCAGAGCTTCACCGGAACCCTCTGCCCCTAATTCAGAGTCCTACGAGCCATACGTTCATTGGTAATTTACAATGAAGAAAAATTTGCTTCTTAATGTCCAAAATAATTTGGTTGAGCAGAGTTGAACATTTTCTGTCGCTCGCACATTGTTCTCTACGTTTTCTTCTTAGTGTATATTTTTCCATTAGCTATTGAAAACAGCAAACAAATGTTTCGTTTTCTCTTTCGCATTATGTCGTCTACAAGGCTTCTCCTTATTTAAAAGTTTTCAAATCTTCAAAAGTCTCAATACTTCAAAGACCCAAATACGAAGTTTTGATTTTTCGTAGAAATATGAATAGTAATTTTCAATTCAAATTTCGTTTGGTAGAGTTACTGCGAATCAATGACGGCTGCTCTAGTTTCCTACTATGACGCTAACAGTTCCTAACAGTGAATAATACCCCGTTTCTTGATAGTAAACCCACGAGTACTGTAGCACTGAGATGTTGAAAATTCATTTTTACTACTTCACTTGATAATATTTGGTCTCCCTTAAAGGATGGTTGGTTTTAGTTTTCGTATAGCTGAGGATTTGGCTGTATGACGGTGCTTTCCACACATACGAGAGATCCAAAATCAAGTGCTGTGTAAGGTGATACACTATAACCAGTGCGCGGTCCGTCAGTTTTCTCTGTTAATTCATCCGTTATGGAAAGCTACGATTACCATTCGCCGATGATGCGGGATGATTCTAGTTCTCTAGATATTTCTTCACACACACTGCAAGCAAGCAATCGACATTGCAACAGCGGCAAACAAGCATTAGAAAAGTTTTTAAAACTCATTAAATCATGAAACTGATTATGATGGCTCCAATACGCGTAAAAAAGGTGAAATGCTAAAAGTATTCATCTAAATGGAATATCATCGCTGATTTACCAAAACCTCTTCATAACATGAATCAAGAAACGGATGAAGGCAAAAGTGAAATCATTATGAAAGTTGATGGTTTCAAATATAATTATATATATAAAAGTGAAATTTATATAAATTGAGCGAAATGAAATAAAAGAAATTGGTCATCTATTTATACAGGTCGGAATCGATTAGCCGGAGTATTGCAAAAATTTCACTCCGATTAACCAAATTTTCCGGATATTCGAATCACAAAAAAATATTTGAATTTTTTATCAACGAACCTAAAACACTTATTTCCTTTTGTTATTTCACTTATGGCGTAGCCCGAAATTACTTCCATTGTTCGAAACATGTCGGAAGGAAAAAAGGTAACAAATATCCCGAAAGGAATAAAAAAAGTTAAATAAAAAAAATAAAAAATAAAAAACAAGTAGAAAAAATATATTCCGCATAATCGAGTTCCATCTGTACTGTGTGTTGAACTTAAAATTAAGAACAGCCTCAAAATCATCATTAATGTAAAATTATCGGAGAAGACTGTTGACAAAACCGGCAAAACCTGATATAAAAATAACAAATAGTACCTACCTACCTATTTACAGAACGTATGCTAAGTAAAATGCCTCGAAAAAATCGTAGCTCCAATCATACATGGAAAAACTGAAACTTCATAGCACAGAGCTAGTATTAAGTTTCATTGGTTCCATTCGGGCCCTAAGCAAACCTGAACTTATCCAAAGTCGATTACTAATGTTTCCGTCTCGTGCATTGCTTTTCAAATTTGTATGATAATTTGTATGGGAACCATTTTTTTGTGTTAAAAATCCTACTGACGCCGGTACATTGGTTGTGCTGGCAGAAAAGACATATTTACAGCATTAAATTTGTGACTCATGTTCACGTTGAATATTTTGTAAAATCACATTATTCTAGTTGTATATTATTCAGAAATAAACGATTCTCAATTTAGTGATGGATTTGTTGTTTCGACAAAGATAAACTTTTGCCTTTCTCAAGCAAAGTCTTTCCTCACAACGATGCAAAAACAGTATGGCAAAAATGCCATCAATATAGATTATCGCTCCAAAGTTCAGCCAAAAATAAAGCTTTTAAGCTCGAAAAAAAAAGCTGATAGCAAATTCACTCCTGCCCGGAATATGATCCCAAATCTTTCGGGAAGACCGTTCCGGACAGTTTTGCCGACAATGATAAAGTGAACTCGTGCATCGAAGAAGCACAGCCTGTTGTAAGCGAAAACAAAGAAGTTTTCACATTTTCAGGTTTTCGCCGTTCATTGAAGCATTCTTTATTTTCTGCTCACTCGCTCGGCGCGGTTTCTGGGTTACCTTTAAACGCTTCATCGCGCGCAGTATTTACTATACGTACAGTTTTTGCGTCAGCCAAGTGTTATCAGCCAGTCTGACCCAACCCCTTAGCCCCACACCATGCTGCCCTTGCTTGGGTGCAGCCATGGGCAGAGTAATGAATCGATAAAAGTTATTTTTCAGCATCATTCTTCGGCTCTCCTAGCCTGTGCTGGCAAAACTGAGAAAACTTCCGCCCATAGCAAAACCACCCGCTCCGCGACGCCTTTGCCTTGGCGTTCATCCGACGCTACGAGAAAAGGCCGAATGAGCGCTCCTCGAAAGGATTCGCTTTGGATGTTCGATTTTCCTCGTCTTCCTGGTAGGCAGGAATAACAGCAGCAGTAGCAGCTCAGCAACAGCAGAAGCGCCAGTTTCGGAGTAAATTATTTGGAACGGAAGCATCTCACCCCTCGACTTGGCTCCGTTTCGGCTCACCCCTCAGTGTAACACATCCGATCGCTGTTCCGGTGGTGGTTCGCTTCGTAGGAGTAGGACGTACATCCTGGCCCCAGTAGTGAGTTGTACCGGAATGCGTTTTTCGGAGTTCGGAGGAAAAATCGATAGTGCTTTTCCCGCCTGGTGAAAATCGATGCTACGTACGAATCGCTCGCACGGACTGACTCCTCTAGTATTCTAGTCGGTTGGAATGAAAGTGCGAGGGCCTCTATGCGGGGCGAAGCTGATAGTTAGCATGTTATCGCTCATTCATTTCTGCTAGAACACTGCTTCCTACTGCACCCCCGCTTCCTCTGGAGCGGCTGGCACGCTTCTAGTCCTACTCATCACGTGCTGTTCCTTTTTTGGGGGGCAATCAGTCAGCCAGCAGTTCAAGGTCATCTGCGTCTGGCCCGCTTGCCACGAGTACGGTACGAGCTTTGAGGACGCGGCTGTGCCACTTTTGGCGAATATTTCGCAAATGCGTCGTTGTTGAGCCTAGTTTTCGGAGTTGCCATAATTGTGAAAACGGAAAATCGATTCTCGCGCACGCTTGTTTAAAGAGATGCCGCTACCGGAGCTGCCGGTTGCTTGACTTTAACGGAAAGGCGTGAATTTTGTGATTAAAAAGTAATAGATTGATATCGTGAATTGATAGTCCAACAGTAAAATGAAACACTAAAAATTAGGCACGTCTCCAGTTGCCTGCGCGCCGTCATCGCCTTTTCTTATCAACCTGTTTCTGCACAGCTAATTGGCCGTCTATCGTCGGCTGCGTCGCCAAATCCGTGGCCAATTGGATTTTATGGTGAATTTATAACTTAATAAACTTTCTGCCGACAGAAGTGGTGCACGCAAAACAACCATTAAACAATGCTTCCTCCTTACCTCTACCCACTTACTCGTGCCACAATCTCTGCAATATGCGCTTACGGGAGAAGCAAAAAAAAACAAAATTGAAATTCGCTTTCCCCTGGGGGTTTGACTTATCACCATAACGGGGAAGAAAGCTCCCGTCACGAACCTCCTATTCCCGATCAAGTTAAATACCCGAGCAAATTAGTTAATCAAAAATTTGCTACCTAGACGAAGTGGTATTAATAAAACTGTGAATAGGTAAATACGTTGGCTTGACGATTTAAAAGAAAGTTTTTGTACGGATTATCTAAATATGTATCGGACTGGAGATGTTCGAACTTTTTAGTACTCAAACTAGAATGAATTATGAAAATATGCTAAAAACGCTGTACAAAAAGTAGCTAGAGTATAACATTATACTACAATGCTCAATAACTCTAAGATTTTTCTTGAAACGTTTTTGTCTGTCACTGTCGTAAGTCACATGTAAACTACTCGGAAGCTCTTGCTTTGAGTTTGACAACTGAAGGGGTAGAAACTGATACAAATGCGTTTCAATTGAAAGATAAGATTAGGACAGGGGGCTTCCACTCAGTACTTCTCGCAAATATATGGACGAAAGAGGAAAGAAAACCGTGACGATATGCAACGGAGAACACCAAAACCAGTTTCACAAGCCGAAGTGGTTACGCAGCGTCAATGATCAACAGCGAAAAAAATTCCGAAATTTTGATCGGAATTTGCGTGACGTATTCATTGGATTTTTTTTTTATAGGGGGGGAGTTTGTAATGATTTATTTATGTACTAAAATATCTATTCAGAATTAGTATTGTGTGTTCTGCCACAAATGGTGACATTTCAACACTATTATATATATTTGTACGCTTTTTAGTATTATTGAATGTTATTAGCTTTCGCAGTTAAGATAATGTAATTGTAGGAAAATTATTAAACCTACTTGTCAAGAAAAAAAGGAATAAAACGAAACTTAAAATAAACATAAAATAAACTTAAAACTATCTTACTGACTATAAAGTGAGCTAATCGATGCAATTGAGGATTGCAAAGATTTTTGTCGGAATTCGTTGATAATTTGGTTTGACATATTTTCTAATGTTTCTACATTAGTGAGCCTATGTAGCTCGTTCGTGCTAAACCAGGGAGGACGCTTCAAAATCATTTTCAAAAGTTTATTCTGAATCCTTTGAAGTGTCTTCTTCCTGGTTGCACAACAACTTGTCCAGATGGGAACTGCATATAACTTTGTTGGTCTAAATATTTGTTTGTAAATTAACAGTTTATTCTTGAGACAAAGTCTAGAATTCCTGTTGATAAGAGGATATAAACATTTGATATACTTACGTATTCGTTGGATGCCATTGCTGTCTTAACTGCGGCTTGCGGCATTAGAAAACTATCATCAAACGACGTGATGCGGTGCTAGTTTCAATTGAGACGCTGAAGACGCTCTCCGTCAATTGAAATAGTCATCAGTTTCATTTGAAACGATCCGATGAACAACAGACGGGAAAGAGAGAAAGAAGTGATTCGAAGACAGCAGCCGGAATCAGGAATCAAGTGAAAATGAAACTGTTCGAAAAGAAGTGACAGCGCAGAATAATCAGTTTCATCGTTTTGTTTCGAAAATGTTGAGCCCTGATCAAAAGGAAGTAGTCTCATCGAAACCTTGTTTCTCCTGCAAATATCGCGCCATAATAACAATTTCCTGAAGACTCAGACCAGTTTTTGTAAAAGAAATCTATTCTTGTCAACAGGGTAACTGTAGAACTCAGTTTGAATGAATGGTATGCAGTGGTGGGTACCATTCCGCTAACTCGCTAATCGCTAATTAGCGACGTTAAAATTCAGTTGGCGGCTTAGCGATTTCGCTAATTTTTATGCTGGTTAGCGAAACTGTTAGCGTCGCTAAAATTTTGGCCTTCGAAACGTAATCGCTAATTCGCTAAGTTTTGTAGAGTAGTGACAACAGAAAGACTTAGAAAAACTGGGAATGGCTGATGGCGTACGTAAATTGCTTCGAAAGATGAACATACTCTACTGCGAAAGTTACTTTTGTCAGTCTTTTTACCTTAGAATGGAGTTCCAGTAATCGTATAAGCCACAGGAGCATTTTGAAGAACAAGCTCAAGGTCTAGATTGAATTTTCGGCACACCAAGAACTTTTGTAAATTGCAATGTGCTTGAAATTATGACGACTTTGGTTCTACGGTCTACTAAACGCGTTTAGCGATTATCGAGCTAAATTTTCCGGTTAGCGGCTTAACGATTAGCGTCGCTAAATTTTCGGTTAGCGGTGCCCACCACTGATGGTATGTGGTGGGGAGGCTGAGAATGAACCCTTGTTAAAGTCCTTTGATTCGCCTGATTCTAACAAGATTCGAACCCACGGCGTCCTACTCAAAGCGGACTCTATAACCTTGCGGCTACTCTTATTACAATTTGAATCGGCCGACGACCCACCGTCAGAAGAAGCGGCCTTTGGCAAGCGATTACAGATTATATTAGCATTTTCTGAATAACGGTTCGAACGGTTGGTAGGAAGTACAAATAGTGTAAATTGACTCATCGAGGTGTTCCGTGATAGAAGCTTGTACTGAAAATCATTCCTGTCATAATTTCACAGTTCACGTGAGAAAATTTCCAGCAAATCCAGAGCAAGAAACATCGAACAATAAAATTTTTTTTTTTTTATTCTCGCTTATTTTCCGTCGGTCTAGTTCCGCCACTGTTGTGGCCAATCACCGACTCCCAGGGAGGCGACTCCACACCCAGGACCCTAACTCACGACCCGTTTATAACGGACCGGCGCCAACGGCTTTACTTCCTCATGCGATGGAAGGCGTGATCCCAGAGATTTTTCGCCTCAGAAAATCTCCCGGTGTCGGCTAGGATTGAATCTAGACCAGTTGGGTTGGTTGTGAGTGGATCACGCCACCTCACAACTATCGACACCTATGTCGGCGGTGGGATTCGAACCCAGGCGTCGAGCGTGGTTGGCGGAGACGTTACCAACCACACTAGGCCCCCGCTCATCGAACAATAATATGTCCACATAATATGTTTACATGACATTAAGAATATTTATTGAACATTCTTGTGATTTTGGTAACACTTATTATCATTTTAAAATGAATTAAAATTTTAAACCATATTGCTTTCGTCGTGGACAATACAGGTCGGACTCGATTATTCGGAACATCAAACAAATTTCATTCCGGATAATCGACTTATCCGGATAATCGAATCACAGAAAATATATTGAAATTTGCGATTAACGAACATATAATGAACATAACCTTTTTTGAAGTAGAATACTTCTCTCAGGAAGTTGGGCTACATAGGGATGTAAAATGAAAATCTAAAACCGGAAAAAGTGAAAAATATGTCCAATTTCAAATGCTAATAAATCGGTTAGTTTTCGATGGATTTCCTTCGTTCTTTCAGCAATAGATTGGAAAATCTTCTAAGATTCTTCCCAAATGCAGATAATTGTAATTTTATTTTTCAAACTATTGTACAAGTGAAAATAGTCAAGCCTTGCCAAAACGAAAACTTCGACCTCTGATTGGTCGTTATATGATTGCTTCCCAAGCACGGCCGACAGAATCATAGACCTTGCCATTTGAAATGTGCTATTTGGCCTATATAAAAGCCTGTTTCACCCGAAGCCGCTCATTATAATTCTAGACTGCGACAACAGCAGTCCTCCCTTAGCAGTAGCAGTGCAGTGCAGTGGATACAGCAGCAGTAGCAGTGCAACGGATATAGGCCACAGCTGTGTTATGGCAACGGATTGCTGTGCGCGTCTCAGCATCGATAGCAGGACCAGGTGATGCAGGACAGCGGATACCAATGGCAACGGAAGCGTCCACTACTGTGGCAACGGGGATAGCGCAGCGGTTGACGTTGGTCTCAGCATCAATATAAGCATTTTCTCTTAAATCAATTTATACTTTCAAGAAATTTGAAACAGGTATATATATATTTGACTTCATCTCCGTGTCTCAGAGCGTACTGAATTATCTTTTCCTTCAGTCATGAGCGCAACATCCGAAAAGCTTTCATTATCAGCATAAAAATTAATTTTTCGCATAATTAAAATTCAAAAATTATCAAGTCCAAATCATGACAAGCAACTATATTATTGAGAATGGTCAATCCTTGTTGAAGCGCGAAATTTGACTGATCTGATTAGTCGTTAATATGATTGCTTCCCAAGCACGGTCGACAGAATCATAGACCTTGGCATTTTAAATTTGCTATTTGTCTGTATAAGAGTAAGGATGGGAATTATCGACTGAAATGGCTATCGATAGTTATCGATGATTGCCTACTACTATCGATAGGTTTTTCATCCTTATATAAGAGCCTGTTTCAGTCGAAGCCGCTCATCAGGGACGAATGACCGTTTGGGTTAAAGTCCCTTCAAAAGAAATCAACAGCAACGAAGCCGCTCATAATAGTTCTAGACAGTGACAACAGCATTCTTTCCTTAGCAGCAGCAGTAGCAGTGCAGTGGATATCAGGCGGATAGCGGCCACAGCTGTGGCATAGCAATGGATAGTGCACTAGTTGCAGCGAATCTCAGCATCGATAGCAGCTGGGCCAGTTGATGCAGGGACAGCGGATGCCAATACCAGCGTGTAGCGGCCAAAACATTGGCATGGCTACGACTAGCGTAGCAGTTGCAGCGGGTTTAGCATCGATAGCAGCTGATGCAGTGAAGCACTTTAGTGGAATGCAGTCTCTGTGCGGTAGCGGGCACTAGTTAATGCATTCAATAAAAGTTGACTCATTTTGACAACACATGAGCCGTCTAGTTTTGAGTTTTAAATCAGCTTTTCACTGTTTATTTTATCACAAGGAATACTTTAATCGCACTGTCAGTGATAACGTCAAGATGTGATCGGTATCTTATCCGATATTGAATTAAACAACAACTTAAAAAATGACTGACACACAAGCAGCCGGGTTTCTTTCTTGTGAAAGTATTCTACTTCATCCTTGCGGTCGTGGCTTTGCACACAACCCTCCTGTGATTTTTGATTTATATGATAGTTATAGTTATAGTTATAGTTATAGTTATAGTTATAGTTATAGTTATAGTTATAGTTATAGTTATAGTTATAGTTATAGTTATAGTTATAGTTATAGTTATAGTTATAGTTATAGTTATAGTTATAGTTATAGTTATAGTTATAGTTATAGTTATAGTTATAGTTATAGTTATAGTTATAGTTATAGTTATAGTTATAGTTATAGTTATAGCTATCGTTATATTTGAAAATTTCATCTGACAATGTTTTGTCGTAATGAATAAAATTACAAACTAGATACGATCAACAATAAAATATTAAAATGTTATAAGCGAATCCTTCTGCAACCTCGTTGAATCTCGTTGACATTAACCTAATCACATCACACTGGCCATACCGACTATACCTTGCCCCCAAGTTCAGAAGATGACGTCTACGCAAATTCTTTACCGGAGCGTAGAGATTCAATTCCGCGAGAATGGCAGGTGAATCAATTCCATTTTTCAGGACCTTCGCAACGAAAATAACTAGTGCGTTAAATCTCCTTCTCTCCAACGTCTCAATCCCTAATAACATGCATCGGTGCTCATAGGGAGGCAGCCTCGTAGCATCATGCCAAGAAAGATGCCTTAGTGCCATACGCACGATTTTTTTCTGGACTGTTTCCATGCAATCAATTCAGACCTTATCGAACGGACACCAAGCGACAACCGCTGATTCGAGCATCGAACGTACCAGGGCGCACTAAAAAGCCTTCTTGCACAGTGGAATCCATTGGCAATTCTGAAAATGAATCACAGCTGCTTGTTGGCTCTTGAAATGACATCTTCGTAATGTGCCCGGAATGTAAGCTGGCTATCCAAAATTACGCCCAGATCTTTAACTTGGCTTACGCGCTGGAGACTAGACAAGCTGTATGGAAAGATAATTCAATGAAGCTTTCTGCTGAAGGTAATAACATGACATTTTCCACACACAAGGTAAAATGATTACGGTTGCTCCAATCACTGAAAGCATCAATCAACTTTTGTAGTTCCAGACTGTCTCCAAGGCAGGATATAATCAAAAAGATTTTTACATCGTCTACACAAAGAAGCCGTGTACCTCGAGGCAAAATAGTAGCGACGTCGTCAATGAATAGTGAAAATAAAAGTGGACCCAGATTGCTTCCTTGCGGCACTCCAGAAGAAGGTGTACATGGCTCAGAATGTGACGACCCAAGACTGACACATACTACTCTCCCGGTCAGGTACGAACGAAATCATCTCACGAGCATGGCAGAGAACCTTAGTTTATCCAGCTTTCGTAGCAGAATGTTGTGATTTACACGATCGAACGCAGCCTTGAAGTCCGTGAACACAGCATCCACTTGCAATCCCGCATCCATTGAGCGAGAACATGATGCAGTGGCGTAGTCAGAAATTATTTCTGAGGAGATAATGAAGAAAATCTTGAAAAGCAAAAAAAAATTGGACATTGATTATTTTTACTTGATTCGAATATGTCTTAAACATGCCGGAAGTGACATAAATGGTAACAAAAATGCCAGAAGAGATGGTTAAGGTAAAATTTCAGAATAAAAATTGAAAACGAATACCAAAAATAAAATTCCGGATAATCGAATTTCGGACAATCGAGTCTCCGGATAATCGAATCCAACCTGAATTTGAAATTCGGCTTTACTGCTTTCTTTGAATCTGCCTTTCGTGCTTTAAATGATTACTAGGAGTTTTGGGAAATTTGGTAACAAATAAAGTATATGGTTCTCCTAATTGTCTTTGTCTTTGTCTTTGTTTTTGTCTTTGTTTTTGTCTTTGTCTTTGTCTTCGTCTTCGTCTCTGCCTTTGCCTTTGTCTTTGTCTTTGTATTTGTATTTGCATTTGTATTTGTGTTTGTATTTGTATTTGTACTTGTATTTGTATTTGTATTTGTACTTTTATTTGTATTTGTATTTGTATTTGTATTTGTATTTGTATTTGTATTTGTTTTTGTATTTGTATTTGTATTTGTATTTGTATTTGTATTTGTATTTGTATTTGTATTTGTATTTGTATTTGTATTTGTATTTGTATTTGTATTTGTATTTGTATTTGTATTTGTATTTGTATTTGTATTTGTATTTGTATTTGTATTTGTATTTGTATTTGTATTTGTATTTGTATTTGTATTTGTATTTGTATTTGTATTTGTATTTGTATTTGTATTTGTATTTGTATTTGTATTTGTATTTGTATTTGTATTTGTATTTGTATTTGTATTTGTATTTGTATTTGTATTTGTATTTGTATTTGTATTTGTATTTGTATTTGTATTTGTATTTGTATTTGTATTTGTATTTGTATTTGTATTTGTATTTGTATTTGTATTTGTATTTGTATTTGTATTTGTATTTGTATTTGTATTTGTATTTGTATTTGTATTTGTATTTGTATTTGTATTTGTATTTGTATTTGTATTTGTATTTGTATTTGTATTTGTATTTGAATTTGTATTTGTATTTGTATTTGTATTTGTATTTGTATTTGTATTTGTGTTTGTATTTGTATTTGTATTTGTATTTGTATTTGTATTTGTATTTGTATTTGTATTTGTATTTGTATTTGTATTTGTATTTGTATTTGTATTTGTATTTGTATTTGTATTTGTATTTGCATTTGTATTTGAGTTAGTATTTGTGTTGTTTTTTTGCTTAATTGTTTCCGTAATTTTTCATATTGAAATCAAAATCGCAAAATTTTTCAAAACAAATCTAAATGAATAGCATCTTGCTTTCTCAACCTTTTTTTTTTGAGCCCTAGTTTTTTTTGTACATTTTGTTTATTTTTAATGTTCGATTTAAACATTTTCCAAATTTCAAGATTTTTGTTTTCTTTTTTATTTTCGACATTAAAGCTATTTTGACTGTAGAGTAGGGTGTCCCAAAAAAAATCGATGTTCAAAAAGTCAAGGTACTCGGCCCTAAATTGAAAGACAATGTTATTTATAGCATTTTTGTAGAACATTTCGACTTCCTAAAAAATTGTTTTCAGGTTGCCCAAACGTGATTTATGAAAAAATTACTTCTTTAAGCTACAAACCCACTCTTTTGTACTTTTTCCAATGCTGTTCGATTCCTATTTTTTTCCATATATTTTTTTATTTTTGTGGGGTTGTTTCTGAATATTTTGCATGGTTCAGTTCAGCATTGCATTCAGATTTTTGACTCCCAGAGCCCATTATACATCACAAAAAAAAAATAAATTTTCTAATAATTTTTAGATAAAACCCTACAAAGCACAAATAAAAAAAAATTTAATCAAGAAGTGAGATTTTTCATTGCAAAGTGAAATTTACGACGAAAGTTTACATGCAGAAGATAATTGATATCTTATCGGGGAACTGAGATATTGGCATTTTTATATGTGATGGAAAACTATGCATTTTGACAAATATGGTAAATAACTGTTTTATTTTGGGAGACAATAAATAGCAATGTTCAGAAAACGTAACTTAGTAGAAGGTTTATAAATTCGGAAAAATTTGCGAAAAAAATTAGAACGGAAATTGTGATTTTTAGTGCCTTCTATTAGTAAACTCAATGTTGCTCGTAATATATAAGAGATAGGAACATGATGTCTTCGGTAAAGTTTCTTGTTTTGAGATAACCTAAAACTTTGTCTAAGACACCTTGCGTCTATCTTATTCTGATTGAAAAGTAAATTTTTCATCTCACTCATAGGTGGATTGATCACCTATCTTTCTACATTAAAAGATGCATTTTTGAATATCCTGAAACTCATTCGAGCATACCTTATGGCTACAATCAATATTTGAATCACTATTTAGGAAATTATACGCACAAACGGCAAAATAAAACACTGTGCAATGGAGATGTTAAGCGTTAGTGGCATTTTTGAGAAAATGCATACTTTTCCATCACATGTAAAAACGCCAATATCTCAGCCCCCCGATGAGATATCAAGGATCTTTTTTCATGTAAATTTTCGTCTCTAATCCCGCTTTGCAATTAAAATTTCAGTTCTTGATCAAAACATTTTTTTATATGTGTTTTGGGAGGTTTTATCCGCAAATTATGAGAAAAATTCACTTTTTTGTGATGTTCAATGGGCTCTGTGAGTCAAATAACTGAATGCGATGCTGAACCAAACCATGCAAAATATTCAAAAACAACCCAACAAAAATAAAAAAAACATATGGAAAAAATTTAGGAATCGAACTGAATTTAAAAAAATTCAAAAGAGTTTGGTTTGTAGCTGAAAAAAGTCATTTTTTCATTAATCACGTTTGGGCAACCTGAAAACGATTTTTTAGAAAGTCGAAATGTTCTACAAAAATGCTATAAATAACATTATCTTTCAATTTAGAGCTGAGCATCTTGACTTCTTGAACATCGATTTTTTTTGGGACAGCCTACTGTAGAGTGACAATGACTGTATGGAAAAAAATTCATCATCGAAATAAAAGAACCAAACATTTGCTCTGGCTGTTCTGTGCAGTTTACCAGGTAAACTTTACCTTCGTGATGATTATTCTTATGAAAATATCAAGTTCCAGACTAGCTGCTTCCAGTTTGAGTAACATTTCATTTATTATCAGTGCACTTGTATATCTTGAGTTTTTTGCTGCTTGCACTGCGTTAAAAACAGTTCATAAACTATTAATCTTTTTTTTATATTCAACTGATTTCAACTTGTTTGGCTGTAAGTGCACTGTTGATTTTTAAAGTATAGGTATGTTTAGCTTCAATTTAAAACTTCTTAGATATATCTCTCATTCAATATCCCACACAATTTTTTTCTAACCTACAAATACATAGTGCAGGTCCGATTTTTCAATTTTAACCTTGTTTATTTTCAAATTCCTTAATATCTTGGGCGACATCCATTGACTATGCAACGCAAGAAAAAAAAAACAATTTTGCTGTAGTATTAAAGTAGAAAGGCAAGAGATTTTTGTTTTTGTTACGTAAAGTAGATGTAACAACCACCCCACCAGGTCACTTCTACTTAGTAATTCGTTATACTAGAGAGTGCCTCCACTCTCCCCTACGCGTGTTACGTAGTTTACAGATACCACCTTAATAAAATTCACAAATTTCCGCTCAACCCAAACTCAGCCCTTTTCATATTTTCCGTAAAGTCTTGATATTTATTCAGGTTTCTGATTGTTGGTTCCTTTTAAAATATTATCATTGCCAAACATTCTTATAATAATTTTTTTTTCAATTTCACACTTAAAAAATAGAAATTTTTAGATTTTTACCACACTGTTTGTCTCAATTATACTTTTTTATCTATTTTAGCAAACAGAACTTTTTAGTTCGCCACTTTTTGTCAGCGCTCTTCAAGTAGAATACTATAACTTGTAGTGTACATACAATTCTGATAAAAACAATACTATTTAATAGTGTGAACTCAATTTCTATTTGTAGCCATCAGAAAACCTTTGGATCTCGACCCTCACCCATCCTACGATCGAAGTACATTTAAACATAAAAGCTCCGTCCACGTTATTTACCAAACCCAATTTCGAGTAAACCACGAACGGACCCATCGGTGACGAACAAGCCGATTGTAATTTATTCATGTTTGTTTGGTGACCGCAAAACAGACGATCGTGTTTGGCCACGTCGAATGTCATTGTTATTTCGAATAATCCAATACCAACCTTTTCGTATTCCGTTGCTCAAGGTAATTTATTTGATAATTTGCTGGAAATTATTTTTTTCGGTTTTCGTTTACCACCACGATTATCGCTCATTTATTGGGACGCGAGGTGACCCCTAGCGGTGGGGCGGGTCCTCATGGCGCAGAAAAGGCGCATTCGGTGCAGGACACACCGGGTGACAGGTGAACCCGAACCCGTACGTCATCTTGCAGCACTTGGTGGAAGTTATTATTTTCTTTCGATTCATCGAGCTAACTTTCCTGGAATCATATCAGAGCAAAACGGGATTCCCGCTGCGCTTCTCACTAGAGTCCTGAGCCGAAAGTTTCCTTTTGTTAAAAGGACACGCTGGACATGTTCAACCGGTTCACAACCCTACCGCTCTGCAGGGTACCGATTTGCGGATGATAGCCACAGAATCAATCGAAGCACGGCTTTTCGGTACCATCGATGCACATGTCCGTACAGATTCAGGCAAGAAGTGCAAGGGTAAAATTAGAGCCCCCTTGTGGAATTATCGCACAACCTCCCCGCTTATCCCTCCCTCCCAAACAAGATCTGTTTGACTGTCGACTGTTTGTTGCGCAAACTTGATGACATGAAAATAATGCAAAAACCGCAAGAAATATCACCAGGCGGCAAATCGTGTCCGACCCTCCGCCGATGCAGGCGTACTTTGCTGGCTTGGCCATGCGTGTTTACCTGCCAGCATGGCACGAAGGGAAGGCCTCAAATTATGGCCTGTGTCATGCTATTTTTTCCCATTCGGACCCGGGCCGAGGGAAATTGATCAGAAGAATATACGCCGTGGGATTCCGTCTAATTCCTCCCGGGGACGGGCATCATCATCGGCTTATTTCTGGACAGGAATTTTGCTCTGTGTTCGTCAAAGCCAGTCGTATTTTATATTTCGAAAGTGCAATGGTACACTCCGGCGAGGTGAGACGCACCGAAATTTATAAGAGTTGCAGCGAGCTGCACAGAAGCGATATGGTAAAATGTTTGATCGTTTGCTTTAAGGGACGCGGTTCCGTTTAGCCGGGAAACAGTCATCTGTCCGTGCCAGACGACCCGGCCATCGAGTGCACTAGCAACAAACTCTCTTGTGTCATGTAGTAAAAATAGACGCGAAGCTAATTGGTTCAGAATTGAAAGGCACGGTGGTACTTTCTTAATAAAATGTCAAAAAATTCGTTGACATTTTTTTCGAATTAAATTATTTCAAGATATTTTTGTTCCCGTAAGCTAAATTTTTTGTTTTCAAATTATTTATGTCCATTCTCAACGGTCGATTCGCTCATCATTCCATGAGACGAAAAATTCATCCGCATGGCATCCGCGCATCATAAACCTGCGCCGAGCGTTTTGTTTCTCCACTTTGATGCCGGCTTTGGACGCGCACCTCATCGAACACAGCGCGCAAATTGTCCTCGTTGCACCGCGTGTTCCTCCCAAAATATTCCTCCTTTTCCACAACAGAGCTACGAGAGAGGACCGCCACAGCCGCCGATTTCGTCCACATTAATCATGTTCGATATAAACCAGATGACCGGCGACGTTCGAGTCAAGATGATCCGAGAGGTAATTCGTTCCACGTCCCACCCGACGTAGGCCGACATCACTCCCAGCGGGTTCACCAACACCGCACCCGCTGCTCACCACCGGATCGTAGTCCACTCGATTGGACTCGGTGACCGTCGCCATCGTTCATTTTGGAGTGCCGAATCCGTTGGCAGATGGCCCAAAACCGATCGCACTCGATGCGTGATCTCTCTCTCTCTCTTTCTCTCGAGGTGGATGAGGCCGACCGCAACATTTCGAATTAGAGCTCAATTTAACAGCTCCGTGGTCTGGCAGGAACAAGGCAAAACTGACCGGCAGTGGAAGAGATAATTTGATTTTCGATAATAATGACGAAATTGGTGCGGTTTTCGTGGGTCCCGAGCACACCGTCCTCAAATGTTGACCATGATCAATCACTCTTGGAGTGGCGTTTGGCAGTGTTGGTAGTAAATGACAGGCTGGACGACTTTCTGACTATTTGGATATGGTTTGCTCAAGTTTATATGTGTCAACAATGATACTATTATGACATCAAAAAAAAAAAAAAATTAGTTGATTGAAGAAAGAACATTAATAAATTACAAATAATAATTTTAAGACTACCTAAATACAATATAAATTGTATTGAATTTTATCAAGTTTTTATTAGAAATTGCACTTTTTATCTATCCTTTACAAAAGTAAAAAAATGAAAAACAGAACAAAACAAATAAAAATTTTGTTTTGTTTTTCATTTTTTTACTTTTGTCTTTCGTTTTTGTTATGTTTTAAAGTTTTTGCACTTTTTAACCCTTTTTACTATTTTGATTTTTGCCGAGTGTCAAATGTACTCATTAATTTATTCAAACTCTAATACTTTCTAGATTTTATGACTTTTTAAATATTTCCTGCGTTTTGGCTTTTTTAAATTTGCTTGCTACTTTGAGATATTTTATTTTTTACTATATGACAGAGCCTTATTTTTCGTCACCTTCTAGCGAAGCGTTAAGTCATTTCACAATTTGAAATTGTCTTACCCCAGAGTGTTTAAAAAAATAGAAGGTCTCACGAAAACATATGGCTCGGGTAGCCCAGTACCTAAATCAGGTCCTGGCTCTTGACACTCTGAACTTCTTTAAAGATCATTTAATTTTTCAGCTCTTGGTTTCTTTTACATTTTAGATTTTTTTACATTCCAAACAATTTTTACATTTTTTTTTGTATTTTACATACATTTCTCTGTTGGTTTTTCCATAACTTTGAATATATAGACGTTTTTGGTTTTCAACAATATTTAAGCGCTTATTTTGTAACTTTTGTTTGAGTTTTATTTTCAACTGATTCTAACTTTTAGACTCTCTAGACATTTTTAGTGACTTGTACTGTGATTTTCTAAACATGACAGCCTACTTTGTTCATTTTGAGTATGTACTGTTTGTTTGGCCTGCGTTGTTAACAGCCTGCTAATCGGCTGCGGCTGTCATCAAAGATATTGGACTCGCATTTCTTGGTTCTTCCTTTTTTCAGGCCGATGCCATAATGAATACGAAGCAAACCGTTTCATATATGTTTCGCACTACCTCGTTTCATTATAGCATCAGTCTTACTCTCGCGAATCATATTCACCTGACAGTCCGCTAGGATTTGTGCCGAAGAATGTCGCGCTGTAAAGACTGTCATTAGCGGCAGCTTGGAAGAACTAACAGTCAACAACAATAGTCCTTATTAATGGGTGCAGTTGTGTTTTGGCCATTCAAGAGAAAAAACAGTATGAACACTGCCGTTGAAAGTGCAGATTCAATCCTGCATCGGCTCGTAAAAAAAACTAATTTTAGTGGTGTATTTAGGACTACGGAATCACGTGTGATAGTGGAAGTGAACACTAAAACGATGCTGCTAATGATAAGTATAGTGCACATACGGGAGGTAGTTTAAACGTGATCTTTTTGTTACTTCCATTGTACTTCAATCATAGAAAGTGACAATCTTATAGCGAATTTCGTTATTCCACCAGCTCACCTCGTTTTGACCTGGAAGCGCACTAACTGCTGTCAAAACCCTTCTTTATTCGCTCGATTTTGACCCAGTTTTGACCTGCCGTGCTGCCCGAAGCGCACTGTAAAATTTGTCAGCTTCAACCCACCACCGCACGTGCTAAGTTCGTAAACAATTATCTGGCATCTCTTTCTTACTTGCGTCTCTAATGGCGATGACGTTTTATTATTCCTCGGCAGTTTTGCCCGCACACAGTGGAATAAAGAAATTCGCTATTAAGGAGCATCATTTGCTTCCCACATTAAGGCTTGTATAAAAGCTTGTCCGATTGGACAGACAGTGCTGCTGTTTCCACCGTAAATGGAGCAAGTTCATTGCAAATAAAGGTCTTTTTTTCTTTTTTACTTATATTTTTTAATTTATCAATCATATTTTTAGTTTAATTTTCTTAGTTATTTATTATAGGTTTAGCAGTTTGTCATGAAGTTTTAGGAAATAATTCGGTACATACACTGGTTATATTTTGTAACATATATATATGATAAGACTTAGTCATCTTACTATTTGGCTATTCTCTAGTCAATAAATGTAGCATGCTATTAAATACGGGTCAATTTTTCTGATATGAATGTATCAAAAGAATTAATAGTCAGACAATAATTTTGAAATCTGTATGATTCTACTATTATTTCGAGGCGGGGCTCACCGAATGGAAAATTGCTCCGGAATGTACTGAAGGTCGGCAAAGCTAACACCTTCTACACGCAAAAGTTGGATGGTGCGAAACCAGTCCAATATTGTGCGTTTTTAGCGCAATTGTTGAGGTAGTTTGGAACCAGTACAATGATTGCGTGTTGGGCATAACGCAATTAATGCTCCACCGTTTTTTAATGTATTTGGCAGCTCCAAACTACTACACTCAAACGGTTTCAACTGGTATCAAGCAGGGCCGGCGTTTCATGTGGGTAGTATGGGTAGTAGTACCCACTCGGAAAATATCCATGTGGGTAATTACCCACACGGAACTATCGGGCAAAACCAAAAAGAAATATAATGTTGCGAGCGACAGATTTGTGTATTTTTGAGTTGGTCAAAAATGTAAGACTTTGACGACTGTAAGTGAAACCTTATCAAAAGTTCGCTAAGGCTCAAATTTTTGATGAAAACTTTTTTCGAGAAGACAAAATTGTTATGCCCTAACGTTTGCATTGAAAAAATGCTCAAAAAATGCCGATTTTCCATGAGTTTACCGTGACATGCACTGACGAAACTGCATGGGTGCAGCATCAATCATAGTAACCCATGCGTCAGCAAAAAAAAAAAAAAATTGACTCTAACTCTAACCGTAATGGCGAAAACAATGAAGCTACTCCGTTCAGAAGTGTGTACGATCAAAGAACGTTACCCCGCCGCGAAAACAGACATCGCTTACTAACACACAGAGAATCCTGAGTAAGAATCCCCAGGATACCTTTAACTCGGTGACGGAATCGTGAAAGGAATCGCAAACACGATCCGGAGGATTCCCACTCACGATTCTTATTCAAGAATCCTAGAGTCATACACAGGGCATTCCTGAGAATGCTTTTTTCAGGAATCCTTTTCAAGGACGCTTACGAATCAAAGGTGAGGAATCCTAGAGAATCTATGCGAATCGTATGTGTTCGTCCGGGATCGTACGGAAAAGGGACGCCGGTTACGCTTGTTCCGGTATCTACAACATCTTGGCACTGTTGGACTACAATCAGAGCATCGAAAGAGAGACCGGTTCCGGACGGCCAACGGCACTGAGCGACAAGAAGCTCCAAAAAATGCTGAAGAGGAAGACCGAGAAGAAAGTGGCTACATCGCTGCGTACGCTTGATCGGGAGGTCGGTTAAGTGGAAAAGTACCTGACGAACATTGACATCAGAAAGCGGCAGTCCCGTCCATTGGTCTCGGAGCTGCAGGTAATGGCAACGCTGCTGTGGGCTGGGATTTTGACGTGAGCGCCAAATTTTCAAATTTCGTTTTTGACGTATTACTATAGTATAGGTTGCCCATTTCAAGATGCTTGTTGCCGTTTTTTAAAATATTTGAAAATAGCTGAGAAACATCAAAACTAAGAAGTGACGTTAGCGCCATTTTGCATAGACGTGACGTTGAAGTATGGATAGAATACCGTACCATGCTTGTGGAGTGCTGCGATGCATTTTTTTGCGCCAACTTCTTTGTCCGCATTTTGTATAGCATTGCGCAGCAGTCATGAGGTCGATTCACGTGTTTTGATTATTTACGCATGGCAAACTTGACTATTCAGGCACACCCACGTCACTTTTCGAGCAAAACGTTGAAATGTATTTATTATTTTGCAGGAAAAGTGACGTCGATGTTAAAACTCAATGCATTTATAAAAATAAACGTGTTAGAACAATGGGATACATTTTTTGACTCCGATTCTATCAGATCAGAATGCTAATAAAAGCGATCCTGTTAATTTGCGAACGATTTGGAAGAAATCGCTTCTGGAGCGATTTTTGTGCTTCTGACGCTTACGTCAAAACGCTAGCCCGCGGCAGAGCGGCTGAATAAGATGGTCGAGTCGATCAGCGAGAAGCACCGTACTGGCCGTGAACGGGGAAAGTTATAGTACGAAGTGCCTGCCGGAAGTTGCGTCGTTCAACAAGAAATACCATAGGGGCGAAGACGCGGTGCTCTGGCCGGATCTGGTGTCGACCCACTACTCGAAGCAGTCGTTGGAGGAGATAAGGCGGCTGAAAATTGATGCGGTACGCAGGTCGACCAACCCACCCAACGTTCCCCAGCTGCGTCCCATCCAGAGTTTCTAGGCAAACCAGGAGCGTAAAATTTACTCCAACAATTTTGACGCGAAAATTGAGGAGAAATTGATAAATAAAACGAAGGAAGAACTCAAAAACATGCGTCCACCATGGTGAATGTTCTGGTAAACTCTCGGCAAGCCACTCGCAAGGGCGTGGATTTGCTTTTGCTAATGAGCCTATATAATTAACTTCCCTGGGAAACTGATGGGAAACATTACTACTGAACGAAATTCGAGAATATCTAATTTCTCTTAAACATTCCTTTGGACCCCTTTTGTTCATGCACTATCGATTTTTCTCAAAATTATGTTCAGGTATTAGTAGGTCGCGCCCCCCAGCTACGCCTTTTTCACCCATGAACCTTCCCTATTCTTTACTACCCACTCGGGAACATAATGTGACGCCGGCCCTGGTATCAAGCAGCATTGCGAAGCGAGCGAGAAGCAAAACCTTTCTCCTCCTTTTGGCTCGAGAACGAGACATATGCTACGCTTCTCGAGTCTTTTTTCCTCACAAACAGTATGAGTGATACTAACAAGATTGGTATCAAGTATACAGCACAGGTGTTTCGCTCATTTCGTAAGGCGACGAGACATCGCCTTGCGCGTCGCAATCCGAACCGAAAGAGTAGCGAAAAAGCAACCTGCAAATTGTATGTGACGTATCTAGTCTCGTCGCACGTACATGGAAACTCGACGAGCGAGAGAGTCGAGAGAGTCGCTAGTCGCTTGAGAAAAAAGTGCGTGCACAGGATGACAAAATAATAATTATTCACAATTTACAAGAGCTGCCATAAAAAATCAGTAGCGCTTTTGCGGCTTTGAGGGTTTTCAGTGAAGCTAACGTTGATTACAAAATGTTGTGAACAAAACTTTGTTTCGTTTTTTTGCAAATCATTCACTGGTACTTTTACATGACCCGAGATATATCGATCGAGTATTATAGCTATATAAATCTAGTGAGTTCACAAGTTGCTGTTCGCTGCTTGCACTGCTCCATGAGTAGCATTCACAATACACTGATTTCAATCTATGTCAATGTATTCGCAGTACAACTGCTGCGTTTCCTTTCCATACATTTAATGTGCGATTAAAATGCAAAATTTGAGCGAATCGGGAAGTACAATGATTGCACAAGCCATGAACTTTTGTGTGTAGATTCCGAAACTTAGATAGTTGCAAAAATGAAAAATAATTGCAACTGTCTTTTATTTTCTTTTTATCACTGTCAGACAGTGGGGTCAGAAGTTTTCTACACACACACGCACACGCACACGCACACGCACACGCACACACACACGCACACGTACACGCACACACACAAGCACACGCACACGCACACGCACACGCACACGCACACGCACACACACACGCACACGCACACGCACACACACAAACAACAGTATTAAGAAGATGAGAAATAACGGCCTGTTTGGCATTGCATGTGTGCGCTGTCAGTGGCCATCGGGCTGTGTACCAAACGCAGAGGCAGTAGGGAGAGCTTTGCAATACGATGAAAATTAGTTACGAATTTGCTATCACGGAAAGAAAGTACTTTTCAGAGGGCTGCTTCTGTTTTTTATGAAAGACATAAGCGAGAGTTGGTCAACTTTTTTCAAAGCCTTTTAAGTTCTTAACCTTTTGAACTTCTCGAAACTTCAAATAATTTTACTACTTTTGAATTACTGATTTTTTCAACTTGCTCTAGTTATCTTCAACTTTGTGGACATCAAATCAAGAATTCAAAATCAAGAATAATGTACTTCCAGTTGTAGAAAATGTATTTGAAACATAATTTTCACTTGTGCCCTGTGTCCTTAGTGCACGTGTATAGTTTTATGAACTCAGCTCAATTGCTGATTTTCCTGGACAGGACAAAAATTGTCACAATTCTCTTAAATTTCATCACATTAAAGCATTCTTTGCGTCGCTTCTTTGTTGTTTAGATAGCTGAACAGCGACAAATATATGAATCATTCGAAAATATTCGCAATACAGCGTTGAAAAATGATCTTATTTCACGTTGCATGATTCTCATTACAAAATTAAAAATCTTACCAGAGAAAATACTCTTTACTAACTTTCACACGGCTGTTGATGATTAGTAGTGGCAGCTTTCCTCTGTTGGATTTTGCTCCCCAAACCGTCATAGCGAATATTACGAAGATATGATCATTCTGCTTGTTCAAAACAGCCGCGAACGTTAACAATTATACATCTGAAAATAGTAGGAAGGTGGTATTCAAGACACGACCGCGTGACGTTGACTACCGTACTCTTATATTCCATTAAAACAAATAGTATAGGGAATTACAACGCTTTTTTTTACAAAACTTCGAGGCACCAAAAGGTGCCAGTTGCCGATTATTCTTGTTGACTGGGTAGTCCGTCCAGAATTTCAGCCAGTTTAGTATTTTGCAGTAGCCACTACTAACAGCCACCAGCATTACGGGTGAAACCGGCACGAGATGACCGGTACTATTTTGTCTTTTCTAACACCTAGCGTCCATATGTAACCGGTACGGTTTAGCAATGAAACTGATGGGGTGAAATGTTCGAACGGTAGCTTTTATACCAAGGCTTCGTCAGTTGGTTAGAAAGATGGAGGGGCTAATATTTCTTTTCTTTATTTCACTAGTACGATGCAATGGCGTAACCAGAAGTTATTTTTGAGGCGAAAAGGGGTAAAATCTTGGGAAGCAAAATAAATAAATTGGACATTGATTATTTTCACTTAATTCGAACATGTCCCAAACATGCCGGAAGTGACTTAAATGGTAACAAATATGTCAGAAGGTAAAAGCAAAATTCGGAATTAAAATTATGAACGGACATCAAAAAAATAAAATTCCGGATAATCGAGTCTAAAATTCCGGATAATCGAATTCCGGATAATCGAATTTCCGGTTAGTCGAGTCTCCGGATAATCGAGTTCGACCTGTATTTACTATCGAGGATCATGTAGTGCTTGAATGAGGCTCTTTTCTTTCCTGCTAATGTGACGACTATTGCTCAGCATATGGCTCAAGGCGTCATACAAAATATCAAATTTTGGAACTACACACCGTGACCGAAGGATAATTGGTCGTCAACTTTTTTCATCATTTCACCAAACTCCTTTTGATATTTAGGTTCAAGCGCTGCCGTAGTTACGAACGAAAGGAACATAAAGGATGTTATATTTTGGTTATACGAATCATGGGAAGCTGTGGATAATGAATGTATCAGAGGATTTTGGAAAGAATATGGGGTGATTGAGGACGATCGGTTCATTGACAAAGATGACCTATCTTTGATTAAATGACTTGGAATATTTGACTGTGACCCAGAAGAATGTAGAATGCAAAGAGGAAAATTTTTGCAATAGGAGATTGACGGATAGCGAAATCGTGAGGATAGTTTTAGGAGTAGAAGAATCAAACGACGAATCTGCACATGATGCTGACGATGCTGCTACCACTATCGGTGGGTCGCCAATTGAAATCAGTGGAAATGTTGTCGATTAAGGCTCAAGTGCAATTGATACGTGGCGGCTGCATTTGCGGCAATTCGACAGTTAGCCCATAGATGCATACAATTTTCGTAAATATTTGTTTTGCAACTCATATCAAATTAGGAGATTAGTGGCGAAGTTTTAACGATTGTACGGTGCGTTGGTCAATAGACAGAAGTTAATTAAGTCTAATGATATTTTTTTTAATTTTTAGCTATTTTTTTATGTTACTGTGAACAATGGTAGAACTTTGTATGACTGTATTTGTACAAGCTTCTGATGTCTCTGACACGCGTAGTGAGTGGAAACGGAAACAAAATTCAGTGCGTAAAAACAATTGTTTCGAATGATTGAAATTGGCACTTGAAATTTTCTCTTTGTTACACCACAAAATTAGTGACGTATAATCGAAACTTGAAAAGTTTGTAAAATCTGTTTCTATTCAGTTGAGAGTGATTTGTTTTGCTAAACATCGTTTATCCAATCGACAAACATGATAAACATGATATTTACAATAAAAAAACTGGAGAAAATCAAAATGTGAAACAAATCGTTGGAAAATCTATCAAATTCTATCAATCTGACGAATGTATTAAAAATTAGTAAGTAGGTTAGGGGCCGTTCAATGCTTACGTAAGCATATTTTTCCATTTTTTCAACCCTCCTACCTCCTTTGTAAGACATCGTAAGATTTTTCGATACCCCCCCTCCCCCTTAGTAAGATCTTACCGCCTGCATATATAGATTTTTGTTTTAGTTTTATCATCCTTAAGCAAGCACAATACTTTGTTTCCTCTTCTGTTCTTAATTCGAGGTAATCGTCCCTCCGTAATTTTCTTTTTATGAATTCTACCGTCCACACTTCCATGTACATGGTTATTTGAACAGCATTAACAATGTTTTTCTTACGTAAGATAATCAATTGACCCCCCTCCTTCCCTTGTAAGATAGCGTAAGAAAATTGCACACACCACCTCCCTTTCTATTTGCTTACGTAATTATTGAACGGTCCCTTAGGCGAACATAAACGTTAACTGCGAACTCGCGCGAGTTTTGGTCAGTTTTGAATTTTTGTAGGTCAATGCCGATCACATACAACCTGCCGATTTTTCAAAAATGGGTTAACTATAATTAACCGTTTTGTACTCGGCAGGGTACCCGGGTACCTACAAAATGAAATGCTCCTTGCTTTTTCATTTCTTGACCGATTTTCGATCTTGGCCTGTCAAAAGATTGGAAAATCTGTCTACTTTAAGAATCCGGATCTTCGGGGGCATGTTTCGGTCAGACAAATTAGGACAATTATTGATAAAACTGACCAACATAGGTATCAAAATTCGTGAAATCACTCCAGGAGTTGATTTCCATTCATTTTGAGTCCATTTGATAAGTTGTCCGAAATGTCCATTTCGGAGCAGATTCCCGACCTTGAACATTGTCCCGAAGATCCGGATTTACGGGAACCATATAAGGATCAATGGCTCTTTCGGCCCCATATACTAAAAATAGACAAATTTCCCAATCTTTTGACGGTTCAAGATCGAAAATCGGTCAAGAATTGAAGGAGTAATAAGCATTTTATTTTGGTGGGTTCCCGGGTACCCTGCCGAGTACTTACGTGTGTAAAAATTGCCGAGTACATAACGGTTGAAAGAAAAAAATCGATTTCGATGCGTGACCTTGACGTGTTTTACTCTGGCAAAAAATGAATGTTAATAACGAAAAAACATTCAGATTTTCTTTCGTTATAATTGTATATAAGACACTTTTACAAGTAAATGAATGTGAGTAATAAGCAAAGCCTTGGTGCTACATTCCGTATCGGAACTCGACCTTCTGTTTATTATACACAGACTTCGCAGCCATTTGTCAAGTGTACAGGACAAAGCGTCCCCTTAATGCTAGAGCTAGATAACTCGAAAATTGACGTTTCGAGAAAAACGAGTTTGAAAATTTGACCTATTCTGGTGATGACGATTCAAATGCAATTATTAAAGGTTCAGATTTTATGAAACGCATCCATATCGTTTCAGGCCCGTTATAGCAACGAAAAAACCAACAAAAAACCGAGTTATTTAGTTTTATCAAAATACGCTTGTTTTTCGTTGAGATATCTAGTTTTTGAATTGATGAATAACTTTTTTTTCTTGTAATCGTTTTTCAACGAGTTTTGGATATGTTATAGAGCTCGACGCGTTGAATATGATGGCATACTTAACTCAAAATCGACAAATTTCGAGTTATCTAGTTCTAGCATTAAGGGGACGAATTGCGGGGCTAGTGCTACGATCCTATTGACACGAACAGTTTCTCCCGAGCCGAGACTCAAACCTACGACGACTGGCTCGCACCTCGAGACCAGCTGGAAAGAACTGAGCTTTGGAGCACTTTCACAAAAAATATACGGTTTCTGGTAAAGGATTAAGAAGTTAACGTTTGGGACACTTGTGCGATTCAGTGAATCTTTAAAGACTCTTATAAGCTTCAAAGGCAATGAACAACTTTCAACAATGTGTTTAATCGACAAAATTTTGCAGTTTTGACTTTTGTCCCTTGTCATCATACATTCAACGCACTGTGCGACGCTTACAGCTTCGCTGACAAACTAGAAAAAATGGCAAAGCTTTTTATCTTGCATGCGCAAAATGTTCTAATGAATTTCGAACGGCTTATGTTCATTGATAAGGTTTTAAATCTGGATGACAAATGTGTATTTTGATGAATTCAACTTCAAGCGTGTGGAATCAGCTCAAAAACTGTGTGAAATAGAAATGATTTAGAATGATTAGAATATGGAAACTTGCATTTTCCCATATGAAATCGTATGGAAATCTAAAAAATCGGGCGCAAAAATATAATTCCACCAGTAGACCTAAACATTTGAATAGTTGTTATACCCATAAGGAACACTTAAAGTGCATTGGAGCGAAAAAATAACACTATCACTCTTTTGCCATACTCTATCAGTTTATTAAATATGGGTTGAAACAAAAAAAAATTGAGAATAAAGTTTCGCAAATTCTTCTAATAAGCAACCATCTTCGAGACAACGACAACACCGTGATCAAACCTGGACAAGCAGCCTAAGGTTCGGTTACAATACCCGACAGGCTGCGCAGCGCTGCCCTCCGATTAGACCAAATTGCACCGAATTCAATCCATCAGGCATCTGCCACTTGAAGCGATCGTCATCGACTCCGACCGTCCCCGTCCCCGGTTGGACATTGTCTTGCCGTTCGTTCTGCTGGATCGGATAGCGGTGCGGTGTGGCCGAAGGAAGAAATGCCAAATGTTATAGTTTTAAATTATAGCTCTGGTTAAATACGGTTAAAATGATTGACTCGTCTACGGTTGATTGTGGCTAAACACGTCGTAAAGGTAATGATCGGATGGCTGCTTGCTGCTGCTGCTGCTATCGATCCATAAGAAGCGAAATAAAAACTCTGGGTTACAGTTTCGTTTCGTCGTCATCAGTGGCATCAGTTGCCTACGCTAGACTAGACACTTAAGGGTACCTACCTCTAAATAAGCACGGCTCAATTTTGGTGCGGTGCGGGCAGGACGCGGGCCATCTGAAAATATGAGATAAATTTAATTATGATTTCGTGATCCAAACAAATTTATTCGATTTATCTTTTCCCAAGTGGATGCCACGCCGTTTAATTTCGTTCGACTGTGGCCTGATGGCGTGCCCCGTCCCGGGCTTGCGCTTCGTGTCGTTCCGTTTAAAACCACTTAATGCACAGCCGGCCGTTGTTGGCTTGTTGGAATGATGGAAACGGATCGCTTTGTGGACTACCAAATTTATTTAGAGTATCATCGGGTGAGGGGAAGATTTACTGATTTTGGAATAGTGTCCGGCTAAAAATGCGACAGCCAGCGGCGAGCGCCGCGGTCAACGTATTGTAAATTGAATCTTTCCGGGTCGTGTTTTATCTTCCCACATTAAATTAATTGAGTTTTTTTTTCTTCCGAGTAGATTCAATTGAAATGCGTGGAAACTATATCACTTAGTCTATGTTGTAATTCGTTCATCGTTCTTATTTAAAGTTTTTGATATTAGATTTTGACCAAAATTTGGTTTTTGCATCCACTAATTTGAAAACTCAACATGGAGTTTTTTTTTCAAGCAATGGAAAAGAATTCAAATAACTTAATTTAAATCAATCGTACCAAATCATTGACAGCCTCAAATAATTTTTCTGTAGTATCATTAAAACTCAAACCCTGCTGACGACGATTGTGCTTCGATCGCTCAGCATAAATCAGATTTCATACCGTAATGGTGCTGGCCGCGACACCAGAATTGACTATTGACTGTGACTCCTTAGCCCAACATCGAGAACCCTTCAGACAAAGATTCTCGATAAGTTTTTATGCAAATAGCCGATGCTCGTCATTGCCCTGGGGAAAAAATAACAGAAACAAAACCGTCTCCAGTGAAACAATTTGTTATTGAAGGCGACTGCAGCAGTAGAATCGCTTTTCGTCGTCTTTCTTTTTTTTTGAGCCATGTTTGGAATGTAAACAGTTTACCCTTAACTCGTTAGGTTTGGGTTTCGAGCTTCCAAGCGACATACGATAAGCGGTTCTGCATTCTGCTTTCGACAGTTTATCTACTGCTGTATTCTAATGTAAATTTGTCTCCACGTCGAAGCGTTAGAATTTCCTCTCCAAAGAATAGAAAGGCTTGACAAGAGTGACGAAAAAAAAATCAGGAAAGATTGCTTAAGTAAACAGTCGATTTCAAGGGAGAAGAGAAAAGAAACTTTTCCTCCTCTTTGAGCACCCGAAAATGTCTCCGTCATTGTTAGCGAGAAGTGATACCTATTTCTAAGCATTTCTGGAAGTGTCTGCACATCTCGAGTTACATTTTTCACTCATTTTCGGTCAGAGTTGAATTCAAGAAGCCCTCGACGACGCTCGATTCGGCGGCAAACTTTTGGTACCGGCAATCTGTTGGTGCAACCATTTGTCACCCCGGTGTGAGACCTCCCAAACTGGATTTCTGCTTTTTGTGGTGTTGGATTCAGGTCCACGTTCAGGATCGGCATCAACACAGGAAGGAGGTGCTAATTGGTCGGTCCTGTCGGGATCAAAGATCAGCGCGCACCAATGCTAATTGAAGGTCTCCGATTTTCGGTCGGTTGGAGTCCTGGAACGGGCGATTAAAGCCTGCTTCGGATCAACCTATTCCACTGACATCAAAGTCACTCTTATCAGGGCAACCATTTGGAAAATTTTAGGTTTCATCTCATCAAACAGCACGAAGCTTCTGTTTGAGAACGTTCATATGTTTTCACTTTATACTGCTGGCCACACCAGTAGACAGGTAGGACAGCAATGGCCTACCAACTCGTCAACGTTTGTGAAGGTTCTTGTAACACATTAGAGCCCCTCGCCAGCATAGCCGTGCGCAAGGTTTTTCGTTTTGAAGGGTTGATTGAATTGAATTGAATAAAATAAAATTTCAATAGAACAAATTTAGTTTGATAAAACTTATATTCTAAACAATCTAGCCAGGTTCGTCTTGTTTTGATAATACTCGGTAAGCTCAACATATATAATTCTGGGGATAGGTTTTTCAACATTAACGCATCTTCTTTTAAATATTTTTTCATCATCCCAATTTTTCCAAACTTTTGACATTGGGTGTTTATGTCAGTTATCATCGAATAATATTTATTTCATTGAATAGAGCAGGGCTTCTGGGTACCACCTAATCACATTCGACTTCGTCTTTCAGACTTGCATTGAAACTTATCAACAGCATAAACAATCTGCTTTTCAGAAGCATGTCGGTGTTAGCGGTTTGCATGCAAAGATTTCTGATCTCTTCTGGCTTGTATGCAATCTGATAAGCGGTGTTGTCATTAAGCCTAAACTGTAGCATCGTTCGACTTTTTTAATGTTTTTCCAAACTCCTTGACATTTTTTCAGAATTTTGATTGCTAATTCTCGATAAGTGTTTCTTTCCGGGAAATTTCGGGCAAGGAATTCTTGGTTTCTATATTTCGAAATTTTCGAGGCCCGGGTGAAAGAAAATCTTTTTTTGGGATTTCAATTTAAACGTCAAATAAGCAACAGCATTCATCGTATTATGATCTCGAGATAAACAAAATTATTTTCCGAGAAGAAAAATAACTTCTCCTCAATGTCAATTTGATGAGGGTTTAACTAGAACTTCACAATACACAGTCTATTCTCGTTTTCAACGTTGTAAAACTTTATTAAGAGCTTTCACCTATAACGCACTGAAGTTTGATACCCAACTATCGAAATAAAAAGCTTTTAATATTCAATCACAATGCTCGTTTCAGAAATGACTAAGTTCTGGCGAAACTTAAAAAAACTGATTTTCTTTTCTTTTACTTCTACGTGAATAGCACTCACAAGTAAAAAAACAAAAACTTTAAGAAACTTCTACATTGCTTGACATTCTTAGTTTTTTTTTTATTTATACGTAAATGGCACTCACAAGTATTCATTTTTATTTGTATTGATGAATAATGATGAATAATAATTAGCGAAAATTACACAAATCAATGATAGGCGATTGTGGTTTGTCGATTAGCGACGCCAATCGCGGGGTTAAAGATTTGTTCATCAGTGCAAACCGTTGTCTTCTGTACTCCAGATGAAAAAAAAATTAAAATAAACTGAACGACATGCAATTTTCAAAATAAACAGTTCTGTATTGAGTTTATTATCGCTAAAAATGCAACAAAGCCCAGAAAAGTCTAGCAAGAATGATGAGAAATAAACCTAGAATTGCGAAAAATACTACAAGGTATACAGCCCTAGGGGTTGTATGAAATGGTAACGTAGGACTAAATGTATATATTATATGCTGCGATAAACTATTCATAGGCAACACAACCGTTTATTTTTGATGGTCGTTATTGTAAAATAACGATGCATGAATACATGAAAATTTTAAACTAGTATTAGTTGCGAAAATTCTCATAACTCTTATTTTCAAGCATCTATAGTTCTGAAAAGAACCGATTCCATAATCTTCGGTTAGAAATTCGTTCTACAGAACGCTGATAATCGCACCATCGGTAGCATTGAATATTTTGCTTGACCGCGCATAATAAAGTTTGCTCTCCGCTGTGCCCTCCAGTAGCTGTGTCAGCTAAATATTCTGCATCGTAAGATGGTAACTGTTGCTGCCGTATGCAAAATAAAGGTAACATGCTTCGCAGTGCCTGGAAGTTGACTCGTATGCAGCTCTCGTTTCTCAATGTCACGTACCCTTAACAGCTGCACTGCACTCGCTATTGTGTAACAAACCAAACTGAAGCTGAATTTTCTACACGCAGTCTTTTGTATCGAGTTCAGAGTAGATTTTTGCCATTAGGGCGTGGCCACGCAGCTTGGAGAAAGACAAACAAATCAAAACACCTTCGATACTACTGAGTGATTTTCATAAGCATCAAAAGAAATTTTTTGCTTTCCCGATGCAAAATTCACTCTGGTTCTTAGATTAATTAATTTTCGTTTCTAATATTTGACTGATAACGGTGTTCGAGTGGGCACAAACAAACAATCAAACCGGAAAATCACTCAATTTAGCAGTGAAAATTCTTGAAATGAGAGTTATATCTTGTTGTGATAAACTGTTCATAGGCAACACTACCGTTTTTCTTTAGTACGCCCTGGTCGTTATTGTAAAAATGATTATTGAGTAATAGATGAACATTTCACACTAGTAGTAGCTGTGAAAATTCTCATAACTCTTTTCTTCAAGTATTTATAGTTCTGAAATGAACCGATTCCATAATCTTCAGCTCGAAATGTGTGCTACAGAATGCTGGTGATCGCACCACCACCGGTAGCATTGAATATTTTGTTGGTCGCGCATGAAATTTGCTCTCCGCTGTTCCCCTCAAAATATCATGCAGTGTACGATGGTGCCTGTTGCTGCCGTATGCAAAATAAAACCGACCCGAATCCATAATATTCGCGTGTGCTACAAAACGCTGATGATCGCACCAATGGTAGCTTTGAATATTTTTCTTGGCCGCGCATAATAAAATTTGCTCTCCGCTGTGCCCTCCAGTAGCCGTACCAGCAAAATATCCTGCAGCGAACGATGGTAACTGTTGCTGCCGTAAGCAAAATAAAGGTAACATGCTCCGCAGTGCCTGGAAGTTGACTCGTATGCAGCTCTCGTTTCTCAATGTCGCGTACCTTTAACAGCTGCACTGCACTCGCTATTGTGTAACAAACTAAACTGAAGCTGAACTTTCTACACGCAGTCTTTTGTATCGAGTGCAGAGTAGATTTTTGCCATTAGGGCGTGGCCACGCAGGTTAGAGAAAGACAAACAAACCAAAACACAATTTATTTCGTCCATGTTATTATTATCTGTGCTCGGGAAGCAAGCTAATAACGAGGGAAATGTATGGGAAAGCTTGACCTTGGAACTTTTCACCTTTTTCCACCATTAAGCAGTAAAGCAACAATGTTGAACATTAAATCAAACAATTGTTACACATTTTATCTATCCACCGACATATAAATGACTTAGATGCATTAAATCGTTCGCTTGCTATAATCGTTTGAAATCTGACGCAACATTTGCCAGTTTCATTTTCAATTTCACAAAATGTAATTTAGTATAGAAAACAAAGACGTAGTCCTACGTCAAAAACTTACGAATATCAGAAAATACCGACAACGTATGTGATCTTAATTAAGGCCTACAATCATCACAAACGCCTTCAAGAACAGCATTGAAAGTTATTTCAAATCGTACCATTAAACACTATTAAGAATATGAAAACTGCTCCGGAATCTAACTTCCATTACCCATCCATGTTGCTAAACGCGAAGTTCTTTGAAAGTCCATAATAATAATCATCTCCAACTTGACTTATAATCTACAAAACTAAAAAAGTTTCACAAATATTTTTGAATTAGTGAAAAAATAAGAGGAGTCCAAAACAGGCTTGTTATTCACCTTAATATATGAAACTTAGTATGAGTGCTGCGTAACAATAAGCAAAGCAAAGCCTTGGTGCTACATTCCGATTCGGAACTCTTCTGTTTATTATACACAGACTTTGCAGCCAACTGTTAAGTGTACAGGACAATTGCGGGGCTAGCGCTACGATCCTACTAACACTAACAGTCTCTCCCGAGCCGAGACTCCAACCTACGATAACTGGCTTGTTAAGCCAGCATAGTACCTCGAGACCAGCTGGGAGCTTCAATATTTTGCACCAAATTTCTTCATTCTGCTTTGTGCTGTGTTTCTGCCGCTCGCAGAAAAATAATACACTTGCTTCATACACCACAGCTGAGCGAAACAAGAGCGGTGAATCACTCTACTTAGAATACGCAAAAGGACATTGCGGTGTTCGCTGCTGAGATAAATTCTTTAGCATTCGAAGAGCAAACATGCGGAACGGGTGGCTGCATTAATCTTTCTTCAGTTCGAGATACAATGCAAATAACGTGATCTACTTTCTCATCTACATTTTTCCCTCATTTGATATTTACTGAAGAGTCACATAGTGAATGGACTGCAGTGAGATCTGTTTTGTGGTTATTAAGCGTATTATCCTTGCGTGTCAGAAAGATCAAACCCGTTTACAATCTCTCTGTAGAGATTTTTCTTATTCCGCTGCGGTGGTTTTGCAAGCTAATCATATACACACGGTTCGCTGCTCTCTTCAAGCAAGTGCGTCGTTTTGCCCACCAGTGTAAGAGTAATTGATTCTCTGAGGAGAATTGACAATTCTTATCCTAAGGTAAAAAGCGGATTGAACTAAGGGCTGAAATTTCCGAGACGTTCAAAGCCTTGACTATTATGTACAGGAAAATGATTTCAAATGAAGTCACTTTAAACAGAAACTTTCACAGAACCAAAAAGCTAGAGAAGACATAAATTAATGAAAAAGGAAAAGCTCCCCTAACACCTGCAGTTGAATTTATACTAATTTATACTAAGTGGTGACCTCAGTTTCTGTTCCATTAACTTAAATCGTAGCTGATGGGTTCTGCGGTTTTCGCCAAGACTAGAATAACAGTTCCGTTTAGCAGTTTAATTTTAACCCTCTAGTGCCCAAATTAATTTCTTAGCGGACTTCGATAAAATCACTATAAACTATTATAAACACTTTCTAAGTATTTATTGAAGCTATTCGGAACTTCGACTGAAGCCCGCCAAATGGCGGCATTGGGCACTAGAGGGTTAAACAGCTTCAACTAGAATTAGTTTTATTTAATCGATGAATTCTATCAAATAAATTCAGCTTACAAATCTAGTTATCCTTGCCATGCTTAGCATGCGAACTGCCCAACCATAAACCGACTGACTTATCACCACCGACTGTAATTAAAATTCACTTAGGTATTAATCGCTTACTGCAACACCACTTTTCACTTTCAACTGATCTATCTTTCCGAACTTACTTTTATTTTCAAATTTGTTAAATTAAATTTTATCTTAAACACGCCAGAATACTTTTCTTTCTGTCATTTCTACTCTTTCTTCTTCTGACGATTCTTGGTTAATTTGACTAAACATGCAGTGACGCGGCAGAAACATGCCCTGTGTGGCCAGAACAGTAACTTCCAGAGTAAATAAAAGGTCTCTTTCCAAACTCACTTGACGGTTTTTTACGTATCACCAGATGTAGTCAGAGCTCCATTGGGGGAAGCTCAAGACTTCAATTGTGTGGATGCACATATCATTTAGTTTTGAGCAAAACGTGTTCGAAAAGTACTGTCAATAATTTCTTTAAAACTTCAAAATCTGAACTTCCCATTCTAATTAAACCTATTTGGGTCTATGATGTGAATTTGCTGAGCAAATTGAACGAGAAGATTTTGGATTTGAGCTAGAAAGGCACATCTAGGGTAAATTAACCTATAGTGGACCCCTTTGCTATATTATCCTATAGTGGACCACTACAGATTAACTCAAATTGTCTTACCATTAATCGGAATTTATAAATGTTTGTGTTGCAAATTGCCTAGATAAGATGTTTCCCGATGGAAGTTTTCTGAAAATCTCCCAAATTCTTGCATGAACTGAGTTAATCTGGCGACCACTGTAGGTTAATTTTCCCTATTTGCAACTTCAGATTTCTTGTGAATTTCGAACGGGTCTTTGTGAGATGAAAGTTAATAACATTTAGCACCATGCTTGCCATGAAAAACTCAAAATTTTCAGTTGTGCTAGTTTCAATACATCTGACGTTATAGTCTATTAATCAATATTCTTATGTTGACCCTGTTGAAAAAATAAGAATTTGAGAAATTGTATTAAATGTCTAATAAATGTTTGATCTCAGTTATCGTCTCTCAGATTTATTTATTTATTTTTTTTTATTTCTTTAGATTTTTATTTTCGTATGTTTCAAAAAGGAGACGGATTCAAAAACAACTCATTTTAGCAATAATTAGCAACGTTTTGCCGAATTGCAGGAAAAAAATAACTTCTTCAATTTAATAATTTAGAGGCGCTGAAAAGTGCCATTGGTGTGTCACAATAGTGACACCGGCAAGTTTGTTTAGTTTCTCGTCATTGCGTGGGACGACTCTCTTTTTCTTGCTATCAAGACAGAATTGTCAGAACTTTAGTAGCTATTAGGTAACAGCCTACCCCATTACAAGCAGGAATGGGGTATGGAAACAGTTTCTTTTGAGCGACCTTCCGGGAATTGGAGCCCGGCAACAGATGCACGGGGGTTTGCTTTCCCTTCTTTGTCCGATTTGACCGTGAAAATGAAGGCGAAATTTTTGCTCGCTACAAGGCTTTTGAGGGAAATTCTCAGTAGAGGAGGAGACTCGAAGACTAGAGAATAACATGAAAAATATGAAATCGGTCACAAGTAGTCTAATCGTTTGTATTCGCTCGTAGTGTCGACTGTGTTTGGAAAGAAAGGTAGCTATTGATTGTTTAGTTTGATTTAGACTAAGACTGAGTGTTGGGCCTGATAGTTGGCCTTGTATTCAGCTCTGATTGGTCGAAACATGCGCTCATCAAAACTCTACACAATAGTTAGCAACACGAAATCAAAATTTTCCGTATTCTTGTGAAGGCATATCGAATTTTGCAATCGATTACTACAGGAATGAAAGAAACTCGTTGAAAACTGACTGAGTTTTAAGTGTTTGAAAGTGAACAATTGTCGTGACGCTTCCGATGTTTTCGATTTTGCCATTTGCACCCTATTGCCGTAAGACGTGAATTTAAGTCAACAACTGGCTACGTCTTTTTTGGAAGATTAAGACCACTCCGACCATTCTTTTGTAATACGTCTTACTTTAGTAGGGTTGCATGCTGTCGAGAGTGTAACGAAAATGTACCTTATTTCTACCTCCACCTGGTACCGACTGAGGTATGAGCAAGCAAATATCGGTAAACCGACACGAAACTTGGTCTCCTTTAGCGGTAGCTTATCTGAGCGTCTGTTCTTCATGCCAGGGGCTGCTCAAACAGCGGCTGATTTGGAGCGGACGGCTGAACTATTAATTCCGGTGTATCGCCAGTTATGCCTCTAGGATTTTGCTCAAACAGGCACGCGCGGGTGTCTTGGCTAGAGAGCTGCGAAAGGCAAATGTGGAAGAAATACCCATGCTACTAGGAAACCAAATGAAGCAAGTCATAAGGTGAAGGCCCATTCATGACCGTCTATGCGTATTGAGGGTTAAAGCCAGATTTTTCAAATACAGCCTGATCGACGTCTACGCGCTGATAAACGATGAAACCAACGACGTAAAGGAGTAGTTCTACGAGCTTCTTGTGGAAACGTATGGAGAGTATCCACAACACGACTTGAAGCTCGTCATTGGAGATATGAAAGCACAAGTCGAACGAGAGGAATTCTTTCGCCCCATTATTGATAGGGAAAGCATGGGTTGAGGCTAATGAACATCACTACGGCCAGGAAAATGACCATTTTGTACGTTGGAGCATTCGGAAGCACACCTGGAGACACCCCAATGGAGAGCGGTCTTATCGGGGGCATTACGTTGAATCAGATTATTATCGTGTGGTGGGTAAGATTCGCGCACGGCTGTCCAACTTACTTAAATAAATAGGTCTGAACATCCAGAAACATCCAGTGAAAACCGGACAAAAATTACATTAAGCTTTCAAATAGGCCCTGATGAAGATCCCAACAAACCAAATCGAAACGTTGGCGATGACCCCATAGAGATCAGCGCTGTTTTTATTGAGACTGCTAAACCAAAACAAAATCAAAGATAATCCATATGGTTTAACGATACCCCATGCAGCCGGGACCATATCCCGAACTAGTTGTTAGGCACGTTTTATGGTTATGGTAGCCTTGTGGTGCGGTGGCGAACAGAGCTTTTGACGGATCGTATAGCCAACTTAGGTTATGCAGCCTACAGATCCGCACAAAATTTGCACTTTATAGAACGCTGATCCTCCCACTGGCATTCTACGGACATGAATCGTGGACGTGGAAGAAAGATGGTCGTCTAGCTCTTGTGTGGTGCAAAAACACGTTGCTATTGTCAAGCTGATGAAACACGACAGGTAACAGTGGGCTGATACTGTAGCACGGCCGATGAGCGACCGGCAGAGGTAATATTCAGCAGAGACTCGGATGGAGGCCGACGACTTCAAAGTAGATTCCGCATGCGTTGGATGCGCGTGCTGTCGACGAGGATGCCCGAGAAGTAAGAGTAAGGAACGACTGGAGACGAGCTCCCCAAGACCGAGCTCTCTGGAGGCGTATTCTAGATTCGGTTTAGCTTCTCTGTGATCTGCCGCCATAAAAGATAAGAAGTAAGTAAGCAGCGCCGTCCGCTGGCGAATGCGTTTGCGGATTGGTTTCATGCGTAGAATCTTTGAAGTTCGACACTGTGTTGCAGTGGGGACCTGGGGATATATCCACGCTTGAGTTCTTTCTATTTTCTACTAAGATTCTACTTAGCTCCGAACCCACGACACCCGAAACTCTGTGCAAGTGGGATGTGGATTGCCCGATACTAATTAAAAGTGAAACTGTGTTGAAGCCGACTCCGAGCCAGCACTTCGAAATTTTAAAGGCACAAGACTCGGTAATAGTTACTGCGTCACTTGTGAAAACTCTATTTTCTGTTTGCTGTGGTGAAGCAAACATAAAATATCGTTTTCAAAGTAAACTAGGATGGGGAATCGTTATATGGAAAAAACGAAACTTGATAGCAGAAGGCCAGAACCAAGTTGTTTTTGTTCTTTTTGGGGCCCCTAACAATCCTACATTTATCGGGAGTCGATTGGTTTTGTCTCCGCCTGGCGCATTGCATTTCAAATTTATATGAAGATTTGTATGGAAAAACCAACTTTTATGCATTTTCCATTCTAAAGAGCTCAAATAGGCTCAAACCAAAGGTTTCATGACTTAAAATGGTTGGTTTTTTGATGCCTAACAACTCGGCCGAAGACACTAAAGAGATAGGGTGTTTCAAAAAAATACTAGAGCTGTTCAAAGTTGAGTATGTCGAAATTTATGTTGCAAATCATTTTTTCTGCCAACACTGCCAGTGTACCGGCGTTAGTCAGGTTTCCATCAGAAGTAACCTCCGAAACACGTTGTAGATTCTACCTACGCCTAGAATATTGACCTGAATTTGTTTGTTCGATCCAGCTGAGTTACGACAGGTTATTTCTGATGGGAATGCTACTGGCGCCGGTACATTGGTAATGTTGGCAGAAAACAAGATTTTCTGCATTTAAATCGACATACTCAACTTTGAACAGCTATGGCTCTTTTTATGGACACTTTAGCTCTTTAGTGTCTTCAACAAAGTTGTTAGGCATCTGAAATCCTATACTTTAACATAATGTAGTGCATTATTAGAGTATTATTGAGCTCTCTAGAAAGGTAAATGCAAAAAAGTAGGTTTTCCCATATAAATTTTCATACAAATTTGAAATGAAATGCGCCAAGCGGAGACAATACCAATTGACTTCCGGTAAGTTTAGGGTTGTTTGGGACCCCGAAAGGAACCAAATAAACTTGGTTCTGGAAAATCGATTATTTTTCCCCACCCTGTGAACACATTAACTATTTCCGAGTCTTGTGTTTTTGAAAATTCGAAGAGGTGGCTCGAAGCCGATCATTTATGGCTTCAACACAATTTCACCTTTAATTAGTGTGGATATATTCAAAAAGTTACTATTTCCTTAGAAGTGTTTTATCCTGAGATCTACTTTCATTATCAAGGGGTTATAAGTGTTTTTTACGCAAAATTTTCCGAGAAATACGATGAACCTATCAAATTTAAAATGAAGTTGTCTTCATTTGCCATTAAAGGCAAATTTAGTTTCAAATACAGAAATAATCTACAATCTGGCAAAACTATTAATTGTAGGAAATACAAAAAAGTGGTTTTGACAAAAAACTGCGTTACCTTGCAACAAAGAGAGGGTCCCACGGAGCGAGGGGTATTCCAATCAACACCATAATCTGGATTTTTTTCAAACTGACACTAGATTTGGGCAGAATCTGTGATGGTCGTGTCCTAGTTTGTGCTTTTTCGTGGTCACTTCGTATGGAATGACCTTTACATATCTTTGAAAGCTTAACAAACATTTGTCAAAACCATCTTTTTATAATGTATCTTCGCTAAAATCTTATCAGTTATATAATCAACATTCAATTCCTTCAGTATTCGCACTTACACAATACCAAATTTGACAGCCTTGCATTTTTTAGAGCCGTGCGCAACCTATTTTCAGTCAGTTTCTCTGTTTCATCTTTGAAAAAGGCGATTCCTCCAGTTGTGTTCAAACCGTTAGACTCAAATTAATACACAATGCAATTTCGGTTCAGTACATTTTGCATGTTGTTCGAAATCAAACTGTACAAATAAAACTCGAAGGAAATATTCACCAGACTCTGAAATCACAAATAATCAATGTTTCTGGTCGCAGTGGTGAGTCCATACAGAAATAAATACCAACGCGATGTAACAGTGAGTTTTCCAAGTCGCATCGGCTTTGTACGTATTGTTTTTATTATGCCGGTATATTTTGCGCCAATAATTGAATTGATCCTTTCAGTTAGAAAAAAGGGCGATAGTTTGTTTCTCTTAGTTTTGTAGAATTGTGTAATATAATAACATCTGTACTCAAATAGATGAATCGTATTATTGTTTTTAATATCGCACAACAGTTAATTGCTCTGAACTTTATGGTCAACTGACTTAAAATCTCTTAAAGTTACTGAATAAAAAAAAAACTCAATTAAACCTTGAAACGGAAGAGTGTTGCCTGAATCACACCTTTTTGATGGAGGAAGTTTTTAACTTAGTGACTAAGGGCATCTTCAGCGGTGGTCCAAATCGTTGTTTTGTTCTATTTTTTTGGAACAAACTCAAATTCACTGCTGCCCCGGTGGTGTGAATTTTGTTTTATACCAGATCTAAATTTAAAAAAAAATGAAACTGGTATACGTTTTGGTCTATTTTTGTCACTTTTTGGAACAAGAAATAGATCGTTCTAAAACCCTTTGTACGCTGCCAATAGGTGGGTAAAATGTCATATTTCAATTGAAAACCTCATTTTTGGCTATTTCCATATAAGCTTTTTGCGAGTGTTGGGGAATAAACAAAACAAAGATTTTTTATGACAACTCACAATTCATTTTTGTGGCTTTCCTGAAGCAGAATATGAACAGGTTTGACGTTTTTGGCATCAAGGAAACCGACCAGCAAAAGGGGGAATTCTGAAAGACCATAACTGTCGCCTCAATTGTATTGGGACTAGAGGAGAACTTAAGAGGCCAGAAAAATGTTCCTCAAAGACCCTGAACTGAAAACAAAATCCTGGGGTGACATTGCGCATTTCGTTTCGAGCAACTCGAACAAAACTGAATGATCGCTGGGGGGTGTTATGTTTCGTTTTTCGTATTTTTTGACTTTGCGGGTTAGATGAGCCGCAGGACAAATGACAATGACTGCTCCTTTTAAGCTTGAAGCATAACTGGCAGTGTGTGACCTACTCGAAAATAGCGAAAATCGTTCGAATCGAGCTGCGCAATGCCACTCAACACCCTCAAAACCCAAACCAAGTTTGAAGAACTGCAAGATTTTGAAAGATTGATGAGACGAAAACGGAAAATGAACATCTACGCGATCAAATATTTTTCGCTATCCTTCGAAACCCTACTTGTAGCAGAAATTTTCAATCATAGCAATCCATCCTGAGAAATGTCACTGACGCTCGGGTCAAACCGTCAAATCCATAAAGTCTTGTGGATATAAAGTGTCTTGTCAAAGAAATCGTTTAATGTGCGTAAAAATTATCGAATTTCCGTTTTTTAAATATTGAGTGTTTTTTATTATAACAAGTCTCATTAACTGATTGCATGGGGTATTGAATTGTTGACAGTGTGACAGATGTCAGCGGTTTAAAACAACAAAATATACAACACCGGTGCGGAGAACGAAAAGTTGGTCTATATTAGCTGGTTCTATTCAGGTTTCGCTGGTGTGAATCTAGTATAAAGTTGTTTCAAAAATAGATCACCGCTGAAGATGCCCTAAGGTGTTTATATTTTCTACTTCCTGAAATTGAACTTCTAAAGAACTCTCTCTTTATTATATAATTTATTAAAAGTAATGCCGCCGAATAAAAAAGATACATTGCAAGCAATCCGCAATAAATGCTTATCCAAACAAGAATTAATCCACCTAGCGGTGCAGAAACCTTTGTTATACTGACTATTACTATATGCTCATTATGCCGGTAAACAACAAACCGTATACGATACGAATTCAATAATGAATAAAACGAATTCAAAAGGTAGTTTTCCAGATGGTGAACCAAATACGATCATTAAATCAATGTTTAGTAAAACAAAGGTAAAAAGACAATCTAAAATATTACTTCTGGGTACTTTAGAAAAGTGCAGAAAAGTGCTGCGAAACATAGCTTTTACATGCCGAGTCTCAAGAAACCACAAAAACCACCCCCGTGTGCACAGCCCTGGTTATGAATCACAGAACACAACAGCAGTCATAGAAGTGGAAATCAACAACAGGACTCAAAATCACATTCGACCAATGCTGTGTTCATCGAAACGTCGTTGTGAAATAGCAGAATTTTCTACAAAAAAAAAAAATATAAAATATTGCTAGGCAGCGTAAAATCTACCTCAAGAAGTGCCGTCAACTCAAATCTGCAAATGACGAGGACAAACCATTCTGATGAACAGTCCGATGGGGTTGGCACGGTGAGGATGAGGACGAGCATGAGGATGATGATGATGATAATGTACGCACTCAGAAATCGGCCGTTTAGCCTTTGGAAATCTACTCACGTCCCAGTCAGTGGCAGGTGAACCGAACGCAAAACCCATCGGAGTGGAAACATTCTCCCATATATATTATTTAATTAAAATCGGGGATAAAAGGGGGTTCTGTGCGTGTGTTAATGTTTGCTGGCATGGCAGAGAAGCTTTAGCTTAGCGTCGGATATGTTCTAGATGCTGTGATGCGACAAAATGTAGACCGGATATCCATGTGATTTCCGATGGTGGGAGATATCATATCTGTATTTCATAAGTGAAAAGGGGTATTATTCACTAAAACAAGCATTAAGAGTAAAGCTGATGTTTTGACTTGTAGAACAAAATGGCTTTAAAAGATGTCGGCCCAGGGCAATGTTATGAAAATTAAACTGAACAAGCGACAACCCAAACGGGTTTCCGTCATTACGAAATTATTCATCCGATTGAATCAAGCAGCAATTTTACGGCACGAGTCTTGACCGGGGGGCGGGACAAGACGATAAGAAAAATTAAAACATTTTGATTCTATTTGAATTTTTCCGCATCGCCCGGCTATTAGTAACGGTCCCTAGGGCGTACAACAGCAGCAACAGCAGTGTAGAGAGTCCTTGGGTCGCATGGCATCCTACCGTTCCTAAAGTTCTAACACAACCCGAAACGACATTCAGCCACTACAGCAAACGACCGGCCGGTTCCGATCCGAAGTCACAGTCTGGCATATCATTATGTAATCTAGATCCCATCTAGATAAGAACCTTGACACAAGCGGACAGTGCAAACGGCCATCGTGTAGTGTCGGGACAGGCGACCGGTGCGAGAGAGTGTATGGATCGTAAAATTTTAGTATATATAAACATTTTGTGATATTTCCATAATCACCGTTGTTGGGTTCCGCCCAGTATCGAAGCAGAAAGACGACAGTATGGGGCTCAACATTGGGTCCGTAATATTCGATTTTCATGATGTCTGTCATAGCTTTCGGTATTAGCAGTGTTGCTATTCTCGAGGCGAATATATTCTTGAATTCTTTAATTTGAATTATTTTAATATGGGTGCATGGGTATTGTTAATCATATTCGCAAAATTACCAATTTATTGTCCTAGCCTTTTACCTTACAAGACAAGTACAACCATCCCTGGCTTAACATCTGTCTGTAATTTATAGTAGTGCGGCTGCTTTTCTTTCTGTGCAAACAGGTTAAATAAGATAGAGACCTCATAATGTCATAACGCGAATAACAGTACCAGCTTCGGCGGGAAATGAGACTATTCATCTGGTCCAGCGGCAGTGTTGCGAAAGGGGACAGGACACATCCTGATGGCTTTCGAGTAGATTGGATTATCGTCCCAGAGCAACGTGTGTTTTGCGTCTACCCGTAATGGGATCATTTTTCGATAATAAGATTAAAACTACACGCATTTCATCCGGCGACGTTGCAGCTGGGCTGTTGATGGCCTTTTGTCTGGCAGCGCCGGAATAAAGTTCCGTCATCCGAGGCAATTTTCTCTGATGATGATCATTTTTAGCACTGATGGGTCCACCATCGTTGATTACTTTGAACAACCGTACGATCTCGACCGAACTTGAGCCGGGCAACGACGACTACGACAAACCGGCAAGGCTCTGTTTCAGCCGGCCTTCGCCGTGTCTGCCGAGTTGAGTCGTGATTAGAAGCTATCCCGCACTATTTTCTCGAGCTCGAGGGTAACGACGAACATAAATCTTGATGGACAACCTCGCGTACAATCCACGGGGACGCCCCGTAATTTTTCCCCGCTGGCATCGTAGCAAAAGGTGTGGATTGGTCACCATTTCAAATTTATTACTCACGCAACGTGGAACTGTACAAGCGCGCGCGAGAAACCACGCGCTACGCTGGGAGGCGCCCCGTTCTCGTGTCCAGGTGAGCAGCCAGTTTCTATTTGGCCGTGGGCAGCTGGTTCCGGCGTGGTTCACGTGCCATCTGATAGGGTGTTGATGTAATTACATGTCGTTTAAATCTAGCAAACACATTCATCAACCATGCCAAGGAACTCCACCCCGAACTGGCAGGAATTGGACCGGGCGGGAAAGAGATACAAATCGCCGTCGATTATAGCTGTGTATGTTTGCTGTTTTAATTTCTTCTGTACAAAATTTTGAAAATTAATTTCATCAATAAACGTAAACTTACCTGGTTAGAGGAAACAAGCAGATGAATTGTCGTATCTGTCTTCAGCAACAAAGCAGCTGGACTCTCAAACAAAATATGGGTGCCAAAACATAAATCCTCAGCTCTGCGTTCCGTTTTTTTGACTGTTATAACGGGTTTGCAGCTTCTTCCCATCCCTCTCGTCGCTCCATCGTTTTTGTTTGAGCAGGACACAGTAACATGGAATAAAAAAAATCCAATATTGAACAAGCCGCGTAATATTTTGATCCCTTCGCGCTAGCTTATCCTCTCTCACGGATCACCTTCCTTGGGCGTGCCGCGGATGATGGGTGCTCGCCCGCGTGTGTGTGTGTGTGCTCGTACGTTTGTGTGCCATCTCTCGACGGATGATTAAGTGGAAGCGGAAATTTCGTACAATTAATTATACTCGAAGAGTGTGTTTTGAATATTGAAATGATTCTTGGTTTATTTTCCCTCTTTCGTCGTACGCCGCCCAACATAAGCAGAACGGAAAACGGAGCAGAAAATAATATTTCACGTACCTACCTTTGAGAAGAAAAAAAAATAACGCTGAAAAGCATCCAGCTGCCATCGTCATACTGATTTTCATTCAAACATCCGCTATGGTGGGCATATTGTACCAGCTATGGGTGCTGTTGTTTTATGAACCGGGGGCAGGAACCAATTGGTCCCTAGTTAGTATCGAATTAAAACCCTATGAAACACGCGATTAAATGTTGAAATTATCTTTGTTATCAATAATTGTCTTTGTACGCTACCTCTTACGATCCGGGTTGTTTGTGAATTACAATATTTGATTCAGATGTTTTTTTGGCAATGCGTTATTATTAACCTAAAATCTTAGATAGGAATTCTACATTTATTGGCAGCTCTAAAATATAGCTGATAGTATTTTTGCAATTTTAAAAACCAATTGAAAGCCCTCACTTTTATGCGTACAGTGCTTTTTTGATTTTATCTCGGTCAATAAAAATGATAAAAATTGGATTTCTCGTGTTGGATTCAATTGAAATTTATGATATTTTGAGTAAATTTTTTTATAGTTTAATGGCATATAAGTTGAAGATACAAATGAATGGGCAAAAAAACATAGTTCTGCATATTTTTCTCCATAGCATTTCCGTGAACCTGCTAACGGCAATTATACATGCAATATCAATATGATTCGTGCTGCCCATTTTTAGCAGAGTTAGGAGAGTCTAATGCTTGTTTATGTGAAATTGTAGAACCACTGGATTTTATAATTCTCAAATCAACGTTCTATGAGTGTCAAATTGTAGTGCTATTTGAGCTGTTAACTGAACTGCTGAACTGATCTTCTTTCTGAACTACTCGAATAATACGCAATTTTTGCTCCAAAGTCAATGTAATACGTATTTCAAAGTTCATTTTTCTCGAAATTCTGACACAAATAAATTGCAACCGATAAAACTTGGTTGCTCTAGAAAATTGATCAAATAAATTGATTTTATAAAATTATACACATGCAAGGACACAGAGCACAAGTAAAAATGATGTTTCAAATACACTTTCTACAGCAAGTACATTGTTCTTGATTTATATTTTTTGTTGAAAATGCGTGATAAAATAAAAAAAAAACAGCGTGAGAACATCGAGCGTGAATTTGGCGAGTAGTGATAAAAACGACTTTGACTCGTATAAATATACAATTATGAATGTTTTTTTTGTTCCGAAAATTGTTTATTTTTTGATAGTATTAGAAATTTCGAAACAAATAAATGAAAAACTAACATTGATTAGAATTAAAAAACAGAAAACCTAATTTCGATGAATCATACCATTAACTTTTTACTTCTTTTTCAACTTTTTACTTTATTTCATTTTATTTTCTTTGATTAGATTCACTTATACTTAACATATTTGATACCGCATAAAAACAATCTTCCAAATCTTGTAAAATAATCTGCGTTATTGTAAAAAATTGCTTATAAAGCGTGTTGAAAATCCGCTCCCCATGAAAAAACTCCAGTGTATTCAAATAGAACTGTTTTATAAATATTTCTTTTTCGTTTTTAAATGATTTAAAAAAAAATTAAAATTCTAAACACCTAAAGTCTTCAAACTCTCCTGCTTCAAATTACCACTTTTGAAGTGAAATTTTGTTTCAAATATTCAAAAATAATATAATTTACGCACAACGGCTGTTTCGAGACTCAGGGTGGTTGAAGGGAACTAGAACTACGACAGCCTGTCTTATGCCAATTAAATGTTGGCAATAGATTTGGAAATACATCGATCGGAGTTAATCAATTTAATGTTGTGAAGCGTAAATCTCAGTGATAATTCTCTATCAACTCTTTTTTCTATTGATTGATTAGTAATTTTGAAGAGAAACGTGGATATTGGATTGCCATTATTTTCCGCACCACACACATCGCAAGCAAGCAAACAAGACATAACGATCATACGCACACACTACTAGCACACTGACTGTCCAAATGGTTTGAAAGCAAATTGAACCAAAAAGCTGGCCACAAGTCCAAGTCACGATTTTTGTTAGTAGGTAATTGGATACATTTACACCAAAAACTTTTTTTTTTCTTATTATCAACCCATAAAATTGGAGAAAATACATAGTAAGGTGACATCCATTATCAAAGTTTCAAAAATTTGAAATTTTGTTCTAAAAATCAATTTTGAGCAAGAGTATAGCTAGCTATATTTTTACATTGGAAAAAACAAATTTGGGTTTTTGGCAAAGATTTAAACTTTGATTTTCAATCTAACCCATTCCCGTCGGGTAATGCCGTATGACATCACTTGACATCGAAACTTGGATTACAGCTTGACAATTATACTTGAAATTTTGAACGATGAAACTATTCAAGATTGTTAGAGAGCAAATCGATTTACAATACGCAACCCAGTTTGTGTCAATTGTAGGTACATGTAGTTGCTGAGTAACAAAAGTTTTAGGGTCATTTTTTTATCAATAATTACAATTTCTACGAAAAAAGCACTTATTACCTAATTCAGCTAAATAAAAAAAAACCTTTTTTATGGGTTCCTTGCAACTGGCAGCACTTCCAATCAAAATTTATTGAATTTCTGATTTCCTTGACTGATTAATTTCAAATTGCATCGTTCAGAATGTGCATAATCACAACAGTTCCAGAGATACTAGCAAAATAAGAATATATATTATTAGAAAATCAAAGATAATTTCTTGAAAACGCTGTAAGTTGAGTTTTGCTAATAATACCTTTGGATGACAAGCGATTTTATTTAAATTTTTGTCAGAAGCAAGACAAAATTGTAAAATTTGAAATTAAAATATCATTTGACGAAAACCGTAATTTGATTCGCAATTTTAAATTTTCATATAAAACTTCATTCAATCAAAAGCCAATAAAATAAAAAAGAGGAACCAGCAACAAAATTTTTTCTATGCGAATATATTCAGTACCAAAGCAGAAAAATATGTTTCGATTATGAACTTTGTGCATCACAGCAACAAATTCTTATGCGAAACTAAATTACAGCTACATCTCAGTTTCTTATACAATGACAAAAAAAGCGCAGGAGGTGGAGCCAACACAAGTTTCAAGAATGGAACCGCAATGTGTATGAACTTATGCATGGAATTTGAAAACAACATGGTAAATGCTGCATGGTAAAATTTCAGCTACGAAGATGCATCGAACTAGGGCGCAATAGAAACTACGTGATGTTGTGGTAAGATTGTCATATGGCAAATGGTCAGAATGGAAAAAGATTGTCTGTATAGCGATTTATCTTTGATTATTTCCAGAAATTTGATGAGGATTCAACTCCAGTTATCAATTTCTATTCAATTTTCTTGTTTTTACTATTTACTTTATTTGCTGTAGACACACTTGCATGTTTATGGCTCAGTTTCAAATTTTGCTTCCCTTAACATGCCAATGGTCATTATCAGTTTTTAATTTTGCTTCTTCAATTCATCAGCACCTAAGCGTGATAATGAAATTCAAAGCAATTTATCTCATTTCGTTTTAGAGACCCACACTTTTTGGACGACTTCTAGTCCATGTACGCATAAGTTACAACGCAAGAACCCAGTCCGCACAAATAGCGTGTTGGTGACCTTTAAAAGAAAATTCATATTCGTACGAAAAATATTTTCTGTAAATGGTCAGGAATGCTGAAAAAGCGTCAAAAAGGCGGGGTTTACAGCCTTATACAAACTTCTGGTAATTGTCACAAAGTGGTTTGTTAGAACACTGAAAATATATTTTAGTTTATTCCACGAAAACGTATGTTTTATATACAAAACCTTTTGTTGTTTTCTGCAACGAAACCAATGCGTAATAAATATGAAGGTACTTTCGTCAGAACTGTCAAGACTGTTACAGATTTATATTCGTATATGTAACGAAAGGTTTCAGAAATAAACGCAATCAATCGTACAAAAAAGGCTGCATAATGTAAATAGTACGAAAAATTAGTAAGCTCACGCAAATAATTCGTACAATAAACGCTGCATAATGTAAATAGTACGAAAAATTAGTAAGCTCACGAAAATAATTCGTACAAAGAACGCCGCATTATGTAAATAGTACGAAAAATTAGTGAGCTTACGCAATAATGTGTACATTATACGAAATCAAAAATAAAAGAAAGAAAGAGAGAGCTTGATTGATCATCGCCGGTTTTGCCACAACGCGATTCTAGTTCTATCGATTGCGAGAGAGCGACGACGCGCGCCTTCCAACTTAACCCCCAGAGACGTACAAATGTTCACGGAATATAATAACAGAACACAAAAAATTCGTTCAAGTAAATACTCGTGCTTCCGTTTTTTTTGTTCGTTGTTATCCACGCTCGTATGAAAGTACATGCGTGAATTGTACAAATTATTCGTAAAGTTGCAATTCTATTCGATAACTTGCAGTACGAATGTTCTATACATCCAGCAAAAGTGCTGTTCAATCTACGAATTTCATGTTTACGAAATGTGCGTGCAGAGAATAACGAAAAAATATTTTCAGTGAATGTTCTGCTTTTTTGTATTAACAACTTGGTGATGTTTATAGGAGAATCCAGAAACGTTTCCTTTGTTGGAAGTTGTCACCACGAGTCGTATGTTCATCAAAACATTGATGAATATTTTTCGTGACGAAGTTCCAGAAGAAACTATTTCATTCGTGACTAAGTCCCATTACTATTTTAGATTCTTTTTATTTCGCTGATGGAAATTAGAAATGACTGAATGTGTACATATAAAGAGATAACACACAAGAAGTTGGAATTGCGATAAATGCCAAAAGTGTTTTCCAAATACAATTCCATTTTTATAGAAAAAGTATATCGCCTGCCCCTTAAAATTTTCATGCGCCTTCAGAAAAATTAGGTTTTGAATAGCACTTGGAAAATTTTAAATATTTCAGAAACACAAAAATGTTATATTCATTCCTCTTTTTAATCATATGTTTGTTCTATAGCAACTCCTGTTATAATATTGTTACAAAATATATGAAGTTTACGAGGAAAATGTATTAATTATATTATGCTATATTTTTATTATATATATTTTTACCGCTTTTAGTAATTAACACCTCCATCTTGATGAATTAAAAAACTATAGAAATTCGTCACCAATTATTTTTGGTGACCGTTGAAAAAAAAATCATTCTTTTCTTTAATGATCATAGCTTATTTAATAAGGATCAATTGATACGGAATCTCTTGTGATCCAATCCAAATCGAACGTTGGATGGAGGGAATATGTGATATTGAAGTAATGTTTTCTTTGTTAATCGATCGAAAAGTGATAATTACATAAATTCATGTAACAATGTTAATGAGATATATTTTTTTTAAAAATCACATATTTTTAAACCACATTTGACATATATTTCCTGACAAAAGTTACGGTGATCAAACAGTGATTTTTGTCGATCAAAGCTTATTGTTTACTTTTCCTGATATTCAGCTCAAACCAAAAGAGATGATTACCAAAATTACTGTGACAATGCTAATAACTTATAAGTTTTTCAAAAGGTCACACCTTCTTTCAAACAAAACTGTTGTTGTATATTTCCTCTCGAAAGTCACAAAAAAAAACTATTTCTCTGGACAACATGTCTTTTGTTTTTCAAATTATCACCGTGACTACTAAATTAAATAAATACCCTTGCTTCCAAAGTAAAGTAATTTGGTCTGTGATTCTTTAGAGAAAAACTTGTGATTTCTAATTCAACTGTCATAGAGACAAAAATTGAAAAAAATTGTTTTTTCATGAAAACTTTAGTGACTTTTGTGAGAAAATTCACCCAAGTTTTTCTATAAAAAGTAATAGTTACTCAATTACAAAAACTGTTACCCCATTTTTTCTAAAACGTTTGGGGGAAAATATTGAGACCAAAGCCATATTTCATTTGTGACTCTCGTGTGGATTGGGAAATAACCTCATCTCAAAAACAACTATAAGGCGAACGATCGTGCAAAAGTTGCACGATCGTTCGCCTTAAGAACATGACAGCAACTTTTAGAAGTACTTTTGTGTGTTTGTTTTGTGTATCTCGCAAGCATCACGTTGGCAACCTATATGCTCCACCCACTAGATCTATTCAGTGAAGGTTAGGTTTTTCAAATGCCGTTTACACGTTTCAACAACAAATTCAACCACGCGATTGACGTTGTTGGTGTAAAGTTTTTTGAAGCAGCGATGCAACTTTAGTTGTTACTTGTTTCTTTACAATTTCATCGTAGTAACAAAAAATGTTTCTTAAAACCTCGGAATTTCATTAATGCAACAAATGATCACAATTTATTTCTTTATTATGTTTCAATTGTTGCTTGGGTAGGTTTCGACCTTTCTGTTGGTAAATAAAATGCTAACGGGACTAGCCCGGAAGGTTACTTAATCATAAAACTTATTCTGCAATATTATAGATTTTTCACGGTCGGCTTTCACAATTACTTTTTTGGTAAACATTTCATAATTATTCTATGCAAATTAATATTAAAAAATATTCTACTTACCTTGCACAGTGTCTCCCGTGATAGATGGAAACGATTTGATAAAATTTTTTAGTTTTTTTTTTAAATAAAAATTATAAGTTTGTGGCTGTAATGAAGCACTGAGGGGTATGTTTCAACAGAGATCAATCCAAAATCATGAAAACCAAATATTTTGTATATCAGAATTCTGGCCAGTTTTTTGAGCCAAATAGTAGGTCGTTTCGTTATACAAGGGAGTCCGAATTTCTGCATGGTAGCTTTTGTAAGTGACTATTGAGAGTTAAACTTCTGACAAGCCAATGAAAGCAAAACGGAAATTCACAAACTGAGGAATCGCAAGGGGAGTGAAATCGGCCGCGGTCCAGAAATGAAATCAAAGAGAAGCAAGAACTCAATTACAAACTTAGCTGTTATCACTGTCATCAAGTTTTTGGCGGCTTCTCTAATTTTGATTTAGGATATTTTGAAAATCTTGGGTATTTCTCACAATAGTAGCAAGTTTGTTAACATAATTCTGGATTGCCATTTACACGAGATGCTTCTAGTTCTCTTGTTATTCTCCGCTCCATACACACTGCAGGCAAGCAAACAAGACATAACGATCATACACACACGCTACCGTCAAACCCATAGTTATTAGAACTGGCCAGATGGCTTAAATCAAACGCAACGCGACAGAACTGGTCATGTTCAGCAATACTGTGCACTGCTGCGGTCCGCCGGTTGATACGTCTGCTGTGAAAAGCTACGATAGAATGAGTCGCCTGCTCAGCACTTACAACGTGACGCTTCTCTGCAGATTGTGAGTCGAGCCAGTTTCAAGTCCTTTTGCTGCAGTAATTGGTTGTACAATAAAGACTAAATTTCTGCATGCTAGGTTTTCTACGTGACTTATGAAAGCTAAACTTTCGAAAGACGTGTCAATAACAACAAACAACAACAAAAACAAATCGATTATAAGTCAAATCCTCCGTATACTTGAGCGTCAGCTGTGCTGGGGAAGAAGAACTTGTTTTAGCTTCGCTTAGTTGAAACTTGCGTTCAACATGATTCTACATTTTTCAACAGTGTTATATTCAGCAGAGCCGGGCGAAGGAATATTCGGCCGAATATTCGACCGGACGGACGGCCAAATATTCAACAGAACATTATGATCAAATGAGAAAAATTAAAAACCAAATTACTCATCAATTAGAGTGGATTACCCTAGACCAGCGGTTCTCAACCTTTTTTTGTCCGCGTACCCCTTGGCAATATTTTTCATATCGATTGTACCTCCTGGCTTGGATTTTTCTTGCAGAGTGGGAGAGAGTAATGGTAGATCATGTTGTGGTAGTCTAGTTAAGGTTCCAAATTAAACTGTAGCTTGTTTGATTGGTACAGTAAGGTTTTAGGGGCTAGATTGACCAACAAATGAAGTATTATAGAAAAAAATTGCTTTGTCCGCCATTACTGATTTTTCTTTCGCGTACCCCCTGAAGGCTTTCGAGTACCCCCAGGGGTACGCGTACCCCAGGTTGAGAACCGCTGCCCTAGACAAAGTCTAGTTTAAATCATTATTCGATAATCCGAATACTCTGTAATTTTCAAAAATAACTTTTTTCCAACCCTATTATTCGGTGCATCTCTACTTATATTCCATAAACTTGATATACATATTCCTTACACATTAGAGGTACTCAAAAGCGAATGAAAAATGGTAGAGCAGCCATTAAAGAGGGGAGGGGATGAATTCCGAAAAAGTCCATGTCTAATTTCCGCTTTTCATACAAAAAATACGCGCCTTCAAGAAAATTAGACGGTAATACTGTCACAAATAAGCAACAAGTTGCTTGTTTTGATCATAACAAGCAGGAAAAATACCAAAAGTTGCAAACAAATGATGAAAATATTTTTGTTCTCTTGCTTGTATGAAAGTGTCCCACAGTGCAATGTAGGGTATTGGCTCCATTGTCGTCACTTTCGATATCCTTTTATCGTTCTGGAGGTAATAAAGGCATAGAGGACTATTTTTTGCAGTAAGATGCTTTCAACAATAGAGCCGATACCTTAGATAATTTTACGAGACTTACATACATTATCAGCATTACTCAGCATAAAATATTGTCATAAAAAATAAAATTAGTTCGTTAAGTATTTTACAGCATAACGAAACTTTTCCGTCAAATACGTTCGAAGGGGGAACGTCAATGACAGAACGTCTCAACTACACACAGCTTGTAGATATAGTAAGTTGCTATACTCTGCGTATGAAGAGACACTCTCTCTCAGTTACAAAATTTACTCTTACAAGGCTGTGTATGTGGTTGATCGATTAGTGCTAGGAACGGGACACAATAGTAAAGTGTAATACGATATTGGTTTTAAAGGGAAATAACTTCCCAGTAGTTAATAGGCTTAACACCGCACCTGAGATATCAGAAATTGTGAGTTCGAATCCCGTCTGGATGAGAATATTTTTTCAAAAGACCAAGTCACGCCTTTTGTTCTCGTTCATTTTTCGCATGCTCGTAAATACATATCCATATTCGCAATTCATAATTCATCACCCATAAACCATGATCTATGATCCATGATCCACGATCCATGATCCGTAATACATGAACCTAAAAGTAAAAATTGAAAAGTGAAAAAAATCTTAAGTCCAAAGGCTTAAGTTCAATGTCTAAAGTCTAAAGTCTTAATTCTAAAGTCTAACGTTTAACTTTCTTATTTTTAATGACTATAATGAAAGTCAAGCTATTTTTATTTCTATCTCAAGCAGTAAATGTGGAGCTGACGATTGAAAAATGTACTAAGTGGGGAAATAGTTTTTTAGAAATTTACGAAAAGCAGGTCCAGCAGGTGGGACTCGAACCCACAACTTCTAATCTCCGGTCAGATGCGTTTCCGATTACACCACCGCAAGACGTATAAGTCGGCCTTGCTAAATAGCTATTTTGTATCGCTTGCACACTTTATCGCACGTCATCATTTACTCAGTAAAAGTAAAGTTTAAAACACAAATTCTAATGGCAAATATCTAAAGTCTAAACTCTAATTGCTAAAGTCCTTAGTCTGAAGTCTGAAGTCTAAGATTTAAAGTCTAAAGTCTAAAGTCTAAAGTCTTAAGTCTTAAGTCTAAAGTCTGAAGTCTAAAGTCTGAACCTAAAGACTAAAGTCTAAATTCTAAAGTCTAAAGTCTATAGTCTAAAGTTCAATGTTCAAAGTTGAAAGTTCACAGTCTAAAGTCTTAAGTCAAAGGTTTAAAGTCCAAATTTTAAAATTCAAAGTGAAAAGTCAAAATTGAAAAGTCAAAATTCAAAATTCAAAAGTCAAATGTCAAATGTCAAATGTCAAATGTCAAATGTCAAATGTCAAATGTCAAATGTCAAATGTCAAATGTCAAATGTCAAATGTCAAATGTCAAATGTCAAATGTCAAATGTCAAATGTCAAATGTCAAATGTCAAATGTCAAATGTCAAATGTCAAATGTCAAATGTCAAATGTCAAATGTCAAATGTCAAATGTCAAATGTCAAATGTCAAATATCAAATGTCAAATGTCAAATGTCAAATGTCGAATGAGCCGTTGGGAGCAAAAGGTGTACATGTGCCATTAAGTAAATTTTTCAGGAGACGTGATGAGCGAGAACACTCAAACAGTAAATTATTTTCAACAATTTTTTTCAACATAACTGCACTAAATCATTGCTGGAAAGGTTTCAAAAGACGGTACATGAAAGCATAATGAATTCTGGTTGAGAAACTTACACAAACTTCAATGGAAAAACATGTACCACTTTTGTTCTATAAGAAAAATAATGACAACCAGAAAACGTTGAGAGCAAAAGTGGTACATGTCCAGTCTGAGCATGAAGGATGCATTATAGTTCGCTGATCTTAGGGTATAGAACATTCTTGTCTTCAGTAGAGTTGTCCAAGTGCTTGAGTACTATAAAGTGATGATCTGTTTGTTGAGGAATTCTGTCACTTCGTGGCGCTAGTGTATATGCATTTGGTAATAATACCTCCTCGCGTACATAACACCCGTGCACCACGAATATTTTATTAATTTAATCATCGAAGAGGGAGTTCTGATATCGGCCCGTTGGAATATTTTGAGCAATGATAAACATTATAAATCGATATTACTTAATTTATAACCCATTCGAATGTCATTTTTTCTTCTAATTTTCATAGAGAAAATGACAGCTTCTCTTCTAGTGAACCGCCCAGAGATAGTTTCGAAAATAAAACACGGAAAATACTAGGACCTATTCATCAAAGCAGACAATGTATGTTGTTAGAGAGGCAAAAAATGAGCGTACTGAAAATATGAAAAAATATATACCGTATTCATAACTAGACCTGTTTTTCAACGTTTATCTTGTTTACGGTAACTCCGGATCTTTCAGATGGCTATCTGAGTGGGACTGTTCTTAAAAATTAACCACTTTTATGGTCGTTCCGGTGGGTCATATTTCGTTAAAAGATCATTTTCCTGCTAGAAGTGGTTTCGAAATAAACAGGAAGCTTTCAGATCTACCTGTGAACCATCTGGTGGTCACCTTGAACCACCTTTCGATCATTTCGTTTCTAGTCAATTCCGCGATCCTAGGAAGCTTCAGGATCACTCTAGAAGATTGACCTCAAATACGGTATTTCTGTATCTTCCGGATGACTATCGGTGGCTTGCCTAAAGCCAAACCTGGGTCCATATATATATATATATATATATATATATATATATATATATATATATATATATATATATATATATATATATATATATATATATATATATATATATATATATATATATATATATATATATATATATATATATATATATATAGCTGTATGCCACCATGGGTCGGTATTTGGCGATTACCGTAGGCCACGGAAGTGCTAACTGCAAGAACGCAGTCCCGGACCATCAGCGAGAGCTAGCCTAGGTTGTGGTGAGACTCAGGCATTGGGCCGCTGGATTCTCACAAAAGCCACAATATCCGGAAGCAGCTCTGACGGAGCGAATAGTGCCGCTCCCACCACCCAAATGCACTAATTCGCCCATTGGGATTGATGCCAGTAAGTTCCCAATTACGGTAACTGGTCGCAACGCCATATGATAAGAGTCGGATTTCGTTTTCGTACCACGATTCTGGGCTGGCACCTGCGCCGAGCTCCCTTAGTAAGGTCGTGTGACAACGGCTTGAAACGGCGAGACAACAACCGGTGCAGGGGTCTCCGTCCCGTAAAACCTGGCAGGCCTTCCAGTACGTTCCAAATTCATTGCCCGGTGGGAACCGGGCAGGAGTGGGATCAGATGTCCTTTCCTGACTTGCGCCGGTCGGGGGTGTCATAGTTGCTCATAAGGCGCTATGGCAGCCGCCCCTAGCCATGGCCTCACTGCTTCGGCATAGACTACCATGGGACCAGATAGGCGACCACTCCAGTATGGATAAGGATAGCGGCTGGAAGGGGGACCCACTTAACAAAAATGAACAGTAATAATGAAGATCAACAATTGGGCGCAGATGGGTTGAAAAACCCGTTCGCACGAGGAGGCATCCAGAGGTCTCCGCCGAGAAAGGCGGAGATGGATGCAGTAAAGGACGCCTTCGAAGACGGCAAAGGCAGTACGCCTACCGGATCGACGCAAGACATCGCAGTGGCTGGTCCACTGTTGATAAAGGCGGTCAGAAGACAGCGAGACACGCTACCGAAGGTAGTAGCGCTGTCGGAGCAGCTCGATGCCATAATCGAGTTTGCGAAAAGTCGCACCAACACGATGAAGTACCTGAAGCAGGCTCTCTACATGCTTCGGTCCTCCGTCGATGCTGCGAAGAAGGAGCACGCCGAGCTCAAGGCAAGAGCGGTGGCTGCAGAGAAGAATGCAACGGAGGTGACCGGAAGGGCGACGAAGTCGGTCCAAACGGACACCTGCATGTTTGCAGCGGTTTGAGCCTCCGGGTCAGCCGCAAAAAGAGCAAGGCAGTCTCCGGGGGAAGCCCCCGAGAACAGCAAGAAACGGTTGGTTGTGCTAAGCCCGCGAGATAGCACACCAACGGCCTCCAAGTCCGCCGAAAAGTCTGCCGAAGTGGCAGCTACGGGAAACCCTTGGGTTACCGTGGGAGGAAGGAAGCGCCAAAAAGACAGCAAGCGCAACGACGAGAAGGCGACAAATCGTCCAAAAACGGGAAAGAAGGCGCGAAGCAGGGGCGACGCCCTCATACTCAAGACGGAGGGGTCCAAGTACTCCGAAGTCTTGAAGAAAATGAGAGGCGAAACCCAGCTCAAGGATCTGGGAGCGGATGTGCGGACCATCCGTCGTTCTCGCACCGGCGAGATGATCCTTGAGCTCCGTAAGGATACTAAAAACAAGGGCGCTGCCTACAAGACGGTAGCCGAGCAGGTCCTCGGGAAAGATGTGCAAATTCGGGCACTCACCTCAGAGGTGACTCTCCAGCTCAAAAACCTGGATGAAATCACCGAGAGGTGCGATATTGCACAGGCCCTCAAGGAGAAGTGCGGAGTGGAAGTAGCCACTGAGGTAATTCGCCTCCGAAAGGGTCCAGCGGGGACCCAGGTGGCCACTTTCCGGCTTGCATCGGCCGATGCAACTCTGGCCCTGAAGACAGCCAAACTTAAGGTTGGCTGGTCAGTATGTCCCCTGAGCATACTCCAGCAGCCGGACGTTTGCTTCAGGTGTTTCGAGGGAGGACACAAGTCCTGGACCTGCAAGGGGCCCGATAGGAGCCAGTTATGTAGGCGTTGTGGTGGTGCTGGCCATAAAGCTAAAGACTGCGGGGAGCCTCCCAAGTGCTTGGTATGTACTGGAAAACGGGACGCCAAGCACTTTATGGGAGGCCCACGGTGCCCAGCCGGTAAGGCGGCCACGAAACCACGGGCGTGAGGGTGACACAATTGAACCTGAACCATTGCTATGCGGCACAGCAGCTGCTATACCAAGCAGCGTCTGAGTCGCGGTCGGACATCGCAATCGTATCGGACCCCTACTGCATTCCTCCCGGAAACGGTAATTGGGTTGCAGATAAGTCCAGTACGGCGGCCATATGCACGACCAGCAAGTTCCCGGTTCAGGAGGTTGTGTCAACCTCAAATGAAGGATACGCGGTTGCCAAGGTGGACGGAGTGCTCTACTGCAGTTGTTATGCTCCGCCGCGTTGGTCTATCGAAAGGTTCACCCAGATGGTCGATCTGTTATCTATGGAGCTGACGGGACTAACACCCTTAGTAGTGGCGGGCGACTTCAACGCTTGGGCTGTTGAGTGGGGAAGCCGCCGCAAGAACCGGAGGGGTCAGATCTTGTTGGAAGCTTTGGCAAAGCTCAACCTAGATCTGGCCAACGTTGGAACCAAGTGTACATTCAGCAGAAATGGTGCGGAGTCGATCATCGACGTGACGTTCTCCAGCCCAGGACTGATCGTGAACTGGAGGGTAGACGATGGCTACACCTATAGTGACCACCAGTCGGTCTGCTATAGCGTAGTCCAGAACGTGAGGCGGCAGGCGACGGGTAGAGCCAATACTCCGACCGTCCGCGGGTGGAAGACACCGCATTTCGATGCCGAGGTATTTGCAGAAGCAATGAGAAGAGAGCGCGAGGGGGGCAGTTGGCTCCGCCCGAGTGCTGACCAATTAGTTGTCACATTATCGCGGGCGTGCGACGCCACCATGCCTAGGACCCGCCAACCTAGGAATGGTAAGTCACCGGTATACTGGTGGACCGACGCGATAGCGGACCTCCGTAGCGCGTGCCTCCGTGCAAGACGGATGTTGCAACGTGCACGTACCGATGCACAGAGGGTAGAGCGCCGTGTAGTATTCGGATCTGCAAGATCGGCGCTTAAAAGTGCGATAAAGGCGAGCAAAAGGGCCTGCTTCGATAGGCTATGCGCGAGTGCCAATACGAATCCGTGGGGCAACGCCTACAGAGTCGTAATGGCGAAGACCAAAGGCGTGTTGGCGCCTGTAGAGCGATCACCAGCGATGCTGGAGCGCATCATCGAGGAACTCTTTCCACGACACGAGCCAAATCCTTGGCCTCCGGTTGCTGAGTCTCACGTCCGACGTTCCAGTATCTCAGACACAGACCAGGGATGGTCGGCCAACCTGCCGGGCATCCAATCCGTGAGAGACGGCAGCCGTGCAGAGGTTGTGGAGGAGGTAAGGGTTACGAATGAGGAACTCATCGTGATCGCCAACTCCCTAAAGGTGAGCAAGGCACCGGGACCGGATGGAATCCCGAACTTGGCCATCAGGACGGCCATGAAAGTGGCCCCTGATCTATTTCGAGCAGTCATGCAGAAGTGCCTGGATGACTGCCTCTTTCCGGACAGGTGGAAGCGACAGAGATTGGTGCTGTTGCCGAAGGCTGGGAAACCGCCAGGGGACCCATCGGCATACAGACCTATCTGTCTGCTGGACACTACGGGCAAGGTGCTTGAGAGGATTATCCTCAACAGACTGGTGAAGTACACAGAGGGTGTAAACGGTCTGGCAAGTAACCAGTTCGGCTTCCGGAAAGGTAGATCCACGCTGGATGCTATTCTCTCTGTCACCAAGACGGCAGAGGTAGCACTCCAGCGTAAGGGTTGGGGCATTCGCTATTGCGCAATCGTCACGCTTGACGTGAAGAATGCATTCAATAGCGCCAGTTGGGACTCCATAGCGCTCGCGCTTAGGAGCATCCACGTACCGGTGTCGTTGTACAAGATTTTGGAAAATTATTTCCAGTATCGGGTACTAGTTTACAACACGGAGGAGGGTCAGAAGTGCGTCCCAATCACCGCAGGGGTACCGCAAGGTTCCATCCTGGGCCCGGTGTTGTGGAATGTCATGTATGACGGGGTGTTGAAACTAAAGTTCCCTGTAGGGGTTGTGATCGTCGGTTTCGCAGATGACATCACGCTAGAGGTCTACGGCGAGTCGATCGAAGAGGTCGAGTTGACGGCCGCGCACTGCATACGCAAGGTCGAAGACTGGATGCACTCTAGGAAACTGGAGTTAGCGCACCATAAAACGGAGGTTACGGTTGTGAACAACCGCAAATTAGAGCAACAGGCGGTGGTCAGAGTCGGTGACTGCACCATTACCTCAAGGCGTTCCTTGAAGCTCTTGGGGGTTATGGTTGACGATAAGCTCACATTTAAGAGTCACGTCGACTATGCCTGTAAGAGGGCTTCAACGGCCGCTGCAGGACTATCTCGAATGATGTCCAATAGCTCAGCGGTATATGGCAGCAAGCGTAAACTTCTTGCCAGCGTGGTTTCGTCCATACTTAGGTATGGTGGGCCAGCGTGGTCCAAAAGGTTAGGTACCAACAGTCATCGTCGAAAACTGGAAAGTACCTACAGGCTCATGTGCCTGAGGGTTGTGAGCGCGTACCGTACAGTGTCATACGACGCAATCTGCGTCCTTTCCGGCATGATGCCTATCAGCATAGCCATTAAGGAGGACGTAGAATGCTTCGATCAACGTGACACAAGGGGTATACGAGGCACCAGAAGGTCATTCTCGATGATCAGATGGCAGCAGGAATGGTCCAATTCCGCAAAGGGTAGATGGACGCATCGACTTATTCCGGACGTATCCGGATGGGTCGGGAGGCGCCATGGAGAAGTTAACTTCCACTTGACACAGATTCTGTCAGGTCATGGTTGCTTCAGGCAGTATCTACACAGATTCGGGCATGCGGGGTCCCCCATGTGTCCCGAGTGCGCGGATGCGGAAGAAACTGCTGAGCATGTCTTCTTCGTGTGCCCTCGTTTTGTGCATGCGCGGAGCGACATGATGGTAGTGAGCGGGCCAGACACCACTCCGGACAACCTAGTTCGGAGGATGTGTAAAGACCCAAACATTTGGAGGGCGGTTTGTACAGCCGCCTCTCAAATAGTTTTAGAATTGCAAAACAGGCGACAGGTTGACCACCGACACGCCAGTGTTAGCTAACGGCCAGTCTCCAGGTTAGTTAGCTAAGTTAGCAAAGAGATCTATAGAACCAAGAGGGTGCACAGAGCACAAAAGCCGCTCCCCGAAGCAATACCTAGCGGTGGTCCCGGGGAGTATTATGGGCTGGAGACTGGAGGGGTTTTAGTGGGTCCGGTCACTGATTCAAACCAACCCCACACTCCCTGAGGTTGGTCACCTCAGGGGTTTGGATGCAAATTTCCCCTCCACCTGAAACAAAAAAAAAAAAAAAATATATATATATATATATATATATATATATATATATATATATATATATATATATATATATATATATATATATATCTTCTAAATTGGCCACAGCATACGAGTTGATACTGAAATAAGTAAAATAGTCACGTGTACACTAACGCTACGTACTGAGAAAATTCCAAAGCAGACCGATCTTCATCTGAAAGTACTTAATCACTTGACCAACTTTGCTGAAGACATGACTGTTTTATATGCTAAGATTCTCGACTTACAATTCATCTTATATGCACAGACTGGACATGTATCACTTTTGCTCTCAACGAAATGGTGATTATGTTAATGACCAAAAATTGTTTAGGCTGTAACTTCGGTTTAGGTTATCAGATTTCGGTTTTTCTTGGATATTCTAGTACATTATTGCGTTCTGCATCAATTTATGCAAAAACCCCAAAAAGTGTAAAAATGGCACATGTACCATTTATGCTCTCAACGGCTCGAATGTCAAATGTCAAATGTCAAATGTCAAATATCAAAAGTCGAATGTCAAAAGTCGAAATTCGAAAGTCGGAATAGTCGATAGTCGAATGACGAAAGTCAAAAGTCAAAAATCCAAATTTCAAATTCAGAAATCAAATGATGATAGTAAAAAAAATAAAATCTTCGTAAAAAATGTTATATCCCTTTTCAAAATAAATATGAAAATTAAAAAAAATAATCAAAAGTTCAGTTTAGTGATTATTCGGTAATTGTATTAACGAAACTCAGCCAACGCTCTGTAGGCACAATTCGCAAATGAATTTATCAGTTTTAGAAATATACTGCACAGAAAACTACTTTTCTGGGAAATCCGCGTAAAAAAATTTCTAAATCATGAAATACGCGTGAAAACACCGCTTAAATTCCTATATCAGTGCAATAACGGCTACCTAAAAACTGCGTAAAAGGCGGCTTCAATCATTCTTATTATAATGAAAAAATGTGGAAAAAAATATGTTACAGACTAATTGTAGCCAATATTGTTGAAAACTATTTTGTTGATTCGAAAAGAGTATTATTTTGTGTCACTATTTTTTTTCCTGTATGGACTTCCTCACTGCGACCAGAATCGTAGATCTATTGTGAGATATGCCCGGGTGTCTGCTGTATCCCGCACTTTTGTTAATAGCAATACCGCTATTGAGAAGTGGCATGCTTATTATTATTGTTCATCAGTGCTTGTGTGTAATGTGCTACTCTTCCTTACTCGCTTACTGTTCTACTATACCGATAGGGTAGAGGAACCATATTTCGTCCGGGCACCATATTTCGCCCTCCTATGGATCCTCACGATATTAATGCTTTTGAGTGTTCAAAGACAAATAATTTATGTTCGCTACTTTCAAGCTTGCAATCTCTAATCTCTTTAACGCTGGTACGTGATTCATGGTTATAATATTTGACTATTTTACGAGCTATCAATAGAGTGTCTGCTAGTTAGACTGATTCTCTTTCTGTTTTCAGAAACGAGTGCTAAATTTTTCTAAGGAAAAATGTACTTCAAATTATAAGCATATTGTATTTTTTTATAGGCATTTGAAATTTCCTGAATGTGATTTTAATGATTTCATGTTAGTTATAACAAAAATATCGATTTTTCTTAAGATTTTTCATGATTATTTAGAGGCGAAAAATGGGTCACATTACTTCCCGATTTCGCCCTTCCAGATTTCGCCCTGGGCGAATTTCTATACACTGTTTTGGGAAAATGATGTGTGCCTAATTTTCGCCCTGTCTGTGAATAACAATTAAGTGGAAAATAATAACAACGTTTCCGACACAAGCTTGATTTGTTCTTTTTATATAAAAATCAAGATTTGAATGCATGTATATTTCAACATAACCTTTGAATGCTTGTATTGATTTCCATCAAACTTGGTATACTGATGGTCATAAAATTGAAAGGAAAGAACGGGATAACCATCTAGAAAAAAAATCATGCTCAGAAACTTAAAATCGGTGTCCGATGCCATATTGAAGCCCGACACGGCGATTTCCAGTTTACGAAAAGTAAATCGACGTTTTTCAGTACTCTGCATACATAATCAACCACCGTTCTCGATTACTATTTGGATATTTTAGGAATATCTGTGGCTGATGTTGCATTTCCAGCGATTATTGGACATTCATGAAAACATTTTTAAAGAAGCACTTCAAAAATTCGCTTGTTTTCACCTCCCGCTTCTTGATGTAGCAATAATAATAATGATTTGATAGCGGAGAGCTCAAAATACGTCTCGAAAAGTTGCTGGAGCTGGTGCACTTTTAAATTGAAAATTTATCAAGAACATCCATTAAAACAAATAAGAGCTTTTAAAATCTTTTAATATAAAAATAGCGGTGGACTTGAATATATGATTCATGTTCATTGCGGAACAGCTAGACCAAACTTGACTAGGTATTTTTCGATATAAGATGGATTGTTATAGAAGAATAAACCATAGATTGACTCATTATTGACAACATGATCTTCTTACAATCCAGTTTGAAATGATAAGTCCAGACCGACCAGACCGTAATAATCTCTGGTTGCGTAATCAGCTGGTAATTTTTAAAATAAATGCTTTGCACGGTTAACCAACCAATTGCATTACATCCCAAGCAACCAGAAGTTCGAATTTTACTTAACAAACGAACTTAGAAGTTCACATAAAGTTCGGATTTGGTTCCGCGGAACTTTCTTGCTGAACAACAAGACACATTACTCACAAAGCGAACTTCATTCTAAATAAAGTACCGTCAACACCTGAAAGCAACTTAAATATTCATGAGAAGCTGCGAGTTCCCCTTTATTGGAACCTTAAAGTTCACATAAAGTTCACACGTGAACTTCGGAACCCCCGGAAATTGAAGTTCGGTTAACATTTTATCCGTACTTCTAATCAGCACGAAAGTTCAGTAAAAGCTGCTTACTACTCTTCATAAGAACCTTAAAGTTCACATGTGAACTTCAAAACCCTTAGAATTGAAGTTCGGTTAGCATTTTATCCGTACTTTCAATCAGCACGAAGGTTCAGGAGAAGTCTATGTCGTACTTCATTTCCACTTCAAAGTTCATGTTAAGTTCTGACTCGTGCTTTACTCTACTTTGGCGAAAGTGAAGTTTGCTTCAGGATTAGTGATAAAAAATGAGTTTTTCGAAAACAATAAAAATATGTTTTTTTTATTATCATCGGTATTTTATCATCTAATTTAATAGCAAAAAGAAACAAAGCTATGATTTCAATAGGTAATATTAGGGTGCTTAAAGGTTTCTCTATCTAAACACTTTATTTTGTTACCTTACAGGATCTCAATTATGAATTCAGATACCCATGAATGTGCAGGTCAAAAGAAAAAATAAACCGGATGTAAGCTGTGAATTCCCGTTAGACACTTGCTGTGTGTGGTACTTTCATTCATGAGCAAATTGCCCAAATTTTGGCCACAGCATGATGTTGCCGGTTTTGGAGGTCCGAATCAATTTCTCGGACACCACCGAGGGCTCCCTATGTTCCAAGGCGTTCGTCGTTTCAACTGCGGCACACAGCATATCTATTGACCGAAAATTTTTTTATTGATTTTGAACATTTATCATATTTTGTGTATACTGCTTTCCAGAATAAATTTCCAATAAACGTTTGGAAGGAACCACAACCTTCTTCAATTTAATTACCAACGAACTGCCGCAAAATCAAAACAAACTAGAGAACTGTCAGACTTAAGTTCACATTACGCTCTGCATGTAGTTTTTCTGAACTTGAAAGTTCAAATAAAGTTCCGCGTCAGCCTTTTCTGAACTTCCTAGTTCGCATCAGGTTCCGCCTGTACTTTATCTGAACTTTCAAGCTCAAAGAGAGACCCGGTATGTTCCTAGCTATGAACGTGTAGGTAATGAAGAGAAATCAGCACATCGTGTAAAATCGATGCTGATCTCATATAGCGGGAACGGAGCAGTGGTATGAATCTAGACTTCAAAGAGGGAGGACTCGAGCTCGAAGCTTGTGTGGTAAGTTGCAAAAAAAATATGAAATTTAATAATAAATGAAGCCAGACATTTATTCTTCTGATCTAAATTTCTTCAGTAAATGATTATCATGGGATTGATGAAGCAACACGAATGAAGAAAGAGGGAATTGAAAAATTGCAAATTGATTTTTATTTTAAGTATTTTGAAGTTTTCTTTTCAAGCTGAATAGCACTCTGTTCAGCGACCTAACCGAACTTAATGTGAACTTTCTAGTTCGGTTTAGAAGCTGCTTTGCATGCTACTCGAAGTTTATTCAACAAATGCGAACTTGAAAGTACGGTTAGTTACTTAAAAATTGAGCTGAATAGAATTCTATTCATGATCGTTAAATTGGCTGATTAGTCGATGAATTCTACTTTTATCCGAACTTTTGGTTACTTGGGATAATTAAGTTGATTTCTTTTCATATGTTGATTTGTTTCATTTAACAGCTGTTTTCCTCATGTTTCCGAGGTGGGCGAAAAATGGATCCTTAGGTGAACGAAATTAGGATTTTCGGGGTCGTTTTTAGGGGTTCGGACACCCATCAGGAAATTTCTCTTTAACTCGACTAGATAAGTTATTTTGGCTGTAAAGCATCCCGAATGCGCAACACAATGTTTATTGTGCACTATACAGTAAATACTGCACCTCGTCGAAGTAACACATGAAAATGTATAACGTTTAACTGGTTAGTCATGAATAAAGTGGGCGATTTATGGGTCCGTTACCCTACTCGTTCCTTTTGCCAAATATCGCCAATTATAATTCCCTGGAGAAGTTTCGTCGTGCGTCCTTCTGGCCAGTTTTATTGATAAGAGGGACTTAATTTTTGTTAAGAGGAAGTTACGCAAAAGTATTGTAGGAGCGTAAAGGAAGGGTAACTGGCGGGGAGCCTGAGAATAAACCCATGCTTAAGTCCTTTTTGACATCGGATGGTCTGGTTCTACTAAGATTCGAACCCACGGCCATCCGCTTGACAAAGCGAACTCTGTAACATTTCGGCTACGCTGTCACTTTATGACATTTGACATTTGTCTTTTTAAGTCAGAAAAAAGTATTGTATTGCTTTCCCCCGAACCGTAATTTAAAATCAATAAACGGCGCGAAAACGAAACGGTATTCGAGAAATTCCCGGCCTGTTCGTTCTACTGTTGTTCTCATGGTGACTTCGTGGGTTCCAGTTTTCAATCGGTTCCGGCCCCCGGGGGTATCAGCGGTATGCGATAAAAGTGCCAAATTTCGTTACGCACGTTCCGCGGCGGAGCCTAGTCTGTTGAGACCAGGTATGATGAGGGAGAAGAAAAAAAAACGCCGAGGTATTAAAAGCAAATTTATTATATATAATTAGTATTATTACAAGCTGGAAATATATGAACCTCGGCAAGGGTTGCGTGAAAGTATCGAAAGCAAGGGGAAGGGGCAACTACCAAACAAACCGCTGCGACGACGCAAATTTATCATCAATGTAATCAGCCCGGGAAGGCCCTCGGGAGGTGACGGGCAGCAAAGTTTGATGTGCGGCTCCAAACCCACCGAAAACCAAAACCCACATTCGGGAACGAACGAAGCGAAAAGATACGCGTCGCAGCGGCAAAAGGATCGCCAGCCGGCTTTTTAGCAGCCATGCTCCCCGTTCATCCCGGTCTGGTTACGTTCTGGAAGAAGACAGACGCAGATGAAGATATCGACTAACACGAAGTGATCTCCGCCGGTTGGTAGTTGCCGTAGTACCGTAACGAGCACGTGTACCGTCGGAAGTGATTCAGTTTGAAGCTCATTTGCATATGTACAACATAATTTTCAATTACGGTCATTAAAAGTGATGTCGTGTGGGTTTTGCACTCTTACGGCTCTTGCACTAAATTGCTAATTTTTTATGGGTTGATAATGAACATGGTGAAGGCGAAACCAAATTTATGCATTCTTTGCCTACGAGCGTCCAGTGCGGGTTGACGCTAAAATTCTGCTGCAATCTGGCCGCAATTAGAGCTTTGAATTAAAAATTTTCGAGTGGTAGGACCAACTTTAAAAACAGCTGCATTTGGAGAGAAATTTACCTGAATTTCATGGTTTAATAGATGATTTCTTTGTTTCTTTCTAACTTTTTGGCAGTAAAAAATGTGTTTGATTTTGCTGAGTCGTGCGGAAAAATGTGTGATCGTTATTAGCAAGGCATTATAAATAGATTTTTTTTCTGCAATATCAAAATTTATGCATGGAATTTTTTTCAAATGCTAGTAACGTTAGTAACGAATATTGAAAAAATATGGAGAGAACTAAAGTTAAAGAGCATTTGAAATTAACTAGTACAAAATATCATGATAAGTGCTGAAAACACATTCTAATTTGCAATTAATTAATAAAACGCAGCATCCTTGCAAAACATTCGATTATCTTAAATACTCATGTTTCATGTCAGTCTAGCTACTATCGCACATATACGGCATCATTGTCGTTGTCACAACCATGACGAGGCAGTAAACTTGTCTTCATAAAATAATAACATAAATCACATCCTGTAGTGGAGAGTTCCCAGCGACATCCCTTTTTTCTAGATTTAATCCCTTCGGTGCAGTGCGATTTCCCTCCGCCAAACATCAGCAGAAAATACGAGACAAAAAACGACATACACACATGTATTTACTTTCCCGCTCTGTTTTTGTCCTACTCTATATGTATAAACACATTAATTATTAAATATAGAAATTAAAACGTAGCTGCTTTATTTAAAATGGGACCGTATTATTTCTGCGCCATTCAAAGGGCACCAAACGGGATTTGAAATCAGAGACCGTGCGCATAAAAGTGCCACCCCCTTGCCTTACCTTACCTTGCTGTCATCCAGGTTCTCGCCGCTGCTGTAGAACACACAAAAGACGTCGTCCTTGCCGCCGTCGTCATCGTCGTCGTTGTTCAGATTCGTCAAACTTCAACGTCAAATGGGTGATTTAATAAAATAAATTTCACAATCGCTGCACGGCGGTGGAAGACGCAACACAGGGGTTCTGCTTCTGGAGGGCAAAAATTAGCCAACCCTTCTGGTTTCCCGGGGCGGGTAAACAGTGCGGCTGTAGCCACTTTTCCGAACAACAGCGACGCACCCATCAGAGCGCGATCGGTTTGGCAAACAATAATAACAACATTCCGGGAACCCTTTTCGGTGAGATTCGGCCCATTGCTAATGACAACGAAACCTTCGAGAGTTTCCTTCGAGTAGTCGTGGTCGGACGAGACAGAGGGGTTAGGGAAAACTTTTAATGAGCGACAATCGGGTGACTGCCAGCCATGGTTTCGGGGAGGGTAAATCCACCTTTTATTATAGAGCTGAACCGGGAAGGAAATTTCGATTACCGCCGCTGACGGACTGAGTGACTGACTGGCGACGGACGACTTCAGCGGGAGAGAAGTTTTCCTCTACACGCTGTATATAAGGACGATTTCCGGCGTCGACGGAAATCCTTTTGCACCCCGAAAACGCCCGACTGGGAGGGGTTATTTTCGCTTTGAATTAAAAATTTTCAAGTGCTGCTCAAACAGAGAAAGCGACTGGAGCGAAAATGTCGAGTGGCGGTAAATCAAATTAAGGACTTAATGGCTTCGTCGAAAGTTGACGCCATTTGCCAAACAGACTGCTTCGGTCTGATCTCGGCTTCGCTGTGCGGAACTTTTGACATCGATTGATTCGACCGTGGAAGTTTCCTTATGACCGAACCTAGTTAGTTTGCTTTATCAACGTTCGAAAGTTCACGCTTCAACAGCAATAACAACAACAACAACCGATCGAAGTTAAGCCAATGGTGGTTGATTGAATTGGTATTCAACATTCAAACGCTCATCGTGCATAACGGCTTTCCGGGGCTAAACGCACTCCAACCGAACGGGATCCGACCGGCAGTCTTCAATCAGTGCCAACCCGGGTGACCGCATCACCTCAATCCCGATCGTTCCAAATCGATCATATCAGAAAGGTTATTAACGACAGAGGCCACCACCTGCCATCGACCGCAAGAAGTCGACTTTGAACCGTGTGCAAAATAGAAGCAAGCAAAAAAAAGCCCCCCGAAACTAGATAACGACGAATCCGAGTTACTCTATTTACACTCCCGGCCCGAAATGACCCCTCGCGGTAAGACTACGTTGGACGTGCGGCACAAACCGCTAGGAAGTGGCTGTTAGTTTTCCAAATTGACCACAACGGCAATGGGTGAAGCGCGTGGCCACACGGCACTAAGAGGCTCCTGTGCTCTGCGCTAGCGGTACACCGATATTCTCCCGCGGGATGTTCTCGGGGAGCCAGCCTTCGACCTGCGGCATATCTAAGTCTAATTACCATTTATTTATGGTGTTATAATTTCGACCGGACAAGAAGTGTACATGGCGAGAGCAATTTGACGCTGCAAAGTGAGATTGGCCGTTAATTCGACTGATAGTGACCGCGATGATGAGGATGATGATGATGAAGATGATGATGCGGACGCGCGGCCGCCTGTGTGTTGACGAGTTTATCGAGAGGCAAACAAAAAAATGGAATGAGTTGCGGTCACCGCGTAGCAGCTCAGCCTCTAGCTGGATCCAACCACAGAGCTGATGGTTAAGAAAAAAAAACAAGATTGGGATTAATTTTCGATAGTACCTACGAACATTCTCGTAAGATTAAATAAGTTGCTTACACTACGTCTCGTTCTGATTGACGCTAACAACAGGCACCGCTGATTTGTCTCAATCGATAGGTCAATTTCGCGGCGGAAGTGCTGCCAGTAGAAATGCAGAGTGGTAATTTCACAGAAACATTTTTATGTGCGCGAAGGTAGATCTCGTTGCGTTGTATAAATCACTTTTTTTCTGAGATTCAGTAAAAATTAATGTTTCAGCACGTCATGATCTATTTCACCCACAATGTGCTGAATATATGCAGAATACAACAGAATATTGAATTTTGTGGATAAAGAAAAAAAAACAGAATAAGGCTATTAAATTATTAAAGATTATTCAATTATAAAGCCAAGACTTTTTAGTATCTGATATTTAGTATTTTTTTATCCTTTTAAGCTGATCGCGAGGTACGATGCTGGTCTAACAAATGTTTAAAACAGCTGTCATGATTACTTCACAGCTAATAATTTCCTCAAAATATGACTTTCACTGAAATTATTTTCCTCGATGTGTTTTGCATCTTACGATCTCGATGTTTGGAGCAAATGAGGTTAGGGATTGTTCGCATGGAAGCGAAAAGGAGGAAGCAGTTTATTGCTACCTAAATAAAATAATAATAGGAAACATTTTCGTTGAACTGAAACAAATCTAAACATATACATGATAAATTCTAAATTTTCTGGCTCGCTTTTAAGTAGATTATGTTCAATTTCAAAATAATATGGCAAAGCTGCTTTATCGAGGCAATCGATAACTCGAACGGGTAGCCAACTCACCGTCAAAAGTGGCAGCCCTTTGCACGTTAACAACTGATCTACTGGTTTACATTCAATTTACCCTCAATCGATCGAACTATAACCTGAAATAATAAAATGCAGCATGAATAATCCCAATAACAGTTTGAATAGTAAGCTTGTTTTGAGATTCGGATTAGACGTAAAATAACCTTGGCGGTTGGAAGCAATCCTACTACGTTGATTTTCAAACTTACATCATTATTAACATAATAATTCAGGTAGAGTAACAACTCAATTTGAATTACATGTAAAAATTTGTAGAACTTTTTAACGGATGATTTCACTTCATTATTGGATAGTGTTCCTCCAGAATAAAAAAAAAAAAAGAGATAACGTAACTTATGACTGCACGTTTTCAAGATATAAATTTATGATACGAGGTTTGCAATACGATGATACTAACTTAATTGCTAACTTATAAAGAGAGCTTATCGTAGCAACTGAGGATTGCAACGATTTTTTGCGAAAATTGTTAATAATTTTATGTGACATAGCTTCTAATGTTTCAACACCAGTACGTCTATGTAAATCGAGTCTACCAAACCAAGAAGGACGTTTCAAAATCATTTTCAGAATTTTATTCTGAATTCTTCGAAGCGTTTTCTTCCTTGCCTAACAACAACTTGACCAGATCGGTACAGCATAAAACATTGCTGGTCGAAAAATTTGTTTGTAAATCGAAAGTTAAAAAGTAAAACAAAGTTTGAAATTCCTGTTAATGAGAGGATACAAACATCTCGTATATTTGATACACCTTGCTTGTATACTCTCAATGTGCTTTTTGAAAATGAGTTTTTTATCGTAAATTAGTCCCAAGTACTTGGCCTTATCAGACCAACTTAAAATAACCACATTTATCTTGACAACGTGGTTATTGTTTGGCTTGAGGAAAGAAGCCCTAGTTTTATAAGATAAAATTATCATTTGAGTTTTAGAAGCATTGGGAGAGATTTTCCACTTTTGCAAGTAGGAATAAAAATACACCCAAAATTTTTCCTTATTACTTAACGAGCAATAACGTGTAATTGCCCTTTAGGTAACAAATCTGTTACCTAAAAAGAAATAAAGTTCTTCACCAGTCAAGTAACAACACATATTATTAGATATTCTAGATTTTCTGTCAAAAATCGTTCCCTTTCCATATCCAGTCAAGAAACAACAAAATAAAATCAATAGATAAAGCCACCGGGGCTTATATCACTAGGTCAGAAATAAATGAACGTATTTTTTTGGGACACTGGCAAACAGTTTCCTAAAAGATATGCAATTATGGAATGTGCATACATCTGTTTAAAGAGGAATTACCAACATGCAAATATTTGTATTTTCACCGACAGTCAGGCTGCACTCAAAGCGCTTAAGAGTCAGTTCGCGAGAGGCGCAACCGCATGTCGTTTTGATGTTCTCCGATTGAGCTAAAACTTTCAGCGTTTGTTTGTCTGGGCACTAGAGGGTTGATTAGCTATCTAGATGTACCTTTAAATTTATCTGAGAATCACTCTAATCATTCGAAAACTTTGACTTGAAAACTATGGATTCATATTGAGAAAAGCACTAGCACAAAAAACCGTCATAAACGTCGAAAATTATCAAAATCAGCTTCAAATAGAAAGATACTCTGGGAACCGAATTTGGAACAGAATTTCGGTCGTTTCCAGATTATGCTGTTCAATACACTACTTACATTTACTGTCACTATGTGCGAGATGCCCATGTTATCTCGAGAACTTTATTTTTATACGCGGTCCACCGGTAAACAAAAGTTTGTTCCTACGAGGCTGACACACACTGTATTGTAGTACTCCTCGACTGAGCCAACAATTTTTCCTAGCAGCACCAGCTAGCAGCACTCATGGAGCAAAGTTGCCAAGAAAACTTAAAAACAGTTTGTCATAGAAGAGAACCAGCTTAAGCTGAAGACAAAAAAGAAACAGGTCGAAGAGCATAGTATGGATAGTTAAACAATTTTGAAAACTCTCTGTATATAGATATATTGCGCATTATTTCCAGCAATTTTTCTGTATGCAAACATAGTAACCGAGAATTGTAAGTTTTGTTAAAATCTTATATATTTTTGCTATATGGACTCGTCACTGCGACCAAAAACATCGATCTTTCGTGATATCATCCGAGTGTTTGCTGCATTCCGCACTTATTTTATTGGCAATATCACTATTGAGAGAAAGTGACATAACAAAACAAACAATATCGCACGCTTAGCCTTGGGGCTAATAGCGGTCTCGATCAACTAAATTATTTGAGAGAATTCGTTATCGATATTGTTTTTTGGCACATTTTGCATGTCTAGGATAAGTAACAACGATATACCGTGCCCCAGTGCTGAGTCGAGAAAATTTCCAGCTCGAAAAGATCCTCGACTCGATCGGGAATCGAACCCGATATCACAACCGTGTGAGAGAGCTAGCCGACTGACATCGCTAACCACAGAGCCACGGGGACCACAAGTAAGTGACATGATTATCATAATTCGTAGCTGTGTGTATGCCTTTCCATTATTCCTTTTCATACTTACTACTCCTTACCTCGCCGCCTCCGACGAATGTATTCGCCAATTACAGTTTCCTGGAGAAGGAAGTTTCAACTGAATATCCAGTTTTATTGTGAAAGAGACTTATTTATTTTAAGAAGTATTTGTCAAGGTTTTGAGAATTTAATGCGAAAGAAGGGTTAGTGGGTAGCCTGAGGATAAACAGTCGGCTGACGCTACCACCCCCATGTCAAAGCAGACTTTGCAACCACGCGGCTACGAAGCTCCCAACAAATCATATTAGGTGTACAGCTACTCGCTTTCTGTCAACAAATTGCGCCAGGTTTTTTTTTTCATTCAAAGAAAACGAAGACTAAAGTGCATGGAAAGTTAACCAAGTGAAACACCGCGTCATGATACGTCTCATTGCTTCAAAGTCGGAAATTTCATTGTTGACGACTTTTTGCCTAGAGGAAGGGCAAAAAATTCAAAGAATTTGAATTGGAAGAAATACTGGATGATAAGGACCCATGCGAAACGCAGGAACTGTTTGCTTTGGTGTTAGATGTTGCGAGCTAAGCCATTTCCAAGCGATTGCATGCTTTTTAAAAATGAAGTTTCATTCTCATTCGAGAAAACAGAAGGCTCGAGGTAACCTTCGTTCGTACGATGGAATGGATTTACTAGCATTGAAGAGGACCTTAGCATGCATTGTGATGAGCGAGAATCAGTGGTGGGCACCGCTAATCGAAAATTTAGCGACACTAATCGCTAAGCCGCTAACCAGAAAATTTAGCTCGATAATCGCTAAACGCTAAACGCTAAACCCACATTAGCGAAACTTTCGCTAATCGCTAATCGTTAACTTTTTAATATGTAAATGGTCATATCGCTATACTTTTTGCTCGTGTTTTGTAAGATTTGGGCCACTTTGATCTTTTTTGGTAAAACAAACAAAAACAATTAATTTTAAAAGCTATTTACAATAAGAGGTTCACGAAACGGTATTCATGCTTGATTTTGTAAAAACAAGAATAACAAAAGTTATTTAGCTTGCATTAAAAATAAATACTCTTAGGAATGTCTTTATAAAAATTCAATTATTATCTGAATCGAAAAAGTAGAATCAAAGTAGTCATAATTTCAAGCGCATTGCAATTTACAAAAGTTCTTGGTGTGCCGAAAATTCAATCTAGACCTTGAGCTTGTTCTTCAAAATGCTTCTGTGGCTTGTACGATAACTGGAACTCCATTATAGGGTAAGAAGACTGACAAGAGTAACTATCGCAGTAAAGTATGTTCATCTTTCAAGGCATTTTACGTACGCCATCAGCAATTCACAGTTTTTCTAAATATTTCTATTGTCGCTTCTCTACAAAATTTAGCGAATTAGCGATTAGCGTTTCGAAGGCCAAAATTTTAGCGACGCTAACAGTTTCGCTAACCAGCTCAAAAATTAGCGAAATCGCTAAACCGCTAACTGAATTTTAGCGTCGCTAATTAGTGATTAGCGAATAAGCGGAATGGTGCCCACCACTGGCGAGAATTAATGGTAGATAGTAATTTCGGAGAGGCGGGGGGCCTAGCGTAGTTGGTAACATCTCCGCCAACGCCAACCACGCCGACATAGGTGTCGATGGTTGTGAGGTTGTGTGATCCACTCACAACCAACCCAACTGGTCTAGACCAGACCAGTTTTACCCTAGCCGACACCGGGAGATTTTCTGAGGCGAAAAAATCTTTGGGATCACGCCATCGCATGAGAAAGTAAATCCGTTGACGCCGCACAGTGGAGCACTTAGCACATCGAACCTGATCAAAATTTTTTTGAAGCATTTTCGGACTGGAAACGTATAATATACGGCTTTAAATTTTCATGAAATAACCCACCTTCGAGTGATTTGTTGCTTTTCTGGTGATGTAGTTCGGATTTAATTGTAGTTTCTTTTCTGCAATAAATGGCTGAGCCTATATGAATGAGATATAACTATTTTTTTAGATCAGTGAGGTTCGGGGCTAACACTGTTTTCTTCATTAATCAATTTGAGTACTCAGAAGAATCTCAATAGTCACTAGTATTATCATCATTGTCCGTATACGAACGTTTCACACGCAACATTTGCATTGCTTCGAACGAAAAAGTTTGACCGTTTTTTTTTGGATTTTGGTCTAGAGCTCGTTACCAAAGGATCCGAATTCAGAACACTCTCCATTACATGACAGAGGTATGTTTTTGGAACTAAGACAACAACACTGCCGGAAGCTGAAAAGTTGAAATTTTTCGATGATTTTAACAATGATGTAACTCATGAGTTCGGAATGGTTCGGATGATCTAATACCACTAGTTTGATCAGAAACATGCAGGCTTTCATTTGCAATTGACTGTTTACATTGAAACTCATTGATACTTAACTTACTTCATGTAATATGACTTATAAAAATCTCATTAACAGCATTTTTGTGTATAATAAAATGTTCCCTGGCTGTATCGAGACTACTTATAAGTCTTCTAAGTTTACAGCTTGATTAAACTAACTTTCTTTGACAATCTCCATAGTTGGTTTGATGATAAATAACTACGTTGCACATGATTGTTTTGAAAAACAGTGAACGGCACGGGGGCATCGAATGCAACAACAGAAAGCTAAAATTTTATAGATTTTAACCAGCTGTAACAAAGGTTAACAATACTTCTGGATGCTAATGAGCTATCAAAAGATTCAGTAGGTATCACACTTCAAAATGAGACTATGCAGAACATGGTTAATAGCCTTCTGCTTTTTTGACTTTGATCAGGTTTTTACTTGATTTACTCCTATGCGCGCCGGTCTGTTAATCAACGGATTGTAAGTTAGGGTCCTGGGACACAACAACAGTGGCAGAACTAGACCGACAGAAAATAAGCGACAGTAAAAAATATATTACGGAAAATCTATTTCGTCATTTAAAATTTTAGCAACGAATAATGCCTGCTCTATCTATCGGCGACGTTCAAGCGTATCAAGTCCAAGCCATCGACAGCGATCCGGATGAGGGGGAAGATTAACTGGATCACGCCAGGGTAAAGCTCTTAAGGCCAATCGGATAAATCTTTTCTCCAGACGCGCCAATTTAAAATTCCAAAGTAGCTGATGAGGAGTCCAAACCACGATTTTCCAGTAAGGGACATACCAACGATATTGCTCGTGCTTTGTTGTTTAGTAACATTAGAAACTTACTGCTTAGTAACCGTACGGGGACTTTCAAAAGTCCTGCCCGTCATCGTATCGGTGATTGAGCCCGGAGAAATGTAATAACTTCACATTTTGTTGAGCTCAGTGTCAAGGCATTTTGTTTACGCCAAGTCACAAAGCAATCCAGTAGCGACTGTACTGCCGCTATTCGCATAACAGTCCTATGTAAAATTCTGTGTTTTCTTGTTTTTTTTTTTTGCGGAAATTGGTCCATTTTGGCATGCTCTTCAAGGGCTATTAAAATCGAGGTTGTGGGCATCAAAACTTACTTTTTAATGGCTATTCTTCAAGAGCATGCCAAAATGGACCCATTCACGCAAAAATAAAACACGAAAACACCCAAATTGTACATAGGATTGTTATGTTAAAAGGGCAGTGTTAACGGTAACAATCTTCAATATTACGAGTCGTCAAATAACTTCTTAAATCATCGGCGTAAACAAGAATGCAACCTGTTTCTAGGGCCCTAGTTGTTGAAAAAAAAATGAAAAGTTACGGTCCAAGATGACTGCCCTGCGGTGCAGCAGATTTGTTCGTAGAGGAAGCTGAGGCAACGGAACCCAGCCTAAGTGGCAACGTTCACACAAAAACGATTTTAACCATGTGACGAAACGTGCTAAGCTCCTAAATATTTTTAGCAGAATACGGTGGTCGATACAATCGAAAGCAGCTTTCAGATAAGTATGAATAAAATCAACTTGCGCCTTACGCTCAATGTCGTCGATTTAATTTGGAGTGAAATCAATGAGGTTCGTCCGACCAGGTCGAAACGACCAGGTACAAATCAATGCTGATCAGAGGAAATGTAATTGTTCGTGCAGTTTAGAACAATTGTGCTTACAATAATTCAAACAATATGGATGACCACCCCAAAGAAGTTATTCCACGGTAGTCTCTTAAGTTTTGACATTAGCCACTCTTGAATACTGGAAACATATAAGAGTGCTTTCAAACCTTGGGGAATATTCCTTGTACCAGCAATCGATTGAATATACAGCAGAGTGGTGTAACCTGAATCTCTGCACAACGGCATAAAAGTACAGCCGAACTCCATCGGGACCAGCGGAGCACGAGCTTTAAAGTTTTTTCGTCAATAAGATCAGTACGAACAATGGTAGCGGCGAGACTTGCATGTTCATTTCGCAGGACTCGAACATCGAACTAGATTCAACATCATTGAGGTAGGTTTTTGTGGATATTGAGGTCCTCATTCGTTTTGAATTTATAAAATGCCAAAACTTGTTTGGATTTTTCCGCTAGTCATTTTGAGGGAAGCTTCGTTGCCGCAAGGTTATAATGTACGCTTTGACAAGCATGGGTTTATTCTCAGGCTCCCCCTATTAACCCTACGTTCACGTTGAATTCTGCAAAACCTCGACAAATACCGCTTGACAAAAATAAATCCCTCTCACAATGAAACCGGTCAGAGGGCCATTCAGTTGAATTCTCTCCAAGAAATTGTAATTGGCGATAATGTTGGCCGGAGACAGCGAGGCTTGGAATATAAAGCATGAAAAGGAAGGGCATACATACAAGCACGAATTGTAATATTCATGTCACTTACTCTCAACATATTGTTAATAATAGAAGTGCGGAATATTGCAAACAAAAAGGAAAAAAGTCAGTTTGAACTTTCATAATGCATGGTTTGTAAAGGGTGGAAAGGTCGTTTAGCAAACGGTGATTGCGCACCTAGCAGGAAGTTATTTTAATATATTTAATACCACACGCACTCGCAAATTCATTTTGTACAAAAACAGACATTAGACCAATTGGATAATGATAATAGCGACAAACGATCTAATATTTTACTATTAATTTTTCAGCTTAACCATTATTAAATTGCTGATAACACATGTCTTCGCCGAAAATGGCATAAAATTTCTTTTCATTTACCATTAATACACAATCCACCAAACGTAACAGAACTTTAAAACTGCAAGTATAAAAATCGAAAAAGCATGGAATAATTCATTCTTGTGTGGAGCTCAGTAGCCGCATAGTTGCGGAGTCCACTTTGACATACTGGGGATTGTGGTTTCGAATCTCAGTTAAATCTGGCGATTTCGTTGTCAAAGGATTTCAATGTGGGTTTATTTTCAGGCTCCGTACCACATACCCTTCCTTCAAACTTGATTCTATAGTAACTCCGTTGACTTTTCTTTTAACAAAAAAAGTCCCTTTTACAATAAAAACTGGTCAGAGTAGCGTGTAACAGGTCTCTTCAGGGAATTGCAATCATGGCGCAATAGTGGCAGGACAAACGAAGTTTCGATAAGACTCCTTCCTCTCGATAAAATAAGTCCTTCTTATAGTGAAACTGACCAGAGAAATATTGGTCTTGTACAGAAAACTGTATTCGGCAAGATCGGCATGGCTGTGAATATTTCAAATTTCGTAAACGAAGTTATAACATTGATTTTCTGTTCTTATACAGTAAGGTCTTTTTTTACACGAGGGATGCGTTCCAAATTTGTATGGGATCGCGTAAAAAAAGACTTTTTTGAGTTGCGAATATAACGAAGGAAACCGTTTCAAAATGTTTGAAACTCGTTTGAATATGATAGTGGTCAACCTAGAGACCAAAATTCAATATTTTAAATTTTCAGTATTTACACCAAAAATTGTGAATTTTTTTGAAACCTGATATATGGTACCTAGTGGCCTGGAACGGAAAACTTGATTGAAATGAGGTCGATATCTTGTACCGTTTTTGAGTAACTAAGAAAAGCAATTCGCGTAAAAAACGAGCGAAAAAAGACCTTACTGTATTTACCGTTCTACCTGAACAGAGTACTCGCTGCGAAACACTTATTTTATCAAATAACCTGTACAGGAGAAAATAGACAGAAGTGCAATAGTTTCTCATAATGATTGTTTCCAAGCGCAAAAAAGGAAGACTTTGCTTATGACACACAAATGCAATTCCTGCAAACCAACTCACAGTGAATATATTCAGGATCTTTCAGTTGTAACCTTTTGAACCATCTTTTGAATTGGATACATTGATTACTTTATTCTGTGCTAATCTTCCCTACTTCACGTTACTGTTCCAGAGAGAGGACTGGCAACAAGGCCAACTGGATGATGTGCGCGATTTTGCTCTTTGTATAATTTTAGTAAAAAAGTTGTTTCTTCGCGAAAAAAATTAGTGTGATTGGTTAAAGTGTTAAGTTTAGGTTCTGCTGCTACCCGGAAAAGTGAAGAAATGTGCCAGCGTATATCGTGAAACAGATAAGTAGCATTTTTAATTGTTGTGTTGTGTTTTGTTTGTTTTTAAGTCGCACTTCAGAAAGATTGAAAACAGATCGAAAAAGGATCGGTTTTGGGTTTGTGTCTTGTTGGGCTGATTGAAGAGATTTTGAGCGCCATCTACCGTCGGATAGAGGGGCAAACAGTAGAGGTGCTCAGTGAATGGTTGCCATATGTTTTTCGAATCAATTTTTATTTTTTTTTGCGTGTTATACTTTAATAATTTGACAGTTTCAGCTACGGAAGGCAGTCTACCGAGATATTTTTTACAAGCCGTACATCTTATTGTATTTTATCATTCATTTTAATTAATGTCACATCATAAGAGCATCATTAGATAAATATATTATACACCGTGTCCAATATATTCTCATACATTTTTTTATATCATTGTTGTGATAAATTGGTAGCACATATGCACAAATATGTATTAGTGTAATTTTGTGCCATGTTCACACAGGCTATTCAAGATGCAGTTTGTTCCCTTTCATTAAGTGTTCATTGTTTATCGACGATGAAACAATTTCGTGCCGAAGTGATAAAAAGGTTTTTGGAAGGTGAGCGTGTAATATCTATATTGTTTGGATGACTTTATACGGTGAATGGTTGCGCTGCAATGTTGTAATAACTTATTTCAAGTCATGTTTTTAGACATGTTTTCAGAAGCAGAAAGCAGCACAATAACAACTATTGATATGTCGTGAATTAGAATAATATGAATTCATCCATTTTAATTCAGCACAACATAACTGACAATTTCCATATGTTTTTCGAATATTAATTTTTTTTTGCGTTTTGTACGTTAAAATTTTTAATATGTTACGATCTCTAAAGATTGCAAACAGTAAAAAGTGGTGCATATCGTTGTATTCGGAGCGATAACCTTTTTTCTCAAGAGTACCAACAAACATATTTGCTGCAAAATATTCAGCATAGGTGGGATGCACAAAATCTGTGGTTCCGTCCGTAGTGGTCTTCGTTTCTCCACTGAAAATCCTTCCTTTATTATTTTTTCCCATCTGATCTTTCGTGAATAATTATTTTATGGCCAACTTTTCATAGCTGTATGAAAACTTGAAGAGTTCTGCATAACTTTAGTTATATTGTTGCTGTTTTTCAATTTCTCTTCAAAATATCTTTTCAATTGATATTCAATAAACTACCGATGAAGATCATATATACTACTAATTCCTAAATCATACAGCTCGTGTTTTTTTCACTCAAGATGATTTTTGCATGCAAATGCACGCAACCTTTTTTTTCATCCGATTCGAACAGCGATGGAGAGAGAGTTTTATTTTTTCTGAAGCTTCTAACTCTCTTCTCTCCCAGCTGGTCTCGAGGTACGATGCTGGCCTAACAAGCCAGTCGTCGTAGGTTCGAGTAGCGCTAGCCCCGCAATTGTCCTGTACACTTAACAGTTGGCTGCAAAGTCTGTGTATAAATAAACAGAAGGACGAGCTCCGATACGGAATGTAGCACCAAGGTTTTGCTTTGCTTTAGGTATCTTAGTTTGAATATTCGAGAAGTAAAAAATAATCGGCGCGAAACACCGTGTCCCTGTGCGTATGCGTCGGTAAGAAAAAATAGAGCGGTCGCGCATAATGCTCCGGTGCAAACGCGTCTGCGGCCTGGGTGAGCTTTGCTTATCTAAGGATTTTCGGTGTGTTGTGACTTACGAGGTGTACCAAATCATTTATTTGAAGACTGCCCGCCCGTTGGTTCTATTCCAGCACGTTGCGATTCAGAGTAAGTTTCGTTCGATCGATAAATATCGTAATAAATTAATTATTCGCGAAAAAAAATAAAATAAAATTATCGCGACGAGATATCGTAATTATTCGCAATAAATATCGGGATTATATTGTTTGGTATGATACAAATTGTTACCATTTGTAGGTTGCCGGACATAACTAGAAACTTCGATTCTCCTGTATGCAGCGACTGTGGCGCGGTTTTATTTATATCGTCTCCTGGTGGCCGGTTGCCCAGAGACCGAGAAGTAACCATATCGGGCGCGAATTTGTGTAGAAAAGATCGCACCATCAACCTAGACGGATCCAGATCAATTCCTTTCCACTAACACTAATTCCTTCCTTTGATACTTTCGGATGAGGCAGAGGATTCCTCGGTCTCTAGTAGCAACAAGTATTGAACTAACACTCCCGATATCCTTTCCTCTATTGATCTGCATTGGGCGTGGCCAGCTACGTTATTGACCAGTGAAAAGAAAAATCACCAGGAATTGTACACTGAAAATGGCTTGCTATTCTTAGGCACCATTTTGACGATTCTTTGTGCAATTTAAGCTGATACTGGTCAATCGCGGGCAACACACGGGCGATCAAATATGCTATACTATGCTTCTTCACGTTACAATTCCAGTTTCAACAAAATATACCCCAAATAGTGAAGTAAATCGTAGTTCTATGAAAAATCCTTTTCTGGAAAGATGACAGAAGACCAGGTGGTTGAAGAGATGGGATTGGGACGACCCCTATGTGAAGTTGATCAAAACCCTGATTAGTTACACAGGGAGCACGGGAGTTTTAAAAATGGTTAAAAAGATCACGTAGCTTAGAAACGATTCCTGAAGCACGTTGGAATCTAATCGCCGCAATTTACCTATGCCAAAAACGCAAATCCTATTTGGCGGTAAATATCCGAGGTTTATTTTAAACATTAATCATATTAACAGGCTGTGGGTGACATAACAAAAACAGCACTGTACTCTTGTTCGTAGGAATTCTAAACTTTTATTGAGCTGAAAAATATACGGGGTTGTGTTTGGAGCACGACCTTATGGTTGCAATAATTGATGATAAAATCTTATGAGTCTTATGAAAACTGACCAAAATATGAGCACTCAATCCAAAACCTGAGCACTTTTTCGGTAGATTGATTTCTGAGTTTTCATCCTAGTCCTCCTCGTAAAGACGACAAAACCATGGATTCTGGCAACCCTGCCCGGGGCTAACCGGACCAGAATGATCAGCTCAATTGATCACTTCCTGTGTTTTCTTGCGGGTCCGCGTGGCGTACACACGCAGTCCAATTTCCGATTGCTGCGGTGACGATGGACAATGAACCATCGAAAATTGTGGCCAATAGCGAAGAGCAGGACGACGACGACGAAAGCGACAAGGGGTTATGCCGGAGCTGGTGTACAAACAAGTCATCGATTTTTTGTAGATGCTACCTTCCCCTACCTGCCCGCTTACGCGTTTCACTCGAAGCATCTCGACACGCGAAGAAAGGTGTGAAATGATTGAAGACAAGCCAAAATCCATGTCTGACCAAAAAGAATGAACGCGTTTTTTTTCTTCCTCCTGCTGCTGCTGGTTGGTCGTCATCGTATGGATTATTTGTCGACTTCCATAATCGGCGCAACGACGGGGCGGCGTGGCGCGGGAATGACGACCATTGTGTCCAAAATCTCCAAATCCAAACAGGCAGCCGCCAAGTGTGGCGTTACCTTCGGTAGCGTATCCGATTAATTCATTCACACCCTCGGGAGCACAGTAATGACCGTTCGCAGTGCCACGACCGCCGCTGGTCCGATAATTGTCCACACGGGATAACAATTTCGGTTTCATTCGTTGCTTGAACCCGATTATTCTCTGCTAGATCTTCTCGTCAACTGTGACCGGCGTGTGTTCGGTTACGATTTCAATGCGATGATGGAAGGAGCCTATTATGGGCAATTTTCCTAGCTTCGGATTTGCTGGAAAACGGCCGACGGTCCGCAGGTGTCCTCGACCGAGCCCGCAAATGGCAAACATTGTCTGGGCTTAGAGTTCGGCCCACCCGGAAGTTTCGAGGTTGGGTGCGGTTTCGGTTGTTAAGTACCCCGGGAACACCTACCAAGACAAAAATGCCGTTTGTTAGATGTAAGGGATTAATAGTTTTGTAGAATATTTCTGCTTCTGTTTGTCACCGGGCACTCGATTGCTTGTGAACGACTCTCAAAATAACAGTGCTTTTGACTGTTTATTTATCGATCCTTAACAGAAATGGATGGACCAGCAAGTTCCAGGTAACGCACTTGAAGTTGCCAATTCAACAGTCACATCAGTCATGCTCTAATATATGTAAATTGTTTAATTTCAGGTGAAGCTATGGACTCACCTTCTGCCCCACTGAAAGAAGACCCCAAGCAATTCGCTTGCCGAACAACGAAAAGGTGAGAAAATTTCATTAAAAAAGCGGAATTCGGCATAAACCAATTCCGTCCGGAGGGCAAAAGGCTGTGCAGTCGGAATCGAAATCAATCCACCTAGCGGGTTTGTTTACCCGACGAGGGCAGCTGGAGGAAGCCGTACCGGTAACAACCGCAGTCTGTATGGAAATGGAAATAAATCACAATCCACGAAAATACGCATTCGGAAATAAAAGCTGCCACAGAAAATTTAAATGAAAAAAAAAAAAAAAACAATCGATTGAGTTTTGTGGTTCCCAAAAACAGGCGGACGGGCGGTTCGGTACGCGCCTCGCACTCTCGCAGCAAAGAGGTGCGATATATAAAAATAAACAATAAATTAATTGTTGGCTATAAATAATCATCTGATCGGATTTTTAGTCATGCTCAATAAACATACAAACCGGCGAGTGGCGAAGGGAAGAGCGAGAAGAGAAAAAATCGTTTATAGAGGCGGACGACTGGGTGGGAGGTTGGCGAATGGAAAAGGTATGCATGCAGGTCGAACAAATAGTGAGTGCATTTGCTTGCCGATCTGCCGCTCTGAGCGGGGTTCAACTGCGATGTTGGGTTAACCTGCATATTGCAAGCTACAGCATACATGCATTTCTTCTTTCGTTTTGAATTGCCGAAAAAAAATCGGCCGGTTTTGGCGGTGGGGTTGTATTATTGAGATGTTTCCTCGTGAGATACGGAATAAATTGTTTTGGATTTGCTCTGGATAGATTACCAGTGGCTACGGTGTGCGAAATTTTAACAATGAATACAATCTTTTGCTGCAAAAATTCGAATTCAAAAATACAATCTCAAGATAGATACAGATCAATTTGACGTCATTTGAGCATTTTGAGCAAATCGTCTAAAACAGTACAATAATTAACAGCAGTGACGAATCATTTATTTCTTTGCTGCTCTATTTAATAAGCAACAAATACCCGTTCCATAACCACCGTCCTCCTAACTAATCATGAAACAAAGTTCTCCAGCACTGGTGGAAACCAAACGCAGAAAATTACCGATTTCCTGTCCCCAAAATGCTGTACTGCTTTGCTGTATGATGTATACCGAGGCCGAACAAAAGCTACTGACCATATGGATCAGTTCATGAGCGGACAAATAAAAACTCGTTGACGGCTGTTGGGGCCCGTCGTGGTTACAGCGGCACAGATAAAATTGAGACGAATCGTTTCAGCTGCTCAACCAGAATGAGTTCGTCGTGGTCGTGGTTGTGGCCGGGCATAGCCGCAGCCCCCTCCGTTCTCAAATGGACGCTGAAGCTGTGGAAGATCGATAATCGTTTAATAAATGATGAGATAATTGAAAGTGAAGATTACACAAGATTGTTACTGTACTCCCGCATCCTCCTCTGGACCGGACAAAATGATGCGGTTCGAGATGGAGCTTGGCTACCAACCTTTTGTAGTTGTGTGTTCGTGTGTTCATAGAGGCACACTCTGCTGCCCATCTTTTTTCGGGTTTTTGTCCACAGGAAGTGTATGACTTTCAAAAAACCGGCCAACCGAACCTGTGCGTTTGCTGAGCTGCTACTAGATGGTGCCTTTTGATGTGGTCTATCGGTTTCTGACGGAGCGCTGGAAATTGTGGGCATCATTACACACCTTCCTGCTGCTTCGGTTTCCTCCTTCCTGGTGCCCAGCGAGGCAGGAAACGGTGCGGATCGCGAGTTCAATGGCAGATTTCAAAGTCAATGTCAATGAGGAGGCTTCGTTCACCCCCGCACCGAATTGGCGAGAAGGCACAAGAAGGGATCGAGCTGGCGAGTGGAAAGCATAATCGGTACCAGTCCCGGTCCCGGCCAAGAAATTGAGCACTTCCCATTGGCGATGGCCGGCTTGTCGGTACAGTTTTCCCGGCCCCGGAGGCAACACGTGCACACCTGTAGCTCAATCGGGAGGCAACTCTAGCAGATGCTGCACTTGGGCACCTGACTTCAAGGAATGGCTTCCCGAGCGGGCGATTTAGGTCTTCATACGGTGGTTCAGGAAAAATGAAAGAATGTCATTAAGGATACAAAAAGTAATCGAAACACGTCGTATTTTCGGAAGAGTAAATTTTTATAAACGCTCAATACATACTTTACAAACTAAGAATTCTGTCAGTCCAAAATCAATAAAAAATTGAATTTTGAACTGAACTAGTTTAGTTGTAAAAATACCAACACCAAAAGCCGTGCGGCTTGACAGCTGGTAACCTTTCGAACAATTGCCGCATTCCAAAAAATTGGAGGCACCCGATATGCGATTGGATGTCTGTTTCGAAAAAAAAAACAGCAAATGAAGTAATTGGGCAACATCACCTGCGAAACCAATTTCCGATGCACTTCTGAATTCTAGAAAATTGTTGGGATTTTTATGCTGGGTAACAGCGGATGGCTCGTGCGAATAATGAGCAAGCGGATCTGTTGTTCAGAAATTAAATTTGATGATCTTATTTTGAGCTGTCGAAATTGGACGTTTTGAATCAATTTTCACGATTTGATTTTATAATGAATTTACGATCCTGTTATTAAAAATCATTTATAAGGTTTTCACAAAGGTCGTACATGATTGACTTTATATTCTCAGAGGTGTTAAGATAAATACCTCGATTCACGCAGGATCTTTTTCTCAGACACCAAAAAGCATTGAAAACCCTTAAATGTTTTTACGGACAAAATTTTTTTTAATAAAAGGAAAAACACTATTCGCCTCAACCATAAATTAAGGAGACAGAATTTAGTGTAGCGTGACGTGGTCAGTTTCAAAATATTACAATTTTCTCAAGGTTCGCGCATTGACATAACATTGGGCCCTTGAAACAATCATTATCCTCTGTTACTGGGTTAACGAAGTCAAATGGAAAAGCCTAAAGGTTCACGACTAGAATCGCTTCGCTTTAAATTTGGTCTTCAATACTGTTTGATCGGGTTAAGAATATATACAGTGAGGGGCAAAATAAAGTGCCCACTTGATTATTTTTTCTTTTCGTTCATTTTCTGGTTAAAATTAAACGAAACCACATCGTAATCATTTTTAAAATCTTATTTATTATGTTCTTTTCAAGTTTAGTTAATATTGCTCTGGTAACAAAAAAAGTTTTTCTAATAGAAAAAAAAAACAGTTTGGAATACTTAAATAAACAGCGACAAAATAAAGTGCCCAGATAAATATAGTTTCAAATAAGCCAAACTGAAGGCAAACAACAACAATTTAATAGTGTGTATGGCCTCCTTTAGCTTTCAACACCTCCTGTAAGCGCTTCGGCATACTTTCTACAAGGTTTTTCAAGTGTTGTGGGTCGAGTTCTTCCCACGCGCGTTCCAGGGCTTCAAAATAGTTTTTTTTATTAGTTACACCAGTTTTATCGATCCGAGCATCAAGGATGGCCCACAGATTTTCGATGGGGTTCAGATCAGGACTTTGTGGGGGCCATTCAAGGGGTTTGATGCGACAGGAACGAAAAAATGACTTCGTCAGTTTGGCCGTATGCTTCGGATCGTTATCCTGCTGGAAAACGAAACGCTCCTCGAGGCCCATCTTGATGAGAGATACCTCGAGATTTTCCCGCAGGATATTGCAATACGACTCAGCTGTCATGATTCCGTCTATTTTCACCAAACTGCCCACCCCACCCCAAGAAAAACCCCCCCCCCACACCATCACGTTGCCTCCTCCGTGCTTGACTGTTCCTTGAATATGGCGGTCTTGGAACTCCTCAGCCGACTTGCGCCACATACGACCCCGCTTCTTCCGATTGAACAGCTCGAATTTGGATTCGTCGGTCCACAACACAGTTTTCCAGTATTTCAGCGGCTTATCGGCGTGCTCCTTGGCTAACTTGAGACGCTTAGCCTTATTCGCCTTGCTGATGAAAGCCCTTCTCACTGCCATCTTGCTTCGGAACCCCTGCGCTTGGATGCGGCGACGGACAGTACGACGCGAAACCGAAAGATTTTTCCGACCGCTGCCTTGCTGATTTTGTAGTGCTTGGCCACTTCCCGGTGCGATTGGCCGTTATTGACATCGCCAACAACCAGTTTCCGGATGCACAACGGGATCGTACGGGAAATTACTACGTTCTCCATATTTTACAACTTTTTCGAAGGCAGACACGATTACAAATGCTTTAGAGCCAAGCCAGTTGTTTGTGAAACGTTAAAATACTCAAAACAAAAAAAATCAAGGGGTCTCACGATGGAAACTTAACGAAATTTAATCGATTTTCAGAGTGGGCACTTTATTTTGTCACTGTTTTTTTTTTTTGGGAATAAAAACTGTTCTTGTTCTATAAGAAAACCTTTTTTTTTTATCAGAACAAAATTAAAAATATTAAAAAAGAACATTATGAGAGAGATTTTAGGGATGATTACGATGTGTTTTCGTTCAATTTGAACCAGAAAAATCACAGGAAGGTTGTATGCAAAGCCACGACCGCAAGGTTGAAGTAGAATACTTTTACAAGAAAGATAACCCGGCTGCTTGCGTGTCAGTCATTTTTTCTAGTAAAAAAACGTTGACCGTTCATTGGCAGTATTGTAATTTCTTTTTATTTGATATTTTGAATGAAGTTCATTGAATATTTTTAAATTTTGTGCAAATGAGAAGTTGAAGTGCTGCCGAATTGTAAAATGCACATTTGATACGACATTATTAAACAGGAACGGAACAAAAGCTACGGTTGTGCAGAACGCGAATGCCAGCGCGATGCGATTCGCCTTACTGTGGTGAAATGTACAGCTCTTTCTAAGGCGAAGTAGAGCTATACATTTCAACACATTTCGTCTTGCCAAATCGCATCGCGCCGTTATTTGCGTTCTGCAGGACCGTAGCCAAACACTAAGCGACGCAAACGCGTAATAATAGTCAGAGTATGTATGTAGATGAAGATAATTAACTTTGGATTACAGCGCAAAACGAGAAAATATTAACTCTTCAAATATTCATTTGTGTTCTTCAAATTTCAGTTGTTCAATTTAATACCCGATGAAATGTCTGTTTATTATCTGATGAAGCTCTTATATAGGCCAAATGATGCATTCCCAATTTACTAGGACCATAACTCTGCCGACTGTGCTTGGGAAAGCGCGGTATAACGACCAATCAGAGGTAGAATTTTGTATTTTGACAAGGCTTAAGAATTTTCAATAGTACAGTAGTTTGAATGATAAAATTGCAATTTCATGCATTTGGTAGGAATCTTAGAAGATTTTCTAATCGATTGCTGCAAAAACGAAGGAAATCCATCGAAAACTAACCGATTTATTAGCATTTGAAATTGGCCATATTTCTCACTTTATTCAGTTTTAGATTTTCATTTCACATCCCTATGTAGCCGAACTTCCTGAGAGAAGTATTCTACTTCAAAATGAAAGGAATGAAAAAAATCACAGGAGGGTTGTGTGCAAAGCCACGACCGCAAAGCTGAAGTAGAATACTTTTACAACAAAACCCGGTTGCTTGCGTTTCAGTCATTTTTTAATTTGTTGTTCAATTCAATATCGACAGTGCGAATAAAGTATTCCTTGTGATATAACAAACAGTGAAAGCTGATTTAACACTCAAAACTAGATGGCTCATGTGTTGTCAAAATGAGTCAACTTCTCATTAAATGCATTTACTAGTGCCAATTTGTTTTTGTAATTTGTTGTTCAATTCAATATCGACAGTGCGAATAAAGTATTCCTTGTGATATAACAAACAGTGAAAGCTGATTTAACACTCAAAACTAGATGGCTCATGTGTTGTCAAAATGAGTCAACTTCTCATTAAATGCATTTACTAGTGCCCGCTATCGCACAGAGACTGCATTTCACTATAGTGCCTCACTGCATCAGCTGCTATCGATGCTAAGCCCGCTGCAACTGCTACGCTATCCGTAGCCATGCTAATGTTTTGGCCGCTATACGCTACTATTGGTATCCGCTGTCCCTACATCAGCTGGCCCAGCTGCTATCGATGCTGAGATCCGCTGCAACTAGTGCACTATCCATTGCCATGCCACAGCTGTGGCCGCTATCCGCCACTGCATTGCTACTGCTGCAGCTACGGGAAGACTGCTGTTGTCGCTGTCTAGAACTATTATGAGCGGCTTCGACTGAAACAGGCTCTTGTATAGGGATGAAAAACCTATCGATAGTTATCGATAGTAATAGGATAACATCGATAACTATCGATAGCCATATCAGTCGATAATTCCCCTCCTTACTCTTATACAGCAAATAGCAAATTTAAAATGGCAAGGTCTATGATTCTGTCGACCGTGCTTGGGAAGCAATCATATTAACGACTAATCAAATCTTTCAAATTTCGCGCTTCAACAAGGATTGACCATTCTTAATAGTATAGTTGCTTGTCATGATTTGGAATTGATAATTTTTGAATTTTAAATTTTTGAATTTTGAAAAATAATTTTTATGCTGATAATGAAAGCTTTTCGGATGTTGTTCTCTTGACTGAAAGAAAAGATAATTCAGTACGTTCTGAGACACGGAGATGAAGCCAAATATATATGTTCCGAATTTCTTGAAAGTGTAAATTGATTTAAGAGAAAATATTAACTCTTCAATTAGGTTTTTATTTCATTCTGAAAAGGACAATTTGTTGTATAATTCAATGTCTGATAAGATGCCGATCACATCTTTGCGTTATCGCTGGCAATGCAAATAAAGTATTCCTTGGGGGAAAACAAACACTGAAAAGCTCTCCAGAACGTTCTTTTCATTGGATGCATTTGCTAGTGTGCCTGCTATCGCTCAGAGACAGCATTTCACTAAAATGCAACACTGCATCAGCTGGCCCTGCTTATATAGATGCTGAGACCAACGTCAACCGCTGCGCTATCCCCGTTGCCACAGTAGTGTACGCTTCCGTTGCCATTGGTATCCGCTGCCCTGCATCACCTGGTCCTGCTATCGATGCTGAGACGCGCTCCGCTATCCGTTGCCATACCACAACTGTGGTCGTTATCCGCTGCACTGCTACTACTGCTATATCCACTGCTGCTGCTAAGGGATGACTGCTGTTGTTGCAGTCTAGAATTAAAATGAGCGGCTTCGGGTGAAACAGGCTCTTATATAGGCCAAATAGCACATTTCAAATGGCAAGGTCTATGATTCTGTCGACCGTGCTTGGGAAGCAATCATATAACGACCAATCAGAGGCCGAAGTTTTTGTTTTGACAAGGCTTGACTATTTTCAATAGTACAATAGTTTGAACAATAAAATTACAATTATCTGCATTTGGGAAGAATCTTAGAGGATTTTCCAATCTATTGCTGCAAGAACGAAGGAAATCCATCGAATACTAACCGATTTATTAGCATTTGAAATTGGACATATTTTTCACTTTTTTCGGTTTTAGATTTTCATTTCACATCCCTATGTAGCCGAACTTCCTGGGAGAAGTATTCTACTTCAAAAAATAAAGTGGGCACTCTATTTTGCCCCTCACTGTAATATCAGGTCAGAGTTTAACTTACATATGTGTATCTTCTCAAAATTTTGAACCTGAAGTTGCAAATAGCATTCAAAAGTAAATTAAATAGTAAATAAATTTAGCCTTGTAACAGTCTGCGCGGGTTAGTGAATAGTAAAAATTGCGCATGTCATAGCATAGCATAAACCATATTGCGCAATATCGTAGGTGGTCCTAACTCCGATCTTATGTTATGAGGAAGGCCTCCCTCTACCCGTTGCTGACAGATAGTATTTTTTGTTTATCTATCTCTTAGGTCGAAGAACTACCATCCTCCATAAGAACGGAGCTGGCCTGGCCACGTCCTTGCAATTGGTGGGGATGAGAAAGGGTTGTTAATTCGACACTTACTTAAGAGTTATGTAGAGAACTCTGTCATCACTCATGAGTGTCACAGGGAGAATGGATTTGTGTAAGAAGAAAGAATAAGCCAATGAGCACACCCTGCTGGCGTTGTTAGCACTTATTAAGAATGTTCATGCAGCAAGAAGTAAATATTAAGTGGTTGTTATTAATTACTACTGTTAAAACAATCTGTAGTTATTATTGCTCCTACACGCATGTCTTGTCTCTTCGAAGTTACAAAAGGAAGATTCATGCTGCTAAAAACGATTGAATCGATGGAACAGAGATAGCTTAACAATGTCAGAAGGTGTATTATACTTGAAAAAAGAGACTTTTTGTTTTCCTTTACTATATATATTTTGAGATAAACGGAAAAACCCGTGATAGTGAAGATATCTTAAATCTCTTCTCTCATAGGCACAAAACCTTCATCTCTTTCAAATTTTAATGGTTATGATGTTACAAATAGTATAACTGACCAACACGACAACCAACGATCTTCATTAAATGCAAAGTAAAAATTATGAAGTGATAATAATATAAATTAAATAAATGACTATTGGGTTGTTGGGCCATCACCGATATATACCTCACTTGTCATCTGAATGAGAAACAGGTTTTATTATATTATTCAATTGCTAGGATTCCTAAGGATATAGTCAGCTTTATTATCATCCCTCATCTACTAACCTCATCTACAATGAGATTAGTTATCATGTATGCTAATATATAATTATTATTTCTGAAACTGGTGTCAGATATTCCTTATGACCTTTTCTAATTCCTATGTAAATTTATCAGAATGTGTTTACGAATAGTAAAAATTGCGCAAAAGTTGGATTACTAATTTCGAAATATCTCAAAAAATGTATGCATTTAGAAAGTAGTTACCAAGAGCCAAAGGATTTGAAATTTTTATCAGAACCGTTTTGCATAATTAGAATTAGATTTTCCTTTTAAAAGTTGAAATTGGAAAAAAAAATTTTCAAAACTTAACTTTTAAGTAAAAATTGTCTTTTTAAAAAATAACTCTTGAGTTTGAAAAATTTGTTCACATGCGAAAAATACTAAGTTTGCTAAATCAAATGCCTGTGCAAAAATGGTGTATATTTGATGATAGGTCATCCCAATCAGAAGAGCATAACTAAAAAATTACAAAATTCTATCAACGCGAGATACAACATATTTTGATACAATTTTGTATTTTTCCATATAATTTCGATAACAAAGTTGAACCTGAATGAGTTATAATAACAAAACCTGAAATGAAGTAGTTCTGAAACAAGTCTAACTAATTTTTCGTTTTTTTTTTCAAAACCTGTTGTTTTTAACAATGTTTGTTATTATACTGTTCTATATACTATCTTATATTTTTAGAAAGCTGATACATTAGTATCAAATTTTGATATGTGTTTGATACTAGTAGAATCATTTCTGTTATAATTTCTGTTATTTTAACACCTAACGGGACCAAATTGAAAACACAGTCTGTAAGGTTTTTCCCGTAACAAACTAACAACTTCTGTTACATTTTTGTTTTTTCTTTCTGATCGGGATTTGGCATGAAAAAAACCTCGTTCTTATATAAAAATTGTATTACAATTTTTTTATTATAATATGTGAAACAAGAGCTCGCATTTTTATAAACTTCACTCAATTTTGCGAACATTATTTTTAAACAAACTTATATTTCAGCAAAATAATGTCAGCAGTTAAAATTTCTACTCTATTCTTTATTGATTTTAAACTTGTTGTATTAACTAGTCCTACTGGGCACCATCAAAATAGCGCACATGAAATCTTTTGTAGGAGTGTAAACTAGAACGCGTCTGAAACAGCCCGTCGATTTTTTGAATAGGTAGAAACACCTAGAGAATATAAAACCTACTAAAATGCATACATTCAAAGCCTAAAAAATTGATAAAATGCAAATATTTGTCGGATATCAAATCAATCACAAACTAATTAAAGCATTACATAGAAAATCAATAAAAATATTTTTGTTGCGACTTTGTACAGTTTTTATTTTTTGAGAGCTCATTTTATCACATCAGTTGTTCTTGAATGACCAGCCCAAAACTGTGACTGTTGAATAAAATACTCTATATCATAAAAATGGTTTAATTTATTCCAACAGTGTCATTAGCCAACTTGCGGGTAATAAAGTTCCGTTTTTTGTGTGCAAAATGAACGCTTCTTGATCAAGAAATGGAGGCAACCTTGTTGGCGATTCAGTAAAGGTTGCCTTTCCGCCCACTCCATTATCCTCGACTGGGGTGACTGAGGTTCCATTCAATTGGCCGCGTGCCAATAATTCGTTCCACAAATACTATTTTTAAACATGTTGTATGACAAACCTGCAGTCCTTAAGTAATGCTACAAGTGGCTCGAAAGAGCCAAACTGATACTTTCGCGGCACGCAGGTCAGCAGTTCATGTTTCACCTTTCTCCATGAAAGGTAGAGCAATCACTGAAAAAACCAAAGGTATAAAAGTGCTCCAAAGGGTCGAATCTCGTATATCAATCGACTTAGTTCGACGAGCTGAGCATTTTCTGTATGTGTGTGTATGTGTGTGTGTGTGTGTGTGTGTGTGTGTGTGTGTGTGTGTGTGTGTGTATGTGTGTGTGTATGTGTGTGTGTATGTAACGGTCTCCCAATCTCACTCGATTTTTTTAGAGATGGCTGGACCGATTTTCATGAAACTAATTGCAAATGAAAGGTCTAGTTGCCCCATAAGACTCTATTGAATTTTTTTGTAATCGGATTTTTAGTTCCGAGGTTATCTATCAAAATGTGAAAATGACAAAAATTGACTATCTCAGAAACTACAAAACCGATTTGAACAAAATTGGTATCAGAAGAACGAGCTTGTTTTTTCAACCATTTGTGAAATAACTTTTTAATAATGGAAATGTAGTTCAAAAGTTATGCAAAGAAACGTGTTTCAAACACTGTTGAAACTCACTCACTTTTCTCAGAGATGGCTGGACCGATTTTCACAAAATTAGTGTCATATGGAAGGTCTTGTTGCCCCATAAAACCCTATTGAATTTAATTGTTATTGGACTTTAACTGTTTCCGTTATGTATAATAATGTGAAATCAGGCTATGACAAAAAACATGTTTCTAAGACTATTTGAACTCACCCACTTTTCTCAGAGATGGATGAACCGATTTTCACAAAATTAGTTGAAATAGAAAGGTCTAGTTGCCTGATAAAACCCTATTTAATTTTATTATAATTGGACTGTAACCTTGTCTGTTATGTATCAAAATGTAAAAGTTATGAAACTCCATCATCTCAGAAACTACACAACCGATTTGAACAAAATAGGTATCAAATGAACGGGCTGTCTTTAAAACTCCTAAATAACGAATTTTATGATGATTGAATATGTAGTTCGAAGGTTATGAGAAGAAACGTGTTCAGAAAACTTTATCAAATTCACTCGTTTTGCCAAAAATGGCATCACTGATTTCAACAATCTTGGTTGTAAATTGAAGGTTTAGTTGCTTTATTGGTACCCACTTTATTTGATTATAACACTGGTTGACAAAATCGAAAAAAATGCTGCTTTAAAGCTCATAATAATATCCCTAGAAAGAAAAAAATTCACAGGAAAAGCTGTAATATTTCATTTTTTATTAGTTTGACCTTCGGGGCAACACTTGTGTTGACCAGTGTAATCAGACTTTTATTTTATCCATTATGTGTTAAATTGTAAAAATATTGAAAATCTTTCAAAGATTACACGACCTATTTAAAGAAAACAGGTGTCGAAAATTCGGATTTCAAAATAAAGTATGCTGTTGATTCCTGGTCTCTGAGCATCATCCCGGGTACTGAAAAACTCACATTGGGTAATGTTTGTCCCTTTTAGACTGGTAGAAACCGGAAGCTACTGTATAGAAATTTAAAATGGCGTCTGAAGATGATTTGTGGTTTCAGGGTATCATACCGCTTCTTCAAATCGTATTGGATGATATTTGTCACTTTAGGCTGTTGATCGGAAACTGTCGCCATCTTCGCCATAGAAATACCCAGATTAGGCAGTTTGGCAAATTTATGATGGATTTTATGATTTTATGATTATAAGGCAACCAGAAGTGGTCATCTGGATTGAAAATTGGGTTTTAGGTCGGATTCTGGCCACTGGGTTTTATCCAGGTTTCAAGAACCCGTATTGATTGGTATTTGGCCATTCATTGGATGCCTCTCAGAAACGATCAGTAATATCAACTGCGCTAAAGAATTTCATTTCCACTGATAATATTTCTCAAATTAATGTATAAGGAACTACATTTAGTTATACATTATTTGAAATCTACTGACTAACGTTGACTTGATGAATCTGAATATTTATAGGCAGTATATGAGTACAAATTGATTATACCACAATCAAAAACAAAATCGCATCATATAGTTGAAAGAATTTAATGTTATTTGCATGTATATGTGTTAATTTATATTCATATCGTCGGTTTCGTGCAACACTGGCACAACTCATAAACCACAGTTTCGAGAAAAACGCGTTTGAAAATTTGCGTCGAAAATTTATTTTTCGATTCTCAAGAAAACTTTGAAGTTTAAGATTAGCAATCCTTATTTAACACCTTTGGGTCTATTATGCACATATTACATGCTCACGTTGTTCAAGTTAAAACCTTATTTTTACTAACTTTATGGAGAAATTTCGATTTGTGCAGCAAAGGCATTTCTGCTCATAACTCTGGAATTTTTGTGATTTTCGAAATGGGATTTCGTGTGATGTAACTTAACAGTATTTGGCATCGTTTGCCATCAAAAACTCAAAAATGCAAAATTTTGAGTTGTGCCAGTGTTGTACGAAGCCGATGATATGGTAAATTTTAAATGTTCGATATAGTTGTGCTGTTGGCTACCAAAATTTGTTGTTTATTTGAATGAATAGCAAATCCAGCAGAAATAATCAAGGTGTATTTTTTAAGTGTTAGAGTAAATCTATTTTAACAAATTATAAGTTCGAAGGAGAAAGGCTGGGTCTCACCGCTAGGTGGATTAATTTAGATTTTTGATAAGAAACTATTTGTTTTACTCAGTCTCCAGAAAGATCGGCTGTGGGCGCCGACCCCCTCGTCCCATATTACCATTCCTAGTAACCACGTCGATGATGTGTTGGAGGGTCCTATCCAGTCGTAGAAAACTTCCACTGGTGTCTATCGAGAAAAGAATCAACGTCACGTACTGTAAGACCGTGGTTCTAGAGGAGTGGGTGGGGGAGGGTTCTCCCAGCTAATATGTTGTAAAAGTTCAACACCAAACATTCTAACATTGCCTTAATAATATTTTATAACAAGATTCTGAAAAGAATATGTTGCATTTTCAGTTTTCACCTAATTTTAAAAGTGTGTTCAAACTTATTGAACACCCTGTATAGCAATCGGGGCCAGCCACGAAAAATAATCAACAAGACAGTCGCAGTGAATCTTTTAAGGCCCATGCACAATGGATACGTTTGCGTTGCGTTGCGTTGGTAATTTGAGAGAAAATATATGGGCTTACTGTCAATTTGGCGCAAATGCAGCCGCAATGTATTGATTGTGCTTAGCCTTTTAGTCCCAATGCTATTTAGGTATACAAATATATTATTAATATATTAAACATATTATTAAAAAACAGAAAACACACAGTTTATGACATGAAAATTTACGTAAAATTTATACAGTATTTAGTTGGTTTCGTTGCCAGTCGTTCATTATTCGATTGTTTTTAATTATATTTTTCAAAAAAAAGTAACAAATTTTTTAACGTACACTTTTTAAGCAATCAAAATTAATGTTTGACCAGTCAACATATAATCTGTTTTACTCACAGAGGATTTACCGAAAAGGAATTGTTTTCGTACTTAATCAGTTAATCAACTCATTTCTGTACTTCGCACAGAAGTGATCTGTTTCAAAATTCTCGTCAACTCAACCAACCTGATCAGAAATTCGAATAGCAACTTTCGATCGAAGCATAGAAAATACTAAACGTTCATTCATTTCCACGTTGGTAATCGAATCTATTATTTCTTAACACTTTCGACAAATCTGGGTATTTCTAACACGCTATACTTTATATGTCCTTATCAGAAAACATATTTAAGAAGATGAACAGGAAATAATGAATTATGGCCCTGCCGGAAGATATATGGCAAACTCGTGTTATTACTGTTTTACAGGGGGATCGCTCAAATAAAACATCTACCTTTCACACAGATATAAAAACCAAGCAACTTTCATATTTAGCTGACATTTTGTGTGGAAATTTAATATCCGAAAAATGGGCGCTAGTCAACATTACTAGCTTTCGCTGTGGGCCGGAAGCAAGATTTCTCTACAATTTAGATGGTAAAAGTTTTATCCTTTTCCCGTGCGCCGGGAAAACACAACATCGACCAGCGGGGGGCGCACAGAAAATTACCGTAATCTAGTAGAGATACTGTCATATCATTTCGTCGCTTTTTTTCTGCGTGAAAGGTGGATTCGGTTGGATTTCATTTTCTCCCTCTTGTTCTAGCTTTCTTCTGCTGTGACGGGTTCGGCAGTGTATTAAACAAATTGACAGCGATAAAATCTCCGTGTTTTGGTCGTTTGACTTCCGCTTTTTCCGCGGAGGAAAATGGGGTGCGGAAGTGAGTAAATCATGATTTTGTTCTACATTGTATTACGCTAGGCTGTTTATGACTGCGCGTAAAAAAAATTATACGGTGTGGAAAGTCGCTCTAATTGTGACAGTAAATTGTTACTGTCACGTGCCGCGATAAGCTGTGCGGGTTATGTATTATGAGAAAACGGTTCGATTTTTTATATTCTTTCGGAGTTATGGATTCAAAATAAGAAGTTAAAAATTTCTGTCACCTTTTGTTAGTTTGCGATTTAAAAACAAATAGCAAGACAATAGCACAGCAAAACAGAACGTTGCTAGTTCTCAAGTTGACAGCTTGTCACGTATTTAATCTAATGACAGTATCCATTAGTTAGGTTAACTGCTTGATGCATCTTCAGGGTATTCATTGCCAACAGCTTTTAACATTTTCACCCCACCGAGTGTCAGGTGACAGGAAGTGGGCAAAAAGTGGCGAAAAAAAAACAGTGACATGACAACGGCACTCGATAATCTTCACGCTCCTCTCGTAGGCAGCCATTTAGTGGTATATCACACTGTTTTCGGAGCGTACCCGAGAGGCACTGGCAGGTGCCCGGCCACAAGGCAGCAGTAGGAGTAGGTCGAAATGGCAAAGCGGGTAGGATGGTCATCATCATCAGCATCGCCACCGACGGCCAACAGCACCCAGCGCACCCGGACCAACAGCGGCAGCAGTGGTGCTACTCAAATCGGACAAAATGAATGTAAAGCCACAATACAAATTAACAGTTAGTGAACCTAGATCTTCACGAATAACTAATAATCGTAATTTGTGCCGCATCGTACACATTGCGCGAGGAACCATCTTTTTTTGCGTCCGCTGGCCGCTAATCTCCTCGCGCGCATCTTTCTATCGCGCATCGGATGAAAGAGGTGCGAACCTGTCGAGTAGGGTGTGCGATGGGAGTGCACTGTGGAACCTGTGCCGCTGCTGCTGCCATACGACGGACGATTGGAAGGGGGGTGCCAAGCTAAGGTGCGAGGCGATGTGTCTTATCTCGCGTTTTGTTCACCCGTACTGACGCGGATACGGCAAGTGCGGATCGATCTTTAACTTGTCACGAAAACAATCGGCGGCGGCGGCGAGTGTCGAGCGGAGAGGAACGACGAACAAAAAAAAAAAAAAAAGAACCGGGTAATTAATTATCGACCCATAATCTTCGGAAAGGAGATGAAACGAAATGGTAACTGTTGTTTCGGATGATTACGGATTGTGGGCACTGTGAACTCTTATGCGCAGAACGGCCGAAGAGTTTCGCCTTTTTGGAACAAAAAGTAAAACAATATTTTTGTCGTACTTAACAGTGCCCAAGACGAATGCGAGGTCAGTGCTACAATTTTGCAGAGTACAATTGGACTCTCTTTAAGTCAATATTCGAACAGTGTTTGTTCAATCTGCTAAAGCTTTCTCTAATCTATAATTGTTTCTCTTCGTTCCAACTTTTCGCATCCTCGTATTCAGCTTATATTTTCCTAAATTATGAAACAATCATACGATAGATATATTTTTTTTTTTGACACTGCAACCCATCACGGGAGAGTTCCAAAAGCGACTGCAGCGCATCCGAAACCCTATCCGCCATGAATCATTCTAATGATGGTCATCACATGCCCGCAAAATATCCTCCCCATAAGCGGTCGGTCGAGCGAAAGGGTCATCAAATCACATTTATGCGGAAAATTTGCTCTGATAGATTGCGCTTTGATCCCTTCGTTTTGTGTAATAATTCCGCAGGACGAAGAGAAGAAAAAACGCAGGCCGGCGATTTACTAGAATAAAAAACCGATCCCCCGGGAGTCGTATGTGGTAAGAGTTGTTTTTTTTTAGGTTTTCTTTCACGAACAAAGGAAATATAACCACTTTTTCTTTCCAAGCGTCGTATCACGGCATGTGACACATTTTGCACATATGGCCAATTGTCACGCCACATGCCTCGACGGGTTTGATTTCCATACTGCAGAACTAGTCGACGAGCAAAAAGTGCCCTTCTAATAGCTCATAATGATGGTAATAAAAAAATGGAGCTCAGCGGAGCAAAAAAACTATTCCACTTTCTTCCGCGGCAGGTCGCGCCCTCTTAAGGGTGTGCGACAGTCCTCCAGCAAGGATTCATGCATGGCAAGACAATGAAAATCAATTTTCCAAAATATGCGCCACTTTTCAATTCCAAAAGGTGTCACACCTTCGACGCTTGATTTTCCACGGTGAAAATTAGCTTTCTTTACAGAGAAGAGAAATAAGCCGGTGGTGGAGGTAGGAACTGCGGAAAAACTGTTTGGATCCCACATGTTGTGGATCTCACGGGCACCGGTTTTGCGACGCAGGTGACACAATCGGTTCGGTAGCACTTCATTCATGTTATCACGCGGAATTGCTGTCATTATTATTTAGGAGATGGACGGTTTTTCCGCCCCCTCAATTTTTTTTGGGCTTTCGCTTGCGATAATCAAGCGAACCCATTATAGAGGACAAAAGAACGTAGGCAATGAAGTGACAGTCATCAGCAGGCGATTGATTTATTGACAAACAGAGTTCACGTGGTCGTCGTTGTTCATGTGGTGCCGTTCCCTACGTTAGTAAGCAAGCACGCATGCACGTGTGCGAGTGTGTTTGTGTGCTGTAATCTTTGAACATTCTGGACTATCCGCTTTGGGATTCCAATTGCTTTGCGCCTCTGCGTTGTTGTTATTACTACAATAATTATTATCAGTTTGTGAAACATGACATACTGGAAGTTGATTTCTCTAGTCGGTAACAAATTGTCTCACGATGATTCAGCATTTGTGTGACAGATTGTGAAGCACTTTGCCGATGTCAAATGATCGATTGGTCTGCGATTGTGCTTTATTGTGGCTGGGCCATCGTTTGACATGACGGAGAAATATTTTGTTCTGTCAATAGAATCGATAGGTGCTTCAAATTTTGTGATATAAAAATGGTTATAAAAATCACAAATTGGTCATTACTATGCGATTTTGACGTCATGTGAAATTTCTATTTTTCAATGTCCCATTAAACAAATATCAATACATGTATCATTTTAAAACTTTTTTTAAACAAAAACTATCACACAATATCGCATTATGCACTGACCATGAAGTTTTCTTCAAGAATAGATCTTTTAAATTTATTTATTTTAATAAAATTTTAAAACTTGACAACAACAAATCAATTCAAAATGCCACATAAGACGATGTAGTAGATAATTTAATGCCGATTAGAGAAAAAACATACGCTCAAGAAAATCCTAGTAATTTTTTATTACAAATCGATTTTATTTTGTACCCGAGACACGGCCACATGCTTGACCGTGCTCCATACCAAGTTAAATATTTCATAAGTTAACAGAATCAGAATGATTTCAATCAGTTTAAAGATACCAATGAAACAATGAATATTTAAAAGAAATCTACCTGTTAACTTCAAAAATGAACGAGGCTTGAAGAAACTTTATTACTTATCGATACAGACTTTGGTGTTTCAGTGAAAGTAATGGTTGAAGCTTTCGAAAATCGTTACTTGTCAGATGCGATTCTACACTAAAGCATCCTTTTGTCAGCCATGGAAGCGAGTTGGTGATTGGTTGAAGTTTTAGCATTTAACCCAAATTAGTTGTATTGAAACCTCACTTTTCGGTAATTTATTCTTGACAAAAAAATTTAGTTCTGATGTAGCATTACATAACGCCACACTGCTGTGAACGAATTTGGAGAAACTTTAATAACATTAAACTGCGGCCTAGACAACACTGCAACGCTCGCCTTAGAGCTAAAACTGGCCAAACATGAAGGATTACAACTTTCTAACTGTTCCCGTCTGCCGGTTCGTAATTTTTATGTTCACTTACGGGACTGCTTTATTCAAGTCTCTTAAAATATACGCTCCCCGACTTGGCTAGGAGCATGAAAAATCACAAGAAGGTAGGAAAAGTGGAAGTTTTTGGAGTGTAGCGAAATATTCACACTTTTGAAAACAAAAAATCGTACTATATTTTGACGTAGGACTACGTCTTTGTTTTATATACTGGGATGCGTTCTGTAAAAAATGAAATATAACTTGCAAATGTTGCGTCAAATTTCTAACGATTAATAACAGCATAACCACATGAAGGAAAACTATAACCAAAATATTATTGGATAGATAAAATGTTGGACAATTTTGTAATACGCTAGTTATTACTATTATTTCATTGCTCAGTACTGAAAATTGATAATAAGTTTCAAGGACAAATTTACGCGAACAATGAACCAATCACATGCGAGCATTCCTAGCACAGACTACATGAATAGACACCAATATTTTCCTGTGATATCTCTGTATCAATATAAAAAAAACCTAAATTAATCCACCTAGCGGTCAGACCCAGCCTTTCTCAAACTTTTATTTGTAAAAATAGATTTACATGAAAGCCTCAATCCAATGAATGTATATTCACTCTTTAGGTTCTAAAACATTGATGTTGTAATCTATACATATAAAAATGCAAGCCGGGCTGTCTGTCTGTCTGTCTGATCCATATAGGTTCGAAAACTACCGAACCGATCGACGTGAAAATTTGTATGTGGGGTTTTTGGTGCCGATAAAGGTTCCTATGATAGTTTGAGACCCCTCCTTCTTCTGGAAGGGAGGGGTCCCATACAAATGAAACATAAATTTCTGCACAACTCAAAAACTAACCGAGTAAATGGAACCAAATTTAGCATGTGAATGTTTTTAGAGGTAACAAATATGTCCATAATGGCTAAACGCCCCTCTCTCTTTTGCAAGCACACGTTCTCTCGAACTAATCAACTAGGGTTTGCAATCCCGGGAACGATTTCTCGGGAATTACTTTTTCCCGGGATTTCCGGTTCCCGGGAACATATATATTGATTCCCGGGATCCCGGGATTCCCGAGATCTTCAAAAAATTTCGCAAGATTCAATATAATTTCCCATACAATTTTGCAATAAAATTTTATATACTATTAAAACACGGAACTAAGGTCGTTAAAGTGTATAACAGCTTTAAAAGGGGAATTATACGAAGTAAATATTACTTTGAAATGACGGTTAATGTTTACTTGCCGAGTACTATCAATTTATTTGCTTCGGTTATTTGTCAAAAATATTTGCTGTCTTATTCAGTAATCGAAAAATTAAGCAAATATTTGCTTCGTCCAATCTCATTCTTTGACAGTTAGTTCACTACTGAGCGAATAGTGATTTCTTTCTTTGCCATTGATAAAAATTAAGTTAAATCGTTTAAGAAAATTTGAAACCCGTGAATCAATGCGACCAGAAATAAATAATTTAATAATAACTCAGTCAGCGTAATTTGGGTAGTGGCCGCGATTTCACACGAAAAATCATCTTTGAGATTAATTACGTATTCATTCAAATGCTCTGAAACTAACTTATTTAGAGTCAAATTGAACAGATTATTAATTATTCTATCATTTCCTTCCCGTTTGTCTCGGTCTGTCAAAAAAAACTACCGAGAGGCTAAACAACGTTCTAGTTGAACTTTCAAAATTCTTACATGAATTCCTACTCTCTAATCAATGGTGATACCAAATTCAAAAGGGTTTGTTACGCCAATGAAAACTAAATTGATTATGCAGTTTATTTTTTAAAAATAATTCGCATCGTGTAATGGCACAGTAAATATATTTGATAAAAATTAGCGTAGAGGCTCTGATATAAACTTGAATAAGTTTTGTTTTGTAATTCGTTTTTCATTCGAATTGATAATGAAATTGTAAACGATTTTCAGATACTTTTTATTATTCAACTTTTATTGAAATATCATTTTTGCTAAGAAATTTTTTCCATTCCCGGTTCCCGGGAATTCCCGGGAAATGAGATTTTTTATTCCCGTTTCCCGGGAAATCAATTTCCGGGAATATTGCAAACCCTATAATCAACTAAATGGAATCATATTTGGCAGGTGAATGTTTTTAGTGGCTACAAATATGTTCCATAATCGACCTCAGGCAACATTTCAGATTGTAAGATGGCAACTTCCGGTTTCTGGAAAACAGCCAAAAATAGCCGATTTCCACCCAATATAATAATATCCGGATCTAGAATGATACACAGGAGCTAAAATCGACCATAGATACCATTTTGAATTCTAACATGGAGACATCCGGTTTCTGAAAAATAGCTGAAAATGACCAAATACCACTTAATACAAGTGTTTCTTTAACCAGTATGACGTTCAAAATCCAGAAATTGTCTACAAATGCCATCATGAAATATGGGTATTTCCGGAATCGTAGTGATTGACTGGAGCCACAAATCGACTTCAGACAACATTTTGAATTGTAAGATCCCAAGTAACAAAACGGGTTTTATCAAAGTTTTATAGCGCTGTTTAGGCTTTATTGAGCGCTATAAAACTTTGATAAAACCAATATTGTTACTAGGGATGGCAACTTTCGGTTTCTGGAAAACAGCCTGAAATGGGCGATTTCCATTAAATATGAGTATCTCCGAACCAAAAAGATCCACAGTTGCTAAAAATTGATCACAGACACAATCTTGAATTTTAAGATGGTGACTTCCGGTGTCAAACAAACAGCCGGAAATGACCAAATACCATTCAATATGAATGCTTTCTGAACCAGAATTACGAAGAACCAGAAAAATAGCCAAAAATGGCTGAAATCGACCACAGACCCCATTTTGGACTCTAGGTTGGCGAAAATAATCAGAATTAATTTCAAACGATTCGTTATTTAATTTTGATCATATCCTAAGGCCGATTCGTCGTGCATTTGCAGAATTTAAACTCATCGCAAGGAATCAATGAATTTGGAACGTTCAAATAGTACGATACCACATTTAAATTATGTTGAGACCACATATATCGATCAAATCAGGTATAGTTTTAAATAGTCTTTGAATTTCTTTTTTTTTTCATAACTTTTGAGCCACATATCAAATTTTTATGAAGTTTGTTATTTATAAGTTTGAGAGATGACTCGTTTGTATGACACTAGTTATGTTCAAATAAGTCATGTAATCTTTGAGATAATAGACTTTCGTTGTTTTATTGACAATTTAAAACAAACGGTTGCTTAAATTCGATTATAATCGAATGAAATGAGATCGTATAGGGCAGCCAAACTTTGAAACCACGTGTTCAATCCAGATTCATCAGTTAATCCTTAACTAGTCCGCTCATCTGATAATAATATTGATCAAATCGGTTGTGTAGTTTCTGAGATAATGAAGTTTCGTGATTTTCACATTTCGGTACATTAGAGACGAAGTTACAGTTCGATTACAGTAAAATTCAATAGTGTGTTATGAGGCAGCTAGACCTATTAATTGACACTAATTTTGTGAAAATCGAGTCAGCCACCTCTGAGAAAAGTGAGTGAGTCCTAGTAGTCTTCGGAATATGTTGCTTTTCATAGCAGGATTTCACATCTTTAAACATAACAGGCAAAATAATAGTCCGATTGCAAAACAAATCAATAGGGTCTTATGGGGCAACTAGACCTTCCATTTGACACTGATTTTATAAAAATCGGCTCAGCCATCTCTGAGAAACATGAGTGAGATTAAACAGTCTTCAGAACAAGTTTCTTTTCATAACTTTTGAACCACACATTCAATCTTTATAAAATTCAAAATTTAAGGGTGTTTTAGGTAGCCAGTTCATTTGAAACCAATTTTGTTCAAATCGGCTTTATGGTTTTAGAGATAATGATGTTTCATGTTTTACACACACACACATAAGATAGTTGGCTGCAAAGTCTCTGTCCAATGAACAGAAAGGTCAAGTAACGACTGCGAAATGTTAGTAAGTACGCTTTGCCTTTTATTTGATCTACGCTTTTTTAAATCGACTGTTATAGATGTGAAGTGGCAGATAAATGAGTAAAATGATACTTGTCAGAGAGGCGCACAAAGTTTCGCGAGCTCGCAGAACGTATTTCTAGGCGGGACATTTTGTTGAAATGCGGGACTCTCTTGTTACTTCACAATTACCGAATGATGAATGGTTTCAACACCTAGAAGATTCCTCTCATCACCTCACGCAAAAACACATCAATATTGTGCGGAAATAGCACAATTGATGATTAAGATTGAAATCTGTACAACGAATGTATGTTAGGCTACTGTCATACCGAGGCGTCAAATGAAGCGAAGCGTTGAGCGTTTGAGAAGCGGAATAAACAGTAGCGTTGGGTGAAGCTTCCTATGACATACTGGAGCGAGCGTCGCAAATGCGTTGTGTTGTCATATTCCTAGATTCCAGTAGCGGTTTTGTTTGAAGGAAATATGAATTCGTCCAATGAAGATTTTTTTGCTTCTTCAAGCACGGAAAATTAAGTTTTAGTAAACATTAATTTTTTCATGAAATAAAATAATATTACTGAAGTGAGTTGCGCTACAGACGTAGTAAAAAATATTAGAAATTATTCTGAATTTTAAACTCGTTGACCCTGAGCAACGTTCAACTAGTTTATAATATCTGTTAGGATTTCAATAACCCATGTGAGCACAGCTAGTTACTCAGCGGCTTGCATTTTCGCGACCAAAGAAGTTCAGCATGCTAAATTTCTGGCCATTTGAATCAAAACTCAACAATATCAATCAATAATATCAGTGCTATTTTCCCGACGACCTGAAAATTTTTCCCGATAGTATTTTCTATCCTACTTTTTTCTTTTTTAAGATTTAAGACCAAAATAAAGCAAATATTAAGTACCTGGCGATATCAGGTTTAGTCTGAACATGGATTTACTGCACAACCCTCTTCTAAACATTTTAACATTTTTTAAACGAAAATGTATTTTATTTGCTTTTTTAAATTACCAAACCAAAACAAAGCAAATATAAAGCACCTGGCGATAAAAGATTTAGTCTGAATATGGTATTACCGCGTACATATACGCGCGTCAAAACACTACTCGTTCTGTTTCGCCGCCTCTATCGACGCGTCTTTGCCGCTCCAGTATGACCGGTTTAAGCGTTTCATATAGACGTTCGAAGAAGTAGCTCGGACGTTTTTGCGACGCTTCTTGCTTCGCTTCATTTGACGCCTCAGTATGTCAGTAGCCTTAGGCATGACAAAATTGAATCTCTAGCGTATTTTAAATATATTGGGCTGCTGCAAACCACTACTATCATAATGTATCAACTGATGTTTAGCAGGCTGATATCGTTGAAGCAGTGCAGCCAGCAATCAATACTAATAAGTAGGACACTAGATTCGTTCACAACAATTTGCATTTAACTATGACTCTGGTTTTATTCACACGCAACCGTTTCTACATTACTGGAACCATCGTCGGTTAATATCACCGATCGCTGTTTTAACTGTAGACCGTGCTTATGGTTTTGAGTTGCTTTGAGTGCCCCAACACTGATCGTTCACCCGAAACCATAGTTTCTGATTTCGATCTCTGCCAATGTATCCATTGTACAACTGTTGTGTTATGCATTTCACACTTTTTTTTTGCGAAGTCAGAACAGTTTTTGTACGCATTGAGAGGACACATTCAATGGTCGATTCACGTTTGAACTTTTGCGTGTACATATTATTGCCACGCAACAAAATTGAATATCTTGAGAAAATCGGGACATGTGCTAGAATATGAAAAAAAAAATCAGGACGCTTAAATGGGATCTTGAAATCAGAACATGTCCTGCTAAATCAGGACGGATGGCATCCCTAGGTATTACAGAACCACTCTTTAGAAATAGACTCTGCGAATTCGCTCGTCCATCTCGAAGCGGAAACATCTTTATCGGAGTTAGATACCTCTCTCCCAACCATGTTAATGTAGTCATAGAGAAACATATTGACTAACTTAATTCGATCGTTTCTCAGACGAGTACGACGGACTAGGTACATTATCGTTATCGGGGACTTGAATCATCGTAGTATTAGGCAGCAGTCGAATCCGAAAGGTTTTTTTTTATCCCGACGGTACTCGTTCTGGAAATTGCTTTACTGCTTTCGAATGTTTGTTGGATGCCTACTGCACAGCCTGTCCTAGACAGATAAACAGGGTTCTCAACGAAAACGATCGTTTATTAGACCTCTCAATAAGCAGTTTTTCCATACGCACCTGGTCTGGTCTTCCTGGTCAGAAACGATCTTCTAACACTAATTTTATATCTTTCGATTGTGCGATTTATACAAATAGTCCTATGCATTTGACAAAATGGACCAGCTCTGGATAAATTTGAGAGCTTTGGTATTGGCGGTAGTCTTCATTCTTGACTAGACCAACCCTGTTTCTGTTGTACATGAGCAATGTGAAACACGTTCTGAAATGCCAAAGAATCCTTACGCTGATGACCTAAAGCTTTTCGTTTTTGCCTTGGTGCTACAATCCGAACGCGACCTTCTGTTTATTATACACAAACTTCGCAACCAACTGTTAAGTGTACAGGACAATTGCTGGGCCAGCGCTACGTTTCTACTGACACTAACTGTCTCTCCCGAGGCGAGATTCGAATCTGAGACACCAGTCGGCAGTTAGAGCAGCATCGTACCTCGAGACCAGCTGGAAGCTGAAGCTTTACTAAGTTACAAAAAAAAAAAACGAGTTATGCCCTCTTTCTCCAAAATGAACAGCACAAATGGCATGGTATTTACCATTTCCAAAGGCTCCCTTCCAAGTTATATTGAGTGCTTCAGGTTTATAAATCTGGACGCACTCAACGTCAGCCGAGATGTCGCTAAAACTTGCTTAATCAGCGACTTGCTAACATCCAGCATAGATTCTCCGAGCTTCTCAGTCATTTGGCCGAAAAAACCTGCAAATGTGCTCTTCGGTCCCATACGTTTCTTGGCATAGGCAGATCCAGGACGAACTAGGGAGTGCACGAACCAACGAAATTCATGTAATTAGAAATAATTTTTTAAGAGCCTTGTCTGTTGAATTAAGTCCTTACTTGATCATCTTCGTTTAGTTTCAGTCATTGAGGTTGTTTCTACCTGTTGATTGTACAATTCATAAAGTTCTTTTATAGGATTTTTTTTTATTTCCAACGCCCTTATTTTGTATGCTTGAAACTTTTGCTACACAGCTCTTCAACATTATTTTTGAAGTTTGTTAAAATTTCAAGAGGAAATTCTCCCTTCTAATGCTGGCATATATATAATTCAATTCTGGATCTCCCGTTTTTTGAACATTTTCAGACTAATAATCAGGTATTTAAATACCTTACTGTTTTTTTTACTGCAAGTTTAAGCCTTGTTAAGTACTATAACTAATGTTTAGTTATATAATCAACACGACGTCAAAAGAAACGATGTAATTAAAAAAAATTATTAAAACACAATGCAATCAAAACGTTCATAATAAAAGTCATAGAGTATAATTCTTCTCAAATAATGTCGTTGCCAATATGTCTCATCGAAAGTTAAATCTAAAACCTTCTGCTGCACAAACCACTCAGTTTACTAGTGGATGACCACTAGGACTGTCCTAGCTAAATAGGACATGTGGGTAGCTGTGAAAAGCTCTGCCGTAATTTGACAACACACAAACGGTTCTGGGATACTGGCAATCATAATTTGCCGACCCTGTCTAGTTTTGTTATTAGAGTGCCTCATTGAGATTTGGTAATATTGTTTGAATCAAACGTTTACAAGAATTCAATCTTTTTTGCTACCTCTCATCCCATAGACATCCTACAGAGCCGAAAATATGAAAATTATTTTACCCGACATTCCACAAGATCGAAACCGAATTTGATTCAATCTTTTTTTAAAAGATCACAAATTCATCACGGTTTTTCGGACTGTAAGGGACATTTCGAAAATTTCCATTGTTCCGGATTTATTGGGAGGAACCGTGGGGTAAGTACCCTTCCAGGGACGCAGGCTAGATGTGCCAATTGAAATTCGGTAGCACTTCAACTCGTCTCTTGCACTAATTTTTTAAAAATATTCTATACTAGTAATGAAACAAACAAACATAAGGTTGTTTATTCTACGTCAACCTTGCGGTCGTAACTTTGCATACAACCCTTCTGATATGTTTTAAAGAAATATCTGTTAATACCGTTTAATCTGCCAAAAAGATACTCATGAGAAGATCTCCTTTTGTTTTTAGAGTACATGAAATCAAAAACTGGTTCTATGCATTATTGAAAACAATTCCCTAGCATTTAAGCTTTTTTATATCCACTCATTTTCAAGTCAAGACAAATTATATAGTGAAATTTTTTGCACATTCTTTCTTAAAAACGGTGTTTTATTTTTTTGTGAGAATTCATTTCATAACCAGATAAGTTGATAGCAAATTAAAATAGTATTACTTAGGCGTTTTTGACAACAAAATCAACAAAATATGAAAACTTTTGAGCGTTAGGAAATTTCAAACGATTTTTATGGACACATAAACATTTTGACTGGGGAACAAATTTTGTAATAACAGAAAAATATCACCCGCTGATGGCCATACAGCTGCCCTATGACCGGATTAGCAACCGACGGCTAAAATAAGCGGATGGGGAAATTCGAAATTGAAAATTGTTCCCTTTCGCTAGGGCTGCAACGAAACGGGCGAATAATGCAGTACGCGCTTTTTTTTTATAAAATTGATGAATATTGCACGTGGCGCGCTTGTTTGATTGTTTCCCTCCCAGTATCTTATCCGGATCACATCGGAGAGAGTGTATGACGGGGCAACGCTACAGAACTGTATCTTTTATTTCTCTTTTTTTGAGTTGACTTTCCGGTAAGAGGAACCATCGTTGTTTTAACCTTTAACATATGCCGTTTTTGGGGTATAAATTTCATCATTTTTTATCATCTGAATGTTTTTTTTTTTTTTTAATTTTTGTGACGAAGACTGGTGATTTTTAACTTTGACAATCTACTGACTCGATCGATGAGATTTCAGTTTCTACTTTGGAACAAAATGATACAACCTACCTCACAGGTACTGGATGACTTTCCAATTTTGTTCGGGTGAAAACTTTCTTTCTAATCTAGTGTCGAAGAGGTCCTTGAGCAGCCAATCTGGCCGGTTGTTGTTTTGGGTATCGTCGTCTTTCGCACCTCCCGTCGCTTCGGATGCTGTGGTGTGCTGTGGCGGATAATTATCGTCATTTGCTGGCACTATTGGACGAAAGGAATAATATTTTGGTTTGCCGACGCTCTCTGGAGTGGATTGATTTTATTTTGGTGTGGAAAATAATTGCCATGAGTTGGCGGAAATCGGCTGCCTCGGCACCATCCAGTAAGGCTTCCCAAGGAAGTCATAATGAACAGCGTTGCGTTGTTAGAGAGGGTAAGCATCCTGCAGTGAACCGCGTACGAATGTAACTTCTAACGGAAAATTCAAAGGAGAATCCGCCGAAATTGAAGCTGTTCAGAGTGTGGTTAATTGCTATCATATTAGCTATAGTTTCGAACAATCTTTAAGAAAAATCGTTTGTATCATTCCGGTTCTACAGCTTAAAAACTCTAAACTGTACTTTAATGTGAGGTAAAAAATACACACGCACTGATTACTGCGCCTGGAACCGCTAAAGTTGCTTACCAAACCATTCGAAATAACTGGACAGAGAGAAAAAAAGTACACTTGTCCCCTCAGTGACCCTGTAGCAGGTTCGTTCCGCTTATTGCGGGGCGTTTTTTTTTTTCATAGAAGCGGCGTCACTGCAGAAAGTTCATTAGTCAACAAGGTGTTGACGAAGATCTATTCACCTGCCTGTAGGCACCGAGTGACATAAGGAGAGCGGCAAATCACACTCAACCGCACCAGGTACTAACGAGGCGGTGATCATTCGTTTCCTGCTTCAAGCAGGTTTTTTTTTTTCCTAGCGCGAAAAACGTTTTTTACCCTCCGTGTGTTGCAATCGGCAAATCGCCGAAGCGAAAAAAAGTAATGGCACTTTTTTACCGCAGCCCTAGTGAACAGAAAAAGATCGTTACACCCACTGAACCTCACCATAACAAAGAATTTCGTCGGCGGTACCTGGATAGCTCAAATTGAACTGATCGGAACTGAACTGAACAGTCTAGATCATGATGGCATTTGTATTTGAGATATAAATCTCCCATTAAATTTAGTTTAAAATAAATACAAAATATTCATGAAAATATAAAAAAATCCGAAGAAATATTTCAGTATGAAAAGTCTATCGAAATAATTGAAAAATAATTGCACAATAAATTATACTACGAGCAAATGATTAGAGAAAACATAAAGGAAGCTTCCTTCTCAAGAGTAAGCAATATCTAGCATGATCTGGCACCAGACGTAGTTTATCCATCCGGAACACGCTATTAGTCATCAGCAAATATAAACATCAAATGCATGCCAACCATTGCAAGACATTCCACAGATTTAAAGTTCGCTAAGAATGAGCATGCATTTGGATTCCAAAACGACGGAAGGAAAAAACTTGCGATTCGACTACTGATTTCAATCACATTCTCGAACTGGGAGTAGAATTTCGCAAGCGGCCGCTACCTGACCAAGATCCTCTCTTGACTTGCTGGAAGGCGGAGAGCTCATAACCTACCGAACGGTGCCAATCATCATGTTGGACCAGACAGGACTTCAAACGTTAAAATCGTCGATTTCATTAGCCGCAGTTGAGCACAGGTTTCTTAAACCATGATCCCGCTCATCCAGTGTGAGTTTGTCGAAAAAGTATAATTTACCCAAATTGGAGTCGCAGCTTCTAATCTATATCATTTCGCATGTTTAGACGTTTTTCTCTAATTCGACATATTCGATTGGGTAAAACAGACCGCATTTTTTTTGTTGTGCTGCTGAATGCGCATATGAGCTGCAGAAATTTAAATGGCAGTTTATAGGCTTTTTATTTTGCATTTTGGTTGGTTTTTCTCCGATACAAGCGAGGTGAGTTCGGATTTAGGTTAAACATCGCTAATAGAGGCGGAGAGCTTTTGTCTGGAAGAAAAAAAGTTAAGATGCACGACATATGGGATGATCACACATCACTTTTTTTTCTTGTTTTGTCGGCCAATCAGACTGGACGATCCGAGCCGTGCCGCGTCGGTTGGTTTCGTGCAACGAAATGATTTCCGACCACGATGACGCCGTATAAATTAGACCAAATGACTCTCTCGGAAATAGGCCGGCCGGTGCGTCTGGTCAAAGATTGGTCCGATTTGGAAACGAACGGATAAAAACTTGTCTGCGTTGATGATCTGCGAATGCAGGTTGATTCACTCGACTCGATAGTCTGTCAGTTTTTAGCTCTGACGAACGTATGTTTTGCATACTGCTTGATTTGCATACAGATAACTAGCCCCCTATACTTAGGAAGGGGAATTAAACATAATATTCTATTCTGTATTCCGGTGAAGTTTGAACAATTTTTCATAAAATACTGCTTGGAAAGTATCACAATACAGTTTTTTTAATATTTTCAACTCCACCCAAGTCCAAGGCACCGCCAGTGCCATCACATGAACCGGAGGGGGATTGTGCAAATTTATGGATTATCCTTTTCCAATTTATTATTCATTTGCTGGTCTGCTGACTTCGGTGGCCAGTTTCACCCTCCTCCGAACGCGTCGCCGACTCTTTTATGAAACATGATTTGCTGATACTTTGTTTTCTGCACGTGGAAATGCCGTCACTTTCCAACTTCCAGAATATGTTGAATGGTCACTTTAGTCCGATTATCAAGATTAGGTACAGTTCCAGTTAAAGTAAGCGTTTCGCTATCGAAAATTACGCAACATTTCACGCAAATGGTTTATCACATTGAAGTGTACCTGCGGAGAAAAAAAAGTCAGTCAGACTTCCATTTTTCGTTAGCGCGAGAGGGTAGAGTAAATCGAATTTATGAAACAGAAATATTGAACCCGCAAACAGACCAAACGAAAAAAAAAACAACGTAAATAAATTGCCAAACGAGGCGCACGCACTCACGCTGCTACCTCAATTGGCGTTATGATATACATTTTTAATCCGCACTGATCCGTTTTAATTAATTATTGAAAAAATAAAGTGATCATCAGTTCTGGAGATGCGGGGAGCGATAAAAAATCCCGCAACAGTTAGCGCCCATGATAACCCACAATATCATTATTCGATTTCAATGCAATTAATAATGGCAATCCGATTATTTTAATTGCAATACATTTCATTTAATGGAATAAAAAGAGTGAGGCATCATGTAGAGGTGGAAATTCGCCAATTGTTTGAAACGATGGCGTTTTTGATAAACTGTGTGAAGTCATCGAAACTTGTATTCAATTAGCTTTTAAACTCAATAAGAGAAATCAGAGCGGCAAAAAAATCAAAACACAAAATATAAATAAGAAACTCTAGTAATATTGAAATTTTTTAAGGTAAAAGTGTCAAGCCAAGAATCGATCATTTTTTGAGAGTAACACGCTTCAACTGCAATCAGTGGTTGAAGTAATCTTCAAAAAGTGGTCAGTGTCGGAAAAGATTATGTGTTTAAAATCCCGGATGAGGTTTCTGGGCATTTGTTTTTCACTTTGATGCTCTAGGTACAAATTAGTCTACAACACCGAAGAATCATAGACAAAATGACAAACTTGGAATCAACAGAGAACTTTCCACTGAGACACAGCTCACAGTTCATTTGGAGGGGAATGACAACGGACCACAATTTTCGATTTCAGAACGACTGGACGGAGTCAGATCGATAAACAAAGTAAGTCCATTTTTATCAAGAAGCAAAGGACACCCCGAGAATTCCCGAGAAATGACTCAGACCTCAGTGTAATTCTCCTTGTACACTTAGTAAGTACACCTGTAAACCGAATAAGTACAATGGATACTAACAATGTTGAAGATTTATTCTCAATTCAATCTAATTTATAAGAGTTGTCTATTCTCACTACTCCATTCCAAGCCATTACCAAATTTATTTTAATTTTATTTTATTAGGAACAGTAAATAGGAAATCATTTAAAATCATGTTAGTAGCACTTGAGAAACTAAGTACTAAAACGTTCCAATCACTGTCTTGCAACGATTATCTCGATTCCGTAGAAACTGTTGATCTTGTCATGGTTAAGTACTGCATCAACTTCGTGCGTCGTCGCACCAATTTCCCGCTTAGATGCGTCTCAGGATATCTTTGCTGGTGTTATTGTCGGTGGTCACCAGTGACACCAAATAACCAAAAAATCGCCGTCTACATAGCTTTGAGTTGGAAAGCTGATTCCGTGCTGCTTGGAGTCTCTCGCCCGCAGGTATTTAGTTTTCGACGCATTTGTCCGCAGTCCGATTCGTCTGGCTTTCAGTCGGGCGGTAGGTTTTCTCCGCCTGCACAAAGCTACGTAATCTGATGTTGAAGTCATTTGTGAAACCCAGAAGTTGAACCGACCTAGTGGAAATCATGCCCCTCGTGTCGATGCCCGTTCTTTGAATCACACACACTCAAGGACGATGTCCTCTGCACAATTCAAAGGGACTCGAGAGTGTTTCGGGGATACACGCACGTAGCATATCACTAGCGCCATGGTGGCCTTTATCAATCTTATCAGTTTACTCGGGAATCCGTTGTCTCGCATGATCTGGCATAGCTGTTCACGATCGACTGTATAATAGGCCGCCCTGAAGTCAATAAATTTGTGATGTGTATTCGTGAAATTTTTGTAAGATCTGTCAGAAGAAAAAGATCTGATCCAAGGTACCACGATCTCCAATAAAACCCGCTTGGTAGACGATGGAACAGGAGGCGCTGCAATAGTTGCTGCACTCAAGCTTGTCGCCCTTTATGTAGATGGGATAGATGACTTCCTCGATCCACTCATCTGGTAGCTTTTCCTCCATCCCAACAAGTTCAAAGAACTCGTATTTTTTTAACTTCATGAACATCGGAGGCTGGTTCCAGGTTATCTGCTGCTTGGACTCCTAGGTCGCCATTAAGGTGTCCGTCGTAGTACTTCTTCCGTCTGTCGACCTCCTCGCTGGTATATCGTTGCAGATGTTGACTTGTGGTTTATTTGTTATATATCGATTCTTTTCTGAATTTTTCATTATTATTATTTATTTATTTTGTCTATACACGAACAGGTAAGCAACTACCCTAATGATGTAACTTTAAGCTAACAAATTAAAATATCTTCAGAGAGTCAATACAATATTACATACTACAAAACAATATTACAATTGAACTAGTCAGATCTTGAAAAAACTAAACGATATTGCCGACGAAGAAGCGTTCGAGATAAATTTAAGTCGAATAAAGCAGATACTCGCCTCCGCCTCCCAGCTGATCTCGAGGTACGATGTTGTCGTAGGTTCGAGTCTCGGCTAGGGAGAGACTGTTAGTGTTAGTAGGATTGTAGCGCTGGCCCCGCAATTGTCCTGTACACTTTAACAGTTGGCTGCGAAGTCTGTGTATAACAGTGGTTTTCAACCTTTTTCAGTTAATGCACCCCCTTTTGATAATTTACACAAGCTTTTCCCCCCTATCGGCACCATGAAAGAAAAGCTGTAGTAATTAAAAAATATAAGGCTTTTTAAACTTTAATTTTAAACAGGTTTCAAGCAGGAGCAGGAAAACACCAATACACGGGCATCTTCAGCATCACTTGTGAAGGTGTGCGTTACGATTTATCGCCATCAAGCATATAGAGCTTTCTAAGGCAGATCTCACCAATACAGGCTTAGTCGTGTATCCTTATAAAATCGATTTGTTTTCAACCAAAAAATTTGCTGATATTCAATTTCGAAAAATATTTCACTTATGAATCCTAGTTCATTCGTGTTACCTGTTTCAACAAACTGTGTTTTAGTGGAAACATAAATGAAATAAAACTAAAAATCGGCCTACAACTTGAATAAAAGTTCGGGGCATGAGGAAATTTTTTGTTATCACCAGCGTGTTGATAATTTGCGCCCAAAAATAAAACTTGTATTAGTGAAATCGACCACTAATACTAGCGCAGATAGAAAGGTCTATTTGACGTATGCCTATAGAGCAAAATAATGCGCAAAAACCGGTGCATGGGTTTTTCGCGAGCGAATTCATTGGACACTGAAAAAAAATGTCGCACCACCGTCAATCATAAAATCGCATTACATGTGAATTTTTTCCACTCGCGATTCCCCCCCTGCAACGGTCAAATTCCCCCCTAGGGGGGAATTCCCCCCCGGTTGAAAACCGCTGGTGTATAATATAAACAGAAGGTCGAGTTCCGAATCGAACGTAGCGTCAAAATAATAGGATTGGCGATCCCTAATAGCAACAGCTAGACAGCGACCGGTGAGGTACGATACCGAGATTGTCAAGTTTTGCAACGGCTGTGTGATGGTTCAGTTTATGGAAGCCAGTCGTCAAGTCCGTGTAAATGACATCCATCTGAGCACGTTTCACCATACTGTCGCTGATGTACGTAGTGAAACAAAGCAAATTAGTGGCGGTGGAGCGTCCGGCTGTGAATCCATGGTGGTCGGTGCTTATAAAAAATTTGCAGCGGCACGTTCAACGTTAAGATCGCTCAGTGTCTCGTCAGTGTACATGCTAGCAACTTTCTCTAAAAAAGCTGACAAATGTCCTGCGGGATAGTTACCTTCTTAGAGCAAACCCACCAGTGGCTAAATTGAAGTTTCTAAAGCTAGTTTGGCAACTCCCACCATAACGCGGCAACCGCACCGGGCGTTGCTATGTTGGTTTGGGAAATAGCAATCCCCACCTCGAGTAGTAGCGAGTTATTAAATTTGGCAACGCGATAGCAACGCGCCGCATCGTTGCTAGTTATTTGATAAATAATGTCAAACTTGTATTTGTGCCGTGTCAAATAAATGATTTGTGAAGAAAAAAAAAAATGTCAAACTGTTGTTTGGTTTGTTGTGCTCGATAGTAAATGTTCATAACAATATTATGAAAATAATGAGTGTTTCGAACATAACTGATAATTGGTCGGCCCCGGAAGACGAAGCGCTTTGCCTTGATTGAACACGTCGCACAGTGTGTCCAAATCGAGAAATGGACGGCAAAACCTTTTTTTCAAGTCCTATGTTATCCATATCTTCTAGAAAGTTGCTTCGTTTACTGCTGTCCTTCATATGCTTTAATGGACTTAGTTACAAATTTCGCCGTATAGAGGACGCCATACCTAACTTTTGAACGTAACTTGCTAGACGAATAGTTTCTTCTGCAAAGTTGTGTAAAATTTGATTACAAAACTGTTTCCTGAATACCTCAAACCTCTAGAAATTAGGATTTCAGAGCTACAAGACATTTTCTAAAAAAGGCTTTTTAAAAGCAGTTTTTCATCCATATGTTCAACTGTAAGGCCTAAAACATGACAGTATATAATTGAGAGTGACATGGTAAATCAAGATGAACAATTTCTAGAGATATATTGTTTACTATATAAAGTTTTCATGAACAAAAACTGGAAAAAAGTGTTTTTAAAGGCTTTTTTATTTGAGTTGAAACTCGAAAAGGCGCAAAAGAATCCAAGCTTCTATAAGGCCATCCGACAGAGTACCTTTCTAACTAACAGAAAAACACAAAACTACAGTGGGTTATTTGTAGTTTTGGATATATGACCAACTGAAGTTACCGATTTTTATATGTATTTGTGCGCTCTTTATAGTACAAAGGCCGGCGCGTACACTACGTTTCCGTTTCTATGCCCAACGAACAGACACCACAATGGGGCTAAATCTAGAAACGGATGGAAATAGGAAATTTTGAAGTCCAATGTTATCAGTATCTTCTAGAAAGTTGTTTCGTTTACCGTTTTCATTTATATACTTCAATGCAGCCCGCTTCAATTTTCACCATATAGAGGGCGCCACACCTAACTTTTGAACGTGAATTGCTAGACGAATAGTTTCTTCTGCAAAGTTGTGCAGAATTTTATTACAAAACTGTTTGCTGAACATCTCGAACCTCTAAATATTGAGGTTTGTTTTTAAATTATTTTTTTTTGTAAAAGGTGCTGTATCTCTAAAATCTCAATTCATAGAGGTTCAAGTTACTCGGCAAACAGTTTTGTAATAAAATTCTGCACAACTTTGCAGAAGAAACTATTCGTCTAGCAAGTCACGTTCAAAAGTTAGGTGTGGCGCCCTCTATATGGTGAAAATTGAAGCGGGCTGCATTGAAGCATATAAATGACAACAGTAAACGAAACAACTTTCTAGAAGATACTGATAACATTGGACTTCAAAATTTCCTATTTCCATCCGTTTCTAGATTTAGCCCCATTGTGGTGTCTGTTCGTTGGGCATAGAAACGGAAACGTAGTGTACGCGCCGGCCTTTGTTCTATAAAGAGCGCACAAATGCATGTAAAAATCGGTAACTTCAGTTGGTCATATATCCAAAACTACAAATAACCCACTGTAGTTTTGTGTTTTTCTGTTAGTTAGAAAGGTACTCTGTCGGATGGCTTCATAGAAGCTTGGATTCGTTTGCGCCTTTTCGAGTTTCAACTCAAATAAAAAAAGCCTTGAAAAACACTTTTTTCCAGTTTTTGTTCATGAAAACCCTATATAGTAAACAATATATCTCTAGAAATTGTTCATCTTGATTTACCACGTCACTCTCAATTATATACTGTCATGTTTTAGGCCTTACAGTTGAACATATGGATGAAAAACTGCTTTTAAAAAGCCTTTTTAGAAAATGTCTTGTAGTTCTGAAATCCTAATTTCTAGAGGTTTGAGGTATTCAGGAAACAGTTTTGTAATCAAATTTTACACAACTTTGCAGAAGAAACTATTCGTCTAGCAAGTTACGTTCAAAAGTTAGGTATGGCGCCCTCTATACGGCGAAATTTGTAACTAAGTCCATTAAAGCATATGAAGGACAGCAGTAAACGAAGCAACTTTCTAGAAGATATGGATAACATAGGACTTGAAAAAAAAGGTTTTGCCGTCCATTTCTCGATTTGGACACACTGTGCGTCGTAGGACGCAAGTATCGGAACCAGTCTGTTTTAATTTCGATTGAGCTGAAATTTTACACAGGGTGTTTTTTCGGGCGGGTAAACATTTATAATTTTTTTTCAAACTCGAGATGACCGTTTTGGTTGGCACTCTAATCTACACGAAGCATAAAGCTCAAGTCCTGACAAGATTGGTCAACCATGTCATTATTTCAATAAACCTGGAAGGTTGGAGTGAATTGTTCGGAAGTATTACCGATTATTGCTGCTGACTCTTGAAGGCATGTTAGTCTCAGTTTTCCGTTGCGTCCGGTTGTTGAATAAAAAACCTGAATTAATCCACCTAGAGGTGCAGGAACATTTATTATACTAACTATTACTTTATACATATTAGGCCAGTCAATTACAAATTGTATACCAATGTAAGTCCAATTTCAATAATGAATCAAATGAATTTAAAAGATAGTTTACAGAGAGTTAATCAAAGACGATCATTGAGTTAAAGCTTGACGTGGTTTTCGCAAATAATATGAATGTGACAACTGGAGTACATGAGTCTTATTTTTTCGATCACAAACCAATTTTTAAATGCTGGCTAGAGGCAATTAATTTTTTTTTTTTTTAAATAATCTAACGTGGGGAAACAGTAATAGATAACTTCTGATTTCACACTAGAACAGCAAATTTGTATGTTAGTTTAATGCGGTTCTAGCAAACTTCTACAAACCTGCTCTCGAAATATAGTCCAGAATTATACAGGAAAATATTTAGCTATTGATAAAAGCTGTCAATTTAATTCTATCTCAAATGCATTATCTGAAAATGAAGGTTCTCCACGATCTTTGAGAATTTTGGATTTCAGAGTGTAGGCGAGAACATTATTCTTTTCGAAGGCCTAGGCTGTATGAAAAAATCCGAAATAAAGACTTTTTAAATCTTGCTGCGATAACGAGAAGTGAAATAACATGGATACTCTGTTTGCACTTAGTCTTAAATTAGAAAGCAATATTTATATCTTACATGAGCATATTGTATCATTCATAGAGATAAGTGACCTTTCACCTGCGCACACTAGTAAACGTGTATAGCCATGTAGAGTTGCTTCAACACTTTTTTCTTATTTTGCCAATTACGTTCACCAGCTTCTTTAGATTCCGGGTCACAAATTTAAAACGTAAGATAAGTGTTCAATTGAAAACGGGTGGCACTAACACATACGTACGTAAATAGGTCTATACATCTTTGGTAAAGCTTTTACATTTAGACACTGTGGTATCAGATTTCACTACAATGCTTGGCTCCCGTAAGCTGTAATTGTTTATTACTCTTCGCAAATCTAGGTTCAACGTACAGTTTAGTATAGATTTTATAAGAAGTGAGGACGGAAGCATCGGAAGCGAGAAAAGGAGCTAAGTAGGCATTGCAGTTTCTTCTGAAATCTGGTTTAAATTTTCAAGAAAAAGCTGAAGGGTAATTTATTTACACAAGTTAAAACGCACTACGTAGAGTGTAAAGATAATAAAAAGTTGTCGATAATTGTTGATTTGCTTTGAAAAATAAATACAATACGAAAAAAAGAGGGATAGAGAAGAAAAAATCACAGGAAGGTTGTATGCAAAGCCACGACCGCAAGGTTGAAGTAGAATACTTTTACAAGAAAGATAACCCGGCTGCTTGCGTGTCAGTCATTTTTTCTAGTAAATAAACGTTGACCGTTCATTGGCAGTATTGTAATTTCTCTTTGTTTGATATTTTGAATGAAGTTTATTGAATATTTTTAAAATTTGTGCAAATGAGAAGTTAAAGTGCTGCCGAATTGTAATATGCACATTTAATACAACATCATTAAACGGAACGGAACAAAGGACACGGTTTTGCAGAATGCGAATGACGGCGCGATGCGATTCGTCTTTTTGTGGTGTTGAAATGTACAGCTCTTTTTAAGGCGAAGTAGAGCTATACATTTCAACACATTTCATTTTGCCGAATCGCATCGCGCCGTTATTTGCGTTCTGCATGACCGTAGCCAAACACTAAGCGACGCAAACACGTAATAATAGTCAGAGTATGCATGCAGATGAAGATAATTAACTTTGGATTATAGCGCAAAACGAAAAATATTAACTCTTCAAATATTCATTTTTGTTCTTCAAATTTCAGTTGTTAAATTTAATATCCGATGAAATGTCTGTTTATTATCTGATGAAGGCTCTTATATAGGCCAAATGATGCATTCCCAATTTACTAGGTCCATAACTCTGCCGACCGTGCTTGGGAAAGCAATTGTATAACGACCAATCAGAGGTCGAATTTTGTGTTTTGACAAGGCTTAAGAATTTTCAATAGTACAATAGCTCGAATAATAAAATTGCAATTTCATGCATTTGGTAAGAATCTTAGAAGATTTTCTAATCGATTGCTGCAAAAACGAAGGCAATCCATCGAAAACTAACTGATTTATTAGCATTTGAAATTGGACATATTTCTCACTTTTTTCAGTTTTAGATTTTCATTTCACATCCCTATGTAGCCGAACTTCCTGAGAGAAGTATTCTACTTCAAAAAGAGCAGTAAGAAAGAAAAATTATCCAGAAAGTAAAATATCCCATGTCTGAAATATACTTTGGTCAAAACTCTACAGTTCAAGCAACCAATAAAAGATCGCACTCAGTATGATTTTCAAAGATCTCCGGGGCTTTCATTTGAGCATGCGAACATCAAAATCGGAATAAGCATTCTGTAAAAAAAGTGTTTTTTTGTTAGTTTTCTTTTTTGGGTCGATTCTGATATACTACACATATAAACAACATATTTACACATACATACGTACAGGCACATATACACAAATATACATAAATTGTTCAAATCGTCGATCTGAGTAAATTGGTAAACAACACATGGCTCTTCGTGCCATTAATTTTGCCTTAAAAGTTAAATGTCTCACATAAAAATACTCTTTGATCAATAATTTAAAATCTAAGCCACTAATCAAAAATCCACTCGGTAGCATTCTGAGGGAGCACAGTAGCTTTCGTTTGCGTATAAGATCATTAAAATCGGATATTGCGTTCTGTAAGAAAGGTGCGTTAGTATTTTGCGGCACATACATACAGACAACATACATACACACACATACACACATACACACGAACAGACATTGCTCAGTTCGTCGAGCTGAGTCGAATGGTATAAACGATTCCGCACTCCGGATCTTGGATCTATTTTGCGTTTTTCGACCGATTTTATAACCTTTGTTTATTATAACGAAGGTAAAACCATTTTTCGCATCTACAGCTGTTTTAATCTTCGAAAACAACGTAAGACGAAAGCGGCGTCGGAAATGGTCATCGGTATAGACCGGTGTTTCAAAAAAAAAAAAAAAACATTGTTAAAACGCTGGATGGCAAATTTCCTCAGCATAGCGGTCAATATTTTACCGTTTTCCAGACTGAGAGCCACCCCGAATCTTTCCAAAGCCACCCCGAATCTTTCCAAAAATCCTTTTCATACTCGAGTATAAAAAGATTTGTTTCGCGAACCCATTTGCTTCGTCACTAGAATCAACCAAATACTCGAGAACAATTTTCGCGTTCTACATTTAAATTTTGTTTGGCTGCAAATTTTCAAATATTAATGACAATTTTTGAGTCGTTGCGAAACGTTCCACGGTTTAACGCAATTACTTTATTTAAACATACAAGGATAAAAAATCCATGCACGCACAAACGAAGAAACTACAATAGTTCTAAATAATGGACGCAGTAATCTAATTCCACAACAAAAAATCTTGGATCTATTTTGCGTTTTTCGACCGATTTTATAACCTTTTTTTAGTATAAAACAAAGGTAAAAAACGAAGAAACCTGCAACAGAATTGTGTTATCGATAATTTGGGAGCACGGAAACAAAGTTAAAACAGATTTGCTTGAAATAAAGGGGATATTCTCTGAAGCAGAAAGAACGCAGATCATTTCGGAAACAATTGACGGACAGATAAATTGGTTATTACTAGATGCGCAGAATTTTTGGGAAATACGACACACACAAATATTTTGCTAATGCTAGCTAGTCACGGTCTTTAGAAATTAGCAACTGCCGGCGTTAAAAAGAAATAGATGAATTGGTAATCCCCAATAGCAACGACCGGTGCCAACATCGGTTGCTATCCAAAATAGCAACGGCCAGCATTGTGAAAATAGCAACTCAAATGGCAACTCACCGGTGCGCTTGCTCTTACCGTTGAATGTCATAGAGGAGGGATGTCACAAAATGATCTTAGTATCGAAAAGGAAGAATTCTAGAAAATTTCAGCGAAATTGGAAATGCCATGCTGAAAGAACTTTTTTTTAAATTCATTTTTATGAAATGCCTCATTATTGTTGTTCCACCGGATGCACCAAAACGAGTATTTTTTGTGTTCACTAATAGTTTGAAATCTCCAAAAGTAATATTTGGTTTGGGTGGTATGTTTTTAGTTGAACCTTGTTTGGCTAGTAGGTCCGCTTGTTTGTTTCCATCAATAATTGGTATGTTCCCCGAAAATTTCCTCAACTAGGTGGAACATGAAATTTCGGTTTCCAGAAACAAAAAAATGCCAGATGCCTTAAAAATGTATGAAACTTCGAGATCTGGTCTATACCTATAAAAATGCAGTCCGGTCTGTGTGTCTGTCTGATCCAAATAGGCTCGGAAAACTTGGATGTAGGGGTTTTAGGGGACGAGAAAAGTTCCTATGATGGTTTGAAACCCCTCCCTCTTCTGTAAAACGAAACACAAATTTCTGCACACCTCAAAAACTAACCAAGCAAATGGAACCAAATTTGACATGTGGATGTTTTTAGGAGTAACAAATACAGGTCGGACTCGATAATCCGGAACATCAAAAAAAAAAATTCATTCCGGATAATCGAATCACAGAAAAAATATCAAAATTTACGATTAGCGAACACAAAATAAATATTCACTTTTTTATTTTATTTGTATGATGCAGTGGCGTAACCATAAATTTTTTCTAAGGCGAAAAGGGGTGATTTATTGAGAAGGATAAAAAAAATAAATTGGACATTAATTATTTTCATTTATTTCGAGAACATGCCCCAAATATGCCGGAAGTGACTTGAATGGTAACAAATATGCCAGAAGGGTTGGCAAAGGTAAAATCTCGAATAAAAAATAGAAAACGAACACTAAAAAAATAAAATTCCGGATAATCGAGTCCGACCTGTATATTCATAATGGTTCGACACCCCGCCCTCTTCTACAGGCGAGAGGTCCCATACACATGACACACGAATTTCTCACAGCTCGAGAACCAATCAACCAAATACAACCAAATTTGGTATGTGAATGTTTTTTGAGGTAATAAATATGTCCATAATGGTTCGACTCCCCTCCCTCTTCTGTGAGGGAGGGGTTTCATACAAATGAAACACAAATTTTTGCACATCTCGAGAACTAACCAACTAAATGGAACCAAATTTGGCAGGTGAATGTTCTAGGAGTAACAAATATATCCATGATGGTTTGACACCCCTCCCTCTTCTATAAGGAAGGGTCCCATACAAATGAAACTCAAATTTCGCACAGCTCGAAAACCAATCAAGCAAATAAAACCAAATTTGGCAAGTGAATGTTTTTTGGTGTAACAAACATGTCCATAATGTTTCGACACCCTTCCTTCTTCTGGCATGTCTCCGAATACCATTTCTAAATCTAAGATGGCGACTTTCGATTTCAGAAAAACAGCCAAAAATGACAAAATACCACCCAATATGAGCGTTTCTTTAACCAGAATGACGCTCAGGTGTCAGAAATTGTCTCCAAATGCCATTTTAAAATCCAAGATGGCGACTTACGGTTTCTGAAAAATAGCCTGAAGTGGCCAAATACCACCCAATATGTGTATCACCGGATCCAGAATGACGCAAGGAGCTAAAAATTGACCTCAGACACCAGTTTGCAAAATGTGAATTGTAAACTTCTGGGAAACAGCCGAAAATAACCGAATACTACTACATGTGGATATTTCCGTAATCGAAATGATGTATAGAAGCCAAGTATTGACCCTGGACACCATTTTGAATTCGAAGATGACCAGTTTCAGTTTCTGGAAACAACGAAAATAACTGAAATGCATTCAATAAATTTCCGGAATAGAGGTGATGTACAAAAGCCAAAAGTCGAGGATGTTGTCATTCCGATTAAACCAATCATCAATCAATGAATTTGAAATGTTTACAATTATTGAATTAAACACTAAAATAGGCGACCGAAGTTTTTCGGGTCAGCTAGTATCATATAAAAAAATTCCTTGGGTGATTTTTCGGATTTCTAAGGGCCAAACTTTAATCGCTTTGCGCTACCTCATTTTGGGTCCGATTGAGCTGAAACTTTGCACAAGGTGTTTTTTTCTACTGCTTTTTTCTGCTCTGCTAATTATGTGGAAGTTTGGCTTGAGAATTCCGCGTGCGAGTTGTTGGGATACATAATTGATAGTTTTATTACTTATGACAAGTTCTAGTGGGAGAAGTTTAATATCTGACGAGGTGCTATTGGAAAATCGCATACCTTGGTGATATAAAGTTTCCAACTTACCGATATTGTTTTCAGTGGTTGTAATTTGGGCTCCGTCGGTGAGTTTTGGGGTATGAAGCAGCCATCGCACACTGTTTCCAAAGCTGCAAAAACGTGATCGAAATTATTTTGACCCAAAAAAAAAAACAGATTTTAGAGCCATAGTACCTTCAGGAAAGTTGATCCATTTCCTGAATCCACTTAACAGTGATAAACGAGTTTTACTTTTTTCATATTTGCATATAAAAATTCACTTTGCTCGGCGAAGTTGTTGCACATTTCGTAAGAAACAACTTTGTCATAAACACCATACTTTTCAAAATCACTCTAAAAAGTTAAATAGCAAAATAGTAGAAGGGTGGTATCCAAGACACGACCGCATAGTTGACGTAGGACTACACTGCCTCTGTTTACATAGTTGACGTAACAACCAACACTATCATTGCGAGAAAAACGCGTTTTTGTTATTTCAACCCAAATCATTATACTGAGATACAATTTCAACAAAATAGTCTGTCAATTTCATGAAGATTGATGTTTGAAAAGAGGCCCCATGATTATACGAGTCGGACCGTGGTAATTGATCCAGAAAAACCGCTACGCCAGTTTATGCGAATAAACATGTATTTTTTTCACAGATTGTTCGCATAGCTTGGCGTAAAAACTTGACTACTTCCTACTCTGCCTCGCAGTTGATTCAGTTTTATCAATCGTGTTTCGGTCAAACGTCAGTTATTGTCCATCGGCAGTTTCAATTAGATAAACACGCACAAACACACATAGAAACACACACACACAAACACATGCATAAAGACTTACATTTACGCTAAGGTAATCGTTACATGGAAAAATGCAAACTTTGCAACACAGAGCCAGGACAAAGTTTTTCTTTGGTTCAATTTAGATCCCCAGACAATGCTAAACCTGCCGGATATGGATTACTCGTGCCTCTGATTGGTGCATTACATATGCATGTACATAAATTTGTATGAAAATTAGTATAGGAAAACTTTTGCGCATGTTTCTTCTTAGAGAGTTATCGATCAATCCAATTCCGGTAGTGTCAGGATTGTTTGGGCCCCAAATAGAACCTTAAAAGCGTTCTGGCAAATCGATTAAGTTTACCCACCATAATATACACACACATTTTAATTATTTCATCTGATGCAAATATCCACTAGTAGAGGGAAAGGACACGTTGACTTTATACCTTCCTGAGGCTGAGTGTTTTGTAAAAATATTGATATGCAATACAATTATTCAATCCCACTTTCCCCTTTATCCCTTTCCATGCAATATTTGTCGAGTTAAACGACTCAACTTAGACAAACAGACAGTAGTTAGACAGTCGAATAAAACGACTTAACATAAACAATTGCACCTTGTATGGAGTGACGCCAGTTTTTGCAACCAATTGGCAGTTACGCCAAAACGTTTTTCCGTTATTTCTCAAAAGTTCCAGAACAAAGTTGTTTTCTTTTTGTTTGTTGTGTATGTATCTTAGGGAAAGAAAGCTGAATCAACGAAAAAGTGCATTATGGTCATTTTGGCTCTTACGTCAACTATGTAAACAGGGGCAGTACAATAGTTTTATATTTCCCTTCGAGGCTCTGTTTGATATGAGCTCGTTTTACTTTTGGCACGGTTAGATTTTGGCACACATGTGCCAAAAACGAGCGATTATGTCTTAACACTTTTCTCAGTTTTCTTGATTATTAAAACCATTTTAAGCTCAACATCCTCCAAAAGAAGGGTATTCTAGTTCTTTATGTTGCCGAAGCGGATAACAGGGATCGGTAAAACGGTTCCTGGAATATGACTGGAACATGTGCCGGTAATATAATGATCATGATCTAAGCAGTACTAAGCCTCTAATTACTCGGGTAGTAATATCAAGTATCTAGGTCGTCAGCCTTAATTCATAAAGCGATACCTCAAACGTCTTAGAACTAAAACTAGTTCATTGGTGGAAATATCTATGAAAAAAAGTCACGAAAATGTCATTTTTGGCATGGTTCAATCTTGGCAACAGGAAAATTCTGCCGTGTCGTGTTTGGCAAAATCGAACTGGGTCTGTATTATGATTATTTATTTGCAGCACTCTATTTTAGAAGAAAAAATACTCTCTTTAACATTGATGAATACCATTCATTCTAATACAATCAATTTTCTTCAATACGCGAAAAGGCAAGCTTCTATACAGACCTAGGTTAAGTACGATTTAGTAGATATTAAGCTCACTCTCTGATCACCAAGCGGCAAAGATGTCACATGATAAAATTTTCCTCAGTTACAAGTTCATTGAAAAAAATAACCATAACAAATTACAGTTTTTAAACAAAAATGTATATTCACAGAAAATTTAAAATGGACATAAGAAAAACACAGTGTAGAGTTCAAAAATAAACAACGCATTTTATCTGTACAATGAATCTAATTTATAAATCATGCTATCTGCCTCTACCGACACGTACAGAATTTTGTTTTCCCCGGTGGCGCAGCGTATTTCACGGCACCCGAATGATCATATTGAATTCTGATATTTGCTACTATACGAAGACACTTCAAACAAACAAATCAAACGGCAATTCGATTGTGTTCCAGATCGCAAAACGATACCTACGCGTTAAACCAACACGCCCCACTGTGCGTCGACAGCGACAATGTAGTCTTCACTTGGCTTGGCTGCACACAAATGAATATCGAGTTCTACTGCACTGATAGACGACGAGTGACCAGCGCTCTTTTCATACATTGCTCGGTGCAGTACTATTGCCAGCATGTTTTCCTTCAAGACATCAGTTTTAATAACATTCTTCCAGCAGAACGTAAAACTGTCTGATATTGGAGGTGGTTACGAACTTTCAGAAAAAGCTTTATCTCCAAGACATCAAAATAGTCTAGGGTCATGGAAGCGAACATTTGTTGACCTATTGGGACGGGGAGATTCTGTCAAAAAATTTTTTTGCCACTGCTGTACAGGATATCAAAGCAGGCAGTTGGTGTCTACTCATGAAGTCTGTGCCAGGCATGCTCGCATGTGATTGGTACATTGTTGGTGATAATTCGACCTTGAAACTTTTTTTTTAAATTTCCACTGTTTAACAATGAAATGATAATGATAACTGAGGAATCACAAAATTGTCCATCATTTTATCAATTCAACGACATATTGATTATTGTAATGCATCATGTGGTTACATCAGTATTACCGTTTGAAATCTTTCATACCAACGTTACACCTTGGTTTTAGTTTTCGCAGAATGTATCTCGATATAGTGCGGTTAGACGTAGTCCTACGTCAAAATCGAATTCCTGTAATTACATGAGAAACAATCGAACTCTTTTATGAAAAATTCTCTGTAAGTTTCTATCGATCAAAACAGTAAAACGTTCACCACTTTTACATTCTGAAGTTCAATTGAGCTGAAATTTTGCATAGAGACTTTTTTCGAGAAGGCGATGCCCTACTGCTCAACGAAATTCGAAGGTCAAAATTCTTTTCCATCTTCTAATAAACAGTAATAACGAGTCTTAAAATTGAAAAAAAATTTAGATCAAAGGCTCTGGGGGTAGTTTGAACCCTAAACATCCACCCCCTTATGTGAACCTGATGTTTAGGAGATTCCATCTAATCTCATCATGGCGTGAAAAACTAGGATAGACTACTCATTTCATTTCATAGCCAAATTAAAATGCAATGTCCGAGTATTCAAATTTAAAAAATTATAATTATGAAAAAATATACACAACAATCATTTTTTTCATATTCACAGACGGTTCAAAAATAAAAATAATGTACGGAGTTTCGCATGCAATAATGAACAATATTTTATCCAAGTACATCTTCCAAGCGCATTATCGTTTTTTTTAACATAATTTGAAATAATTACAGAAACATTGAAAACGATTCAAATAAACGATTCAGTATCTAAATCTTCAATTAAAAATATATCATCTAGAAATTCAAAAAATTCAAAACTACTTAAATTATTTACACAATGATGAAATATCATTAGCATTCGGGTGCCTTGTCATAAGAGAACAATCGATAATGAAATTGAAGATGATTTGGCTCAGAAGAGCGTCGACAACCCCATGTTTCGAAAAAAAAAACTTTCGTTTTACGATTTAAATGCACTGGTAAAACATCAAATCTGGCAGGATAAATGGTCTAGTGTTCAAAACAACGAGTTAAGAATCATTAAAGGTATCGTTTCCGTTTAATGATCATTTTTTGTAAGGATTAGAAAGAAACCCGTGGTTCTTTGTGGATCAGGAATTGGATACTGTAATGTAACTCATAAACACTATTTAAAATAAAGACATAAGTACCTCCAGAGTACAGAATTAAAAAGAAATATTGGATTATTTGAAAGCAACTTTATAGCATGTATGAAGTTAGTACATAAGATATGTATGAAAGTTTATCTGAATTCTGTTGTAACCAGAAATTTTGATTTAATTAGTTTAATTTTTCAAATATTTATTCTTTGATTACATAGCATTTAGTGTAAAGAGCCGTTATTGTGCAGAATACCTTGAACAAATAAACGGAATCGATTATCTCGACAACCACATTTTATGCAAATAAATAAGTGTACTATTAAAGTCTTCTGTTATTTATTTTAATAAGATTATTTTCGTGAAACTCGAAAAGTCAATATAATAAAGAATCACTGCACTTTCGTAAGCATTTATTGTATCAATGTGATTAACTGACAAACATTTCATCGCTTTTGTGGAAAAACTACGAAGCTCGCTTTCGTTCCGAGCATTTTCCCGAGCGAACAATCAACAGTCCCATACAAACATCTCATCAGTGCCGCTTTCCAAGCCACCGACGCGCGTCAGTCGTCAAAATGTAGCGTGACGCGATTGCCGAAGACAAACGGTTGAATGATAGATGACGGATGATTGAGTTTGGTTTACCTCCGATGCCCGTCCTCACCCCGACCGCTAACTAACGCGATCGACCAGAATAAAAGAATCTACAAATCGGAGGAGTAAAAAAAAAAAACACGACAGTCAAAATACAGAAGATAAACGCGGCCGATTTTGATTGGTAGTGCCACGGTTTTCGGTTAATTTGATAATCGTCAATCGTTCGTTAGTCGTCACGCTCGTCGTCTCCGTATCGGGGATTTGTAAACCGAGGTAGCGGCCCGGCCAGCAGACCTAGATCCGATCCGATCACATTGCTATTGTCCCGCGGGACGCCATCTTCGTTCGTCATCAAAAGCCCGTCCGTCTGTCCGCGCGGACCCGGAATGGAAAGGAACTCCGGCTGGAGGTGACTTTGATTAATTCCATTTTGCGTTCTCTGACCTGTTGCTGTTGGCTTCGATCGGTTTTGATGGCCGTTGCTTTGACGGAACGGGCCAGGATCACTTGATCTCTCTCCGGATGGGGTAAATGGCTCTCGCGGCAAGTGATCCGCTGTCCGCTGTGGCTAATGAATTTCGGTCTCATCAGAGCGGGCTTTGTCTAGGTCGGGTTTTTGGGGAGTTTTCGGACCACTGCAGAACAACACTTGCTGAACCCAAGAGCGTCGACGATCCGTTTGTTTGATTGTTGTTTTCAGAAGAAAAATGAGCGATCCTCCTTTCGAAATTTGTCATTAATTTGATTCCCCAACAATGGGGCGCGTATTTTTTTTCTTTTCTTCTTCCAAAACTCATACGGTCAGCGTGATCATCATTTATCTCTTTATCGACTGTTTATCCAAATGATTAATCTAACCTGGACAAACTTTCCCGTATTAATCATAGCCAACGGATCGTTTGTCTTTGGTATTGTTCTCCGCGAACCGAAGGTCATTTTGCATACTTGCTAAAGAACTCTCCCATGACACTTTGATAGTTGAACAAAAATAAAAAAAAACAACAGTAAAAAACGTCCGTTAAACATACCATCAAAATACCGCCAAACGACTCATTTAGATTGATGAAGCAACGTCGAGTCCCGCCGGCAATGAGAAGGAATTTCCAGCCCTAATTACAAGCGCGCATTGTGTCAAGGAGCAAGTAAGCAAGTAAGCAGCAGCAACAGCAACAACTCAGGCTTATCGTCACCAGTGAAGACGTTTCAGTCCGTTAGGCAGCCCATCTGCACATGTCCTTCCATTAAGGCCGTTTGCTCATTCCGCTTATCGCACTTGTCCCATCCGTTCCCAGGAAGCAATTCTCACATTTCATTAGCATCTCATTAGGTCACAAGTGCCGTGAAAGTGAATATCAACTCGGCTGAGCGCGCGAACAAGTGCACCCCTCTCGGGCCTCGGGCTGTCCTTGTCAGCCGATTGCGTGACGATCGCGTTATGCGGCAATTAATCCTTCGTCGGTGGATTAATGTCGGTCGCGAGCACGACCACGGCATGACAGGGAAACTGCAGCACTCTAGGTATTAGCGCAAGGGGACACTTTTAGTCTGATGGTTTTTTTCTCTTTATTTATCCACAGGTGAAAACAGAAAAAAATGAAACAACAGAAGGTGTTGGCAAGATCGTAGCTGCTTCTGGAGTCAACGGGCACTAGTAATAAAATATTATATTCTTCCATTATGCAATATGTGTTTGTTAAGAAATATTTTCTGTCCGGGAATTGTTACCCAGAAAACTGTTTAATATTTTCATATTGCCATTCCACTTCAATAATTTGCTTGAATATTTTTTTGTCTACTTCCCATTCAGTTGAATTGAATCAACATGAATTGTAACAAATGCAATCGTAAAAAAAAATAAATTTATGAAAAATGACCAGTTACGTATCCGTGCAGTCCCCCCACGATTATGGATCACTTAAGAAGGTGTATGAATTCAAAATATCATTTCTGACCAATTTTATTGTTTATATGTAATCTATAAATGTGTTCAGTCACAAAAATATGTAATCCTTCACTTCATTGAGTATATTTTTGAATGTTTTGTGAATATTTCTCAGAAAATATATTTATTTCATAACTCACCAAATACACAATTATGGATCACTTTTGAGAGCGGTTCTAATTATGAGACAATTCGCATCATATTATGGATCAGCATATTAAAAACAGCTTTTGGCATCGAATTCATTCAATAAACTTTATTCAAATTATGTAATTTGAAGAAATAACATATTTCAAATCGTATTAAAGATCCCGCATGGCCTGGTCAAATTTTACGTGGCTTTTGAGGTTGCAATTATATCGAGAGTTCAGGTCTGTCGCTCCCGAAGGTAGAAATGACCCAAGCAACCAAAAGTTCCAATTTTCCTTAACAAATGAACTTAGAAGTTCACATAAAGTTCAGATTTAGTTCCGCGGAACTTTCTTGCTGAACAACAGGACACATTACTTACGAACCGAACTTCATTCTAAATAAAGTACCGTCGATACTTGAAGGCAACTTGAAAGATCATAAGAACCTGCTTGCTCCTCTTCATCGGAACCTTAAAGTTCACATAAAGTTCACTCGTGAACTTCAAAACCCCTGAAATTCAAGTTCGGTTAGCATCTTATCCGTACTGTTAAACAGCACGAAAGTTCAAAAGAGCTGCTTGCTCCTCTCTGTTGAAACCTTGAAGTTCACATAAAGTTCACACGTGAACTTTAAAACCACCAGAATTGAAGTTCGGTTTATATTTTATTCGTACTTCTAATCAGCACGAAAGTTCAAAAGAAGCTGCTTGCTCCTCTTCATTGGAACCTTGAAGTTCACATAAAGTTCACACGTGAACTTCAAAACCGGGGAAATAAAAGTTCGGTTAACATTTTATCTATACTTTTTTCAGCATGAAAGTTCAGAAGAAGTCTATGTCGTACTCCGTTTCTGCTTCAAAGTTCTGCTTCAGGGCTAGTGATAAAAATGAGTTTTTTTTTAAATATTAACGAAAAGTGGTTCATATTATTATGATCGGATATTTTTTTATCTAAATCGGAAAAGGAAAACGAAGCTATCACTTCAATAGGTTATATTTAGGTACATGAAAGCTTTCGATATCTAAACATTTTCATTTGTTGCCTTGTAGAAAATCAATTATAAATTCATTATAAATTTAAAATTATAAATTCATTATTAATTGCATTATGTTTGGAGGTTTGGTTTGGGGGGTATTGGAGGTTCGAATCCTTTTTTCAGACACCAAAGAGAGTTCTTTATGCCCAAGGCGCTGGTCGTTTTGACTACGGCAAACGGCATCTATTGGCCGAAAAAGTTTTAATCGATTTTGACTATTTATCATATTTTGTTTATAATGCTTACCAGAATAATTTTTAATAAACGGTTGGAACGAAAATATTACTTACACAACCTTTTTCGAATACATTACCAAAAAACTGCAGCAAAATCAAAACAAACTAGAGAAGTGTCAGACGTGAGTTCATATTGCGTTCCGCGTGTACTTTTTTTGAACTTGAAAGTTCGGATAAAGTTCCACGTCAGTCTTTCTGAACTTCTGAGTTCGCATGAAGTTCCGCGTGTACTTTATGTGAACTTCCAAGCTGAAAGAGAGGCCCGGTATGTTCCTATCTATGAACATGTAGGTAACGAAGAGAACTCAGCACATCAACTAAAATCGATGCTGACATCATATAGCGGGAACGGAGCAGGGGTATGCTTTTAGGCTTCGAAGAGGAAGGACTCGAGTTCGAAGCTTAGTGTGGTAGTAAGTTGCAAAAAAATCATGTAATTTGATAATAAATAAAGCCAGGCATTATTCTTCTGATCAAGAATTTATCCAGTGCGCGATGCTTATCGTGGAATTGAACTAACACAAATAATAAGAAAGGGAAATGACAATTAAAAAAAATGCTAGTTGCTTATTTTTATTTTGAGTGTTTTGAAGTTTTCTTTTCATGATCAAAAGCTTGGCTGATTAGACTATGAAATCTCCTTTTATCCGAACCTTTGGTTACTTGGGGAACCATTGTATACGGTACATCATAACAGTTTCGCGCTTTACATAGCTTTCCTGTCCCTCGTGCCTTGGGAAAAATATTTTTCAAAGGCTTAGCACTGTTTAGCTTCCGTTTGGAGCTTATAAGAAGTTGAGAGGGTGTTTTAAGTGGTGAAAATCACATTTGAATCGGAGTGTTCCATATTTATAGAGAACTATCTTGTCTCGGTCCCTATTATGGAACACTTAGAAAATAACTAGTTTTTACAGAAAAATCGTTATCAACCATCAACATTTTGATGAATCGTGAAGAACTTACCTTGATCTTTGTGTATGAGTTATTTTTTGCATGAGAATTAGCGATTATATCACATATGAACCTTATGAATGATGAGCGTGCTTCTTACGCTGATTGAGAAAAACGGCAAACATTTTGATAGATTATGGAAGACAATATTTTACGCTTATAAAAAACACATTAATCTAGGAATGAGAACGATGTTTTCCGTGTTCAAAGCTAGCAAATATGGCATATTTTACTGCAAAAATGTTACATGCCTTTGAACCGTTATTTTAAATGAGTTAAACAACTTCAGACACAAAAGTGATCCGTAATTGTGGGAGTTCCATAATTGTGGGGGGAGTGTATTTTACATGCTTGTACAGTAAATAAATCCAATGCAGTGTCACCGATGAGAAAAATTTGTCAAAATATTAAACAGTGAAAACTGGAAACTCCGCTCTCATTAATTACATACAATGGAAAATCGGCAGTTTAGAAAGAGCTAGAAAATACTCTTAGGAAATCTTTGTCAACTTGTAAACGAATTTCGGAGAACACTTTCTTTCATCCCAGTTGTAGGTTACGTTTGCTTGCAGCAATTTGCTGTGACTTGTCCCCCGAGAGTCCTTAATCATTACAATGACGGTATGGCCAAATTAGTCGGCGCCCCCGACATAATAGAAGTAACTAACATAAAAGACCCGGAGGACAATCGACAGAAAGGGGTAAACAGGGCAAAGAATTACCATAAAAATATCAAGTCACTTTTTCTTGCCTTGCAAGGTTTCATGCTGCTTTCGTTTGGCTTGTGCAGTGCACGCTGTGAGACGAATTTCCATGGTTTTTCGAGACACAAAAAAAAAGTATACCGTCTGCGGGGCGTGATGACTTTTCCGAAGGGGGAGCGAGCGCAGAGCTGGCCAATTTGTGTTAATATTTTTATGACGACACAAAGGATGCTGTTCCGCATTTGCTTGTTGCTGTTGCTCATTTTAATTCACCCTTCTACTGCTGCTGGTGATTTTGGTCCCGTTTGTCTCATCCGGTGTGGTGATTGGAATGGTATTAGGAAATTTATTGCTTCATTTGGTGCAACGACGCTAGCTTTTGCTAGCCTAGCAGCAAGCCCGGGTGGAAGTCCCTGGCCAATAAGGCGAAACGGAATTATTTATGGGCCTCAATGGTCACTTTTGTATAATTTTACGCTTTGTATGAATTTTTGACAACGTCTTAAGAAAAGGGTTTAGTTCCAATATTCCTTTAAAGCAATTCAAGGAATATTTGCATCCTTATATAAGAGTTTAAAGTACTGCATTTATCGATTGAGAAGACATTCTAAACAAATTAATTACATGCATGCTTCTTCCTTCAGCATCGTCATCGGTTTTGTGCACAAGCATAGCAAATTGATAGGAATGCTTTCAAAATCTCAGCAGCATTGAACCGTATGGGAATTAACAACAAACCAGAAATCAATAATTAATTTATAATACCATCTCAGATTTCCTTCCGTCTTTCAGTACCGTATCGTATCATGAGTGATGCAATGCAATTATCGAACGGTAGCTTGGAGACGCATCTTGAAGCCAAACCGGATGAGAACGAAGCGAACGGATATGACGCTTGGTCGCCCACATTTTAGATTGATACAGAATTGCTTTCAAGGCGAGGTCGACTTTGTTGCAGCGAGTTTGCATCTAATGGGAGTTCCCTAACGGATTTACGCCACTAGTGATGCTGTTATAACCATGCACGGATTCACGGGGAAGACAAATGCCACACTGCAGATTAATAGCGAGCTTATGCTTGGAAATTATTCATCACTATGCGCACCGGTGATTATCATATGCAGAAGCCGTCGTCGTCATCGTCGTTTGTCCCTCTGTCCTGGCAGGAGCTAAGCCGAGATATCATCGGAAGCTTATCGCGTGTTTCTCTGGTTCAGGCAAATCAAGCAGATGGGTACCTAAATGCAACCGGTATGACACTTAATCATTTATGTAGTTTCGGTTTACAGTGGCATGGCAGTGCAGCGTAATGCAGAAGTGGTGTGTTTTCTAATCGCTTTGGTGGTTATCAGTTTCGAAGCGGTGTTCTGCCGAAGGCGTCGTTAGCAACCAGCAAGCGTTTCTTCCGGTGGGAACCGGAGGATTATCAGCGGAGCTTGAAGAATGTGTTCCAAGGTGAGTATTTGTGATAGATAGTTCAAATTAATTATGGTGGATTGGTACAAAGCTACATCACATCAAATGATTATCCGTAGCACGACTCTGGTCGGCATTCCAGACGGGTTTGCTGGTGGTATAATTTAACTAAATTCAATTTGCTAGCTATGAAAAGTGCGTAAGAACTGGAGATTTGTAAAATAATAACAAAATTCCGTGTTACAAAAAAAAAAATTAATAAACAATAAAATACATTATTTCTTTCGAAAACATTGAATAAAACTAAATTTCAAAAGTTACAGGTTACGCAGATAAAACAGGTAATCTATTCTATTATCATCAGAGGTCCAATGAAGTAATAAAGAACACATCTTTTGCAGAAAGGTTCTTTGAAATTTGAAGAACCATATGCGAGAAATTAATGCTCTAGGACATTACGCCATCATTGAATATTATTTTTAATCGCTTGTTCCAGCAAATGAAATTCCCTAGCATGTGGAGCCGTCTCTTATGACTTCCGCTTTTAAACATGGTGATCGTAATTATTTATCGAGGAATCAGGAGCCTTTCCGCAGCTTCAATATTGTTGGAAATTTTACCGCGTGAAATTATGCTCGATGTCACCAACACGGTTTCATGCCTGAGCTATCGGTCACATGAATTTGAAGAAATTTATGTCGGAATGTATAACAAATATAAAAGGAAACGCGAAAGTCGATGCAATTTATACAGACTTGAAGGCAGTATTTGATAAAATTGATCATCGAATAATGCTACACAAGTTGCCACGGTTTGGATATTCTAATCAATTGGTATCCAATTAAGAATCACACTAGACGGATCATGAATTTCGGGTACGAACTAATGGTTGCGAATCACAGTTATTTACAAACAAGTTCGGAGTGGATGATTGGAATATTGACGGCGTTATGCTTACTAGAGTTACCTAAGTGACTAACTTAAGGATCCTGTTGGATTCAAAAATGAAAGTTGATTTGCACCGCTCAGGGTTGATATCTAAAGCTATAAGAGATTTTGGCTTTATATCCAAGATTGTTAAGGACTTTTTTGACCCTCATTGCTGAAAGGCACTGTACTGTGCAGTTGTACGACCAATTTTGGAAAATGCTGCTGAAGCAATGCATAGAAAATGAATGTACATGAATATTTTTTTTCAACATTATACCTATAGTTATTCTCTAGAACAATTTTTTTTCTTACGGAGTTCGGTGCGAGCACTCGATCTGTGCGGTTCGCTTTTTCAGTTGCTCCGGGTCTATTTATTAAGCGCTTTTGTTATCGGTTGCTGTAAAGTCGTGTACGGTTGAGAAAAGTAAAATCCCATTTGTTTTATTTATTTAGTCTTTCCGTTGCTTAATCGTAATATTATTAGGTGTAAAAGCTGGTCCCGAGGTACGATGCTGGCCTAACAAGCCAGTCGTCGTAGGTTCGAGTCTCGGCTCTGGAGAGACTGTTAGTGTCAGTAGGATCGTAGCGCTAGCCCCGCAATTGTCCTCTACATTAAACAGTTGGCTGCGAAGTCCATGTAATTAATAAACAGACGGTCGAATTCCGAATCGGAATGTAGCACCAAAGCTTTGCTTTTTTTAAAGGGTGGAGGAAAAGGTGGTACGAAACTAGGCGGTTTCGTACCACCGGTGAAGGTGACAAAATGACGCCAATATTAAAATCCGTGGAAGTTAGGAGAAGTTTTGGTTGCCACTAATGATCATATCCAGCAACGGAGTTGTGGCTAATAAAGTGTGAATTCATGGGCGCAGCCATTCTTTTTTCCGGTGACGGAACGCGTTTTCCGCGAGTGCTTGCCATAATTCTTGTGCTTAGTCAAACTTGTTAAAAAATGAAGGTTTAATGAAAAACACAGTGTTCTTTGCGTTGGAATAATTATTTATCCACGCATTCAAATTGAAAATTTTAGGCCAACAAGGTTGCGTGAGTGTGAGTGAATATTTCATGCGTCGCGCAAACTAGTGGTTTTGGTATGGTTATGGTATGTAGTTATAGTGGTTGTGTCAATACTTGGAGAGCGGAGAGAGTAGCGTTGCACTGTGGTGTGACGTAGTGCTAGTCGGCATTTGTTTCGCTGGCATAGGTCTTTGCCATGATTGTGATTGGTTTGGCTTTTTTTAATAGACTTAGAACTCTGTTCGGTTTTATATGCATTTATGCATATTGTTTTGGCGATTATGTATATATGCATTTTCTAAAGTCTTGTGGCTTCGAATGCATGGAGCTTGGTCCGTTTTTTATTCAAAAGAAAAATCTTGTGTCGCGCGTTGCTTTTATATAAGCGTTCGGTCAATAAATATCATGAATGATAGAATTGCCATGGAGTATACGTTCCAAACAATCGCGTCTACCCAAGTTAGTTTGCTTACTTGAGGAAATTCGTGATTGCTAATTGGCAGATTTTTAAACACTTGGGTGCTTCTAGAAATGGATAGTCTCCAGCCACGCCGCTCACACAAGTTCGCGATGTTTGACGAGAGAGATACTCATCGTTGGTCTTCGTAATGAGCTAACTTCGCTCGCAACATTGTTTGATTTCGTCACTTACCACGGTGATACAACCCTCCCTTTCCGTCGCAGTCGTGGAGATGCAGAGGTAAACTCGGTCTTTGACAACAACGGCTGATACACTTCCTTCCTTACAACATCCTCCCTTACCCTTACCTTAGGACGTGGCCGTCGCCGTTATCGATCTTTAGCAAGCGATAGCTACTGAATTGTTGTACAATAAAGATGGCAAACTAATCCCAAGCAGCCATATACGTGGTTCCCTATGCAACTCCACTAGCTCAGATCGATCACGGAGGAGTAACTACGAAATGTGCGATCGTTCAAGCTCAAGGTGAAACTCAAAAACAATTTTTTTTCTTACGGTGTATATATTTTCTGGGACGACGAAAATTCTATCTACAATTTTGCTGAAAACAAACATAAATCAAAAAAACCATTTTGACTCGAATAAAGAAATCAACGATTTTTCACTTCAAATCTACACAGACAAAAATAAATCTAACAATTTCGAGTTTTCATCCGATTGCCACCAAATGTTCAGGGAGTATGAAGAAACAATAGAAGCTTGTTTTGGCATCATTCTTTTATTTCATTTCACCTGTATAACCGAACGCTCGAGTCTTAGCTTCAACCCCAACCATACGATTCTGCCCGACTTCATAATCGACCGTTTTCAGTGTATTAACCCGGCATGGCTCTTCATTTCTTCGACATTCTTAACAACTTTAGGTCGTTTTAGAGGGTATCCCTACATAATGGCCCAGTACTTCTCAATCAGGCGCAGTTCCGGAGTGTTTGGGGAGTTCAGCTCTTACGGGCACAAAATCGACTACGTTCGTCTTGTACCACTCTACCACTTCCTTGGAGTAGTGGCATGATACCAAATCCGGTCAGAAGAGCATCGGACCATCGTGAGCCTTGAGAATAGGAAGAAGCTGCTTCTGAAAGCTCCAGAACTCTTTCAAACAGTTATAGTGCTATCGGTAACGAAGGGAGTGCTCCGCATTCCGAATTTGCAAATGGTCTGCCAAATCAGAAACTTTTACGCGAATTTCGAGAACTTCTGTGTTCTGAGGTCCTCGAGAACATCAAACTTATCCTTGGCCGTCACGTACAGGTTTCCAGGAATCTGCTTGAAGTCTGCCTTGATATACGTCTCATCATCCATCACGCAATAGTGTGGCTTGGTCAATTTTTGATCGTACAGCTTCCGTGTACGGCTTTTCGCGGTCGTATTTTGCTTCGCGTTTTGGTTTAGGGACTTTTTGACCCTAAACGAACGTAATTCGGCCCGTGTTTTGATCCTCTGCACGGAAGACGCACTCACGTGCAACTTTATCGCCACATGTTGAACCGAGCCGTTTGGTTTGCGCTTGAAGGCAGTAACCACGCGCTTGTGATCGTTTTCGTTGAGTTGAGTGCTTTTCCGTCCGGATGTGGGTTTCCGATCCTCAGTCAGAAGTTCTTTGAAACACTTAATGATACCGGACACCGTAGAACTCGCGATTCCTAGCCCTTTCCCGATATCGCAGTGCTGATTTTCAAAGTCGTTTTTAAACGGAAATGCAGTAGCTTTTTTAAAAATGAGAGTTGGAATTTAAGTAAAAACTTTTCCAAGGTAAACAAGCGTTGCATACAAGAATGGCAAATTTGACAGTGCGTCTTGAACTGTCCTACAGATCAGACGTTTTTTCGGTTGCTTGTGGACTGGTATTTGACTGCCTATAGCTTCAAAGTTTGTGTTTTGTCAGTGTGTCTTTTAAAGACTACCTGAAAGTTATTTCCCATCAGTCTTTCTCAAGACTACCTACTTTTGAATTTAACATTTGTTTTAACTTTTTTCGTATCACCTGAAATGGCTGGATGGAAAAAGAAACCTCGCATCGCTGCGGGGAGGAAAAGAGAGGCATCTCTTTCTGACACTTCGAGTGTCTGTAGTGACAATCCTTTTGATATTTTGCCTGAGCAAGAAGCTGGTGAAATGGAAGTTATTAATAATGAAACTATACAAAATATAAAATCTTTAAAAAAGGAGAAAGTTCCACCTATTGTGGTAACTATTTCTTCTGAATTTAATATATTCAAAAAAGAACTTTCAACGTTTGTTTCTGACGTTAAAGTTACCTATCAAATTGGCCGTAGAGGCGAATGCCGCTTATTAGCCGACTCAGTAAAGGGTCGTGATCGTCTTGTTCAGTAACTGTTTAACTGACAAGATGAACAAATTTTTTACATATGACACCAAGAACGCCAAGCCGTTCAAGGTTGTCTTGAAAGGTCTCACCAACGATCAAACCGTTGATGAGATCAAACTTACTTTAACAGAATTACTTGGCATAGCCCCTACCCAAGTAATTCTAATGAAACAAAAATCACGAGGCGAAAACAGTCAGAGAACTGGAATTTCCCTTGTTAATTATTTAATTCATTTTAACCGCAATGAGGTTAACAACTTAAAATTTTTTGAAAAAGCACATGCTTTGTATAATGTGCGTGTAAAGTGGGAAATTTATAGGAAGTACGGCGGAGGTGAAAAGCATATCACCCAATGCCGTACTTGCCAATGTTATGGCCATGGTTCCAAATTCTGTAACATGGACCAAAAATGTCTTAATTGTGGAGACTCTTCTCACAAAAAGGACACATGTCCTGTGAAAGAGAGTAAAAATTTTCGCTGTGCGAATTGTAACGGCAACCATATGTAAAATTTTTATCAATGCCCAGTCCGTTTAGCAATTGTTAAGGCAAGGCAAGGTAAACAAAATTCAATTTCTCAATTAAAACCAACTTCAAAACAAAATTCTCCAAGCGTACCAGTGACGCATAATTTACCTACTCCTTTGCATACCCATTTAACTTATGCACGGGTTACAGGTAGTTCGAACATTATACCGCCTAGTGTTGGTAGTTCGAAAATGACCGTTAATATGGGTAAGCAAAACACGTTAGAAAATAATTGTACACCTATCACTTCAGCTAATATTGCTGTCGAAAATATTTTTTCTAATGTCAACTGCCTGGGGCCTATTACGGCAGGTAAACTTTCTTTTTTGCAACAGGCAATGTTCGATCTTATGAACGCCATGTTGCAGGCAAAATCAATGTTTGAAGCCATTCAAATAGGCACAAATTTTACTATTAAAATTGTTTCTAATTTAAAATTTAGCAATGATTTTAAATAAAACAATTAAAATATTAAATTGGAATGCTCGCTCACTGAAGGCCAATGAGAATGAGCTTTTTTATTTTTCAACAGTAAATAACGTGCATATTGCAATTATTACTGAGATATTTTTGAAACCTAACATAAAATTAAAATATGATCCCAATTACGTGGTTCATAGATATGATAGGATTCAGGGTTCCGGCGGTGGAGTTGCAATTGTTATTCATCGCCGAATCAAACATCGTGCTCTTCCCCATCTTGAGACGAAAGTTATTGAAACTTTGGGAATTGAAATTCAAACTGAACTTGGGATTTTATTTATTGCCGCAGCATATTTACCATTTCAATGCACTCGCGAGCACAAAAATTATTTTAAAGGTGATTTACAAAAACTCACCTGAAATCGTTCGAAATTTTTTATAATCGGCGATTTTAACGCTAAACATCGTTCATGGAATAATTCTCAAAGTAATTCCAATGGCAAAATTTTATTCAATGATTGTTCTTTAGGATACTATTCTATTTTGTCTCCGAATAGTCCTACATGCTTTTTTCTGTAAGAAACCCTTCAACAATTGATTTGGTGCTGACAGATCAAAGTCATGTATGTAGTGATTTGATCACACATGCCGACTTTGATTCTGACCATCTTCCAATAACTTTTTCTTTTTCACATAAATCAGTTTTAAACCCTATGAGCTCTGTTTTTAATTATAACAAGGCTAATTGGGAAAGATACAAAACTCATATTGAGAGAAATTTCAATAATGAGCTTGATTTGCAAAACGAAGTGAATATTGATTCCGCTTTGGAAGCATTAAAATGTACAATTGTTGATGCCAGGAATTATTCTGTTCCAAAGGCTCAAGTGAAATTTGATTCATCAATAATTGACGAAAATCTTCAACTTCTAATTCGTTTGAAAAATGTCCGCAGACGTCAATATCAACGTTCTCGTGACCCTGTTTTTAAAACTATTTATAAAGATTTACAGAAAGAGATTAAACATAGATTTACTCTTCTGAGAAATCAAAATTTTGAGACTAAAGTTGAAAAATTGAAACCATATTCAAAACCTTTTTGGAAGCTGTCGAAGATTCTTAAGCAAGCCTATTCCAGTTTTAAAAGATGGTGAACGTTTTCTTGTATCCAATGAACAAAAGGCTCAAAGACTTGCTCAGCAGTTTGAGAGTGTTCATAACTCAAATTTGAATTTTGTGAGTCCAATTGAAAATGAAGTCACACGTCAATTTGATTTAATTTCTTCCCAGAATTTTTTACCTGCAGAAATAATTGAAACTAACTTGAATGAGATTAAATCAATTATTAAAAATTTCAAAAATATGAAAGCACCTGGTGACGATGGGATCTTTAATATACTAATCAAACATCTCCCTGAGAGCACAATGGAATTTTTAGTGAAAATTCTCAATTGCTGCTTCAAAATTGCATATTTTCCTAAATTATGGAAAAATGCAAAAATTACTCCCATTTTAAAACCGGATAAGAACCCAGCTGAAGTTTCAAGTTATCGACCAATCAGTTTGCTTTCTTCAATAAGTAAACTGTTTGAGAGAATTCTTCTTAACAGAATGATGTCACACATCAACGAAAATTCAATTTTTGCAAATGAACAGTTTGGATTTCGCCATGGGCATTCCACAACTCATCAATTGCTCCGAGTTACTAATATGATACGAGCTAACAAATCTGAAGGTTATTCCACTGGAGCTGCTCTTTTAGACATAGAAAAAGCATTCGACAGTGTTTGGCATGAAGATTTGATTGCGAAATTGCAAACTTTTAATTTTCCAATTTTCCTAATCAAAATTTTAAAAAATTATCTTACTGACCGAACTCTGCAGGTTGTCTATCAGAATTCCAAATCTGATAGATTTCGTGTCAGAGCAGGTGTACCTCAAGGTTCAGTCTTGGGTCCAGTCCTGTACAACATATTCACTTCAGATCTTCCTGATTCGCCTCCAGGATGCACGAAGTCATTGTTCTGCGATGACACAAGCATTTCCGTACAAGGAAAAAGTCTTCGTGTCATATGCAGTCGATTGCAAAAAAGTTTAGATATTTTTTCTTCCTACTTGCAAAAGTGGAAAATCTCTCCCAATGCTTCTAAAACTCAAATGATAATTTTTCCGCATAAGCCTAGGGCTTCTTTCCTCAAGCCAAACAATAATCACGTTGTCAAGATGAATGGGGTTATTTTAAGTTGGTCTGACAAGGTTAAGTACTTGGGACTAATTTACGATAAAAAACTTATTTTCAAAGAGCATATTGAGAGTATACAAGCCAAGTGCATCAAATATACGAGATGTTTATATCCTCTCATTAACAGGAATTCTAAACTTTGTTTAAAGAACAAACTTTTGATTTACAAACAAATTTTTAGACCAGCAATGCTTTATGCTGTACCGATCTGGTCAAGTTGCTGTTCAACAAGGAAGAAAACGCTCCAAAGGATTCAGAATAAAATTCTGAAAATGATTTTGAAGCGTCCTCCTTGGTTTGGTACACTCGAATTACATAGACTTACTGGTGTTGAACCATTAGAAGCTATGTCAAATAAAGTTATTAACAATTTTCGACAAAAATCGTTGCAATCCTCAATTGCTACGATAAGCTCTCTTTATAGCCAATAAGTTAACAATTAAGTTAGTTGTAAGTTTACTTCCCCTTTTCTGACAAGCAGGTTTAAATCCCTACGAACGATAAGTCCTAATTGCGAAAGCAAACAAATCCTAATAATGAAAATTACAAATTTCTAACAGTGTTGAGAAGTCACCATTTGTGATTGGACACACATACTCATTATTTACTAATATTTATCATAAATACTTAAGCTACTAACAAATCCCCCCCATTAAAAAAAAAAAAAGAACATACGCCGTCTAGTAACCAGATCCCAAGAGAACAAAAGATTTAAAGGATTTCTAGTAAGCCTTGACCTTATGAAAGCTTATGACAGTGTCAACCACGGTTTTCTTTGGAAAATTCTTTTGAAATACGGTTTCCCCGAAAAACTCGTGACATGTTTGACAAATTTGTATTCCTCTGCCACTTCTAGCGTACTTTACAATGGTTTCCTGACTTAAGAATTTCAAAATTAAAACATCGGTCCGGCAGGGATGTTCGCTGAGCATGGTGCTGTTTGTCATTTACATCGAGCAATTGATAAGTAAATTACAAAGTAGTATCACAGGCATTCTTGTTTATGATAGGTTCCTCGCTCTTACTGCATATGGGTCATTCCATACGAAGTGACCACGAACAAGCACAAACTTGGACACGACCATCACAGATTTTGCTCAAAGTTGGGAGAACTATTCATCTACCGTCACTTTGGAAAAATCCCAAATTTGGTGTCGATTGGAATACCCCCCGCTCTGTGGGACCCGCCCTGTTTACTGCAATGTCACGCATTTTTTGTTCAAAATCTCTTTTTTCTTTTTCTTACAATTCATAGACGTAAGATGTCCGAAAAATACTGATAGATGATTTTTGAAGAAAATAAACCAATGAATCCAGAAAAAATATAAGTTTTGACCGGAAGTGTTGCCCGATAAATTATTTTTGTATTTGAAAACTATATTTACAGTTTTCGGCAAATGCAGCCATTTTGATTTTAAATTTGATAATTTCATCGTGTTCCTTGGAAAATTTCACATAAGAAACAACTATCATCCCGAGGTAATATGAGCCAATCTCGAGATATAATATTTTTACGAAAAAAGTTGTAAACTTCGTAATTAATTTTACATATTTTTTTTTTTTTTTTTAAAATGATGATTGGTGAATTTTGAAGAAAATAAACCAAGGAATCCAGAAAAAATATTATTTTTGACCGGAAGTGTTGTTACTTAAAACTAAATTTGCATTTTTCGGTAAATGAAGCTAGTTTTATTTCAAATTTGACAGTTTCATCGTCTTTCTTGGAAAATTTTACGTAAGGTAATATGTGGTAATAAGAGCCAATCTCGAGATATAGCATTTTTACGAAAATAGTTCTAAATTTCGTAATTAATTTTTCGTTAAGGGGTTATATACCTTTTTGGTCGAGAAAAATGAGGAAAGTTTGAATTTATTTTTAAGTACATAGCACCATTTTCATTGCACCAAAGGGGTATTTTTCTGAAAGTACAGTTTATCAACAACAACAAAATACGTTTGATTTTGAGATATACCAATTATTACTGTAGTAATGGCCGTTTCCCCGAAACGCTATTTTTTTGCAGAGGCTTGCGGTGATCCTGATAGAGACTCAGCGGGTCGACCGAAATCAACAAACTCATATTATTTCGTTAGTTTAGAAGTGTGCCGGGTCCTTGAACGATCGCTTTTATGAGTATTTTGTTTTCAGTGCAAATGGGAACATTTTTCCCAAAAATTGCACGTTTTGAGCGCTAAAAATTTTTTTGCGGCAAAATGTAACTGTATGTTTCGAAAAGCGATCGTTCAAGGACCGGCGAATTTAATAACGAAAATTAAAAAAAAAAAAGATGAAGGAAATCGGTTCAGTAGTTTTCCCGCAATCAGGATCACGGCAAAGTCATTTTACGGAAATCACTATTTCGAGATAATCGCGTGTAAAGTTTCAAGATTAGCTTATGCGGCCGTGGCGAGGCGCGCTGCAAATTGCTCTAACTTTCTTCCTATTGCTCAGATCTTTATGAAAATTTGTGAAAATGTTCTCAAGCTGTTGTATTTGAAGATAATACAATAAATTTTTTTTCGGTTTTTTGAAAACTGAAAAGGTATATAACCCCTTAAAATGTTATATCTCAAGATAAGCTCGTATTACCACGGAGTGGTAAGTGCTTCTTACGTAAAATTTTCTGAGAAACACGATGAAACCGTCAAATTCAAAATAAAATTAGCTGCATTGGCAGAAAAATGCAAATTTTATTTTAAAATACAAAAATAATCTGACTGGCAACACTTTCGGGCAAAACAATATTTTTTCTGGATTCCTTGGTTTATTTTCCTCAAAATTCACCTTACCATATTACCATTTTGACAGATTGCAGCTTTGGTTCTCAATGTGAATAACTCGTTATATGAAGTTATTCGTACAGTATGTATCAAGCGAATCGATTGGGTTTATTCATAACCATTTGACTAATGATCGCGATTCTTTTGTCAAAAAAGAGAATTAATGACACTGTCAACTCTCCTACTCTCACTCAACTCAACTGCAGCCCTCCTACCGCACTTTCCCTTTCACCGCACCGCCCCTCTGCTGCTAGGACAAGCATATAAAAAGCGTTCAAGTTTATTCGCAATCCATACAGATCATGACTTGTGCAACTTAGGATAAAGCAACTCACGACCAGTGATGGAACAATAAACAACTGATAATATAAAATGACTTCTTTATCAAAAAGAGACTACCGTGCAAAGTTTCAGTGAAATCGGAAATAGTCGATCAGCATCGATTTGCGAAGTAGCGTTGACTGCTTCTGCCATTGTATGTAGCCCCTAGCAGGTCACGTGGAACCTAGGATCGAACGTGTTGAAAACTGGTTTATTCGTGTGGCAAAATGGAACTTACCCTGGAGAAACCCCGATAACTTGGCTTCGTATCCTGATAGTTGCCGACTAGGCTTAGATACTCTGGAGCGCCGTAGGAAACTGCAACGATCTTTGTTTGTCATTGAGCTAAAATAGTCGAAGGGAAAAATAGCACGAATGGTCAAAAATTGATATGACAAAATAAAAAAATAAAAACAGAGAATGAAATAAAACACGTTTTTTCCTTGAGAACATCCTCACTGCAACCAAATCAGATATGACCGGGTGTCTGCTGTATCCCGCATTTTTCATTATTGGCAATAATGATTATTGTTAATTCTGTGCTTGTGTATAATGTAATTTTACCCCTCCTTTTACACGCTATCGGCTCTACTATACCGAGCCTCCTTCCTCCTGTCAAATAACGCCAAACATAATTCCCTGGAGAAATTTTCTCGTGTGTCCTTCTGGCCAGTTTCATTGAAAAGAGAGTCTTAATTTTTGTTAATAGGAAGTCACGCAACGGTATCATAGAATACAGCGTAAAGGAAGGGTAAGTGGTGGGATGCCTGAGAATAAACCAGCGTTGCAAAGCGAGCGAGAAACAAAACCTTTCTCCTCCTTTTTGCATGAGGACGAGATATATGCTACGCTTCTCAAGTCTTTTGTACACACGCTTTCGAGACACTATTACTTCTTCATGTACCCGTCTTGTTAGCTGCTGTTGCCGCACCCGCACACAAAAACTCTTTTGCCTTGCTACTCAGCGACTGTGAAAGAGTACGCGAGTTCTTGCTTGCGAGTAGGAGTACTCGACTAAAATTGCTCGACTGCATGGAGTGCATGCGAAAACAGTTTTTGCTTAGCGGTAGCTGCATTGCACAATGGTCCAGAAACCGAATTTAGGGGGAAATTTGGGTCTAGAGCTCTATAGCAACATTTTAGAGAAAAACTTTCTTCTACAAAGTTGTACATATGATAAAGCGCTCATTGAAAAATTATCAAAAATTAGAGTGACCAACATTTTCGATGCAATCAAGTATCTAACCTTTTTATCTTTGTAGATAGAAGAAAAGTTGTTCTACAATGTTATAGCTCCATTAATTTTAAATACCTTTGTAAAAGTTTTTCTCTATCTTTGAAAACAACCGATTTATATTGAAAAAACATATTTTACGCTCTAACTTTTTTATTTCAAGTTTCATCTGTTTGTCAAAACTGTCTTTGAACGACTTTTCGAGCTTTTTAAGAGAAACCATTTGCAATGCTGACATCGTAAATATCTCAATTTTACTCAAAGTTATTGGTATTTTTCATCAAAAAATATGCGTTTTTCATTTGTTTGTCATTCATTTTGGGGCAAACATAAAAAATATCTCTTAGTCTCATTTTGAAGGGCATACTTGACTCTATAAATGGAGGAACTTGAAGAGAAATGTTATTTTTTAAATTGGAGTAAATTCAATTTAAAAACAAGACGTAAATTTCAATAATTGTATACATTATGCATATAAAAGCATCCAGATTTATTTTTTGGTATTTTTTCTCATAACTAGACATAATTACCTTTAATTTTACCCAAAAATATCGAAAATCAATCAACTGGTACAAAAGTTATGAATTTTTTTAAATTAAATACATCGAACACAGTCGTTTTTTATGGTCACCCTATTTCGAAGTTTTTGATATATGAATATATGAATACATGATATACATTTGATATACATGAATACATGAATAGTCTTTAGCAAAGATATAGAACTTTTCAAAATATGAAACTATGCAGAAGATATTCAATTTCTATGACGTCTATTCACTGAAATACAAAGCATTTTCGCTGTCAACCCCCTAAAATTTAGTTTTTCTAACATAACTTCTTGAATATTTTTTTCCCAAGAACATAATGTTCTAGACAAATATGACCAACATAAAAATACAGGTTTCTTTTGAAGACAACATGTTGCTACAATCGTTCTATACTGAGTTAGAGCGTTTTTTCATTAAATTATTTCATAGATTAAAATGCTTATAGAAGAGAAAGAGGCAAACCGGTACACATCATTAAATACTTTTTTTAAAGCTAAGACCTTGTACTACAAGAACGTTAAACTTTGATACTTGACAATTCATAAATGAATGAGTAGAGTGATGTTTTAGGTATGTATGTTTATGAGGTTTTCTATACAAAAATGCACCAACTACCTGATTAATGAACGATGATTTGTGAATTTATAAAACAGATAACTCACAATACTCTCAAAATTAGTAAGAACACTTCTAGAAACTACTTCTGAAAAGTACAACTTTGCTAAAGAAACTATTCATGTATTTTCTCTGTATCAAAAGTTGGATTTTTTATTTGCATGATAGTAGGCCATGATAAAAAAAAATTCTTATCAACATTTCCGTTATATTTCTGAGATCAATTCTTTTGAACGTTGTCTTTGGCTAACATCAACCGTTTAAGCACAAAAGAATTAAGTTCGTCAAATTGCCTTTTCCGACCATTGTGCATCGGTAGCTACAGCGGATCCCAGTAGCGGTAGTTGTAATAGCAACGTCAGCGGTAGGTACTGCGGAGCTTTTCAGAACAACCACATTATTTTCAGAGTGATAACTCTCTTCATTCTACATGTCCCTTATATACGTTTTCCTGAAATCCATCCACGCCCCAGTTTAGTCCTATCCCCTTCCGCCTACATCCAACCAAACGACAAGAACACGTTAAGACCCCGGATCCGGAAACAGCAATCAGACCCGCACGATACTCTCAATGCCCGATGGAAACAACCCAATATGCCAGTCCGTAATATCTTGGCCCAGCAGCGGAACTAATTTAATATGCTGCTTACCTATGGCAATGAAAACCATCAAACAGCAATCCTGTGCTTTTAATGCAAAATATTCTAGCTTAAAGAAAGATTTAGTTTCAGCTCGTAGTCGGCAGCGAGGATAAAAAATTTGCTTTTAGTTATTAAGATACTTTAGAAATTAAGCTACCAGATATAATTGGCGCCGTTAATCATTGAATTGTATTTGTGCCGTGTCAAATAAACTATAGATGAAGAAAAAAAAACTCTCTTCATTAGTGTTGGAGAAAAATTATTAACATTGATGATGATATAGGATAGTTGATAGTACTCTTAGTGTCTGTCATTTGAAGAATTATTGTAAAGGAGAAATTTACTTCGAACTTATCACTTGCGGTCGCTCTCGATTGTAATAATACAAGAATTGTAACAAACAGCTTCATGTAGTTCTACGTTAACTTTGCGGTCGTGGCTTTGCACACGACTTTCAAGATCCTTTTCTTCTGAGGCAAATTATAAAATAGCACTGTCATTGTCAAACTATCTACAGAAACCGTAAATAACAGCATTTTAATGATTTTTCAATTTGAACAATCATTCTCGCAAAATCTCTTGGTAAACTTCCTCATTTGGTATAACTTGTTAAATCAAATTAAAAAAAAAAAACAATACTAAAAACGGAAATAATCGACGCAAAATATACCAAAGTATTGGCATTGTGAGCGCGTAAACCCCACATCACAACCGATTACTTTCGAGAGAAGAACTAGGCTGATTTTGACCAGAACTCAAAATTTTGCAGTTATTTCCGACGGATAGAATTCATCAACCTACAAACGCCAGTAGAATTAAAACCCATTTCTCACCGTAGTATTCAAACTAATATATGGATGAAAGATCCACACGTTTTTGAAAAAAAAAAAAAATAGGATTTATGTTCTCGTACATTCATAATACTGTTTGACAAAAGTGAAAAACAAATTGCTTCAAAGCTCAAACTGGAAAGAATTGAAAGATTAAAACTTCTTAACAATTTCTGTAAATGTAGTGCCCCCGTCGAATGACTGTGGAGTAATTACTCGCCGGGTTTGTCGCTTCTACATTTGCTTACATAAACGCTCCTTTTCTTTTCAAGTCAAAATTCAGAGAAATTGTAGAAAAATTTTAAATCTTTCTTTTTTCAGTTTGAGCTCTAGGTTGATGAGTTATGAATTTTCGGTCTTTATGATGTCCGAATTATTCAAGAAAACTTAAAAAATACATATACATTGTTTTGTTAATCTCATTGCATTTTTTAAGGTGACTAATTATTTTAGTAGATACATAAATATATGTAGTCTGGATAATTTTTTGAAAATATAACCAGTGAGCTGAATTTATCAAACAAAAAAAGCCTTCTTATTATAACCGTATAACAGAAACCGGAAAAAGTTCAATCATCCTTTAATAACATGGTGTAAAATTAGTCTAAGACATACTCAGAAGTTTCGGTTGAAAACCGAAACCATCAAGCAACAATCCACTAGAAAATCAAATTCACATATAGTAACGTCACTTTCCTTAATTGGTTTGATTTTCTCACCGTCCCAGCATATCCCACTTCACCAGATTGCTGTCCTTTTTGAGAATCGTTTCAATCTGAAAATCTTAGCTCACACTCAAAGAACCTTGTAATTAGAATCGAATTGAACCCCAACCCGAACCGTCCCAATTCAAAGACCCGTGGAGAACTAATTCACAAAGAGTGATACAAATATTTACTCTGATCTCTTCAAATAAAAGCGATCCAACACTAGAACCTGCCGAGGAATCTTCCCACAACAATCGGTCTCCCTCGCCCGGTTTATGAGGTGCGATTTGCCATGGGACGCGTTCCTACCGCCATCCGTCCGCCCATCCCACGCGGGTCCCAAAACGGTGCCATTCTTCCCTCTGCTCACTTGACGACGGTGGCTGTGCCTTTCCCGAAATGAGCGTGAAATAAGCCGCGATGAAATTTTCGGTTTCCACTGTTTGCCGTGCTGCTGCTGGTCTCACAACCCGACGCGCGATGGCGCGAAGTCCGTAGAATGATCCGCAGTTCTATACGACAGTAGCACAAGCAAGCGAGAGGTAAACAGAACAGTAATGGCATTTGCCTATAAGCCTGCCCGAATTATTCGGTGATCAGAACGTCATTAGCTCAGGCCCGATCGCGTTCTCAATGGATGTCTTTGAGCGCCTGATCGGGCTTTCTAACGAGAATCGTGTTTTTCCACGTTTTTTTTCTCTCGCTCCCCTCTGGATTCCACGAATGAATCGCGGGCATTGTTTGCGGTGGACAAAGCGGAAAAACAAATTTCACATTACCTGAATAGACTCAGTTTTGTTGGTAGCAATCTGAATTAAAACTATCTTGTGTTGATGGGATTGGTTCTAATTTTTTTACCTTCTAACCCGGAGGCTAGAATACGCTAGTTGAGAGAGACCTGCGACCACTGACATTTGACTGGCATCTAATAAGTTAATCGCTCACTGCGACAGGTGCAGTGTCCGCTTATGTGGGAATTTCCTCAATTACCCCTTTTTCTGACATTCTCGCCTGTCGCACATTTCCGGCAGCTGTAGGAAACAGACGCGATAAAGCACTCGAGTTGATCTTTATGTTAATTTGATTTTTAATCACATTTGTTTGCTCCCCATTTTGGCGACATTACCATTCAACTCGTTAGTGCGCTCAAGTCATTCTCATTTTTATTATGCAACCATAAAGTTGTTTCCAGAGCATAAATTCGGATACAACATTCTGTAGCAATCATAACATTTAGAAGATCATAAAAACTTGGGGCAGTTGATTGTATTTTGGTGGAAGAAAAAAAAATATAAATAAACGATCTTGAATGTTCAGTTCATAACGACTAGTACCAGGACAATAAATAATCACACCGTTACAGATGGCTTTCGATCGCACCGCGATCGGCACACAAACGCGAGGCGGCGGCGGCGATTCTTTAACGATAGTCAGGATCAGAAAACGGTGCGCCGAATTGGGCTCTCTCAATGCAGGAAGTGTATAATTTATCGCCTGCATTCGGTGGACAGTGTGCGAGAGCGTGGCCTGGACAAAGCGGCAAACAAAAGGGTTCGAATCGACAGGAATCAGCAAATTGAAATCTCACCTTCGCCGCCAGTGGGACCCGGAGGTGCATCGCGCATCTGCGGAGGTGTGATAAAACATCGCCGCGGACAATCGCACTGTACAACTTCGGGCTGATATAATGGTGATGCGATCCGCGCGGTGCGTTGATTTTTTTCTTTTGACTGTTTGACTGAAGTGATGATTAATATCCTTTGTTGCCCGGTGATTGCGAAAACAAACCGCGATTGAACCACAGCTTGCATTCGGGGCTGCAACGAGCTTAATTGTAAATCAACTTGACTGATTCATTATTTTTTGTTACTGGTTAATAACCGTAATGTTTTCAGAGTAATATATTCGTGTAGTGAAGAGAGTCCAACTTCCCAAAATAATGCAACCGTTATCAAGAAATTAATATCTAACGGGCCAAATGAAATATTTACGAAATTGTTAATCATCTCACATGAGAGCAATTAAAAATGACCCAATTATAATATATTTGTAATTGTCATTTTCGATTTGGCTGAAACTTTACACAGAGGTTTCTATTGGCTCGAAATATCATTTTATGCTATTTGTAGTTTTTTGAAACACGACTTATTTTTGAGACAGTATCATGTAATAATAGTACTGATGGTTACAAATACTTTTGGAGCCAGAACTGTTTGTTTGATCAGTGCGAAAGACGATAATTTTGTCTTTCCGAAAAAAATATGCATGATTTAAAAAAAAAGTGTAAAATAAATATTGAAATTTGCCAAACATTTATAGCTGCTAAAAATTGGAGAAATAAAATATAAAAATATGATGAATTTTCCAAAACAAAAAAATTTGCATTTGATTATTTTACAGTATATATTTCATTCGGAAGGACGAATTTGCTATCTACGACTTTGCCGGAGAAATTATGACGATCAAACTAACCGTTTTGGCTCTAAAAATATTGAAAATATCATTACGCACTCGACTCAGGAACTGCTCTTAAAGTTAGATAGGTAACGGTCTCAAAGTTCAAACAGCTCTTAGTGTTTAGCTAACATTGTGTGGTTTTTGGAGAAAAAATAAGATTTTCAGAAGGTATTGTTCTAAAGCTCAAACTGGAAAAACATGGAAAAATCAATAATTTCTTCGAATTCTATCAAGTGAGCTCGAAAGTGCGTCAAAACGTCGCATAGTAATTGCTCGCCGGGTTTTTCACTTTCGCGTTTGCTTGCGGAAAAACTTCATTTAAGGGTTTGAAGACTTTAAGCACTTTCGACTTGATGGGGGATGGAGGGTATTTACGACAACCTGGAAAATTGCGGCCTTCAGCAAACTTTTTCAGAAATTCATGGGCTGTTGTATAATAGCCAAATCAGTGCAGAATTTTACTGCTATGTGGCGCTAATGAGCACAAAACTTGTCATTTTTTAAACTTCATTTAGGGTAAATTAACCTTTAGGGGACCGTTTTATATTGGTCCACTATGCCTGTCAGATTAACTCAATATTTCTCAACATCAAATCGAAATTTCTCGTGATTCTGATGCATATTGGCTGGATAAGATGTTTCCCGTTCGAAGTATTCTGGAAATCCCTCGAGTTTTCGCATAAATTGAGTTAATCTGGCGGTGGCCCACTATAGGAGAGAGGTTCACTGTAGGTTAATTTATTCTATCTCACGGTTCCGACCTGCTAGGACGTTGTGGTGTTCAACGAACTTGTTCAGAAGGTCAATGGCTTCTGCACGGTGGACAGCTTAGTACTAAATTCCCCCGCTATATGATGCTAGTGTGCATGCAAATCTTCAGTGGTGGGCACCGCTAACCGGAAAATTTAGCTCGATAATCGCTAAACGCTGAACCATAAACCCACATTAGCGGAACTTTCGCTAATCGCTAACTTTTTAATATGTAAATAGTCATATCGCTATATTTATTGCTCGTGTTTTGTAAGATTTGGACCACTTTGATCTGTTTTCGTTAAACAAACGAAAACAATTACTTTTTAAAGCTATTTACAGTAAGGGGTTCACGAAACGGTATTCATATTTGATTTTGTAAAAACAAGAATAACAAAAGTTATTTAGCTTGCATTGAAAATAGATACACTTAGGAATGTTTTCATGAAAATTCAATTATTATCTGAATCGAAAAAGTAGAACCAAAGTTGTCATAATTTCAAGCGCATTGCAATTTACCAAAGTTTTTGGTGTGCCAAAAATTCAATCTAGACCTTGTGCTTGTTCTTCAAAATGCTCCTGTGGCTTGTACGACAACTGGAACTCCATTCTAGGGTAAAAAAACTGACAAAAGTAACTTTCGCAGTAAAGTATGTTCATCTTTCGAAGCAATTTACGTACGCCATCAGCAATTCACAGTTTTTCCAAATATTTCTATTGTCGCTTCTCCACAAAATTTAGCGAATTAGCGATTAGCGTTTCGAAGGCCAAAATTTTAGCGACGCTAACAGTTTCGCTAACCAGCTCAAAAATTAGCGAAATCGCTAAATCGCTAACTGAATTTTAGCGTCGCTAATTAGCGAATTAGCGGAATGGTGCCCACCACTGCAAATCTTCGTATTTATTTTTTTCAATTTATCGTGCGATTCTTACTACCCAGAAAATTGCGGTCTTCGGCTTGTGCCACCTGTGCACAGTAGTCCAAAAAGGCGAAACGTGGATTTTAATTCCATAGCGCCTTGTAGGTTCCATTTGTTCCAATTTGTTCCATTTGTTCCAAAACTCATTTTAGAGTACGGCGAGTGTATGTTACAGTAGGTTTTCATATATTAAATATACTAACTTTTTTGAGTTAAGAGATAGCGGAATGGTTCATTTGGCAAAGTTTTAGAACGTGTAAAAATATGAAGCTTCGCTAATCATACAAATTTCTTATCTTCATTGGGTACAGAGGTACAGAGTATGAATATGAATGAATATGAAAGTTACCTAAAATTTAGTTTTTTCGTTCGTAACTTTTGTTAGTTGCATTTCACAAGAAAACGTTGTTCTGAAGAAGCCTTTGTGCATAAAAAAACACACGTTTTTGTTGAATACCACATATTCCCAGGATTTTTCCTCACAAAGTTATAGCATGTTTTAGCTTATTTTTTGATAACTTCAAGAACGTATAAGGTAAAAAGGGGTGAGTGGAATCATGATGTCAATACTTTTTCTCGAAGTAGAGCTCGAGTACTCAGAACTGTTATTAGTTTCATCTGTCCCAAAGCACCCAAGCGCGAAAAAAATGCTTAAATTAAATCCGCGTGGAAAACTCTATTTGCCAATGGTTTTTAATAATTTCTGCTAAACACTCACGTAATAGAATATATGTTATTCTTCTGTTATTTCCACCTGCGAATCGAGCTGAATATCAAGGAAAAATATAAAAAGGTTAGGTGAAATCAGTGAATGTTCAGTCATTGGATTAAGAAACCTTTCTGGACATTCTAAATAGGCGATTTAAACACGGAAAACCAATTAAACATGCCGCGTAGAAAACGACTTTTTATAAAAAACTGCGTATAAAGCAACCGCGTAAATTCCGAAATCCGCGTTAAAAACACGTAAATGCCGAAGTTCGTGTGAGAAAAAACGCGAAAACTCCGAAGCCAGCGTAAAAACCACGTAAAAACCGTGTAAAAAACCTTAATGTGAGTGTAATTTTCTGAGCAAAACATGACTTTTTTAAAATTTAAATCATTGTTCTTCGATTTTAAAATGAAGAATTGAAATCGCTACAATGACAGTTGGTATATGGGCGAACTGTCATTATAGCGACTTCGAGCAGCTTTAATTCGTGATTTGAAAATTGAATGACAACGGAAGAAGTTTTTTGAAAATCACGTTTCGCTTTTTTTTCTCTGTGTGGACTCATCACTGCGACCAGAGACATTTTGATCTATTGTAACATTGCCCTTTTCTGTACTCCGCACTATATATTATTGGCAGTATCACTATTGAAGTGAATGATACGCTTTTCATTTATATTCGTGCTTGTGTGTGAGAGTTTACCCTTTCGTTTCAAGCTTACTGCTCTACTTTACCGAGCCTCTTTTCTATCCTACCAATATCGCCAAATTACAATTACCTGAACTAAGGCTACACCTAACGTTCCTTTCTGGCCAGGGTTATTCTAAGAGGGACTTATTATGTCAAGAGGAGGGCGACATATCGAAACCTCGTTACTTGTGCCTATACAAATATTTCTGAGATCAGTTTTATTATAAGAAGGACTTATTTTGTCAAGAGGAAGGAGTCTTATCGAGACCTCGTTCCTCCTCCAACACCGCGTCACAACCACAATTCCCTGAAGAGGCAATCAATGTTTCACCTCTGGTCAGTTTTATTAAAAGTAGGACTTATATTTTTGTCAAGAGGAAGAAGTCTTATCGAAACCTCGTTCCTCCAGCCAAGATCGCGCCATAATAACAATTCTTTGAAGAGAACTATTATACGTTACTCAGAACAGTTCTATTATAATAGGGACTTTTTTTTGTTAGGATGAAAGTCAGCAAGGGTTAGGCTGACCAGATTTTCTAGGGATAAAAACGGGACAATTGGGTTCAAAAAACGGGACACATGATAAGATTGATTTTTGAAAATGTTTACCAACCAAACAAATCAACTTTCAATCGCGAAAGCACAAAACGTACTCAGTAATATTAGAAAATCCTGGCTGCTTGGAAACTTATTTTCCGTTTGGGGAAATTTCAATGCAAAGCTCTATTTAGGATTTTTCAAGGAGTATCTGAAAACGGTACAAAATGGCAAAAAGACGGTATGGTTAAAAACAGTCGAAAAAACGGTACTGTCCCGTTCAAAACGGTACGTCTGGTCAGCCTAGCAAGAGTACTATAGAATTCAGCTTGAAGGAAGGGTATGTAGAATAAACCTATGCTCAAAGTCCTTTGACAACCAAATGGCCTGATTCTACTAAGATTCGAACCCACGACCACTCGCTTATCAAAGCGGACTCTGTAACCTTGCGGCTACGAAGCTCTCAATACAGAAGGATATGTTCCATTGCGTTTGATTTCACTTCCGAGACTTCAAGCGTTTCGCAGGTGTTTGAAGTTTTTGTGGGTTTTGTCGGGGTTCCTCTCGTATTTGCGAAGATACTTTCAGGACATGTGCAGATTTTTACAGAAATTCGCCTTAGTTTTCGAACCACGAATAGATTTTTTCCAGATTTCAAGCGAATGCTTCCGGTTGCAGACATTTGCCAAAAACACCTGGCGTCTCTGGTCTCATGTGTGTATTGAAATCGGGATATTTCCTAGTGTTTTTATGCTTCCTATTTTAATACATTTTTTATGCGTTTGCTTCTAGCGTTAAGTGAAATTTCCCGTAGATACACTGACAAACGGGGGTGGCCGTGTTGGATTGTTTTTGTTTCCTTTGACCTGTGTATCGTCGTATCTCGTTATTTTGATTTTTCCACTTTTTGCCGATAACGTTTGTGATTGTCAGTGGGTTTCAGGGTTTGGTAAGGAAGAAGATGTGTGAACGTATGAATGATCTGCTTGGATGACTTTCTTTCCTGTAGGAGACTGAACCACTGCGACCATTGGTGTAGATCTATTGTGGTATGCTCCGCCTAAGTCGAGGTGCATTTAATTTCGGCGCATAACTATTCTTGAGTTGATGTCCAATTTTGATTTGCACGTGTATCCCAGTCAGGTATCACAATTCGAATGAAGTGTAATATCTGAAAAGGGCTTTCGTTCCAGATTTCAGGTGGACTTAGGAATCCTTTACCGAGGATACGCAGTCTGCGTTGTATTATTACTATGCATTCGCAAAGTAGGTGTTCAGAGGTTTCATTCTTGAGTCCGCAGGAGCGGCATTTCTCGTCATTGAGGTTGCCCATCTTCTTCAGATGGTACTTACTCGGACAGTGACCAGTGAAAAGTCCTGTTATCGTACTTAGGTCTTTTTTATTGAGCCTAAGTAGCCATGGTTTTTGCGTAGTTTGGTTTTATAAATTTTTTTGATTGCCGTAAACCAGATACAGCATTCCAATTTTTACTTATGACCATGCTCTCCCACTCATCTAGACTATTTTTAAAGCTCTAGATGAGACGCCACAGAAGGGTTCTGGTCCTATAAAATTTTCAGAAAGCCTTGTCTTGCTAGTGAGTCGGCCTTTTCATTGCCTTCAATTCCGCAGTGTCCTGGTACCCAGTATAGTAAAACCTGGTTTTTTGTGCTAGCTTCCGAAGTGAAAGAATGCATTCCCACACTAGTTTTGATTTGCAAATGGGTGCTTTAGATATTTGCGTGTCTGTAATTTCTCTTTAGACAGATTATGCACATTCCATGATTGCGTATATTTCAGCTTGAAAGACTGTTGGCCAGTTTCCCATAGAGATATATTCATTTATTCCTGGCCCGGTGATGCCAGCTCCGGTGGCTTTATTTATTTTTGAACCATCGGTGTAAAAGATTATTGAGCCCTGTCGAACTGCTGGACCTCCTGTTTCCCACGATTCCCGTTCGGTCACAATGATTTTATAGGGAGTGTCGAAATTTGGCTTATTTTCCAGCCAGTCTTCGTTTCTCACTATAAGTTCGTTTATAAGAAAATTTTTCAGTATTTTGATGTGACCTGTTAGATTTTCGTCTAGAAAGTTTTTGTGACGGGTCAGCCTTAGGGCACTCTTTACCGCCTCAAGTTGCACCGTTTGATGAAGTGGAAGGAAATGACAAATTGCTTCCAAAGATTTCGTCGGAGTACTTCTCATAGCTCCGCAAATAAATACGCAAGCTAGCCTTTGTAGTTTGCCTAACTTTGTTTGAGCGGCCGTTTCATTAGTTTTTGGCCACCACACTAGCGAGGCATTGCTGAGTCTTGGTATAATTATTTTTTAAGCCCCAGTTTTTACCAGTGGTTCTGCTACACACCCACAGAGCGCTAGTTGCCTTCTTGATTGCATTTTCAATGTGTGTGTTCCAGTTTAATTTATGATCAAGCCATATTCCTAGAAACTTAGTTTCAGTAGATGTGTTCAGATCAGGGCCATCGAGCCGTAATTACTTTATTGTGTATTTCCTCCTTCGTGTGGAGGGAATAAAAGTTGTTTTCGAAGGAGTTATAGAAAAACCCTCTGTCCTGCACCATTTCAGTGCGAAATTTAAGGCCGATTGCATACGGTTGGATATAACGCAATCGAATTTTCCTCTGACAATAATTACTATATCGTCAGCAAAACCGATCACCTCTGAGCCCCTTTCCATCAGGATTATCAAAAGGTCGTCAACAACTAATGACCAGAGCAAAGGGTTAAGTCTAGGACTTCCTGTCGTATAGCGTTGATGAAGGTTGGGTTATTACCTCTATTACATATCTCAATGTTGTTAGTTAGTATGTAATCTAACAGGCACTCACCTCTTTTGTTTATGTTGGCACTTTCCCATACGGTGTGATAGGCGTTCGCGTCGCAACCAATGATAAAAAGTTTATTTTTTTTTGCAGTAGTTTATTAAATCCGCAACTTCGTGTGGAGGGGCTTCATTTTGTTCCCCTGGAAAATAAGCTGAGGCGACAATAATTTTTGTTATTCCTCTGGCCGTTGGAACTTGGAGTTGTATTGTTTTTTTTTTTTTTTTTACTCTCGCTTATTTTCCGTCGGTCTAGCTCCGCCACTGTTGTGGCCAATCCTCGACGCCCAGGGAGGCGACTCCACACCCAGGACCCTAACTCACGACCCGTTTATTAACGGACCGGCGCCAACGGCTTTACTTCCTCATGCGATGGAAGGCGTGATCCCAGAGATTTTTCGCCTCAGAAAATCTCCCGGTGTCGGCTAGGATTGAATCTAGACCAGTTTAGGTTAATTGTGAGTGGATCACGCCACCTCACAACCATCGACACCTATGTCGGCGGTGGGATTCGAACCCAGGCGTCGAGCGTGGTTGGCGGAGACGTTACCAACCGCACTAGGCCCCCGCTCTGTTGCTCCTTTTGCGTGATGTAGATTCACTTGCATAAATTTAATTATTTTAGGCATTGCTTATTTTATTTTCAGGGTCATTGTGATCCCTCAGATCGGATTGACGAACCTTGTGCTCTGTATGGCATCTTCTAGAGGTACCTTCACCGACATTTTCAGGTACCCTCTGCGCCTGTGGGTTGCTTGCTGCAGGTTCGGCTTTTTTATCCGATCTGGGTTTTTTGTTAACCCATCTGTCTGTATGTTGAGGATTCTTCTTTTCAGCTTCTCTGCTACCCTCACTACGTGGTTGGAGGACTACTTCTTGGTTTTCCTCCATTTGTTCCAATCCTGGGTCGACTACTTCTTCGCATTCAGGATTCCTGAGCCAATGGTTAGCCCCAAGTTTTCTTGCAAAAATGTGCCCGAATTTGAAGTTCAATTTCATTCCCCAGTTTGTAGTTTTACGCGCCGAAGTATCATCAACGGACAATACCAGTATGGCGTGTTCTTTGATTGTGCTGCGCTTCAAGATTCGCCAGGCATCAGTAATTATATCGTTCTGGCTTTCCACTAACGCCAGAATGGCGTTATTTTCGTTTGCAGCACTTTTTGGGAAAAGTACCGACATGATTTCCGGTTTAGGTATCCTCTTCTCATCTACCGCAGTTAGATCAGCTGTTTCCCAGGGTTTTAGATTCGGAATTATGGTCTTCAGCCAATTTGCCGTGTATTAGTCTTGACGGCCAATGACCATTAATCCGGATTTGAATTTGCAGCTGGCAAATTTAGGCTTCAATCGTTCCTTCCTCTGCTCTATTACTTTATTTAATATGGACTGTTCGATAAGTTCCAGATTAACCGTAGTAAAGTCAGTGTTAGGGTAGTTTTTTGGTAAAATGCCTATTCTTATAAGCTAAACGGCTTCGCTGTAGGTTGCGGGGGCATTAGTCCTGAAGCTTGGTCCTTTTCTTGTCCCAGACCAACTGGATCTAACTGCCTCTAACCTGCTGTTCACCGATATAGTAGGACGTTCGCAATCTCTCTTCCTTTTGGGCAGAGGATTATTATCACTACTGTATGATGTATTCAGCTGTCTTGGTCTTTTAGCAGTCACCGGTTGAGCGGTAATTGCTTGTGACATAGCCGATGGATTTCGCGCTAAAATACGCGCCTCTTCTTCTCCGTAGCCTTGGTTCTGTAATTTCTTAAACCGTTTCCTAGCTGAACCACATAGGTACTGTCTCTTACGACTTTCGAAGAGGAACGTAGAGATCTCCTCCTCTTTCGTCGTTGCATTACCTTTGGTCTCGCTCACGGAAGGGCATAGAAAATTTGACGGGATTTCATAAGGGACTTTTATTTCCTCGCCGGTCACTACATCACCATCGCCTTAGATGACTTTATGTGGCGAATGATTGTAGAAGGGAGCGACGAAAGGGCTCTGGTAGCACGCCTTTCGTCAGCACATGTGAGTTGTTTTGTTCATCAGTTTTTTTGCTGATGCTGGCTGTAGAGACGCTCGAAATGCAACAATTCCAATGGATTCACTAAAATAAGTACGAATTATTTTTCCTGCTGTTTTTTCCGATCCTCATCATACATTCTTTATGATGTTAACGTTCGTGGTTGTGGTAGATACGTGAACGTGTGGATGATTTGTTTGGATGACTTTACTGCCGGTACCCGGATAACTGGCCCATAATGAAAAACAACATGTTGACTGCCGTTCTACGCATAGTTGTCCCATGTTACTTTTGGTCGATTTTCGTTTTTTATCACCAATGAGTCTATTTTTATGTATATTTTTGAAAAACTTTCAAAAATAATATTGTTTGTTCCGAAAGTCTTGAAAAACCATACCAAATCTGTTTGTCCCATCGATGATTTTCTTCACATATTTGTCCCACTAGATTTTTTCTATTCTAATCGATCCCACTAATCACTAATTCTCATATTTACAACTTGGGAAGTGCTACAGAGCAATAAAAACTTCTCCTCACAACGTTTGGCTACATTACGGGTGTCAGAAATTCGGTACCGAAAATCACTTTGCTTGATTATTTAAATGCGGTACGTTCATATCTTTGTTCCGAATACCTAAACATTGTGTGCTGGTTTGTAATCTTAATGCCTTTCCTTTTCGAGCATAAGAAGATAAACGCATGAGATTCATACTAATTGAAAGTTATGAGAACTATCTTTTGTGTGATGAAAACCTAACAACGTTCAAATATGGGCAATCTGAAAAAACAATTCCCCTTTGTAATTGTAAGTCATCTGATACTTATTCAATTAACTAAACTTTCATCTCGACTATCATCACCTGCTTATAAAGACAACACGATTAGCGTGATCATTTTCGTGAAAAGTTAAACAGCCTTGTATCCCCAAAACGAACCTTGTATTGGGAAACATCGAATGCACGTGGTGGGACTGATATGCGTAGAAATTACCTATTGGAAGGCAAATTTCTCGGCATTATTGTCCCAGTGGGTATTTTTATGGAAAAGAGCGTTAAACCGCAGAACATTCAACTAGATTTATTGAAAACACTCTATTGCAAGGTAAAACTGCTTAAAAACCCGTGACTGCATTTGTCACATTGGCGCAATGCGTAAAAGCATTGTAAAACTTTAAAACTTTAACATCGTTTTTCTCGTTTGCATGATTTGGAACATGGGACAAGTATGCGTAGAACGGCAGTTGAGAAAACGGCGATTTAATATTATCCGTGAATTTTGGGATATCCAGCAATTACATCCAGAACCAATGACCAAAACAGTTTCATGACAGCACAAGTTTATCGTTGAGAACATGGATGGAATTGGTTTTTCGTTAAATAACATTGAAAAAAAAAAGACAGAATGGGACAAAATATGCGGGTACCTTTCAAAAGTACTCGCATATTTTGTCCCATCACATATAAATTCAACCAGCAACCGGCAGTATCATTGGCAACATAGATTGTACTACAGAAAAACAACATTAGTCTAGTTAATTAAATGACATACTTCTATATGCCTAAAATAATCCGATATACACTAATCTGGAGCAAAATTATATGTTTGCAGTTTGTACCACTATGCAGTGGGACTGTAATGCGGGTACTTTCAATATGGGACAAAAACAACTTGGTATTTTTTCCATGTTTTTCCATACAAAATTATCAATTTTAATTTTTTTCCAGAAAATATGATAACAATTAAGTCGATTCCCGATAATAACTCAAAAGTGACCAAAATCAGTATGGGACAGTTATACGGGTACCGGCAGTTTATGCGGTGAATGGTTGTAGAAAGAAGCAACACGTCTGTGCAAGCGCTGCAATGTTGTTGTAATAACTTATTTCAATTCATGTTTTCAGTCACAGAAAGTAGCACAACAATTATTGATATATCACGTTTTAAACCCAGTCAGTTTTCAACCGATTTCTGTCATTTTTGCAGCAATCGATTGGAAAAAATTGTAATCTGATAGTTCAAACTATTGTAATATTGAAAATTGTTGAACATTGTCGAAACGCAAATGTCGACTTTTGATTGGTCGCTTGCTGCCTTTCCCTAAAAAGGACGACAGAATGGAGTCGGGAATGCACTCTTTGGGCTATATAAGAGAATGTTTCTCCTCAAGCAAATCAGTTTACTAGCAGCAGCGGACATCAACACCGATGGCAGTAGGCGAAGTGGATCAGCAGTGGGCAACAGCGACGGTGGTAGTGGTTAGTTGCAGTTCCTACCTTTTTTCAGTTCGACTTCCCTTCGATCTGAGTTGGACACCACCAGCGGTAATCCAATTCAGATATCGTTGGGTGAATACAACCCGAAACTGAAAGAGACTCGCACCGCCAGGTGGTTTGAGAAGCCACCATCATCCAGCGTATGTATATATAGGTTGTATGCACATAGCGTGCGTGGCATGCTATATAGCGTGCGTGGCTAGGTATATAGCGTGTGCATGTCTATAGCGTGTCTATGCAGCGTGTCGCTAGCGTGTGTGGCTTGCTATATAGCGTGTGGCTAGCTGTATAGCGTGTGTGTATGTTTGTAGCGTGTGTGTGCATGTTTATATAGCGTGTGTGTGAATGTTTATATAGCGTGTGTGGCTAGCAGTATAGCGATTGCAATTTTTATATATAGTTGCTAATCAATCATCTCATGTAGAATCTAATTATCACTGTAAATCATTCAAAACTAAATAAAAAATTTGCCATGTTGAAAAAAAATTATTCAGTTGTCAATAAATGGCATTGACAAACACAATTAACCTCAAAGCTTATCTGAAGAATTCCTGAGCTAGTTAGCCTGAATCACATAATTTTTCGCGCAAGTCTCACGAATTGCAGCAGTTAGTTGTAAAATTATTTACGCTATCGTAAAATACAGAAAATTATTTGAACTGTTATATCATAGATGGGGAATGCACTATTTGACCTTAGCTATAGCCTCTTCGTAGCCACTGCCTAAATTAAGATATCTTAGTGCAACTTGATACAAAAGACAGCCTCAAAACAATTCAATTTCGTTCTTGTTATGGATACGGCAGCAAGTGAAACCGCATCTGGAGCAAAGAGACTTAAATTAATTAACCCCAATTGAGTGTATTCCCAAACCTATTCCAAGAAATACATTGACATAAGACAGGCTGTCGTATTCTTCGTTACCTCTGCGATCGTGTCTTATGAACAACCTCTTCAACTATTATTATTCTTACATTGTATGTACATGATCATATCTATATTGTTACATTAATGCAATTAAATCATGGTCATATCACTTATCAAAGTTAATCCTGACCAAAAACCCACATCACTAGCAAAAACTTCCTTCTGTGGTCTTTGCAGGGGTTCAGATGTATACCTGATCTCTAACAAAGCAAAGCCTACATTCTAACATTCCTTCTTTATTGTAGATTTCGTGCGGCACTGGCACAATCCGAAATTCACAGTTCCAAGATAAACGTGATTGAAAATTAGCTTTTAAAATTACCTTTAGAACATCCACGAAAACTATGAACAACTTCGAATTTCTTTTTTTCCCATACTTGGAGTATGTTTTTGATTTGAATTCCAAAGACACATTCGTTTTTAACTCAGGTGTTTTGTGAATTTTAAAACAAGTCTTTGTGAAATAAAATTTAACCGTATTCGATATCATTTTACATCAAAATTTCAAAATGGAAAAATTTTGAGTTGTGCCGGTGTTGCACGAAACAGCCGATATCCCCACCTAACTGTGAGGACGTGGCAGGCGCCGTTATTGGTATATAAATGTCGGGTCATTGAATGATGCACAGTGAGAAGTAATTACCCAGTCGCAGTCGTTATTTCAGTTGATTCATTGTGCATTTTGAGTGGCTCGGACCCATCAAGGAGTAGCAACCATTGATATGTACAGTCAGAACTTAGCTAAGCTAAGCTAAGCTTCAAGCGCTCCTCAATTCGCGTGCTGAAATCTGCTATGAGCCTGCTTCATTGAAGGTATTGGCTTTCTGCGTCTTGACCAGTGTGTCGAACAGTTGACATTTTTGCATGACACCGTATCGAAAAATACTGTTGCCTCTCTTGCAAACTGCGACAGCAGCGTTCAACTGTACGCTTCTCTATTTGAGAGAATCGTGTGACTTAAAGCCAACACGGATGGTTAACGATTCCCTTTTGTGCCGATCTCCAGCCGCTTCGATATCTCGACTGTCGCATTGTGCGAATGACAATAATTGGCAATCATGCGACAGTTTAGCACAGTAATAAGATGGAAAATCAATAGTTACTATGTATGTACTGCCGAAAAATATCATCAATCGTGTACACCAGAAAATTTGAATCCCTACTTCTAAACTTTTTCATTCGAAAATAGTTCGCTGTAGCGAAAGTCTTATCCAAATTTGGCATATTTATTCAAAAACAGGACAATAAAAGCATGAATCTTACAAATTCAATTAACGTCCTCGTGCCCAAATAAAAATTGACGCTAAGTGAATTGATTTCACTTCAATTCTTAATAAATGCAATAAATACCACAGATAGCTACAGTCAATAACACACGAGCCAGAGATTGTCTATACAATGACAACAATATAAAAAGAAGTGAGCGAGAGAATTGTTGTTCATATTGAATTCGTGACAAAAAGCAAGAGATAAAGCAGATTGTATGAAACTTCGATAGCGGCTACTGTCCCGTAGTGTTTCATTCCACAAAGGTAATCACAAAAATCTTGCTGCTGTCGTGTGAATACTATAGCGTACCAGTACATTTCCCTACCCTGGTCTTGACCACAAATTTGTTTGGTGACAATATTAAATTCTATTAAATATTAAAATCGAGTATTTTAGAACTAGCTTCATCATATTTCGCGCGGGAAGTGTATCTACATGAAGTTTCTAGAAACTGGAAAATATACTACAATTTTTGAAAATTCATTTCTATTATCAACGCTTGAAAACACGACATAACTGAAAAACAAGAAAAAAAAGAAAAAAAGGAAAAAAAAGAGAAAAAAAAAAGAAAAAAAGATAAAACAAATAAAATAAAAATACAACAAAAATAACTTAAGAAATAAAATTGAAAAAGGAACAAACAATTAAAAAAAACAAATAAAATAAAATAAATTAAAAAAAACAGCAACCGTAAGAGTGAATTGTGTTCGAGAATGAATCGATTTCTAAAACTCTAATACTTATAGTATTACTAGAACACCACAGGAGAAGTTTTTGGGATGATACTCGGAAAAATATTTTAAGCAATTTTTTGATAAATAGTGGAGCAATCTCGCATGTGTATGAAAAATTGGGCCGATCATGATACAACACTCCAAATAAAAAAGAAATCGGGCGACTAATTCAAACGTAAACTATAGTCTGATGATGAAAATTGAAAAAAAAAGAATATATAATATTATAACCTATGAAAAAAATGATGACTTGATGCAAGATTTCTAGAATATCAAAAGTCTTACCTAATTTTAGCTTCAGTTACACCTGATTTGATCAAAGCATTAAGATCCGCTAGCTTAGTTCCCATCGTAATCATCCGTGACCGTGACAATAGTCTCCAATTGAGGCAGTTTTACTAGAAAGCTTACTTAAATATTTGATTAACATCCCCACTCGATCGGTTCCGGTTGCTTTACATTATCCAGAGTGAAATGGAACGCAGAAGATCGACTCATCACCAAATTCTTCCACGCCAGTTTTCTCCGCTCCCAACGCCGTAGGTACACCGTTGTCGATCGAACAAAGCAAACGCTCTATCACTTCTCGCCCCCTCTCGATCGGATTCGATCGGTCCTTCTGGTGGTGGGACTTCCACGCACTGTAGGCACCAGCAAACCGTGTGGACGGTACCAGCAAAGATAGCAACAATTAGATGCGACCAATTCAATCCGAAAATTTGCTGCCGTTTCTTCCCTTCAAAATGGATGCTTCTCTCTCACCCAGCGATTCGAACGCGGTTAGGGGCGTATATAATTAATTGATTTTGTGTCCGATTACGATTGGCCTTTAATGATCGGTTTCATTCAGCGGAAGGTGATTAAGCTAGTGAAAAATTGGGAAAGTTCACAAATTGGCATTTATTGTACGAACAATTTGGTAACTCTCGTTCAGTAACAATAGGTGTAGCATGATGTTTCGCAGTTCTGGGTAATGGCCTCGCCTGACAGGCAGACTCCCTCGCCATACTCCGTACTGGGGCAGCAGAGATCCATCGGTTTCGGACAGGTGCGGTTAACAAACACGGCATGAACCGTCGCGAAGGTGGTCTCCATTTGCTGGTGGTAACGGCGACGATGTTCCGAGATTATTGGTTTCTAGAAGTAAGATATGTATAAGAATTAAATTTTAGTGTTTACTTCAATAGGAGTAAACTAACCGTAACACTGACTGGACCACAGTAACACGGGTTGTATCCATGGTAGGACTTCATGTAGGTCGTATTACACATATCATTTTTATTTAACTTTTTCGTGTACATTTTTTGGGTTTACAGAAAAAAATTCTCTTGACAGACTTTTAATTTCGATTGCTACTGACATGCATATCAAAGCGTAGCCTACTGGAGTTTCGGGAACAAGCCCCTCCTTCATCATCACATCCTCCTGGTGCGATTTCCGGAGTGTCTCGCTGGATTCTGGTATGCCGCAATTGAGGATCATCGTTCCGCATTAGGCAACTGTTGCAGTCCTCCAGAGGTACCGGACAGGGTCTTGGTTTGCAGTGAGAAACCGGTAGATAACAGTCCGGATTTTGTGCGATGGCTTGAGCTGTTCGGATTCGATGCAGCGCACAACAGGGATCACCTTTAGGTTTTTTAACACAACATTTCTCTACGCAAACTACTGGGCGTAAATTTGAAGGCGGAGGGCAAGCTGGAACAGGTTTGCACTCGGGTTGACGTTCCGGCTTCATGGTTACACAGCACTGACAGTTGCAGCGGCAACCTTTAACCGTTGGTACGGCGGTAAAGTCGATTTGCTGAATCGATCTGACACAAGAAGTGGTACTAGCGCAAGATGACCGTCTGGACCCTCCAGAACTAGGTCCTGCAGCCACAATACGCATGCACTGGCAGGGGCGGGCACATTTCCGGCAATGATTCTCGGGGTGACTTACCGACGGAGCATCATCCTCAGTGCAGTCCGGGGAAATGAAATCTGATGAATAGGTGGATTGAAAGCGGGACATTGCAGGTTTTTTTTTGGAAATTTTTCGCGGTCAAAAGGTACTGCCAAAGTAGCAATAATATTTTCTTGTGAATTTTTAGAAGCCTACTAGACAAAGATGTAAAATATAACCTAGACGGGGGTTGAATCTCAAAACCCACCCCATTGCGCTTGTTTTGACTTTCGAATTCCGCGCAGCTGGCCAATTTCGTCACGAAAACGATCTCCGATCGCGGCGCCCTGGAATTAAATTCCGTATCATTCCAGCTGCCGTGCCAAACGGTTAGAATTTGCGCGGCGCAATCGATCATTGCCTGCAGCGGAAGGACTGTCGAGTCGAAAACAATTGCTGTTGCCGCTTCCATCATGGCCCCACTTCGGCTGATTACTGTTACGCTGCCTGGAAGTTTAAATTCTGCCACACCCAATCGGAGCAGATCGCCGCTGATTGATGTCGCTCCTTGCGCAGCATGAAACGCGCCCGCCAAACTTGCATAATCCATTCAATCGACAGCGAATGCGGAATCCGGTGGTGCGGTGATAGGGTGAAGACGATAAATGGTTCGATCAAACGCGGGTTCGTAATTTCGATACAAAGTTGCACTCGAATCCTAGCAGCGATTGGATAGAGATTATGCTGCCGTCATTGATGCCGCGGCTACTGCTGCTGATGCTGATGCTGGTGCCATTGCCAATCCGAACAAGAGGCCTTCGTGTCAGCAACAGCAGCATTAATTGAGATTGAGATATTTATGGGCAAATCGATTCGGTCTTCATTGAGCTGCCGCCGATGCCAGTGTGCCCCCAAGCGGTAGAGTGGGGTGGCAAACACGCGACCGCCGCTCTCGCGATACCGAAAATACTGTGAACTGTGGTCAGCCGGAGTAACATCTATTGGTTTGTGCGAATCTGGGTTTGATTTCCAGCGACGGTGGCGGCAGTGGTAACCACTTAGAGCTGGATGTGATTTGCTAATGTTGGCTAATCAAATCGCTGCTAACGCTCGCAGGGGTTGTAAGTCAGTGGTGAGACGGTGTGTGAAAGGGAAGATTTTTTTCCGAGAATTATCTCGTTATATTGTCTAGAAATACTAGATCGAGAAATCAGTGCAGAAAACATTCCTTGCTATTTCTTGAATAGTATAGGTAGATTATTAATATTATTTATTTAATTACAGTGACTTAAACTCTTGGTCATTCGTCTCTTTAGCATAGGTAGATGTTTTTTTAATGGAAATAATATTTCGTGGGGTAGTTCTTCGAATTGTTTTTTCTTTCAATATGTTCATCACAACTTTTATGCATTTTTTTTCTTTTTTGCTTACCTATTTCTGTACAATTGAGTTTTGTTTTCATCTACTGTAATATGGCATTAAATTGAATTTATCAGGTTTTTGTATTTTTATTGATATCTTTTCTTGTTTGGTATCGAAAAACTCCCAATTCTCGCCTTTCCGGTTTATTTTGTTCTTCGCTCTTTTATTATAAATTTTATGTTTTACTGTTTTTGTACTCATGCTGTTTTTTTTTATTTTTGATACTTTGTAGGTTCATTGCGTATTAACTTCTCTCTGGCATCAAAAATACTTATTTTCTTGCGTTCGAAAACGTTGCGCTAGGTATACAAATTTACAATTTGTTTCCATCCATTTCGATAGAAGATGAGAAATCTCGAATTTGTCTAGTATCTTTTAATTATATTTAATCAACCTTTGTGTTCATTTCTGTTTCTTTATGCAATTTTATTTTTGGTAGCAACTAAGCTCTCGCTATTTGTCAATAGATGGCGCCAGCATTAAGTGCTTGTCGATTTTGAAAAGAAGAAGGCGACTGAAGCACATCGAGAGTTAACAAAAGAAAGTTAACGGATATGCTGCTCTAGGTGAAACAATGTTTCGTGACTGGTTACGTTGTTCCGAAGACTTCGATGCAAACGACTGTACGCGTGAAGAGAGGCCAAAAATCTTCGAACTCAAAGCGCAGGTGAACGTGATTTATACTGCCCTGAAAGCTTCTTTTGACCGTATAAGATAATGGCGTTACAAAAAACTTTACTGAAAATTTTTTTCTTCCATCTGCTCTTGTTTTATATATACACCGTTTCGTATCAGGCTAGTCCTCAAGAATCGATTTTGTTGAATATCCAAAAACTGAGGCATCTAGAAGGCAACATTGCACAGCATATATTTGACCAGCGAATATTTGCACATCATTGAAACCCACAACTTTGTAGAAGACATAAAAAGAGTTTCTATTAATTTTACGTAATTTTAGGGGGGGGAGTTATGTCGAACGTTACATAAAGGAGAGGGGAGAGGGGTTTTTAAAAATCTAGATTTTTAGCGTTACGTAATTTATATACCACGCCCTACTGAGTTGGTTTTTCGTGTTTTTGTCAACAATTTTTATTGTTTTTTTATCTTCAGATTTAAATATTTTCTGATGTTTTTTGCCTTTCTCCTAGAAAGGTATAGCAATCACTTGCAAAACCGAAAATATAAAAGTGCTCCAAAGGGCCGAATGGCATATATCACTCGACTCAGCTCGACGAGCTGAGCATTTTCTGTATGTGTGTGTATGTGTGTGTGTATGTGAAGATTTTTATTCTCACTCACTTTTCTCAGAGATGGCTGGACCGATTCTCATGAAATTAATTGCAAATGAAAGGTCTTGTTGTCTCATAAGACCCTATTTAATTTCAATGTAATCGGATTTTTAGTTTCGAGGTTATGTATCAAATAGTAAAAATCATAAAACATCATTATCTCGAAAACTACACAACCGATTTGAACAAAACTGGTCTCAAACGAACGGGCTACCTGAAAAACTCTTAAGTTTTGAATTTTATAAAGATTGAACATGTAGTTCAAAAGTTATGAAAAGAATCGTGTTCTGAAGACTGTTGAATCTCACTCATGTTTCTCTGAGATGGCTGGACCGATTATCATAAAATCAGTGTCAGATGGAAGGTCTAGTTGCCCCATATAACCCTATTGATTTGTTTTGCAATCGGACTATTAATTTGCCTGTTATGTTTAAAAATGTGAAATCCAGCTATGCAAAGGAACATATTCCGATGACTACTTGGACTCACACACTTTTCTCAGAGATGGCTCACCTGATTTCCACAAAATTAGTGTCAAATGAATGGTCTAGCTGCAGTTATGGTCTAGTTAAGGGTTAACTGATGAATTATGATTGAACACGTGGTTTCAAAGTTTGGCTGCTCTATACGTTCCCATTTCATTTGATTATAATCGAACTTAAGCAACCGTTATGCATTAAATTGTTAACAATACAACGAAAGTCAATTATCTCAAAAAGTACATGACTTATTTGAACATAACTAGTGCCATACGAACGAGTCAGCTCTCAAACTCACAAATAACAAACTTCATAACAATTTGATATGTGGCTCAAAAGTTATGGAAAGAAAAGAAATTCAAAGACTATTTAAAACTATACCTTCTTTGATCGATATATGTGGCCTTAACATAATTTAAGTGTGGTATCGTACTATTTGAACGTTTCAAATTCATTGATTCCTTACGATGTGTTTAAAGTCGGCCATAGGATATGATCAAAGTCAAATAACAACTCGTTTGAAATGATTGATTTTAATCGAAATGACAACATCCTCGACTGTTGGCTTGTGTACTTCGCTTTAATTCTAAATTTTTTTATATTGAGTGGTATTCGGTCATTTTCAGCAGATTTTCTGGCATCAATCTGACACCGGAAATACCCATATTGGGAGGTATTTAGTTATTTAGGTTGTTTTCCAAAAATTAAAGTGGTCGTCTTTAAATTCAAAATGGTGTGCAGGGTCAATGTTTGGTTTCTATACATCATCACGTTTACGGAAATATCCATATTGAGTATTATTCGGTAATTTCTCTCTGTTGCCTAAAAGTTGCCATTTAGCAATTCAAAATGGTGCCTGAGGACAATTGTTAGCTCCTTGCATCATTCTGGTTCCAGAGATACTCATATTGAATAGTATTTTAATCTATCTTGGATAGTATTTCAAACGATTTGTTATTTGACTTTTATCATATCCTATGACCGATTCGTCGAGCATTTGCAGACTTTAAACACATCGCAAGGAATCAATGAATTTGAAACGTTCAAATAGTACGGTACCACATTTAAATTATGTTGAGGCCACACATATCGATCAAAGCAGGTATAGTTTTACATAGTCTTTGAATTTCTTTTCTTTCCATAACTTTTGAGCAACATATCAAATTGTTATGAAGTTTGTTATTTTTGAGTTTGAGAGATGACTCGTTCGTATGACACTAGTTATGTTCAAATAAGTCATGTTAAATTTGAGATAATAAACTTTCTTTGTTTTATTAATAATTTAATACATAACGGTTGCTTAAGTTCTATTATAATCAAATGAAATGGGAACGTATAGAACAGCCAATTTTCGAAACCACGTGTTTAATCATAAATCAATCATGACCATCGTGTTCAATCTTAAACCCTTAACTAGCCCGCTCATCTGATAATATTAATCAAATCGGTTGTGTCGTTTCTGAGATAATGAAGTTTCGTGATTTTCACATTTTGGTACATTACAGACGAAGTTACAGTTCGATTACAGTAAAATTCAATAGGGTGTTACGAGGCAGCTAGACTTATTAGTTGACACTAATTTTGTGGAAATCGGGTCAGCTATCTCTGAGAAAAGTGAGTGAGTTGAAGTAGTCTTCGGAATATGTTCCTTTTCATAGCTGGATTTCACATTTTTAAACATAACAGGCAAAGTAATAGTCTGATTGAAAAACAAATCAATAGGGTCTTATGGGGCAACTAGACCTTCCATTTGACACTAATTTTATGAAAATCGGTTCAGCCATCTCTGAGAAACATGAGTGAGATTAAGTAGTCTTCAGAACACGTTTCTTGTCATAACTTTTGAACCACATATTCAGTCTTTATGAAATTCGAAAATTAAGAGTATTGCAGGTAGCCCGTTCATTTGAAATTAATTTTGTTCAAATCGGTTGTGTAGTTTTTGAGACAATGATGTTTTATGGCAAAAATTGAATGAGAAAGGCTGGGTCTGACCGCTAGGTGGATTAATTTAGGTTTTGCCTTTCTCCTAGAAAGGTATAGCAATCACTTGCAAAACCGAAAATGTTAAAGTGCTCCAAAGGGCCGAATGGCTTATATCACTCGACTCAGTTCGACGAGCTGAGCATTTTCTGTATGTGTGTGTGTGTGTGTGTGTGTGTGTGTGTGTGTGTGTGTGTGTGTGTGTGTATGTGTGTGTGTGTATGTGCAGAATTTTATTCTCACTCACTTTTCTCAGAGATGGCTGGACCGATTCCCATGAAATTAATTGCAAATGAAAGGTCTTGTTGTCCCATAAGACCTTATTCAGGTTTTTTGTAATCGGATGTTTAGTTTAGAGGTTATATATCAAAATGTAAAAATCATGAAACATCATTATCTCGAAAACTACACAACCGATTTGAACAAAATTGATTTCAAATGAACTGGCTACCTGAAAAACCCTTAACTTTTGAATTCTATAAAGATTGAACTTCGGGTTCAGAAGTTATGAAAAGAAACGTGTTCTGAAGACTGTTTAATCTCACTCACTTTTCTCAGTGATGGCTGACCCGATTTCTACAAAATTAGTATCAATTAATATGTCTAGCTGCCTCATAACACCCTATTGAAGATGATATAGATTTTGAATGTCATACTGGTTAAAGAAACACTCATATTGGGTGGTGTTTGGTCATTTTCAGCTGTTTTACAGAAGCCGGAAGTCGTGTATCATTCTAGATTCGGATATTATTGTATTGGGTGGAAATCGGCCAATTTAGGCTGTTTAAGCTAAATATATTTCCATTTAGTTGATTAGTTCGCGAGATGTGCGGAAATTTGTGCAGAAACATGTGCTTCCAGAAGAGGGAGGGGCGTCGAACCATTATAGACATATTTGTTACCTCTAAAAACATTCACATACCAAATTTGGTTGTATTTTTTTGAGATGTGCGAAATTTGTGTTTCATTTGTATTGGACCCCTCCCTTCCAGGAGAGGGAGAGGTCTGAAACTATCATAGGAACCTTTATCGGCACCAAAAATCCCATTATACAATTTTTCACGTCGCTCGGTTTGGTAGTTTTCGAGCCAATATGGATCAGACAGACAGACTGACCGGACTACATTTTTATATGTATAGATTACAATATCAATATTTTAGAACCTACAGAGTGAATATATATTTACTGGATTGAAGCGGTCATGTAAATCTATTGAAACAAATAAAAGTTTTAATGAGAAAGGCTGGGTCTGACCGCTAGGTGGATTAATTTAGGTTTTTCTTCATATTTATATACTATTCCTACTTTTTAACCTAGATTCTAGTAAAATTTATATATTATGATTTGATTCTTTATGTTATGTTCTTTGTTTTTTCGTCATGTGATTCACTTGTGCACAATTCGTTTCTGCTTAGATTCTGTACTTGTTTGTTTGTCGACTGTAGCGGTTAATTTTGTAGATTTATCGGCTTAATCAGTCCGTGTATAGAAGCAAAAACGATTTTTTGTTTCTTAATCCTTTTTTTTTCTTTTTTTTTCTTCTTTTTTTTTCTTCTTTTTTTTTTTTTGTTTCTTAATCCGACAGTTTCGGTGACTTTATTTCACCTTTTTCAAGGAGTCTAGGATTAAGAAACAAAAAATCGTTTTTGCTACTATACACGGACTGATTACGCCGATAAATCTACAAAATTAGATTCTGTATTTATTATAATTTAAAGTTTGCTTATAGTTTTGATTGTCGAATTATTGCTCTCGAATGACTTTCTTTTTAACCTAATTTTGTTGCCAACTGTTTTTGCCTTTCTCCTAGAAAGGTATAGCAATCACTGGAAAAACCAAAGGTATAAAAGTGCTCCAAAGGGTCGAATCTCGTATATCAATCGACTTAGCTCGACGAGCTGAGCATTTTCTGTATGTGTGTGTGCGTATGTGTGTGTGTATGTGTGTGTATGTGTGTGTGTGTAACGCTCTCCCAATCTCACTCGATTTTCTCAGAGATGGCTGAACCGATCTTCATGAAATTAATTGAAAACGAGAGGTCTAGTTGCCCCATAAGACCCTATTGAATTTCATTGCAATCGGATTTTTAGTTTGCCTGTTATGTTTAAAAATGTGAATATCACGAAACATCATTATCTCAGAAACTACTCAATCGATTTTAACAAAATTGGTTTTAAATGAACAAGCTACTTAAATAACCCTTAACTTTTGAGTTTCATGAAGATTGAACGTGAGGTTCAGAAGTTAAAATTAGTGTCATTTGGAAGGCCTGATTACCCCATAAGACCCTGTTGATTTTTTTTGCAATCGGACTATTACTTTGCCTGTTATGTTTAAAAATGTGAAATCCAGCTTTGAAAAGAAACATATTCCGAAGACTACTTAAATTCACTCACGTTTCTCAGAGATGGCTGAACCGATTTCCACGAAACTAGTGTCAAATGAAAGGTCTAGCTGCCTCATAACACCTAATCGAATTACAATGTAATCGGACTGTAACTTCGTCTGTAAAGTACCAGAATGTGAAAATCACAAAACTTCATTATCTCAAAAAGTGCACAACCGATTTGAACAATATTGGTATCAAATGAACGGGCTAGTTAAAGGTTAATTGATGAATTTTATAGTGATTAAACACGTGGTTCAAAAATTGTGAAAAGAAACATGTTCCGGCGACTTTTCAAATTCACTCGTTTTCCCAAAAATGACTGGACTAAATTCAACAGTCTTAGTGTCAAATGAAAAGTTTGGCTTTCCTATAGGTTCCAATTTTATTTGACTATAATCGTATTTTTATTCCAACCGTTAGTATTAAATTATAAAAAAACGAAAGTCTATTATCTCAAAGATCACACGACTTATTTGAACATAACTAGTGTCATTTGAACGGGTTGTCTCTCAAACTCACAAGTAAGAAATTTCATAGTAATTTGATATGTTGTTCAAAAGTTATGAAAAGAAACGAAATTCAAAGACTATTTAAAACTGTAACTGCTTTGATCAAAACATACGGCCTCAACAAAATTTAAATTTGGTATTGTGCTATTCGTACGTTCCCGGTATTGCTCGTGATTGAAGTGTACGAAATTCAAAGTCATTTCTTTTATTTCGCTATTTCTTAAGCACGAATATTTTACTCCTAATTAATAATTTTTTTAACTTTTTACCTTTCTCCTAGACAGGTATAACAATCACTTGCAAAACCGAAGATATGAAAGTGCTCCAAAGGGCCGAATGGCATCTATCACTCGACTCAGTTCGACGAGCTGAGCATTTTCTGTATGCATGTATGAATGTGTGTGTGTGTGTGTGTGTGTGTGTGTGTGTGTGTGTGTGTGTGTGATTGTGTGTGTATGTGCAGATTATTATTTTCACTCACTTTTCCCAGAGATGACTGGACCGATTTTAATAAAATTATATGCAAATGAAAGTTCTAGTTGCCCCATAAGACTCAATTAAATTTTATTGTAATTGGATTTTTATATTAGAGGTTTTGTTAAAAAATGTACAAATCACGAAACATCAATATCTCAGAAACTACACAACCGATTTCACTAAGATTGATATCAAATGAACGGGCTATCTTAAAAACCCTTAACTTTTGAATTTTATATAGATTGAATATGTGGTTCAAAAGTTATGAAAAGAAACGTCTTCTGAAGACTGTTTAATGTCACTCATGTTTCTCAGAGATGGCTGGAACAATTTCCACAAAATCAGTGTTATATGAAAGGTCTATTTACCCCATAAGACTCTATTGATTTTTTTTGCAATTTGACTATTACTTTGCCTGTTATGTTTAAAAATGTGAAATCTAGCTATGAAAAGAAACATATTCCGAAGAATACATAAACTCACTCACTTTTCTCAGAGATGGCTGAACCGATTTTCACGAAATTAGTGTCAATTGGAAGGACTAGCTGCCTCATAACACCCTATTGAATTTTACTGTAATCGAACTGTAACTTCGACTGTAATGTACCGAATTGTGAAAATCACGAAACTTCATTATCTCAGAAAGTACACAACCGATTTGATCAATAGTATTATCAGATGAACGGGCTAGTTAAGGGTTAACTGATGAATTATGATTGAGCACGTGGTTTCAAAGTTTTGCTGCCCTATACGTTCCCATTTCATTTGATTATAATCAAACTAAGCAACCGTTATGTATTAAATTGTTAATACGAACGAATCATCTCTCAAGCTTACAAATAACAAACTTCATAACAATTTTATATAAGTTTGAATGAGAAAGGCTGGGTCTGACCGCTAGGTGGATTAATTTAGGTTTTTATCTGAATAGAGACATTCTCTTAATTCACCAGATCTTGTTTTATATCATTATTTTTTGTTTGTTTTATGTATTCTTATTTCTGCCGATTTCGTAATGAATTTTTTTTTGTTTGGTTCAGAGTGTTTCCGATTTGTGATATTTTTTCGTCTCGACTTGACATTCGACAAGGAATCTTGGAGTCCATCAGGTTACCTTTCTCTAATTCGCTCTCTCTCTCTCTTTCTCTTTATTTCTCCCTTTTCATTCCACTCTCTTCATTTCCCTCTCTTAATCTCTCTTCTTTTCTTTTTTTCTTTTCTCACTTTATCTCCTTCTCTTTCTCTCTCTCTCACACTTACTCACTGTCGTTCTCTCTCACTTTCTCACTGTCGCTCTCTTTCTCTTTCGCTTTCTCTCTCTCTCTGTCTCTCTCTCCATCTCTTCATCTTTTCCTCTCCTTCTCTTCATCTCTCTCTCCCCTTCTCTCCATCTCTCCCTCCTCCTCTCTTCATCTCTCTCTCCACCTCTCTCTCTCTCTCTCTCTCTCTCTCTCTCTCTCTCTCTCTCTCTCTCTCTTCCTCTCTATTTCTCTCTCTTTCTCTCTCTCTTTTTCTCTCTCTCTTTCTCTCTTTCTCTCTCTCTTTCTCTCTTTCTTTCTCTCTCAGTCATTTTCTCTTTCTTTCTCTCTCACTCCTTTTCTCTCTTTCTCTCTGACTCTTTTTTTCTTTTTTTCTCTGACTCCTCTCTCTCTCTTTCTCTCTTACTCCTTTTCTCTCTCACTCCTTCTCTCTCTCACTCCTTCTCTCACATTATTTGTCTTTTTTTCTCTCTCAGACTATTTCTCTCTCTCTTCCTCACTCTTCCTCTCTCTCTCTCCCTCACTCTTTCTCACTATTTCTCGCTCTCTCTGTCTCTCTCTATCTCTCATTCTCTCTTTTCCATTCTCGTTCTCTCTCTTTGACTTTCTTATTCTCATTCTCTCTCTCACTCTCGTTCTCTCTTTTTTTTTCTTTCTCACTCACATTTTCTCTTTCTCTCTCTCTCTCTCTGTCTCTCGTTCTCACTTTTTGTTGCTTGCTCTCTCATTTTCTCTCTATAGCATACACATATCTACATATATACACTGATAGTCATACACGGGCTATTAAAAAGTGTTTATTAATTACGTAGCGCAAGTGATTAACCTTTCAAAACCCTCCTCCTTCCATGTCACTCTCTTCTTCTGACCTTGAAAATTTTGTGTGTGTGTTGTCAAACTTTCCAACCCCTCTTTCAAAATCAATTTTCGTAATCGGAAATTTGTAAAAAAACATCTAAGGGAACATTTAATTATTACGTAACGATTAAATGTTCCCTTAGATGTTTTTTACAAATTTCTGATTACGAAAATCGCTTTTGAGTTGTAAAACATATTAAAAATCTTGCTTTGATTTTACGCACAATTCGAGTTTATGCACATTTCAAAAACGAGAATGCGCGTAAAATCGAGGTATACCTGTAGTTAGTATTTGGCTTAGATTTTAGATATTCTAAGTTTACGTGTTTTATGTCTTTCTCCTCACTAATTTTGAATATTCTTTGCTTTTTTTTTGTAATATTGAATATATTTTGAATATCTGTATTGTTACTGTTTTCGTTTGTATGGTTCTTTGGTTTACATTTTTTGACGTGGGACACATCCTACTTTTGAAGGGTGGAATACTGTAGAAAGTGTAACGAAAATGTGCCCTCGTAAAGTTCATATCCTGTTTTTTTTTGTTAAGCTGATAAGAACAGATACTACACTTTGATCTTAGCCTTTAGGCCGAGAAGCTATCCCTGAACGAATTTTAAACGCCAATGTTTTTTATCCAAAAGTGAGGTTTACTCCAAACTTGTGGTATAATAATTGGCATACCGTTTTCAATGATCAACTGATAAAAAGTTTGAATAGAACATAAATCATTTTGGTGTAGTTTCGCAGCACACAACCAATCACCAGCTTACTTTTTAAGCTGAGAACAGGATGGTGGTTTTGAATGTATGCAATATTACTTTTACTAAATAGATCTTGAACACTTAATCGATTAGTCAAGTTTTCCCTAAACTTTCTGTATATTAATTGGCATATCTTTCAAAATGCAAACCAGTGAAAAGTTAACTAAAGATCTTTCCAGCAGAGCAGCGGACTTTCTGTTACCTGGTATTGATTTTAAAGCTATATTCTGACTAGCTTTTTCCTTTATTTCAAATTCTCATAGTTTGTCTTAGTTTCGTAATTTGAATGAAGGGAAAATAAATTTCATTTATGTTGACTAGCAGCGAAAATGAACTGATTGAGTTTTCACAAAGGCAACAGTATAGCACTCGTCATGTCGCGGTGCGGCTTAGAAGAAAAACAATCAAATTGTTCAGCAGATACCAAGAGTGTAACTTTCGCGAGTTGCATATTGCCGTTGTGCGACCGGAGAAAATTTTATTCGTAAGAACGATAGTTAGTAGCAGCCATAAATTTACAGTTCGGTATACTGCGATGATGTCAAACGAAAGTGGCTTTTTTAGGACGTTACATCCTATGTGATGCAGTGTTGTGAATTTTTTGAAACGGGTTCAACACATGTCATAATCATTAGACTGAGACACGGTTATATGGGAAAAAAGCAACGGTGCTATTTTTTCGCTCCCATGCACTTTTCCTGTTCCTTATGGGTCCAATAAAAACTGTGTAACTTTTCAGATCGATCCCCGGTGTTCAAATTTTCCATTCGATTTTATATGTGAAAAATTCATTTTTTCAAAACATATTCTCTACAGATACCCAGTTGACTCCAAAAAATATATCGATACATGAACATCATTTCTTATCACATGGTTGAATTTGCAACAAAAGCATGCTAAAGCAATATTGCTAGGAAAATTCAGTAGTGAGCCGTTCGTCAGATATTCAATCAGTTTGAGGGAAACGGCTTTTCCTACAAGTTTCCTACAAGTATCGCATTACGATCGTTTTTTATTTTTTCAGGGAAATTTCTTACAAATGTCATATATCGATATATTTTTAGAAGCCAACTGGACATCTCTAGAGAATAAGTTTTGAAAAAGTGGATTTTCCCATATATAATCGTATGGAAACTTCAAAAAGCGGACGCGAAAATATAGTTACGTAGTTTTTATAGGATCCAGAAAGACAGGAAAATTGTTTGAGAGCTAACATTTATTTTCTAATATAACTGAAGAGTTTGATGAAATAAAAAATAATTTACGTAGTCCCACGTCCATCATGCGTTCGTGTCTTGGATACCACCCTCCTACTTTTTTTCGATTTGGTGACTTTCCTTTAAAAGATATTTTGCTTGTGTCCTGTACATTGGAATACTTACCATCTTTATTAGTTACGATTGTTCATGTACATATATAGTTTGCGTATTGTTTCTTTAACTATGTTTTTCTTACGATAGTAATTTGTATGATTATGATGTTCAATTTTCGTTTTTTCCACTTTGTTATCCGCTTTTGAAAATATTTCTTCTGATATGTTTTTCTTATTATTATAATTATTATTTAGTTTTCGATTTTTGAATTTTTTTTTATGTTGCCAATTACCAGTTTTTGTAATTTTAGGTCCTAATGGGACTTTCTTTTTGCTGTTTAATTCAGTCTTTCAGTGATTTCAATTATAATTTTACTTGCTGTACTTCATTGTTTGGCTTGGTTTTTACCTTTCTATTTTTCGTCTTTTAGAGATTTTCAAGTTTTTTTCTGTTCCTCGGCATTCTTTAATGTCGTTCATCCAACTATTCCTCTACCGTCGCATTCAACCTGCCACCAGGCGTTCAGTTCCAAAGAAAAAGCTCCCAGTTAATCGTAACCGACAGCCACATTCGGCTCTGACTGTACCGAAAACAATAGGCTCCATAAATTTGCTAATTTGTGTGATCTAACACGCTTTGGCGGTAGCAAGGGAGGATGGCCGATGGTGCTGGTAGTGATTACATACGAATCGCATGGGTCTCAAGCGATCAATGAGGAAACGGCAGAAAAGCTGCTGCACATTTCGTTCAACCGATTGGTCGTCAAATGCGATTTGATATCGCTTCGATACGATTTAATGGCTGCTGTAAGCATAAATTATGCTGCAGTCGAATCCACCCAGGTTTCAACTGGAGGCCTGTTTTCCATGATTTCATTACGCTAGATCGGTGCTAACTCACTACAATGTACGATTTGGGTTTTCCGGAGATTTGGGGGGTGTTGCAAGTAACTCGTTAACTTAATCGCACCGCACAAGGCTAGCAGGAAAGGTAATACTTGCCAGAATTTGCCTCTGTTTACTGTACAGAACATTCGGATGATTGATTAATGGAAGACAGAAGCTCCATTACCTATCATCGAGGCGTCATTATCACATTTCCGATTGCCGCAGTTGAAATAAAAAAAAAAAAAACTAAAGTAGGTTTGAATAGAAGAGAAAAAAAAGAAACGGTGGAAAAGTAACCGACGAAAACGGCTTTCCTCCGCGCGATGGCCAATAGTGGTTCCGGGCGGCGACGCCGTCGATGGCCTGGCCGGGAGATCGTCTAAGTAGTAGCTTAATTTCAGTGCCAAGAAATGGGGAGGAAAAAATGCTAATAATAGCAACAGCAGCTCGCGATGAAAAATTCAACAGGAAAATACTGAACCTGCTTGGCCATCACTTCTCCCCACACTCGGGGCCTCCAACCTCTTCCTCTTACTCCTGCCAGACAGGGCAGGCAAGTCATTGGATCGTTCGATATCGATTTTCATTCTCGGTCGGTCCACTCTTCTGGGCCAGCCGATAGCTCATTTCTTTCGCTCTTTCTTTTGTTTACACGATTTCTTCGATTTAATGAATGGTTCTACTTCCATTTCCTAAAACACCATCAACGTTTCGATAATTGGCATTATTTTAAGGTGCACGCTCTTATAATAATTGGACACTCCTGCTGTTCGGACTCTTCCCGCAGTTGTTACTGCTGCTGCCGTTGTCGAAGTGCTACCGTTTTCCTGTCCGTGATTTGATCTGCCGGACAAGCCTTGAACTGAACGTCATAAAGGATTGTGAATACTATTTAATATTAAAACTAGGGGCATTTTTGACGACTCAAAGAAACTTTTAAATTTTGACATTTAATTCAGTAGAATTTGGAATTGTGAGGTTTGATGATGACCCCTGGAAACCTCAGCCCTTTTCCCCGCACCAAGCCAAAAAATAAAAAGTGGATTCCTCGTAAGCCACTGGATAACTTCTTTCCTCCTTCGTTCCGTTTTCCACCGCACCGGCGCAGCCGTTGCTTTGTTTTAGCAGCAACAACAGAATAAGAAAAATCACCTTTAAAAGCTCGGAAACAGAAAATATTCGGCTCGCGTATAGGAAACGATGCAGGCGGTGGAATATTGGCCGTTCTATGAATGAAAATGTTTAGAGAGCAGCCCATCCCCCCCACACCGGTGCTACGACTCTTCCTCCCCCGATTCGTACACATCGCTCATCAACGCCATTCATTAGTGCGGCGGTGGAGCCGGCAGCATCCGCGGGTGCATCAGCTGGTTTGGGCAGAAGTTGAAAGAATCGTTCTTTCGCAGCCGCCGGGTTTACGTTGGTTCATCTTCGCAAAAGTTTCTGGCTCTGGTTTCCCCGTTCTTTCGGCCGATTAGATGCTATTTGTTAGCTAACGTCCTGAAAGCAGTAATTTTTATTATAAAAATCCCCACATTTTCCTCCCATTTGCGGGCGCTAGATTCAATTAGCCAACATTCCTAAACAAGCTGCCAAAAGCAGTGCGGCGGTGCACATACAGACAGGCACACACTCACATACACATATATCCATTTCCGATTCACTCCAAATCGTGGCCAGACAAAAAGAGAGAGAGAGAGAACCGGGAAAGGCTGCCTGATGTACATAATTTGCATTTCAAGCGGCACCTGAATAGTATGTGTATTAGAAATTAGCTGTTTTCAGTGCATTCACTTTTTTCTCTATTTTGGTTATCAACTCTGTTCGAGAATGACTACACCTGGCTGGGAAGCGTTGTTGTTCGGTCAGAAACAATTCCAAGCCACGTTTGCCGCAGAAAAACCAGCCTAACCGGGGTGCCTCGCGTAAATGGTTTTATGCACTTTCCCTCTCCTGTTGGTGCCATCCCCAGCAAATGCGGGGGAAAAGTTGGGCGCGGAAAATCCAGATCGTTGCATTAGCTGCAGAAAATATGGTCGAAACATAATAGTAGGATGCCGCTCGGATTGGATGCATTCTGGTTGCGAGGGGCAGACAGTGTTGCTAGATTGGAATGGTGTTCTTACTTGGCGTTTGATGAAATTGGGACTCTAGTAAGTTGAGAAATTCAAATATTGAAATAATTTGCAACCTATCTATACTGCAGATTACAGTTTTGACAATTTTGTTCAAGTTTTGCTTCAGTTACCGTGCTGGATCGAAACCCGTACAGTATCGAAATCCGTACACCGTGATGTTTTTCTTCAGTTTTAAGCATTATAAAAATAAAAATTCATATGATAGTTACATGTACATGTCCGTTGAGCTGTTGGCCTTCTGTTAAATTAAACTATGCGCTAGTAGGCCATGAAACAAAAATATTAAAAATGAAAAATCAATAGTGAATCGGTTTCAGTTGTCATTTCGTTGTATTGTTAGAGAATTTAATAAGGAAACGTTCTTCAGATAAAAACGTTTTTCAAGTGGGAAATAAGTGTTTTACTCTGTGAATCTTTTTGAAATTGATGGAAAAGGTAAGTTTTTGTCATTTTCGAGCAGTATATTGTCTGGTAAATAGTGTAAACTGTATTTATTCAACAAAAACAGTGCCGTACGGATTTTGATCCTTGTTAATTGCTTGAATAAAAATCCGTACAACGTGTGTATCATGCATATATTGTTGAACTTTCTTCTTGTTTTCAGCATATAATGGAAGAAAACAAGTATAAATATACGGCAAATAATTTGGAAGGAGCTGTGACTGAGGTGCGCAAGGGAAAGTCGTACCGGGAAGCTTCGAGAGGTTTCGGCGTTCCGGTTACTACGAAACGCTACGAAAATTGCACTATTTAAGCTGATATCAAAAATTAGAGAACCGTGTGAAACTTTAGGAACCAATTGATCCTCAACATATATTTATTCGTGAATTTAAAGATAAATTATGAATAAAAGACGTTCAATTTTGTACTTCTATATCTATACGGATTTTGATTTATTGTTGTATGGACTTTGATCCAGTCTATATCGCGTGTGTGCGGATTTCGATTCAAAAGTGTACGGGTTTTGATTCAGACAAAAAACTGTGTACGGATTTCGATTCAAAACATGTTCTATTTAAACATGATTTTTTCGAGTTTCAGAGTGATTTGAATCATTTTGCTTGAAAAAAGTGATGAAATATAAGTAGACCTACAAGTAAACATGTCAGTTTAAAGCAATATGTGATTTCTTGATTTTATATTGACCTTCGAAGATTATCATGTGCTTAGGTGTACGGATTTCGATCCAGCACGGTAGTTGTGCAGATTCAGTCTGGTTCTCTGACCAGGTACTTCATCTCTGTCTTTCTCAAACGAACTTTATGATACCTACATACTTAAATTCTAAAAATACGTCGTTACAGCCAGTGGGTTCTTATGGCAATCGGTTTTCACTTGAAATAATATTATTGACCAGACTAAAAATTTCGGCACTCTTATCTGTTGTGAAAACATTCATATCAGCAACCATTATGATAAGTTATTTTATGTCTGTTGGTACCAAAGACGCCGGTTCATGTGGGTTCGGAAAATATCCCTGTGGGTACTTACCCACACGGAATTATTGGACAAATGCAAGACAAAAATGACAGATTTTTTTATGGATATTGTTGAGCTAGAGGTTATAAAGCTACAGATTTATGTAAAACTTCTCAGGGAGAAGGCTTATTTTTAAATTGTTCCCGAATTCGTTCGTTTTGTCTGATTAATCAACACCATAGGCTTGTTGTAACGAAAAAAGTGTTTTTCTGATTTGTGCCGAACCGAAAACTATTAAAAACCAGCAATTGTTTAGAATCGGTTCAATTACGTAGCAATTCTATATTCATATCCAGCTTTTTAATTACGACAGGGTTTAAAAGTTTTGGCTTCTCGTAAAAATTACCCATGCCAAATTTGAACTCAATCGGACTGCGGTACGAAAAACCTCAAAGCGGTCGAAGTTTCGGTTTTTTGATCGATGAAACAAAAGTTCGAGCTGGGAGTGTTTCTTGTGTGTTCTGGTGTAGCTCGAGTCTCCTAGCGCGAAAGTTTCGATGTCCCTGAAAGTTAATATTTTTTCAGACAATTTTTTATGAGATAATCTGCTGTTTTTACATTTCATGCATTTCAGGAGATTTACTATAAAAAAAAAATTTATTTCTGGTGCATTTTTTCGTTGGTCAAAAAAGTAAGACTTTCGCGGCAGCGGTTTAATAATCTCGAATCGCGACGTGGCGGTGGTGATGGACATTGAGACTTATCTCATCCTGGATGGCAACGACTGGCAGGGCACTTCTTATTTCAATTTCCCCACGAAGGAAGTGAGCTCTGAGATGTGGTTCATTCCACACATCAAGTTCCCCAAGAAAGTGCTGCTGTAGCTGACAATCAGCGAGAAGAGGATGTCAAAACCGCTTATCGGAAATTTATAATACGAAGTGCCTGCTAGAAGTTGCGTCGTTCATCAAGTAATACCTTAGGGTGAAGACGCGGTGCTCTGGCCGGATCTAGCGTCGGATGGTCAAAATCCCCCGGTTGCATCCCATCCAGAGTTTCTGGGCAAACCAGAAGCGTAAGATCTACTCCAATAATTTTGTCTCGGAAACTGAGTAGGAATTGATAAATAAGACGAAAAAGAACTCAACATGCCAACACGTATGTTTTCGTCCATCAAAGCGAACGTTCCGGTAAGCTTCTGGAATGCCACTCGCAAGGGCTTAGATTTTTTTGCAAGTAAACTAATATAATTCCCTGAGAAATTCATTAAACTCAATTATCTGTCTTAGTTTTGACTATCACCTTCCGAAAAAAGTCCATTTTATAATACAAACATCACTAATGAACGAAATTTGAAAATCTAATTTCTGTTATACATTCCATTGGCATCGTATCGTTGAGGTCCTGTCGAAAAATTATGTCAGGAAAAATTATGTTCAGGTATCAGTAGGTCGACAACCTGCCCCTAATCTTGAAGTCTGTTGCAGTTTTTGTTAGTACATAATTGTAAACTGTACCTTTCCAAAAATATAAATTTTTCTACGCATTGAAAATACCGATGTTTACTGCAATCAGAAGAGTTAAAAATTACAAAAATATGTAATACTTTTTTATTTGAGCCAAAATGATTCGTTTGATATTTGTCAAGTCTTCAGCAAAGTTGTAGATAGTATTCGTAGTATTCGTATAGATGATATCGTTCCAGAAAAAATATACACCTTTGGAAAGAGAATTTTCCACATTAATGTTACACATTTTTACACATTATTAGCTTAACATTGATGCTTGTTTAAACATGATAGAATGAGAATCAAAACAAGCTATGTTTTTTTGAGAAATGAGAACAATATTTTTTTTTTTCAAATAAATATTTAAAAACAGGTAAAAAACATTATTATCTGAAACTTTGCCGAAGACACTATACCAATCAAACAAACCGGTTGTACGTTAAAAATGTTTTTATCAATTACAGACTCTTGGCACAGCAGATTATCCCATTACTTGATGTCCCGGATTTGATGCTGACAAAAATCAAGCGACAGTTTTATCTCCTATCAATGTTACTCGCACTAGCGGTCTTTAGGTCGTTTCAGTTTATTACATAAGCTGACCCGGCAAACTCCGTGCCGCCGCCATGAGTTTTATTGACTGTTGTACTGCAAAAGCAAATATCTAACTGCTGCTTCAAAAACATACTCAAGATATGTTTTAGCTCTGATTTATCAATGGTATTTTTTTTCAATATTTTTACCTTTCTTCAAAAACAGCCACAGCACAAACTCACAGAAACCGAGGTAAAATTTAAGTGGAAGCAACTAAAACCAAAAAAACAAAATCGCTCAGAATTATCCATAAAACATTTAAAAAATTTAAGGCCATTGTTTTAGTACGCACTTGTTTGAAACTTCTCCGATCACAGGTAGCAAAAAATCGTAACTCACTGAAACTCACAGATAACCTCTCACAATCTTAAGATAAATAATTATAACTATCACTACAACCACAGACAAACAGACGTAGCACGAGATTTATTTCAGTGCATCAAAATAACGGTCATATCTGATGAGTTTCAGTTATGCGGAATATTCCCGCCGCAGCGGTGGTGGCGCTGATGTGCCTTTTCCTTTGAACTAAGTTGACAGTATTCGAGCACTGTGCTACCAATATCAGCAGAAAAGCTTAAAGTTTTTCTTTTATGGCCAACCATTTTTCGGTTTTTTTTTTCTGTTTCTGCGAGAATCTGCATGTTGAGGTTTAATGCCACCAAATATCAGGGCCTTGGGCATTATCGAATATCACGAAATTGCGAAGCGTGAGGGTACATACAGACGTTTGAAATTAAATGGCAAATTGGTCGACAATATCTGGATACACGGAACTTCAAAATTTTCGCTTCAGTCACATTATCACTTCATTTGTTTTTGAGGCAGATCTGTTGCTTCAGCACAGTGCAATTGAGACTCCGCAACACTATAGTTTTCAATTCAATATTCAGCAATGAATTGGATATCCAGAGATTTCTAGGAATGCAACAGTACGTATTTAACGAAACATGAACAGAAATCAATGTTTTTTGAGGAGTAAAAACTACACCTTCGTTTTACCGGCTAACAAAATCATTGCAGTATGAGCGAATATGATTTAGGTCAGAGTGCATTTTAGAGAAAATTGAAGAGATTTATTGAGGTCGAGCAATGATACCATATGCATATATATTTTTTTTTTTCTGTATGAACTTCCGCACTGCGACCAGAATCGTAGATCTATTGTGAGATATGCCCGGGTGTCTGCTGTATCCCGCACTTTTATTATTAGCAACACCGCTATTGAGAAGTGGCATGCTTATTATTATTGTTTATCAGTGCTTGTGTGTAAAGTGATACTCTTCCTTTTACCCGCTTACTGTTCTACTATACCGATGCTCGTTCCTCTTGCCAAATATCACCAATTATAATTCCCTGGAAAAGTGTCGTAGTGCGTCCTTCTTGCCAGTTTTATTAATAAGAGGGACTTATGTATTGTTAAGAGAAAGTCACGCAAAGGTGTTATAGATTTCAGCGTAAAGGAAAGGTAAGTGGTGGGGAGCCTGAGAATGAACCCATACTTCCAGTCCAGTTTCGACATCGAAGGGCCTGATTCTACTAAGATTCGAACCCACGACCATTCGCTTGACAAAGCGGACTATGTAACCTTGCGGCATATACCCTTATGCATATATTTGTTTATGTGACGACTGAAACGGTTAGTTTGATGGGTTTATCGGCTTAATCAGTCCGTGTATACTAGCAAAAACGATTTGTTTTTTTTTCCTTTTTTCCCATTCCGACAGTTTCGGTGACTTTATTTCACCTTTTTCAAGGAGTCTGAAAATATACATCGTGTGTAGTTTTCCTCTTTCGTTACTGGTTTATGTTTTATGTCTGTGTTAGCTTACTTACAGAAAGGATAATCGTTCTATTGTTAAGTGTGTTGGTGTCCAGCATCGGTTGTCTGGTGTGTATTACAAATGGCGTCCCACTTTGGCTATATGTAAAAGGTATTGTTCGCTTAAAACAGATTTGTAACTTTCCTCTATAAACTGTACTTACTGCATGTGTACCTATTTTTGTGTGCTACACTGTACAAGCTTCTAAAGCTTTTTCTAGCACTTACTTTTTTCAAGCACTTTTATGGCAATTTCACTTTAATCGGGTAATGAATATTCTAAGCTGTTGGTTTTGCGTCTTCCTCTGTAGTCTACTAATTCTTGACGGCTTGCTAAGGGTGTGTTTGAGAGATTGTACAGCTTTGAGTTGTGGTGGTAGTGGATTGGCTGTCATGGTTGTCTGTTTTGTTTTGGTTGATGTTCTTTATCGAGTGTATAATACCAGCGTATATGGTGTTCAGTCCCTCAGTGTCTGTGCGTTTGTTTATGCTATTTTCTGTGTTGGCAATATGGCAAATTTCTAAAAACGGGAGTGCTTGTGGTTTGTTGTGTCTGTCTATAATTTTTGTTTGTTGAAAATCAAACCGGTGATTCTGTGTGATACTGTGATGCATTAGTGCTGGTTTTTCCTTAAGTGAACTGATTTGGGTATCTGTTTCGTTGTAACCTTGTTGCAGTAGTTTGTCCCAGGTGTTATAGTGCGTCCGGTGTCCACTAATTCTAGTTTTAAGCATGTTTGTTGTCATTCCCACGTAGCAGGCGCTGCAGTCTTTGCACGGTATGTTGTAGATGACGTTGCTCTGGTGTTCATGTGGAATGGGGTCTTTAACATTTGTGAACAACTGTTTAACTGTTTTTATGTTGCGGTGTGCAAGTCGTATGTGTTTGTAATCGTTTTTAAGGTGCTTGTCGATTCGGTTCGACAGGTATGGTATGTATGGTATCGAACGGTAAGTATATTCCAGGTTTTCACTAGGTGTTTCCTGCGGTGCCGTGATGTTTTCCTGCATTCGGCTTATTAATCTGTTTATTAGTGCTTTCGGGTAGTTGTTTAGTCTCAATTGTTTGTGAATGATGCGAGCCTTATCATCGTTCTGTAGATTAGTGGATAGCTTGTCAACTCGTCTGATGAAATTTTTAGCCATGTTAATTTTGTGATGGAGCGGGTGGAACGAAAAGTAGTCTAAGAATCTGCCACTGGCGATTGGTTTCATATACCATTCTGTTTTAATGCTTTGATTTTCTTGTCTTATCAGTGTCATGTCTAGAAACGGTAGTCGTCTATTGTTTTCCATTTCGTAGGTGAATTGAATATGTTCGTTGTAACTGTTGAAAGTCTCTAATACATGGTTTAGTTGATTCGCGGGCAGTGCTAGTAGAAGATCATCTACATATTTTTTCAGGAATGGGGGCTTGAATGTTAGTAATGGTATTACTGTGTCCAAAAGTGTTTCCATTACTAAATCTGCTAGTGTGGGCGAGATGGGATTCCCCATTGCGGTGCCAAAGATCTGTTGGAAATGTTGTCCGTTGTATTTACAGTAGCTTGATTCTATGCAGAATTCAACTATTTCGATAAACAAATCTAGGGCACAAGGTGCGCAATAGCAAATTCAGTCCAAAACTACATCCATTACAACAAAAATATAACCCAAAAAGATGAACTTACGAAATGCTGTGAAAAAGCTACGAAAATTACAAAACATTTCTTTCGCGATAACCCAGATGTACTCGCCATCCAATCGGACAAAGGTAATAAAACAGTCATAATGCCAACAGATGAATACAAACAGAAGATGCTTAATATGCTCACCGACGACAAAACATATCTCCCAATACCACGCGATCCAACATCACGATACCAAAGAACAAACAATGAATTTGTTAAACGATTGCTCAACCTAAATCTTATCGACAAACAGACCGCAACAAGACTAACTACATATAATGCCATATACCCCAGAATATACGGACAGCCCAAAGCGCACAAACCCAATCTACCACTAAGGCCAGTAGTGCCAAACATGACTGCTCCCGCTTACAACCTTTCGAAATATATAGGAAAAATCATACAAAACTCCATCGAGAGCCGATACAACATAAAGGATTCATTTACATTTTGCGATTTTATTAACACAGTTACATTGCCACCTGATCACATCCTAATTTCCCTCGACGTTACATCGCTATTCACATCGATTCCCAGCATTAGTTACACACAACATAATAAAACAATGGGAGAAAATCAAAGTTTATACGAACATAAACCTAGATTTGTTTATCGAAATAGTTGAATTCTGCATAGAATCAAGCTACTGTAAATACAACGGACAACATTTCCAACAGATCTTTGGCACCGCAATGGGGAATCCCATCTCGCCCACACTAGCAGATTTAGTAATGGAAACACTTTTGGACACAGTAATACCATTACTAACATTCAAGCCCCCATTCCTGAAAAAATATGTAGATGATCTTCTACTAGCACTGCCCGCGAATCAACTAAACCATGTATTAGAGACTTTCAACAGTTACAACGAACATATTCAATTCACCTACGAAATGGAAAACAATAGACGACTACCGTTTCTAGACATGACACTGATAAGACAAGAAAATCAAAGCATTAAAACAGAATGGTATATGAAACCAATCGCCAGTGGCAGATTTTTAGACTACTTTTCGTTCCACCCGCTCCATCACAAAATTAACATGGCTAAAAATTTCATCAGACGAGTTGACAAGCTATCCACTAATCTACAGAACGATGATAAGGCTCGCATCATTCACAAACAATTGAGACTAAACAACTACCCGAAAGCACTAATAAACAGATTAATAAGCCGAATGCAGGAAAACATCACGGCACCGCAGGAAACACCTAGTGAAAACCTGGAATATACTTACCGTTCGATACCATACATACCATACCTGTCGAACCGAATCGACAAGCACCTTAAAAACGATTACAAACACATACGACTTGCACACCGCAACATAAAAACAGTTAAACAGTTGTTCACAAATGTTAAAGACCCCATTCCACATGATCACCAGAGCAACGTCATCTACAACATACCGTGCAAAGACTGCAGCGCCTGCTACGTGGGAATGACAACAAACATGCTTAAAACTAGAATTAGTGGACACCGGACGCACTATAACACCTGGGACAAACTACTGCAACAAGGTTACAACGAAACAGATACCCAAATCAGTTCACTTAAGGAAAAACCAGCACTAATGCATCACAGTATCACACAGAATCACCGGTTTGATTTTCAACAAACAAAAATTATAGACAGACACAACAAACCACAAGCACTCCCGTTTTTAGAAATTTGCCATATTGCCAACACAGAAAATAGCATAAACAAACGCACAGACACTGAGGGACTGAACACCATATACGCTGGTATTATACACTCGATAAAGAACATCAACCAAAACAAAACAGACAACCATGACAGCCAATCCACTACCACCACAACTCAAAGCTGTACAATCTCTCAAACACACCCTTAGCAAGCCGTCAAGAATTAGTAGACTACAGAGGAAGACGCAAAACCAACAGCTTAGAATATTCATTACCCGATTAAAGTGAAATTGCCATAAAAGTGCTTGAAAAAAGTAAGTGCTAGAAAAAGCTTTAGAAGCTTGTACAGTGTAGCACACAAAAATAGGTACACATGCAGTAAGTACAGTTTATAGAGGAAAGTTACAAATCTGTTTTAAGCGAACAATACCTTTTACATATAGCCAAAGTGGGACGCCATTTGTAATACACACCAGACAACCGATGCTGGACACCAACACACTTAACAATAGAACGATTATCCTTTCTGTAAGTAAGCTAACACAGACATAAAACATAAACCAGTAACGAAAGAGGAAAACTACACACAATGTATATTTTCAGACTCCTTGAAAAAGGTGAAATAAAGTCACCGAAACTGTCGGAATGGGAAAAAAGGAAAAAAAACAAATCGTTTTTGCTAGTATACACGGACTGATTAAGCCGATAAACCCATCAAACTTATGCATATACATATATCATACGTAGTGTTATTTTATTCTATCTTTAAGTTAAACTGATGCATAAGACGATAATTTGCAACTTTACTCAAATAAGCCAGGAATTTGATTCATATTATCAAGCACATGCTCTTTAATTAAATCAAAACTTGAGAGTATTCACATGCATGTTGAGTTTGTTTGTTTACCACGCTATAGCTCTTTTGCACTAAATTTCTTTATTTTTGGTTTTCGAGCTACACTAACACTACACGTCTTCTGTACCACTGTAAAATGTGTAGTAGGCAGCGAAAACGAAGTTCAAATAATATGTGAATCAGATGAATCATTAACATGTGCTTGTTTACTCAACAACGACGCCTCGATAACGACGCTACAACAGCTTGTCTACCGCTCATAACCTGCAATCATAGTAATCTAATGACGTTGTTCTTGGAGTAAAAGGCGGGAAAAGGCGAAAATATGTTTTAATTTTTTTAAACTTTACCAGTAGATTATTATTATTTTTTCTTGTTAACTCGTCGGAGATCAAGACAAAACAAACACAAAAAGAATCATTCAAATCCGTTGATTCTATTTTAGGTGAAACGTCTTTTCACAGACACCAACTTATTTTTATTTAATAGATAATCTTAATCTTCTAAACATATAAAAATGCAGCTCTGTCTGTCTGTCTGTCTGATCCATATAGGCTTGGAAACTTCTAAACCGATCGACGTGAAAGTTTGTATATAGGGGTTTAAGAAGCCGAGAAAGGTGACTAAGATAGTTCGAGAACCCTCCCTCTTTTGGAAGGGAGGGGTCCCATACAAATGAAACACAAATTTCTGCACATCTCAGAAACTAACCAAGTAAATGGAACCATATTTGGCAGGTGAATGTTTTTTTTTATGTTCATAATTTTTTTTTCTTCATCTATAATTTATTTGACACGGCACAAATACAATTCAATGTTTAACGGCGTAGCTTACTTGCTAAAGTATCTTAATAACCAAAAGCAAATTTTTTATCCTCGCTGCCGACTACGAGCTGAAACTAAATCTAACTTAAAGCTAGAATGTTTTGCATTAAAGCACTGGTTTGTTGTTTGATGGTTTTCCATTGCTATAGGTAAGCAGTATATTGAATATGTTCCGCTGCTGAGCCAAGATATTACGGACTGGCATGTTGGGTTGTCTCCCTCGGGCCTTGAGAGTATCGTACGGGTCTGATTGCTGTTTTCGGATCCGGGGTCTTAACGTGTTCTTGTCGTTTGGTTGGATGTAGGCGGAAGGGGATAGGACTAAACTGGGGCGTGGATGGATTTCAGGAAAACGTATATAAGGGACATGTAGGATAGGTCACGGCTCGCCAAGACATCACGAACAGGAACAGCCGGCTTCCTACCTTCGGCCTGCAGGGAAGCTATTAATCTAGACCTGGCGTCACGGTGTACAGGGCATGACCAAACAACGTGCTCTATGTCGTGATAACCTTCACCACAGGCACAGATACCACTCTCCCCGAGCCCAACACGACGGAGATGCGCGTTAAATCTATAGTGATTGGACATAAGCCGGGACATCACGCAAATGAAATCCCGACCTACATCCAACCCCTTGAACCACGGGTTCGTCGACACCTTGGGTATAATGGAATGTAACCACCTTCCCAGTTCCCCCTTGGTCCAAAAATTTTGCCAACTGATGATCGTATTCTGACGTACAAATGCGAAAAATTCATTAAAGGCAATTGGTCTTTCATAAATATCACCGTTTGTTGCGCCCACCTTAGCCAAAGAGTCCGCTTTCTCATTACCCGGTATCGAGCAGTGAGAAGGGACCCACGCTAAGGTAATCTGAGTAGATTTTTCGGATAAAGCACTCAGATGTTCCCGTATTTTCCCCAGGAAATACGGAGAGTGCTTAACATCTTTCATCGATCGGAGAGCCTCAATGGAACTGAGACTGTCCGTAAAGATGAAATAATGGTCCGTGGGCATTTTTCGATGATCCCTAGGGTGTACTGAATTGCAGCTAATTCTGCGACGTAAACAGAAGCAGGATTATCGAGCTAATGGGAGACGGTTAAATTGTTATTGAAAATACCGAAGCCAGTGGACCCATCAAGAAGTGATCCGTCAGTGTTGAACATATTGTTGCAGTTGATGTTTCGATAATTATTGGAAAAAAATTTGGGGATCTGCTGCACGCGTAAATGATCCGGGATTCCACGAGTTTCTTCTATCATGGATGTATCGAAAAACACAGTAGAATCAGAAGTATTTGATAAGTCGACACGATTTGGAATATTCGAAGAAGGGTTAATATTTTGGGACATGTGATTGAAATACAATGTCATAAAACGGGTTTGAGAATTAAGTTCGATTAACCTTTCAAAATTTTCAATCACGGGACGGTTCAAGACCTCACATTTGATTAGAATACGAGAAGACAGGCTCCAGAAGCGGGTTTTCAATGGTAGTACTCCAGCTAAGACCTCCAAACTCATCGTATGGGTCGATTGCATGCAACCCAAGGCGATACGCAAACAACGGATATTGTATTCGCTCCAGTTTGATCAAATGTGTGTTTGCAGCGGAGCGAAAGCAGAAACACCCGTACTCAATGACAGACAATATCGTTGTTTGGTAAAGCCTTATAAGGTCTCCTGGATGGGCTTCCCACCATTGTCCGGTTATTGTACGAAGAAAATTCACTCTTTGTTGACATTTTTTCATCAGATACCTCACGTGACAACCCCAGGTGCCTTTAGAGTCGAACCAGATACCAAGATATTTGTGTACCAAAACCTGAGAAATCGTTTTACCCATTAATTGTGTTTGAAGCTGAGCAGGTTCATGCTTCCTAGAAAAAACTACTATCTCAGTCTTCTCCGGAGAGAATTTGATACCTAGCTGTAAAGCCCAAGCGCGGTACAATGTTTTGCTCCAGGAACTTATTGAACAAGTTCAACAAGCGCCTCTTGGCATTGCCGGGTAGATTCTTCAACAAGTTGAATTTGATTCTATCTAACCCAGGCGCGTTATTGTTACAGGACAGGAGGGCAACTGAAAATTCTGCCATCGTAAAAGGTGATTCTATCGCGTCGTGGCCCGGAGACGCATCGCGAACAATGTTTTGCTCAGGAACAGAGTCCGGACATACTTTCCTGGCAAAATCAAATATCCACCGACTTAAGACTCCTCGCTTTTGTTGACCGTTACGCGATTCCGCATTCTTCGGGCTGTGTTCCAAAGAGTGCTCATCGATGTCTCCCTCGACGTCTCGTTCACGAACCGACGCCAATATCCGCGTTTCTTTGCTTTAGCCAAGCTTTTAAGCTTGGTATCAAGCTCCGAATACCGTAAATAGTCGCCAGGTATACCTCCCTTCTGGTAGGCCAAAAACGCGTCGGATCTTTGCGTGTAGAGATCGGAGCACTCTTGGTCCCACCACGGAGTGGGAGGCCGTTCTTTGATCGTTACGCCGGGATATTTCTTCGTTTGGGCTTGCAACGCGGCGTCGAGAATCAAGCCCGCGAGAAGGTTGTATTCTTCAAGTGGTGGATGATGTTAAATCGACTCGACCGCTTTTGAAATCATTTCCTCGTATAACTTCCAATCGACATTCCGTGTGAGGTCATACGGAATATCAATTGGTCGCATGAGGGTTGAACCGTTAGTAATTGAAATAAGAATAGGCAGATGGTCGCTACCGTGAGGATCGAGGATTACCTTCCATGTGCAATCCAACCGTAGCGACGTCGAACATAAGGATAGATCCAAAGCGCTTGGGCGCGCTGGAGGTTTCGGGATACGTGTCATTTCACCATTGTTTAAAATAGTCATGTCGAAGTCATCGCAAAGGTTATAGATTAAAGAGGAGCGGTTATCATTGTAAGGGGAACCCCAAGCCACACCATGAGAGCTGAAGTCTCCCAAAATCAAACGTGGCGAGGAAAGAAGTTCTATTAAATCAAAGAGCAGCCGTTGCCCAACCTGTGCTCTGGGAAGAATATATATTGAGGCAATACAAAGCTCTTTACCTTGTATTGTCATCTGACATGCGACAACTTCGATACCTGGAATCGAGGGGAGGTTAATACGATAGAAAGAATAGCACTTTTAAATCCCTAAAAGTACTCCTCCATATGGGGTGGTAAAATTCTTCTTCCAATTTTTGGTAAAATACTTCTACAATTCCACTGTAAGACAGAGATAGAATCCTTCATATACGCAGATGAATTAGGCATCGAAGGATACAATCGCTGCAAGGAGGGGCCATTGGGCAGTCAACTGCTTCAAAAATGATCTAACTGTTGGGAGGAATGCTGTAAGAAAAATTTTAATTGGATCGGGTACATTGAAAGTTTCAAAAATCCAGTCCACAATGTCAGAAAATTTCACTAATCCAGAGTTTGTTTCATCAACTGGGAGTGTAAAAGGAGCAACTGGGGTTTTAGATGTTCCTGGCAGTGCTGGGAACTCCTTCTGGGACTTTAAATTTGCAAGCCCTGGAGGAGTTTGCTATTAATGTTCATAATGGTTTGACACCCCTCACTTTTCTGGAAGGGGGGGTTCCATACAAATGAAATTCACATTCCTGCACATCTCGAGAACCAACCAACTAAATGAAACCAAATTTGACAGGTGAATGTTTTTAGTGGTAACAAATATGTCCATAATGTTTCGATACCCCTTCTTTTTCTGGAAGGGAGGGGTTCCATACAAATGAAACAAAAACAAGTAAATGGAACCAAATTTGGCTTGTAGAGGTTTTTCAGAGAAAAAAAAAAATTTTTTTGGTGCTTCGACTCCCCTTTTACTTCTGGATAGGAGGGTTCTTATACAAATCATACACAAATTTCTATGGTGGTTTGATAGTCCTTCGTACTCTGTAAGAGGAGGGCTCCTATACAAATTAAACAGATATTTCAACCAGGTTTTCCGGAAAACAGCCTAAAATGATCGGGTCGATGTACAGGAACCAAAACTCGACGCCAAGGCGCCATTCTTAAATTTAAGATGGAAACTTCGGGTTTCTAATATTGCTGTTTCCGGAACCAGGATGACGCCCAGAGGCCAGAAAATTTCTCCAAATGCCATTTTGAAATCCAACATGGCGAATTCCGGCTTCTGAGAACAAAACCGTTTTGGGTATTTCTGAAATCGTAATGATGCACTGAAGCTACGAATCAGACAACATTTTGAATTGTAAGATGACAATTTCTGGTTTCTGGACGACAGCCTAAAATGGTCACCGGAACTAGAATGATAAAAATCGATCACAGACACCATTTTGAATTCAAAGATGGCAACTTCTGGTGTCTAGAAAACAGCATAAAATGACCAAATACCACCCAATATGAATGTTTCCGGAACCAGAATGACACCCAGAGGACAGAAATTGTTATCACATGCCATTTTGAAGTCCAAGTTGACGACTTTCGGTTTCTGGAAAACAGCCTAAAGTTACCAAATAAAATGGCCGATTTCCATCCAATATGAGTATCTTAGGAACCAGAATGATATACAGCAGCTAAAATTGACCACAGACACCGTTTTGAATTCTAAGATGGCGACTTCCGGTTCCTGGAAAACAGCCTAAATTGTCCAAATAACTGTTTCTTAAACCAGAATGACGCTCAGGGACCAGAAATTGTCTCCCAATGCCGTTTTGAAATTCAAGATGGCGACTTCCAGTTTCTGAAAAACAGCGGCGAGTGACCAAATACCCAAGAATATCCCTGGAACCAGAATGATGCAAGGAGCTAAAAACGGACCTCAGACACCATTTCGGATGGTAAGATTGCTTAAAAGAAGAAGAATACCGAATGGATATTTCCGTAATCGAAATGATGTATAGAAGCCAAGCATTGACCCCGGACACCATTTTGAATTCGTAGATTACCACTTTCAGTGTCTGGAAAACAACGAAAATAACTGAATGCTATCCAATATGGGTTTTTCCGGATCAGAGGTGACGTATAATGGAATGTGTAAAAGTTATTTAATTCAACACAAAAATAGGCAAAACGAACATTGCCAGGTCAGCTGGTTATAATAAATTTCAGTAAGGATCCATCCACATTCCACGAGAACAATTTGATGTGTCAATTCAACATTTTTAGAATTTATATGGCTAGTTATCCACGGAGGAGGAGGAGGGGGGGTCGAAATCATTAAAAATCTGTCCACATGGAATGTTGATGGCCCCTAATACATATAGTGATAGTGTTTTTGCAAATGTTCGGAGCTTTGAACACTTTAGAATAAAAGTCTTGTTGGGATTCAGCTATAAAAGTCTTTTTATTATACACTGAAAATATGTTTTAGTTTATTCCACGAAAACGTGTGCATTATATACAAAACCAAGGTTGCTAATCGATAACTTATCGTAAACACCGATAACGATACTGTCTGATATCGTTATCGACGATAACGCTAACGTCTTCAGATATTAACGTCATTGCCATGGACGATAGCTACTGGACGGTATCGAATCAATAACGTCTAATAAACGAATTCGCAGTTTGTTTTCACTTTGGCTGCTGTCTTGGATAGCAACACAAACAAAGTTACATTTGGTCCAATAGCAACGGATCGGCTCGTTGCTATTGCATTGCCAAACTTATGAATTCGTTGCTACTCGAGAATTTTTTCTTCCTTGAGTTGTTATTTTTCAAGAGTAAATAGCAACGCTCGGTGCGGTTATTTTGTTGGTTATCAAGCCAACTTTAGCAACCGAAATATAGCCACTAGTGCACTTGTTCTGATAGACGTTAGTAAGCTGATAACGTCAGGTAAATATCGTAATCGTCGATAACGTTAATGTTTGAAGACGCAATCGTCATCGTCGATAACGATAGCAGACGTTATTGGTATCGGCGATGACGATTATCGACGATAATCTATCGTATTAACAAGCCTGTACAAAACCTTTTGTTGTTTTCTGCAACGAAACCAATGCGTAATAAATATGAGAGTACTTTCGTCAGAACTGTCAAAGTACGTATTCGTATGCGTAACGAAAGGTTTCAAAAATGAATGCAATCATTCGTACAAACAAACGCTGCATAATGTAAATAGTACGAAAAATTAGTAAGCCTACGCAATAAAATATACATATTACGAAATTTTTTGTTCGTTGTTATCCACGTTCGTATGAAAGTACATCCGTGAATTGTACAAATTATGCAATTCTTCTCGATAACTTGCAATACGAATATACTATACAATCAACAAAAGTACTGTGCAATCTACGAATTCCATGTTTACGAAACGTGCGTGCAGAGAATAACGAAAAACTATTTTCAGTGTAGCTAGTGTAATATAAGAGTGTTGTCCTCATCCAGATACCTAGGCATTCTATTTTTGGACCTCTTCGGGAAGTCAGTAGGTGTAAGAAAACCGTTACCTAAGTAATATCGAAGCATTCAGATTTTCTCCTAGCGCTAATTTTGCTATTTTATTGTTAACACTTAAACATAGTTCAAAGCATATTTTTGAAGCCTATAAGGGTTTTTAGGACAATGTTTGCCGATACATTGAGATTTGTTTACCAGAAAAATCTAAAGTACAAAATCTCGGTTGTTTGATATTATTCCACCGAGATCAAAACAGAGCTTTTACCGAGATTCTGAAAAACACAATCGTCAAAATGACATGTGCCTCACTATCAGCATTGTTCGAGTTTCAGTTTAGGTGTTATGAAAATGAAGCAGATTTTGCGGTTGAGTATCATAATCTGTTCAGAATAGTTAAAATATTTACTGGGTATATACTGTTGCTAATCCTGTTTACTCAAAACGTGTTTTTATTGCAATTTGCAAATAGAATTGGTCGAAAAAAATATTTTTGCTTCACTTTATTATCCGTCGCATTTCGGACCCGTTTTTTAATTCTGGTATTCAGGGTGTGCTTCTGGACAGCGACGAGCATTGCTTTTTTCCTGGTAGTAACAATTTTCCCATTGGATTTAATTTAAGAATAACCTATCTGCGTTTACTAATGGTTTGAAGAATGAAAATAATGGAATACATACTAAATAAATGAATTCGTGTATTTATTCAATTCAATAATTTCTAGAGTTCTCTATAAAAATCACAAAATACGAATTCCAGTGAATTTTACCGAAACTCTAATAGCAAACTGACAGTTTAATTTCTAGGCGTTCAGCATATTTTCGGTATTACTTCACAAGTACTTTTGTAAAACCATACCGAGAAGATTTCAAATGTTTGAATCTCGGTATTTCAATTCACCGCACTCGTTTATAATGTATAAGTGTGTAAGTAATACGAACTTGATCTATTTTTGCAAGTTTAGTTTAAAATATTTGTTTCATTTCGAGAGTATCTTTTAAGTTGTAATAGGAACTGTAAACTGTCTTTCGAAAACTCTCGCGCCAAATTATTTTTTGTTATAAGATTTATCAGTTGAGGGTTTAAGGGGCATCCCGCTCATTTGCAACTTATATTGCTCCAGTCTGTCATTAAATCTCTGAGCTCTCGGATTTACGTCATTTTTCCATTTTCATCGTATAAAAAGGTTTGATTATAACAAAATTCAATTCCAACATATGTGGTAACTAAAGCTCTCTGAATTGAATTTGAACATAATCTCAAAATGTTAATAGTATCATCTAACATGTTCAGGCTGATGAAAGAATTAGGAATACAGTCTTATCTGCTTCGAGCTCGATGTTTGAAAGAAATCAGATCAACCCGTGAGAATTGAAAGAACGCAACAATTTCTCAGACTAGAACTTTTACGTGTACACATCATCTACAACACATGTTTTTTCTAGTTATTTTTTAAGTCAAACGTTTTTAAGTGATCGAAAACAATGGCAACTGGCAGCCTGGACCGGGCTCTACTAAATTAGTACTCTCCTGCTGGTGGCAAGCCTTTCAACAGCAGCCAAATGTTGCCGTGAATTCTATAGAATGTTTGCACCACACCGCCTGTGTACGTAAAATGCACACGTGGGCCTGTGTTGGATAGCAAGTCGGAATGTTGGTGTTGAAAATAATAAAATTTAGAAAATAGTTCACATGTGAAATCAAAGCATCGCCAGCAGTAAAGCCCCGTCAAATTTTATTCGCATTTGGTGTTAGTGAATTTTATAATGACTACCGTTAGAGCCTGTGGTTTGTGTCAGCATTAGTGAAAAGTGGGTGCCAAAAGGAAAAAAAAAGTTTGACCACGCGTTAATGTAATGCAAGCATTCAACCTTGCTTTTCAAAAGAGATTAAATTGAGCTCTTGTTTTTACATGCACGTTCTATTAAAATTGACTGACGTTGGTAACTTTTACAAGCGAATACTCCTGCCGAGCTCCGAATCTGTATGAAATTCCAGATGTCTTAGCGAAAAGGCATTAACTTGTCTCGAAGCTTGAGAGTTATTAATTCATCATTTCATCCCGCTATCTCCGGCCCAAAGCAATCGGCCTACATATTCGCCCGAGAGTCACGTCATGTGTTCACGTGAAATATTGTGATTCAGATTACTGCAAGCGCTGCGCAAAGTCGCTCGATCCACTCAGGCACGACGCGTAGCGACAGCCAGCATTCCAATAAATGATTGTTTTATCTAGTTATTTTACGACGAGTGGGAACGTTTGCCGGACGCCGCCACTCAAGAATGGCCCCATAAAAATTGCGTCCGATGGCACATGCCTGAAGTGGAGTCATCCCTGCCTGTTGGTTTTTCTTTCAACGATTTCGCGTGACTCAATAAAAGAGGAAAATCGAACCGAGTTAAAAATAACCTGTGTCCAATCGAACTGTTGATGCTGGAGGAACGAAAAAAAAAAAAAAACAGAAACAACCGATTGCCACCAGCCGACACTGGCTAGAATCGGAGCTGCATGTACTGTGAGACAACGTAGACGCATGGTGGTTAGCAGTATTTCCAGTAAACTATACCGCCCTGTGCGCATTGATGCAAACCAGATGTCGGCAATTTAACTTATCTTACAACTTTCTCAAAAAGCCAACTTAACTTTCTGGCATCACTGTCAAAGATCGTCGCTCTTAAGACGGACAAACGACAACACGACCGAATCAAGAATCCTCTAATAAGCACCCTAAAACTATCCGCACTCTGCATCCGTCACGCAGCCCATCGAGAAGCACTTACTCATCAATTGAATGTTAATGTCCCTCAATTTCGACTCAATGACAATGGAAGCCCCGACAGCTTCTTTTTTTACTCGTCGAGAGGGGGACAATCATCTAGGAGCTAGTCCGAAATAAAGAAGAACGAATGAAAAAAAAATCTTTCACGACTTCTAAGAGCATCCTTTACCGTCTTCAAAAGTTCGATGAATATAGATTAACTGCGATGACAATGGGCTTTTTTTTCGCCTCCACTATTCGTCTCGGACCGAATCTTCGATTCCCGCTCATCATCATTACAATAATCATCGCCATCCACTTCGTCTTCGGCACCCGGGACCCGCTTGGCAGCATCATCGGTTTCCTCCCCTACGATCCTCGTTCCCTCCCACCACAGTTTATTTCCCGATTTTAGCAGAGACATCATCAGATCTTTTTCGGCGGCCAGTATCTAACGCATCTTCCTCCCAAAAGACGGAGGTAATCGAAATCGAACCTTGAAGATAGAACACGAGAAAAAAAATCTAGTGAACATATATAGATGTAGGAAAATATAATCTAGAAAACATAAAGCCTAGAAGTTGCAGAGTCATAAAAAATTTTGGACCGATCCTCCCCCGGGGCTTCTGCGGTGTGCTTTTTGCTGGGTTTTTGTTCCAACTGCTGGCAGCAGCTCCGGTCAGAGGCGGCTGGCGTGGTTTTGCTACTGCAATGGCAAGTTGACAGTTCTATATTTTTAACTATTTATACAAAGGAAACTTTTACTCTATGTTGCAGCTTGAATTCAAAATTGAATTATCTATCGGCATGTTTTACAATTGCATTTGCTGTCGATTTGTGGTAATGATATTTTTTAAACCATGACCAATTTGTGAAGAGGGTTTATGTAAAAAGGCTATCGATGACGAAAAAGGAAAAAAAATAAGAGTCTGTTTGATTTGTATAGCAAAGTTCAACAAATTTTTTTTTGTTCACACAAAGTTGTAGACAGTAATGAGCATTATCTTTTTGCATTTTTCAAGAAGGTCAAAACTATTATCCACAATTTTTCCAAAGAAAATACATCAGTTGAACAAATTATTTCGGCACTAAAAATATTTTTATTATTATTACATACACACGGTCAAGAAGATAATCCGAAAGTTCGATTTATGTTATCACAGTTTGTTTGCTTGGTATATTGTTTTCGACGAAGTTTTAGGTTACATTGTTGCCTACCCAAAAAAAAATAAATATATTTGTTTTTTTTTTTCGACAGTTTTGGTTTTTTTCGCCAAGTTCCCCATCTTCAGGTAATACTATTATTGTTTACCTTACAGTTTGTAGTTTTCGAATTTCTAAAAAAATTGGTTTTCTAAGAAGAGGGTTTTTTGAGATATTTTATTCTTATTATATTTTGATGTTTTTGCCTTTCTCCTAGAAAGGTATAGCAATAACTTGCAAAACCGAAAATATGAAAGTGCTCCAAATATGGCCGAATGGCATATATCACTCGACTCAGCTCGACGAGCTGAGCATTTTCTGTATGTGTATGTGTGTGTGTGTATGTGTGTGTGTGTGTGTGTGTGTGTGTGTGTGTGTGTGCGTGTGTGTGTATGTGCAGATTTTTATTCTCACTCACTTTTCTCAAAGATGGCTGGACCGATTTTCATTAAATTAATTGCAAATGAAAGGTCTTGTTGTCCCACAAGACCTTATTCAATTTCATTGTAATCGGATTTTTAGTTTCGAGGTTATGTATCAAATAGTAAAAATCATACAACATCATTATCTCGAAAACTACACAACCGATTTGAACATGATCTCAAATGAACGGGCTACCTGGAAAACCCTTAAGTTTTGAATTTTATAAAGATTGAACATGTTGTTAAAAAGTTATGGAAAGAAACGTGTTCTGAAGGCTGTTTAATCTCACTCATGTTTCTCAGAGATGGCTGAACCGATTTTCATAAAATCAGCGTCAAATGGAAGGTCTAGTTGCCCCATAAGACCCTATTGATTTGTTTTGCAATCGGACTATTAGTTTGCCTGTTATGTTTAAATATGTAAAATCCAGCTATGCAAAGGAACATATTCCGATGACTACATGGACTCACTCTCTTTTCTCAGAGATGGCTAACCCGGTTTCCACAAAATTAGTGTCAAATGAATGGTCTAGCTGCCTCAGAAGACCATATTGAATTTTACTGTAATCGAACTGTAACTTCACCCGTAATGTACCGACTTGTGAAAATCACGAAACTTCATTATCTCAGAAACTATACAACCGATCTGATCAATATTGATATCAGATGAGCGGGCTAGTTAAGGATTAACTGATGAATTATGATTGAACATGTGGTTTCAAAGTTTGGCTGCCCTATACTTACCCATTTCATTTGATTATAATCGAACTTAAGCAACTGTTATGTATTAAATTGTTAACAATACAACGAAAGTCTATTATCTCAAAAAGTACATGACTTATTTGAACATTACTAGTGTCATACGAACGAGTCATCTCTCAAACTCACAAATAACAAACTTCATAACAATTTGATATGTGGCTCAAAAATTATGGAAAGAAAAGAAATTCAAAGACTATTTGAAACTATACCTTCTTTGATCGATATATGTGGCCTTAACATAATTTAAGTGTGGTATCGTACTATTTGAACGTTTCAAATTCATTGATTCCTTCCGATGTGTTTAAAGTCTGCAAATGCTTAACCAATAGGCCATAGAATATGATCAAAGTCAAATAACAACTCGTTTGAAATGATTGGTTTTAATCGAAATGACAACATCCTCGACTGTTGGCTTGTGTACATCGCTTTAATTCTAAATATATTTATATTGAGTGGTATTCGGTCATTTTCAGCAGATTTTCTGGCATCAATCTGACACCGGAAATACCCATATTGTGAGGTATTTAGTTATTTAGGTTGTTTTCCAAAAATTAAAGTGGTCGTCTTTAAATTCAAAATGGTGTCCAGGGTCAATGTTTGGTTTCTATGCATCATCACGTTTACGCAAATATCCATATTGAGTATTATTCGGTCATTTCCCTCTGTTGCCTATAAGTTGCCATCTAGCAATTCAAAATGGTGCCTGAGGACAATTGTCATATTGGATAGTATTTTAGGCTGTTTTTCACAAACCGGTAGTCGCCATCTTGTATTTCAAAATGGTATTTAGGATACTGGTTAAAGAAAAACTCATATTGGGTGATATTTGGTCACTTTGGACTGTTCTTCAGAAGCCGAAAGTCGTCATTTTGGACTTTAAAATTGCCTGTGAAATCAATTTTTGTCATCTGGGCGTAATTCTGGTTCCGAAAACATTCATATTGAATGGTATTTGGTCATTTCCGGCTGTTTGCCAGACACCGGAAGTCACCATCTTGAAATTCAAGACTGTGTCTGTGATCAATTTTTAGCGTCTGTGCATCTCTCTGATTCCAGAAATACTCATATTTAATGGGAATTTAATGGGAATCATTTCAGGCTGTTTTCCAGAAACCGGAAGTTGCCATCTTACAATTCAAAATGTTGTCTGAAGTCGATTTGTGGCTCCAGTGCATCATTACGGTTCCGGAAATACCCATATTGGGTGGTATTTGGTCGTTTGCGCTGTTTTTCCGACACCGGAAGTCACCATTTTGGATTTCATAATGGCATTTGGAGACAATTTCTGGATTTTGAACGGCATACTGGTTAAAGAAAAACTCATATTGGGCGGTATTTGGTCATTTTCAGCTGTTTAAAATGCTATCTGTGGTCGATTTTAGCTACTGTGTATTATTCTAGATCCGGATATTATTATTATAGGTGGAAATCGGCAATTTTTGGCTGTTTTCCAGAAACCGGAAGTAGCCATCTTACAATCCAAAATGTTGTCTGAGGTCGATTATGGAACATATTTGTTACCACTAAAAACATTCACCTGCCAATATGGTTCCATTTATTAGATTAGTTCGCGAGATGTGCAGAATTTTGTGAAGAAACATGTACTTCCAGAAGAGGGAGGGGCGTCGAACCATTATGGATAAATTTGTTACCACTAAAACATTTACCCGCAAAATTTTGTTCCATTTGGTTGATTATTTCTCGAGATGTGCACAATTTTGTGTTTCATCTAACTATTATGGACATATTAATTACCCCTTAAAACATCCACATGCCGATTTCGGTTTATGTTTCATTTGTATGGGAACCCTCCCTTCCAGAAGAGGGAGGGGTCTCAAACTATCATAGGAACCTTTATCGGCACCAAAAAACCCCTACATACAAATTTTCACGTTGATCGGTTCGGTAGTTTACGAGCCTATATGGATCAAACAGACAGGCAGACCGGAGTGCATTTTTATATATATAGAGAACAACATTAATATTTTAGAACCTAAAGAGTGAATATACATTTATTGGATTGAAGCGTTCATGTAAATCTGTTATATAAATAAAAAATTGAATGAGAAAGGCTGGGTCTGACCGGTAGGTGGATTAATTTAGGTTTTTTTAAATATATTTTTCCGACGTACAATTACGTTTTTTTTTCTGGAAGGATAAAACTGCTTTCTACAACTTTGCCGAAGACATTATACCAGTCACACGAATCGTTCTGGCTTCCTCTTGTTTCTCTTTTTTGGAAAACTTTAATTTTTTTGTTCCATTTCCCCATGATCAGACAACCATCGGTTTTTAGCTAATCTTTTATAGTTTTTATAGTTTTATAGTTAATATGAAAATAAATATTTTTGTTTTAAATAAGGTTGTTTAAATAATTAATTTAAACTTCAGGAACTGAGGCGACATCCATAAATTACCTAACGCAAAAAACCAAATTTTTGGACCCCCACCCCCCTTGTGTAACGAAACGTAATGCCATCACCTACCCCCATATAAATTACGTAACGTCGGAATATATATATAGTTTGCTTGTCTTTCAGTCACGCGCACGACAAACGAAAGTTACTCAAATTGCCTTTTTCCCAAGCAATCTCTGAAGCTGAGGTACACTAAAGTTTGTTATTTTTTTTGTGGGTAGCAACGCCAACACTCCTGTTCTGACTACAAGTTACCTTTGCTTTTAGTCCTCCACTCACCTCCTCTCGCCTGGTATGAAGCCAGTCGTAAGGAAATCAAAGCTAACTGCGTCTTAACTAATATTCGGCACACGTGTTAAATTAGCACATGGCTATAGGTTCTGATGCAGGTGCATCGACAAAAACCGCCAAAAACGTAATAAAGGGCGGAAGGCAATTTTAGGATGTAAGAAAGACATAGTATCAAAGATATCAAGCATGTAAATGAAATCTAAAGTTAGCCAAACCACTGTCGGTTGATTATGAACGTTATTTTATAGTTTCATGTCCAATAAGTTCTGTAATGTCATGGCATTACCATCAAAATGAGGTTGTCAAGTGTGGAATAAGGCAGTACCTGTTGTAGTTTATTGAGAATATACCCTGAAAAAGTCAAAAAAATAATGGGGATTATAAACCTTTTTGCTCGAGGAAATAAGCAGTTTGTTTTTTTTTAATTAAGAAGCAATTTTTATATGCATTGAAAATGTAATTTTACAAAAGAACAGTTATTCGATAGCAAAAAGTTGTTTGTTTATTAAAACTATCATTTACGACCGAAGACGTTAATAACGAACATTTACAGGAAAATTCAAGAAAACCGGCTGTAACTCGCCAAAACCATTTTATGCAAAACATTATATCGAGTTTCAAGTTTAGCTTATAGCGCGTGACAAGCCGCACTTGAAATCTATCCAACTTTCTCCCTATTACTCGGAGCAAAATGTACAAAAATGTTCTCAAAAAGTTGTACTCAAAGATAAAGCAATATATTTTTTTATTTAAAAATAGGAAAGATAGTTAACCTACACAAGACAGGCTGCACACATTGTACCCCAAATTAATTTTTTAAGTATACTACGACGTTCAAGGTGTACGGAGAAAGGGATAATTATTTTGCTGATACGTGAAAATTTTTACTGTTTCAAAAAAAACTTAGAGTATAAGATAAATCCATTCCCGACGAGTGACATTCAAACTTTGATTCAAGTTCAACAATTATACTTGAAAATTTTCACGATGAAATTATTCAGTAAGGTACAGATTGATCTTTAATTTGCAATACAGTTTGTTGTTATTGTGTTTATAGTTGATGAGCAGTAAGAGTTTGAGGTTCATTTTTTGAGGTAAAAACTGATTTCTCTCCGCCGGGATCGGGTTAAGCTATTGGGCATTATTTTTGAACATAATGTAAAATCTGATCAACAGTTTTGATTCAAGATATTTGATATATCGACATTAAAGTTTCAAAATTTTAAAACATTAAACATAGGTTTATCTACTATCCTGCAAATGCGCTACAGTATGCCAACTTTTTTTATTTTTTTTCAAATAATATTTGTTTGCTTATGAAGAAGAAGATGAAAACAAAGAAGTAGACAAAGGTGGTGGTGATGGGATGAGGATTCTTATGTTGTTACGCGGCTTCTGTGATGGAACGCAGATGACAGATGTTTCATGCGCGTCATATATCATGTGTGAAGTTATATCGGAGTATGAGAGAGCGATTCAAACTACCCATCAATGATTAATAGTAAACAGTACTCCGTTATTCCAAGCTTTGCTATTGTTGATAACAAATTACAGAGACAAACTTTTGCATGTGTGAATAGTTTTTTGAGCAATCCAGTATTTTTTCTTGAGCAATGGTTTTTGTAAATTGTTTTTTTTTTCAATCACATTCATTTTTAGTTATTTTGTAAGTTTAGTTTGAATATAACATATGTAACATCGAACAATTGAGTAAACAAACTGTTATTCTATAGAAACATATAGAAAACAATTTTTCCAAAATAATCAAATAATGGAGAGAAAGTTTTTAGATATTGGAGAAAACAGCTGTGCAGTGGATCCGTATAAGAAGCGAGATGCAGATTCGTTGTCGAGTAAGCAATCAATCCAAGATCTACTGAACGAAGGATTTATCGCAGTTTAGATAATTAATTAAGTTTTAAACCAGCGCTGGCCATCTGCATCGAATTGTCGATAGTGGATTTTTCGGGTCATTTTATTCTGAAATATAGATAATAAGTGTTTTCTTTTAGCAATGGGCGATATTGTATCGGTATCGGAAATATCGATACTTTTGAGACGATATTTCGATTTTTTGGATCGATACACAAGCGTCCGATACTCGACCGTATCGATACTGAAAACCGCGATATTTGTATCGATATACTTTTATGCACACGGACCAGCTAGCTGACATCGCGCTATGTTACAAGGGCTAACATCTCAATGTGTACACGAGATCACCGCCACTTTTCATACGCTATGTTATGCTGTCTGTCAGTGTCAGTGGAGCCCACACATCGTAGAACCGCTGCGATGTTGGCTGCGATAAAGCAAAGCAAATCGGATAGAGATGCCAGCTAGTTGATACGAGCTGGAACCACTATAGCTGCCACTGTCAGTATAAATAGCGCACAAGTCTATTTGCACTAGCAAAACTTAAGCCTGTATAACACTCTTTGACCAAGCGTCTAATATTTGGCACTTTTTGACAGATAAAAATTTGGTCGAAGATAATTATTTGTCACTCTCCAATTTTAACATGAGGCAAACACGGGCAAACAACAACCATGATGTCAAATAAATTTGACCATTATGTCAGAAGGTCAAAAATTTGACCATTAGACAAAGAGTGTACTACAGGCTTTAGATGGAGAAATAGATAGAGAGAATGTTGTGAGCCAAACGAACTTGTTTTACTTAAGCCACACATTTAAAGCCAAAAAGGAGTGCTCAATAATAACGTGTTCTCAAATACTTTCAAAAATAGGCATAGCTCTACGTTGCATTATTAAGCCACAAAACTTATATTGTTTCTCTGACAATTGATTAAAATATTGTTTGTTTACATTTATACTCAGCTTCATTTGTTTTTATTTCAATAAATTCTACTTCTCTATTTCTGCGTTGAAATGCATCCACAAACCCCTCAAACGAAATTCAACGTTATCAGAAATGATGTTTGGCTTCGATTTAGTTGGGCCATAACCCAACGAGCGGGAGCCCAACTAAAACGTAGCCCAACTAAACATAGCCCAACGAGCGAAACTTGACTGTATTTTAAAAACAAATATAAGTTTTCTGGTTACACTGTTCAGATCGAATATTTGCAAGCGGAAACTAACTCATTCGGGTTATTCGCGTTGAAAGAGATTTCGAAGGCTGTTCGCACCTACGTGAACTCTCATATGCAATTGTCAAAATGTGCGTGATGACAAAAGCAAAAGTATTTCCTTCCTTCTTTTCGCATGCAAAAACCAAACAAATATCAGCAACACCGTCAACGCGAATGCTTTCCGTCGACACAAGTTAGAGTACAAGTGAAAAAAAAAATTGCAATATTTATTAGTTAGAAAAATTCGGCGGTAGACTTCACTATCTTATTTTCGCTGACATATCTAACTTTTTTATGTCATCAATTTCCTCTTAAATTAATATGGAAGTGTGTCAATAATTTATACAAATAAAACGGGAGCTTCACAGCCCATTGGGCCAGTGAATACAAATCTTGAAGATGTAAGTTGTTTAATTCATTTGTTTGCCAAAGCTCAGAATTTCTGCATTACCTGTATGTATTTGTTTGTGAAGTCATTTGATTCATGCTGCTCTAGAGAATGCGGATAGATACCAGAAAAACAACAAAAAGTCGGCACATCAAATTTTCATTGCTGGAAACCAACAAAATTTTGCTGATTTTTGGTGTGCTGTGCTTCCAGCTATCTGTTCAGCAAAATGAAATTTTCTAATTATTCAGTAGTGCTCAATTGCATAAAATTGACAAGTCGTTTGCTGCATGTTCGGTAAAACAAAATACAACTTGCTGGTTGTCAGCTATGAAAATTTGCTGTTCGTTCAGCAAAGCATAAATCAATTTGCTGGTTACCCGTTTATTCAATGTTTCCGTCAGGCACCAGATTCCATCCGCCAATCGGATCATAGGCAAATTACTGTTGAACTAGAGATGTATGATTATCATTTCAACTTTTAAGTTCATCTAGCCCAACAAGGACTTAGCTATGGTCCCATATTCGCTATCAGGAGCTTAGCGATGATCCCGTACCAGCTGCACAGCGATTTGGCGTGTTTTACTAATGACGGCTTGACGTAAATTTTTTGACATATCAATTCTTTTGCTGGATTCCTGCAAACATTCATTTACTGTTTTCTGTTCAGCAAATAGTTTTGCTGTATTTTCGCGAATCACTGAATCGATTACTGGTTTTCAGTAAATTCAGGGTGGCCACTCAATATGAATTTTCAATTTCCCGGTTTTTCCCGATGATATTTAGTGAAATTTCCCGGTGTTTTATTTTCAAAACATATGAGAAAAAAATCAATTTTCACATGCTTATTTGTGCCTTGCAAAAATAATGTTACAAAACTATGAAAAACATTCCTCCTTCATCGTGTTTAGCTGTTTGTCGACTTTAGCAAGTACCTTCATGGTGATCTGCTGCACAATTTTCGCCCTCTTTATCTCCAAATCGTTGACAATCTTTGCCTTCTCCCTTTTTTGCTTCCTTCTGCATCTTTCTCTGTCAACCTTCGCTCGAGCTTGCAGTGCTTCTGTATCAGGATGCCAATGAAATGCGTGGGTTAAATTCAAGGGTTGGGGCATAGAGTTTTTGTCTTCTAGAAAAATGTCCTCAGGCAAAACTTCAAGCGGACTTTGGGAAGAAGAGCCTCAGAGTGACCAATGAAAAAAATGCACATGAACTGTCAAGATGCATTTTGCAAAATCACGATCTGTTATTTCAAAACAATTTTTTTTCGGAAAACTTCGATCCTGGGATTTTAAAATTTTTGAGCTGGGGTCAATGTATTGTATAAAAAATTTTCTCATGGTCCGTAAAATAAATTCAACTGACACTCTGAATAAGCAATTTGAAAAAAAAAAATTATTTAGCTACTGTTTGTTTTTGATATAGAAAAAAAAACTGAGAAATCTTTAACAAATAGCTCTTCAAAGTGGCGTCTTTCCCCAACAAAATCAAGTAGTCAAAAGGTCCAACACAGAATGAAAAAATTTTTTTTGCTGCTTTTTGCTGCTTGTGGTTAAAATCATACCAAAAATCGGGAAGTACAAACCGGGTAGCTCCGTTCCGGTCCGCTCGAAATAAAATCGAGACTCGAAGTTTCCGGTCCTATTTGACTTTTGACCGGATTCTCCCCGATGCGATGTCGAACACTATTCACAAGAAGTTTCAATACGCCTCCTGCGACGCTGATAACTTTTTGACTTCTTTAAAATCTGACAATATATGTTACGGAACAGCAAATTTATCCACCTGATCAAGCCTGATTTTATTTGACGCAGATCTTGCTGCGAAGCCGCTGTCGACTTTAACTGAAACCAACAACCAGCTTTCCCCTAGCCGGCAGAATCCTGCCAGTTAGGTAAACATGAAAGAAACAGGGTCTCATGTTGACATTTCCTCAGAAACTGTTGAACGAATAAAGCGGCAGACATGAAGAAGGATGATTTTCCCGGCGTGAAGCCTAATTTCCCGGTTTTCCCGTATTTTTTTTCCCGGTGATTTGAAATTCCCGGCTTTTTCCCGCTTTTCCCGTTTTCCCGGTAGAGTGGCCACCCTGAGTAAATGTATTTATCAAACATTCAAAAAATGATCTCAACTATAGTATCGATACTTCTGGTATCGATACTTTTTGACCGATATTATGAGTATACCGATACTTTTGGTTCTTTGGGTATCGATACTGAAGTATCGATACTCTCCGTCGTATCGCCCAATGCTATTTTCTTTCCAGTTTCAATTCAAGTTGGGATTATTTTTCGTAGGATACGCGAGTTCTCTAACTTTTCTCTTAACACTACTCATAAGCTGTTGCACAGTGTGTTCTCCGACCATTTTAACCACTTTAAGCCAATCTATTTTAAATTTTTCAACATTGTCCGCTGGTTTGACATATTTCCTCAGCTTTGCCTTGGTCAAAGCCCAAAAAGTTTCAATAGGGCGAATTTCAGGGCAGTTTGGAGGATTCATCTCCTTTGGGACACATGTGTCATTATTTGTTTTATACCACCCTAGTGCATCCTTAGAGTAATGGCAGGAAGCAAGATCGGGCCAAAAGATTGGAGGATTGTTATGCTGCTCAACCATGGGTAACAACCTTTTCTGCAAACACTCTTTCACGTAAATTTTACCATTCATTGTGTCATTCGTAATGAATGGACGAGATATTTTCCCACATTCACAAATGGCCTACCAAACCATTACCTTCTTGCCAAACTTTTCGGCGTAAATGTCTTTCACTGGTCCAGGGACATCCTTTCCCTTCGGTGATGTATAAAATTGCGGTCCTGGCAGAGTCTTATAGTCCAGTTTTATGAAGGTTTCGTCATCCATGATAACACACCCTATTTTTTGGTCAGAAGTTTGTCATAAAGCTTCCGAGCTCTCGGTTTCACAGATTCAGCTTGTTTTGGATTACGTTTTGGCTGCTTCTGCTTCCGAAGGGTCTGCAGACCCGTTCTTCCCTTGGCACGCATAACGTTACTCGCCGAGGTTCCAAGCTTTCTCGCCACATCTCGTACTGATACTTAAGGATGCCGCTTGTAGTATTTCTTAACCTTTTTGTCCCTTGTGGGATCAACAGGCCCGGGTTTTCTACCACGTCTTGGGGCATCAGTAAATGTGCACTCTTCACAATACTTCCGCAATGCGGTTTGAGCTGCTCCGACACTTATACCTTCTTCTCTGGTTAATTTTCTTATAGAAAGACCACTCACGGTGCCCCATTTGCGCACAATTCGCTTTCTTTGCTCGGAAGAAAGGCCACGCATTTTCAAAATTTCGCACTAAATGTTAGAAAAAATGACAGCATCTGTTTCTTTTGGATGTAAACAACAGGACGCAGCCAACGTTTGGTTGAATACTGCACGTTATTTGAAATGAGGGTTGATCGTTAGTGTATTTATAATTATCGGAACGGTCTATTTGACCTACATTAGGGTTTTCAAGGTCTTGTCTGGACGAGGGAAATATTTTCTAAGTCTAAATCGCATCCTCATCCCGTGTTAATTATTCTCACCATCGAAAAAATCACATGCATAGCCTACTTAATTTGACTTAAAACTAAATTTAAATTTTATTTTTGTTTATTTTTTTTGTTGAAAAAATGTTTTTTCACGGCATGCATTTTTTTTGGAAAGACAGAACTATTATCTGCAACTTTGCCCATAACGTCAAACCGTCAGCGAGTAGGAGGGTCTGGTGGCACGCGTTGAAGTGCCTGGCGTAAGCCGACATGGAGCTAGTGGCACAAATCTCGGTGGTGATTGCAAATATTCGAATGAGATCTTGGATGACTGAAGCAGAGGAGGGTTTCGTGTCAACAGCAGTTGAACACGGATCGAACAAATCGTTCTGACTCTAAATATATTTATAATCATGAATACCCTTTTACATAAAACTTTTTCTCAAATTAGTCGTGATTCGAAAAAATTCATTCATTTGTTTGGTTGTCCTAAAAAAAGTTTGTTGTTTAATTTAATCTCGGATATAATGTTGATTGCACCTCTGTGCTACACGCAAAATTTTTCCTTATTACAGGTCAGACTCGATTATTTATAGTCTCCCAATTTTTTTTCACTTTATATAATCGAATCAGAGAAAAAAATTTTTTTTATATTTATTTTTCATTAAGGCTTGTTGTTTTCGAATAGGCTTCAAATGGTGAGTCGACAACTTGAAACGAGCGTCAAACTTAGCTCCGGTCCTCACAAGTTCCTATCTCACGACTCCACGAGTCATATGATACAATAGACTACCAGTTAAAACACGGACACAGCTGGTTGGCGTTGCCTGGGCAATGTTGTCATCCGACAATAGCTAAGTGAGAAGGTGCGACGCGATCGTTGGCGCGGTAACCATATCTCGGCGGTAGAGGAAATGCTTCGCCAACCCGAGCGTCTGTCCACCAAGATGGTGCGGCTCAAAACAGCGTCTGATCTCCATGTTAGGAGCGGCTGATCAACGTCCTGGTGTCAGCGTGGGACTCTAATCGGAGCTGACACGATGGCCCTCCGGCGAGACAGGGGGTTGGGGAAGGCCCAACAAGCCGCCCCGAAAAGCACCAAATGTTGCAAATATCGAAGAAGTTAATACGGATCGGAACATTCGGCACAGACCTAGGCGACGAAATAAGGACTACGATTGGAAACTCGGTACATGGAACTGCAGATCGTTGGGCTTTCACGGCTACGACAGGATCATATATGATGAACTAAATCCACGCAACTTCGAAATCGTAGCACTGCAGGAACTTTGCTGGTCGGGACAGAAGGTATGGAAAAGCGGACATCGAGAGGCTTCCTTTTATCAGAGCTGTGGCACTACCAACGAGCTTGGAACGGGCTTTATAGTGCTGGGTAGGATGCGCCAACGCGTGATCGGGTGGCAGCCGATCAGTGCGAGGATGTGTAAGTTGAGAATTAAGGGCCGGTTCTTCAACTACAGCATCATCAACGTGCACTGCCCACACGAAGGAAGAGCCGACGATGAGAAAGAAGCGTTCTATGCGCAGCTGGAGCAGGTGTATGATAGCTGTCCGCAAAGGGACGTTAAGATCGTCATCGGTGATATGAACGCTCAGATAGGACGGGAGGCAATGTACAGACCGGTGATAGGGCCGAATAGCCTGCAACGATATGTGAACTTTGCAGCCTCCCGCGGTATGGTAGTCAGAAGTACCTTCTTCCCCCGCAAAGACATCCACAAAGCCACCTGGAGATCACCTGACTTACAAGTGGAGAACCAAATCGACCACGTTCTAATCGATGGTAAATTCTTCTCTGACGTCATCAACGTTCGCACCTACCGCAGTGCGAATATTGATTCGGACCATTACCTTGTTGCAGTATGCATGCGCTCAAAACTTTCGACGGTGCGAAACACGCGTCAAAGTCGCCCACCGCGACCAAACATCGGGCAACTACGGGACGCCGTGGTTGCACGGGAGTACGCGCAGCAGCTGGAAGCAGCATTACCAACGGAAGAGCAGCTTGGCGCAGCTACTCTTGAAGATGGCTGGAGGGACATTCGATCAGCCATAGGTAGTACTGCTGTAGCGGCGTTCAGTACTATGGCTCCGAACAGGAGAAACGACTGGTTTGACGACGAGTGCAAACAGTTAGTGGAAGAGAAGAATGCAGCACGAGCGAGAATGCTGCAACACCAAACGAGGGCGAACGTGGAGCGCTACCGACGCGCATGGAACAGGCAAAACTCATTCTTATGGAAGAATAAGCACCAGGAGAAAGATCGAGATCGCGAGGCGATGGAGGCACTGTACCGTGCGAATGACACACGAAAGTTCTACGAGAAGCTGAACTGTTCCCGCAAAGGCTATGTGCCACAAGCCGATATGTGCAGGGACCTGGGCGGCAACCTTCTCACGAACAAGTGTGAGGTGATTGACAGGTGGAAGCAGTATTACGATGAGCACCTTAATGGCGATGTAGCAGAGAACGACGACGGAGTGGTAGTAGATCTCGGTGTACGCGCAGATGACGACAGAATCCCAACCCCTGACATCCAGGAGGTTAGAGAGGAGATCGGCCGGCTAAAAAACAATAAAGCCGCTGGAGCTGACCAACTCTCCAGCGAGCTGTTAAAACATGGTGGTGAATCACTGGCTAAGGCGCTACACTGGGTTATTGCCAAGATTTGGAAGGAGGAGGTAGTACCAGAGGAGTGGATGGAGGGTACAGTGTGCCCCATCTACAAAAAAGGCTACACGTTGGATTACTGCAACTACCGCGCAATCACGTTGCTGAACGCCGCCCACAAGGTACTCTCTCAAATTCTGTGCCGTCAACTATCACCGTTTGCAAGGGAATTCGTGGGGCAATACCAAGCGGGATTTATGGGTGCCCGCGCCACCACGGACCAAATATTCGCGGTACGGCAGGTCCCACAGAAGTGCCGTGAGTATAACGTGCCCACACATCACTTGTTCATCGATTTCAAATCGGCATACGACACAATCGTTCGAGACCAGCTATGGCAGATTATGCACGATTACGGCTTTCCGGATAAACTGACACGGTTGGTCAAGTCGACGATGGATCGGGTGATGTGCGTAGTTCGAGTTTCGGGGACACTCTCGAGTCCCTTCGAATCTCGAAGAGGGTTACGGCAAGGTGATGGTTTATCGTGCTTGCTATTCAACATCGCTTTGGAAGGTGTGATACGTAGGGCTGGTATCGACACGAGTGGCACGATTTTTAGAAGGTCTGTTCAGCTCTTTGGCTTCGCTGATGACATTGATATTGTAGCACGAACCCTTGAAAAGATGACGGAGACGTACATCAGACTGAAGGCTGAAGCCGGACGAATTGGACTGGCCATAAACGCATCGAAGACCAAGTACATGAGAGGAAGAGGTTCCAGAGAAGACAGTGTCAACCTCCCGCCACGAATTCATATTAGCGGTGATGAAATCGAGGTGGTAGACGAGCTCGTGTACCTGGGCTCACTGGTGACTGCTGACAACGACATTAGCAGAGAAATTCGTCGACGCCTTCTGGCAGGAAATCGTGCATACTTTGGACTCCGGAGGACACTCCGCTCGAATAAAATACGCCGCCGCACGAAGTTAACCATCTACAAAACACTGATCAGACCGGTAGTCCTCTACGGCCACGAAACCTGGACTATGCTCGTGGAGGACCAACGCGCCCTATGGGGTTTTCGAACGAAAGGTGTTGCGTACCATCTGTGGTGGAGTGCAGATGGAAGATGGATCATGGCGGAGGCGAATGAACCACGAGTTGCATCAGCTGCTGGGAGAACCACTCATCGTTCAAACGGCGAAAATCGGGAGACTACGGTGGGCTGGGCATGTCGTTAGGATGTCGGACGACAACCCGGTGAAAATGGTTCTTGATAACAACCCGACTGGAGCAAGGCGACGGGGCGCGCAGCGAGCAAGGTGGCTCGATCAAGTGGAAGACGACCTGCGGGGCCTCCGCAGACGACATGGCTGGCGAGCTGCAGCCATGGACCGAGTTTAATGGAGACGACTTCTTCGAACAGCAAGGGACACTTCGGCCTGGAGCTGACTGGTAAGGTAAGTGTTGTTTTCGAATAAATAAGAAAAAATTTACTTTTGATTCATCCCCCTAAAAGTCAGAAAAACACATTTCTTACAAAAAAAATACATGTCTTGTAGTTATTCCTGATGTAATTGCAGTCAAATGTAAAGAAAATTTATTGAAAACAATTATAAAAGTATATGTAGATTTGTCTACTTGTTTCTATTTAATTTCTAAAATTTTTAAAATTTTTTGTTTATTTTTTTTTATTTTTGTAATTATCTTTATTCAGGTATTTTTGTTTAAGTATTTTTAGTTTTTTTATTTTTAAATTTTTCCAACCAATTTTCGAAATTTATTTTTTCGAATTTTTTTCTATTTTTTCCCTTTTCATCAAGCGTTACGTATTTTGTGAATATTCTCTTACGGTATATTAGCTCTAGATAAGTCATATTTGAAATTGAAGAAAAAATATATTTCGCTTCTATATATAATCGAGTCTAAGATTATAAATAATCGAATCATATATAATCGAGTCAATATAAAATGAAGTCTCTATATAATCGAGTCCGACCTGTACTTCAAAAGCAACAGCGCAAAATTGCCTTTTGGGTAACAAATCTCTTACTAAAAAGGCAATAAAGTTCTTCCCCAGTCAAGTAACAACACATACTGGCATATATTTTGCACGTTTTACGGGAGTAAGAGTATCTAATAATGGTCGTTTCAACCACATGCAAAGATTTTTTGTCGAAAAATGCTCCCTTTCCATCTCCAGTAGGGTTTGCAATATTCCCGGGAAACGGGAATAATAAATCTCATTTCTCGGGAACCGGGAATGGAAAAAAAACCTAAGCAAAAATGCGATTTTGAATAAATTTCATTAATAAAAGGTATCAAATACCGTGCTGGATCGAAATCCGTACACCTAAGCACATGATAATCTTCGACGGTCAATATAAAATCAAGAAATCACATATTGCTTTAAACTGACATGTTTACTTATAGGTCTACTAATATTTTATCACTATTTTCAAGCAAAATGATTAAAATCACTCCGAAACTCGAAAAAATCATGTTTAAATAGGACATGTTTTGAATCGAAATCCGTACACAGATTTTTGTCTGAATCAAAGCCCGTACACTTTTGAATCGAAATCCGCAACACGCGATATAGACTGGATCAAAGTCCATATAGCAATTAATCAAAATCCGTATAGATATAGAAGTACAAAAATGAACATCTTTTAGTCATGATTTATCTATAAATTTACGAATAAATATATTTTGAGGATCAATTGGTTTCTAAGCACGGTTTTCTAATTTCGTATATCAGCTAAATAGTGCAATTTTCGTAGCGTTTCGTTGCGGCACCGCTTATCGTAGTAACCGGAACACCAGAATCTTTCGAAGCTTCCCGGTACGACTTTCCCTTGCGCACATCAGTCACAGCTCCTTCGAAATTGTTGGTCGTATATTTATACTTGTTTTCTTCCATTATATGCTGAAAACAAGAAGAAAATTCAACAATTTCTGCATGATACACACGCTGTACGGATTTCGATTCAAGCAATTAACAAGGATCAAAATCCGTACGGCACAGTTTTTGTTGAATTAATACAATTTACACTATTTACCAGACAATATACAGCTCTAAAATGACAAAGACACACCTTTTCTATCAATTTCAAGCAGATTCACAGAGTAAAACACGTATATCCCACTTGAAAAACGTTTTCATCTGAAGAACGTTTTCTTAGTAAATACTCTAACGATACAACGAAATGACAACTGAAACCGATACACGATTGATTTTTTATTTTTAATATTTTTGTTTCATGGCCTACTGACGCATAGTTTAATTTAACAGAAGGCCAACAGCTCAACGGACATGTATATGTAACTATCATATGAATTTTCATTTTTATAATGCTTGAAACTGAAGATAAACGTCAAGGTGTACGGATTTCGATACTGTACGGGTTTCGATCCAGCACGGTAATCGTTCCCATTTTCATTATCAATTCGAATGGAAAACGAGTTGAGAAACAAAACTTGTTAAGTTAACACTAGAAATACATGATCGATTTTTGTCTCAAATGTTAGCAGAAGAGTAGGTTTCAGGGTTTTTTATGTCGTCGAACAATCGCTGCAGATCCGCAGACAATTTTCCGCTAGGCCTAAATAATAGAATTCCCTTCTGTAAAACTTTGCTCAAGTTCGCTGAATCACCGCCGGTGAAGATCCTGGAGTGTCCACTTTTTTCAGTTTGCTGAAGATAAAGCGGAGTGCGAAGGCAGGCAGGTCTTAGAGCATTTGAATGCCTACTCAATTAACCTGCAAAAATGATTTTTTTTTGTGAAATCGCGGCCGCGTACCAGATAACACTGACTGAGTTTTATTAATTTATTTATTACTGGTCCAAATGATCAACAGGTTTTAATTTTTTTATCTATTTATAGGTTTCAAACATTTTTATCAATGAAAAAAGAAAAATATAGTACTGAACTAACTACCAAAAAAAATGAAAGAAGTAAATATTTGCTTAATTTTTAGTTCACTGAATAAGACAGCAAATATTTTTAACAAAAAATTTAAGCAAATAATTTGATATTAGACGACAATCAAATATTGAACGTCATTTCAACAAATATTTACACCTTGACAAATATTGATACACTTTGACGACGCTTTTTGCAATATTTTATGGGGAATTATATTAAATCTTACGAAATTTTTCGAGGAACTCGGGAATCCCGGGATCCCGGGAATCAATATTTCTATTCCCGAGATCCGGGAATCCCGGGAAAAGGTACTTCCCGGGAAATCGTTCCCGGGATTGCAAACCCTACTATCGTCTATCAATCGCCTCAGTTCCGTTGACAATTTTTCGTTAGGCCCAAATAATGTAGTTCCCTTCTGTAAAACTTTGCTTGAGATCGCTGAAACACCGCTGGTGTCTGATTTCTAAAATATTGCTAGATCACCGATTCCAGCTCTTGCTACAATTCATTAGAAACTGAAGAGTCCAATACTTTTAGTTTGTTGAAGATAAAGATGAGTGTTTGGCAGCCAGACGTTGAAGCATTTGAATGCCTACGTAATTAATGTGAAATCGCGGCCACGACCCAAGTTACACTGACTGAGTTTTATTAATTTATTTATTTCTGGTCGCATTGATTTACGGGTTTCAATTTTTTTTATCAATTTACAGGTTTCAAAATGTTTTGTCAATTAACAAAGAAAAAACCAAGCAACTATCCGCTTAGTAGTAAACTCACTAGCAAAAAAGACATGAGACGAAGAAAATATTTCTTAATTGGTCGGCGTGCGACCAAACCGAGTCAAGCGCCATTTTCTTTAAAATTGAGTTATTAGCACCAGTGGATGTGCAAACTGATAATCTATGTTCCATTAAAAAATTAAATCATTAGAACAGTTCATAGGCGTGTTATAAAAAAATATCTCTGTAGCACTTTGTTAAAGGATGAAATTGCGTTCGATCAGAGTGAACCGTAAACACAGACATGGCTGTCGTAAACACATCTGTCTTACTCCAACACTTATTTCCGAATCCACGATCTATCAGGAAACTCGTAGTCTCACGCAAATATCCCCACTTTTTCCTCGAAGACGATTTCGCGGTTACGTTCAATTCTTTCCATTTGCGTTTAGCGTCTTTGCGTTTAGCACTCTGCGTTTTACCCGTTAAACTTCTTTAATCGCCCTTCAGAAATTCAATCGATTCAAGTCAAATACCGAAATCGGGTAATTCTGATTGACAGTGCAAATATCGATCATGCTTTTGTAATGTTCTGACAACCCAGTTGATTTGAACTGTTGAAAGGTTCTATTTTTGACAAATCACTGTCAGTAGGTATTATTTTTTTAATCTGATAAGTCTTATTCACTACAATGGCGTCTAAAGAAAGTGATTGTTTGTGATTTAAAAGCAAACATTGCGATTTCTTTTAACCAGTAACCGATTTCTTCGCTCCGGACAGCTCGTTAATACGACTGTCATCAGAATTAGATAAATAAACAGCCAGGTGATTTTCGTAGAGCCGAACTTCGTTTCAATGGGCACACCACTTTTTTCAAGATCTTGTTGAGCCAGACCGAACCAAGTGCATTTTATTTTCATTTGATATTTTTCAAATAAAATTAAATTTTTTCTTGTAACAAACGTCAGGACTGGGTTAATATATGTTAAATCAATAAAATTAGACAATACCCGCTTCAAAATACCAGAGCATTTCATATTGATACTATCTTAATCCTTACCACTTGGTTCGCTTTGGCACCAAGAAATAGAGCAACAGAAATAAAGCTTTGCTTGTCTATCAGCTGTACAATTTTTGATACAGATTGGACTGGGAGTTAAGGTAGCGTTGATATCTATGTATTACGTTCGACTAGTGAGAAAAAGCTTGTTTAATAGTCAAGTTGATATGTTGTAGTAAATACGTTTGACCAGACCGAACTGAAGACCATTTTTTAAAATTTTTGTTCGACCAGAGTGAACTGAGTGCATAGGTGTCAAAAATAAAAACCAAATATTTTATCAATCATTACTATTTTTCGTGTATTGATGATAACAGGACATTCATTAAGCCCTGTTTATTACGTGTTAGCATTGAATTAATGATAAGTTCAAACACGATTAATTTATGGGTGATCAAACTTCAAATGCTAATTACTCAAAACAATATGTTTGGCGCTTGGCTCGGTCTGGTCGCACGCCGACCAATTTATCGTTCACTGAATAAGACATATATAGCATATATTTTTGACAAATAAATTAGGCAAATAATTTAATATTACACGGCAAGCAAATATTGATCGTCGTTTCAAGCGAATATTTGCTTCGTATAATGCACACTGTGAAGCTGCTCTACACTTCTACGACGTAAGTTTCGTGTTTTGATACGATATTTAGTTTTGTTGCAATATTGTATGGAAAATTTTCTGAGGAGCTCGGGAATCCCGGGATCACGAGAATCAATATTCCTAGTCCCGGGATCCGGGAATCCCGGGAAAAGGCAATTCCCGGGAAATCGTTCCCGGGATTGCAAACCTTACTATGCACGGAATAAACACCAAATTTTTACGAAATCATTGAACAAATAAACAAAATACACTTACGTGCTCTTATGGTATCGATCAGCATGGTATATTTAGTAAACTTCCATATCCATCTCAAAACTTGAATCACTGCTCAATTATTCATCTCACGATGCCCCCATATTTATCATACTGGTAATCATGAATGAATCACATTATCATGAATGAACATAACCGCAGCCCGTCGTAGTAGGTTACCTAGATATCCGCTGTAGTTGTTTACGTGCAAAGTTGATAACCTAGTTAACCACTGCAGTGCTGTCGATTTATGTCAATTATGTCGGAATAATTTAACATTTTCAGTGTGATTTTTTCGTATTAACAGAAACTGATTTGGCAACTTTTGATTTTCTTCAACGCAGTGAAAACAGATGAAAATATAAACAGTTGAAATTTAGGAAATGTAGAGTTTCATCTCATATATTTTTGCTAATTCAAGCTTGTTTTTGGAAATTTGAGGTGAACATTTCAAAGATGTGCTAGTGATGAAAAAAACTTTGGTTGGCTGCTGAACGAGTCCGTTAAGCCGTATAGAACAATGCGCGGATTTAGTTTTCTGAGGTAGGTGATTGAATGAAATGAGTTTTCGAGTGTATGCCCGACTATAATATCAAATTTAGAGCTTTTAAGTTAGTTTTTGAGGATTTTAATTTGTAAGAAATCTAAAGTGGACTAAGAAGAATTTATTCCATGGATCAGCTGATTGGTTTAGTTAGAAAATATGCGTTTTTTTTCTGTTTTCACTCATGTTTTCATGTTGTATGAGATGAATATATGGGCTGAGATGAATAATGGAGCAGATCCCCTATATATGTATTAGAATTTTCTTTTTATTAATATTCAAGTAATTTTGATAAGAATATAAAAAAAATGAAGAATATTTTTTAGCTGTGCTTCAGATGACAATGAAATTTCGGAGCAATCGTTATGTAATATCTTAGTATTTCGAATCGATGATCTTTTTTATCCTTGCTATTATAAAAACCCTTGAAAAAAAAACATACATCATTAAGTTGATGCCCATCCAACCGCAAAAGTTCATCGTTTCTTGTATGTTCGCTCACCAATCAAAATTTCGAATACACTGTCAATTTCCTACCAGAAATCGATCTCCGTCGGTATGCTCCATCAATTAGTATCCTTCTTGGTCCTTGGAGCGCGTTCATCGCCACAGCTTCCGGTGATTTTTTTCTCGCGCGCTTGCCAGTATCGCATGAACGCACCGTGCCACGCTGCGTGCGCTCCAGTTTGAGTCCTTAGGATGGAACGAAATGGTGGTGTAATAAATCCACTGGACTGATGACCGCAATCAATATTTGGAGCTGGTGGAGCTCGTCATCATCATTACGTTCCGGTGCTCTCGATGCGTGCCATATTGGGCCGTGTTCTGTCGTGATCCTCACCGTCGCCATCGTCGTTTGCTTGGAACGGGTAAACTCGAGCGTTCAGAAAGTTTTGCCGTACAGAAAAAGTAATGTTCCATTTTTTGCCTGCTCTGTACCTCATGTGGATGAAGATAGGACTTCTCAACGGGAACAACTCCTCGACAAGAGCCATTCTGCAGTCGAACAACAGATGGTTGAACATTATTAAAAGTATGTAGATGATGTACAAGAATAATAGTGCTACTTTAGAAAACAATTTTTACCGATGCTGTTGAGTGAGGAATTAAAACCGGGGTGGCTGCATCTTGACAATGCGTCGACAAAAAACGACTGAACAGTTTTCTATCTGGTTACCCTACCTGGAGAAAAGACTTATAATGTTCAGCAAGTAATATCGCACCACAAGTCTGACATAAAAAAGACGAAACTCATCTTAAGCTAAGTTTACACGCGAAGTCAAGGCCCAAAACGGTTCGATTCCTTCAAATTTTGCACCGACATGGAGCCGAGCTACCGGTCGGTAGTGATGTTAATGATGATGAAACGCGGGGAGGATCCTGCAGATGCCAATCAGCCAGTAAATGAACATGACCGCGGAAGGAAAAAATTAGACGTGAAATGTCTCGGTCCGTGTTATGTCGATTTGCGCACTAGCCGCTGCCAGTTGCTTCGTGAGAAAACTTCGACGATGATGACCACAGCAACGACGACGACAACGAGAGACCTCTAAGGAGGCTGCTTGCTGGCGGGTAGTCAACGAGGAACCAAATGGCGACCGGAGCGTGCTCTTTTCGACACTTTTTATTTCTCTCGAACGTACCTAGAGCATAAATAGATGGAGAAATTGAAGAGCCTTAGCATGAAAACAAATGTGCCTAATGAGATGAGACGCGTTTGCACTTAGCTAATGTTGTTACTGGTCGCAGTCTGCCTTTCGGATAAACTCGTGAACTAATTTGTTCGGAGGCTTAACGGTACCGCTTAAGTGATGTGTTTCAAGTTTGGGAAATTTGTACCGCAAATTCATGTCAGCTTGTACAATACTCTTTACCGATTGTTGTTCATTTTTTTTTTTCGCGTTCACTTCACACTCGGACAGGTCAATCGATTGTCATTGCCCGGGAAAGCTTTGCAGCCTTTTATGGGCCCCTTTAAATGGACCGTTCGAGTAAAAGTAGCTCGACAGTTCGAAAGCGTCATCAGTATGAGAGCAACTGTTTCTCAAGTGCTCTGTAACATGCCGTCAATTAATCTGACTAACCTCAAAAAACTAAGTGCATAAATTCTAAACATTCCGAACATTCTTTTCCGATTCCGCGAACGGTAAATTACAGACCAGCAAACCCGCCTTAAAACCTACGATAAACAAACAGTGGAATTTCCAAAATCACACTTACGAACTCTTAAGAACTTTAAATAATTATAAGCTTCAGCCGAAATTCTGATCCGGCCCGAACCGGGCTGCTGGATAACGGGCGAACGGTGTGACCGTGGCGGCGGTGGTGGAAGAAGACCGGAAAAATTGGCATTTAGCAATCCATCATCATTACCGCCTGCACTCCGCGGTGCAGAATGGCCCGAAAAGAGTGCCCATCCCGCGCGGCGGCAATTATTTCGGGAAGAAGGGCCGCTGCTGAAAGCATTGCCACTTTGCCTATCGGGGCTTCGCGATCGGAAGTCGGATATCTAGAGGAAAGTTCTACATTATTCTCGATCAGAATAAAAGGCGGATATGCAGTTTTTAGCATCTCTGCAGAGGTGATCTATCGATCAAAGATTTTAAAAAGTTGTGAAAATATAAAAGTGAAAATAACTTTGAATATTTTTTTCTGTTCAGTTCTCCATAATGGAAGCGTTTTTTTTTTTGTTTTTATTGTTGTCTTCTAAAGCCTTCACAAAATTTTGGTTAAATCTCAATTTCCATTTATTCTATATATAATAGCAGTTTTCAATGTTAAGAAAAAAAAACTTAGTCTTAACTTTGTGATCATTTCTGGAGCTTGTGTCCTTTTGTCCTCGTTGCCCTTTTTCGATCGCCTCGGGTTCATTAGAAAAATTTTGCACTCAATTATGACTTTGGTTCGATTCATACGCATTCGATTCTACATCTGAAATGAAAATCAGAATGATTAGTATAAATTAGTAGTAAATAATAGCAAATTAATAATGAGGCAAAACAAGCAACGATCTTCATTTTGTAAAATGGGAAATAAATGAAATAAGAAAAAAAAATAGTAGCATATAATAATTAATATAAAAAGTGTTTATAAAATAATTTAAAACAATAACAAAGATTGTTATTTTCAAGGCAGATAAGTTTCAGAGCAGACACAATAAAGCTTTAAGTTTTGAAGGTTTTGTATTTTCCACTTCATAACATTTGATCATTTGATCAAAAGTGTTATCAAAACAGTGGTAAGCTCTTAACAAATAATTACATGATTCTTTCTCCACATTGAGATTCTCCGCACTTTCTAACAGCCTCAACTGAGCCGCTGGTCTAATGTGCTTTAATTAGTCTCCGCTAATGTCCTGTACAGTTCTAGAGAATTGAAAAAGCACCCAAAAAGCCCAATCATTTTCCCAGGATGAAAGTAAAATTGCTTCCCTTGTTCAATTTAGCCGATAGTTTACCGGCTACTGGAAACCCAGCTAGGGAAAGGTAGAGCATCCACCACAGAGATGGTTTCCTGAATGACGCCAACATCGCCGCTGGCCGGTGCGGGGAGGGTTGCTGCAGCGCGGCCTTTAATTAGATTCCCGCAGTCGGGCTTCCCGAATCGGGATGACCAAAGGATGACCGCATCTCTTTCTATCGATTGTCTCTCGTCTAGAACGGGCATAGAAACAAAAGCAAAAGTGGCCAATCCGGTACCGATGGATGATAGCGGGATTGCGACGAAGAAGAAAACTGAGGCTTTGATTTGGATATAGAAGCGAATGTTCGCCAGGAAGCGATAGATTTTCGACGAAGATCCATTAAAGTAATGGGGGGGAGAGAATGGAAAGAGATCCGTAAGAAGAAGGAACTCGTAGTGACCGGTTGGCACAGGCACTGCGTAAGTGTGATTCTCTGGAAGCAGATTACGACTCCAGTGGGTGGAGCCTATTTACTCTGGGAAGAGGGGAGACAAATCAATTCGGACTGAGTAACGATCGAAATGGATGAGTCTCATTAATTTGTTCGAGTTCTATTCTGACTTGCTGATGAAATGAAACTGGTTTTCTTCTGGGTTCGATGGTTTGACCGGTTTTTAGACATTGTCTCTTGCCGAATGCGGCAATAATAATGACGACGCTTAGCTTAGAATGAGTCGCAGAATATCTCAAGAAGCTAACATCCAGCCCCGCACCGACTGACGCAGGTACACAGAGCACTCCGCTTGACATTGGCGTTTTCCTTCGAGTGTTTATCGTACACATTTTTTCTGGCTCCTCGTACCACTGAACAATATTTACACAAGTCCTGGCCGCAAACATACGCACTTCAATCGATTTTCACACTGAATGTACTTGCACTAAAACAGATCGTAAAATTCCTTCCGCCTCCGTAACCGCGCTGGAATTTCCCTCCGCTCGCAATCAAGCTCGTTAGATCTCGGAAAGACGGGGGCCTGAGTTTTCACTTTCAATTAGAGTGCCACGGGCGATGATGTCAGTTTGCGGTGAAAAACTGGTTGGTCAATCGCGGATGTGTTTCTTGTTTTTTCTTCTCTCTCTCTATCTCACTGTTGTCTGCCAACCCGCGCTGCTGCGATCGAGGGCCCACTAAATCAGCACGCAAGTGAGAATGTAAAAGAAACATTCTAACCAGCAGAAAATAGTACCTAATTTTTATCCGATTGATTTCCATTGAAGATCCGTAATTGATTGGCACTACTAAGACATTTATTCACTTCGAGACTATAACTTTTGTGTTTGAAACAGCTTGAGGAAAATGTGTTTTGGAAACACTATCAAGAGTGGAATCATCGACAAGTTATTTCTAGTTCAATTATCTGCCAAATAAATCAATCGAAATTGTTCATTAGTTGGTCTAATTTAGATCTGGCTTTAAGTTTTTACTTTCTTTTTTAATACAAAAGCATGATAGGGTTATTTGAATCAACGTAAAAGAAGCAGAAAGGGGTCGCAAAATTATCCTGCCGACCTCGGTGAATTGTAAAAAAAAAAACTAATCTATCGTGCTATTTATATTAATCCAACATACTCAAGAACCGCCTCGGAATGAGACGAGGGCTCATAATTCCCAAATGTGGCTATAAATCTAATAAACATTCGAAGCGAATAAGACAAAAATCGGCCGGACAAGACTGGCTGACCCATCTCGGATAGTTCTGCCGCAGCAGAAAAACGATTCCGGGTCGACAACGACGAACGAAAGAATCATCATTTATTTATTATTTTGGAATTCATATCGTATCACATGTGCCGTTGAGGAAAAATGCCGAGAGGGGATAAGCAAAAGTACGGTGTGGTAATCGATAGTGAAGCCGACCGCAACCGACCTGGACAAGAATCGATCGGAACGCTTCGCTTCGATTCCCGCGGGTGTGAGTTATGTCTGTCTAAGGTGAGAGCCATTTGTCAAATTCTGTCGCTTCGATACATTTTTGGCCACGACTTGAGCGCACTGACGGCTTAGTCGTTTCGAGAATGAATATCATAAATGTGGAAGAAAGCAGTAAACAAGCTGTAAGATTTTTCTTTCGGTGTAAGGATGGTGATGGGGACATAATAAATGAGCGAACAATCGAATGAATCGAGAATATATGAACCTCAGAGATGGCTTCGAATAAATAATGGTATTTTTAGAAGTTCCAAATGAGGACAACAAGTTACTGCGTTTTATATGCAAGGACAGTCGAAATAAGTTTATTTTGTATAACAGTTGTGAAGTATGATTTACCGTGTTGTAGTTTTTAAAGTGAAATTATTATATTGAAAAACTCATTCAAAATCGGGTTTAAAACAGACCAATAGTCAAATAAACGGTTATTAGAATACAACAACTATAGAATAATAAGAAATATCTAATCTTTCATTAAACTTCTATAAAAATTTAATAAGATACATGAAATTGCTACATTAAACTAATAAAAAGAGAAAATGTCATAGAAGTTCGTAACAGTGAATCTTTTGCTATAGTGGATATTTTTGCTATAGTGAACCACTCACCTCAATTTATACAAAAACTCGTGTCAACCTGCATCAGAATCCCAAGAAACATTTATAAATTCCAATTTATGTTATGTAAAGAGAAATTCAGTTAATATGATGAGTGGTCCACTACAAGAGAGGGGTCAATTATAGATTAATTTACCCTATTTCTTGAAATCATCATCATCTTTCATCTTGTCAGAAACTAAACATTAATAACACGTTCGAATCAATGTGGCCCTGGACACTTGCGACATAAATCTATTCAGCAAGAAATAAGAATATTTGTGGTTCTAGATACACATTTTCATGATCTCGGGCATCACTTTATAACGAGACATATGGGTACTTGTAGACGTTTGAAATTCAATTGCAGGTTGGTAGCAAATATCAGGATACGTTAAAACATTTCGTCTTCCTGTGTATTTTCCTTCAAAAATTGTCACTTTGATGGTATAGATAAGCTGTTCTTCTATCGCGAACCATGTGTTCCTGTACAACCGAAGTTTATTAATACAGCGCAGCACTATATAATCGCAAATTGCAAATCCGGAAAAGAATTGCAATTTTGAAGAAATACAATAGTTGATCAACTTTACTTTTGAAATATGACATTCAATTTTTTTTGTCCTTGACAGTCAAAGCCACTCACTCCTCATGGTAAAATCGATAATTTCTTCAATTCTTTAATTCTCGACTACTGTGTGATAAGGTCGTATGTCTAAACGTCAACAAAATGAGTGAGAGTTATATTCCTTGTACTTCACAAGCACAAATCATCTCTTACACGTTTTGTTTACGTTTAGACATACGACCTTATCACAAAGTAGTCGAGAATTGATGGTAATACTTAAACACTGCGCTCACTGGTTTGATTTATCAGCAGAATTAGCGGCGCTGTCCCATTCACGAATAATCATGACTTTTTAATCAATTAAGACTGAGAAGCCTCCCAAGATTAGTGTAGTTAGGTTCAGATATTCAAACGACGTACTGGAACATTCATACAAACTAGGGTTTGCAATATTCCCGGGAATCGATTTCCCGGGAAACGGGAATGAAAAATCGAATTTCCCGGGAATTCCCGGGAACCGGGAACTAACAAATTCCTTAGCAAAGTGACATTTTAAATGGAATTCATCAATAAAAGGTAACAAAAAATTGTTTAAAATTTCATTCTCAATCCGCATGAAAAACAAAAAAAAAACAAATGAAATACTAAACATTTTCAAGGTAACATAAAAAATTCGTGATCGATTTTTGTAGCATATATTTGCAGAAGAGGAGAATTAAGGGTATTCATGTCGTCAAACAATCGCTTCAGATCCGCTGATGATTTTCCGTTAAGCTCAAAAATTTTATTTCCTTCTGTAAAACTTTGCTCAAGTCTGCTGAATCACCGCTGATGTTTGAATGAATGGATACGTTGTGGCTGCGTTTGCGGCAATTTGACAGCTAGCCCATACATTTTCTGTCAAATTAACGTCAACGCAACGCAAACGTATCTATTGTGTTTGGGCTTTTAGGCAGGCATTGGACGCGAAAAATATTTGCTATATTCGGTACGGACTTTTTGGGCAAAATGTTTTTTACACTACAGTGAATATTTACTGTTTACTTGAGCGGTAGCAAACCAATTCGCTTTTTTTTTTTTCATTTAAATATATTTGCTATGCCATTGTGATTTATTTCGAATAAACTGCGTCTCAAATCTAGTTTTCATTGACAGAGCAACATTTCAAACCCTTTTGGAGTTTATAACATTATTGATTAGAACGTAAGATTCAAAGGAAGATTTTTGGTTAATTAACTACGTTATTTCGTTATTTCGCCGTTCGGTGGTTTTCTGTGACCGAGACAAACCGGAAGGAAACGAGAGAATACTAAATAATCAGTTCAATACGACTCAAAATAAGTCAGTCTTAGAGCATTTGAAGGCTTACTAATTAACATGCAAAGATGATTTTCACGTTTAAATACTATACTGACTTTAGGTTTTATTAAATGATTTATTTAAGGTCGCACCAGTTTGACGTATTTAATTTAATTGCAATAATGCATAAAAAACTATAGTGAATCATACAAAATTTTTCGCTGAACTCGGGAATCCCGGGATCCCGGGAATCAATATTTCTGTTCCCGGGATCCGTAGCGCAGACTCAACCCCCCCTTCCCCCTTTCATGCGTTACGTAATTTGTGTACGACGCCATATGAATATTTTTTTGATGGTAGATTTACGTCTTCCGGAAACATATACAATTTCAATACAGGGATCCAATTCTAAAAACCGAAAACATCGAGAGCGTCACGAAAAATGTCCAATTTCAAACGTTTTAAACTCAGTCAGTTTCCAATCGATTTCTGCCGTGTTCTATGTATAATTCATATCTGTACCGATACCACACGGACGTTGAATGCTAATCGTGGCGAAGAAAGAAAAGCCGGGTTTTAATTTTCGGCTGATCATGGTGGGTGCGTTGACACTTAGGCACCTGTCTATCTGGCAGCTGTTATGGAGTTTTCGGTAGCTGCAGAATTATTGAAAATGACTGGCAATTCTACTAAAGAAAACGGAAGAACTAGAATCATCGGCGAATGAGAGATATAATAACACCTTTTGGTACTCTACAATTATGTGATTAAAGTAGTTAAGATTTTTCATCACGGGGACGGGAATATTGTCTCCATCCACGACACGATACATGTTATTTTGTTGCCTTTATAAGAGCTCTATCGGTCCGGTTCGACAGATTTGATTTGTTTGATCTTTATTAGAGAGCCTTTAACCTGAGGGGTCATTCAGCTCTTCCACCGGCTCGACAGAATGTCCACAAGAATTCATTTTTTTGTGCATCCGTATTACGAAACTGGGACAAACTGTGGGAACTTGAAATTAAGGCGGGGCTATTCAGAAGGGGGACGGGACACGAGGCATATCGACGCTAGGCATATGGATGTTAGGCATAGTATGCTAGGCATACAGACGCGAGGCATACTGGATGTGAGCCATAATGGATGCGAGGCATACTGCCAAAAGGCATAACGGACACAAGGCCGAATGGACGCGAGGCCGAATGGACGCGAGGCCGAATGGACGCGAGGCCGAATGGACGCGAGGCCGAATGGACGCGAGGCCGAATGGACGCGAGGCCGAATGGACGCAAGGCCGAATGCGATGTTGTACGATCGCATGAGATCCAATTATGTAGTTCAGGTGTTAATATATTCCTAAAGAGTTTAAGTTGAGTATAATACTTTTCTTGAAATCATGCGGCGAAGACGCATAATCGAGGGCAAGGAAACGAGGCGGCACTAAGCCGCCGTGGTTTCCGCAGTCCGAGCCGGCCGCCGACCCGCCGTCGGAAGCGGCGGCCTCTCGCACCCTAACGACTGATCTACTGGTTTACTAGGTCTACTCAAACAGAGTTTTCTTCCCTTAGTTAAGTCCGAACGAGCGGTAGCGAGTAAGGACAGCTTTCGCTCGAACAGCGAGGCGGCCGAAGGCCGCGAGTGTATTGCTTTCCAAATGACACTTTGTAGCGAAATACATGTTATTGAAAGAGGGCTCTGTTGATGATGACGATAATAACATATTCCGCATCACTTCCCCTTGGCCTTGTATCCATTCGGCTTCGCGTCCATTCAGCCTCGCGTCCATTCGGCCTCGCGTCCATTCGGCCTCGCGTCCATTCGGCCTCGCGTCCATTCGGCCTCGCGTCCATTCGGCCTCGCGTCCATTTTGCCTCGCGTCCATTCGGCCTCGCGTCCATATGCCTCGTGTCCGTATGCCTGCCGTCCATTATGCCTAGCGTACTATGCCTCGCGTCCGTATGCCTCGCGTCTGTATGCTTAACGGGGTGTCATCATTAAGAAGATAGCTCCAAGTCAGAAAAAAAATAAGATTCATTATGTCAGAACGTATATCGCACGCGATCATGAAGCATTTATGAATTAGTTTATACAATTTCTTTTCATTTTTTTCATTTTTCTCTCAACAGAGTCAACTTAAGCACATCGTTTAGTGCGCTTTTGACGTAGAATTACGTCTTACTGCAACATAAATAGGGGTACAAATTGTAAATGTGAAAACATCGAGAGCGTCACGAAAATTGCACACATTCAAAAGTTTTAAACTCAGTCAGTTTCCAACGGATTTCGTTCATTTTTAAAGCAAAAATATTTTACGATAAAGAATATACGAAAAAATATACTGCTTCACTTAATAATGTGAATGGTGTGTAGATTGATTAACCCTAATCAAGTGTATTTCCAAACTTATTGCAAAAAAAAATTTTTTGAAATTAGACAGGCGTACGTAATTCTACGTTAACCTTGCGGTCGAGTCTTATAAACAACCTCTTCAACTATTTATTCTACGAACTAATTTTCTTTTTTAACAGCGACTTTTACCCGTTAACATTCAAGTTCAGTTCGAATAAAGTGTTCATTGTCGCGGTTCAAACCTTTATTTCAGCCTAAAATAAATAGTTCATATAGTTCATTGTGTGCAGTAGGGAAATGATACAGATTTGGAAAAATATACCGCGTCCCGACGGGACATAAACCCGCAAGCTCCCTGTCTCCGGCATGATGTTTTGACCAATTAAACTACGGGGGGCGGTGGTACTGTTCCACAATCTATATGCGTATCAAATTTCACTGCCGACTTAGTCTATTGCTCATCCCTAACTACACACACTGCTGTGCAAGCGTTATTTATACGACTGAAAAGAATGTCTCATCACACACAGAAGAGTCAGCTGATGCTGATAACTCTTGTAGACCTGTGTGACCGGTCGGGATGCGGTATATTTTTCCAAATCTGTATCATATTTCCAGTTCGCTTATTTTTCGCTTTTCCTACTGCACACATTGTCTGCTTAATGAGATTGAATGTTAACGGGTAACAGCAAGGTGTTTCCTGCCTGTTGGGTGAACTCTGCAGCAAGCTAATGCTCCAGTTTACTTTTAATGCCAACGTGACGAAACATTGGGTAATTTTCGTGGGGTGTTGCGTCACATAGTCACCAGCAGGTAATACTCGTTTAAAACGACAGTAGGCAAAAAGCAGTACTTTTTCGTAGGCTGGTCCTAATTAAATATAACGTCGATGCCGAGTGGTAATTGTTTGTGGTAATTGAGATGCGACGCAATTTTTGGTCCATTTAACTACTGCAAAGTAAGTCTTGTTAGTTTGGATGTTAGTAATGGAATGATCATTTCTCGCGTAACTTTTCAAAAGGACCTAAGTAACAATGAAAGATTCCTTCCTCTCTCATTTTGTTTCGTTAATTACGTCGCTTTCTTGCCCTGCATCGAGAGATATTAATATTGCCTTGCTTACAATGCAAAGAGTGTTATGAAAATTGGCAAAATAACATAGTTATTAAAAGAAGAGAAAGCAAACAAAAAGGGTCTCTCAATGTTAGATAGTTCATTTCGAAAAGTTAGGCGAGATTTTGTTGATTTTATCAAACTGTACAAATTAGTTGCTATGCGGAGAGCTTGACCACCACATCTGTTGGATCGTGTATTACTTGATCGCCAACACTCCACCCTAATCCTTGGATCCCAGGAAACCGATTTGTGGTAGCGTCGACCCTGGGCTGTAAACTCCGATTTTGAGTGCTGCAAATAGCCCATTGGTTGTCGCACATGATCGGTAAAGCCGTCTCGCCAAAGATTTGCCTCAATAGGATCTTCCACCACAGCGCTTCATTGGGTGTAAGAGAGAGAAAGTGACAGAGAACTAGAGAGATAAATAGAGAGATAAATAGAGAGAGATAGAGATAGAGATAGAGATAGAGATAGAGATAGAGATAGAGATAGAGATAGAGATAGAGATAGAGATAGAGATAGAGATAGAGATAGAGATAGAGATAGAGATAGAGATAGAGATAGAGATAGAGATAGAGATAGAGATAGAGATAGAGATAGAGATAGAGATAGAGATAGAGATAGAGATAGAGATAGAGATAGAGATAGAGATAGAGATAGAGATAGAGATAGAGATAGAGATAGAGATAGAGATAGAGATAGAGATAGAGATAGAGATAGAGATAGAGATAGAGATAGAGATAGAGATAGAGATAGAGATAGAGATAGAGATAGAGATAGAGATAGAGATAGAGGTAGAGATAGAGATAGAGATAGAGATAGAGATAGAGATAGAGATAGAGATAGAGATAGAGATAGAGATAGAGATAGAGATAGAGATAGAGATAGAGATAGAGATAGAGATAGAGATAGAGATAGAGATAGAGATAGAGATAGAGATAGAGATAGAGATAGAGATAGAGATAGAGATAGAGATAGAGATAGAGATAGAGATAGAGATAGAGATAGAGATAGAGATAGAGATAGAGATAGAGATAGAGATAGAGATAGAGATAGAGATAGAGATAGAGATAGAGATAGAGATAGAGATAGAGATAGAGATAGAGATAGAGATAGAGATAGAGATAGAGATAGAGATAGAGATAGAGATAGAGATAGAGATAGAGATAGAGATAGAGATAGAGATAGAGATAGAGATAGAGATAGAGATAGAGATAGAGATAGAGATAGAGATAGAGATAGAGATAGAGATAGAGATAGAGATAGAGATAGAGATAGAGATAGAGATAGAGATAGAGATAGAGATAGAGATAGAGGTAGAGATAGAGATAGAGATAGAGATAGAGATAGAGATAGAGATAGAGATAGAGATAGAGATAGAGATAGAGATAGAGATAGAGATAGAGATAGAGATAGAGATAGAGATAGAGATAGAGATAGAGATAGAGATAGAGATAGAGATAGAGATAGAGATAGAGATAGAGATAGAGATAGAGATAGAGATAGAGATAGAGATAGAGATAGAGATAGAGATAGAGATAGAGATAGAGATAGAGATAGAGATAGAGATAGAGATAGAGATAGAGATAGAGATAGAGATAGAGATAGAGATAGAGATAGAGATAGAGATAGAGATAGAGATAGAGATAGAGATAGAGATAGAGATAGAGATAGAGATAGAGATAGAGATAGAGATAGAGATAGAGATAGAGATAGAGATAGAGATAGAGAAAGAGATAGAGAAAGAGATAGAGATATAGAGAGATACAGAGAGATAGAGATAGAGAGAGAGAGAGCGAGAGAGAAAGAGAAAGAGAGAGAGAGAGAGAGAGAGAGAGAGAGAGAGAGAGAGAGAGAGAGAGAAAGAGAGCGAGAGAGAGAGAGGGAGGGAGAGGATAGAGAAGGAGAGAGAGAAAGAGAGCGAGAGAGAGAGAGAGAGAGGGAGGGAGAGGATAGAGAGAGAGAGAGAGAGAGAGAGGGTCACCGGTTTTTACACATTGAGGTTGGATGTCAATTCCAAGCGTCATCCGTTGGTTCTCTGTGTAATTACAGCTGATCTGGCAATAACGAAGCAGCAACCGCGGGCGGTCAATCATACTCATGCTCATGCTCAAATAATTTTTAAGCGTCTGCTCAATTATAACTCAATTTTTCCAATATTTTTCTGAAGAAGTACACTCACTTTTCAAGAAGTCGTACTTTAACAACTTACTCTCTCTCTCTCTCTCTCCAGTTATTTTTCAGATATGATGATTCGAAAAGAAAATTTCCGTTTTAAATAATACTAGAAATATTAAACTTTTGTAAAAAATATGTAAAGCTTCATTAAATTCTGAGAGGGTTCCAGGGCTCTTCATTTCCCAAACATATCAATATATCGGAATATTTCGTGCAGTCATTCCGATTCGAACAGTTTCATTTTTATTTGATTCCTGTACTGCCAATCACGATGAATATTTTCGCTGTCAAACAGATTTGATTACGGGTTTCTTTTCCGACTGGTGTACATCGTGTCATTTCAAAGGAAACTGATGACCCTTTCCAAAGTCAACTGACAAAATCAAAGTAAGATCATTCGAGTAGTTTTCATTTGACGTACAAAGTGCTCTAAAATTGAACAAACGATTTTTCAATTGAATGCGACGAGTCATAACGTCACTACACTGAAAAAACTACGCACGCTCCATCCAAGTGTTTCATCAATTGGATATGAAAATGACTCATTGTTATTTGAAGATTTTTTTTATCGAATTCAATCATTTTTCACTTTCGTTTCAAGTTGTCGCACACATCAACTCACATCTATGACCCGCACTTCATATACATATGATTCCAACATCCTTTTCAAGTGAATTGCACTTAAATCTGCTTCACTGTTTCATCACAGTATTTATCATGTGCGAAACACTTTCAGTTGATTTGTTTTGTTTCTATATATCAAACGAAGTGCCATTTGTGCTGAAAAGTGTCTACGGCTTAAAAGTTCGACGATTTTCGGACTACATCCGTAAATTTTTGAAAGGTAAGTGATTTATGTCACGTAAAAGAATTGAATTCTAATTTATTTCGTTCTTCCAGCACAAGATCATAGAGATTCTGATGAAAGCATCTTTACGCTAGAGGCAAGTATTTGTTTACTAAAACACCAATTACATTAATAAAACTCTTTGTTTGCTTCACAGACTTCTTCAACAGAGTGAAGGAATGTTTGGTGATGAATTATTATAGTAAAATTTAAATTTTGTAAATAAAACAATGGTTACATTATATGCAATCATTTCCATGTAAAACTGTTTTCATTTTAAAATCGAATAAAAATCATTCGAAGCCCGGTAAACAGTCATTTGAGATTCAAAATCCAAACATTTCATATCTATATATCATAACACGAGAAATGAAAGTGTTTTCCTTTTGAAAATAAGCTGTTGCACGATAAATAATTCAAAAGTGTTTCGCATATGAATTCTATATGTTTTGACCAGTAGCGCGAATTCAAGTGCAAATCACTTTATAACGTCGTGTCGATTTTTTTTAGTGTATAACTATAATAATTGTAAAGCTTTAGCTGCCCCTTAGTCGAGTTTAAGCAAAAATTTTCATGTATTTTAATATTTTCCACCATTCTTAGGTAATGCGTCAGACCGTTAGAACTATTTGTTTCACATAAACCCTTTGTTTTGCAAACTTGAGTTGCATTTGAAAGAAGAGGGTGGAAACTGGTTCAGACAGAATATTAATCAAGTGTAGGCTAGATTTCGACCCATTTTTTGGTGCTTTTGTGATTTATCCTACCCAAATTTGGCCCACTTGATTTGTGCCCCAATTTAGTCCCAAAAACAACAAAATACCAACAAAATCATCCCAATGGACAACTACAATTCAAACTTGGTCAAATTGATAGCAAATCATCAAACTGAACGTGATATTGTACAACTTTACACTCGTTTTTATTTATGGTTCAAGCTGTATAATTCGAAAAATTATAATGTCAAAATGGTACCAAAATTTTAAACAATATTTAAACATAAAAAAACGATTCAAAAATCAACAAAAATAAGAATAAACTGGGATTTGGCATATTAACCATAAAAACGGCTTTATAGGATGTATTTTATTTTCAAAAATTCGAAACATTTGAACCAGTTGATCGATTTTTGATCTTTTAGAATTTAAGTCTTAAGAAAAAATAACAAATAGATGAATATGTGTGCCTTCACATGCATAATATACAAAATTATTGAAATTTTTGTCATTTTTTCAAACTGAATTTACTCAGATATAAGAAATAACATATTTTTAAAAATTTCTTCATATATAGAGTCCAATGTGCCATTTGAATTGAAACCAAGATTTTTACGTTTGCCCCAAAAATAACGACAAAAAAATGAAAAACGTATATATTTTTATGAAAAACAATAATAACTTTGAGTATCTTACATTTTCCCATCCTAGACTGTTTATCAATAATAACAATTAATAACATCAAGTTTCCACAAAAGGAAATCAATAAATGAAATTCTAGTTTTTTTTTTTTATTCTGTTTTTAGATATGTTTCCTTTTTGTTTTTACTAGATTTGATTTGGGTACTATTCACTCAAATGCCCAAAAGTCGTGCAGAACGTAGAAGATAATCAAAAATCATAATCAATCAAAATGAAAACCATAACCATAAAATATAAGAACATCTACAGGGCCCGGATAACACTCGTTATTACGCTGCAGGCTGTACAGAAAACTGCACTGGACAACCTCTCGTCGCGTTATTTGCATTGTGTCGTAGCTGTCAGTAGATTTATGTGTTGCTTCTGTAATCACCGGCTCACAAATTGAAAAAAAAACTTAATTTTATGGACTTTGCCGTCTGGGGTAAAATGGAAGTTTAAGTCTGTTCTAAAAAGACGAAGGTGTGAAGCGACATCTGATGGCAGCCTGAGCTACCATCTGAAGAACTCGTGCGATGCGTTTCTCGATCGTCTGCGGCGAGTGGTTAAACGTAAAGTTGAACAAGTTGAACTTGACTAGTGAATTTTCAAACAGTGATATGTTTTCAGGTAAAATGGAATTAATTCGAAATATATTTCTGTTTTAAAAAAATTATTTGTTTGTTTGAACGTAGCACTTCAATTGCCGGACCCTGTAGAAGAAAGAAGAAAAGGAGCAAAAAGTTAAACTTATCGTCGAAAAACTAATAAAACATTTGAAATAATAATCTGTAAAGTAGAGCTATACCGAATGGATGAGACTCAAGTAAAACAGAAGCGAGCAGAAATAAAACCAGTAAAAAATAGAAAATACCAGAACAAATACATAAGTAATTTTAAACACGTTATAAAGATCAGAAATAGCATGAAAAGAGAACAAAAAATATTGGGAAGTGTAAAAATTGCAACGATTACGCTAAAAATGATGTTACAAAAACCATGATGAAGTTTTTTTGGGAAAAGTTATAGCTTGTTCGCATATTTACCAAACGATTTGAAGGTATACAAACAATAATCAACTAGCTAATACCATTTGAAATTGATCCTCGCATAACTTGATCATCTCTACAGCAGTTACTTTAACAACCCCCATAGTATCGTATGATTAGGCATCGTCTCGCCACAAACCAAACATAACTAAATCTAGCTCGAGAGCATCGCACCCATCACACACTCTCGGAGCTCACAAAAACAGTAGTAATTTGATAATTTGTTAATTAGCAGCTCCTGGTGAAAGCGCTGCTGCCCAGTCTGCGGATGGCTTGATTCTTGCACTGCGCTCCGGCTGATTTGCGATGGCCGGTAAAGGCATGAGGGAGGGAGGAAGATGGCTTAGGTCGGGTAATTTTTATCATATCGAACGAGCCAAATATCATCGGAACCGGTAATCAGATAACAGGAACCAGCTCCGGAGCCAAACGAGAAGCAGACCGAATAAAAAAAATCCGGAAGCAAGAAATTCTCGACCAAATTGCATCTTGGCTGATGGCTGTGGCGGCGGCGGCGGCAAAAATTGTACAAATGAATCGATGGTAACAATAGGAAACAAGCGAGGAAAACAAGTTGGAACGGAGAGAAAAAACAAAACGCAGAAAAGGAAAACTCCATTAGAAAAGAATAGAGATTTGGCTTTCAGCTACGCTGACGCAGTCCGCCGGTGCCAATCCAATATATTAGAGCCTAATAACTGCATTGATTGCGATGGAACCCGGAAAATGAGCCAAACGGCAAGCAACGACAGATGGTGCCCAATCAGTGGCCGCGGGGCACACCGACCGGCCGGGGCCACGCTGGAAGTGGAGTTCATCCTGGACGCATGGAGCCGTTCCACGGAAGGCGGCCCCCGGCAGTTCGGCGTCCGTCCCGGGGGCCAGCAGCTGTTGCTTATCGGGTTGGATGGCCGCGGTCATTTTCTTCCCGAATTGAACATGCAGTAATTAGCCGGATGAGTTGAGCTGATAGTGTTTTTTTTGCGTAGCAGTGCCGGCCATCTAAGGCCCGAACAAACAACGCAGCGGTGAACTTCTGGCCTGTTTGCAGGTTGTTCCGATAGTGCGTTTGAAATGCGGTATGAATTATTGTGCGGGTGAGGAAAGTCGTCGCTGGGGAAAGACAGTTCGATTGCTCCAGTAAATGTCCACGGTTAGCTGTTTTTTTAACTCCCTGTACAGTCGGGCTCAGCCTATCGATCGACAGTCGAATTACCGCTGCTCAATCAACAGACAAACGTGATGAATGCGATGATGATGGTTTGCAAGGTAAACAGAGCTTCCCTTCTCATCCCGTCAGCGCTGTTGCTGCTGCTGTGGTCTGGATGGAAGTGAGGACGTTTTAAGTATTGATTTATGAATAAGTAATGAGCTCGCGGTTTTCAAGGTTTTGATTTCGCTTCCCATCGGTGTCGGAATCGCATCGACAGTGGTTGAGTGTGGTTGGCAGTGGAGGACGGGGAGAACTTTTAGCATTTAGTTCGCATTGCTGTTGGCGTACGGGACGGAAGAGCAATCGTTAAATGTATTCATTATTGCCGCCCATATTTTTACTTCGAAGTTGTACAATGCTGCAGTTGGTGGGGGTGTCCCGCGAGGAACATTTCATCCGTGGTAACACTTTATTGGCACCTAACAGCAGCAGCAGCAACACCGTGTCGTGATCGTGATGCGCGGAAAGGATCCGCCCCATCGTCATCGTCATTTGCAGCGTCGTCAAGGTGATCGGCATCATCGAGTTAGAGGAAGGAGCGATGGGAAGTACCACACGGGCCAGGCTCTTAATGGACTGTAAACGAAGCTGCGATGCCACCGAGTGACAGTCCCTTCTAGGTTAGGTTTTTAAAACAGATGAGCAAAGCCGTTTCCATTTGCATATATGGATCCATCCGAACTGAACGAGACTGACGCTTGTCGGTAGAAGCAACTGTGCCTAGCGTGGGAAGCAGACGCTCCACTGCCGCGTTGGAAAGAGACGTTGCCAGCGAGGTGTATTTTATACGTACTTTAATCGGAAAACTGCTTAATAGCAGGGTGACCATTTTTGCCAGGGCAAAAATTCTGCCAAGAGCAGACGCCATTGAGACTTATTTTAAAAAAATACTTGAAATTGACTGATATGATAGAAGAAAAAAACTACGGTGAAACAGCCAATGAAATAGGATGAAATCTGACACATTAACAGTAACATAATTCAAACTCTAAATTGGAATCTTTGATTCAAATGCAATAAAAATTTTTTGAAACCTAGTAAAATTTCCTGTTTTAAAAGTTGATTAGAATTTCATACAGGCATGTATATTTTACGAGAGTAGCTCTAATAAAACTATTTTACGAAACAAGCTCAACTAACCTCAGCCACTGGTAGCAGTTTCGATTAGGCACAATGCACAATTGCGAAATTTCCCCAATTAATCGATAAACCCAAAAACACAACACGATTCGACCCGCTGTTATTTTCCACTTACTGTAACGTCGCTTCCAGTTCATGGAGTCCCCGTACGGTACAATAGACATCAGCAGAAGCAGCAGCAAGGTCCGTCTCCAAGCTCTTGCTCCGATGTCTTCCCTCTTGCAAGCGGCAACTGTGGGAACCCAGGCGATAGCGGAAGTTTTCCGCCTTTTGCTTCCTCGAATTGTACCTACTATCCAGCAAAAACACAGCAGCAGCAGCAGCTTCTGTGTTTGTGATCATCATCAGCGCAATCATCATCTTCGCATAATCTTGACGAAATCTGAAGCCATCTGTTTTGCTCCACTTGGTTCCTCCCGTGTGTGTGTTGTATGTATCGATAATTGCGAGTGGGAAAATTAACCATTTTCCATACGCCCCCTCATGGTGATTATGCGTGCCGATTGATGTCGGAGACAGATGTTCTTGTGCGGCAAAAAAATACCGGTGCGAGTTATAATTTCATTAATTTTCGTTCGATGCTTGTAGGCTTCGTACTTCCACCCTAGAGCCATCGTGGTTGAAAACAAAACTGCCCAGAGAAAGCCAATTAGTTTTTTGTGACATCGCAGTTTCAAATCAGAAACTTCTTCAGCAACAATCATAAATGTGTAAATGTAACAAAACAGCAATTCAGATGCAATTCATTAATTATCACATTCCGTTGATAAAGATCACCCGAAAAAAAGAAAAAAAAAAAAAAAGTCTCCAATTTGTACAGCAGCTCGAAACCAAAATTCCCCTTTTAAAGTGTGTAATAAAAACACAAACCGATAGATAGTGCGCTTGTTTGCTGTTGTTGGTCGGACAGCGCCTTACACGCATCTACTACTGTACAAAACCGAAAAATATTTCACCCATTGTCTGTCTGTCTGTTGCCTTGCCGTCCCTTATCGAATTCGCTCGCCGTCATCGTCACCATCGTCAGCGTCGTCGCTCGTGAGCCGCTGCCAGCCTCCATCGCTCCAGTGGCGCAATTGGTTAGCGCACGGTACTTATAAGACAGTACTTTGGTGTGTACGGATATGAGCGATGCCGGGGTTGTGAGTTCGAGCCTCACCTGGAGCAGGGAGGATTTTTTTTGTCACACTAGCAAACGAGCGTTGTACTTTTGAAAATCGGTCTGTCTAGTAGTCGCACATGGTTTTATTGTATGCAAAGCAGTGAACATCATCACCAGACGTCGCATGACGGAAGGCCACTCACATGCAACCATTCGTAATTTGCGAACGTGACAATTAACTCTAGTAGTAATAATAGAACAAAAGCTAGCATCGAAACTCAAAACCTGGCCGACAGTTTGAGTTTTTTTTATTTCTTTTATAGTTTGAATGACAAATAGTCATAGTAGAACCTGTTGATTTATACTGATTAATTTAATCATTGATCATTAGATTCATTTTCTTGTGCATTCGTCAAAGCTCTGAATGGAATTTCTCAACCTATTAATTTGAAAATTACTTATCATTACTCATCTACAAAACATCTGGTTAATCTTACACAGCAAGGTTATTGAGCGTCCAAAAAATATTCCCCAAAACCAGATCAAGATAAAAAAGCATACAATATGGATTATAGCATAATTGCAAATCAGTCAACGTGTTGTCTGAATGTTGAAAAATCAATATAAAATCGGAAAACCTAAATTAATCCACCTAGCGGTAAGACCCAGCCTTTCTCATTCGATTTTTTATTTGTAAAAATAGATTTACATGAACGCTTCAATCCAATAAATGTATATTCACTCTTCAGGTTCTAAAATATTGATGTTGTAATCTTCACATATGAAATTGCAGTCAAGTCTGTCTGTCTGTTTGATCCATATAGGACCGAAAACTACCGAACCGATCGACGTGAAAATTTGTATGTAGGGGTTTATGGTGCCGATAAAGGTTCCTATGATAGTTTGACACCCCTCCCTTCCAGAAGAGGGTCCCATACAAATGAAACATAAATTTCTGCACAACTACGGACTAGTAGCTGTTAAATAAAATTCTAGCAAACAGAATAACAAAAATAATCTATAAAATAATAGGTTCGGGACAAAAAGCAGTTGTGGAAGACAGAGGTTGTGTATAAGGTGAATAATTTCAATACCATTCGAGGCTCAAAGCTTCAGGGCAGCCTCAAATAATTTGGTTTGAAAAGTCGACCCCTCCAAAAAAAATCTCGGGTTCGGATTTCACACTTTCGGGCTCGGGTCGGGTTCTTTTTAGGGGCTGATAACTTGGGGATGGGGAGGGGTGTAGGGGGTACGCAAATGTCCACGCTTGTCCACGGTAGGGGGAGGGGGTAATGGTAATGTCTACGTGGACACGATATTTTTTTTTAATCATTTTAAACAAAATTCAGTAGTAATCTTTTCTATTTGAAAGTAGTGTTTTCAGATGTTTCAAGCTACATTCACTAGAAAATTTATGTATTTAAAAATTAAACTTGATATTATTTTTTCCTTGAGTTTGGTATTTTTTCTTTGGTATACTAATTTGAAGCCAATTTTAGCTGTTTTTGTAGTTTAAAGGCGTTTCTCTGTCCATTGGAACAGTTTCCTATTTAATTTGGAATTCATTTCTGTTGGGGCCCCTCCGCTGTTTTACTTTTTTAGTCATTTTGGCTTAATTTGGATCATGTAAATTTCTGGCCGCTCTGACTTCTGGAAGTTGAAGATATGTTCGAAATGATTTAATTTTCATGCTCTTTGGACCGCGTTCGGAGCCATATTTTGACGTAGTCTTACGGCAACAATTACAGGGACCCAATTTCATTACAGGGATCCAATTTCAAAACCGAAAACATCGAGAGCGTCACAAAAATTGTCCAATTTCAAACGTTTTGTTGAACAATGTCGAAACGCAAGTGTCGATTTTTGATTGGTCGCTTGCTGCCTTTCCCTAAATAGGACGACAGAATGGAGTACCTAGTTAGCCGGGAATGCACTTTCTGGGCTATATAAGATACTGTTTCTCCTCAAGCAAATCAGTTTACTAGCAGCAGGCAGCAGCTGCGGACATTAACACCGATGGCAGTAGGCAAAGTGGATCAGCAGCGGGCAACAGCGGCGGTGGTAGTGGTAAGCTGCAGTTCCTACCTCTTTCAGCTCTGCTTCCCTTCGATCTGAGTCGGACCCCACCAGCGGTAACCCAATTCAGATATCGTTGGGTGAATACAACCCGAAACTGAAAGAGAGTCGCACCGCCAGGTGGTTTGAGAAGCCACCATCATCCAGCGTATGTATATATAGGGTGTGTGCACATAACGTGTGTGAATATCTATAGCGTGTGTCGCTAGGTATATAAGGTGTGTGGCTTGCTTTAAAGCGTGTGTGTATGTTTATGGCGAATGTGAATGTCAAGCGTGTCTGTGCATGTCTATAGAGCGTGTGGCTAGAGTGCGTGGCTTGCTATATAGCGTGCGTAGCTAGCAGTATAGCGGTTGAAATTTTCATATACACACTACCCGTCATAAGTTTGGAATCGCTTTACTGAGTATTGCAACACCCAGTTTGAATATTGCAACACCCCGAAAAGTTTAGCATCACTCAAAATGGGCAAATTTTTGTAACTGTAACTGTAATATGCTTGACCAGAGCTGGTGGCACAAGCCGAACACCGCAACTTTGTGGGTAGTAATGATCACGTGATAAGTTGAAGTCTAAATATGAAAAACTTCATGCACCCTAGCGCCGCATAGCGGGGTAATTCAGTATTAAATTGTCTACCATGTAGAAGCCTGTAGCCTTCTGAACAAGTATGCTGAACACCGCAACTTTCTGGCAGGTCGGAATCGTGAGATTAGTTAAGTTCAAAATACGACTCATTGTGTGCCCACTAGCACCACATAGCGGTAAAATTTCACACTGAATTGGGCACCATACAGTAGCCTTTGACCTTCTGAACAAGTTTGCTGAAAACCGTAACTTTCTAGGTTATCCGAGATATCCGCCTATTCCAGGTGATGCTAAACTTTTCGGGAGGCTTTGCAATATTCAAACTGGGTGTTGCAATACTCAGTAAAGCGATTCCAAACTTATGACGGGTAGTGTAATTGCTAACAAATCACCTCATGTAGAATTTGATTATTACTGTGAATCATACAAAACTAAATAAAAAATTTGCCATGTTGAAAAAATATTCACTTGTCAATAAATGGCATTGACAAACACAATTAACCTCAAAGTTTATCTGAAGAATTAACCCAATTCAGTGTATTTCCAAACCTATTCCAAGAAATACATTGGCATAAGACAGGCTGTCGTATTCTACGTTACCTCTGCGATCGTGTCTTATCAACAACCTCTTCAGCTTTTTTTGGTTCGTTCCTATGCGTGAGATAATATATATGAAAATTTTGGAAATGACAATCGACTTTGTATATTACATGTAAACTGTATTCTTCATTATTATTTTCGTTTTTGGTCTCAATTGTCTTTTCGAAACTTCCGTGTATTGGACTATATTTAGAGTTTTTTTGTTTATAAAAAGCTTGAAAATTATAACTGCTTTAATTTTTAATTTTTTGAAGTAGAATACTTCTCTCAGGAAGTTCGGCTACATAGGGATGTGAAATGAAAATCTAAAACCGAAAAAAGTGAAAAATATGTCCAATTTCAAATGCTATTAACTCGGTTAGTATTCGATGGATTTCCTGCGTTCTTGCAGCAATAGATTGGAAAATCTTCTAAGATTCTTCCCAAAATAAGATAATTGAAATTTTATTATTCACACTATTGTACTATTGAAAATAGTCAAGCCTTGTCAAAACGAAAAATTCGACCTCTGATTGGTCGTTATATGCTTGCTTCCCAAGCACGGTCGACAGGATTATATACCTTGCAATTGAAAACATGCTATTTGGCCTATATAAGAGCATGTTTCAGCCGGAGCCGCTCATAATAGTTCTAGACAGCGACAACAGCAGTCGTCCTTCCTTAGCAGCAGCACTAGCCCTGTGGTTGGTCACCACGTCTCAGGAGCAGCGCGGTTTTTCTCAGCATGTGTCGCCAGACAGCCATTATTCCCCTCGTGTTGGGGCAGCATGAAGATTGCCATCAGGAAATCCAATTTCGGAAATCAAAATGCCATTTTTTAAGGCAAATAAACAAGTCATTGAAAGTTAATAATTTTTGTCAACGCAAGCAAGTATTCTGTGTTGCATCCTAGCAATTCAAATTTGTCGCGCCCGTCTAATTTACTGAATGTGAAATAGCTTCCACAGTGCATGTTGTCCGTGTATCTTAATTCCACCAATGTTAGGGCAGCTCAAAGGTTGTAATTAGCAACCGATTTTGAACCGCAACATGCTTTTTTCAAGGCAAATAAAAAAATTATTGAAGGTTAATAATTTTCTGGCATCAACACAAGCAGACATTTTGTGCGGGATGCAATCAAATTCTGTTTTAGTTGTCTAATTTTTACTTTATTCAGTAAACTCCCCACTGTAGGGGCAGCGCAAAGGCTGCGGTCAGCATAACCGACCTTGAATAATAAATTGCCCTGTTAGAACACATTCACAAAAGCAGTTAGTTCGACTATGCAGAGCTAATATGAAGTCGATTCAATCAATCAGCATAAACAGAATTTCGTCGTCTCCCAGCTGCCAAGTTGCAACATGATGCAACACGCAACAGCGAGCAAACGAAATCGCTTGATGTTACAAACCGCAATAAGATACGGGTTAAAACCGTTGCGTGTGTGAGAGCACCATCGGTGTTTATTCGCTGGATACACTATCTACTGTCTACTGAACGCAATAATCTGCTTACATGCGACACGGGGACGGGAACATTTTCTTCAACGAAGCTGCACAACACGACACAAAACATGTTATTTTGTTGCTTCAATGAGAGTGCTACCGGTCCGTCTCGACAAGAAATCATTTTTGTGCATCCGTGCTACGAAACTGAGGAAAAACTTTAGAAACTGAAAAAAAGGTGGAGCTTATCAAATGATCGCTCTGAGCCGGAATCAAGTCACACATATTTTTCAAGTTATGTCATTCCACCACCTACGAAAAATAATTCATTCCTATTTTCATCCCTATATAAGAGCCTGTTTCAGCCGGAGCCGCTCATAATAGTTCTAGACAGCGACAACAGCAGTCGTCCTTCCTTAGCAGCAGCACTAGCCCTGTGGTTGGTCACCACGTCTCAGGAGCAGCGCGGTTTTTCTCAGCGTGTGTCGCCAGACAGCCATTATTTCCCCCGTGTTGGGGCAGCATGAAGATTGCCATCAGGAAATCCAATTTTGGAAATCAAAATGCCTTTTTGAAGGCAAATAAACAAGTCATTGAAAGTTAATAATTTTTGTCAACGCAAGCAAGTATTCTGTGTTGCATCCTAGCAATTCAAATTTGTCGCACCCGTCTAATTTACTGAATGTGAAATAGCTTCCACAGTGCATGTTGTCCGTGTATCTTAATTCCCCCAATGTTAGGGCAGCTCAAAGGTTGTAATTAGCAACCGAATTTGAACAGCAAAATGCTTTTTTCAAGGCAAATAAAAAAATAATTGAAGGTTAATAAATTTCTGACATCAACACAAGCAGACATTCTGTGCGGGATGCAATCAAATTCTGTTGTAGTTGCCCAATTTTTACTTTATTTAGTAAACTCCCCACTGTAGGGGCAGCGCAAAGGCTGCGATCAGCATGACCAACTTTGAATAACAAACGGTTAACGTTTATTCACTAAAAATTCATCCAATACAAAACAGGTTTTTGTCTGAGTACAATAATTTGCACAAAAAGACATTAAAAATTTTACCGCATTATTAGACGCGTTTCTCCAGTCATGCCTCGTGAACGTGAAGGTTCCCTATCACAGACATAGATTTCGTGCTCCAGCACGTTACGACACGTGAAAATTGTCTTTTTACTAGTAAGTGCAACATTTCTTGGAAGTGTTTTATTATTCTCGGGTAAGAGACTACGAGTGCATTTATTGCATTTATTAAGAAATCCATCGGACGTGTATTCAGTGCTATGTCTAAATATATAAACGCCAAATACAAGCGTGATGCTCGGAAACGCGCGAAGGACCAGCATGGGGGAAGTGCATCGAAGAAACCAAGTACCAGTACGGAGGTCAATTTAAAAGCAGCCAGAGGTAACACGTGTCCAACCTCTGGTTGGGACGCTGGAGAAGGGCCTTCTACTAGAGGTAGGAGAAATCGAACCATTTTCAGGACAACCAAACAAATGAATTGAAGATTTAATTTTTTCTTGTTCTGAGCTTTAACCAAAAGTTAATTATCTTAATTTGAATTCACATGTACATATACTCTGACTGTTGAAACTTGTTTGCGCCGCAAAGAGTTTGTACTTTTCCTGTTCAGTGAGGTCGTATTTATATGTGCAAACTGAAATTGAGTAGTACTTCAACTTCGTTTGCACAGAATTTTCAATACTGCCAATGAGCGGTCAACATTTATTTACTAGGAAAAATGACTGACACGCAAGCAGCCGGGTTATCTTTCTTGTAAAAGTATTCTACTTCAACCTTGCGCTCGTGGCTTTGCACACAACCTTCCTGTGATTTTTTACCTTCAAATACGTTTTTAGAATTTTTGTTTTGGTTTGCTTAACGTGTTTCAGTCACTTGAAGTTATATTCAGGATTATTTTCTTCTCGACTTCTTCTAGATAACAGGGATGTTTTCCCAATGTAAAATTTTGTACGTGTTCTTAGTAGTTTTAGAGACGTTTAAGAGTTTTTTAACGTTTATTTCTGGATAACTTTTTGATAGTAGTTTTCGGCCTTTTCCTGACGTGAGATAAATTTGAGCTCAATTGGTTTGTATTTTATTTTAATTTACCTGTTTTCCTGAAATTAAAATTATATATTTTCTATTTTCTGGGTAAATGTAACTCGCCACTCGCCTCGTCTTCTGTTATGTGGCCCATCATATGTGATTAAATTTCTTCCAGTTTTTTCAAAGTTATTAAGGTGTTTGCTTTCCCCTTCTCTTTTTATGTTGTGCATTTCTCGGCTCTCTTAGACTGAATTTTGATGGGATTCTTTTTATTTATGGCTCTAATGGTCTGGGAAGTTTTGGCCTTATTCTTTTGCTGAATTTTGTTTTGTTTAATCACTAATAAAACCACAGAAATAAACATTTTTCGACTTTTCTTGGAGGGTGGTATCCAAGACACGACCGCATAGTTGACGTAGGACTACAATAGTTTTATATTTCCCTTTGATGCTCTGTTTGATTTGAGCTCGTCTTACTTTTGGCACGGTTAGATTTTGGCACACATGTGCCAAAAACGAGCGATTATGTCTAATCACATTTCTTAGTTTTCTTGAACAGAATGGTATTTTGGTTTTTTATGTTGCCAAAGCGGATGATCGGAATCGAATCCTGAAATATGACTGAACATGTACCGGTAATATAATGATCATGATCTTAGCAGTACTAAGCCTCTAATTACTCGGGTAGTAATATCAAGTATCTAGGTTGTCAGCCTTAATTCATAAAGCGAGAACTCAAACGACTTGGAACTAAAACAGGCTCATTGGTGGTAATATCTATGAAAAAAGTCATAAAAAGAGAACCGTTCATTTTTGGCATGGTTCAATCTTGGCAACAGGAAAACTCTGCCGTGTCGTGTTTTGCAAAATCAAACGGGGTCTGTATTTTTATTGTTTATTTGCAGCACTCAATTTTAGAAAAAAATATTCTCTTTAACATTGATGAATACCATTCATTCTAGTACAGTAAATTTTCTTCAATACGCGAAAAGGTAAGCTTCTATACAGACCTAAATTGAGTACTATTTGGTAGAAATTAAACAATATTTATTTGTCTTGTGAACGATGGCTCAATCTCCGATCACCAAGCGGCAAAGATATCACATAATAAAATTTTTCTGCAGTTACAAGTTCATGGAAAAAATAACGATAAAGAATTACAGTTTTTAAACAAAAATGTATTTTCACAGAAAATTTAAAATGGACATGAGAAAAAACACACTGTAGAGTTCAAAAATAAACAACTCATTGTATCTGTACAATGAACCTAATTTATATACCCTGCTATCTGCCTCTACCGACAAGTACAGAATTTTGCTGTCCCAGGTGGCGCAGCGTATTTGGCGGCACCCGTTCATATTATATTGAATTCCCGTTCAATCATATTGAATTATGATATTCGCTACTATACGAAACAAGAAGAAGAAGACAATTATAACGGCAATTCGATTGTGTTCCAGATCGCAAAACGATACCTACGCGTTAACCCAACACGCCCCACTGTGCGTCAACAAAAGCAATGTAGTTACCAATCAGTTTGCTTTCTTCAATAAGTAAACTGTTTGAGAGAATTATTCTTAACCGAATGATGTCACACATCAACGAAAATTCAATTTTTGCAGATGAACAGTTTGGATTTCGCCATGGGCATTCCACTACTCATCAATTGCTCAGAGTTACTAATATGATACGAGCTAACAAATCTGAAGGTTATTCCACTGGAGCTGCTCTTTTAGACATAGAAAAGCATTCGACAGTGTTTGGCATAAAGGTTTGATTGCGAAATTGCAAATTTTTTATTTTCCAATTTTCCTAATCAAAATTTTAAAAAGTTATCTCACTGATCGAACTCTGCAGGTTGTCTATCAGAATTCAAAATTTGATAGATTTCCTGTCAGAGCAGGTGTACCTCAAGGTCCAGTCTTGGGTCCAGTCCTGTACAACATATTCACTTCAGATCTTCCTGATTTGCCTCCAGGATGCACCAAGTCATTGTTTTGCGATGACACAAGCATTTCCGTAGAAGGAAAAGTTTTCGTGTCATATGCAGTCGATTACAGAAATGTTTGGATATTTTTTCTTCCTACTTGCAAAAGTGTAAAATTTCTCCCAATGCTTCTAAAACTCGAATGATAATTTTTCCGCATAAGCCTAGGGCTTCTTTCCTCAAGCCAAACAATAATCACGTTGTCAAGATGAATGGGGTTATTTTAAGTTGGTCCGACAAGGTTAAGTACTTGGGACTAATTTATGATAAAAAAACTAATTTTCAAAGAGCACATTGAGAGTATACAAGCCAAGTGCATCAAATAAACGAGAAGTTTATATCCTCTCATTAACAGGAATTCTAAACTTTGTTTAAAGAACAAACTTTTGATTTACAAACAAATTTTTAGACCATCAATGCTTTATGCTGTACCGATCTGGTCAAGTTGCTGTTCAACAAGGAAGAAAACGCTCCAAAGGATTCAGAATAAAATTCTGAAAATGATTTTGAACCGTCCCCCTTGGTTTGGTACACTCGAATTACATAGACTTACTGTTGAACCATTAGAAGCTATGTCAAATAAAATTATTAACAATTTTCGACAAAAATCGTTGCAATCCTCGATTTCTACGATAAGCGCTCTTTATAGCCAATAAGTTAGCAATTAGGTTAGTTATAAGTTTACCTCCCCCTATTCTGTCTGACAAGTAGGTTTAAATCCCTACGAACGATAAGTCCTAATTCCAAAAGCAAACAAATCCTAACAATTAAAATTACAAATTTTTAACAGTGTTGAGAAGTCACCATTTGTGATTGGACACACATACTCATTACTTACTAATATTTATCATAAATACTTAAGCTACTAACAAATCCCCCCTAAAAAAAAGGCAATGTAGTCTTCACTTGGCATGGCTGCACACAAATGAATATCGAGTTCTACTGCACTGTTAGACGAGGAGTGACCAGCGCTCTATTCATACATTTTGCATTGCAGTACTGTTGCCTAGCGAATCTATACATTAGAGAAATGACAAGACATTCACCGTTAAGGCAACTGTCAACATCAAAACGGGCGAGCTGTATAAATTTGCATTGCCGTTATCCGTTTTGATGTTGACAGTTGCCTTAACGGTGAGTGTCTTGTCATGTCTCTAATGTATAGGTTCGCTACTGTTGCCTGTGCCAGCATGTTTTCCTCCAAGACATTAGTTTCAATAACATTCTAACAGCAGAACGTAAAACTGTCTGACAGTGGAGGTGGTTACGAACTTTCCGAAATAGCTTCACTTTCAAGACATCGAAATAGTCTGGGCTCATCAAAGCGAACATTAGTTGACCTATTGGGACGGGGAGGTTCTATCAATTTTTTTTGCCACTGCTATACAGGATATCACAGCAGGCAGTTGGTGTCTACTCATGAAGTCTGTGTCAGGCGTGCTCGCATGTGATTGGTACATTGTTGGTGATAATCCGACCTTGAAACTTTTTTTTAAATTTTCACTGTTAACAATAAAATGATATCGCTAACTGAGGAATCACAAAATTTTCCATCATTTTATCAATCTAACGATATATTGATTATTGTAATCCATCATGTGGTTACATCAGTATTACTGTTTGAAATCTTTCATTCCAACGTTACACCTTGGTTTTAGTTTCCGCAGAATGTATCTCGATATAGTGCGGTTATACGTAGTCCTACGTCAAAACAAGTCGTCGTGGACAAAGAGGGGGGAGGGGGGTGGAGGAGGTTTGATAAATGTCCACGCTTGTCCACGAGGGGGGATGGAGGGTCAGGAATGACGATTTTTGTGTCCACGTGGAATGTGGACGGCCCCTAACGGATTTCCGACGTCAGAATTTTCTATCCGTTCAACTGTGAGAGAGGGATTCCCGCTAAGCATGCTCTCGTTTGTACTGGATGTGGAACCACTCATGAGACTATTAGTAATAGTAGCTGTGGTGTCCGTGAATATGGCCGGTTCTTGAAAGTTGTTGCATTCGCGGATGATTTAAACATTTTCATCGAAATGCGAGAAGAGTTTGATTTGGTGGTGCAAATTCTCAGCTCTTTTACCTGTTCTGCCCAAATAAATTTGAAGAGTCGTCATTTTTACGGTTAAATAGAATACAATCTGGTCCGCAGTTAGTTAAAAAAGTAAACAAAGATTTTAGTAGTATTTTGTGGATGTTATTGATAGAGAACAATTTTGATAATATTATCAAAGATATGAACTTTTTGTTCCAATGTCACCGAATGCGAAACCTAATTTTATACGAGAAAACATGGCTTACAAACTCTTTTATCCTTTCAAAATTATAGTACGTTGTTCAAACTCTATCTAAAAACAAACATCTTGCACTGATAAAGAAAAAAGTTGGTAAATTCTTGTGGAATGATCAAATGTTTAAAATACCAAGGGACCAACTATAGATTGATCCTGAGTCAAAGTGTCAAGCGCTGTTTGTTAAGAACATCTCATGGAACAAAAATGGGGTAGATATGAGAATAAGAGAATATGAGAAATAGCTTTTAGATTACCGAAATAAAGCACAACTAACGCCTATTTTAAAGCAATGATTGGTAAACTTAATCCCAATAAACGAATAGACTGTTTTGAAAACCGTTGATATATTTTATAACCGTTGATATATTGGATTATATTGGAATTTGGTTGACGAAAAACACATTACTAGGCTTGGAATTCTCCTCAATATGTAAGAAGAGCGGAGTGAATACTCACCGCTCACTTGTTGCCCAGCACGAACGCTGCGTGTAGTAATTTTTTGCACCACACTTCTTTATTCTGCTTTGTGCTATTCTGCCGCTCACAGAAAAATTATGACACTTGCTGCTTACACCACAGCCGCGTGAAACTAGAGTGGTGAATCACTCTAGAGTGAATACACATAGTACACCATGGTACGCATTGCTGAGATTAATTCGATTGAATTCTAAGAGCAAACACGCGTGACGAATGACTGGATTTATTTTTTTTCAGTTTTGAATTACGCAATCCACTCTCCTAACTAGATTCTCCCCTTATTTGATATATGCCTAAGAGACACATGGTAAAAGCACTGCAGCGAGCTCTGTTGTTTAATTATTAAGCGTAATTTTCTTTTGTGTGAGAAGGCTCACTCCAGTCTATTGTCTCTTCGGGAGATATTTCAGCTGCTCTCTTCAAGTGCTTTGCCCACCAGTATAAGATCAGTTGTTTTCACTGTAAAAATATTCTCCTACACGCTAGCGATTCTCTGATGAGAAATTACAAGCCTGTGGAGACAAAAAGGTTGGTGATATGTTGAGACTACTTTATTAAGCCGCATTAAGTGCAGGTTTCTGGTTTGTTTTCCTAAGACTCAGAAAAGGGCTTCCGCGCATTATTAATTATTTTGCTGCTGGTTTTTCTTGCTTTTAAGAGCGTTTCATTTAAATTTATTGAAGTTCTATGTCTTTTGAGTTATATATAGGTGCTGTGCAAGTTTTAAAGATTTATTGAAAATCAATCTTCAGCTTTTTTTTCACCCACTTTCAAACAATGTCCACCGCTTTTTTGGTTGTTTGTGTTCCTGAAACCACTTACATTAAGATTTATTCCGTATATGCTTTGGATTATTTTAGAATTATTACTGAGATTTGCCATCAAATTGATTATTTCCATGACATGAAGTCTTTAAAAAAGGATAGAATATAGTATAGATAGAAAAATTGATTTTTGAGCAACTCTTGATCTTTTTTTTAAGATAGAGCTTTCATTTGAAGTACAGGGTGACAAAAAAGTCCAGTCACACAGGAAAATCTCAATATTTCAAAGAATAAGAAGAAAATCTGAATCTGGCTTTCATAGCTTTATTCAGTAACTCATAAAGATACTTCACAGACGATATCTCGGAATTACACCACCTTTCTCTGATCGAACCAGCTTCAGACGTCTCGGAAAGTCGTCGCAAGCGGCACGCACGTAATCCATCGGAATCTCGTCCCAGATTTTCGTGATTACTCGCTTGAATTGCTCCAAATTTGTTATTTTATAGTCGTTCAGCTTCGACATCATGTATCCTCACACGAAATAATCCAGTGGATTCGACGACGGAGGCCACTCATTCTTCGAAATGAAATCGGTCAAGTTTTCACACCACGCCTGAACAACCTTTGCGGTGTGGGATGGAGCGCCATCTTGCTGGAAGCAGTAGTAATCGTCTTCAAACAATAGTTAAGCTTGAGGCAGAACATTTTTATTCAAAACCGTGTCCAGGTAGTACGCTGCGTTTATTTTGACCCCTTTATCGATAAAAATAAGAGGCAGTTTACCTCTCTTGCAAATGGCTCCCCAAACCATCACTGACGTCTTATTTTGGAACCGGGAAAACGTTCACTTCGTCCGCAGGAGCTTGCTGGAGGCTCACACTCCAAACTCGATCATTTTGGTGATTGACTGTTTGCTGCAAAACGAACAGCTTCTCGTCCAAAAAAATAATCTCGTCATCTGCGCTCCAACCGAGCAACTCCCGCGACCGTTGGTACCACTTGTCCTTTGTAGCTTTGGTAACCCCATGAACCACCTGTTTTTTGTACGGTATAAGTTTTAAATCCTTGCGCAGAAGCAGGCGGATTGATTCTCGGTTAATTTTAAGGTTTCTGGCCAGCTTCCGTGCAGATTGGGCGGGATTCCGGCGAATCCGGTCTCGTATAATCTTTTTCAGCCTTGGAGTTCTCACAGACCTTGGTCATCCAGATTGTGCCTTGTCCTCGGTGCCTCCGGTCTCTAGGTTCCGATTTATGGCCCGGTACACGAATTTCCGGTTGATTCCGAGCGGTTTTAGGTGTTTGAATATGTTTCCGGGTTTGTACCCTTTCACATATTCAGCGATAACAGCTGCTCTTAACTCTGCCATGGCTTACAATTCAATGTAAACAAACTGCACAGAAACGAAACTCTGCCACTTTGGGCAGCAAAGTTAACTCTTTCATCTGACAAATAGATGGCACCAGAGAGATGCAACGTGCAGGCTACAGGCGACCCCAAAAAAGTGTGACCGGACATTTTTGTCACCGTGTAGATAAAAATTAACCGCCATCTTGGACTTTATCAGAAAAACTTGTTTTTGAGCAAGTTCGCAACCACCAATTTTAAATTTGACATTACCATTGGAAAGCTGAGAAAAAATGCTTTAAGATACATCCAAAAAAATAGGTGAGCATTGAGTTCACCTTGCTATTCCGGTCACTTTTCGAAATCGAGCTTCAAACAGTTCAACGCATGACGCGCGGCCAATATCAAATCAACGCAATATGCTGAACCTGCAGTGTTAACTTATAGTTTCAATATGAATTCTAGTTTTTGTGGGACCAACAGAAGGATGATTTTAATTTTGACGTCGTTTGTCTGTGTGTAGTGTATATTAGGGGCTATGCATATTCTACGTGGACAGATTTTTAAGTATTTTGTCCCCTTTCCCTCCCCCTCCCCCTCCGTGGACAACTGCTCATATAAATTCAAAAAATTTTGAATGGACCGTGGACATTACGCAGGCCTTCCTCCCCAAAGATGTCCGTGTGGAATGTGCATGGCCCCTCACTCAGTTGTTTGATTGTTGCCAGTGCCTGTTAATCGTATCTTTGACCCCTTTTCACTCCATTCACATTGGTGCTTATTACGGGAGTCACTTCGCGGTGAAATATATTTCACTCTCACGCTCACTTCACTTTTTTAGACCTATTTCCGATTCCACCTCAAGTGAGGTGACTAAAATCACCTTCGTGGAGTGAGATTGACAGTGAAGTGAAATTGAGAATAGAACAAGTGAAATGAGATTGTTTCCCAGCTCAACAATCTCTAAGTCCCAGAAAGTCGTTTTTTCCGTTTTTTAGATAACACCAGATCTTGGCGTGTTCTGCGTTTCTAAGACATTCGGCATCAAAAAAAATATTTTTTTCGATATCGAAAATTTCCTGAACTAGTTTGCATTTTTTTCATCGGACAAAAAATGAAAATTTGATCGCTTTAAGGCACGGATCAAATTTTGATTCGTTTTGTTACTGAAGAATAAATACAATATTTACCATTAGATCACAAATCAATTAACTTTAAGACTTATGGCATCTTCGTGAAATCATTCCACCGTTCAAAATGGTCGTGAAAAAATTTTTGAAGTTAATAAAAGCACTTAACCCGCGCTTTCTTCAAAAACATTTACAATGAAGAATGTCACATCAGTTAAAACTGAATTTTAGATATCGTAACCCAAGAAAGTCACTTTTTCGGAACTTACGCGGTTATTATGTGCCCGGTTAAATGTATCCATGCCACACTTTCCCGAGCCCACTGGCTGCAATTCAATGTTAGGGCTAATACTAACTAAGGAGGCTCATTTGCAATACACCGTCTCAGTTCCATGTCTGCACGATACCACCCGCCACCGTTTCACCCCACGTGCCCGCGGTGGGCGCACAGCGATTATGATGCTTACGTGATCAGCGAAAAGTCTCCTTCACGTGGCGCTTTGGCAGACACATTGTTTCACTTGTTAATTTATTAGTTTTCAGCTTTTATGCTGCTCTTTTATCATATTTATTTTGCTGTAACTATTTTTTTTGTTAGTCAGACATAGACCCACACTAGGAGAGACATTGAGCAAAAAAAACGTGCTTTCTTTGCTCGGTACAAGCGTGATAAACCCATCACCGATCTGCCTAGACAAACAGACAACCGAGCGCCCAGTCGGCCGGGGAGTTGCGGCATCCAGTGCAACACACAAACGAAACAAACAAACCAAAACCCAAACAGCAAAAAAATGCAGTCGCGCATGGTGAATGCGAAAGTGCATTTACTGCTCATTATTATCAGCGTTGCACCAGACCAAACCAGACCAGACGAAGACGCTTCGGGGGCTTTTCTTGGAAGCGGAGACGGACCCAGTCACGCGTATCACACATCCATCCATTCATCCCCCGGTTGCGAGACAACTGCGCTTCTGCCGATGTTGTGCCACTGCAGCAGCAGCGCGCTCCAAAGGAAAAACGTCGAGACACACAACGGACAGTTTTGCAAGTTTTTCCAAGCGTCAATCATCAAACGAACGCATGCAAGCCGGAGCTCCGCGGCTGCAATGAGCGTTGATCAATTGTTTTCGGTGAACGCGGGGGGTGGAACCACCCCACCCTCTGGATACACCCTCTTTGAGTTTCAATACCACAGGGACAGAAGGTTGAACTAACCAGTGCAGTATTCGTACCGCTGACTGGCTGTTACGAAATTTTCTTGACTGATCAAATCGCATTTTTTTAATTTACAAATGACGGAAAAAATCTCTGACTATTTCATATCACCCGTTAAGATGCAGATAGGGTTTTCGCCCTGCGGGGCGAGACTGCTCTTGCAACCTCCAACCGAAAGACATAGACGCATGTTCAGCCATTTCTGCGATATGGATGCTTAAACGTCAATCAAGTTTGATCGAGAAAAGTCGGGAAAGTCGATTCGAACAAGTCGATGTTGGATGCGGTAGCATCACCCGCAAAAAATAGATATAAAATATTAATCTGTTGTAGTACACATCTTTGTGAACATGCCCCTTACATACCGCGTGGGATGATGTTAACATGATAAATGTAAAGCAGAAAAAAAAGTAAAAAAAAAACAACGATCCACGTTACAAAGTAAAAAACACAAGCTCCAGTAGCGTTCGGATACTACCAAGCAGAGGTTTCGTACGGGTGACTTTTTAATATTCAGAGTATAGAAGATTAATTACTTACGATTTATACTGAAAGCCAACATCATTTTGTTAAAAATTATCTCAAACAGTACCATATAAGTCTAGCTAGTCCCCAACCTGTTTGTTTGTTTGAGCAATGAAGCCATTGGATTATTTTCAGTAAACTGTCATTAGTCCTTGAAAGTTTATATACTCATGGCAGGTTGTAGGTTGTAAGGCATTGCTAGTAACATTCGGGTAGCAATCTTTGTTCTACTTTATTTTATCTGAATCTATATAAAATGCCATGAAAAATATACAGTTCACATTTCACATCAAGACCGCTGGAACAGGAACAGGATTGGTTGTATTTTACAATTTTTATCAGGGCTTAGGGGAAAGTAGGTAAAGACGGACACCCTAAGGTTTAATCTAAATAATTCCCTAGGTATTGCTATTTAGATCGCAGTAGTCATACAAATTGAAACTTAAGGTCATTTGTTTTCATAATCATTTTTGGTATTAGTGAACTTCCTCCAAGTTTTATGTGTTTTGGGTCTTCAAAAATAAGACTATCAATTGCTGTTTTTTGACATGGTTGGGAAAGACGGACACTTGGGGTGGGCAAGATGGACACTACAAAGGTAAAGGTGGACACTCACAAAAAAGATGTGGTACGTTAAGTATTCTTTTGATTTATGTGTTAAGTGATGGCCATACATTACTCTTCGTTATTAGTGTCCATCTATACATCACGTGAACAGTTTGAGAAGATGGGTTTCGATGAAGGCGAAAATTCTTCGCCTATATGGCCTGTTCTAATTGCTAAGTGATTAATATCTGCTGGTTTCTCTCGCGGGTGTACTTTGTGAACATCTGTAGTACACAACAGATGCTACATGTGAAAATTCTTGGAAAATCCGTGTGTCCATCTTTCCCTACCTTAGTGTGTCCATCTTGCCTGACATGGTTGTAAATTTTTCAAACGATCATAGCTCTTCATCGGAACATCGAAAATCTGCTGGATTTTCACTAGAAAACCGAGGAAAGACTAATTAATCACTTTACTATTGTGAACAAACGAAAACACGTAAGTTTCACGAGTTTTTCACTATTTGCCGTGGAATAAAAATTACATCAAATTGCGCGTTCACGAAAATATTCTTTGTTTTACTTACAAATTTGACAGTTTGCTTGCTGAAAACCGATAATGCAACTCAAAAGCATTAACACACTATAAAGAAGGTATTCGCATCACTCAACTATCATAATACATTCTAGTTTGTGAAATATTAAAAGTGTCCATCTTACCCGCAGTGTCCGTCTTTACCTACTTTCCCCTATACTTTTCAAAATGAATTCCAGTTTGTATAGGACCAAGACAAAACAGATTTTTTATGGGTGATATTTGGAGATATATTGACTAAAGATATTATATTCATAGTTTTTGGGTATGGTTTAATCGGACTTAATGGTTATCAACAGCTATGTAAAGTAGGTACTTGAGTTAGAGATTTTACTAGCTCCGAATAGGAAAACGATAGGAAAAATTTAGATTGAATTGTTCCAGGGTTGGGGAGTTTCTATGTACAATAATCTATCATTCGATTTCGAGTGTCTCTATTTTTAGTGAAACTATGTACACGTATTCGCTTGAAAGAACTATGCAAAAATAGTTTTTTTTTAATAGTTTCTATGTATAATAGCACAGAAACATTTCATTAAAAAATAATTCCTATCTTTATTAGGTACAGAGTTACAGAATATTTTCTGTAAAAGTTACTCAAAAGTTAATTTTTGCACTTAACATTTGTTAGCTACATTTTACAAGAAAACGTTGTTCTAAAGAAGCATTAAGGCATACAAAACACACGTTTTTGTTGAAGACCACATATCTCCAGGACTTTTCCTTACAAAGTTATAGCATGTTTTAGCTTATTTTTTCGATAACTTTAAGAACGTATAAAGTAAAAAGGGGCAAGTAGAATCATGATGTCAATACTTTTCCTCGAAGTTTGACTCAAGTGCTACAAACTGTTATTGAGTTAAGTTCCATCTGTCCCAATCCACCTAATTTTTATTCTATACGTTCTTGAAGTTATCGAAAAAATATGCTGAAATGTGCTATAACTTTGTAAGGAAAAGTCCTGGAGATGTGTGGTCTTCAACAAAAACGTGTGTTTTGTATGTCCAAATGTTTCTTTAGAACAACGTTTTCTTGTAAAATGTAGCTAACAAATGTTAAGTGCAAAAAATTAACTTTTAAGTAACTTTTACAGAAAATTTTCTGTAACTCTGTACTCAATGAACATAGGAATTTTGTTTGCTCAGCAAAGATTCATATTTTTGCACGTTCTGAAACTTTTCCGAATTAACCATTCCTCTATCTCTTAACAGAAAAAAGTTAGTATTTTGTATACATGGAAACCTACTGTAACATATGCTCGCCGTACTCTAATACGGGTGGATTGGGACAAATGGAACCAAAAGGAGTTTATAGTACTTCAGCTTAACTTCAAGGAAAAGTATTGACATCATGATTCCACTTGCCCCTTTTTAACCTATACGTTCTTGAAGTTCTTGAATATGTTATAACTTTGTAAGGAAAAGTCCTGGGGATATATGGCCTTTGGCAAAAATGTGTGTTTTATGTGCCCTAACAATTTCTCTGAACAATACTCTCGTGTAAATGTAACTTACAAAAGTTAAGTACAAAAAACTAAATTTTAAGTAAGTTCTATGTTATATACTTTATAACTTTGTACCGAAAGAAGATAGGATTTTTATTTGTTCAACAAAGTTTCATATTTTTGAATCTTCTACAACTTTGCTGAATAAACTATTCTTCTACCTCTTAAGACAAAAAAGTAAATTTTTTTATTTTTAGTACAGTAAACTTTTCATGCATTTTGACAATTTGCAATTATGTGGGTCATTCATACAAACAATTGTTCCGAAGACACTTTTAAGCTAGGATGAAGGTAAAAGGCGCTATGGAATTAAGTTCCACTTTTTGTCTATTGCACCACTGTGCGCTGCCGCTGAAGGTCATTTCAACTTGAGACAGTAAAAATGCGATTTTCGTTTGCAGTGTCGAAAATTTACAGCACTTTTACAGGTTGTGTTGTAGTGAGGATATGAGTGCGGAAGAGAACAAAAGAGAACAACTCAAAAGAAAAAGTGTTTTCCTGCTATCATTAGCGACACCACTTACCATGCAACGCACGTGCTGTTTAAAAGAATTGTTGTGTATTTTAATCAATAATCGAATTGTTCTTGTTGCATGACATAAACAGTAATCGAATAAAAAAGAAATTAACTTTCCGAACTACACTTATTGGTAGAATCAAATGATTCGTCTTCTCGAACAAAGTTCACATGCAAAACTTCAGCTCACTCGTGTAGCAGATAGCCTCTTTCCAGAACCAGATATAGTCACAAAATTTCTTTCTCACAGACAGACAGATATGAGATGCAATCTTCCGTTGCGTAGTCATAGTATTTCTCGACATTCTTTCGTTATAATAGAGTGCTGATGCAAGACACTTTGTTTCCCACATACCAGCGGAATTTTTTTCGATGCTGTTTCTCTACTCTGGACTTAATAATTTCGTGTAAATTGAAAAATAAAGAAAAGAAACACTTTTCAATTTAAAATTTTGTTATATTAAAATTTCTTTGTTCAAAAAAAATTCTCGGTGCACATTTTTGCCTTTCTCCTAGAGAGGTATAGCAATCACTGGCAAAACCAAAGGTATAAAAAAGACCTGTGCGCCGACCATGTCATCGGCGGTGGCGGCGTAGAAAATATTATACCTCGGCGGCGATCGGCGCGACGGCGTGACACTAATTAGCACTTCTAAATTATTGCGTATAATGTGTACACTCTCATGTTCGGTTTTTTTAATTCATTATAAATAAATAAAAATATGTTCATCCGGGTTGACAGGTTGTCGAAAAAAAAAAGTAACAACCAGCAAAGAAATGACTATCGGCGCGGAAAAAATTTCCTCGGCGGCGCGCCGACTCAAAATCATCGGCGGCGTGCGTAAAAGTGTCGGCGGCGGCGGCGCGGCGTGGCGGCACACAGGACTAGTATAAAATTGCTCCAAAGAGCCGAAAGGCATATACCACTTGACTCAGTTCGACGAGCTGAGCATTTTCTGTATGTGTGTGCATGTGTGTATGTGTGAGTGTATGTGCAGCTTTTCAATATCATTCGATTTTCTCAGAGATGGCTAGACTGATTTTCACAAAATTATTTTCAAATGAAAGGTTGAAGCCTCATAATATCTTATTAAATTTTATTGTAATCGGATTTTTGGTTTTGATCAAGCACTCCAATGAATGTATGGTTTATGCTAGAGAACCATGGACAAATTTAGAAAAACGTGTATTTTCCGAAATAATAATAATTTTTCGAGCTTAACATTAAAATAACTCGAAAACCGATGCCTTTAGAATGTTTACCACCAAGAGCTTTTTGGTTCAAAATGACTCTTCTGCATCTTTTAAAATCATCAGAATACAAATATTTTGAAAATTTTTTAAAAATAAGAATTTTTATAAAAAAATTAATCTACCATAAACAAATTATTATAGTTTCTTAAAAAAAATAAAGTCAAAAGAAATTCAATTTTTTTTAAATTGAAATTCCATACAACTCATTTTCAGACAGTTTTTCTATACAACCAACGGTTTCGGGGCTACAATGCTTCGAATAAAACCTATTCCAAAAGGCATACGCCCTTTTAGAATGTAACTCATGGGTGTAAAAAATCTCTCCACCTGTGAACAATGCTCAGTTTGCTAAGCCAAATACGTGTGCAAAGTTTCATTCAAATCAAAAATGGTCGATATTCGACCATAGGTCATTTGGCGCGATCTTGCTCTATACCGATTGTTCCGATTCGTATCATTCTCTGGATTGTTCCTTATGTTCCTTATGCCCATTTTGGACAATTTTCGCATTGGTTTCATTGGTTTCAAAACTTACTACAAACATTTTTTGAAGCAATTTATAGCTCATAAACAGTTGCTGTATCATTTATTTTCGATTTCAATACATTTTAAAAAGCTATGTTGTTTCGAGTTTCGTTATTTTGAAGTTGCCTTATATCGAGGTTGCCTTATATCGAGGTATGACTGTATAGTTACGAAATCCCATGCTATAGAGACAAAAATTCGATGCAACCTTCTGTTGCGAAGCAAAGTAGTATATTTTCTCGACATTCCTTCGTCGGAATAAAGCTGTTCTATCTGTTGTATTTTGATTCGGATATACCGGTTCTTTTAGCAGGCACAGGTTATGTTTGCATGTGGCAAGCTTTAAGCTGTATGAAATTTTTATTATTGTTAGATTTCGTTTTAGATATAATATATAAATTCAACTTACAAATTTCGGTTTCTCAATCAGAGCAAATAGAACAAATTATTTTTATTTTTATTTAAGCACTAGTGTACTATTTTGTGTTTGTGATTTCACTTTAATATTCAACGGCGGGTCTAGACTGTTTCGCTGCTTGTGGCAAAAAAAGATTATTTGACACAAAGTATATACGCAAAGTTTGCTCAAAAAAAAAACTTCTCAAATTATAATTTTGTTATTCAAAGTTTCTTCGCTCAAAAAAAAAAAAAAATACTTATAACTCCAAATTTGCACATTTTTTCCATACCATCAAAGGTTTCTGAGCCGCGATAATATTAAAAAAGTGTAAGTTTGAAGTCTCTTTATCCACGGGAAATACCCAGTTTGCTTAGGGAAATATGTCTGCAAGTTTCTCTGAAATTCAGAATGGTCGATATAATTTTTGCGTATTCTCAGAACATTCTGGTTGAAAGCGCTCACCACACGAAAATTTAAGAAGAAAATTAAATAAAATAAATATACCAATAACTTAAAAAAAACAGGGTGAGATTTGCAAAACGCAAACAGCAAAAAAAAAACAGTAACGAGGGACAACTAAAAATTCGATTTTTTATTGCTGTCAAAAAAGGAAGATGAACTTAAAAAAAATTATTTCTTATAAAGATACATTCATTGAGAACGAAAGAAAAACCTATTGAACATTTGAGAAAGGACCGGCCTTCCGATGCTTTCTTATGTTGCCGGAGCAAGAGTGTTGAACGGCTTTCACTTCGACTTTTCGGTGGCAGCTCTTGATTCTACCAATAAACTGTTTGCAGATCATTGATCTCCAGTTATTTTTGCACCGACGGAACCAAAAAGCCCGAAGAAATCTTCGATTAAACGACACTGAGATACATTCGTTGGGTTGCGTATTTCGGGTACAAATGAATTCTAGTGGTTGTTCAGGAAAGATTGTATTTTTTGACAAAATGTGCTGGTATTTTTTCCTGCCAAAACACATACATTGCATCGGTATATTTCGTAGGAAATGAAATCATAACAACATTAATATTAAACATTCATTCTGTTATACATTCTTATTGATAGCTAAGCCATGCTTATTGTGGAGTCAGAAAGCCTAAAAAAAATTCCAAATTTTTAATTGTCACCCGTTACCTGAAACCAAGGATGAAAATTATCGCTCGCGTTATTTTTTTCGCAAGCCGATAGCTTATTTATTAGGCACGATTCTGAACAACTTCGTGTGACGAACTTGAAGTCCTCAAGTAGTACTACAACATTGTCGAAGCTAGTAATGTTCCTACTCAAACGCTGGAGCCCTCTTGTTGACAAAATTGTAGTACTTCTTGAGGACTTCATGTTCGTCAAGAGATGCGTAACAAAGGTTACACGACCAAGTACTAACCCTAGAGGCATTTAACGATGAATTCTCTTGTTCTTATTTTTTCTACCATGAATTTTGAAATCGATTTTTAATTTTTTGTCGCGTCATTTTAGTTGCTAAGTAAGCTTAAAAAGCAGTTTTTAAAAATGACTATTATTTTAATTAAAGATGTTATAAATTTCTTCGAACATTGCAAATAAATTAATATAAATGGATTGAACCACTGAATTGGATTATTTTTTATCAAATCGGGGAGCTTTTTCACTATCGGGGATCTTCGTAGCCGCAAGGTTACAGAGTTCGCAATGGTAAGCGGGTGGTCGTGGGTTCGAATCTTAGTAGAATAAGGCTATTTGGTTGTCAAAGGACTTTAGCATGGGTTTATTCTCAGGCTTCCCACCAAGTGCCTTTCTTTCAATCTGAATTTTACAGTACCTCTGTTGACTCTCCTTCAAACAAAAATAAGTCCCCATCATAATAAAACTGGTGTGAGTAACGTATAAAAGTGCTCTCCAGGGAATTGTAACTAGGCGATATTGTTAGGATGGACAGAGGCTCGGTATAGTAGAGTAGTAAGCTTGAAACGGAAAGGTAAAACTTACACACAAGCACGTATATGAATGATAAGCTTATCACTTACTTCAATAGTGATACTGCCAATAATATGAAGTGTGGAGTACAGAAAACACCTGGGCAATATCACAATAGATCTAACCTCTGGTCGCAGTGATGAGTCCACACAGGGAAAAAACTCAAAGTTTTGGATACTCTCTCGTCTAATTATGTTTACGCTTAATATGTTTGACAAGTTTTATTTGCATCGAATTAAGACGATAGTTCATTTGACATAGAAAACTTGAAAAATATGATATAATACTCTAAATGAATACTAACACCTTTTGTGAGCTGTTACTAAAAAAAGTGAGGCAGCAACGAATTTGGATAGAAAGTATTAGTATGATTTGTGAAAATCCAGCGAAGTAAAGGCAAAAGTTATTCAAAAAATAAAAGAATGTACATTCAGGAGGCGTTATCGTTAGGAAATTTGCAAGATATTTGGTCGGGATGCAGCAATCCGAACCAATAACCTTTTTTTAGTTGAGTCACGGGAAATTGATTTATTCTTTCCAAATAGTAATCAATTAAATAAACCGAAATCATTTGACTAGTTTATAATAGTATAATAACCGAATTCCTATGCAGCTGCTTGCTAAAAATACACGGACAATTTGAGAGTTTGTTAAACATTAAATGCCAATAATTCAAAACAATACCACCGCCGACATAGGTGTCGATGGTTGTAAGGTGGCGTGATCCACTCACAACCATCCAAACTGGTCTAGATTCAATCCTAGCCGACACCGGGAGATTTTCTAAGGCGAAAAATCTCTGGGATCACGCCTTTCATCGCATGAGGAAGTAAAGCCGTTGGCACCGGTCCGTTAAATTCAAAATAATATTCTGACGTTTGGTTCGGTTTGACTATTTGAGAAATGAAACAAACTACAGCAAAGCAAGAATATTTTTTACTCTACTTGCACTAAGAAATTTTAGTATTCAGGGCACATTAATCTGTAAACAAAAGTAAAATTCTACTATCAAGGTAGCCCATTATAGACTGAATAACCAGAATGAAATTATTCGATTTGGCTGGATATTATTCGCATAAATACTCATAACTCAAAAGTCGTAGATTGCAGAATCAATGTTAGTATAAGAGTTTGTCATAAATAAAAAAATATAAAGACCAGAATAAATTTCCTAATGATTGATTCCCGATGCACGAAAATCTTGAAAATGATTAAATTCAATACATTATAGAGATAGACTTTCAAAATTGCTATGACTTAATTTTTATGGAATGGATATTTAGGTTCACGCTTGGTTTGTGATTTATCCGTGTTTACTTTATTTGCAAAACGAAATGGTCATTATTTAGTATTGTATCCTAGGCTCTGGTTCTGAATTTTTCAATTTAGAATCAACTGATGTATCAGATCTTATTATTCTTTTAGCTTATCTAAAGCAACTTACAATGTCTTCAAACAAGATAATATATTCTAATGTGATTGTATTACAGATTTTTTTAAGGAATTCGGATAGTCTAAGATTCGAAATTCATCCAGTAACTGGAATTTGATAACGAACATTAAAACAGTTTTAAAGAGCGCTGGCGGATTTGCCTTGACAGAAAACCCTAGGAAAATGTTTAAAAGATTTTGAAGATTTAATTCCAGAAGTTAAGAAACCCGTTCGAACAACAGTTCGAAAAAAAAAGTAAAAATCTCTTCACTTAGTTTATTAGTTGTCACTGAAAGTAAAAATCTCTTCACTTAGTTTATTAGTTGTCACTTTGTTTTTTTTTTTGTTTTTTAAGAACGACCGACCTCATCCGGGTGCTGGCAAGCAGACAGCATCCGACGTGGCGATGTTTACACTAGATTCTAATAATTTCCCACGAAAATTTTATTGAAATGAGTGAATTTGTTATTTCTGCTTCAACTCCGGTCCGGGCGGCGCGCGGCGACTGCCGGCCGTTGTTTGTGGTTGCTCTGCCGTAGTGGGTCTTGACTGGCACGGCAAAGTACTTGTGCACCTCCGTGAGTGTACGGGGCGCGCACTTAGACGCTTCTGGTCTCTGCGTGTGTATCTTTTTTTATTTTTTTGAGGTTGATGAGTTTTACGACAGCCATTGGGCTGCCGCTTTTACGCAGTAATGAGCCGAGTCTGCGTGAGAGTATTTATTTTCTGTGATTTTTTCACCATTTTTCCTCTTAACAGGAGGTACGTGGTACCTGTACGTGAAGCTGTCGAAATTTTTTGGACGATTTTATTGCGCGCGCGTTTTTGCCGTTTATCGCTGCAAGAGCTACGTCGCGTTCTTCATGCCCGCCTCCATTGGTTGGCAGTTGATGGGTGCGTACTGACAAATCACAGATCACTCGAAGGGGTTCGGCTTTGGCGCGGGTCGGAAAAATTGATGATACGGCCATCGACGGTCCTACCGTAGATGGTCACGGTGCGGTGGGCCACAAATTTTGGCAGTTGTTTACGTAATACGCACCGACGGTCCAGAACGGGTGTCTGTGTGTCCATCCATCCATACGTCCGTCCGTCCGGATTGATGGTGATGCCCGCCCTGGTCGTATTTATTTTGGAGAGTGCGAGGAGATTTATTTTACGACGGTTCTTTTTCTTCGACCGCCGCCACCTTCGACAAGAGGAAAATTAGGTCCATAATGCACGAGTAAACAGTGTCAAAAAATCGGAATGGATTTCGATTTTCCGAGTGAAACTGAGCAGACGTTGGTCGTTACGGGAAATTAGCTGCCGAACGATTGGGCGGAGGCGGGGACGCGTTCCGAAAATGACCGGTTTCATCATCGCTACCAAAATTCACCAATTTCCACCTATTTTACGCAATGATAGATTTTGTTCGATTTCAAGAACCCAATTACCAATTTCAGTTAACCAACTGTCGCTCTCCGATTCAACCGCCTAACATCCCTGGTCAATAAATTCTAATCGGTCTTCGTTAGCCATCACATTCGACTCGGTCGAAACGGGGCACATGTCCGCAAAGTTCGAAAAGACGGAAAACCAAATTACCAGAATACATATGTTCGACATATCAATTATCGCTGAGTCCGCAGTTTGGACAACGAGGACGACGACGTAGAGAGGACACCATCCGAGCTGCGTACGAATCGGGGGGTCTTGTAACAACAACAGCGCGAAAAAAAGACCATTTGAAAAACAAAGTGAGACCTACATTTTATCCGCTTTTGTTATTCTCTCCCCGGCGCGCGGTGCGAGTTTCGATTTTATGCGTACAATTTCCACCATCAGCTGCTGCTGCTGCTGTTGGCTGTTGGCGAGGGCCAAACGATGCCTCAAATGAGCACTCGGTCACCGGATCATAAGAGGAGGCAGAAAAGTGCTAACGCCTGGAAAAGGACCGTAACGGAGAAGAACTGAACGCAGCAGAGCAGCGAGGTGAAGCGCGCGGTGGTGGTCGTAAAAACAATGAGCGGAGCAATAAATTAAGGATGAAAATTTAATTACAGTCGAGCAAACACGGTGGGACGCTGCTAGGTTTGCGTTTAATTCGCTTCCTACCTGGCCGCCGCCGGTTATGCTGCGACCACGACACGTGGTTTTTGGCAGCCGTGAAACTTAAAAAAAAATGATATGTACAGCGAAAACTCGTGGAGGGAATTTCGTTTCAGAGGAGTTTTCCTGGAAGTGCCTGGGAGTGCAAAACAAATATAGTGATTGTTTTGTAATGAAGCATATTTGGTCGAATAAATAATAAAACGAAATGTATCGTTTCTTGTTTGTTTTCGGTGATTATAATTATGCTTTACAACCTGATGGCGAGTATGACGATTTAAGAATAAAAAAGACCGTGACATTCTTGAAGACTAATCACCATCACTTTGTTATTAAAACTGCACACTATTTTTATCCGATGGAATTCTTTGAATGCTCTTTTTCAATACTGTATTTTTTATTTTTTTTTATAACGACCAAAAACAGTATCTTTTTCGATCGAATAATTGACACCCTACCTTCACAACCAACTAAAGCTAACTTCGTTTGTTCCGTTTGTCGATCAAAATAGGAAGAAAAAAACGCACACCTTGCTGTCAGTCAGGAAACAATGTTCGTAATTCCAGCAACTGTGGGAATTCCGATGACGGCTAATGTAACGATCATCCAATCGCAATTAGCCTGTGGAAATAGATTGCGACGCCAGCGCAAACTTTCCCTTTCGATGGGGCATTTTTTTGCTATCGCAAAACAAAATTCTATCATATGCACTCCGAAAAGCAATTTGCCTCTGAGCGACGGTGTCAAACAACGATGCGTTTTTCCCGTACTGTAACTGATTTGATTAAAATTAAAATTTGGACAAAAATGCATCAGTTCCGTATTTCTCTTGTTACTTTTTATTTCGACTAGAAACCAGTTGCAAAAATGCAAACTGCACATTTCATCTGACAAAGCAGATGATTTTTTAGTTCATTGGACTCAGGGATTACTTCATCGATGTTAACCTGTTGTTACACTAAACATCGCTTCTCGCCCGAAGTCACCCGCTAGTGTGTAATGGCAGAGGTCGATTCCCATGCAAACGACGCACATTTTTCCGTTCAATTGTTCATTTTCCTCTGCGGGAAGGTTGGCTTAATTTAAATAATTGGAGAAAAATGAAAGTGCACGCACGCATCGTGGATTCTCCGGCCCCCGGCTGGGTATGGGTGAAGGTGAAAAGGGTTTTGCTGTCCCGCCACACAGTGTTGTGATGTTTTTGTCAAGACAAACAACAGTGGCTGCTCTTGGGCGTCCTCTTGTGCCTAGGTCCCTCAGACTAAGGGAAAACGGTTTTGCACAACACAATTGCAAAACTAATTGCTGCATAACGGGCATCGATCTCACAGAGGTTAAACTCTGTATTGGAGATTCCTACTGCTTGAATTTATCTTCCGTTTTTTCGGAATCGAGCTTAATTTTAGAAAGGAGCATTTAAACATGAATTAGTTAAAATCATCATTTCCTGATCGATATATTTTACTCAATGCAAAGTCTTGAAGCCACCCGAAAAAAGTGAAACGTTTCATACTCCCAATTGAACTGAAATTCAATGCTTTTTGTGACTTTATCTATTTTTTTCTGTAAGGACACCACTGCAACCAGTTTTTTAATATTTTGTTTTTTATTATTTTCTCCTTTTCGCTGTGTCACTTATTGAGATGTTTCTTTACTCTCATACAAAACCTTGAAAAATTAAAAAAAAATGCAAGTGTGCTTCTGCCACGTCGACTAACTTTACATTATTTTTCTAAAAATGTTCATACCCCGACATTTATCCAGCAATGAGCGCGCATGAAAAGAATAAAATTTACATAACATTTATTTAAAATCAACCAGTCTACAAAGATCCCAATTTAACAAACTAACGTGAAACAACCCTGTTTCTAAACCCACTACGCGCGAAAAAAAAAATGCTCAAAAAGATTCGTTAGCTTCCTCAAGTGAAACCTGTTAGAGCATTTTTTAATTTATTTGAACTTAAGTGTTAAGTGTTAAAGTTTTAAACTCGGTTTTCAATCAACTTTCTATTCGTGACCAGAAATCTAGAAAGCAGCCGAACATTATCAGAAATAGTGGCAAGGAACAACAAGAAGCAATGATTCACCATTTGAAGGAAACAAAAATAGCTTTACACGGCTATATACGTTAACCAGTATGCGTAGGAAAAATGTCATTTATCACTAGATGCAAACGCAAAATGAATGAGATCAAGAGAAAAAAAAACACTAGAAGAATAACCTGACATTACAATCAACACTGCCACATCTACTCCTACACTGTCTGAGCGACAGTAAGATAGGGCGTCGAATATTTTTCTATTGGGTATGTGCTCGAATGTCAACACATTACAAATTTGAAAAAATAACTTGAACTTTTCTTACTGTTAATCCCTTTGCATATTCAAACGCCTCCACAACCTGAAGCAATCCATTACACGGCACACTACAATTTTTGACAAAATATTACGGTGAAAAACATATGAAATGTAAACTTTTATCAAGTGGACATTTCAAACGCGCACAACATTAGTCTTCAGCTGCCAGGGCCTCTTTTTATTCGAGCTACATATACTTAAAACTGAAAAAGGCCTGTGAAACACTTTTCAGTTCCTTATTCACTTTACCTTTTATGGCGATAGGTCATTGATGACCCACTGCCGAGTCCATAATGCGTCTCCAAACCTCTCGATCTAGAACTAATCGTCACCAATTCCCGTAACACCCGCCTACTGGGCGTCTTCATTCTGGTCCCTTCAGTTACCGTTCTTTCTGGTTCGCCGCGCCCTCTACCTTCACATTTCGCAGTTCCCTGGCTAAGATGTCCACGCGTGCCGGTTCGAGGAGAGTTCTAACGTTCCATGTAGAGAGTTTCCAATCATTGTCCATTTCTGATCACCTGGGTCGGTACCGATTGTTTCGATTCGTATTTATTTCAGGATTTTCGTAGTAGAATACTTTCACCATGCTGCCTTACTTGGGCCGCGATACCAAGCCTCGCGACAATTTCTTAAATCAGCCGTTATATACAGAGGCGTACAAGCGCGTTGGCACGTGTTGTCAAAATGAGTCAACTTTTCATCGAATGTATTTAATAGTGGCCACTATCGCACTGAAACTGCATTTCACTAAAGTGCCTCACTGCATCAGCTGCTATCGATGCTGATACCCGCTGCAACTGCTACGCAATCCGTAGCCATGCCACAGTTGTGACCGCTATACGCTGCCATTGGTATTCGCTGTCCCTGCATCAGCTGGCCTAGCTGCTATCGATGCTTAGATTCGCTGCAACTAGTGTGCTATCCATTGCTATGCCACAGCTGTGGCCGCTATACGCTATCGCTGGTATCCACTGCACTGCTACTGCTGCTGCTTAGGGAGGACGACTGCTGTTGTCGCTGTCTAGAACTATTATGAGCGACTTCGCTTTTGCTTAAATTACATTTATTTATATTTTATATGGTTACATATGGTTTACATAATAACTGTTTAGCCTTTTAGGCTCTGCATCTTTGTTTTGAGTATTGCTGATTACTCAATTCTATAGATTTACATTATTTGTGTAGAATTTTACAGTTCATCCTATATAAAACTTGTTTTTAATTGAAAAATAAATCTTGATAACCTACTTAACTACGAATAACTAACTTAAAACTAACTTAAAACTCACGAATGATCTGGTCAGATGACCTGGCGCAGGACTCTCTGAACCTAGTCAACGATGTTGTTCTCCGTTCCTCCAGCACCTGAAGACCAGCCAGGCGATGGATCTCAGAGTTTCATGTCCTCGGAGGGGTATTTGGGATCATTCGTCATATTTTATTTTGAACAATCTGAAGTTAAAGATGGTGGGTTTTAGCGCAGCCCTCCCAGACAGGCAAAGCGTACTCTATGATCGGTAAAATTATTTGCTTGTGAATCAGAGAAAATGTTGTTGAGGAAGACCTGGAATGATCTATTCGCCAGATAAGATCGGGAAGCTGAATCGCTGCAGCAGGCCATCATGCCAGACATTATCGAACGCCTTTAGCTAACGGACTTGTTGCGCCTTAGGACCTGAGTACCCGAACTGCTCTGGGAGAAAGATGTTATTCTGGTTTGCGAATTCCAGTAAGCGACTAAAAATTAACTTTTCGAATAACTTTGAGATGCACGATAATAGGCTGATGGGACGATAGTTTTTAGCGTTGGTAGGGTCCTTACCGAGTTTGTGGATGGGGATCACTTTAGATAGCTTCCAGCGAAACGGGAAAATAGCTGAACTTCAGACATTTATTATAGATCGTTGCCAGGTTTTAAAAAAAAATCCTCGACTCAAGTTTTTCAACTCAAGATTGAGGACCTCATCGACACCGGCGGCCTTCATGTTTTAGATTTATCGGAAATGATTGATGGAAGATCGACGACTCTAGTTATTACTTCCTGGACGGCAAACTCGTGCAGGCTAACTATGACATGACCCAAATTGTGATAATGCTGACCAAGTGCATTGGCTTTTTCAGATGCTGCTAGAAGAAAATGACCGGGGATTGGTGTTGGGGGCGATAGAGGGGGAATAGGTCTCGGTTTGGTTTTCAAAATGTTGGTAAGTCTTCAGAACGGCTTTCCACGGACTGGGAGGGAGCGAAGATGTTGAAAAAAATGTTTGTTTCTTAAATCCACCAACCTGGCTTTGATGATTTTGTTGAGACGATTGATATTGGTGGGGCAGGCCAGAGCGCTGGTGCAGTCGTCTTATAGTATTACGGAATTGGATATATCGTTTGATTGTGTTGTCTAGGTTCAGAGAGTTACTAATCAGACTAGAAGCCGGCACATATAGATCCCGGGCCAGGGAAATTGCCTCATCGATGGGCTGAAGACACTGGTCGATGTTTTCTGAGGACTCAAGCTGGACACTGTAGTCAATTGCGTTTTCCACACATCGCTGGAACCGCGCCCAATCAACTCGATGGTAGTTACGCCGAGAGACTTGGAATCGGTTTGCAGAGGATCCAACTTTGACTACCACTGGGAAGTGGTCCGAGCTGGATTCTTGATGTACAACCGGGTCGGTGCTGTTGCTCATATTGGAGATGAACAGGTCGATGGTTGCGTGTAATCCGGACCTGCTCAACCGGGTGGGAGCGGCCGGACAAACTTTCAAATGCATATAGTTTGGTTTACTACTTTTTTTCAACCTTAAGATAAGTTTGGACTATGGCTGTTCCCAAAAAAAATTTAAAAATATCTTAACAACAAGTGAAAATATCAAAATAATATATTCTTCAAGGTTGCGAGGTTTAACGCTAGGTTCTATATATTTATAACACGTTAAAAAATCATGAATTATTTTGACAATTAAAGAAAAAATATAGACAAAAAACAAATTTTAAGGGGTGTACCACGAGAAACTCTATTTTGTCATTTCAAACGTACACAAAGAAGATGGCTGTGTTCAGCATTTTTTCTCCTAATTTTTTCCTACAACTTTGCTGAAGGAAGTAATCTGGTATTGGGGAACTGCTCCATTATTCATCTCATTAAGCCGATATTCACGAAGAATGCTCGGATTAAACACCAAATCTGCACGAAATCATTGAACAAATAAACAAAATACGCTTACGTGCTCTTATGGAACCGTTTTGCATTGTATATTGAGTAAAATTAGCTAGATTCATCCTAAATTTTGTAAAACATTTTCACAGCGCTCGAAAATCCATTTCAAAACTTGAATCACTGCTCAATTATTCATCTCACGTCACCCCCATATTCATCACACTGTTAATCATGAATGAATCATATTATCATGAATGAGCGTAGCCGCAGCCCGTCATCGTAGGTTACCTAGATATCCGCTGCAGTTGTTCACGTGCAAAATTGGTAACCTAGGTAACCACTACAGTACAATAGATTTATGTCAATTATGTCGGAATAATTCAACATTTTCAGTATGATTTTTTCGTATTAACAGAAAGTGACTAGGCAACTTTTGATTCTCTTCAACGCAGTGAAAACAGATGAGAATACATACAGCTGAAATTAGAAAATTGTAGAAATTCATCTCATATATTTCTGCTAATTCAAGCTTGTTTTAGGAAATTTGAGGTGAACATTTCAAAGATTAAAGTATTCTCAGTGTAGTGAGTGATTTTGTTTAGTGATTCAAATAAAAATTGGTCCGCTAGTGATGAAAAAAACTTTGGTTGGTTGCTGAACGAGTCCTGTTATAACCATATAGAACAATGCACGGATTTTATTTTCTGAGGTAGGTGATTGAATTAAATTAATTTTCGAGTGCAGATGCCCGACTATAATATCAAATTTTGTGCTTTTAAGTGAGTATTTGAGGATAATACTCAATGAGGAATCTAAAATAAACTAAGAAGAATCCATTCCATGAATTAGCAGATTGTTTTAGGAAGAAAACATGCGTTTTTTTCGTTTTCAATTGTGTTTTCATGTTGTATGAGATGAATATATGGGCTGAGATGAATAATAAAGCAGTTCTCCTATTCAAAATTTAAAACAAAATATGTTTTACAACTGACTGTAAGGGTGATTGATTGATTTTCGGCAAACGGCAAAAGTAAGGCATTGTTATATAACACGAACTTGCTGAAGACAAAACAAACACAGCCTTGGTGCTACATTCCGCTTTGGAACACGACCATCTGTTTATATATACAACGGACTTCGCAGCCAACTGTTTTAGTGTACAGGACAATTGCGGGGCTAGCGCTACGATCCTACTGACACTAACAGTCTCTACCGAGCCGAGACTCGAACCTACGACAACTGGCTTGTTAGGCCAGCATTGTACCTCGAAGCCAACTGGGAGGGTGTTGCTAAGGGCAATAGGTACATAAAATTAACTTTTCACAGTCAAATGCAAAACGATCACGATTTTTCGAGCTAAGACCATTGTGCGCTGTTTGAAAACAATTCAAGTTTTGTTTTTATAACCCATGTTAAGCAAGTGAAGAAACTGCATTTGGGATAATCAAATTGATGAACCATTCGCTTATTGTTGAAGCTTGATTCACCATACTCGCTCTAATTTTTAAATGCATTTATTAATTTCAGAAGTAATATTTAATTTTTGTCTTGGACAACATAACATCTCTGACTTCAATATATTTTATGTAAAAGTATAAGCCGAGAGTTTATTGGGTGAGTTGGTGCGCCCTTCTAAAAAATTCTATTTTTCTGGAAAAATCCAACATGGCGGCGAAATATATTATGGCGACCACCAATTTTTATATTTGCAAAAGACAACCCTATCTTGGCTTTTGCCAATGATATGTTAGTTTGAGTAACTCCATAGAGAAATCAAAGATTTTTGGAGAACTAAATTTTGACGAAAACCGAAGGGTGTATTAAACATTGTCGAAACGCAAATGTCGACTTTTGATTGGTCGCTTGCTGCCTTTCCCTAAAAAGGACGACAGAATGGAGTACCTAGTTAGCCGGGAATGCACTCTTCGGGCTATATAAGAGTCTGCTTCTCCTCAAGCAAATCAGTTTACTAGCAACAGGCAGCAGCTGCGGACATCAACACCGATGGCAGTAGGCGAAGTGGATCAGCATCGGGCAACAGCGGCGGTGATAGTGGTAAGGTGCGGTTCTTACCTATTTCAGTTCGGCTTCCCTTCGATCTGAGATGGACCCCACCAGCGGTAATCCGATTCAGATATCGTTGGGTGAATACAACCCGAAACTGAAAGAGAGTCGCACCGCCAGGTGTTTTGAGAAGCCACCATCATCCAGCGTATGTATGTATAGAGTGTGTGCACATAACGTGTGTGAATATTCGTAGCGTGTGTCCCTAATATATAAGGTGTGTGGCTTGCTATATAGTGTGTGTGTGTGTGTGTATGTTTATGGCGTGTATGCATGTTTATAGCACGTTGGCACCATCACCGCCACCGCGATCAGTTTTTCAATACGGCCCAAAAACGAACGGGTTACTTGTCACTTTTGTATTGAAATGGTGCATACGTCATTTTGTTTCCTTGATTTTATGCAACGTACGAATAAGTAACGACTAAAAGAAAGATACCAAAATATGGGTCTTCGAATAACGAACAAATTGGCATAAGAACCCCATATTTGAAAAAATGGCGTTTACGTCAGTCTGCGGGATTACGGCAGTATAGCGTGTGCATGTCTAGCGTGTCTGTGCATGTCTATAGCTTGTGTGGCTTGCTATTTAGCGTGCGTGGCTTGCTATATAGCGTGTGCGGCTTTCTATAGAATGTGTGGCTAGAGTGCGTGGCTTGCTTTATAGCGTGCGTGGCTTTCTATAGAGCGTGTGGCTAAAGTGCGTGGCTTGCTTTATAGCGTGCGTGGCTTTCTATAGAGCGTGTGGCTAGAGTGCGTGGCTTGCTTTATAGCGTGCGTTGCTAGCTGTATAGCATGTGTGTATGTTTAAAGCGTGTATGTGCATGTCTATAGCTTGTGTGGCTTGCTTTATAGCGTACGTGGCTTGCTATAAAGCGTGTGTGGCTTGCTATATTACGTGCGGCTAGCTTGCGTGGCTTGCTATATGTGCTATATAGTTCATAGCATGTGTGGCTTGCTACCGGGAATGGCTATATAAGAGCTTGCTTCTGCTCAAACCAATTAATTTTCTAGTGGTTGGTCTCTAAGACTTTCCTAACTGAACAGCAGCGAGTACCAGCAGCAACAGCTGCAGCGGGTATCAGCAGCGGAAGGTGCCTTGCCCAGCACTTCCTTCAGTGAAAATCTGTCTTTTGTCGATTTGCTGTCTTTTATCTTTTTATCGGTTTTTACAAGTTACTGTCATTGGTAAGTCATTTATAAGTATCGTTTTTAATAGTGCTGCCAAAACAGCAGAAAGGCTGAAAATTTATCTTTTGCTGATTTTATGCGGAGTGGAACGTCTGTTTTTCTGTGGCTATATGCTTTCATTTTTTTCTAGTTCGAGCTCTAGGGCAAAACCTGTGTTTACTAGTGTAATCATCGTTCCTCATTATATTGTTCATAGTTTTATAAACAGATTTTAGATTAAATCGTTTTTTCCACGTTTGCGGGAAAAAAAAATTCCATTATTAACCGTTTTTTCAGAGATTCTTAATTTTCCAGGATTTGAGAAAAACCTATTTGAAGGATTCAGAAATATTTATAGGTTTGGTACACTCGAATATCATACTTTACTGGTGTCGGAATATTAGAAACTATGTAAAAAAAAAATATTATCAGCTTTCGATAAAAATCCTTGCAATCCTTAATTGCACCGAAAACTCACTTCACAGTCACAAGTAAATCTTAACAATTCCATTCTCTGCTCAACTTGTGATTGTCCACTCAAAATAGTTCATTTATGCTTAATTAAAAAATACTTAAGTTACAAACTTAGGCAATAATAAACAGCGTTGGAGCCGTGCTTACGGTAACTAGGGAAAAGTTAAGTTCCACAAAAGTGACTGCGCGAGAAATAAAAATGATCAATTTGAATTCCAACAAGAATAATAAAACGTGAACTAGATCTTCAATCACATTGAGATGAAGTAAATAATTGGTCATTGGTAAACTATCATTATTACAATGTAGTTTTCTCGTGAAATATTGCATACAATTGAATCTAAACACAATGTTTTACATCAGTCTAAAGTGTTTATTTGTTCATGGAATAATTTCTTTATGTGCCTTTATTACTATTCAGCATATTTCATTCCATTATATTATGCTTCATAAATTTTGTTTGAATACATCATGGTTTACCACATTCGTTTATGATGCATCAAGGCTTTTTCATATAATTCATCATAATTTCAGTACACTTTCATCATACTCGAATTCCATACTCCTACATTAAATCCTATCATACTATCTTATGATTATTTAATCCTTAATAAACCATATCATTGCATGAGTTAAAATCGAGCCTCCCCGATAAACCCTTCATTCCTCTGTTACTGCGTAGTCATTTTGTTCCCGAAGATGTGTCGTGCGAGTTTACCCATCGTCATGCGACTGCATAATTGTGGAAGCGTTTCCCCTGAACCGGAATGGCCACTGCTGGCGGCGGCCGCGAGCATTCCGTGAGCGTTGTTCTAATGTATGTATAAAATCGTGCGACGCAATAACGTGACGACGATAACGACGATGACAACGAAGATGATGACGACCCAGTGATTAAAAAAAAAACGAAATAATTAGCTGGAAAGACAAATGCGTGGGGATTTTCCCATCAGCGCGCAGTGGTGGGAAAATCAGCTAGAATGTGGCAGGAATTTTTCACTGATTAGAATAGAATGGCGACACATACAATTGACTTTCTGTGCACGCGAATGTGTGCAGGGGAGGAAGTTGTGAGACGTGTGACAGCAGCGGTGACGAAGTTGAGTAGAGCAATTAAATATCATTAGACAAAAAATGAAGCACCTGCCCCCTGCTGGTGTTGGGTAATTCTAATTGATGGCCCAATTGTCAAGTAAAATCGTGCGTAAAATTCCGAATTGATCAAACTGAAGGCACATGTCAATCCGGGTGCAGCCAATCGTGGGAACTTGGAACAATAGTACACACCTGGGGACTCTCAGTCGTTCGTGTGCATGTTAATAACACCAATCGGCAGCAAATCGCCATCGAGAGCTACTTAAGGGTAAAATGCAAACACACTTAAAAGCAGAGTACTCATACGCACACTCGCACGCCCACATTCCCATCGGCAACGGAGAGGCTAGAGCTATTGTCGGGAAGTCAGACGACACGCCTTACCGCAATGTAGTTAGACGGACCGAGCGCCACCACAAATCTTCATAAAAAAATGACGACTCTGGGGAGAGCAATCGGATTGATCTTGGTCACCTCGCGATGACGACGACGAGGAGGTGGCGCTAACGAGCTACTCTGAACAGTTAAAATTCCACTTCGGAGCACACATGAACGACCCTCGTGAGCGCACCGGTAATTGAATGCCAGCGCGGTTGGCCACAGCAAGTGACTTTGTTCCGGGAAGCGCACAATTATAGGGAGCTGCAGCTGGAAGCGTCACTCGCTTGTGACCGGCGATGACGACGTGCGTGCGACAAGGAAATTGGGCAAGTTCCCATCGGATTTGTGGGAGGTTGTTCAACGAGGATCGCTAGCTTCCAGAGCAAACAAACCGCTGTTAAACTGTAGTTAGCGTTTGATGAGCGTTAATCAATTTGGCTACTACTGTTTTAAACCATTTGTGTGCTGCAATCTGTTCCACATCAAGGATCGCGACTAAAATCCCCAACGCCGTGATAAATTTTGTCAGCTGTTGAAATTTGTCTTATGATATTATGGATCGTCTTACCAGAGCTTCGCCAGCCAGCGGTGGGTCATTCACACATGGATCCTTCCGGTCCTAAAAGGCCAAGGAGGAGAAGGAGGGAAGCAGGGAGGATCAGTTAACTAGCCAAGGTGGATCATGTTTTATTCAGGTCCCTTGAGAGCTTGAGACCCATTTCAATTATGCAGCTCGAAAAAACCCAAGCAACCGAAACGTGACATCGTTCAACTGACCTCTGCTTCGAGTGCGAAGTATAGCAATAATAAAAAGAAACGACTTCGGGAAGACAAAGACCGCTACCAGGAAAATCAACAACCGCGGACAAAATGCAAAATCTGCCCATCGTCGTCGTCGTTGGGGCGGTCGCTGCTGGCGGACCCAACGAGAAACAGACAGGCGGAAATTTATGAATTCGGATGGACATTTTGTCTCGCGATGTCATATCTGCTCTAACGGAGGACCATAAAAAGCACCGAACCGTGCCCGAACCGGACGACGCCGATGGTAACAAAGACGACGATGCGCCACCGTGAAACCATATAAGCTAATGGTAATGGCGATGGCACCGCCTGCCGTTAAGCCTTTCGATGATGGTACGCGAGCTGCGAGCGGCGGCAGCTTTGCGACTTTTCACGCTTTTCTGCGCCCTGCGGCTTAGGTTTTCGGAGACAGATGAGGATTGCTTGATAAAAAAATATATATTGAAATTGTGGGGAGGATTTGGAGCAGAATGAAGAGAGAGAGAGAGAGAGAGAGAGAGAGAGAGAGAGAGAGAGGGAAGGAGACAGAGCATAAACCATCAAAGGCTCAAAATTGTATCGTTCGGTAAATTTTTCGGGCCGTTTATAAACCTCGTAATCGCATTTTAGTTAATTTTTAAAACCTCCTCTTCTTCTACCTTTGACTCCGAATGTTTTTCGTTTTCTTCTTGTTGAATAATGAAATTCATCCTTAACAAGTGCAAATATATTTCTTTGGAATTAAACATGACTATGATTAGTCATTTTTCGTTTGTCAGATGTATGAAATTTTTAGGGCATATCTTATGCGTAGGCCTGTTCGTGAAACAAAAAGGGTTACGGGATGGAAATAATACCAATTATAGAAATTAGGCATTACAATTTTATTTCCTTTGCGAATTTGTTGTTGTTGGTTTCAAAACTGGATATCAAGTTCTATGCGGAAAAGGGTAACAAAGCATTATTACAGTCGATTATTATCGTTGTGTTAATCTTACAGATTGTTTATTCCTTTGCTGGATTACGAGTGAAATAGATTTTGCGGTCCCCGTGGTTCTGTGGTTAGCGATGTTTGTCGGCTAGCTCTCTCACACGGTTGTGAAATCGGGTTCGATTCCCGATCAGGTCGAGGATCTTTTCGAGCTGAAAAGGGGCACGGTGTATCGTTTTACTTATCCTACAACATGCAAAATGTGCCAAAAACAATATCGATAACGAACTCTCTCAACTAATCTAGTTGATCGAGACCGCATTAGCCCCCCAGGCTAGCGTGCGATATTGTTGTTGCGATATTACCAGTGTAAACATTTGGAACAAAATTTGAAATACTGGCATTTAAAACCACAAACCGATTCTTGGATATTCAGCTATTGAGATTTTTATATCCCACTTCAAGATATATGAATACGTGAACGTTTTCTGGAAAACTTTTTAAAATACATATTAATAACATTCAAATGTGTTTGGAATTTATGAATCAACCATTTTTTATGGACATTTTGACTAGCAGAATCGCGAGTTTTTATATATTGTTAGATAAATCAGTGTTTGCATTGTTATAATTAAAACATTTCGTTAGAAACTCAAAATGTATTTTACTTTTCAAGCAAAAAATTCTCTTTTAGTGCTAAAAGATTTTATTCGATGGAATGGAATTGATCCAGGATACTCTATTTAATTTAAAAACTCGTATTAGCTTAGTTTAGCTTGATTCTGATTGCGCATATCAATGGTTGCTACCTCGTGATGGGTCCGAGCCACTGAAGTTCGATTGATCATTATTCCTCACCGTGCAACATTCAATTACCCATTTTTTATATACCTGCAAAGGCACTGGCCACGTCCTTACAGCCAGTACAAGTACAACTCAAAATTCCTACAACGAGTCGGCGTTACTTATTGTTACATAGGGTGAAGGAGGGGGGGGGGGTAGTTGAGACCCTTACGTAACGAAATGTTTGTCCAAAATTGAAAATATGGAGGCGGGTCAGGTTGTTCAGCGTTACGTAATTTCAAGGCGGGAGCCATATCGAACGTTACTTATTGTTACATAGGGGGGAGGGGGTCTGAAATCTAGATTTTTAGCGTTACGTAATTTGTGTATGACGCCAAAGGCCAAAAGGTAGTTTTTTTATTGTGGGGTGGGTTTTTTTTTTATCAGGATTCACTTTCGGAACAACGGGATGCGACTGTTTACAGTTTGAGGGAACCAAAAACAACCTTACACGTTTGTCAGTGTGTGTAGCGAAAATGTCACTTATATCCATAAGCAAACGCACAAAGAATGCATGAAGACGAGTGAAAAACACTAAAAATAATCCCGAAATTGCAATCCACACTTCGAAATCTACTCCTACTAGTCCTACACTGTCAATGCAGCGGTAAAATAGGGCGTCGAATACTATTCAATTAGCGCGCCCGAATATCAATGGTGCAAAACAAATAATATGAAAATTTTTACCAAAAACATCATATCAAGAAGACTGGAATCTCTGGATCAATCCTATACAAATGACAAGCGTCTAATCGAACAGCGCACTCCATCTATTGAAGGCGGTAGCTTGTTATGAAAGTGGTTGTAATTACATCGCTACGAAGCCATTGAGTGCGTATGTGATATTCCTGCCTGTGCGTTCGGATTGCATTTGCAACGCCTGCACACATAGTAGCATGAGTCAGTTCCACCTGAACTCAATAGACTGCGCTGCCAAAACTGTCGCTCGATTTCAGGCAGAGTTCCCAGTCTTCTTGATATGATGTTTTTGCCTTTACTAAGCAGACAATTCACACACACACAACGTTAGCTGTGCTCCCATAGCCTTTGTTCACACACATTGGAAATTCGACGAGGTCAGGTTTGCAAATTCGTAATTGCAGCGATCTCAAACTTTTCCGTGGCACACTATCGATCAGCAGTATTATAACAAGCGTTGAAGTGGAACTAAGAATCGGTGGCTATATTGAAGGTGCTTTGGACAAGCTTAGAGCTGTCGGATTGTGATCTAACCAAGAATTTAAAAATATGATGAGTGGTATTCTAAGAAATGTTCGAAATTTTATCAAACCGAAATCGGGAAATTTTTTTTTAATTTCTTTTCTCAACTTTTATTAAATTACGCTAATTTTCAGTACTTAACAAACTTATTTCATGCATATCGTTCCGACATAGATCCGTTTTTTACATCCAGATAAGTAATGACTCAGACTTTATTTCGAGAGAATCAGATAAAACGAGCATAGGTTAACAAGTTCTCTTTCTCTTTCAGTAAGTCAGATCAGTGAATTTTCTCATGGGTTTACCTTAAATCGCATCAACGGAGCTACTCTCGCATCATCAATCATAGTAACCCATGAGTTAGCAAAAAAGCTCTATCAGTCAAACTCTAACTGTGATGGCGAAAAAAGTAAAGCTACTCCGTTCAGAAGTGTGCGCGATAGAAGAACGGTACCCCGCCGCGTTAAAAATAGACATCGTGCGGCACTTTGTGGACGCAGGGTATGCCGGTTCCGGTATCTACAACATCTTGACACTATTGGACAACGATCAGAGCGTTGAAAGAAAGCTCGGTTCCGGACGGCCAACGACCCTGAGCGACAAGAAGCTTCAAAGGATGCTGAAGAGGAAGACCGAGGGAAATATGGCTAAATCGTTGCGTGCACTTGGCCGGGAGGTTGGGGCATGCGGTGAAACAGTGAAAAAGTATCTGGAGAACATGGACATACATGCCAGGAAGCGGCAGTCCCAGCCACTGGTCTCGGAGCTGCAGACAATGACGCAGCGACAGCGGTTAAATAAGATGGTCAAATCGATTTTCCCAGCGAATCACGACGTGGCAGTGGTGATGGACGACGAGACCTATCTCACCTTGGATGGCAACAACTGGCATTGTACTTCGTATTTCACTTTTCCCATGAAGGAAGTGAGCTCCGAGGTGAAATTTATTGCACACACCAACATCCCCAAGAAGGTGCTGCTCCGGCTGACAATCAGCGAGAAGGAAATGTCAAAGCCGCTCTTCTTTCGCTCCGGACTGGCCGTGAACGGGGAAATTTATAGTACGAAGTGCCTGCCAGGAGTTGCGTCGTTAATCAAGAAATACCATAAGGGCGAAGACACGGTGTTCTGGTCAGATTTGACGTCGGCCCACTACTCGAAGCGATCGTTGGAGGAGATGAAGCGGCTGAATATCGATGTGGTACCGAAGTTGGCGAATCCGCCCAACGTCCCCCAGCTGCATCCCATCGTGAATTTCTGGGCAAACTTGAAGCGCAAGATCTATTCCAACTATTTTATCGCGAAAACGGAGGAGGAATTAATAAAAAAAAACCTAAATTAATCCACCTAGCGGTCAGACTCAGCCTTTCTCATTCAAACTTGTTATTTGTAAAAATAGATTTACATGAATGCCAAAATCCAATAAAGGTATATTCACTCTTTGGGTTCCAAAATATTGATGTAGTAATTGGAGTATAAAATATGAAATTTGACGTAATGTTAGTGTTTAAGAAATAGCGAAACAATAGACATGACTCTTAACTTCGAACAATTCAATCATGAGCGATACCGGGGACGTTCAAATAGTACACACACATTTAAATTATGTTGAGGCCATATATATTGATCAAAGCAGGTAGAGTTTTAAATAGTCTTTGAATTTCTTTTCATTCCAAAACTTTTGAACCACATATCAAATTGAAATGAAGTTTGTTATTTGTAAATTTGAGAGATGACTCGTTTGTATGACACTAGTTATGTTCAAATAAGTCATGTAATCTTTAGATAATAGACTTTCCTTGTTTCGTTCATAATCAAATGAAATGGGAACGTATAGGGCAGGCAAACTTTGAAACCACGTGTTCAATCATAATTCAACAGTTAACCCTTAACTAGCCCACTCATCTGATAATAATATTGATCAAATTGGTTGTGTAGTTTCTAAGATAATGAAGTTTCGTGATTTTCACATTTCGGTACATTACAGACGAAGTTACAGTTCGATTACAGTAAAATTCAATAGGGTGTTATGAGGTAGCTAGACTTATTAATTGACACTAATTTTGTGGAAATCGGGTCAGCCATCTCTGAGAAAAGTGAGTGAGTCCAAGTAGTCTTCGGAATATGTTACTTTTCATAGCTGGATTTTACATTTTTAAACATAACAGGCAAATTAATAGTCCGATTGAAAAACAAATCAATAGGGTCTTATGGGGCAACTAGACCTTCCATTTGACACTGATTTTATGAAAACCGGTCCAGCCATCTCTAAGAAACATGAGTGAGATTAAACAGTCTTCAGAACACGTTTCTTTTCATAACTTCTGAACCCGAAGTTCAATCTTTATAGAATTCAAAAGTTAAAGGTTTTTAAGGTAGCCAGTTCATTTGAAATCAATTTTGTTCAAATCGGTTGTGTAGTTGTTGAGATAATGATGTTTCATGATTTTTACATTTTGATACATAACCTCGAAACTAAAAATCCGATTACAATAAAATTCAATGGGGTCTTATGGGACAACAAGACCTTTCAATTGCAATTAATTTCATGAAAATCGGTTCAGCCATCTCTGAGAAAAGTGAGTGAGAATAAAAATCTGCACATACACACACACGTACACACACACACACACACACACACACACACACACACACACACACACACATACACACATACATACAGAAAATACTCAGCTCGTCGAACTGAGTCGAATGATATATGCCATTCGGCCCTTTGGAGCACATTTATACTTTCGGTTTTGCAAGTGATTGCTATACCTTTCTAGGAGAAAGGCGAAAACACAAAGAAAGAGCTTAAAAACATGCCTACACGCATGTTTTCGTCCGCCATGGCAAATGTTACAGTTAACTGCCGGAAGGCCGCTCGCAAGTACGTAATATTTTTTTTGCGAGAAAGCTAACATGATTACTTTCCATGGGAAATTTGTCCAACTCAATTATCTGTCTTAGTAAAATTTTATTCTTCCATAAAACCTACGAGTTTCGGCAACACTGTTATTTTGCACAGGTTTTAAATATGCCGGACTCGTGAAAAAGATAAAATTTGTGTTGTTTTCGGGAAGTAAACTGGCCGAAGTTAAATGAAATTTAGTTCTTTTAATGCATTCTGTCGGTGAAAGTTGAGGTGTTTCTGTTAGTACAAATGGAGGTTCATATGACCATTAGGAAAAATTGCAATTCGCTCATTGCTTCGCGGCTACATGGTGTCGTAGTATGAGTGTTAGTGTTGGTGTCGGTGTTAAAACGTCTAGCGTGCGAAACTGCTCACAACACCATGATGGCTCTCCCAGCGAGGATCAGAGATGAGAAAAAGGATAAGTATCAGTTTTGGTGATGCGATATGGTATGGTAGGGAACTGGGCCATTGCTGTGTGGAGAGTGCTGAAACATAAGAACTGCTCTTCATGTTGACAAAAAGGGGGGAATAAAACTATGCAACTGTGGTTTTGACTCCTCTGATTTGGCGGGCTTGGCGGGACTTGCAGCAAATTTCTTTTCGAGCAGCATGAAAAACTGGCAATACCCAAATGTGGGTTAATTTTACCCATATCGGATTTATCTGCAAAACATTTTCTCGATTACTTTACAAAAAATCAGCTAGTAAAGGCTTGTCGAGTTCGTCCAGTTTTGATTCTTTATGCGCCCTGTACAAGAAAATTTTGTTTGCAAGGTGAAATAACGTTTGCAATTGATATTGTTATTGATCGCAGGGATACCAGATGTGCAGGTGTGTCTGTAGAGCGCAAATTTTTAGAGTCCGTAAGGGGACTGGGTGTTGATTTGCATAGATTTGCAAATTTTTTTATTGTTCAGCAGATTTTTGGCAGAGCCTTGCCACGTTTGCGCGGGCTTTCTCAGCATGTGTGCAGACTTTTACCAGAGCGAATGCAACTTTGTCGAGCTGCTTTCGAACACATAGGTGCTTCAGGTGGGTTATTGCATTCGCGCACACCACTTGTATAAGCCCGTGGGCTCTGACAAGAAAAATACTCATCGTACTTCGCAACGTGTTAACTTCGCGCGCAACACTGTCCGACTTAGTCACTTACCACGGTTACACAACCCTTCCATTCCGTTGCAGTCGTGGAGATGCAGAGGTAAACTCGGTCCCCAACAACAACGACTGTTACACCTCCTTCCTTACAATATGCTTCGTTCCCTAACGATCGTAATAACGCGGCCGGCCTCGTCATCGATCCATACAAACTGAAGATGGCAAACTAATCCAAAGTAGCCATATACGTGGTTCCTTGTGCAACTTTACTAGCTTAGATGGACCACGGAAGAGCAACTACGAAATGTGCGGTCGTTCAAGCTCAAACTCAAGCTCAAGACCTACAAGTTACTTTTACATTCAGAAATCTGATACGAGAGAGTTAGAATTTTCTGAAAAAAAAAAAAAAAACAAAAAAACAGTCAAAGCGAGAAAGGTTTATTTGACTGGTTAAACGCAAAATTTTAAGCAGAATTGTAAAAACTAATTATATCCATATCCAGAAAAAAATATATACCATGAAACAAAAAAAACTTTCTTTAGAGAAAATACAAAAATATAATTTTAAGTTGAATATTTCTAAAAGTCGCCTTTATGGATCTGATGTTTTTCTACGAGAACTTTACACTGTAAGCTAACCGAAAAATAGTTACCTGTATTTGGATTAATTAGAAATAAAACAACAAAAATTATTAAAATCAAAATTACAGTGTCTGAAGGACAAACGATCAGCGTGTGACTAGTTCGAACCAAGCGCCATAATATAAAAAAATTTAGTTATATAGCACCAGACAATGTAATAATTATCAATCTAACGTGTGAGGAAAAAAATCCGAACAACTTTTAAATTGGTTGTGCTGCACAAATCGAGAAATACTTTCCACAAAATGAAGATCCACTTTCATATCACTGGTAACACGACTAGTCAATTCTGTCAAGTGACGCTTAGTTGGGAAAAAGGCGTGGTCGGAAGAAGATCGTCGTACATTGATTTGCAATTTTTGTGAGCGAAATAAAGAAAAATCTAAAAGTGAAGTGTTCCACTCAGTGCTGATAAAAGTCATTTTCCCCAGCAAAATTCTTCGAAAATTACAGCCAATCATTTTCAATTTTCACTTCCAATGATCGCAGCACTCTTTCAGATACACTAGATTTTCGCCCTAGTAACGTGCTGTTATACTCAGATGAAAAAGATCGCGCGCATCGTTCACGGTTACGGAATAAAATTTGACTACAAATCCAACCAAATGATCTTCACTTCAAAACGAAAAAAAAAAACAGTCCACTCAACCAAAATGAACCTCACCGAAACACTTTTTCACTGACACTGACCGATGCCTTGACAATCTTCGTTAACTGATAAACTGATTTTGTAACATGAACTATACTGAGGTGTTTTGACAGTTCACTTCCATGCAAAAAGCGGGAAGGGAGAACTCTGAAAGGATTTTAAAAAAATAACGTCTATGGATGCTTTTTTCCACTTTCACTCAAGAGTGTCAACAAATATCAACCCTGGTTCCACTATTCCAAAGATCTTGGATATAGAAAAAAAATTTATATACATTATTGACAAACTCTTCGAGAATGGAAATACCTTCAAAAGAAAATCTGGTTGCGGACGAGAATGCACTTTGCAAGAGAGCACAGTTCGAGCGAAGTTGAGAGCGGAAATGCCTGGTTGGTCGGCGTAATCATATCGTGAGCTGGGCAATAAATTTTTGGGGATTGATTCAAAAACGGTGAACAAGTATCTGCATGAAATGAGTTTAAAACTTAAAATATAATTACCATAAAAATGACAAAGTAGTGCTTTGGCCAGACTTTGTATTGTCAAACTATGCAAATGCAACTTTAGCGGATTTGCGGCAAGGCAATATCGGGTTTATTCCAAAAGGATACAATTCTCAAAATGTGCCACAGCTGCAGTCTATTGAAACTTTCTTAGCAAATTTGAAGCGAATGGTCTACCATAAAGGTTACAGAGCAAAAAACGTCGATTGTTTGATAGAAAAATTAAGATGGAGCTCAAAACAATTGAATCATCCGGAATTCAGGAAGCTATAAAGCAGGTACCCCAGAGAATCAGGAAATCAGCGTGATGTGGAGCTGAGTTTTTTCTGATGTGGAGCTGAGTTTTTCCTGTAAGGTTTGTTAATGAGTTACATTACTTGAATAAACAAACAAGTATAGAAAAATAAGTTGTAGAAGTATAGAAAAATAAGTTCCTCATAAGTTATCTCTCATGAAACAACGAAGTCATTTGAACAGTTCATAATGATATTATAACAAAAATTCTCTGTAGCAGCTTGCAGAAAGCAAACAGAGTGGTTAAACTTTGAACGCCGTATACTCGAAATAATGTTTTGGCATTTGGTTCTGTTTATCTACGTCTTGCCGAAGACACTATACCGATCAAACAAACCGTTTAGATGCTAGAAATTTTTTTATCCCTCGATGCAGGAACTAGTCTAGAACTTTAATTTAATTCAGTACGAAACTCGAGACATCATGATCATTGCCGCAATTGGGTTGTTTAGCTAATCACGGATTTCTGATTTTTATATATCATCTGAAAGAGTGTAATTTTCTGAGCAAAACGTAATTTTTAAAAACTTTATATAATTATCCTTCGATTTTTATATGAAGAAAAAAAATCGCTCTAAATCGCTACAATGACAGTTGATTCATGGGCGAACTGTCATTGTAGTGATTTCGAGCAGATTTCGAGCAGTTTTAAATCATGATTTGAAAAACGAAAGACAACCATAGGAATTTTTTTAAATCACGGTTTACTTAGAAAATGCATATCTTTTAGATGATATGAAAAACTGATATAGCTAAACAACTAAATTGCCGCAAAACAATTTTTGACGTAGGAATATATTCACGGTTGGTAGAGTAGCATGCAACGTTAAGTGTTCTCTTAGAATTCATCCTACTGGCGGCGTTGGAACAGTTATATCTTGATTGACTAACAAAATGTTCCCCAAGCTTGTGACTTGATTATTAACTAGCAAAAATATTAATTAAAATGCCTCAGAGTCAAAAAAATTCGAATGTCCTTACGATAAGCTCATTTCCCTAACGCAGACTTCGAACAGATACCCGAAACTAAAATATACGGCACTATGGTCAGAAGAATAAATTTAAGGGGAAGTTTGGATCACCACAGTAAAAAAAAACTTTATATCGAATCGCATGTAAAGTATTGCCTCCATCGCTTATGATAGAAAACTCCATAACATTCCACGCAAATTTAAATGATATTGCATGTAATTTTCGAACAAAACCGTGGTTAACGTCAGAAGCAACTGAAATTTGAATTATATTGCTAATAATTTTCATATAAAATCGTGGTTTTCGTCAGAAGAACTTTAAATTTATATGAGAAAATATTTTACGTGTCGTGTGATATACAGAAATTATTACTGTGTAGAGTTTGATAGTAATATTCAAGAGAAAATCTTTCTTCGCTCATCTTCATGTACACAAATCAAAAATGCTACCAAAATTTAAAAAATATGTATGCTAGTTTTAAATTCAAATAGGTATGATATATTGTTGAAAATGTTCGGTTTGTTCGACCTAATGGCGTAGAAAACTGGTTCTGAGGATGGAGCATCCTGGAACAATAATGCATACCTATTTGTGCAAAAGATTACAAATAACTTTTGTTACTGAACTGAACACTGAAACAAGCAATCCACGTGTGGTATTCTAATCTTTGGTTATTGTGAATATTTGGGAATACACTTCAGTGATTTTTCCTCCAAAACGCACTAATTCCAAAAAACTATAACCACCATAAACGTGTGACTTTCCGACTTCTCCCAGCTCGCCGGGCGAACGGACAATGGTGCGCACTTCAGAGGCGAAAAGAAACAATTTCAAGTCAAAAAATCAACACCTTTTCCCTGCATGCCGGGGTCCACGAGGGTGACGAGGGCCACTTGGCTTGCTTTTTCCCCGGGCTAGCGTCCAACGGCAACGGAAAGCCAAAGAAAACACCCATCGCAGAATAGCGCACTGGTCTCGCTGGTCGTGGCGTTTTTTTTGTGCCCACTCATAGGCATATTTTATTTTCTCCCGAAATTGATTTTTTCGATTTTCGAGCCTTATCCGATCGGTGCGCAACAGTGCGGGTCCCAATCGCGACGACGTATCTGACCGGGAAATACCGCACCTGAAGCTGTGCGTTCAACATATGGCAGCTTAATTAATGAATTCAATCAAGTTTATAACACAATACGTACATGTATCGGCATGACGGAAGAAGGGGGCCAAAAAAATAACAACACCGGCCAAATTTAATGCTATTATATCTACTTACGTGGGCAAGCAAGTGCCCTCTTGATAAGCGGTTGATTGTGTTTTTGTTTCTTATTTGTTCAACGAACAGAGTTGGCTTGGAGCGGAGAGAATCCTCTGAACGGTTCCTGGATGCCTCTCTGCCCTCGGTGGTGGTAGGGTTGGAATGACCACCGCACTTCGGTGTTTCAATTTTAAGCCCCAGAAATGACCTCTTGAGATGCCAACGGTTCTTCGATTGATTCCCACTGTCTATCTGTAAACTTCCATATATGCTAATCGAGAGAAATTCCTCAGATATCCTTAATGTCTCCACCGTCGGTGACCGAATTCGGTTCTGCTTCGACTCCCGCCTGGACCCTACAGCAGGTGCCAACTGGCACCGTGGTGAGATGTCTTCATGGCTGTACACTCTGTCGTTCCATTTCGTTCCGTTCCGGTGGCGGCGTTCGTCGTCTTCGGTCGCTCCGTTCCAAACAGCGAGAAATTAAATTAAAAATATCATAAAACTGACCCTTTTGTGGGATTAATAATTCATGAAATACGGTCGCGTCGTCGCTGTCCGCCTATTATCGTATACATACCCACACTTGACGCTCTGTTTGTCTCCGATGGTTTGTACGATTCCGGCTCCCGGGGAACCCAACACCCATTACACCGCAGTCACGAACACCCAAACACGCTCACAGCGATTACCTTAATTCATTCCCTGGCGCTGCACTATATAATTATATTAAAATATCATACGAAATAACATAAGTATCATCGCATCGCAGAGTCCTCGTCACGTTCCTCGTGTGTTTGTTTTCTGGCTTGAGGTCACACAAAGCCTCACTCACACGCATAGGCCGTAGCGTGGATTTGCGATAAGATCTGCCACCAGATCCGGGAGAACCTTTAATTACGGGTTATTTTTCGGTCATTTCAGGTGACCGGGCCAATTGTTTCCGGAGACGTTTGAGGAAGCAGATCGGGTCGAAAGTGAAGTGCCGGCATGACGGTGCCTAAGTGAATGATTTTTTTCCTTTCCGGGACGGACCTGGAACGAAACGAATGGGCGTAGAAATGTTAGCTCACAGAAACCGATTGTCAGTCACTTCGATTGGTGGAAGCTGGTTAGATCTAATTTTTAACTGTCAGACTGTCCGCGCCAATTAGGTAACGAATGTACCTAACTTCGAAGGTGGTTGTAATTCTGATTTTTATGAGCTACGAGGAAATAATTGAAAATTCAAATTGAAACAACTTGCGAATGAATCATTTCTTATGTTGTTTTGAACAGAGCAATATTTAAATAGGACTTTTCAACAGAAATTCGAATTATTTCGGAAACGCATTCTTCTGGAAAATCAATCATAAAAGTCATTCCATACGAAGTGTCCACGAAAAAGTACAAACTTCGCATCGACCGTCACAAATTTTGCTCAACGTTGGGAGAATTGTTTATCCATTGTCACTTTGGAAAAATCCCGATTCTGTTGTCGATTGGAATACCCAGAACACTTTAAAATATTGCATTTTTGTGTTTTTGTATGCAGAACTGGGCTAAAAAATAAACATTAACACTTATGTTAATGCAGTACTCTTCTCTTCTGTAATTTTGCTAACTGGACAAAAATAGATTATAATTTCACGAAAAATTGTTATTTGGTTTGAAAGACCAGTTAACATCACCAGTTGTATCAACAGAATATCAAATAGTAAGTCGGCGTTTGTTTTGATACCCACAATGGCGCATATTGAAACTGAACGGAAACCGGTGCCAGCACCTTGAAGGCTCAGTAAGCCCTTGAACGATTTTGTTGATTTCGGACAGAGCAATGCTCACATTTCTCACCCAAAAGTAAATATACAAAAACCACACATCACATACAATAAAAATAAAAAACACTCGCCCTGAGCACAAAGCTAGAGCACCGGATCGCCCTAATGAGCCCACAGTAAATTGAGATTATTTGCATTGCAGCTAGTTTAAAACAATAAAATATCATTATCTCGTTCGATTTTGGCTGAGAAACATGTCTAACAATTGCTGCTTCGGTTGCTGGTCCACATCCACAAAAGTACGAGGGAGCAAGGGGAGAGACGCGATTTATTGTTTATGTTTTGCCTTCTTCAACAAGAGCCGCGTGTTTGTGTGAGTGAATGGCCATTTGCGCCCCGGACGGCCGATGCAGTTTATCGAAACAATATTGGTTTATTGATTGGTTTCTTCAATTACACTTATTGTCCAAAATTTTCGGTGCCGGTGTGTGGAACCGTTAGTGTACATTCTTTCGAAGTGCTTTCACCATACCGCCGCCGACGCTGCCACAACCACCGCCAATGCCGACGCCGCCGCCACATCGGGCGGCAGCTGATTCGATCAGGTTCCCATGAGGCAATACCGAAAGCAGCGGGAATGATTCCGAAACAAATCGTACTTCCGATTGGGGCTGGTTTTGAAAAAAAGTTGGTTGACCTTCGATGGCGGCTAAAGGTTTGACCATTTTCTGGAATAATTAGTGTTGTAGAAAAGAAGAAATCATAACATTTCTGCTGCTAATTGTTGGCATGGCAAACAAAACCTTGTTTCTATATATTTATGTCACTTTTTCGAGCTACTTGCCTACGGTTGAGTGCGTCTAGCTCATGTTGATTGGACGGAAATCTTTCCTCACTGATCGGAGTTTCGAATAAAACTGTCATAATTGCATCTACACGAAACATTAAAATTCATATAAAACTACTCTTACCGTCAGGCAGTAAGTGCACTACTGACCGTATTGCGGAAGGACTTTGAACGTTCTATCGTACGGCCACGCCGGGGGATTGCAGTGTCACCCAACTACGGTACCACTCAACCTGTCCTTCTTCAAGGGGGGCTGCCAACCGAAAACGTCGCATGTCTTAGCGCCTCGGTGGCTGCGCATACGGAAGGCGAACGGTTTGCCGTCTTCTAATTTTTTTTCCTTCGGACCTCAAATCTCGAAAGCCTAGCCTGCAGCGTAGAAGCGGAGTAAATATTTTCGAGAATCGAGAGCTGAATTCATTTTCATCTATTAAGAGACAATTAAAAGTGCTTGGAAAGGGGCCAGTCAAGCTTCGCCAAAGGAGGCTCTTAACCGTACAGATCGTAAGGTTTTACAGTGTATCTGACAGTTGAAATGGTATTTTAATATCCAATCTATTTGACGATGAATATAAGAACAAGTTCATTGCCAAATTATTCCATACTTGACTGCAATCTTTAAAAAAAATTACATAAATGGGTCAAAAACAACAAAAAACAAAAACCAGAAAACTAAATATTGAAAATAGAAAATAGAAATGAGAACAAAAAACAGAAAAAAACATAGGAGAGAAAAGAGAAAACAAAAAGGAGGGGAAAAAAGAGAAAATAGAAAAAAGGAAAACAAAAAGTAGAGCACAAAAATAAGTGGTAACAGAAAATAGGAAACGAAACCGAAAAGCAAAAACATAAAACAGAAAGGCAAAATGAAAAAAAGAGAAAAGAGAAAATAAAAAACAAAAAAGGGGAAACAGAAAATAGAAATCATAAAACAAAAAACAAAAAAGCCAACAAAAAAAGAAGAGGAAACAGCGAACTGAAACAAAAAAGGAAAAAGAAAATAGAATAAAGAAAACAAAAGAGTGGAACAGAAAATAGAAAACAAGGAAGCAAAAACAAGAAACAGAAAAAAGAAAAAAAAATGAAAAAACAGGAAATATAAAAAATGAGAGAAATGAAACAACAGAAAACAGAGTTCAGAAAAGTGGAAACAGAAAATAGGGAACATAAACAAAAACAGAAAACAAAATATATAAAATTTAAAACAGAAATCAGTAAACAAAAAAACCAGCAAATGAAAATATAACAGAAATCAGAAAAGAGATAGAAGAAAATAAAAAACAAAAATGAGGAAACAGAAAATAATAATGAAAACAAAAAATAGAAAACGAAAACAGAAGAAAAAAAGGAAACAAAAAAGGGTGGAGAAAAGGAAAACAAAAAATAGAGAACAAAAAAAAACAAAAAAGTGGTAACAGAAAAAAAAAGGCAAAAACAAAAAACAGAAAAAAATGAAAAAAGGAAGCGAAAAAAAGAGAAAATAAAAAACAAAAAAGAGGAAGCAGAAAATGAAAAACATAAAACAAAAAAGGGAAGATCGAGAGGAGAAGAAAAAGCAAACTGAAACAAAAAATGAAAAATCAAATAGAATAAAGAAAAAAAACTGCAAACAGAAAATAAAACACAAAAAAGCAAAAACAAGAAAAAGAAAAGAGAAAAGACAAAAACAAAAAACAGAAAATAGAAAAAAATGAGAGATATTAAGAAACATAAAACAGAGTTCCGAAAAGTGAAAACAGAAAATAGGGAACATAAACCAAAAATAAAAAACAAAAAATAGAAAATTGGAAACAGAAAATAAAAAACAGAAACAAAAAACAAAAGAACCAGAAAATAAAAAAAAAACAAATAACAGAAAACAGAAAAGAGATAAAAGGAAACAGAAAACAAAAATGAGGAAACAGAAAATGGAAATAAAAACAAAAAACAGAAAAGGGCAAAAACAAAAAACACAATAGAGAAAACAGAAAAGAGAGGAAAAAAGGAAAACAAAAAATTGAGAACAAAAAAAAAACAATAAACTGGTAACAGAAAACAGAAAAGAACACAAAAAAGCAAAAACAAAAAACAGAAAAGCAAAAAGACAAGAGCAGCAAAAAAAGAGAAAATAAAAAACAAAAGAGAGGGAGCAGAAAATCAAAAACATAAAACAAAAAAGGGAAGATAAAGAGAAGAGGAAACAGCAAACTGAAACAAAAAAAGGAAAAATTAAATATAATAAAGAGAAAAACTGGAACAGAAAATAGAAAACAGAAAAGCAAAAACAAGAAACAGAAATGAGAAAAGACAAAACTATGAAAACAGAAAAGCAAAAACTAGAAAAAATGAGAGAAATGAAAAAAAAGAAAACAGAGTTCAAAACAGTGGAAACAGAAAGAAGGGAACATAAACAAAAAATTAAAAACAACAAAAAATTGGAAACAGAAAATCGAAAACAGAAATAAAAAACAGAAAACCAGAAAATAAAAAAAAATTAAAGAAAACAGAAAAGAGATCAGAAAAAAAAGAAAACAAAAATGAGGAAACAGAAAATAGAAATAAAAACAAAAAACAGGAAACAGAAAACGGAAAACAGAAAACAAAAACAAATACAAAAGAAAAAAAACAAATGAGGGAGAACAAAAGAAGGTAGTAACATAAAATAGAAAACAGAGAACAGAGAAGAAAAAATAAAAAATAAGAAAAAAGAAGAAAAAGATGAGAGGAAACAGTAAACAGAAAAAAAATAAAAAAGAGTAAACAAAAAATTTAAACAGAAAAGAGAAAAAAGAAAACAAAATAAAACAAAAAACCAGAAAATAAAAAAAAGAGAAAACAAATGAAAAAACTTAGAACAGAATTCAAAAAAGTGGAAATAGAAAATTGGGAGCGGAAACAAAAAACGAAGAAATAACAGAAAATTGGAAACAGAAAAAAGAAAAAAAAAACGGAACACCAGAAAATTTAAAAAAAAACAGAAAGAGATGAAAGAAAACAGAAAACAAAAAAGTGAAAACAGAAAATAGAAAACAGAAAACAGAAAACAGCAAACAGAAAGCAGATATCAGAAATCAGAAACCAGAAAACAGCAAACAGAAAACAAAAAACAGGAAAAAGAATACAGAAAATAGAAAAAAAAACAGGAAAAAAATAGTGGAAACAAGAAAACAAAAAAGTAGAAACAGGAAATAGAAAACGGAAAACTGAAAACTGAAAAGTAAAAACATAAAAACATAAAAACCGAAAATAGAGGAGAGAGAACAAAAACCAGATAAAAGAAAAAAGAGAAAAAAAAGCAGAAAACAGAAAACAAAAAGAGGAAACAAAAAATAGAAGGCAAAAACGTGGAAATAGAAAATAGGGAGCAGAAAACATAAAAATAATGCAGAAAAAGAACAATAAACTGTTTACTTAAAGAAAATAGAAAACAGGAAACAGAAAATCGAACACAGAATACACGAAAGTGGAATAAAAAAACACAAAACAGACGACAGAAAACAGAAAACAGAAAACAAAAACAAAAACAAAAACAGAAAACATGAAACAGAAAACAGCAAACAGCAAACAGAAAACAGAGACAGAAAACAAAAAACAGAAAACGGAGCACAAAAAACAAAAATCAGAAAGGAACCAGAAAAAGAAAGAGAATAGAAAACAAAAATCAGAAAACATAAAACAGGAAACAGAAAACAGAAAACAGAAAACAGAAAACAAAAAACATAAAACAGAATACAGAATACAAAAAAAAAGAAAACAGAAAACAAAAACCAGAAAACAGGAAACTGAAAACAGAAAACAAATAACATTAAACAGAAAAAAGAAAACCGGAAACAGAAAATAGGAGACAGAAATGTGGAAGTAGAAAATAGGGAACAGAAAAAAAAATGCAGAAAAAAATAAAAACCAGTTTTTCTTAAAGAGAATAGAAAACGGGAAACAGAAAACACAAAAGTGGAATAAAAAAAAACACAAAACAGAAGAAATAATTTATTTTTTAAATCACAAAGAAACCAGTAAAAGAAAAAACAGAAAACAGATAACAGAAAACAGAAAACAGAAAACAGAGTATAGAATACAGAAAACAGAAAACAGAAAACAGAAAACAGAAAACAGAAAACAGAAAACAGAAAACAGAAAGCAGAAAACAGAAAACAGAAAACAGAAAACAAAAAACAGAAAACAGAAAACAGAAAACAGAAAACAGAAAACAGAAAACAGAAAACAGAAAACAGAAAACAGAAAACAGAAAACAGAAAACAGAAAACAGAAAACAGAAAACAGAAAACAGAAAACAGAAAACAGAAAACAGAAAACAGAAAACAGAAAACAGAAAACAGAAAACAGAAAACAGAAAACAGAGAGCAGAGAACAGAAAACAGAAAACAGAAAGCAGAAAACGGAGCACATATAACGAAAATCAGAAAATAGGAAACGAAACAAAAAAATAGGAAACAGAAAACAAAAATCAGAAGACATAAAACAGAGAAAAAAAGGGGCCATCCACATACCACGTGGACATTTTTTTAACGATTTTAAACATTTTAAATTTTTTGTATTTACACCAAAAATTGTAATTTTTTTTGAAAACGGATGTATGATGCCCTTTGGCCTTAAACGGAAAACGTGATTGAAATGAGGTCGATATCTTGTACCGTTTTTGAGTACCTAATTCAGAAAAGCAACCCACGTAAAAAAAGCCGTGTAAAAAAGGACCTTACTGTATACACCTATCAAACTCATCCGTACGATTTCTCGTTTCGGTAGCATAAAATCGTCTTACCAGAAGTATAAACCATTCGTGCTTCCGTCCGTACGTGACGAAATGCATGACAAAACTCAAGGTAACGCAATGACGTTGCACTGGCAAATAAATAGGAAAGTGAGAGAGAGAAATGTTCCACGCTTGAGGTACCTCCCTTTGAGAACACAGCAAAATAGGCTGCATTACGAAGTGACCACGCGACTGCTCGTCTCCCACTCTTCCCCGTACATGCGATGTTGGTGATGGTCGTGATGATGACGATGACGACGACCACGGTGCGGTTGGTCGGTATTTATAATGAGCGGTATTATGAGCGTCACTGATTCCGCACATAGCTAATGAGCTGATTAAATGAGAACATTGGAACTGTGGCACCAACAGGTGTCCACCGATCCGAAGCGCGGCGGCACAGGCGAAAGCGGTACGTACAAACACCTAGACTGAGGGGGAAAAATTGTGACAAACGAACCGAACTTCAGGGGGTGATCGGGATGAAGAAATTGTTTCTTGGAGGTTGTCCCGCGGTCGTCACAGTTCGTCGCCATCCGGACTTACATTCCGAACGTTGTTCCATGTGAGGTGGACAGAAAGACGAACGAAGGTAACGGTTAGCTTAAATGAAGGAGACAGTTGCGTCCGATAGCTGCTATCTGCTTTAGTTCCGGAGTGTTGATTTTTCCGCAGATAGGCCAACTAGTCTAGGTGGAAATAGAAGTGCGAAAGAATTTCGTTCGATGTGATCGATTTGATTCGAACATTCAGCGCAGATGTTTCAGTCCAAAAAAAAACCTTCTGCTTCCATTAATTCAATGACATCCCGGTTCACTCGTTTTCGGCACTCACGACGCTTCTCTCTGTGTGCTCCACCGGACAGCAGCCAGAAGGGACAGCTCCCCCCGCCTAAGAGTTTTGCCGATCAAACAGGGAGGAAAAAAATGAAAAGAAAAATATCAGCGCAAAGAACAACGCACGTTGCTTGTGGGTACATAATGGGATTCCGATGCTATTAGACAAAATGACTTAAAAGGCTTTTCGGAGATGTACCTCCCACCAATCGTCTCCCGCATCGGCAGTCCTGTGTGTTTGTGCTTTACTTCCTCCGGACGGGCGGCCGAACAAGAGTTCACATCTTGTGAAGAAGGGAAGCCGGTGTAGCGGGGATTGATGGATCGTCCGAATCGATCGATGGACGCGACTGTTTTCTGCCGAAAATGGAAGCTCGGGCAACAGATGGCGTTTTTCCTCCATTCCTGCTGAGGTCCGCTGATGGACAGTAATGTAACGATACTTGAAGCGAGTTCACATACAGACCCCTCTTTCTTCGTGCCATCAATTGCTACCACCTCTAACGACATTCCGCTGCGATTCCCCACCGGCCCGAACGGGAGGAGAGGCACTTGCATCCATTGTCCAGAGGTGCTCAGCGCATGAATTTTGGTTCGGTTAGGAAAGTGGCGGCCAGCAGCGACGGGGCACTTCGAAAGGAAGGTGTATTTGGAGTTGTTTGCATGTGCTCTTTTTTCGGGCGTTCTCACGATCACGATCACAGACGGCATCCGTGCCGCAATACGGCTGACGATCGACCGGCGATGGAAGTGGACCCAGTTGTGATGGGAGATGTCTCTCGGAGTCCCCCAAATAGACGGACGGACAGACTATGGGAGAATAGTTTCGGGCCGTAATTCCACCGGGTCGGTATGTGAGCTGAAGAGTGTTTTGTTTTTGTACTTCACGTGCGCCGTTTGTCCATTTGTTCGGGGCTGGGAAGGAAACCGGGTTCGTCGCTTGGTGGTCAACTTTGTCTCGGGTGGGAAGAGGAACGCAAGGCAGTGAAGACACTCGGCGGTATTCGCGGACGCGGCACGACAGATGGCTCACGGATTTTTTTTCGGGAGATGGAAGATATGTTGAGTGATTCTCGAGCCGGTGGACGGTGGATTTTCCCATACCTGATTGTCTGGGCGATCGGCTGGCTAGCCGTCGAAAATATCGGGCATGTGGATAGAGGCCTTGGCCACGTTTGAAAGTAGGCAGCGGGCTGATCAGAGATACATACTGTTCGGGTTGATTTTGAACTTGCTCGATCGGTTAGCAGCAGAACACCAAAAAAAGAAGTGACCTGACCGATGAACGGCAGTTTTCAAACAAAAGCACTAATGGAGGTCATACTACCGTAAAATTTGAACCTGCTTCGCGCAGTACTTTATCCATCCGTAGATCCATAGAGCACTATCTAACGATCTTCTCCTATCCCATACTCCCCAACTGAACCGCGATAGGGAGATCGCAAGACCGCAAAACAACACTCTCGATATTCCGTTTGTTGGCACTTCCTGTTCGGAAGCAAAATTACACCACCATTATCTTTGGTCGGGCTTTCTTTTGCTTTCAACTCACGCATTCTCGTTACTTCTACTGGCCCCTCATCACATTCTCGCTATCACCGCCGTGAATGGCAGACTTTGATTCCGTCACAACCGAACGCCCCCGCTCTCGTGCAGGCCGGGTAACGGCTAACGGCCTTGGTGCTTTGCGGGCGCACGACTTCCCGCCCGAAGACCACGATTACGCAGTTTGCGTCGAATCGTTTCAGCAAGCAATTTGGCTGAAATTTGCCGCACAGTCGACGCCGCCGCCATCATTGCCGCCACCGCGCGTTTGGTGGGGCTGCACAACAATTATCACATCATTTAAATCCATAAGCGATTTCCGACTGCATGTTCGCTTGCTTATTCCCCCGATGGATCTTCTGTTTTCCCAGCCACCTGAATGGAAACTTTAAGCACTTTAGACTGAGTGGGCGTCCTGCGATTTTTTTTCGTTCCGCTTTCGAGTTCTTTTTATGCAACGTCAATGTAAAAATTCAACGTCAACTTAATTCTAGACATGAATGACTACGAGGTTCAACGTTTCAGTTCAAAGGTTCCAAGTCCAATAACGAAAATTTTACAATTTAAACGGATTATATAAACAATGAATATATAATTTATCATTGAAAATTAGTTCACTAGAATTGTAACATATATTTCAACTAAAACCTCGACATACAATCACAGTGATTGCGTTTTATATTTTTATTTTATATATAACATATTTTTACTAGGGTATCGACTCTATTTTCGTCAGATTTTACCTATAATCATCAGGCGAGTAAATGTCCAAGATCGGTAATTTCTTACATAATGCTTTTTCATAAAGCAGCGCCTTCCTGAAAAAGATTAATTCTCTATGACTTTATTAACCCACCGGGCGATAAAAGGTAAAACCTGACGATAATAAAGCCGATACCCTATTAAATTTTTGAATTTGCTTCTGCTTTACAAGTTATTCTTTAATTTTGTTTCTAATTTTCATTTTTTCTTCAGACAGTTGTTTTTTTTTGCTTATTGGATTTTTCAGAAGCTTTTCGTGTTTTTGTTTGTAATTAAATTTTTCTCTATATTTTGTATCTTTTATCCCATAATTCCTTTATATGTAGCATTATTCATATGAAAGCTGAAAGTCGAAAAAACTCCTCTGAGTAAACTAACAGTCGATACAAAGCATAATAAAAGCAGTTACCTAAATGACGTAGAATTTTTTATCATGATGTTTAACCCCCCACTCATCTTCCTTCTGAAATTTTGTCTTGAAATCTCAACTCTTCTAAAGTAGCTTCGGATAACTACCCCCCCCCCCCTCATCACCCTTCTAAGTAAACGTACAAATTACATATAAAAAACGGTTGTATTTCGTAAAAAATCTCCGTGACACATGCAATGAATTTATTACTCATTTACTGCTCAATTTGAATTGAAGGCTATTGAATATAGTGAAATGTACATTCACCATTACTTATTTATATAAAACATTAAATTTTTCGTAAAAATTGCAATGTAAACTCAGAGAAAAACTAATATACGATTATTTAGGCCATCGAGTAGCAAATTAATCGCTTACCAGTCTCGTTCGCATCCACTCTGCGTAGAGATAGTCATATTTTTCTCAAGTGTTTTGAAAAAGAGCACACATTTTAATTTGAATGATCATTTAAGGCGAAGAGCCTAAAAACCTGAAAAAAAGCTTGCATTAGACTATTATTGCTCTGATTGACGATGCCAAGAAGCTTTAATGGAACGAGATGCCGGAAAAAGTCGCAGTTTCAGTGTCTACTTGAGTTAGCTTTTGTGTAGATTTTTTTAAACAACTTTGTATTCGTTGATTAAGGTGGCATCCATAAAGTTTGTCACGCATATGGGGGGGAGAGATTCCGACAAAAATATGTACCAAAATCTATTCAAATGGAACAAAGTTGTTTATCTTGTAAACTTGTGAAAAAACACACTTCAGCGAGCGTGTTTTGAGAAAACTGTGACTCCATTGACTCTTCTGATCATATTAGTTCTGAACTACTAGCTCGCTTGTCAATGAAACTTTTAGATTGCGAGATCGCGTTCAGTGTGTTATGAAGTTTAGTCTTATTTTTTCTAACCATTTGAAACATCTGTACTGTCTGACTCCGCAGGCACTTCGAAGCAGGACACTCACGGTTCATTTTTTTACAATATTTTAAATTTTTTAAAAACAAACAGCAAACATTTTCTGTTTGGATTGAAGAAAAAAGGTGGCAATACTTAGTAAAAACTATTGCTGGGACCACAGTGGTCCAAGGGCAGCCAAAACCTCAAAAGTCAAAGTTAACCAATCTGTCAAATTACATTTTTCTAGGATTCCTTAATCGGTTTGTTAACGGCTGGGCAATGCGTACCAGCAGTACACCTGTACTAATTTGCATAAAATAGACCCCAGTATGGTCCATAGCATAATGCCCAGAACCTTCTATCCCTACCTCCACGTGGTACCGGCTGGGATACGAGCTACCAAGGGGATATCAGTGAACCGGTGGGAACTTGGTCGTATGCTGTCAGGACAGGGGGAGCTGTACTTCTTGGAAAGCAGCCTGCCTGAGCGGCCAGGTTAGGGGCGGCTAAAACAGCGACTGATTCGGAGCGGACGGCTGAACTATGAAATGCGGTGTCTCGCCAGCTACACTCAAGACGGCAGCCCCGTCGCGAGACTAGGCATCGCAGCCCAAGTAAGGCAGCATGCTGAAAATGAAACATACTACGAACAATCCAGACAATGATACGAATCGGAACAATCGGTATAGACCTAGGCAAACGAAAAAGGACAACGATTGGAGACTTGGCACCTGGAATGTTAGGACTCTGCTCGAACCGGCCCGCGCGGGCATCTTGGCCAGAGAACTACGGAAGGCAAAAGTGGAAGTAGCAGCCAAACAAGAGGCGTTGGTCTATAACCGGAGAACGTGAATTCCGGGCGGTTGATCCGACTTCGGGCACTTCTTTCAAGTACCACATCTACTACAGAGGCAGCGACAGAGCGGAACGGGGCGTCGGTTTCGTGCTACTCGGAAACCAAATGAAGCGTGTCGTTAGGTGAAGGCCCATTAATGACCGTCTACGCGTATTGAGGATCAAGGGCAATTCTTCAATTACAGCCTTATCAACGTGTACGCACCGACAAACAATAAAACCTATGCCGTAAAGAAGGAGTTTTATGAGCTCCTTTGGAAAACGTATGGAGAGTGGACACAACACGACATAAGGATGGTCATCGGAGATACGAACGCACAAGTCGGATGAAAGGAGTTCTTTTGTCCCGTTATTGCTAGAGAAAACCTTCACTCTACCACCAACGACAACGGCTTCAGGCTCGTGAACACCGCGGTCAGAGGAATGGCCATATGTAGTACCCATTTTGCACGTCTGAATTCTCGGAAGCACACCTGGAGACACCTTAATGGAGAGGCCTGCTTTCAGATCAACCACATATTGATCGACAGCCGGCACTTTTCAGACGTCATAAATGTGCGGTCCTTTCGAGGGCCAAACATAGACTCGGATCACTATCTCGTCCAACGTATTTAAATCGAGATCGATGAGGTAGATACGTCTGGACATCCAGAGGTTATCAGCGGAAGTAGTTGCTGCAGAGTATACTCTCCCTAGTATGATAGACGGATCGGTGAACCAGCTGGAGCGAATCTGAACGAGCAGTGGAAGCAACAGAGGAAGAAGTGATAGGCATGACAACGGGAACCACGCATAGCGGGTGGTTTGATGCTGAGTGTCTAGAGGTGACGGAGGAGAAGAACCGAGCCTACGCCAACGTGTAGCAGCTAATCGTGTGACGCGTCAGATTGGGAAAAATACCGGGAGGTAAGAGCTACCGAAAAGAGGCTTCACCGCCGTAAAAAACGCGAGCACTACGATCGCGTCCTCGCGGAAGCGGAGAATTGCTTCACCAGACACGAGGAGCATCTATAGAACGATCAACGGAATCAAAAACCTGACCGTGCCAGTACCTGCATGTGTACTGACGGGGAGGGGAATCTGATTACCGATAAATCGCAGATCACCAGGCAGTGGAAGCAACATTTTAGGAGGTAGGAGAGTCATCGAGGGGAACAGGATAGAAATTGGGGAGGACGAACAAGCTGTGGGCCCACCAACATTGGACGAGGTGAAGAATGCATAGACTCGACTGTAGTAACTATCGAGGCATAACCCTCCTCAATTCCGCTTACAAAATTCTCTCCCGTATTCTGTTACAGCGACTGAGGCCGTTGCATGGAGCCTTTGTTGGAGAATACCAAGTTTGCGTGGGGCGATCTACAACGGACCAGATGTTCACCTTGAGACAGATCCTCGATGAGTTTCGGGAAAAAAACTTGCAGACGCATCATCTGTCTGACTTTAAGGCGGCGTACGATACAGTGAAACGCATCGAGCTATGGCAAATAATGCTAGAACATGGTTTTCCAACAAAACTAATTAAACTGTTACGTGCGACGCTACGTTAGATGGTCTGAAGCAAGGTGACGGGCTCTCGAACTTGCTGTTCAACATAGCTTTGGAAGGTGCAATACGAAGGGCAGGCAAAAAGAAGGTACAGGTATGTTCCGTTTTTGGTAACACGCTCCTCGATTTTCAGTTACCAAAAACGGAACATTTTTTTCTGAGAATTTTTCGTCATTTCATTTGAATATTGGTAAACAACATTTAAATATTAGTTGGACATTACATTAACCCTAAAGTGTCTTTCATTATGTCTCACGAGTGAAAATGCAACTGATCACTTAAGGCGCAATGAAGGATTAGTCCCATATATTCTTCTTCTTCTTGTCCTATTGCTGAAGAGTCATTGGGTATTATTGAGTGATGTGCTCAATTACGTTTGAGGGAGGTAGCTTTGTGAAAAAAGTTTTGCTATTATTTAATCTCTTCAAGTAATTCATAACCAAACGATTTAAACAGAATGTTCCACGGAACAGCGTCCAAAATATGTCCAAAGACAACAACGTGGAAAAAATTGAGAAATATTACAGTCAAACCTGTTTTTGTGCGAGGGATAGGGACCGCACAAAAAAAATCGCATAAAAAAATCATTTGAAACTTCACGTGCAGCTACAAAACAATATTTCCACAGCATTATTGAGAAAAAACTTTTTTATGCGGTGGATAGGGACCGCATAAAAAAAAATTTCAGTTAAAAATAACTCGAAAGTTGTTGATTCTGATTTAGAATACCTATGAGAACAATTTTAAAACATCGGATTGATAAACGAAACTTTTTTAAAGATGCTAATCCTTTCAACCGCTTTCCTTCGTAGGCAAGTAATTCGTGACTTTTCCTACGTAAAACTGGCTCAAATAGTAATTTTTGGACGCAACACTTCTTTAATGCGTTGGAATTTATTCCAAGAATCGGAAAAACTAAATGGCTGAAAATGTTGTCGGAAGTGGTCCGTTTTAATATGCCGCACAAGTCGCACAAAACAAATAATCGCATAAAAAAAGTCGCACAAAAAAGAGTCGCACAAAAACAGGTTTAACTGTATTCACCAAACAAAATGTGAAGAATTTTTTTTTGTATTTTCGTGATTATACGCTCCATTTCGCAGCAATGTTGTATTTTTTTGTCGAAATTGTGGAAATTTGGTTGTGACAAATATTTTACAGCCTACTTTTATTTCGAATATTTCGAAAAACAGTACTTTTTTGGCTTGTTCTACACTTGTTGAGTAAATTATGTTTCTAAAGTTGGAGACAAAACTTTCATTGTTCATATAAACAAGAAGAAAACATGGGAATTTACATGCGTTTTTTTAAACATTTTCTCCTTAAGAGTGTGAATTGTCTATCTAAAAAACTGGCGTCTAAAAAAATCTTAGATGACCTTTTTTTTCAAATCATTTCTTGGTTTTTCATTGTTTAGATATATCGATACATGGAAAAGAGGTTCAAACTTTAGACCTTTTCAAATGATAGTCTGGATGAATTTTCAATAAAAAAAAGTATGCAAAGTTTTCTAGTGTAGTAAGGCCTATACACTCACAAATGTTCATTAAATTCTAAGAGAACCTTGCCAGCCTCTCAGTCGATTAGTCAAAAATGTGTTTTATATTGTATGTTTTTACACTAGAAGAGATCTATGAGGATTAGTTTTGAGTCGCCAATCAGTGGAAGATTAGAAAGAATTAGAAAAAAATTGTGTTACCAAAAACCGGAACCAAAAGTTGCCAAAATTGGAACGTGACAGAAACGGAACTTACCTGTATTACATCAAATTTATTATTTCTCGGGGCTTGCATTTTTTGTTAGCTTCTCTCATTTTTTAAGCATTAGCATCTATACTCTATGATTATATTTTTTGTAATATAATTTGTATGTTTCAGTTTTAAGCATTAATATTTTTAATATTTGCTCTCGATGTTCATTCATTGAATATAAAAGGATTCTGATACTGATTTTCGGATTTCCTACCGTTGCCGTAAGGTATTGATGAAATTAATAATGCTAGAGACTACGTCCACATCGTTCAAATCAATCCGCCGAATGTGAAGGTTATCGAAATTACGTAACGTGACGTAATGTAACGGCATTTAGGACACATTTGTTAACTTGTTTTAAACATAAATGTTGGATAAATTGCTAATGTATTCAGTCATTGTGAAACAACTAGAAGAAAAATAAGTATAAGTATGTTTTGCACATAATGTCATATGAGACACTTTTGAGATTATTTACAATACATTCGTCACATATGAAAAGAGTTGCCGTCATCATAACTCACATTCCTTCACTAAAAATCCTCAAATTTGGGTTTGGTTCTGCATTTTCAAATATTTAACGTCAAAGTAAATTTGTTACATAGTTTATGGTCAACCCCTAAACCAAGTACATAAAGTAGAAGTAGAAATATATAAAACCAATTATTGAACTATTTCTTATGAAAATGTGTAAGAAATATTTAATAAATAATAGATGTATACTGATATATATTTTCGTGACGCTACAACGCACAGTGGTTTGAATTGTATGGCAAGGGCGGTCATAAATCATTTTTGTGCAATATTGCTCTTGAAAACTTCAGGAATCGACAGAATCAGGTGTGTTTTGACTATAACAACCTTTTTAGGGACTGTCATCATCCAACTTGTTTCAATTTTCTAGTATTTCCATTATCATGCATACATAATAGGGTACCAATAGAATATAGGAGAAAGTTTGACAATTGAATTTTGAAATATGGCAGGTTTCAAAACTTTTGCCTTCTCGAAAAAATTTTCCCTATGCAAAATTTAAGCTCAATCGGGTTGTGTTAAGTGAACCCTCAAATCGATCAAAGTTTGACTTTTCTATCATTGGAAAAATTTCAAACCAATTTGATATTGTCTAAGAAACCTCCCGCATTTCAACACCAAATATCAAAATTCGAATATAGACAAATGTTTGAGAACAAATTAGTAAATTTGAGCTGAAACTATGAAGAAAACATAAAATTCAAGAGAAAAAGTAAGCATCTTTAGCCGCTTGTCATCGACTTGCCTGCAAATATATGCAAATGGAACCTTTACCAAATCTTTCCTGAATCCGGAGCCTTTCCGTTGGTGGTAATTTGATGATAGTATCTCGCGCGGAACACTATCAAAAGTTTACATGAATTTTGCTCTTTGACTTTATTACTACGTTCCCTTTCACGACTAATTTTGAAAACAGTTTAGCACACACCTATCCAAACAATACGCAATAGAAAAGCATACCTGTTTTCTGAAGGCTCATAATAAAAATAAACAGATGAAGCGACTGAATTTGTTCCTAAGCGGATATATACACAATGTATAAAACACGTACTGTTTAGGCTGATTTTGCAAGTGTCAAACACCTTCCCTTATCTCGTGCTCAAAAGTTAACTGTTCATAAAATAGGCCAACAAATACAAAAAAAAACTGTCTGAGAATGAGTTGTAGCGAATCGAAAATGCATCATAAAAAAATATCCACTGTACAAAAAAAAATTTGTTTTACCAAAAAAAATTAAAAATAAACATTAAATTTCAATTTAAAAAAACAGAGTTGAATTTTTTTTATTTTTTTTTTAAAGAAACTTGACGTTAATACGCAACTTTTTAAAAAAAGTCCAGGATGGAGAAATGAAAAATAATTTTTTCATTGAAGATTAATTTTTTTATGAAAATTGTAATTCCAACATTTTTCAAAATATTTATATTCTGATGATTTTAAAAGATGCAGAGAGACATTTTTAATCAAAAAGCTCTTGGTAGTAAACATTCTAAAGTCATCGGTTTTCGAGTTATTTTTAATTTAAGCTCGAAAAATTATTAACATTTCGGAAAATACACGTTTTTCTTAATTTGTCCATGGTTCTCCAGCAAAAACCATACGTTCATTGGAATGCTCGATCAAAAATATACAATTCATTCTTTGACAACAAAACGATTGGGCGAACGGTTCTCAAGAAAAGAGTTAAATGTTCTGAGTGATATAAATATATATATAAGATTCAAATATTTATTTTCGAGTTTTATTATCTTAGGAACATATTTTACCTTAGGAACTAGTTTCACCTTATATTTTATATACATCATAAGTAAGAGGTTGGCAGCACGGTCAATAATCAGTACGCGGTTCCTGTTTGCTGTAGTTTTATTTTTCAAATTATCAGTGTTATTCACAAAAAGAAAAAGCAAAAATAGTACGTTATAGTAGAACTTTGTGTGCCGTGTACGAATATGATGGAAGGACCTCGTTCAAGTGGATTATATGGTTGAATTTTATTAAACAAACAATCAAACTTAGGGCCTATTTATGTGTGCGGTTTGAAACTATAGGTGTGAAAAAGATAGCACAAGTGTGTTTTGCGGAAAAGCGGGTGAAAAACGCTATAGTTTGCATAGATACAGGCAACATGATCAAGCGAGTGATAAAGGAGGGAGAGCGAGACAGACAAAACCAGCTAAGTATCCTATGCCTTTCTTTTGCGTTTTTTGCATTTTTCAATTTGCTGCGACGGCTGACGAAAAAAAAAAACTGTCAGCCGCCATGAAACTGATGCACAGGGTGGTTGCTATGATGGTGTTTTAGTAGTAGTGTTCATGTTCGCTACGCCACTAGTTATTACTGCGTTGGGACTCGTGTGTGGGACGACGAATAGTTTTATATGTTCATTTTAATGTTTTATTGACGTGAAGCTTATTTCTCATAAGATCTTTTAGGAACCCATTATCGCTGTATAGGGAATGGGCAAAATTTTATTGTGCCTGCGCGACACTGTTCGTGTTTTGTGAATTCTCTAGCTTTTGATATTTTTACTCCTCGGTTAATTTTCAATAATTATGCTAAATTTTCGTCACGAAACACGTACGAAAGGATAAAATGAATAATGATTGCTTTGGCATTTTGCAAATAGATTACGGAAGTTGTATTGTATTTTTATGCTCACACGCATTTTGTCTAATTATCGGGCTTTGAATGCATGCATGTTGCCAAATTTTTAATTTAATAGGATTATTTTCTCTTGCGCCAAAGAAAACGACGTTACTTCCGATACGTTGTTACTATCATTGTCCTTGCGCCGGTTTTCGTAGTGTAATTGATAATGTTCATTGTGATTGATAGTAATATTTCGGGCCCCGACAAACTATCAAATTGTCTACATGAAAAATTGTTCGTCGGATAACTCACCAATCTACGCGAAAAAAAACGGATTTATATAAACTTCGGCCGTTACCCGTGTCTATAGCGCGCATAGCATTTACGATAATACAATGAATTCGTCGAGCTTGATAGCTTCGGTACGGTAGGGAAAATTTGCTAGATCGTACACTATCTAATTTTGTTTCGTCCATTTATTTGCTTTTCTTAATTTAGTTTATCTTGCATTCATGACTCCACTTGTTTTTTCCTTAGTCATTCGTAACTTTTCAGATAACATTCAGTAAATTAATGAAACAGAACCAATTAAACCATAGGTCAGATAATTGAAAAATACATCAAGACCACGTTGCGGTGATACATTAGCAAACAGAATATGTTAGGATCGCATTACGACTTTCGCGGCCGATATAATGAGTTCATAGGCACGATATGCGTTATTATGAACCGGGCACTCGAACTTAGCGCGCCGTTTACCAAAACGAACCCTGCTTCAAACCTTTCCCTTATCTCCAACATCCCAGTGATTTTTCGTGGAAGTGCAGAGGTGTTCTCGGCTTCCAATAAAGCGAATATCACGTCAACATATTCCTATACACAATCCTTCATTGACCTGCATTCGGATGCGGCCGACGCTGGTATTGCCCAATATAAAGATTGAGGTCATCAGTTTTTACACGTTGAGGATGCATGTTAGTCCCAATCATCTATCATCTATTGGTTCTCTGTGTAATTACAGCTGATCCGGCAATAACGGAGCAGCAACCGTGGGCGGTCAATCATGCTCATGCTCATGCTCATATTTTATATACATCATAAGTAAATGATTCGTCATCTTTTGAAAGCAGCTTCGTTTGTATTTTATTTTCTGAAATCGGAACAAGAGAGTAATACTTTTGTGTGGCAGCTATTATTATAGATTTTTTGAAATTATTGCTCCATTCTGTTACTCCTTGTTAATATTCTTCATATGATACCCAACTCAATGACATTTGCGCTTGTAATGTTCATGTTCTTTGGCTAAACTTGCATTTCCTGCCATTCGTTCTAATATGCCACCAATTACATCACATGGGCCTTTACCATGAGAAGTCGCAATAAAATGCCACTCTGCATCGACGTTATATTTTGTTTTGAACTTGCAAAGACTTGCAAAGTTTTTTCTATATTGTGATACATTGATATATTGTGAGGCAGCTCCATCAGACAATAATATTGCTTTTTTCAACTCTATTGTTGTTTCTAAAAAACCTAAATTAATCCACCTAGCGGTCAGACTCAGCCTTTCTCATTCAAACTTGTTATTTGTAAAAATAGTTTTACATGAATGCTTAAATCCAATAAAGGTACATTCACACTTTGGGGTCTAAAATATTGATGCTGTAATTGAAGTATAAGATATGAAATTTGACGTAATGTTAGCGCTTAAGAAATAGCGAAATAAAAGAAATGACTCTTAATTTCGAGCAATTCAATCACGAGCGATATCGGGAACGTTCAAATAGTACGATACCACATTTAAAACATTTTGAGGCCAAATATATTGATCAAAGCAGGTATAGTTTTGAATATTCTTTGAATTTCTTTTCTTTCCATAACTTCTGAACCACATATCAAATTGTTATGAATTTTGTTATTTGTATGTTTGAGAGATGACTCGTTTGTATGACACTAGTTATGTTCAAATAAGTCGTGTAATATTTGAGATAATAGACTTTCGTTGTTTTATCAATTTAATGCATAACGGTTGCTTAAGTTCGATTGCACACAAATGAAAAGAGAACGTATAGGGCAGCCAAACTTTGAAACCACGTGTTCAATCCTAATTCATCAGTTAACCCTCAACTAGCCTGTTCATCTGTTATCAATATTGTTCAAATCGGTTGTGTAGTTTCTAAGATAATGAAGTTTCGTGATTTTCACATTTCGATACATTACAAACGAAGTTACAGTCCGATTACAGCAAAATTTTTACATTTTGATACATGATTTTTACATTTTGATACATAACCTCTAAACTAGAAATCCGATTACAACAAAAATTCAATAGGGTCTTATGGGGCAACTAGACCTTACATTTGCAATTAATTTCATTGAAATCGGTTCAGCCATCTCTGAGAAAATCGAGTGAGATTGGGAGAGCGTTACACACACACATACACACACACACATACACACACACACACATACACACACACACATACACACACACACAGAAAATGCTCAGCTCGTCGAATTGAGTCGAGTGATATACGACATTCGGCCCTTTTGAGCACTTTTATACCTTTAGTTTTTGCAGTGATTGCTATACCTTTTTAGGAGAAAGGCAAAACTCATTAATTTGGCAATGAACACCTGAACCGCAACAGTATCATGATGGATTACTTCCGATTCTGAATAGTAAACAACGAAGGGATGAATGGTGGCTTGACTATCATTCCAATAACTACACGAATCACAAATTGATAAAGACGTATTAAAATGAGCTTGACTGTTCAATATTTTGCAATAACGTTTTCGTTTAATTTGCGTAAGCTTGATGAGCACCGATGATCAGGAAAGGGTTTACAGCATTTGGGCTTGGTGTATTCCATTTTCACTTTATTCATCTTCACAAAATGCAAACTGTTACTAACACATCTGGAGTAGTGCAATCGTATTTATATACGAAAACAGATATTAAAGGTAACCCAGTAGGTATTGGTTGCGTACTTTACAAACAGTTATCATTAGTAAACAAGTAGGTAGTGTTGCACGACAAACTTATTTTTTTAGAAATCATTCGGCAAGGCGGAACGTGTAGGTAGGCTAAGGTTTAGCGCTTGAGTTATTTATCCAATCGTTTTGTTGTCAAAGAATGAATTGTATTTTTTTGATCAAGTATTCCAATGAACGTATGATTTTTGCTCCAGAACCATGGACAAATTATGAAAAACGTGTATTTTCCGAAATATTAATGATTTTTCGAGTTTAAATTTAAAATAACTCGAAAACCGATGCCTTTAGAATGTTTACTACCAAGAGCTTTTTGATTCAAAATGACTCTCTTCATCTTTTAAAATCATCAGAATACAAATATTTTGAAAAATGTTTAAATTAGAATTTTTGTAAAAAAATTAATCTACCATAAAAAAATTGTTTTTCATTTCTCCATCCTTAACTTTTTTTTAAAAGTTGCGTACTAACGTCAAGTTTGAAAAAAAAATTAAAACAAAATTCAACTCTTATTTTTAAATTGAAATTTAATGTTTATTTTTAATTTTTTTTTGGTCAAAAAATTTTTTTTTGCACAGTGTATATTTTTTATGGTGCATTTTAAATTCCCCACAACTCATTCTCAGACAGTTTTTCTATACAACCAACGGGGCTACAATGCTGCGAATAAAACCTATGCCAAAAGGCATACGCCCTTTTAGAATGTAACTCATGGGGTTAGAAAATTTCTCCATCTGTGAAAAATGCTCAGCTTGCTAAGCCAAATACGTGTGCAAAGTTTCATTCGAATCGAAAATGGTCGATATTCGACCATAGGTCATTTGGCGCGATCTTGCTCTAATACATCTTAGTCATTTATATGTCAGTGGATAGATAAAATGTGTAACAAGTTTTTGATATAATGTTCAACATTGTTGCTTTACTGCTTAATGGTGGAAAAAGGTGAAAAGTTCCAAGGTCAAACTTTCCCATACATTTCCCTCGTTATTGGCTTGCTTCCCGAGCACAGATAACAATAACATGGACGAAATAAATTCCACTGCCTACATATTTTGACTCAACGAAGTGTTTTGGTTTGTTTGTCTTTCTCCAAGCTGAGTGGCCACGCCCTAATGGCAAAAACCTACGCTGAACTCGATACAAAAGACTGTGTGTAGAAAGTTCAGCTTCAGTCTAGTTAGGCTTCTTAGGCCCGCGCCGTACCTCGAGAACATATGAGTATGCAAAAAGTGAGAAAAACAAACTTTGAAAGAAGGCTGAGCAAAATATTGGAATAATGTGTTATCGAAATTGATTCAATGTCTTTCTGATAGTCTAACCTGCCTGTCGATGTTAACCTCACTGTTGGAATTACTCTTTAAAATTATGTCTCTGTCTTCAAAACAAAAAAAAAACATTCGTCTGGCTCTCAATACTGGGAGCATTGGCCCATAATAGTGGGAGAGTCAAAAAGTGGCCCATAATAGTGGAAATCGGAAGAGCATATCATTTTGTGAATTTTTGATCGAATAAGTTGTGTAAGAACGAAAGTATATTTTCAACATCAAACTTCAATGTATTTAGCACAAGTTAGTAAAAAGAAATGGTTTAATCTTTTTTTTTTTGTTTTTTTATCGTTAATTTAAAAACAACCCCTAGGTCTGTATACCTTGTAGTATTTTACATAAATCTATATTTTGCAGCATTAAATTTAATTTCTTATGTCATTTTATTTCGTATGGCCTTTCATCAATAATTTTTTTATCTATATTATATAGTATCATTAATCATCAATATCATTAATTTCTGGTTTCCGAATTTTCAGGGTTTTTTTCTGTATCATGATCATTTACTTAATTAATTATATGCTAATGTAAAAAAATCGAAAGCAAAAACACACAAACTGAACAAACTAGCACTAATTTGAAAAATTACCAAGACATCTGTTGCCAACTTAACCTTAGCAACGATACCGCACAGAATGAATATAAACGTAAAGTCGAACACGAAGCTTGAAGGTAGCAATTCCCCATCACGAATACCATGTGATAGAAACTTAGCGAAATTTATAATCTTTTCGAGAATTTTTTTAAAAGCTACATTCTGCGAAGAAAATCACGACCGCGACTTCTTTGTATCTGTATCTGTCAATCAGCTTTCTCAACACGAAGTCTTGAAAGCACTAAATAGCTTAAGCTCGTCAGAGGGCCCGGACCTAACGAAATTGCTCTCGTATTCTTGAAGAACTTATAGTGCTTTTAGATACAGATACAATGTTTTTTAATATGTCTCTGAAACCTTCTCTGTTTTTCTTCTTTTACTCATGCATGATAATGTATTACCTCTTGTCTTGTTTATATGCGTTTATTTTGATTATAAAATCTACAGGTTTAGTTCAGTTATGAATTGTAATCGATAAGGCACCTTTAAAGAAGTGAGCCTAATAATCTAAGTTTCTAATTCAACAGACTTTAGTCGCTGGCTGTTCAAGATTGCTTGTGGAACAAAGTTTTCATTCTAATAGCATCATTCTGACACAATTAAAAGGCTAGTCTGTATCAGATTCCGCCCGAGCCTATCATTACGACCGGTCAGGGTGCAATTATTTAACATTAAACATCAATTTCTTAACTCAATACTTTCTTCCTCTCATTTAGTAGATCAAAACAGGCCGAATCGAACGGCCAATGACCGCCCGGTAAATCAAGCAATGAAAGATTGAATGAATCATTCAAACGAAAGAAAAAAAAAACTTGGAATGAATGTAAATGCGAACGAGGCGCAAGTCGCGCTGTGTACTTTTGACGGAAGGAGGAGGCTGGCTGGCCACACCACTGCCAGGCCGAAGGAAAGAAGCAATTTCGGAAGTGCGCTGCTTCCTTTCTGGCCGCGGCTCAGAAACCCTAGGAGAGGCCGGTCACGCGGGTTCAAATCTTCAATGAACTTTACATTGTAGAAAGCCCGCAGTTTTCCGCTGTACGCAAAACGGTTCTAAACACCCCGAAAAATCGCATCCGCCATCCATTAAAGAGGCATTTTTTCGAACCATAATTACTCGTGTATTTTTTTTTTTTTTCTCTCTCCAAGACATTACTGCTTTTGTTTGGGATTCTCGATGGGTGGAGAGGGGAAAAATTTGGGTGTTTAACGCGGTGAGACGTTACAGAAAATATGAAAGAAGCTTGTGTGATTTATTTGCTCGTGGCAGTATCTCTCGGTTCATCTCTGTCTCGAGCGTCAGTCGTAATGAAAAATACAAATTTTTGATCGGTAAAATACTGAACCAAACTTTTTTTAGGATTTAAAATAATATTTTCTCTACTGAAATATTCCAGACAGGTGAATTTCAGTGAAAAAGTTGCCGAGTGGGAAATTGCATTCGCCGCTTTCGTTCAAATTGCAACCGACCAGGTACTAATCACACCCGCCTCCAAAGGGCCCTCAGGTTCTCTCAAGCTGAACCATCCAAAGCAAACAACTGCCAGGCTTCCATTTTTATCACTGCTCGCAGAATGTGTGCACTGTGCGCGATAATTATCCAATCTTTCATTTTTATTTTCATGCCACCATAACAATCAGTCAGCGTGCAAGTGACTGACGGCACGGTCGGTTGAACCCACGGAAAGCGGCTCTCAATCCGCGCGGGATTGGCTGGAAAACTGGCGAATAGGTACTTTGCTTGCGCTTGTTTGCTGGGGCTCTCAGATGCTTACACTAACTTTTGTCATAAGCTGGTAATCGTCAGTCGTCGCGATGATACAAGCCTACATTATACCAGAGAGAAAATGTGCGAAGAACCGTTTTGCACATAATTCATGCGCACATTTAGATATTATGCCGCGTTTTTTTTTTCTGTGCGACTTCGAAACCCACTTAAGCTACGGGCATTGCCTCGGCAGTTAAGCTCTGTACAACGCGCAATAAGGCTACTGACAGCCACCACACCAGTCTGAATGAATCTCGGTGGGGCCGCACTCGGTTGCACTTTAGCGGTAGTCACTTGATGACTTTTTGCTTTAATTGCCGCCTGGAAGAGGCTGTGCTGGTGGTGATGTATGTTCTATGATTGATGGTCGCCCTCGGGAACGGAGGTTTCAGCGATCTTTTTAGCACAAAGATTAAATGGTCACAGGAATGTTTTTGATGCTTTCGTTCGGTTCATAGACATGCGAAGGATTTTTGTTTGGAGGGGGTTTTTATCTAAATTATTGAATGTTCTTCATATCAACGGACGGAAGCGAATTCTATAAACAACTAATTATATTGAAAACCTTCTCGAGTGATAGACTAGTTTATTTGATGTATTAACTAAAGATGAATTATTATTTTTTGGTTGTTGAAGTTCTGTTCTGCTGTATGCTTTTGTACATATTTGAAAAAAAAAAACGACAAATAGAGAGGAGCTTCGGTTACAACAAGAACGGAAAAAAACTGTCCATCGTCAGCAGCAGGTCGCCTCCCGATCCAACAGGTTCATGTCCCCATCATCATCACGCAACAGTGACTCCTTCGCAATTCAGCGCACCTCGGCCCGACCGGATTAATAAATATTCATGACAAGCGTGTAGATTATTGCATAGCTTGGTCCCCTTCGCATGGGACTCCGGTACACGAAACCGGTCGTCATTCTTAATCCAATTTTTCGGACCTTCTTGAGACAATTGACCTTCCGAAGCCCCTCTGGACAACGGGATGGACTGGACAGTAACACAATAACAACAACAACAACTACAACAGTAAAAGCAAAATAAAAGCAAAAGTGATGTTACACCCCAGCCGAGCAGCGACAACGACAAGCGGTAGAAATAAGCGTCCGAGCGGCATAAATTTTATGATAATGCGACTCTTCTTCCAACAGCCATCAATTTCTCACGCAGACGCAGAGCAAAAACGACGTGTTTGGATGTGGCCTTTCGGCCAGCCCGTGCTGGGAAACGGACGAAATTCCTTCGACTGGAACCGGCAAGGCCGAGCCGGGTAAGGGGATGGAAATTAAGAAATATTGCGACAAATTATATGCTTCTTTTTGACATACATATTTATGCGGTCTTACGGGACGGGAAACGAGGCACTCGCGCTAGAGCTTTTAAAGTCTATTTCGATTGACCGTCGTAGTCGTCGTCGCGACCGTTTGATCACGACAGATTCGAGTGGCTTTTGACATTCTGTTTTTCCCGAAACTGCTGGTAGAGTCAGCACCGGCCTGGAATGATAAATCCGTCAGCCGTGTTGAACGAACGGTATTTGGAATTCCTGTTGAGTTACGCACTCGTCTTGATGTCCTTCAATCATCTAAACTGGCAGGGAAATATTAATTGACGATGAAACTCTTGCCAGGTCGACGTAGAGGCGCCTAGCGAGCGTGGCAATTGCAATAGTTGTTGGGATGTCATGGGATGGACTCAGGGTTGTCTCGAAAGAAAAAATTAAAACACTATTTTTTCCAATTAATTAAATTCTACAACATTCGGTCGCCAAATGATGTAAAATTTGTTTTTAATTTGAATTCGAGTAGTTCTTAATGTTAAAATCGAATTGCTCTAATAATATTTACTAAAACAGCCATACAGATATTAAAAATGATGGGACGTTCATATAAAGTAGACAAAATTGTGGCAAGCTATTTTGGTATTGGTAAATCAAGAAATCAGTGATAAAATTAAAAATTTTTACAGACCACATTATCACGGTCAACGTAAAGTCATATCCGTCCTCTTAATTCTAGAACTAGATGACTCGGCATTTGTCGATTTCAATTAAGTATGCCATCATATTCATCGCGTCGAGTTTTATAACGTATCCAGAACTCGCTGAAACACGATAACAAGAAAAAATGTTATTCATTAATTACAAAACTAGATATCTCAACGAAGAACAAGTATGTTTTATGCTAAAACTAGATAACTTGACTTTTTGTTGATATTTTTTTTTTGCTATAACAAGATATCTCATCAAATAGCTCGGAAAGCACGGTTCATTACTTAACTCAGGACATTTGTTAAACAAAACATGACTACACGCATAAAGGACACCTGCGGAAACATCATTTTGTGGCCTGAAATGGTATGGATGCGTTTCATTAAGTCTGAGCCATTTGAAATAACACATAAAACGTCGTACGAGGAAGAATTTTGTTACGTTGATTTCAACAAGCGGAGCAGAATAGTATTACAGAGGCCAGGACAGGACTGCCGCAATCTCGCAGACTGACGTAAGTGCCATTTTTTCAAAAATGGGGTTTTTATGCCAATTTGTTCGTTATTCGAAGACCCAATCTTTTGGTATCTTTCTTTTAGTTGTCACTTATTCGTACGTTGCATAAAATCAAGAAAACAAAATGATGTATGCACCATTTCAATAGAAAAGTGACCAGTGACCCGTTCGTTTTTGGGCCGTATTGAAAAACTGATCAAATGGATGTACGTCATAACGTTATATCACGACAGAGCAGCTCTTTTGTTCACCAATACCGACTAAACAGTAAAAAAATACCTCAAGCCTCTTCTTGATTTAAAACCTCTGCTCCCAAAGTTTGTTTTAAATCTTTTTCTTTTAATTTCCCTTTTTTTATTCTCGCTTATTTTCCGTCGGTCTAGTTCCACCACTGACGTTAAAGCCCGGGTAGGCGACTCCACCCAGAACCTTAACTTACTACCCGTTGATTAATAGACCGGCGCTAACGGCTTTACTTCCTCATGTGATGGAAAGCGTGATCCAAGAGATTTTTCGCCCCTGAAAATTTCTCGGTGTCGTCTAGGATTGAATCTAGACCAGTTGGGTTGGTTGTGAGTGGATCACGCCACCCCACAACCATCGACACCTTTGTCGGCGTTAGGATTCGAACCCAGGCCCCCAGCGTGGTCGGCGGAGATGCTACCAACTACGCTAGGCCCCCCGCCAAAACAAAACAAAAGTTAGGAATGATCAAAGAAAACAAACGACCCAGAACAATTGGCAAAGACCATGCCGACGAAAACGGACTTTGAATTGGAAACTCGGAATATAGAACTGTTAGTCGTGATGTTTCCCGGGATAGAACCATCTACGATAAAATCCACGCAATTTCGAAGTCGTAGCACTGCAAGACAGGATAGAAGGTGTGGAAAAGCAGGCATCGGGTGGCTACCTTTTAACAGACCTTTTACTTTGAAGTCTCAAGCAATTTTAGTGATAAATCAAAGCTACATGTCTACTAGGAAAAATGTTCGAGATAGATCCCTACTGCTTAAAAACGCTTTATTGTTCGTTTGTAACAGGGTCGGATTTAGGAGCTGGGGGCCCGGGTAGATTTGTTGATGATGATGGTCCCGCCTCTTACCCCTACAAAGATTTGGGGTAGACGATTTACCTATCAGATAATTAGTATTTACTTCAATTAAACCAGAGAGAAAAATAGTAGGTGGGTGGTATCCAAGACACGACCGCGAAGTTGACGTAGGACTACAATAGTTTTATATTTCCCTTTGAGGATCTGTTTGATTTGAGCTCGTTTTACTTTTGGCACGATTCGATTTTGGCACACATGTGCCAAAAACGAGCTATTATGTCTAATCACATTTCTTAGTTTTCTTGATTATTTCAACCAATTTAAGCTCAACATCCTCCAAAAAAATGGCCTTTTCCTCGCCCCGCTGGTTCCCCGCTAGCAGCACGGATCGCCATACGGCTGAGTGAGTGGATTCAACTAGAAGTGGCATCTATAAGGTTGCATGTGAGATACAGCCACTGTAATACAACACGAAACTGGATCTTTTGGTGTCACCATTGTTTGTTCTGCTGAGACACTCTTCCAGATTAATCCTACTAGCAGCCACGAGGTCGTGTAGACGAAAGACCTAGACGTTCGGTGAAGTATTCACTTTAGAATTATTTTTATTAGAACCATTATTATTAGAATTATTATTATTATTATTATTATTATTATTATTATTATTATTATTATTATTATTATTATTATTATTATTATTATTATTATTATTATTATTATTATTATTATTATTATTATTATTATTATTATTATTATTATTATTATTATTATTATTATTATTATTATTATTATTATTATTATTATTATTATTATTATTATTATTATTATCATTATTATTATTATTATTATTATTATTATTATTATTATTAGTATTATTTTTCGTCCCCAATACGATTGTCTTTTTTTTTCATTTGATCCATTATAGTTTGAAAAATTGTTTTTATATTTATTACCAAATATTTGATCCCCTCCTATATTCGAATACTTATCGTTTGTGTGCGGTAGAGCGTAACGCTCCTGCAAAAATGGACAACGTGGAACTTTTCCTAGAGGTGGAAACAAATGGGGAGGAGATTGAAATATCCCCCATCAATTCCCCTCTACCTTCCTCTGTACCATCCCCGCTACCTAGCCCTGTGCCAAGGGTACCTGAAATCCGGGTAAAAGCTTACCCAGATGCCGCTAGCGGTCCCTACGTTGTTTACTTCAGGCCCATACAGAAACCTCTTAACATTATACAAATAGGCAAGGACCTGGCAAAACAGTTTTCGGCCGTAACCGAGATTACGAAGGTGAGGCCGAACAAACTGCGAGTAACAACTGAGTAGCTTGAAGCAAGCAAATGAAATTGCTAGCTACGAGCTCTTTACTAGAGAGTACCGCGTGTACATCCTTGCCAAGGACGTGGAGATCGACGGTGTGGCTACCGAAGGAAGCCTCACGGTCGATGACATTTTGCGTCACGGGGTTGGCTGCTTCAAGAACCCCCTGATTCAAGATGTAAAGATACTGGATGTCAAGCAATTGCATTCAGTATCCATCGAAAAAGGGAAGAAGAAATTCCTCCCTTCGGATTCCTTCCGTGTAACATTCGCCGGATCTGCTCTGCCGAACTACATCTCTTTGGACAGGGTTCGTCTGCCTGTACGCCTGTTCGTACCGCGGGTCATGCATTGCCAAAACTGCAAGCAGTTAGGTCATACAGCCACCTACTGCTGCAACAAGGCACGCTGCAGCAAGTGCGGAGGCAATAATGCTGATACCGCTTGCAGTGAGGATACTGAAAAGTGTCTTTACTGCGAGGGAACTCGGCATGACCTTTCGGCGTGTCCCGCGTACAAACAGCGCGAGGAAAATATTAAGCGTTCCCTCAAGGAACGATCAAAGCGCTCTTTCGCAGAAATGCTTAAGAGGGCTGAGCCACCCTCGACAGGAAACATCTTTTCCTTTTTGCCAACCGATGAGGGTACATCTGACGATCCCGTCGAAGGGTGTTCTTATGCCATGCCAGAAGGATCTAGGAATAGGAGAATGATCAACTCTCCTAATCTTTGTCGCAAAGGTCGCAAGATAACCCCTAGCGGAATGACCAATAAGCCAACACAAAAAGGAAGCGGTGAAGAAAAACCGAAGCAAGTACCTCCCGGTTTTAATTTCAAATCAAACCAGGAGTACCCACCGCTTCCTGGGGCACCAAAAACCCCTCGTGCACCCATTTCTCGATCAGAAGATAAAAAAGAAACAGGGTTCATAAAATTTTCTGATATTGTGGACTGGATATTTAAAACATTCAACATACCAGATCCCCTACAAAATATTCTTCTTGCCCTTCTTCCTACAGTGACCCAACTTGGTCCCTCATTTCAGCTATTATATCTTTCGATGACTAATACGGCGAAAGAGGTTAGGAATTTTATCACTGTATTACAGTGGAATTGCAGAAGTATCTTCCCCAAATTCGATCTATTTTCTCATTTGATAAATACATACAATTGTGACGCATTTGCGCTCTGTGAATCTTTTCTCAATTCAAACGATCAACTCAATTTCCACGATTTTAACATTATTCGTCGAGATCGAGACTCACACGGTGGAGGGGTACTTGTAGGGATTAAAAAGTGCTATCCCTTCTTCAGAATCGACCTCCCCTCGATCTCGAATATTGAAGTCGTTACCATTCAAACGAATATGAATGGAAAAGACCTATGCCTTGTTTCGTTATATATCCCTCCATCCGCGCGGATTGAACAAAGGCATCTCACTAATATAGCAGAGTTGCTTCCCGCGCCTTTTTTGATATTGGGAGATTTTAATTCTCACTGTTCGCTATGGGGGTCGCTGTACGACGACAACCGATCTTCTTTAATCTGTAACTTGATCGGTGATTTCCAGTACATGACACAGCTATACTGCTTTCTGAAAAACGCTGACATTAAAATTTAAAATTTTCTTTGTCTATTTGTCAGATTAAGGATACAAATATGCTATGCTGAAGACACGGAAACGAAGAGCCTGCATCTATGCTTACACAAATATTTTGAACCCACAACAAACAAGAATACAATTGCTCTACCAGTTGAAAAACAAAATTCCAAAATAGTTTTAAGTCAAAATTGTATCTCCCCTCCTCTCACCTTAAATCCCCACTAGCTCGTAGTCGGCCGCGAGAATAAAAAAAAAGGCCTCCCTCTTTTCCCTGCTAACGTAGAATTAATACGAATTGTACTTGGCTCAGTAAAACAGAAAATGTATCGTGCCGTGTCAGATAAACTAATTTAAACTAAAAACAGAGTGTAGAGTTCAAAAATAAACAACGCATTTTATCTGTACAATGAACCTAATTTATATACCCTGCTATCTTCCTCTACCAAATCGTCGAGTATTTTGCGGCATCCGAATTCTGATATTTGCTACTATACGAAACAAGAAGAAGAAGAAGACAATTTAAACGGCAATTCGATTGTGTTCCAGATCGCAAAACGAAAACCAAGCTCAGTGCTGAAAATAACTAGCATAAAATTATGGTCACTATCATACATATACCAATTGAAGTACTAATAGGAAAAATAATTAACTTGTTGCCTATACAAGTATTCTGTCATAAATATATTTACCTTGGATAAATGCATTTTTGCACACACACGCTATACACACATACACGTAATACACACATACACACACACGTTACTTACACATACACGAAATTTTCTGGTCACTTTTTTTTCATACGATGATTGGCACCCTAACCTACACTATCGGCAGCACCCAAACAGCTTCCAATGGTCCCCAATGCCATTTACGTCCAATTTCGGGCTGTATTCCAACAACGATATCTGAATTAGATTACCACTGGTGGGGTCCAACTCAGATCTAAGGGGAGCCAAACTGTTCGCCTTGACGGTCGACCAGGGAATGATCTTTTCTCAACACGGAATGTTCTTTTATAGCGTCACTCAGTGTGGAGAACTTGGGTGACTAGGGGAAGAACCAATCACGTGGAAGCATATCTGCTTTCTTTCTTCGTCGCTTACGTTGGATGATGAATGCGATGCCAATTGGCTGGCATTGCTAAAAATCATGCATGCGAGAAATCATTTCATCTATGTTTTTGAAGTCTGCGTTAGGAAAATATACCAATCGTATGAAAAATGTATGTAAATAATCGTCCTTCAAACTTTTCCGAAATTTTCACGGAGTAATAAGAAAATGGTAACTAAAATTATCATGTTATGCAAATCTTGTAGATTTTAGCTTTCCAACGGTATATTAACTATTGAAATCGGAACAGTTGTTTAAACGCTATTAGCATCTAAAATCTTCCATTCCGCCAACCAAAAACGTTACATGTTCAATCCAGTTTTCACAGTATGTACCCTAGTATAGTGAAGAAAGACGTAGTCCCACGTCAAAAGATCACTTTTCATTTTTTAAAGATCACTTTTTTTCACCTTCCGCATGTGCACTATACTGCCTAAAACCTCATATCAACGGCATTCTTGTCGTTCTTATAGAGAAGCTATGGTAAATGTCTATCTCATTATATCATGTCGAAAATATGGGAATAAACCACACTCAACAACTGAAATAACTTAAGCAAGAAAAATACCTTTACGCGCTGTTTTCTCAACTTGATGAAAATGAAGAAGGGACTGATTATAGACAGTATACTTAACTTTAGCAGCATCGTTTTAGTGTTCACTTCCACTATCACTCGCGATTCAGTAGTCCCAACTACACTACTAAAATTGGGTTTTCTACGAGCCGATGCAGGATTGACTCTGCACTTTTAAAGGCAGTGTTGCCGATAGACTGGCATGGTGACAGAGTTGTGACAACCCCAATGATACTTTTTAGCGCCCCAAAATAATTTATTTGAAGTTATTTAACAGCGTGGGTAGAAGAACTGACACAGGATGATTTTAGTTTTATTATTTCTGACAGTATTTTCTGCCATTTCATGCACTCCTGCAACCACCACGTAGAAAGTAGGCACCCAAGAGGAAAAACGAGTTTTAAATTATAACTATTTCAAGTGAATAATTTGGAGGTGCTAAAAAGGGTCATTCGTGTGTCACTCCGGCGTGTGGCTCCGGTAAATTAAATGTATCGTCATCGCGAATTGCCCTTTGCTGATGACACGGATGACTATAGTTCTCTTATTATTTCAGACAGTGCAGTGCAAGTAAGTAAACAACTAATATTACAAGTAAACACAGGTTACCAGCACACGCACAAATAACTATTGGCGATGGTCAAACAGCTGAAAACAAGCGTTACAGATACGGAGATAATGACTAACATGTTCAGCAGTACTACCAGATATGCCTAGACACTGTGGAAAGCAATCTACAAGCACCAGTGTGGTTTCCTGTGTCGGTGGAAGGCTGTGATGTATTTGAAGTTACCGCCTGCTGCGCTGAGACTTGTAACAGCTCTGCTTGCTATTCTACCAGGGTAAGACGCCGCACATACAATATAATATGTCCCATGCAAAAGCTTCATATGTTCCTACTACAGCTCAGCACGCGAAGTGAAGCAGTTCTTGATATCTCAGAAGTAAACGCTAGAGCAATGAATCATATTAGCTCGACTAGAGAGGGGGCATATCGCCCTGAGCTTTTACCGTTTCTTTACTTGATAAAGCTGCATATAGTTTCACTTGAGGTATACATAGGCAAATACCAGTTAAAAAGTTTTATTAACTAGTGAAAAAAACCTTGCGGAAATGCTGACAGAAATAAGATCTGAAGAAGCTCTAATGATGGTCGCACTAATCGCTAGGAATTCCCAATATCTTATTTCTTGCAGGTTTTCGAATAAATGTACCAGAGCGTTATGGCCCGGTGGGCGTATCATACATGCTTACCCTACATCATCCTCTTGCAACAATAGCAGATCATGAAGACTAAACTTGAGCATGCTAGCTTTTATACGTAACTACTGAGAGTTATATTTTGGATAGACGTATCGTTGTGCACTCGAGTTAACAAAATAATTTATGTATTTTTATTTTCAGCTGTACTGGAGAAGAAAGGTAGTGATAAGTTATTTAGTTTGGTTTAGACTGAAACTGTTAGTTTTGCCTGATGTTTGGCCTTGTGTTTAGCTCTGTTTGGTCGAAACATGCGTTTGCAAGGCTCCACATTTTCCAATAGTACAATAGTGAGCGTCACAAAGCCATAGTTTTACGCATTTTGGTGGACGCATAGCTAATTTTCCAATCAGTTGCTTCAAGAATCCAGGAAATCTGTTGGAAACTCACTGAGCTTTAAGCGTTTGAATGTGGGCAATTTTTGTGACGCTCCGTTGTTTTCAGTTTTTCCAATTTGTCCCCTATATTGCCGAAAGAGGTAGTTCTACGTCAACAACAAATTGATAAAAAGTCATAAGTGTATATTATTATTCTGCCACGGTCGCCATGTAAGAATAAAATCTGCCAATCTAAACTCTTCACAAACAGACTTATGTGATAATGAAGTTGCAAACCCAGAACTATCGGAAATTAACTTGAATTTTTGATCTCAATTGTGAAATTGTGATGTGAAATTGGAGAAAGTTATTATGATTTCAAGAGAAATTTGAATAGGGTATGCAAACAATTCTTCTTCAAACCAACGCGATCGAAGCCCCTAATCCAGCCCTTCCTCCGAAGCTGGATGCAACTCCACACATCGGTCCGGGTGTCGTACCGATGCGCAGACAGCGCTTTACTCACTCCATAATGGTTACACTGACACTCGAAGTTTGTCCCTCCCTTTCGCTGTACTCCGGTTGCCGCTCGTTCGGCTTCACGGTACGTTGTCCAGAAGGAGGAGAAGAAGAACAAGGGGTGTTACTGCGTGCTGTGGTGCTCATTTATAAATTGTCTCTAATGACTACTTAAGTCTCCGCATGAAGAGTAATTACCGACTCTCCGACGATTTCATTCCGACTCTCCGGCTCTGGTCTGGAAAGCTCTCGTCTCGTAGCGTCCCGTGTCGTGATCCGGCGGCAGACGGGAACCCCAGTCCACGCACAGACTGAGCTTCCGAGGCTTCCGCTGCCAATTGGCGCGCACGGTTGTAGTAGCCTTCACTGCACGGGGGCTCCTCATGGTCCCGCATGATGGACCGGAGAGCTCCTCACAGACACACACACGCATCGTTGGGTTAACTAGACTTTTGAACGCGCTGTAATCTGCTATATGAGTTACATGCGTTGTAGGGCGGTTTTGTAGACTTAAAGGCACTGGCGTATATGTCCAATTTAATGAGTTGATAGTTGATATTATGCTATTAATGAAAATTTAAACAGTTTTTGTTTGAGCGCGAACGAAGTTTTTCTTGGTTTACACCATAAAAGTAAAAAATATTTGCATATACCTTTCCATCATCATTCTGGTTTGAAATCATGTGTTTATTAATTATCACACCAACCGTCTGAGACAGAGGACGTTTAATTCACACTCTAGCTCTGTGTCTTTTTCACATACAAAAACACACACACACACACACCGGTGGGCTTCCGCATGATGCATCGTAAAGTCTAATAACCTCTAATGAAAAATGGGATACGAGCCAACTAGGCGACGCTCATCGTCATAACTATCATTGAGCGCGTTGGGTGAAAATCAAAGAAAAACTAACAACGCTCTGCCGGTGCCGTAGCACCACGAGAGGACGACAAAACAATCATCAACCGATGCTGTGTGATGGCGCCTAGCGAGGCGAAATGGACGGAAAGAGGCATCAGCAGCAGCAACAGCCTCCGTGCGGTTTTGCATTGCAGAGGCGCCTTCAATTTGCATAGGTAATTTCACGCAATTTTAGAATGCACGCGTAAACATTGTTTGCGATTTGTATACTCAGCGTACCCACCGCGCCGCCCAGTTCTTCGCCCACAACCCTAAGCAATGCTTGCCGATTATGACATGGGGACGAAGCGACTGACTGAGGGAGCCTGTTGTGGATCGAAAGTGATGACGCTGGCTCACGGTAAAAAAATTTTTGTCAGCTAATATTAAAGAATTTACCAGTTAGTACTGTCCTAAAAACTGATGCTCTTTAAGACAAACTTTCAAATATTAGGAAAATCAGTTGTCCCACTGTGCACACCATCATCAGCCGTCGTCGCTGACTGAGCTTGATTCAGCAGCGGGTCGCCTTTCATCGAAATCGGAGAGTAAACATGAGAGTGCTATTTAATATTGAGCCCCTCGCGGGAAGGAAAAATACCCTCCACTATCGGCTTATCCGAGCTCGTGTCCCCCCACCGGCCCCCGGAAGGTCTCTCTCCCATCGTCAGTCATTCCGACCGGGCACAATAATCCACTGTTGCAAAAGTTGCAGTCCATTCCACCAGCAAGGGCAGCCAGGGAGAGGAATGGATGAGTGGATGAGCTGTCATGTCGTACCACTATCAATTCATCATCTGCGTGTTTTCGCTGGCTGCCAAACACACGTACAACATACACTTGCAGGTACCTTCACCAGACGCACTCATCACGAATCATCAGCCGCAGCGGCATTCAGCAACAGCATCGGATCGGCAGTCGCAAGTCGCAAGGGTAGATGAATGTTTAATTGTTTTTGCTTTGATTTAATTGTTAGCTTTTCACAGATTTGAGGCCGAGTTTTCACGCCGCGGTTCTACTACTTGTAGCAGGTGCCTTGAGCTGGTTTCGTACAGTCTAAACATAAGGCAATCGGCGCGCCGCGGGAAAACCTGTCATTGAACTTTGCGGTGGAGAGATAGAAAGATGATTGTAAATGAACTATTGAGAAGCCCTGGAATAGTTTGTATAGAATTATTGTAAAAACTATGTATTAATAGTTTCAAAATAATTACGGAAACATATTTTTGAAACTAAAAATTGTTTTACTGATTATTTATATAATTTTGAAGTTTCGGCCAAAGCAAATTTTGTAAAATGTGTTTATAAGCAAGGCCTGAATGAATACAAAGTGTGTCCACAATGTGAACAAATTAAGTAGAACAGAGTCCATTCATCAAAATGTGTCCAGAATGGTCTAGAATAATTGTAAAATAAGTTCAAAAGTGTGCCTAAAATGGGAATAGACTGGGAAACATCAAGTCTAAATGGATATATTTATTCGTTACCCAATAAGAATTAAAAAACAATTGGAATTGTTGTCCGTGGATGTTTTCAAGTGTGTCAAAAAATTGGTTTAATGAGTACAAATGTTTCCAAAAAGCAGTAAAGAATAAACCCAAAATCTGCACAAAATAAAATCAAGATGAGTCTAGTATGAATTCGAAATGTGATTATCAGAGAAGAAAATTAACATTATGTCAAAAAAGTGGATACAAAACAAATCTAAAGTGTACCCAAATTGTATCAAAATTATGCCCAAAACATTTAAATAAGTAAGTCTAAAATAAATATATAATGTGTACAAAATAAATCTAAAAATAAAAAAATATGATTTATTTGCGGGTTCAATTTGAATTCCGCAATACTAGTCCAAAAAAAACGTGGCGTTTCAACTAAAAGATGACGGGGGGATGAAGAGTGCTTAAAAATTTACGTTAAAATATCGAACGCGTATATGGTTTATTGAAGAAATACTACAAGGTATACAGCCCTAGAGGTTGTATGAAATGGTGACGTAGGACTTAATGTATGTATTATATGCTGCGATAAACTGTTCATAGGCAACACTGCCATTTTTATTTGATGGTCGCTATTGTGAAACTAACGATGCATGAATACATGAAAATTTTACACTAGTAGTAGTTGCGAAAATTCTCATAACTCTCATCTTCAAGCATCTATAGCTTTGAAAAAAAAAAACCGATTCCATAATCTTCAGCTCGAAATGTGTGCTACAGAACGCTGATGATCGCACCACCACCGGTAGTATTGAATATTTTGTTGGCCGCGCATAAAATTTGCTCTCCGCTGTACCCTCCAGCAGATGTGCCAGAAAAATATCCTGCAGAGTACGATGTTAACTGTTGCTGCCGTGTGCAAAATAAAGGTAACATGCTCCGCGGTGCCTGGAAGTTGACTCGTATGCAGCTCTCGTTTCTCAATGTCGCGTACCTCAAAAGCTATACTCCACTCGCTGTTGTGTGACAAACTAGACTGAAGCTGAATTTTTTCACGCAGTCTTTTGTATCGAGTTCAGCGTAAGTTCTTGCCATTAAGGCAGGGCCACACAGCTTAGAGAAAGAGGAACAAACCAAAACACTTTTTTGAGTCAAAATATGTAGGCAGTGGAATTTATTTCGTCCATGTTATTGTTATCTGTGCTCGGGAAGCAAGCCAATAACGAGGGAAATATATGGGAAAGCTTGACCGTGGAACTTTTTACTTTTTTCCACTATTAAGCAGTAAAGCAACAATGTTGAACATTATATCAAGAAATTGTTACACTTTTTATCTATCCACCGACATATAAATGACTAAAATGCATTAAGTTGTTCGCTCGCTATAATCGTTTGAAATCTGACGCAACATTTGCCAGTTTCATTCTCAATTTCACAAAGTGTAATCTAGTATAGAAAACAAAGACGTAGTCCTACGTCAAAAAAATCTGAAGACTGTACGATACCTTATTAGAAAAACATATGCATTTTTCTTTGAGTAGTTTGTCGGCGTTAAGACTTAGCTACAAGGGTCTTCCACAGGGCTCACGCTTAAGTCTTGCTTTACAATTTTTATTTGAGTGATATTGGTGACTGTTCAGCAAATTTATGCACTATTAGATAATTTGCAGATGATAGTGTGGTTTCAGTCACACGTCCCAGGGCATCCGATTCACAAAGACCTTTACAAAAAACTTTGAACAATTTATCCAATTTGGTGACACAGCTAGCTATAGAATATACTGAATATGTAGTTTTTTTCTACCTTATAAATTGATACATCCATGTTAAATGAAATTCGTAGTATTTCCGATGAACTACCTACACAACAAATTCCAAATCTCTTTTGTAAAAAATATCAAGATATAAACTGTAATGCATATATAATAACAAATACATATGAAGAGCTCTTGTTTTTTTTTTTTTTAAATAAAATACGCGGCCATTTAAGTGCTTCATCCGAAATTGTATCCCAGGTTCCATTATTATAGATCCCTTCTCATTTTTTGATTGAGGGCAAAGAGACAGATTTAAAGGAATATTTTTGGTTGTATACATTAAGAGTCGCTCATGAACTGACAAAACTCTTGAGACAATAGGGAACTAGGAAGATGGTTACATTCAATTATTCCTAAAGTTTTTTCAAGACCTCGGTTCAAGAAATAGAACGTAGGTCGTGTTTTTATTAGTGTAATGTCTTAGCTTATGTTCAATCAATGCTGGTGCAATGCTCAGCTTCGTCGTATAGGACTCACAGATCATAACCCTTGCGCCTGTGGCGAGGGTTACCACGATATTGAACATGTTGCTCGGTCATGTCCCTTATATCGTGAAGCTAGACCCAATTTAGAAAATTCTTTTAAAGTTCGGAATAAACAACCAAATTTATAATGTCTTAGCAAATTTAATTTTCCCATACATGAACAATTTCGTGGAAAACAAATCGAAAAAAATATATTTTTTGTTTGTTCACAATGATTCCTTTAACTTTTTTTTTTTAGGAAAACAATTTTTTTTACCCACGGTATATATTTTTTCTGGAACAACAAAAATGTTATCTACAACTATGCTGAAAACATATTATTAATCAAACAATCTCAAGTAAAAAATTTTTTTTTAAATTTCTGATTATTTTGTTTTTTTATACCATCACCAAATTTCAATATTCTGTAGCAAACACTGTTATCTTGGTATTTTTCGAGGTTATTAATATATTGTGAAAATATGAAAAATTTGCAACTTTGCTGAAGGCACCATTTCAATCAAACAAGCCGTTTTTCTGATCTAAAATATATTATTCATCAATCACATTTTTGGACAGACCCTTTTAAAACAGCAGCCGTAAGTGAAAATGTTGGTCCCCGTGGCTCTGTGGTTAGCGATGTCGGTCGGCTAGCTCTCCCACACGATTGTGATATCGGGTTCGATTCCCGATCGAGTCGAGGATCTTTTCAAGCTGGAAATTTTCTCGACTCAGCACTGGGGCACGGTGTATCGTTGTACTTATCCTACACATACAAAATGTGCCAAAAACAATATCGATAACGAATTCTCTCAACTAATCTAGTTGATCGAGACCGCTATTAGCCCCAAGGCTAAGCGTGCGATAAAAAAAGTGTACATGGAGAACTGATATTATAGAATCACCTCTTCATCAAAAAGGAACAACTGTGCAAAGTTAAGAAAGTTTGTGAAATCGGCATTGATTGATAAGGATCAATTCGCGAAGTTGTGTGGACTTGCTTATGTTGTTCTCCGCATTTACCACATCTCTCCTTATTGCCACAGTGGGTGTCCATATGTCCCTACTGCTTGCATTTGATGCTTCATCACCCGCGGCACAAACAAACACATTGGCAGTGCAGACCGGGCGAAAGGTGTCAAAGTTCTCATACCTTTGTCGAGCGATACTGATTGCAATGACTTACAATCCAGTATGTTAACCGACTGGCGGCTGGAAACCTTAAAACGGCCTGTTCCAGCTTTCAGCAGGTCCTCGACGGTTGTGCTCGATTCAGTGATCACACCGTCGATTTCGATTACGCGAGCTGGTATGTACACGTGGTACTCCAGTGTAAAAAGATCACAAGCAGTAATCTCGTTTGCTTGTTTGAAGCTTAACACAAAACAACACATGTTGGGTGAAGTTTAGTTATCTCGATCACGGCTTAAAACCGTGACAGATCCTTACAAATCTGCATTGTATTCAATGCCGTTACTTTGGGCCGGAAAAATACAACCCAGGGACCCTTCCGTAATCCTTCCAGGTCCTTGTACCCGCCTGGATCGGACTGGGAGTCTATCGAGATTCCGTCTCCTGATTTGCAGGAATCCGTTATTGCTTCGTCTATGTTGGACGAGATAATTCATTCTCAAATAACCGCTCTACTCAGCAAAAATGTATCTCCTGCTGCTTATCTGCAGTTTTTTGTCGCAAAGGCTGCTGCTTCGTGCTACAAACGGTGGTGCGGGAAATTTTGCTTCCTTGCTGGCGATTATTTTCACAGCACAAAACCAAACCGAAAAACAGCAACAACTATCCTGTCTCCTCTGAGATTCATTTCCAACTGATTGTCATGTCATTGTCAAGTGTATGAGCGAAACCATATTTAAGGAACAAAAGAATAATAGTATAGTGAAAAACCAAAATGCTACAGAAGGCTCATAAACAATTAAATTTCAAAAAAAATACAGAATAGACACAATAAATATTTATACATATAAAAAAAAACGAATAGAGGTAAAACGCTTAAATGGGTATAAGACAACAGCCAACATTAAAACAAAAAATTTTGATAAAAGACTGAATGGTACAAAATGACCCAAAACAAATTTAAAAATGAAAACAAAGTGGAGGCATCTCAAGGACACACTAAGGCACTAAATTAAAACTTAATACAAACAGTCAAACTAAAACCACGAAGTAGTGAAATAGCTACTGTAAAAATAACGAGACAAATGAATTAGGTTGTTATGTGCAGGTCATCATGGGCTATCAATGTCACCGCACTATCAAAGTTTGCCACGTTTATGGTAGTTGAAAATACAAGCGGGACTCGATTATTTATAGTCTACATATTTTTTCACAATATCCAATCAAAATCTATATATAATCGAACCAGATTTTTTGTTAGCTCATTTTATTTGTTGTTTTTGAATAAATAGGATGCATTTTATTTTTGACTAACCTTAACCACTTAAAATCAGAATACACTTTTCTTAAAAAAAGTATATCTTGTAGTTATTTTTCATGAAAATGTGATCAAACGTAAAGAAAAAAAAACCTTTGATCAGGCCGAATTGATTTGTTCACTTAAAACCCTAAACGCCAATTTAAAAAATAATTCAATAATTTTTTCAATCATTTTTTAATTTGTTTTTATGTTATTTTCATTTTATCTTTAATCTTATTTCATTTTAATTTCATTCATTCATTTTTTTTTAAATCTTTTACTTGTAATTACAGTCATACCTCGCTATAAGGCAACTTTATTTTTATTTTCGTTACGTTATATTGAAGCAAAAATTTTTTTTTAATTTATGCAAGAATTTTAATGGTTACATACTTAATGATGCGCGAAAACCTATTTCCCATTACGTATCAGTATTTTTAAACCATTCTCATGCCCATTAATGACAATTTTCAACAAGCCAAAACATTTTTTCAATTGATGCAAGACTTTTGATGGTTACTCAACGTTGCGCGAAAACCTATCTCCCATTGCCTATCAGTATTTTTAGACCTTTCTTATGCTCAATTAGAGAAAATTTCAACAAGAAAAATAATTTTAATTGATGCAAGACTTACTACAAACATTTCTTTTAAAGCAATTTATACCCTAAAAACAGTTGCTGTATCATTTATTTTTAATTTCAATACATCTTAAAAAGTTACGTTAGGGACCATACTTAAATGACGTAGCATTCATGAGGGGAGAGGGGATATCATCGTTTTGTGACAAACTTTGACAAGAGGCTGAAGGGGGGGAAGTTGGATTGAAATCGACGTAGCATTAATTTTGAAAGACCGTTTTTTCGCAGGAAAAAATGTATACTAAAAATACACTACAACATTTCACAAAGTTTTGAAGCGAGAGCTGTCGAAAAATTTTTATCTGTGGCATTCTGAAATCTTCTGAAACCTTTGCTTTATAAACAAACGCTTGGATTTCCAAACACACAATATATTTTAAAAACAAAAATCGTTGTTTCTTTGTTGCTTTCAATAGTGAAAATTACAAGATACTCGTTTCTTTTCAAAGCCCCGTAAGAGCAGCGATTAGGTTTTTTGCGAATTTCGGAATATTTTCAGCATTTTCTAAATTCATGGATCGTACAAAGTTGTATTAAAATTTTTACTCTTCGTACCAAAACACGAACCTTTTGAGTCAGAATACAACAACCCAGAGTGGAGTTAACATCATATTAAATGTGGTAATAATTTATAAGTGATAAATAGATTGAATTAGGCACGCTGATTTTTTCAAGTAATTTTTTTTGTATACATTTTGCCACTTGTATTTTTGTTCGAAAATTTGACAATAAAAGGTTTTTAAAATAAATCCCACGTATTTTCAAAATGTGAACGAGTGCTTTTAAAATGAATACCATATTTTTCCAAAAAAAAAAAATTAAAAAAAAAATCAGAATGTACATAAAATGAAGCTTAAATGTGTTCAAAACACTGAATATAACAAAATGTGTCGAATATATAGCCTAAATAAATAAAAAGGTGGCCGCAATGTAAACGAGATGAATTCAACATAGTTCAAAAAAAAAATCATTTTGTAGAGGACGGTTAAGTATACTCGAATTGAACGTACTTACTTGTGTTGAAACAATAGAAACTGTGTCCAATAGAATTATTACCAACTTTCGACAAAAATTGTAGTAATTCTCGTTGTACATATTTTATTAAAAGCCTTTGTATTGATGTTCAAACATAATTGTATTACTATCAATTAAAATTTTTTTTTGTAGCGCATTCTAGCTTTGAAATTGAAATTAATTTGTGCGTACCACCGTCATGCGATCGACGCAGATCTAGACTGTTCTCGATCGATCTAACGCACGCTAGTGCGAAAACCTGACCATCGGATGACCCCACCGCCGCGGTTGGTAAAATTCTATTCTTGGCACCAAGTTTCACCACACCGTAGCTGGGCGGCATCATCGTTGCGGCTATCGATGTCGACAATGTGTCCGAGCCTTGCCGGGGTGCGCAGCAAGTCAGGCCGGTCTGTAGTAAGTCAAGTCAAATGTTTCATGATTGCCCAGCCGGGCACGCAATTCATGTCGAAGCAATTAAAAGTGGCCACAAACCCGACCGACCGTTTGCGCATCGAGAAGTGTTACGGTGTCAATGATTTTTTTTTATTTGCTTTCTTGAGGCCTGTGCCTATAATTCGATTCGATGCGATGCGCCCCGTCTTTTATCGACGCTTCGTACAGCAGCAGCATGCAAAGAATGCAACTGAGGGCCGCGAACATCGCGAAATGAAAACTATGCTGTGCCACCCTCGCTGCTTTCCAGCCAATCGGTCGGACGGTTGGCAATCGATGGCTGGAGCTGGGGGAGGGCAATGGTTGGCATCGGTGGGTGTACACAATTTGCCTAAGCCGCATCGACGATGTTATGAAAGTTAAGGTTTAGTAATTTCCATGTAACAAATATTAATAATTCTTGCTGTTGCTGTTTCTGCCACCGCTACTGCTGCCGCTGTCTGTTGGCGCAGTTGTTTTTATTATTTCTGCTTCGGCTTTGCTGCTGCTGCTGCTGCACCATGCTTTGATGCTCGTCACTGTCCGCGGCGCGTCGTGGTTTATGAATTATTTATGGCCCCTCTGGTATCATCAAGTGGAGGGTCGGGTTACTGCTGGCTGCGGCACCTGCTCAAGGAGCTTTTTATCACGAAAACATGACATTGTGCAGCGAACTGCGATATCGCACCAACTATTCTATTCTCGCGCGCCAACTCCGGCGGCTTCGATTGCTAGGCGATTGTTCAGCGATCGACATCGGGGCCGAATCCGAGAACTGTCTGGCTGGCTGATGGGGCAAGATTCTTGCCAACAAAGTTGGGCAAACTTGTCTAACTGGATTTTTAAAGTTCTATTGATAATGTCAAGTCCTTCCATAGCTGAGCGGAGAGTTTCGAAATCAGCTTATAATTGCGTTAAATTAATTTTTGACTGTTGAAGCTCTATTGATGTTTTGTTCTATTAATATATTTGAGGATATTTTTAAAAACGAATTTAATGTTTTTTTTTTCTCTGTGCATTTCGATATTTTCAATATTTCTGCGATATATAACAACAAAATTAAATAGAAATATTGGACACTTCGGAATTCACAGAGTAGTAAAATTCAAATTCGTTCCTTTCGAAAGAATATAAATATCATTTGATCACCCTTAACATTTACCAGATGAACTATTTTTAGAATAAATTTGAATGATTTTTCTTCGCTGGACCACCACAATTATTACTGAAGAATTTGGTGAATTCCAAATCGTCGTGTCGTGTTTCAAATAAAACCCTCTACTAAAACTCCGAGCAAACGGTTAAAGATCTTTCAGTAACCTTTCAATACTTTAATAAAACGGCTCCTCGCCACCCAACGCGATTCAATATAGGTGTATTACTTTTCAAATTAACAAACATCCAAAGGCTTAAACCGAAAGAACCACAAATATATCATATCTCACCGTCGCGTCCAATGAAAGTGGCCAAAAAAAAATCTCATTAACCTACCAGAAAGAAAATAATTAAAAATTTAATACACCCGCAGGATGCGGCTTCCAAGTCCTCCCTCTCCCCACCCAGCAACGTCGGTGTCGTCATCGTCGCTCTTTCGCATGGTCGAAGCAAACGACACCGCAAGGGTTGTCTCGAACGAGGAAAAATCGCCTCCCACCCCTCCCACCGTATGTGTGTAAGTGAGAAAGGTCCTGCAAAGGATCATGACCAAGCGGCGAAAAACAATTAAACCTCGGAGAAATTGACGCTGTCCTGGACAGGGAGCAAAAAAAAGGAACAGCGCTTTCCCGCACACGAAAACACAATCAACGCGGTGGCAGCGACGGGCGGTGGCTCAGCGGCAGCGTGGAGGGTTGATTTTCCTGTTTTGTTCGATGAAACAAAACCCGGTCCGGTTCGGTGGAAAAACAATAGATGTATGGGCAAACAAGACCGGGAGGTTGCGTCTTTGTCTTTTCCAGCATTCCTCCCACAATGAGCTGGGAGTGGACTGGCGAGCTCGAATGTGAAAGAATGTTCCCTTTTTTCTCGCTCGTTTAAAACAGTTTCGACCCCGAATAATGAACGCCGAGCGTTCGGCAGTTCTGATGAAAATGGAACGGAATGGTTCGGGAAAGTTGAATGGAAATGTTGAAACTCAGAAACTAGTTTGTTATCCGTACTGGCCAGCATTTTCTCCAGTGTTTTTTTTAAATATCACAGTGGGAAATAATATCCTGTTTTGTTATACACTTCATACATACAGTTACATTCGTCTAAGACTAACGATTTGCCTCAATTATGACTCACCCCGCGCGCTGTCTTCGCCGATTGCGAAACTCGCTCACACGCACACGAGGTTCCCCAATCGGAGTGTTAGTCAATCGATTTGTGTTTATTTGCTACGCTTCACCCTCCGTCATCTTCTTTGGCGCGATTGATTGATGACTGACGGCGGGCTCGAGTGGCTCGAGAAACGCGTCTTCAAAGTATTGACCCGCGGAGCAGTCCAAACAACGACGCCGGAGAAGAATCGCAACAAACCGGAGGACAGTCATAAATTAGTGAAGTTTTGTTTTCCCCCTCCCTTTCGTGCGTAGCACTCCGGCTTGTTTCTTCACTTTCCCTCCGCTTCTTTTCTATCGAGCTGCACTTTAAAGGTGCTTTAATTAGCGATTGATATATTCGTTGTGTATAAACCGCGTTGCCGTCCGTCCTCTCGAACGGATGAACGGTCAATCCTCTCGAGAAGTCTCAATTAATTCGGACCACTCCGCTTTGCACTGAGGGGGACTCCGGTATGTCGTTGCCATCTCAGCAGCGCTCTCGAAAATCCCGCCCGAAACTTGCAAAGAACAATGCATATTTGTACGGTCGTCGTTCGCTTCAGTTTCTCCCTCGACTCGACATACCAACGCAACGGTACAGCTGCCGAATTCGCCGACCTTCGCCGTCGCGAATCCTGCTCTCCACTCGGGCGTAGGTTAGGTAAACATAATTAGTCCCTATTATAATCTCGTTAGGTGACCTGAACCGTAAACCCGGCGACTCCTCTCGAGTCTCGACGCATGCAAATTTTTCTATCTCGTTAGGGCTGAAAGAGCAGTTTATGTGTATATAAATATAATTTTTTTTCTGCTGCGGATTATTTGCCTTAGCTGTGTGCTGACTTGGGCGTCTCTTGCTGCTGTGGTGGGTTGCTATAACTTAATTTGCCCGGTTTCCAATTATTCATTCCGATGGTAGAAGTTTTCAACTAGCAGCTGAAATGAAACAACTTTATTCCGATTCTGCTTTTGTATCATAAAAGAAAATTATTAATTGGTGAATACATAAAAATATTAAAACTTTCATGTTAACCTTGAGCCGTGTGTAAATTGGGAGATGGAGGAAGTCGGTAATTAATTTTAGTTTTTAGATTGAAACTGAACACGCTTAAAGTTGCATTTTGAATACAAAGTTCTCAATCGAGGGAAACTGTTTCAATCTCCCCGGACGTATTTTAATCCTCTAATGCCCAAGCCCGCTTTCAGACGGGCTTCAATAAGATCAATATAAATCTTTAATAAATACTTGAAAAATGTTTATAAATATTTATAATGATTTTACCGAAGCCCGTCTAAAGACGGACTTGGACACTAGAAGATTAAGATACGTTCAGGGAGATTTTTTTTCATCACGCAGAAAATGGTTACAATTCTGGTTGATTTCTTTCGATTAATATTCGTCTGATTAATTTGAACTGACGGAAATAGTGGACCCCTAATGATTAATGATTCTGTCGCCAGAATACCAAGAACTGAGAATACGAATAAATACAAAAATTAATAAATTTTTTCGAGGTCTATTAAAATATCATTTCATCTCAAGTGTGCAAAAAAGGAAAAAGGCGTCAACGACTTCCCAAGTAACACCCAAAACATGTTAGAAAATATGTTATAATGACAGTGGTCATATAAGTGTACTACAATTCGAAAACAAGCTCTTTTTTGCTGATTTTGGAGATGTTTTAAATGATATGAGATCAACAATAACAATATCCTCACTTCGTCTTATCGTAAGACATTACATCATCTAATAACAACACTACGTACCTGTAAAGGGCTTTTCCTTAGGACAAAGGTCGTAGTATTCCGCAGCCAACGTAAAATAACTAGATCAAATTGATATTTGAATTATTTGAACGATTTCTATATTTATTCGAAGCGGGTCAGAATGCGCCATCAAATGATAAACAAAACGCCTGCAGTGTAGCCAATATCACTCCAACTGTTGTTATCGTATATCTAACAACGCTTTCTAGTTTTGTTAATGTTGAAACTATACGAAAACAATAGCAATATTCAAACGAAAAAAACAAACTCATTTTTAAAGATTGAATATTATTTGTCATCATCAGTTTATAATCAATTGAAACTGCCACTGATAAAAACGATTGTCGATCTAGTTGCACTGTGCATAACAACACATTTGCGCATGCGCTGTTTAGCAGTTGTCATAGCAACAGATTTGCGCATTGTCGTAGGTTAGTACTCGAGATGTAAATTGCCACTTTATTCTATCAAGTTGGCTTGCTATTATGCAGTTATGTAATATAGTATCGGTACTTGTTCTACAGCAGCTTTCAACTTTTGCGCTTTACTGGTGATAGAAATGTAATGGAATAGGTAACGTCAACTATTCTAAATAACGCGTGTTACTTGGGTTCTTGTATTTGGCTCAAAATTTAGATAGCTGATCACATAGGGTGACTATGAAAAAATATTCATTGAATAATTGATAACTTTGAAGTTTGGGAATCTATTCCAAGATGAAATTTTATCAAGAAAAACCTGTCTTTATTATGTTTAAAATAGAACTTAGAAATTCCAAAATAAAAACTATTTCAAAGGACATACAAACATCTGGCAACGCTTTCGGTCAAAATTTATAAAATTGCTGAACTTCTGAACTCCTTGGTAAATTTCCTTCAAATTGCATAACTTAGAATATCCATAATCATAACAGTTCCAGAGTTTTACCAATAGCTACGAATTAAAATCACAATCCAATCTGAGAAAATTTGATTTTATTTATGAAAAATGCTGTAAAAATAGTTTTGTTCATATTATGAAAAAAAAAGCCTTTAGGTAATTATTATAATAACTAATGGTAATATTTATTTTTCGTTGAAAAAATCCTCAAGAACACGACGAAATATGGATGGTTTGCTGGAAACGCAGTTTAAGTTTTCAAATGCAAAAACACATAACTGGCAACACTGCCGCTCAAAATTAATAATTTTGTTTGATTTATTGACTTCTTTTCGAATGCAATCTCTAAAATGTTCATTGGTACAAAATATCTGCAGATTTCAAAACAATGAAGTAAAAAGATTGGTTAAACCCAGAAAAAAAATTTTTTTGTCGTAGGACTACGTCTTTGTTTTCTACACTAGATTACATTTTGTGAAATTGAAAATGAAACTGACAAATGTTGCGTCAGATTTCAAACGATTATAGCAAGCGAACGACCTAATTTATCTTTGTCATTTATATGTTGGTGAATAGACAAAATGTGTAACAATTGTTTGATGTAATGGTTAACATTGTTGCTTTACTGCTCAAAGGTGAAAACGATTAAAAGTTCCAAGATCAAGCTTTCCCATACATTTTTCTCGCTATTGGGTTGCTTCCCGAGCACGGATAACAATAACATGGACGGAATAAATTCCACTGCCTACATATTTTGACTCAACAAAGTGTTTTGGTTTGTTTGTCTTTCTCTAAGCTGCGTGGCCACGCCCCAATGGCAAAAATCTACTCTGAACTCCATACAAAAGACAGCGTGTAGAAAATTCAGCTTCAGTCTAGTTTGTCACACAATAGAAAGTGGAGTATAGCTGTTATAGGTACGCGACATCGAGAAACGAGAGCTGCATACGAGTAAACTTCCAGGCACTGCGGAACATGTTACCTTTATTCTGCATACGGCAGCAACAGTTACGCTGCAGAACAGGGCACAGCGGAGAGCAAACTTTATTATGCGCGGTCAAGCAAAATATTCAATGCTACCGATGGTGCGATCATCAGCGTTCTGTAGCACGAATTTCTAGCTGAATATTATGGAATCGGTTCTTTTCAGAACTAAAGATGCTTGAAGATAAAAGTTATGAGAATTTTCGCAAGCGTAAAGTTTTCATGTACTCATGCATCGTTAGTTTTACAATAACGACCATCAAATATAAACGGTAGTGTTGCCCATGAACAGTTTATCGCAGCATATAATATATACATTTAGTCCTACGTCACCATTTCATACAACCCCTAGGGCTATATACCTTGTAGTATTCCTGAAATGCTATAGCTCGAGTTTTGCTCATAATACCTCAGAATAATAAATGTTGTTCAAGTAAATTTTTTTCAATTACACAAATGGTCAAATTGGAAGCATTAATACATTCATTTGCCGAAAAATGCAATTTTATTTTTCAAATGCAAAAACAGCTACCGCTCGAAAATAATAATTTTGTTGGATTTTTTTTACATATTTTCTCTGGAAAATGCTACATCAGTTTGTTTCTAGATGTTATGATTTTGCAGCCATGAGTGGAAGAAAATAAAAGGTGTTTGAAGAAAAATTCCTATTTTATTAGAGCACCACGGAGAGAGGAGGTGTTTAAAAATTACCATAGTGAGCAATTCTCTAAATTTTCGAGCCAAATCTAAGAGAGCCATTGACGTTGACACTTGAGATGGAATGACCCACACACAAATTCATAGTATGTCAAAAATTTCATAAGTTTTCCTTTTTTTAATTTTTTTTTGTACCTTTTAAATTCTTTCATAAGCCTTATTTTTGATGCTTCACTGTTTTTTTTTTAATCGTTAAGTTTTGTTTATTTGTTTTTATTTCATTTACACTTTTTGTTGATTCCAGTTTCATTTTATAGTGTTTCTGATTTGAAGTATTTTTTCTGTACCTCTTAATATTATTGTCATATCTATTTTATACTGTTTGTTTGATGCGGATGTTTTCAGTGTTGTATTTTTTCTGTATAGACATGCTCACTGCGACGAGAATCGTTGACCTATTGTGAGATATGCCCGGGTGTCTGCTGTATCCCACACTTTTCTTATTAAAATTGCCGTTAATGAGAAGTGGCATGCTTATTATTTATCCATTCTTGTGAGTAATATGGTTTTACCCGTCCATTTACACACTTACTGCATTACTATACCAAGCCTCGTTCCTTATGCCAAAAATTGCCAATTATAATTACCTGGAGAAGTTTTGTTAGGCGTACTTCTGGCCAGTTATCATAAAAGAGACTTATTTTGTTAGGAGGAAATCACACCAAAGGATTGAAAAATTCGGCGTGCTTGTTTATATCTTCTTGTCTTACGTTCTTGTGTTTTGTTGGCGTTTCCTTACCATTTCTGTATATATCTTTTCCATTTGTGTATTATTTTTAAACAATGGTCTCGTTTTTTCTCTCTCTGTATTGTCTTTGTGCCTGTTTCTATCATTACTTTTATTTAACATTAAATGTTTTTTTCCTAGAAAATTTCAGCTAATAATAGTAGTGACCTTTACATCCATAACGTTACCAGTTTCAAAATATTCATTTAAACGCCAGTTTAGAAAATCTTTGAATTGATTTTTGTGCGTATATATTCAATGCTGTAGTTTGCTGTTTTTTTTTTCTATTTTCGCAAGCTTTAATTTTTGTGTCATTCTTTTGTTTGTAGAGTGAGATTTTTACGTTCGTATATCTTGTTTTAACATTTTGTGTCTGTGTGTATTTTTCTTTCCTTTCTGCTCAACGATCCATGCACGCCTTTTAGCTACTTCTACATGTCGTTTTGAGGTAGAATTACGTCTTACGGCAAAATAAGAGTGCGTCAACGAATTGTTCACATTAAAATGCTCAAAACTCAGTCAGTTTCTGAAGGATATTCTTCATTCTCGCAGCAATTGATTAGAAAATAAGCTTCGCGTCAACCAAAATGCGGAAAATTGTGATTTTCTGACGTTGTCTATTGCACTATTGAAAAATTTAGAGCCTTGTAAAACGCACATGTCGATCAACCAGAGCTAAAACTAGGCCATATATCATGTGCAACTTTCAGTCTCAGTCTATGCCAATCGAAATAAACACTCAAGCACTGCCTTCCTTCTCAGTAGAGCCGACAGTTGAGTATACAAACTATTTAACTTTCTAAAAGATTTGGTGTTGTTGTTGTTTTGCTTGCTTGTGTGCACAACGAACCGACCACCGGAAGTGTAACTCTCAGTAGTCACGTAAAAAAGCTAGCATGCACAAATATTATATTCCGATCACTGTTACTATAATATGCTTTACTGAAAAGTGGATCGACCAAGCAGAGCAGTGGTAAAGTCGCAGCGCAGCAGGCACTAGATATTGAATCTCCTGTCTGTGTGGAAAGCACCGTCATACAGGCATGTCTGTTGCACTGCTGAACATGTTCGGACATGTTGGTAATTCTGTCCTGTCAAAATCTGGCGCGTATGCTTTCAGCCAATCGAGCACTGTTGATAGTTAGTTTTGCGTCATCCACTAACTTTGTTGGCCCAGAACCTTTTTGTGGAGTCTCATGGGATAGACATAATCAAAGCAAACTGGGTTGGCACAAGCGGGTTACGACAGTCGAAAGAATTCATAGCTCTTGTTTAATCAAATATGCAAATTATAATGTCTGGTCGTGGCAAAACTGTGTATCAAAGTTGTTCTGCTCTCGAGAAAACGGAGAGGAAAGCATAATTCCTAGCTGTGTGAAACCCAACTGTCCTTTAAAGGGCAACCACGTATTTTCAAGTAAAGCAGTAATTATGAGTTTTTACCCCTAGCTAGGATATTTACTCTGACATTTTTACCGAACCCCACCTCCACCTGCAACTGTGTTCCGCTGATCTTTAACATTAGTTCTGAATGACTTCGCAAGGTTATCAATCCCAGGTAACAAAACTGATTTTATCAAAGATATATAACACTCTTTTGGGTGTTTCAAGCACTCCTCATTCAATGAAAAGAAAGCTGAAAGAAAATTAGTACTGAAACTAATTGCTTTAAACCATAAAATTGATTAACCACAATCGAGTGTATTCCCAAACTTATTGCAAGAAATACATTGACATAAAATATGCTGTCGAAATTTAACGTAACTTTGCGGTCGTTTCTCATGAACAGCCTTCTCAATTTTTTCTTGTAGTTTTGGTGTCTCTCCACGCCTCTTTAGAACGGTTTATATACCTTGTTATCGCCTTTTTGAACCTATTCTGTGCTTGTTTTGGCCTTTTTACTGCTTTTCGTAATTTTTTCGTCTGTCTGTCTGTCTGTCTGTCTGTCTGTCTGTCTGTCTGTCTGTCTGTCTGTCTGTCTGTCTGTCTGTCTGTCTGTCTGTCTGTCTGTCTGTCTGTCTGTCTGTCTGTCTGTCTGTCTGTCTGTCTGTCTGTCTGTCTGTCTGTCTGTCTGTCTGTCTGTCTGTCTGTCTGTCTGTCTGTCTGTCTGTCTGTCTGTCTGTCTGTCTGTCTGTCTGTCTGTCTGTCTGTCTGTCTGTCTGTCTGTCTGTCTGTCTGTCTGTCTGTCTGTCTGTCTGTCTGTCTGTCTGTCTGTCTGTCTGTCTGTCTGTCTGTCTGTCTGTCTGTCTGTCTGTCTGTCTGTCTGTCTGTCTGTCTGTCTGTCTGTCTGTCTGTCTGTCTGTCTGTCTGTCTGTCTGTCTGTCTGTCTGTCTGTCTGTCTGTCTGTCTGTCTGTCTGTCTGTCTGTCTGTCTGTCTGTCTGTCTGTCTGTCTGTCTGTCTGTCTGTCTGTCTGTCTGTCTGTCTGTCTGTCTGTCTGTCTGTCTGTCTGTCTGTCTGTCTGTCTGTCTGTCTGTCTGTCTGTCTGTCTGTCTGTCTGTCTGTCTGTCTGTCTGTCTGTCTGTCTGTCTGTCTGTCTGTCTGTCTGTCTGTCTGTCAGTCTGTCTGTCTGTCTGTCTGTCTGTCTGTCTGTCTGTCTGTCTGTCTGTCTGTCTGTCTGTCTGTCAAGCTATTTTTCCAATTCCGCGTGCATAATATCATAATCCTTTAAAAATTTTCTCATCTTTAACTTTTTCGAACTTTGGAAATACTTCGAATTTTAAATTTTAGGTGCGCACTACTGTCAAGTTAACTTAAAACTGGCCATTGAATGTCTGTCAATAAATTTATTTATAGTAATAAAGCATAATTAATCATCTGTTGAATACTGCTTATCAGCCCTTGCTCCCATGTTCTTCAATGGCAATCCTCGATTGCAATAGAATCCACTTGAAATCACCGAGCAGCAAATGATTTCTGACATCGTAAAATGCGGTCCAGATAAGAGCTTACGATTTTAATTAATTTATCATATCGATCAACCCCTTCTGGATGAATAATTGGAGCAAGTCACTGAATGGACAAACCACTTGAACAATAGGCGAGCACCACAATCGATTCCGGATGAGTAGAGCCTACAATGTTGATGAAGTTGATAATAATGGCTCTCGTTATTTACAACATGATAGATGCAGGGGAGACACATCCCGCTCTTCGCCTTCCCATTGCCTTGCAGTTCGTATCCGATCCGGTGCTGCCCAGCCGTGGCAGATTGTTTATGAGATTCAGAACTTATTAACAGATGCCATCCCGCCGCACAATGCATCCCTGCTGCTGGAGGTCCTTCCGTCCGTGGTCTGGACGACGTGGTCTTAGGACGCGGTGAAACAAAACACAGAAATTAGGAAACGCCCCCGGACTGTCGTCGTTAATTTTATTACGCGCTTCGTTACGAACAACAGGAAGAAAAAGTGGTTGCATGGCTGCTGCATTCTCCGCCGCCGAAGGGAGAAAATATGGATTTTGATCTACCCGGCCAGATTCCGGCGAACGGCCGCGGAGGTTCGTCCCTTACGGTGTTGTGAGACTATGGCCAGCCGCTGAATAAATGATGGTCGTATTTTTTCGACTTATTTTTGTTTTGCAATGATCGTAACGTACTGCCGCAGCGAAGGGATGTCATTGCCAGACAGTCTGTGTTGCGGTTTAAGCGGAATGGGACGTTACTAAGGGTCCGTTCCGGATTAATCGATTCGAAGGTGAAACCAGCGTAAAAATAGTCGCAGAATCGGGGGTTTGTATTCTGACACGTTTAATATGTTTTATTTCTATCATTAATTTTAAACAAGCGGAGCAGCGCGTATGAAAGAAAAATTCGGATGATAGCATTACAGTGGAAGGATACAAAACAATTGGCAGTTAGCTGTTCAGTTTTGAAGTTTGTTGAAAAACGACTAGTATTTATAGAGAAGTTGCCGTATCTCCTTTATGAATGATCAGTTTTCTTATCGAAATAGGACTTTCTTAGACCCGTTCCGGCCCGCTGCGTTCCGAAATAGAATAAGACTTCCGAATCAAACAAAAAAAATCTACCCTAACAACAATCTAGTTCAATACACGCGTGACGCAGCATAATCCAACGGCTTTTCGAAAACCCGGGTCTCCTTGAAACTCGGATCACGAAACCAATGACAGTGCTGTTGCTTTTACATGTACCCCCCTGAAAAAGGTGACTCGAGGGGGCCGGTGGCGGGGTTGCGTCCACCAGTGGCTGCGTTACCCAATCGTCACTCGGCTGTTGGCTGTTTGTTACACCATGTACACTCGGGGGCTCGATGTAAAGTGTTGAGTGACTCAATTGCTTCAATTGTCTATTTTTTGTTGTTGCTTGCAATATGCAAGTACCCCCGGCTAGAGCGCACTTACGGTTGCCAACCGGTGCCGACTGACCGCTCACTGTCGACCGATGACCGACGACGACGACGACAACAACAACGACAGCGGCGACGATTGACCGGCCGCCGGGAGGATGACACGCGGATGGACACTCCGAGTTCGTCAAGGCGCGACGGCTCAGTGTGTCTTTATAAGTATTCATTCAAAAAACGGCAGCAGCAGAGAATGAATGAACGAATGACGGTACCATGCTAGTAAGTAAGTGAGTGAGTTGCCACCGTTGATCGGCCAAGCGAAAAACGGTCACTTTTTTCTTCTCGCTCCGGTAAAAAAAGAAGCCTGGATTTCTTGGGGCGGCGTTTTGTTTTTGCTGTTTTTTTTTTCTTTCTCTTTTCGCTTACTTCTAACGTGCAGTGCATTGTTGGGGCCCCATGCGAGTCGATGCTATTTGCATTTCGAAAGTGATTATTGTTCGAACGAGTGTCGTTTTTCGTGAGCCGACCGCAACATATTTGCGGACGCGCGGCCGGCGCACGTGATATGCCAAACGTAATAACAGTACCACCCGGGTCCGTGCAGCCGGGGTCCAATGCGAAATGCGATCCAAACGACGATATGATTAACGGCTTAATGTTGAAAATCTCTTCAAATGTAATCACGGATAGCAAGGACCGCGCTGCGATGACGACGATGATGACGCTTGGCGGTGGAGCGTCTTTGCTATCTGATCTTTTCCACAGCGCGCAAGCTGGGCTTATTAGTTTTCGAGAGCTTCACCCAGGATCAGGCGATTCACAGCGGACCGATTTCACAAGTGAATGCAGATTGTTTGTACTTAGGTGAAGAGTTTTTTTATGTATCTCTATCTAGTACGAATGTCAATTTGATTGTTATTTTGTCATTCTACGGACAATCAATAAAAACAAAAAGTAAACAAATCATCATTAACGGGCACCATTCCACAAATTTGCTAATTAGCTACGCTAATTTTTAATTAGTAGAATGGTGATGTCAGTGAGCGAAACTGTTGACGTCATTTAGTTTTTGGCTTCCGACACGTTTATCTTTGAATCACTAAATTTGTAGTGAAACAGTAAAAAATGATAGTTGCTGCAAAGTAGTTGAATAAAACAATATCACACGCAAACCTGGAGGGCTAATAGCGGTCTCGATTAACTAAACTTAGTTTTTTGCACATTTTGCATGTTGTAGGATAAGTACAACTATAACCGTGCCCCAGTGCTGCTCGAAAAGATCCTAAGCTTGATCGGGAATCGAGCCCGACATCACAACCGTGTGGGTAAGCTAGCCACCCGACATCGCTAACCACAGAACCACGGGGACCACTACAAAGTAGTTGAAGCCATTGACTTAACGATGTCCCGGTATAAACAGTATTTCAAGTCCTTGAGACTGAGGACACAAAATTAATTTGTTTCATATTTATGCATAGTTAAGAAATTAATGTAACCAGTCTACATATGATTGACGAAATAGATTATAAAATAAACCAGAGGCATATTTTTGGCACGACTGGCTCTGAGTATGTATGTTTAGTTCAAAAACCGTTAAAATCTTTTTGTGCTGGTAAAGACAACGCTGTTTGAAAAATTGTGCTGAGAAAAGTAACCGATCAGATTTCACGGACTTGGTACGTGTTGTCATCTTCATCTTTCTTCAGCATCATGAAGCGACCATTGTAGTAGTTGAGCAGCAACTTTAAAAAAAAATCTGTGGGGTAAATAAGCTATAAAGATGTAATATTTCAGAATTTCACCACACCACAAATTGGACATTTTACTATAGCCGTACTGATAATTGATTAGATAATTTAAATTTAAAGATTTGCTTTCAACTTGTCTCAGTAATTTAGAAAAAAATAAATCTAGACAAAAATCTAGTTAAAATAATTTTTTACGGCGCGCGTAGGGAAAAGGGGATAAAAATCGGAATCTTATAGTGGTATTTTAGTTTAATAATTTTGATTCTATGGGAAGAAATCTGCCAAAAAACTGTTTAATAATAAAAATTCTACAAATATTCTAAGTTTAGAAGAATTGTCAATTGTAAATTTACAAGTATAATTGTTAAACCTAAATCAAAGAAACTAGTTAAATTTAGAATCAATTTTTTCTTTGCCCTTTTTTTCATTTAAAAGTGTTTCTTAACCATCGAGCAGATTTTTTATTTATATTTTTTTCGGCGTTTTCCTCTCGTGAAAATTCATTCAAACCAAAATTAAGATTATTTTTTTAGTTACAAGACGGTCCCTATATAAAAGAGTGGCCAAAATTACCAAAATGCGAATTTCATATTCAAGATTTTTGAGCACATGATTTTTTAGTATTTTATCTATATTTTCATAATTTTCAAATGAATTCTCGACACAAAAAACGGTTCATGTTGAAAAATGCCTTCAAAGTTACCCATTTCAGAAACGGAGAAAAATAGTTTTTCTGAATATTTTGGAATGAATAAAAACCTACTAAAGCTATCATGGTATGTTCACATATGATTGGGAGCATATTAAATTAGTTTCCTAAAACAGGATTGGAAATGGATTTCAACCCTACAGAGTCAGTCGCTGGCCACATTGAAAATATGCATAATTTTCCTAATTTTGTCTATCAAAAACATAAAATGTAAGCACGTGTGAGCACAGCACCTGATAGTGTGCCTGAGAGCCCTTTCTGTGCCCTTCAAGAATATGTGTTAAAAGTTTGCGGAAAACTTGCGTTTCAGTAGAAAAAGATGATTAAAAATTTTCATTTTTTTTGCAATTTTTGAATTTTTGGGTGATTTATCAACAAAGTTTTTCGTATATTATAGGAATTTGGTTAAAAACACATGAAAAAAACGAGAAATTATTAGATTAATTGGTTTATTAGAATATACGTTGTTTAAAACATATGTTAAAAGTTCGAGTAAAATTGGCGTTTAAATAGAAAAAGACAATTTGAAATTTTCAATTTTTTATGGAATTTTTTGGAGTTTTATGGAGGCTTATCAACGTATGTCATAGTAATAAGGTTCAAAAATATACTGGAAAAACTTAAAATTAGTATGATTATTCAGTTGTACACACTTAAGTAAAAAAAATATTTTTTTCATTTTGTTTGAAGAAAAACGGTTAATATTAGCAATAAATTGATTTTCGCGTGTATATTTATCATTTTCAAACGATGTTTTCTTTATCTACCCAAAGTTTTTTTTCTGAAATTTATTCTGTTAACCCATTACAACATCTTACTAATTCAGCGATTATTCATGTGAAATCATACTAAACCGAATAAAAAAATGAATTATTATCCCAAAAATGATTCCCAGTGTTTGTTTTATGAAAACACTGCTATGGAACACCACACGCAAACTTCTCTTACCAAACATAAACATCACCGCCAGAGTTAAACAAATGGTTCGAGCTTGCATTTGTCAGTTACAGCCGAAGTAGAAGCTGTGTACCGGATATGTTGGCATACAGCATAAACAAATGGAGGTTCTCAGGGTCGAACTTTTCAACAATGGTCAGGTTTTTCATACACAAAATTCCATTGAGTTAACCGTCAATCTCACATCTACTCCCACGCGTAAACCCGCAATCTCACACATATTGTTATGCTCTTGTATCATGCGGCTCATATGTCTTTTATGGCTGACTGATTGTAGTTCATACCTTTGAGTCGGTCTGATTGCTTGTGTATGTGGGGGAAACAAAGTTTTATGTGTGCTTTACAGTTCTGAAGTTTTATTCAAGTGTTTTACGAAGAATCGGGCAATGTCTTAATAAGATCGATTTAGTGAGTTTGTTCATACAACCTAGAACAGAAAATGTTATAAATGATTGCATTGAATTGATCAAGCACAGTTTTAAAACAGTTGTTTACAAACAAGACCATAGAAAACTGTATCAACATTTGGTGGCTCTACAATCGAGACTTGCCAAATCGTTTCGTCTTCAGTAGTTTTGTTTGAATTGAATAGCTTTACAACTTTGCTGAAGAAACCATATTTCTTGGATGTTCCTATCAAAAGTTAGATTCATGCGCCATCTCTGCGGACAAATCGCGAACTAACTCTCGAAGCCATAAGAGCGTTTTACTATTATGTGCATCTTTGCTGAAAACAGTGATCGTTTATCTCGTTCCACTAACGAGTTATTTACGTTTATTCGAAAACACAAGACATTTGCCTCAGTTTACGTGGTTTATAGACAGCCTCTTGTCAGTACAAAACTTTTCTCATATGTCATAATCATCTGCAGTGGAAAGCCAACAATTTGGCACAAAAAAATGAGTTTTGGCCGGAAATTTCAATTTTCCGACCATTGTGCGTTGTAGTAATTTCGGAATATCTTGGTTTTATCCGTTTGTTTTTTCTAGAGGAAGTTGTCATTTATTTTTAGACGATTTTTTTTTCTGTTTCTTTTCAATATTTTCAGGCCCTTTTCGGCTCTATTTTAGCCTTTTCTGTTTCATTGAAACGTTTTAAACCATTGCTGTTTGTGAAAATGTTTTGCAACTATTTTGAACTTATTTCGGAATTCGTTTTTTTTCTAAACCTTACGAAGAGTTTTAGATATTTCTGGAGTTTTAGATATTTCTGGAGTGTTAAATATTTCTGGCTACTTTTACGAGAGTTTTTATACATTTCCAATTAAATTTGATTAAATTTGTTTTCAATTTTTCATATAAATTTAAAATGCAATGTGCCAAGCGGAGACAAAACCAATCAAGTTCCGGTGAGTTTAGGATTGTTAGAACCAAAAAACTTGGTTCTGGAAAATCGATCCTTTTGCCCCACCCTTGTGTCTATGTACGTTGTCTGTTTGTCTGTGACGCTAAATTCCAAGTAACACACGTTTGTATAGAATAGTTGACGTTACCTATTCCATGACATCAATATCACCAGAAAAGCGCAAAACATGACGGCTAGTAGAACAAGTACCGATAACTGCATGAACGCAAGCCAACTTGATACATTTATGTGGCAAAATACATCTCGAGTACTAATACGGCAATGCGCAAATCTGTTGCTATGACAACTGTTAACCAGCGCATGCGCAAATGTGTTGTGTCTGCGCAGTGCAACTAGATCGACTATTGCTTTTATCAGTGGTAGTTTTAATTGATTATAAAATGATGACAAAAAATAATATTCAACATATTATATGACTACTTTCGTTGTTACTTATTTTCTAACATGTTTTGTGTGTTACTTGGGATACTAAGGTAGGTGGGTGGGCACCTATCAAATTCAATATGGCGACTACCCTCTTTGATATTTGCGAAAGAATGCCCTATTATTTCCCTTTCTAATAATATGTTGGTTTAGGTAATTTCATAGAGAAATTCAAAAGTTAAAGCAATTTTGGTGAACCAAGTTTTGAAGAGAAACCGGAAAATTTTTAAAAAGTATTGATTTCCAGTTAACGGGGGGTTCATCAATTTGATCAACCAAATGCAGTTTCTTCACTCGTTCAACATGGGCTTTCAAAAAAACATAACTTGAATCGTTTTCAATGCCATCATGTAAATAGTGGGCCGGTCTCAGCGGGAATTGCTAAATGGGATATTCAACGTTAAGTAAAAGAGCGAACTGTGTAGAACTAAAGCAATGCATACAAACCCTGTGTGTCTGTATGTATCTATGCATAAGTATGTTGCTGATATGTATGCAATACAGATCGGACTCGATTATCTGGGATTCGATTATCCGGATTTTTTTTTTTTTTGTGTTCGTTTATAATTTTTATTCCTAAATTTTACCTCTACTATTCCTTTCGACATATTAGGAACCAATAATATCCCTTCGGCATGCTTGGGATGTTCGAACGAAGTGAAAATAATCAATGTCCAAATTTTTTTTATGCTTCTATAGATTTTATTTCTTTACGGTTCAGAAGTAATTCCTGGTAAGGTAGTAAAAGGAAATAACTATTTTATGTTTGTTAATCGCAAATTTGAATAATTTTTCTGTGATTCGATTATCCAGAAAAACCAATCCCATATCTGAAGTGAAAATTTGTTTGACGGATAATCACGAGTTGTTGCTCTTAGACGCAAAGGAGAGCTGTTGTGCTCCTCAAATTGATTTTTGAAAAGAGAATTGTTGATTGATTGGCAAAAATTATTTTTGACGTAGGATATTTAACATTTTGAGCATTATTGGTACCAATCAAGAATCCCTATCCCCATCTCTCTCTCTCTCTCTCTCTCTCTCTCTCTCTCTCTCTCTCTCTATCTCTCTCTCTCTCTCTTTCTCTCTTTCTCTCTTTCCCTCTTCATCTCTCTCTTTCTTTCTTTCTCTCTCTCCTTCTCAATCTTCTTATTTTTCTTTTTTTTCTTTTTTTTCCTTCTTCTTCCCCCTCTATCTTGCTCTCTATCTCTCTATCTCTCTATCTCTCTATCTCTCTATCTCTCTTTCTCTTTCTCTCTCTCTCTCTTTCCTTTATTCGTTTTTTCGTTGTTTCTCGCCGTTACTTCTCGTTCTCTTCCTATCTCTCTTCCTCATTTCTTTTTGCTTTCTCTTTCTCGCACTCTTTCTATGATATTTTCGCTCTCTCCTCTTTCTCCCGTTCTCTCTCTGCCACTTTCTCTCCCTATTTTTTGTTGGTTTTTTTTTTTGTCTATCCATTTCTCTTTTCTCTCTTTATATCTTGGACCAATTTCACCATCGCACGATGCTGCGTGCATTTTCCGCGAGAATAGAGACATCTTGCCGCAACGGGGCTTTACCGCAAATTCCTTTACGGTTGAATTTATGTGACAAAAAACAACTATTGTTTGAGATACACTTTTGAAAAATTGGTAATTAATATCGATTGTCTAAATCATACCGCGCAGCCAATCACTACCTCTCTTCCCAAGCACAGTCGACACTAACGGATACAATCGTTCTGACTTTGTTGTTATTGTTGTTGTCACTTTCTGTTTCCGATGCTTATTTACGTTCCTTGTCATTCCATTTTCTGCTTAGCCCCTCTAACTAACTGAAGAAGCCTTGGTATAAAAGGTACCGTTCGAGCGTTTCACCCCATCAGTTTCATTACTTAACCGTACCGGTTACATACGGACGCACGGTGTTAAGACAAAATAGTACCGGTCATCTCGTACCGGTTGCACCCGTAATGCTGGTGGCTGTTAGTAGTACATGGCTACTGAAAAATACAAAAATGGCTGAAATTCTGGACGGACTAACCAGTAAACAAGAATAATCGGCAACTGGCACCTTTTGGTGCCTCGAAGTTTTGTAAAAGAAGCGGTGCAATTCCCTCTACTATTTGTTTTAATGAAATATAAGAATACGGTAGTCAACGTCATGCGGTCGTGTCTTGAATACCACCTGCCTACTATTTTCTTTCTCTATAGTTATTAACGGTATTCTGTATATAAATTGAGGACCATACACAATTTTATATTTTCAGAAGAAAGTTTAGACTGCGATGCAATTGGATTTTGAGAAATAGTCGCTGCAGTCAGAAATTCTTATTCAGGGGTAATATGTACCAACAAAATTTTTTTTGGTCATTTTTCAATTGGCGTAAATCATGCTAAAACTATCCTAGAATGAAAATCTACATCGCTCAGGACTGATCTTAACTTAAAATTCGTTTAAATCAATTTTCTACCTAACAACTTTTGTGCTCCAAAATCACACTTTGCGTTCATTTTGGCGGTGCGTGTTTTTTTTTTTTTCGAGGCTTTGTAAACTAGCAGAAGTTGTCTATGATCGATATCGTGTTTCAAATTTGCAGTATAGAGGTCACTGCATCAAGTTTCTACCGTTACAGCGTCTCTACAGCAAGTGTTTACTCACAATTTCCCTTTGTTTAGTCGATCAGCCGTTCTCGTTGTGTACCTTCCTTTTCTGAGATTTTCTATACTTTTTAACTGTGAGTTATATTCAAAAGTGCTTAAATGTGAGTGACAAGTTTGAGTGTTGCGTGGAGTCGGACGCCAACCACGTCAAAGTCGCTGAGCATCGCATGTCTGATATCGCGAAAGAGTCTAGGCGTAGCCTTACATCAGATAAAAAAGGAAGAATAGGAAAATAAAGCCCAGAAAGGACAACTTTACGACGCAGGGATAGCTGACTGAAGGAAAAAAAATATTAGGGGCTTTATTATTGCAATTGTTGAGATTTATAGCATTTTGAAACTTTTAACGCGTTTTTCTCAAAACCATGTTTTCAAAATCGGCGAGCAGTAGAACTGAAAAAGTTTACATCCGATTGACTTGAAAGTTTAACTGTAGCTTCTGCATTAGATATTCTAGTGAAGTACACACGATTTTAGCGATTGATTAACAACAACTGAGGTTATAAAAAATCAAAGTGGATTTTTTTTTGTCAAAACAGAACTTTTTTTTCAAACCGTTGCCATTTTGCGAAGAAAAATTCTGAAAATATAATCATGTGTACCTTCACTAGCGACGCTTATGTAGATAATGAAAATTTCTTTAATTTTGGTTATAAGTGGAGTTGAGCACGACTTCTACTGCTCGCCGCGGAACAACTTAAACAAAAGTGGTTCACGGCAATCGCTGCACAGCCGCCATTTTGTAACAAAAATAGCAATAAAAATATTTTTTCTATTCTGCAAGAGTTGCAGGTTGGATCACTGAAGTTTCAGCGATTTTCAGAACAAATCCTAACTGACGATTGGCTTTGTTTGTTTAAAATAATGTAGCATGAGATGGTAGTCCAGCAACACGCCAAGATCTCCAACTTCATCACATCGCTCAAGAATCTGAGCATCTATGACGTAGTTGTAGAGAATTGGTCTTTTTAGTCGCTGATATGAGATCACGCAATACTTTGACACGGTCAATTTCAGAATGTTTGGCTCGCACCAATGAACGAAGTTATCCAATAGCTCTTGGACTTCCCTGCAATTGGTTTCATTTTGTATAATAAAGACTATTTTCAAATCGACAGCATAAATTAGTATTCCACCGTTCGCAAGAAGTATCATTGAAAAATAGTGCAAACAGCAGTGGGCCCAAATTGCTTTCTTGAGGCACGTCAGAGGATGGAATAAAATTGTCAAATACTGTTAACCCTTCCCCGCTCATGGTGACTCTAGAGCACCAAGAATTGTAATGACCATACCTCGACAAAAAATATATTATTTTAAATTCTTTTTTTCTACAAAATCTTGCATTTCTAATGTACTTTCAACTTGGCATATCAAATGTCAGATTGATTCAATGTTTGAACTGTTATCAAGAAAACAACAGAAGAAAGTCCGAGTTTTACGATAAAAAAATAATGTGTGTTTTTAGCAACTGTTTTTCTATAACATTGATTATTGATATTATAATAAAAATAACTTTTACGTAGATCTATTGTTCATTGAGTGTAACGGTCCATAAAATTAACAATTTTTGTTCTTGTTCACTTGTTCCATAAGTTTTTAAATGGTGCCTTAGAGCACCACTGGGCATACAGGAGACAGAAAAAACCGATGGCCTTAAAATAACCTGTATATCTGATTTCATATTTTTGCTGGCCGTTCTTCTCCCTACGTGGTGATTCTAAAAGGAGGTGAATCAGAAGCTGATGAGATGGGAAGCGAAATTGAAGATGAAGTTGTTTGCGATAGATCCATTACCAGATGAAGTTCATAAGTATTTTTCCGAGACAAACGAGTCAGAAGTAGGAAAAACGGACCAAGAAAGAAATGAAAGTGGGTCTAAAGGCATTGAAAACGTACCTAAAACGAAAACTTGCCATTTCTGGGAAAAGCTGCAATCCAAAATCTAGGTACATGACAACTCAGAGATGAAGAAAATAGGAGAACTCGGATATGACAAGCTCTTCAAAATTCGTCCTTTCATCGACGCATTGAGAGTCAATTTTCTAGCCTAGAAAATTCCTTACTCCATAAAAAATAAATCATCAAATAGTCAGTCAGTCAAGTTTTTTTCGGAAACTACGTTGTTTCCATTATTTCCTATAGTATTTGAATAAGTACTTCAAAAAGTGTCAGAAAAAATTTTTTTTCGTGTTTTTAAAAAGGTCCCTGCTGTGCTCATAGGTGCCCTGGAGCACCATTTCGAATTTCGCTTTTTTCTTCAAAATACAATGTTTTACAGTCGTTTCAACTACCCTGCAAAGTATTTTGTCTAAATTGACCCGGAAAGTATTTTTAAATTATGAAAAACCTCGTGAGCGGGAGAGGGTTAATCTGATTTTTACTTAATATTATACACATCGAGATCTACCACGTTTCTCGGCACTAGACTGGCCGCAATATTCATTTCTTCCGTAATGGGCACCCGGTTTTCAAACTCGCTGGCAAATTTCTAAGAGAAAAGATCACATTTGGTTTCAGCAGAAATGCCCCTCCTAATTCTTTTCCTCCTCATTTCTTTCTTCTCTCCACTCTCTTTTTTCTCTTCGGTTTTCTAACTGCTTGCTTCTTTCTCTAAATATATGTCGCTCTTTATGTGTGTGACAAACTAAAAAAAAATTGTAAATTTTTAGTTGTCACCGGTTATTCTTGATATATTTTAGACAGCATTCTCACCGTTCTGTTTGTTTTGTACTTTTGGACGCTCCCGGTCATTCTAAAATAAGCTCATCGCTTTCTCGTCGTGGTTTTAGTTACTTGAAATTCTTTGACCATAATCATCTACAAAATACTCTGTTCCTTAAAATTCAAAAGTATTGTATCGAATCTAAAATCTAAGCGCCGAAATATTTTTTTAAATATGCGAATGTGAGCTTCTTCTCATTCCAGCATTATTACTTTTAATTATACACCGATACTAAAATTAGTTTCAAAATTGTTTCTGAATTTTCGCTTCGTGTATTTTACCTTTTGTATTTATTATTCAACATTCTTTTCATACAAATATGTGTAAGTATGAATAATAAGTCGTGCTTGAAACAACATTTGTGCAAAACAAAGAAAAATCTGATTCAACAATAATTAAGCATGAAGTTTTTTATTTAAATCCTCAACAGTGAAGATCAATATTATTTCTGCATCCATACAGGATCGTTGTTTGTTAACTCCATCGCACATCAAAGACCTGCCCAAATTCCCATTCCATTCCACGCTCAATTGCAGAAGTGCACTGGAAAATAGGAGAAATTACATCCTTCAATTATCGCTCAAGAAATCCTTTGTTGATCTAGTTTCAATGCAGCACAAACTGCATTTCCTTTCAATTCATCGTTACCGATTCGCCAGCAAACACAATGGATATTCATAATTGAGTCAGCAGCAGCAGCGGCTTCGTGTTCCATGTCATTGATCCACTTCTCGTTCCTCAGCAGTATTCTCAATTTCAAAGCTACTAGCTTTGCTCATTCCCATCGGCATGTTTACTGAACGCTAACAATATAATCGATTCCGGGAGCTTCCTTACCAGCTCCGCTGGGTAAAAGAAGGAAACGAATCTATTACCTGTCCCGACAATGACAAAGGAAAAGGCATATACAGGATACGGTATAGATCACAATTCAGTGTCCTCCGTACAATAAGCCCCGCCTCACTCGGAGACCCGAGCACACCTTTTACATCATCGGCCCGACTGATGTAACTGTCACTCCGCACGCAATATCTTCATCCTTCTTTCGAACCGAGAGAGGAAAAAAATGAAAGGACCATGATGCATCAATTCATGCGTAACTTTCCTCCACAAAACCCTCCGGGATTACGAAGGACTTTCGGTGATGCAAAAAAAATAATCAGGACCCGCTGTACGCTCAAACTAAACAAGATGTTCCGCCTGAAATCCGAGATTTAGCCGAAAACTGTGCTCATTGTCATCCTGTGCGTTTCGATTCTGCCCTGCTCCGGTGCGCTTGAAATCGGCCATCTTTTCCTAGCGTTCAGCTAGGGAGACAGAAGAAGTGCCAGATGTTGTGACAATGGAACTTGAGTGCACATTTTCCCATCCCTTCCAGCCTTGTACTCGAGAGGCCATTAAATCATTGCTCGGATGGAAAAATGGTCGTTCGATCATACGCGATTGACGACGACGCCAGCGAACGGGCGCTGTCACTCAAAAACCCGCCGCCGATCGACCGCCTGCAGGCGGATTTACTGCCGCACATTATCTACAAGGGGTACACCCCTGAGCCAAACCGGTCCACCCTTCGGTGTAAGAAGATTACCCAGGAGGGGTAGGAACTTGTATCTATGCAAATTAGGCTCTCGACTGTCATTAGAAGTGCAATCTAGAGTTTCATTTGGATATGGAGAAAATGTTCGAAAATGCTGAATCGTTATGAGAATATTTTGGAAACAAAAAACCAAAATTATTTGACGATAAAAAGGTCAATTTTACGCTTATTAAAAACGAGCACAAAACCAAAATTAAGAGAGCCAATAAAGCATTTCCTTTTGTTCAGCATAGCTTCAATTCGAAATAAAAACACCAAACCCAGGTTGCAGTTTCCCTCCATGACCTACACATTTCCTATTGCGACTTCTGCATTTTTAATTCATCCCCGGATACAAACGATAAAAAAAACCAATTCAGCCAAAGCATAATTTGAATAATAAAACTTGACATGTAATAATTAGCTTGCGAGAAGAAAGGGTTCTCCTCTGAAGGGGCAATAGCAACGTTGTCCCCTTACGCTGCTGTTGTCGTTGTACAATGTCGATCGTCACTCAATCGAAGGTCCTGCCCGCGTCATGCCGATTGTTGCCAGTGGTGACCGTTGCTCATTAGGGATGCCTGCTCCCAATTGATTGACGCGTATTTCAGTGATTGATTTTATCCTCTTCAGTACACGCGCACGATGTTACTGTTCGAGAGAATTAGAATCAATAGCCTGGAAACATGGTCATGATTTAGGTATTTTCATATTTTTTTTTTTTTTTTTGCAAGCAACATTATCTTGCAACAATCTATTTTGACTAGTGTATTTGTGAATAGATTACAATATCGGTTTAAATGTGACACATGATTTTTCCCTTAAAACTATACAAACAGGCTTTACATTATGTCGCTCGTGCCATGCTTTGTGACTAAAGATTTTAGTTTAGTTTAGAAGAATTGGTTATAATATTTTGTGAAAAATGTATTGAAATAAATTGTATTACTTATTTTATATTTTCAAGTGAAATTTTATGAAAAAGTTCTCGATGTATTCTAATAATTTTTACTTCTTGAGGGTTTTCCTTATTTTTCAAAATTTTCTAGATTGTCATAGAAAGTTTCAAAAGGAGTTTATTTGGTAATAAAGTGGTATATTTTTCATAAAAAACAAGAAACTTAAGTCGGCTTTGGAACGGTTCAGAAATGACTTTTTAAAATTTTTCCATATATTTCAACAAAAGAAAGTAACAAAGCTTTTAATAGAACAGCATATATATATTTTTAACGCATAATTATTAACCTAACAAAATATTAAATTTTTGAATTCGACCATATTTAGTGATTTGCCAGTAGAATATTTGCAAACACATGAGTAGGGGTTAATAGGAATAAAAATGGAGATATGATTTAAATAGTATTTAAATCGCTATAAGTTCTGATTAAACAAAACGAGTGTTAGTTATATTGCAGCACAACGTTAGAACGAGGCTGTGTTTCTTTGAAATCGCCGGTTTTAGGCTTTTCATATGCGCTGTGTACATCCCGCCTGATTCACCCTCACTTTACCTCTGCTAAAGAGCTATTTAGGTCATGGGAAGTATTGAAGATAAAGTTCTTGTTTGCGATGATAACTAACCTCTCCTTAAATAGGTGACCAGTAACAGCAAAGTTATTCTTTCTGAGGAATTTCCCCTGAGTGCTTCAAGCTCTGCTCTTGTTGGTGGAATGGAGTTCGTCTACCTTAGCCAGCGAAATGCATACACCCGGTCGTAATCTGGACTTGATGTTTTGCAGCAACGAACTTGAATTCGACGTAGATGAGCGACATAACCCGGCAATGTTGCCAGTTGGCAACTTCTTCATCTGCCTCAGGACGTTTTACTTGCTGCACCTCAGGGCCACCCATTTTACATATTTCAAAATACGAGTGATGAAACAAAGTGGCTTGGTTTTAGAAAAAATTAAATAAACTTGCTGGTCAGTCAGAACTGGACCGTTGTCACTGAATACACTGCACTGGTATTGATATCTAGGCTATCCATTTCTGCAAGATTATATGTATACCTTTGGTTGGAATCAAATGTCGCTCACAAACGATGCCCTCATGCTTGGAGTACTTCTCAGCTCAAACAGAAACATGTACGTCATTATGGAACGCGTAGCACCAAGCGTGGTTTCAAGCATGCTCAGAGTTCAAACAAGCCGGTGTCAGCCTCGAAGTTTCTGGGGTTTATTTAACAGCAAAAGGAGTAACTCTTGCTTTCCGTCTAACGTTTTTCTTTATGGTAACGAGTCAACATCCCCTGATGGAGCGTGTGAAATATCTGCAAGACACTTCGCGTCAGTCGTTTACCAGATACTCCTGCTGACTTCTTGGGTCTGTCCACTTTCATAGTTACTCCAGTTATGGCGTTCTCAGCAGTGAGAATACTCAAAAATTTGCTTGCTCCTGGGCCGCACAGAATTCCGAGAATGGTGTTCTATCGGCGTTTAGTTGCCTTAAGCGATACTATAGCTGCCGTTTCCAATGCTCTTTTAAGTAAGGTAAATTCCCAGCTTTATGCAAGGAGTCATTTAGGCAAGACATAAGAAACTATCGTGGTATTACCAGACTCGGCCGTGCAAGCTTTCACGACTTGGATGGTCTTACACTGTATATTGTCGTTCACTCGATCAAGAATTGCCATCGTCGTCAGGATTGCTTATTACTTTCGTTGACAGGCGCCGTCAGAATAAAGTCATTGTTTCAAAGTGTGCGGTTTCATCGCTCTGTGAACTGCCGGTACCCGCATAACTGTCCCATACTGATTTTAATCACTTTTGAGTTATCATCGGGAATCGACTTAACTGTTATCATATTTTCTGGAAAAAAATTAAAATTGATACTTTTGTATGGAAAAACATGGAAAAAATACCAAGTTGTTTTTGTCCCATATTGAAAGTACCCGCATTACAGTCCCACTGCATAGTGGTACAAACTTCAAACATATAATTTTGCTCCAGATTAGTGTATATCGAATTATTTTGGGCATAAAGAAGTATGTCATTTAATTTACTAGACTAATGTTGTTTATCTGTAATACAATCTAAGTTGCCAGTGATACCGCCGGTTACTGGTTGAATTTATATGTGATGGGACAAAATATGCGGGCACTTTTGAAATGTACCCGCATATTTTGTCCCATTTTGTCTTTTTTTCAAGTTATATAACGTAAAACCAATTCCATCCATGGTTTTTTTGTTCTCAACGATAAACTTGTGGTGCCATGAAACTGTTATGGTCATTGGTTCTGGATGTAATTGCTGGTAATCCGAAAATTCACGGATAACATTAAATCGCCGTTTTCTCAACATGTTGTTTTTCATTATGGGACAGTTATCCGGGTACCGGCAGTGAACCCAATTCAATACAAATACAGTATTGACAATGTTACGCTCCGCTGCATTGATCACGTGGCAGACCTTGGTGTTCTACTAAACTGGAAGCTGTACTGCAATCTCCACTACTCTTCTATAATTGTGTTTAGGCTCAAATCAAATCGATAACTGGAATTCCTCTCCAAAATAGCTTGCGATTTAATTTAAGGTTTGTTCTACTTAGTATTCGGCCGTTTCCTTTGATTTACTACAGCGCCTTGATCTAGAAGGTTTGTTTGCTAAGTGGTGAAAATTTCGTCAGGATTGGTACACGCGATGAATAGTCAATTCAAGATGGAATGTGAGAGACGAGAATAATTGTGCACACCTACGTTGAAAATCCAACATGGCCAGGAGGGATGATCGCCAAGGCTCTCAGACTACCGAGTTCGACTGTGAATATCGTGCTGAAACATTACCGGAACACTTTGATGGTGGATCGCGCTAAACGAACGAAACGTAGAAGTGGATCATTGGACCGGAAACTATCTAATCCTGGGGTCTCCCTCCGTGATTTGGCGAAAGGTTCAATGCAGCATTTTACAAGTACAGCTCGTCGAATCTGTATGCGTGAAGGATTACGGTCTTATCATGCCAGCAAACAACCCAAACAATGCTGAAACAGAGCCTGGTTGCCAAAACCTGAGCAAGAAAGCTATACGAGCAAGTTTTGACAGAGTAGAACGGCTGTATTTTAATGAACGATGAAATATACGACAAATGGACTTTGGCCGAGTCCCGGGACGGAAATTTTACCTTGCTAACCGTAAGTGGAAGGTTCCAGGTAGGTTCAAATTTGTTTTCTCAGATAAATTCGCCCGCAAGTTGATGATTTGGCAAGCCATCTGTAGCTGTGGAAGAAAGACAAAGTTTTCATCGCTGGAGCAACCATGAATGGTCAAGTTTACAAGGAGAAGTGTCTTCAGGAAATAGTTTTACCGCTCATCCTGTCACACGAAAATTCATTTTCGTATGAAGAATGTTCTCTAAATGGTATGGAATGCTGAAAAGGGTCGAAAAGGTGGGGCTTAAAGCCTTATACAAACTTTTGGCAAAGTGGTTTGTTAGAGATATATTTCATTTACATATTTTCAACTAGACGATATTTATTGGTGAAACCAGACGCGTTTTAATTTTTCTAAATTGTCACCACAAGTGGTGTTTTCATCAATATATTCATGAATATTTTCCGTGACAGAGCTCATAAATAAAATAACTTTGTATATGCATGCACAGTTCTGTTCAAAATGGCGTCAAAACAAGGCTCAATATGCAAGCGCTTTGCTACGCATCGCTATAAACTGCACAACAATGTTGGCAAAAAGTTCACGGTAAACCATTTTGGAAGCGAAAATTTTTCGATTTCGACTGTGATAATTTCCTGCGAACTTCAGCAATAACACGTCAGGAAGTTAGTGACAGACTGGACAGAGTATTGACAAAAAGAACTTTCCCTTTTCGTCTGAATCATGGTTCAAGCTTAGTGGTCAATCAAGAATTTTACTAGAACGAATGTTTGAACAAAACTTTGATTCCATTTTTCACAAACACCATATCGATGAAAGGTATGTGTTTTGCCAAGATAAAACATTACCACCTTACGTTGAAAAAACACAAATGTTCCTGAACAACCACTCGACTCCATTTGTACTCCAAATACACAATCCAATGAATCTAACTCAGTATCGCCCAATTGAATATTTCTTTCGGATTTTAAGTTTCTTGGTGTACAAAAATAACTGGAGAGCAAGGAACTGCAAACAGTTGCATCAAGAGATGCATCCAAAAATCAACTGAATACCGTACAACGCTCTCGTTCTAGTATCCTGACAGAGCTTCGTCGTACAACCGATTCTGGGCTTTTCTCGAATATTCATAATTGTTTCGTCTTTCTCCTAAAAAGAGAGCAAAGCATTTTTTGTATGTGTGTGCGTGTGTATATGCAACTTTTCAATCTCACTCGAATTTCTCGGAGCAGCCTGGACCAGTTTTCACAAAATTATTTTCAAATGAAAACCCTAGTTGCCCCATAAAATCCTATTAAATTTTATTGAACTCGGATTTTTAGTTTGCATGTTATTTATCAAAATTTGAAAATCACGAAAGTTCATCATCTTAGAAACTACACAACCGATTGGAAAAATATTTATATTAGATGAACGGGTTGGTTAAGGGTTAACTGATGAGTTATAATGATTGAGCACGAAGTTCAAAAGTTGTGAGAATGAATCGATTCTTAAATGATATTCAATCGAATGACCTAAATTTAACCTAAATATGACTACAGTCGATCAAAAAATCGCGTCATATATTTGAAATCAATTCATTTTTTTTGACAGCATTAGAGCAAGCGCATCGGTGAGTTGCCATTTGAGTTGCTATTTTCACAACGCTGGCCGTTGCTATTTTGGATAGCAACAGATTTTCGCACCGGTCGTTGCTAATGGGGATTACCAATTCCACTATTTCTTTTTCACACCGGCAGTTGCCAATTTCTGAAGACCGCCTCTAGCCAGCGTTGGCAAAATGTTTGTTTGTGATGTATTTCGCATTTTTTTGCGGATCTAGAAATAACCAACTTATCCGTCAGTCAATCGTTTTCAGAATGATCTACGTTCTTTCTACTTCATAAAATGTTCCCTCCATTTCACGTAACTTTGTTTCCGTTCTCCCAAGTTATCGATTGCATAATTCTTTTGCAGATTTTTTTAATTTTCCTGAAAGCTGGCGAACTGTCATTAGTTGTATTCTGTATTTCATGCTGTCTCTGTTCCCACAGTTTGCTATTAATATTTGGAAATTTGCCGCCAAAAAGAACTTAAATATAGAACGCGTAAATTGTTTTCGATTATTTAATTGATTCTAGTGATGAAGAAAGTGATTTCGCAAAACAAATTTCCTTATACGCGATTAAGAAAATGTTTTTTGGAAAGATTCGGGGCGACTCTCAGTCTAGTAAATAGCCAAATATTGACCGCCATACGGAGGAAGGTGCCATCCAGCGTTTTAACAACGGTCTATACCGATGACCATTTCCAACGCCGCTTTCGAACGCATCTTAGGTTGTTTTTGAAGATTGAAACAGCGGTAAAGGAGAAAATGATTTTTTATACAACGACCGAGCGAAACGGGAAAATAGTTGGTAATACTCCCGAGCAGATTGGCCTAAACCTTCCAGGTAGGGATACCATCTGGTCAGAGTTACAAATCAGGACATCTATTTTTTCGGTACAAATTTGATCCAAATTATTTTTATTCTGGTTTAAACTGGTGGTATGTGATTTGCACTTCAAAATGCTATTTGGTTGTTAATTTATTCAACATGTATCTCGAAGGATCCAATTTTATCAAGCAACTTTGAAGTTTTGGGAATTTGTATGTCCCCAAAGAATTCAGCACACGTGAACTGTTTAAAATTAAATATAAAAATTGTCAAATGTTTAACACTACTCACTTTACTCAGGCTTAACCAAAGAAATAATTTACGCAATGAGCGTTGTGTGGTCAAGTATCGAGATTTATCTGAATTATCCACATTATTGAACATGTATCAAGATAGACAGGTCTAATGTCTAATCTCCCAGATATTTCAAAAATATTGCAGATTTTTCCTGATTTTGGGACCGATTACAGATAACGAGGCGAGCAATTTGCCTCGCCTAGAGTCACTGACGAGCAAAATGTTGTATTCGGAAACGCGAGTGAAACTTGGCTGGTGACAGCTGAGTGGAGCAGTTTCGCAGACGAGCTACTCGTCTGAGATCCAGCCGACTCACCATCTGTTATATCTATATTGGTCAGGCGAGTAACTCGCTGCTCACCTTGTTGACTGTAATAGGCCCCTTTATTTCCTTTAGCCCGCAAAACGGTCATCACTTCAAATTTTACAATTTTACCTCATGAAATGTTACGTTAAGATTTTTATCGGAGAAAAATCTCCTTTTGTTTTTATTTTAACCAGTGACGAATTCAAACTATCAACAAGAGATAAAAAAAATACTGGACAATCTCCAACTATTTCTGATATCAGGCAACATTCACGTTTCTGTTAAAAACTTACCGACTTGTGCCTTGCACTATGAGCTTAGTGATTGAAGATAATTGCATGCCTTATAAAAAACAGGACGAATTCTAGAATATGAAAAATAAATCGGGACGCCCAAATATGATTTCAAAATCAGGACATGTCCTGCTAAATCAGGACGGATGGTATCTCTACTTCCAGGTTTATTGAACAATATTGGCCAATCTTGTGAGGATTCGAGCTTTCCGCATCGTGTAGGTTGCAGACCAAAATGCCAACCAAAATGTTCATCTCAATAAAAAACTTATACAAAATGTTTACCTGCCCGAAAAAACACCCTGTGCAAAATTTCAGCCCAATCGGAAATTAAATTTAGTAGTGGTTCATGCCGACACTTGCGTCCTACGACGTATTTAACAAGGAGGGCAAAACACTTCGTCTTCCGAGGCCGACCAATTGAGTCCGCATTCGAAACACTCATCAACTTCGTAATATTATTACGAACATTCACTATTGAGCACAAGAAAACAACAGTTTGACATGTCATCAAATAGCAACGATTCGGCTCGTTGCTATCGCGTTGCCAAATTTAATAACTCGCTACTACCCAAGGTGGGGATTGCTATTTCCCAAACCAACAACGCCCGGTGCGGTTGCCGTGTTATGGTGGGAGTTGCCAAACTAGCTTTAGAAACTTCAATTTAGCCACTGGTGGGCTTGCTCTTAGAAAGAAAAGTTCCTAAATTTTAGTTATCACTCGTTATCAGATAGTTCGCGCTGACGGGAAATCTAACTTAAATTGTTTTTTTCTGTGTCGAATGCATATTCGGTGAAAAATTACTGTTTAACTAACATTTTGCAGTTTTTATTAAAAAAAATACTGAGTTGTTTAAAATATTTAATTTTGACTTTGTTTTCGAATTATTTTGAGCTTGAACCACCGTACATTTCAGAGTTGGTCCTTCGTGATTGATCTGAGCTAGTGAAGTTACACAAAGAACCACCGTAAAATGGTGAATTTGGAATTAATTTACCATCTTTAATGTTTAACAATTCAGTAGCTTCCGCTTTGTATAAATCGATTACGGCGCCGTCTACGTCCTTTCAGTTGGTTAGGAAAGGACAAAAGGAAGTGTTACAATCTTTGTCGGTCATTTGTGGCTCCTACACAGTTTCACCTTTAATCTCTTTTTGCTTTGATGAAAATAATGCTAAATGCTATGATCAGGGGATATTAAAGCTTGCTCTTGATATTATTTCACTAGGATTCATAATCTTCATGTATTCATTCATTATTGTTCAAACATTAGAGGATGAGAGAGTGCTCTCTGAAAAAGTTATTTGTGAGGAAAAAATAATAAATTATAAAAAAGTCATTCAAATGTTGCAATCAGATAGGGGGGAACGAAAACAGTGTTTATTTGTGTTCAAAGCAGAAACAAAACCACTTGAATAACGTCATGTGTAAAACTATATTGCTCAAATGTTGACTGTTGCTTCCGATTACGAGTTTAAGAAAAATATCGTTCTGAGAAAAAATTAGTTCTTAAAAGAGTCTCATCATCGATGGTTTTTACGGGGTTATATATCCTTTGAGTTTTCGAAAAATCAATTTTATTATTGCATTATCTTAAAGTAAAATGTTCTCAAGATACATTTTTTCAAATTTGCGAAATGCAGCGCGCCTCGCCACGACCGCATAAACTAAACTTAAAACGTTACTCAAAAAATGACTTTGCCGTGTTTACGATTGCGATTAAACTACTGAACCGATTTTCCTTATCTTTTTGCCTTTCTCCTAGAAAGGTATAGCAATCACTGAAAAACCTAAAGGTATAAAAGTGCTCCAAAGGGCCGAATGTCGTATATCACTCGACTCAGTTCGACGAGCTGAGCATTTTCTGTATGTGTGTGTATGTGCGTGTGCGTATGTGTGTGTAACGCTCTCCCAATCACACTCGATTTTCTCAGAGATGACTGGACCGATTTCAATGAAATTAATTGCAAATGAAAGGTCTGTTTGTCCCATAAGACCCTATTGAATTTTATCGTAATCAGATTTCTAGTTTAGATATATGTATCAAAATGTAAAAATCACGAAACATCAATATCTCAGAAACTATGCGACCGATTTGAACAATATTAATTTCAAATTAATGGGATACCTAAAAAACCCTTAACTTTTGAATTTTATTGAGATTGAACATGTGGTTCAAAAGTTATGACAAGAAACGTGTTCTCGAGACTATTTAATCTCACTCATGTTTCTCAGAGATGGCTGGACCGATTTTCATAAAATCATTTAACTGTAATCGGATTGTAATTTCGTCTGTAATGTATCGAAATGTAAAAATCACGAAGCTTCATTATCTCAGAAACTACACAACCGATTTGAACAATATTGATATCAGATGAACGGGCTAGTTAAGGGTTAACTGATGAATTTTGATTGAACAAGTGGTTTCATAATTCGGCTGCTCTATACGTTCCCATTTCATTCGATTATAATCGAGCTTAAGCGACCGTTATATATTAAATTGTTAAAACAACGAGTCTATTATCTCAAAGATTATACGAATTATTCAACATAACTAGCGTCATACGAACGAGTTAACTCTCAAACTTACAAACAACTAACAACATAACAACTTGATATGTGGTTCAAAAGTTATGGAACGAAAAGAAATTCAAAGACTACTTAAAACTATACCTGCTTTGATCAATATAGGTGGACTCAACATAATTTAAATGCGGTTTCGTACTGTTTGAACGTTCCCGATATCGCTCGTGATAAAATTGTTCGAATTTAAAAATCATTTCTTTTATTTCGCTATTTCTTGAGCACTAACATTACGTCAAATTTCATATTTTATACTTCAGTTACAACATCAATATTTTAGAACCCAAAGAGTGAATATACTTTAATTGGATTGAAGCGTCCATGTAAATCTATTTTTACAAATAATAAGTTTGAATGAGAAAAGCTGAGTCTGACCGCTCGGTGGATTAATTTAGGTTTTTTTAATGTTCGATATTCAACTCCCCGGTCGTTGAACGATCGTTTTTTGATACACGAAGTTTAACTTTGCCGAAGAATATTGTTTATGCAATTTTGAGCGCCTTTTTTCGGGAGTAACGTTCCCGTGTACACTGAAAACAAAGTACTTATGAAAACGATCGTTCAGATACCCGGCACACTTCTAAACTAACAAAAAAATCATTTTTTTGATTTCAGTTGATCTGCTGCGTCGCTTTAGTATATGCCGCAAACCTCTGCCAAAAAATTGTATCGGGAAAACGGCTATTACTCCCTGAATAGTTGGTACTACCTATATGAACAAACATGTTTTGTTGTTGTTAAATAACTGAACTTTCAGAAAATTACTAATTTTATGCAATAAAAAAGGTGCTACACGCTTAAAAAAACAAACTTTGCTATTTTTTTTTCGAGTGAAAAGGTTTATAACCCCTTAAAAGAGGTGGCTTTGTCTTAATTTTTGTTTGCGACACAGAGTTTTTTTGTAGTCAGTTAAAGGTAAATTTGAAGAATCTATCTCTTCATATTTGGAAGCGCCTTTACGCTTAATCATGCACTTCAGAGACGGCCCAAACATAAATAAAAATAAAATATTTATTCAATAATGCTCTATTGTTATCATATTTTGTGAACAAAAAAAACTTTTTTTTTCAACAACTGTGGTAGAACAGTTGCATAATTCTATTATGATTACAACGAATGTATATTTGAATAAATAGCGTAAGGAGTTTTTTTCTTTATCATGCACGCTAGTGTTTTGTATAAAAAAAATTGTTTTTTTTTTATGTCTAAACTTACCTCTAAATAAATGCTAAAGATCATTTTACTGCATCGCTTCTTTCGCTTCCAAAAATTAAGGAAAAACTCCTTCGACTGATGAGGAAAAATTAAATATTGATGTCAGAACGAGGTTCTTTGAGAATGAAATTAAAATTCAATCATTTCATACAAACCTCATCGAAATCAATCTCACTGTGGTTTTCCTCCCAGTCGAGAAACAAAAGGAAGTCCTACGGAGTTGAGCGAATCTTGACAACGGTCATCGACAAGTAGATCACGAAGTTCAGCGAACTGTTCAACAGCCGCCCTAGTGCATGTCATGTTCTACCGTAACTCGAACCTGAGTTCCATGTTTTCACACACACACCCGGGCGGCCAAGAACATGTATGATTTCGAGTGCAGTGCCCATCAACAGTGTGCAATCAAACACCAGCGCGGCCTGGACCCGGCATCACCATACGACCGCACTGTAAGGATGGGCTAACAAAAGACTCGCGTTGCATAATTGCGCAGCACACAAGATTGTAAAGAACTGGCGTTCTGTAGCAGAAAGAGACGCCGCAAGTCGCGCTCGGTCACGTCTTCGGTGCGTCGATACGCACTTATGATTACCACGCCACCACCGCCGCCGCGTACGTTACAGTTTTTGAATCGACTATCCGGCTGCTTGATTTAATTTTTTTTTCTTGTATGTACTCTATTCTAGCGACCACCCCGAAGTGGACCGCTAACGGAGCGTAGATCTGCTGGGGGTGGATGGAAGAGGAGTGGGAGGGGAGGCGTGTATATGTTTAGGGCTGTTGGTCAAGTCACGTGTCGATTTTGCAGTTGTTGTTGCGGGTCATGGAAGAGTTGCTGTACGGTACACAATGTGCAAATGTAGTAAAAACGGTTGGCTTCAGAACGGGCTTGTTTTGTAACAAAAACAGAAGCGCCGAGCAGTTTGGTTTCCGGACTAGAAACTCAAAAAAACGGAAAGAAATTATGAATGAAATCGTTTGAAATTAGCTAAATTCTTTACACCCCCGGGTGGTTAATCGTGGTTTTTGGTGTGAAAATGATTTAAAGTTTAAAATACAACTTGAATCCGATTGATCATTTAGATGACTTACTCGAACAAAATTTTAGATTGTATACTTAAATAATAATAAAAAAAAACAAATTTACAGAAATCAGTCTCGCAGCATGGAATGGTTATACAGTCACTTCATCACCACACCCACTTCCATCATTCCACACGAGCGACCGCAACAAAAAATGTCACCGAAAAGGGAGAAATCTCCGCTTTCGAGCCGAAATGTCACCATTCTCCGGGGTTGCGTTTCTCCCATTTTCGCCGAACCAAACCAGACGACAAATCTCGGTGCCGTGATTGGCCAACCAATCAGAAGCCCGCTTGTCGGATTTGTCGCACAGACTTTCGAGTTTATTTTCTCGTGTTCTCTCACCATTCCGTTTGCCTCGTTCCGCTCTACACTGTCACCATTAATTATTGTCACTTTGTCATGGTTCGGGCTTTTCTGCTCTCTCTCTCTCTTTCCAACCGACAACGGCAGTAGTAACAGCAGTGAGAAGTACGGTGACAAATTACCCATCGTCGGGGTCGACGCTTGATGGAATGATGGAGAAGGGAGAAAATCAAAGAGCTGGAACTGGTTTTGTCGCTTTGTGGACGAATTTGATTCGTTCGGGAAGGGGGTTCGGTGTCATGTCATCGAATCACGACACGACGATGGGCGATTATTGTCAACCATGTGCTTGCTTGGAGTTTACCTCTGCTGCGGAGTACCTGCACATGAAATCTGGAAAGGGAGAGAGACAGCGAGTGACAGAGTGAGGGGTCGGGCAAAAACGGCGCAATTTCAAAGCGGCAGATTGAATTACCGTTCACCGTTTATGCGACCGTGCGGAAAGGAACAATGGGAAGACCGTAGAACATGGTAGAGGTTGGGATTTTAAGCTCCGGTAAGTAGGGATAGGCATGGAAAATCACTGGAGTTGAGGTATCTATTTGATGATGAGTTCGTACGTGGTGATTATGTTGCCGGCTTCTGGCGGGAGGCAGCGGACAAGGGGACGGAATGGAATGTTATTGCTATCTGCCTGATGTTCGTAACAATGGCACACTCGAGGCGTACCGAAACCGCCGATGTACCTACTGCGAACAAGGACATGCGTTGCAACGTGGCAGGGTTGCCATGGGTTACAAGAACAAACAAAGTTCACATGTTTATGAGTTAGCAAAACTTATTCTTCAACGGTTTAGGGGAAAGGTTTCATGAACTGTGCATAATGCATTCGTATTTAATAAAATGAAAACAAAACTTAAAAAACGATGCTCATCACTCTTTGACTTCAAATCTTAAACCAATCCAAGTTCCTTGTTTTGAACTATTCCTAAAGTATGCAATCGCTCAGAAATGGCTTGGCGTGTAACACTTAATATTGAAGCAAACTGTTTCTGCGTTTGGCATGGATCCCTATTGAGCAGTTTCACCGATTCAGTGTCTCATAACGTTCTTGGCCTTCCTTAAGTGGACAGTCGCCAACACCGTAAATACCGTCTTAACAGCGCCGGAACCAATCCCGGTGTTTCATTGAGAGCAGCATGCCTATAATTTTTTAAACCCTCGATCCGCTTTAGCTGTTTCCTTTGAATTTAATAAGAGACGTAACACTTCCCGCAAATGACGACAATTTGGCACAAAATTAGACATATTTACAGAACTAAAAGCATGTGACGCCAAAACAAAATCACTAAAAAATTTCATAAATGTCAAATGTCGCAAAAATGCCGAGAATGACATGACAGAATGACATGACAGAAATGTCAAATATGTCAAAAATATCAGATATGTCAAACATGTCAGATATGTCAAAATAACATATTTCATCATTTTCTACAATTCAAACATTTTTAAATATTTTCAACAATTTTAACATTTTTAACATTGAGGAAAGACAATGGGAATGAGAATAAGAATGAGAATGAGAATGAGAATGAGAATGAGAATGAGAATGAGAATGAGAATGAGAATGAGAATGAGAATGAGAATGAGAATGAGAATGAGAATGAGAATGAGAATGAGAATGAGAATGAGAATGAGAATGAGAATGAGAATGAGAATGAGAATGAGAATGAGAATGAGAATGAGAATGAGAATGAGAATGAGAATGAGAATGAGAATGAGAATGAGAATAAGAATGAGAATGAGAATGAGAATGAGAATGAGAATGAGAATGAGAATGAGAATGAGAATGAGAGTGAGAATGAGAATGAGAATGAGAATGAGAATGAGAATGAGAATGAGAATGAGAATGAGAATGAGAATGAGAATGAGAATGAGAATGAGGATGAGAATGAGAATGAGAATGAGAATGAGAATGAGATGAGAATGAGAATGAGAATAAGAATGAGAGTGAGAGTGAGCAATATTGTTAAGAAAAAATACCTATAGGCATTGTAAATGAATTGCTTAACGCAAAATTACATGCTAAAAACAAAACCTACTAATTTTTTACTTAACAAAATAGATTAGGGGCCATTCACATACCACGTGGACAGATTTTTGAGGATTTTTACACCCCCGTGGACAAATGCCCATTTAAAATCTTTTTTTTTGTAAGGACCGTGGACATTTCACAACCTACCCCCCTAAGCTGTCCACGTGGTATGTGGATGGCCGCTTATCGAATCAAAAATTAAGTCAAGCGTAAATCAAAATGCTCAATTTGATGAGTCAAGTCTAATTGGTATTTACATCTGCATAGAAGCAAAAACAGGCCTAATGAGAATGTTTACAACCACAAAATTTCAAAAATTCAAAAATGTAAAAATGACAAAAATGTCAAACATGTCAAAAATGACAAAAATGTCAAAAATGTCAAAAATGTCAAAAAAGACAAAAATGTCAAAAATGTCAAAAATGTCAAAAATGTCAAAAATGTCAAAAATGTCAAAAATGTCAAAAATGTCAAAAATGTCAAAAATGTCAAAAATGTCAAAAATGTCAAAAATGTCAAAAATGTCAAAATGTGAAAAATGTCGAAAATGTCGAAAATGTCGAAAATGACAAAAATGACAAAAATTCAAATATGTCAATAAATGTAAAAATGTTAAAAAATGACAATAATTCCAAAAGCGTCAAAAATACCAAAAATGCCGCATATTTTGAAAATTTCGGCTGTTGCAACACTGGTAAATGCCAAAATGTCAAAAATGTCAAAAATGTCAAAAATAACAAAAAAGTCAAACATGTCGAAAATGTCAAAAATGTCAAAAATGTCAAAAATGCCAAAATTTCAAAAATGTCAAAAATATCAAAACTCAAAAATGTTAAAAATGTCAAAAATGTCAAAAATGTCAAAAATGTCAAAAATGTCAAAAATGTCAAAATGTCAAAAAATGTCAAAAATCTCGAAAATGTCAAAAATGACAAAAATTCAAAAATGTCGAAAATGTCAAAAATGACAAAAATCCCAAAAGCGTCAAAACTACCAAAAATGCCATATATTTTGAAAATGTCGACTATTGCAACACTGGTAAAATGCAAAAAATAACAAAAAAGACGAATATATCCAAAATGTCAAATATATAAACAGAGTCAGAAACTCAACACTTGTTTGTAACTTGCATCAATTCCAACAATATTGTTTCAACAATTTAATATGTCAATATTCTTTCGAATATGATTCGAAATCAAGATATTAGCTAAGCTGGCAGCACTTTTAAATCAAGACACGCACAATAATCCTACCCCTAAGCCCGCATCGCACCGCAGAGGAAAGGCGAGCGAAGCTCTCCGATCCGATCCATACAGGACCACGAAACACGGACAATTCCATACCGGGGTCTACATTTTGCTGTGCAATACGGTAAGATACATCAATGGTTGTTGTCGGCGATTAGAATGCGGCAGCTCGAATTGCACCGTGCCCAGATGGCAACGCCACCGGAGCAACCAGAGACAAGCAAACTATTTCGCACGGAATGACGAAAATGTTACCGATTCGCTTTTAACAGGCAGTCGGGCTGGCCAGAGCAGAGGACAAGGCGGAGGGTAGCCAGATCAGCGCGGAAGAAAAGACATACCAAGCTACTGCACTTCAATTCTCTGAAATGTAATTGAACCGTGAACTAATAGAAATATTTCCATTCATTCCTCGCTCTAGTCCTGCTCTCGGTCCGATCCCCACCGCCGGCACACCCCTCGACGGATTGTGCTGCTACGTCAGGATGGGATATTGCATGTTCTGGAGAGTTATTAACAATTTTTCATTAACACAAACCTGGGAAGCGCCTCCGGAGAGGAAAGGCCGGATTAGTGATTAGAAGATGAGTGTGCAATACGAGAGGATCAATATCTGCTGCCGGGAAGCTGTGTCCTGTGTCGGTCGTCGTCATTCATGGGATAGGTTTTTCTTCGTTTTATATTTGCAATTTACCCAGAAGTCCGGGCAACGGCGATGGCCGTTCAGCGCCATTCAACCATGGCTGCTCGGATAATCGGAGGACTTCGGGGTGATGAATTCTGTTGATTGAGATGTCGGCCGATGGTTGCAGATGTGGTGATGACCCTGACCAGCAGAAAAATGATACCTATCTTTGCCTGCGAGTAGTTTTCCCCGACAAAAAAGAAATCTAAATTATTCGCTTTCTACTAGTCTCCGTCTCTCAGTCTATTGGTGATATGAAAAAAAAAACTCTGTTCGCACTGCAATCCATCAATAAGCAATCAAAACGGAACCGTCCCGAAGAATCATCACCGACCAGTTTGTCGACATTCTTGATTCCAATGCTGTCTGTTGTCTCCGTGTGCAAGCGGAAAAAAAACAACGAATGAGTGGGACCCTCCCCCGCTGGGCGATTGGGACGATCCGTGATTAACAACAATTTAGTCGTCCGTCGCGGTTCGACGGGTCCATCAGCCGCGCTGGCCCGCATCGGTAATGTTTATAAATATTTTCACCTTTTTATCAATCATCTTAATTATACACTCATAAATCTCGGTAATGTCTGCCCGTCCCCTCTGCGTTAGCCAGCGTGGGCATTCGCGTGATGCAGCCTCCTTCGGTGGACGGATGGTGCGTAGCAGCGACGCACATTGCCCCCGCCGTGGCATTGTCCGGGGACTGCAAGGCCAAGAACGGGTCCACGCGGCTTGACGAACGGACCAGCTTCGGGTTGTATGAATAGCTTGACATGATGATGACGATGATGGACAAAATAAAAAAAGAAAAAGTTGCAGCCCAAGTGGCTGCAGCGCAGCCCCCTTTTCGTTTCGAGGTCATCACTCAAAACTACCCGCCGGACAGCGGGACATCCTTAGCGGTTTGACGCTGCATGATTTAGTCACAGAAAAGGTGCGTGACGGATGATGGACAATCGGTTCTGAAGTTTGACGAAGTTTTTCTATTCTCACAGTTGACTTGATCGCACAATCGATTGAAATTTTTTCGAATTTCCATCAACTCTCTAACACACTACACTACAATGACGAAGCACTTCGGAGAAGTCCTTGCTGCTCTTTGTCCCTTCTAATCGAGCGCATTTTTTATTAGTCCTGTCAACATTCTAACCAGACCCGCAGTTTTACCAACTAAGAGGATGCCACAATAACGAATGGCTGTCAATTTTTCTCGCTGCGTTCACCCCAGCAATGGCATAACGAGTCCCGATCGTTCGTAAACCAGCGTGAAAGAATACAAATTGCACAAACAGAAACAGAGTTATCCCCGGTAGAATTGTGATCTCCAGTGCCGTACATCGATCGGCTTGTCACGGGCGTCCCACGGTGCGGAAGTGTGAAGATGGCCGTTGCACATCTGTCGTGACTTTTTTGTTGTCTAGGAAAGACTATTCGCTGCAGTTTTACATTGCTTTCGTTCAAATGTGCGTATAACTGCTTGATTGTAATTGTAACAGTTCTACAGTACGGGGTTGAAACATTTCTGTCGTTAAATTTGTGAGTATTCTTGTGATTATATTTCATTTATGCTTTAGATTATTTATTTATTTCTCGAAAAATTCCTACGTTTGAGTGACTCAAATTGGGTTTCATGAAGTTAAGTTGAAAAAGGTTTTTAAAATTAAATTCGTAGATTTTTTTCTGGTATTATCTGAAATATCAGCAACGTTATAGAACGCAACTCTTCCAGTAAAGCAAGTATTAGATCGGATATGGAATCAAACAGTAGACGCGTTTATTAACCGCTCACACTGAAAAATACGTTTTACTGTTAGTGAGCCTTTCAAAATAGAGTTGCTTCTGGGTTAAAAAAATCCCGATTATATTTCAGTTTTCCCTGATATTCCCAGTTTTCTCTGATCGAAAAATAAATTCCCTGATATTTCTTGATCTTTGAGGCAATAGATTATAAACATGCCAAACAAAAAGTTAAAGGTTTTGTACAAAAGAAAGACGAATAATGTTGGCTAACATACAATTTTTAATTTAAAATTAACTCTTCAATATAGCAGATTAGCAAATAAACTTTGAGACGAAAGTCGTACATAATCAAATGGATCAGTAAATAGACGCAAGTACGAGGCTGCTCCATACCTTCGATCGCACACAATTTCACGAGATAATGGTACTGCCGATGTGATATTTTTCGCAAAGCAAGGCGAGTGGTCGAAAAATATCAACTGTTTCAATTATATCGTCGGTTTCGTGCAACACTGGCGCAACTCAAAAATCATAGCTCCGAGAAAAACGTGTTGGTAAAAAAGCGCCGGAAATTTCCTCTTAAATTTTCCAGAAAACGTTCAATTTCAGAATTTCCAATCTATCATTTTTGGGTCTATCATGCACATTTTATGGGCACGTTGTAAAAGTTGAAACTCTATTTTTACTATCTCTATGAACAAATTTCGATTTGAGCAGCAAAGGCACTTCTTCTCATAAATTTGGATTTTTTTGAGAATTTCGGAATGGGGTTACGTAAAATAAAACTTAATAGAATATGGTATCGTTTACCATCAAATGCTCAAAAATGCAAAATTTTGAGTTGCGTTGCACGAAACCGACGATATGATTTTGGAATGCTAAAAAGAACCATTGCACAATCGTTCAGAGACCAAAACTTTCTTCTACAAAGTTGTTACATATGATAAAGCGCCTATTGAAAAATTATCAAAAAATTAGGGTGACCAAAATTTTCTATGCAATCAAGTATCTAACTTTTTTATTTTTGTTGGTAGAAGAAAAACTTGTTCTACAATGTTATAGCTTCATTAATTTTAAGTAACTTTGTAAAAAAGTTTTTCTCCTTCTTTGAAAACAACCGATTTCCATTAAAATAAACTCATTTCGCGCTTTAACTCCTTTATTTAAAGTTTCACCCTAAAACTGTCTTTGAACGACTTTTAGAGCTTTTTAGGAGAAACAATTTGCAATGCTGATACCGTAAATATCTCTATTCGACTCAAAGTGATTAATGTTTCTCATAAAAAAATATGCGTTATTCATTTGTTTGTCATTCTTTTTGGGGCAAACACAAAAAAAATATGACTTGGTCTCATTTTGAAGGGCATACTTGACTCTATAAATGGAGGAATTTTTGAAAATATGTTATTTTTTAAATTTGAGTAAATATCATTTAAAAACATGACAAAAATTTCAATACTTTTATAAAAGCCCGCAGATTCTTTTTTTTTGGTATTTTTTCCTATAACTAGAAATAATTACTTTCAATTTGGTCCAAAGAGATCAAAAATCGATCAACTGGTTTAAAAGTAATGAATTTTTTGAAATAAAATACATAGAATATAGCTGTTTTTTATGGTCTTTTTTATAGTATTTGTTCTTTTTGTTACGACACTTTGTAACAAAATATTTAATTGAAAAGGCATTCAAGCGTTTATCGATTTTTTCTAAATTTATCAATTTCATCAATTTTTTTTCAAAGAAAAGTTAGGCAAAATTGTTTTCCCAAAAACTTTTTCTTAGTTGCGCCTATGTGAAAATTATATAACTGTAGAGTACACGCAAAAGTTCAAGCTTTAATCATCGAATGTGTCCTTTCAATTCGCACAGAATTTGCTCTGATTTCGCACAACCAATGCGTAAAACGCATAACGCAAAAGTTGTACAAGAAATACATTGACAGAGATCAAAATCAGAATATGTATCATATACACAAAAATCGTAATGTCTCGGAAAACTTCGGCTTCGGGCGAACGATCAGTTTCGAGGCGCTCAAAAAACCTTTTTTTACTTTCGCGAGCCGGTGCGTATCAACGGGTCGTGCATCCCTAAAAATCGTCAGCAACCGAAACAGCCAATAGCGAGCCTTTTTGCCGCGAAAGTTATTGACGCTTGTGCCAGTAACGTAGAACCGAATGCATGTGAATGAAACCAGAGTCATAATTAAATACAAAATGTTTTGGACTAATCTAATGTTTTTGTTTATTGTTAACGATTGATTGATGTTTTCAAGTGACCTGATTCATGAAAGTGAATCGATCAGACAATAATTTCTTCAATGCAGTCAGTACCCAACTTATCAGTATTGATTGCTGGTTACACTGTTTGATGCCAACCTTCTGAACATCGGCTGATGCTTTCTAAGTGTAGTGGTTTGGAGCTGCGCAATACATTCAAAATACGCTAGAGCATCAAATGCGTTATGCCCAACGCACATGCGTTGCGCTGGTCAGGGTTGATATTTGTTGACACTCTTGAGTGAAAGTGAAAAAAAGCATCCATAAACGTTATTTTTTTACAATCCTTTCAGAGTTCTCCCTTCCCGTTTTTTGCATGGAAGTAAACTGTCAAAACACCTCATTATATTTCATGCAATGGAAGCAAGACAACAAAATCAGTTTATCAGTTATCGAAGATTGTCAAGGCATCGGTCAGTGTCAGTGAAAAAGTGTTTCGGTGAGGTTCATTTTGGTTGAGGTGACAGTTTGTTTTTCTTTTTCGCTTTGAAGTGAAGATCATTTGGTTGGATTTGTCGTCCAATTTTATTCCGTTACCGTGAACGAGACGCGCGATCTATTTCATCTGAGTATAACAGCACGTTACTAAGACGAAAATCTAGTGTATCTGAAAGAGTGCTGCGATCATTGGAAGTGAAAATTTAAAATGATTGGCTGTAATTTTCGAAGAATTTTGCTGGGGAAAATGACTTTTATCAGCACTGGTGCTGGTTCCAATTTTAATCAGTAAATGCGCTTATTTCGCTCAGGAATGGTCTGGTTACGCATACTCCAACTTTTGCGTGTACCTCTACTACAAAAAAAAAACAGACAATATCAGTAAGAGAAAAACTTTACTGATAGTTAATGATATTTATCAGTAATTACTTATAGTTTTCTCATCCCTACAGTACGGTTAACATGAAATTTAGCAAAATGGCAAGAAAAAAAATTGGAAGACAATGAAATGGCAAGGAGAGTGTACCATTTTGGAAAGCTGAACAAGCCACTGCCGAAAAGTTAACACAAAAGAGAAAAGCGAGAATTAAATCATACACTTATTGCGTAGTTTCTACCACTATCACCAACGTTTTGATGAGTGATAGAAAAATATCAACTACTTCAATTATATAATTTTGGGGCGCTGAAAAGTGCCATTAGTCTTTCAGAATAGTGACACCGACAAGTTTGTTTATTATCATCATATCAGATATGAGTCGAGATGATTCTAGTTCTCTTGTTTTTTTACATGTTCAGCAATGCTGTGTAGAGAGGTCCGAAAGTATTCTCCGTTAGTCCGTCCTCTATGGATGGCTACGTTCGAAAGAGCAAAAAAAACATACGCCCCTGGTTGCACTAGTTTCCAGTGATCCTCTTACTACAGTGATTGGGTAGTCAATGAAGACTAAATTTTTGCATGCTAGCTTTTATACGTGACTACTGAGAGATATACTTCCGCGAGCGTGTCGTGCACTCTAGCAATCAAAATATCAACAACAATTCGCTGCATTTATTTATCCCAGTACAGTCGATCAAGCCAAATTGTCTGCATGCTTTATTATCGACTGTACTGGGAGAAAGGTAATGTTTGCTCGACTTAATTTGAACAATCCATGTTATTTACCACTTTTCAAATATCGTATCTCAATCAGCAGTCAATACCTGACCACTTCATCCATGGTTGCATTTCTAGATTCTCGATTTACGCCCACAACTTTTAGATAGACGTAGTCCTACGTGAAAAAATTTTAAAGGCATTCAAATGGTATAATGTCTTTGGCAAGATTTTAGGCAGTAATTTTACCCTTCCTAAAAAGATATACACTATGTGACAAAAAATAAACGTTAGGAATAAACAACAAAAATATCATTATAAAAAGAATAAAAAAGACCGCTTTTAAAAAACCGGATTTTCAAATGTTTTTCTGATTGAACCAAAATATTATTTATACTTTTCCCGAGAAACCTACACCAATCAAGCAAATCGTTTGATCTCTAAATTTTTTTTTTGACGTGGGACTACGTCTTTGTTTTCTATACTGGTATGCATTCTGTAAAATTGGAAATGAAACTGGCAAATGTTGCGCCAGATTTCAAACGATAAAACAGCATAACCACATGATGGTTAACAATAACCAATATGTTGTTGGATAGACAAAATGTTGAACAATTTTGTAATACGCTAGTTATCATTATTTTTTCATTGCAAAGCGGTAAAAATCGATAAAAAGTGTCAAGTACAAATTTACGCGAACAATGAACTAATCACATGTGAGCATTCCTAGCACAGACGACATGCATAGACACCAACCATTCCTTGTGATATTCTGTGTATCAATATCTAAAAACAAGGGACAGAGTCTTCCCGTCCCAACAGGTCTATCTATGTTTACTTCCATGAACCTAGACTAATTTTATGTCTCGAAAGTAAAGGTTTTTCGAAAAGTTTGAAACAACCCCTCCTCTTGAACAATTTCTAAGTCTGCTGTTAGAACGTAATAAAAACTGATGTCTTGAGAGAAAACATGCCGGTTAAAGCAACAGTACCGTAGAGTATATGTGGAGCAGAGCGTCACTAGTTTCTCGTCGTCTATCATTGCACTGGGCACTACTTCTATTCGCGTGCAATCAAAACTGCAAGGCTGCTTTTGATGGTGATTGAAAGTTTACTTCATGAATATGATAACCATAAAAACCATTAATTATTCAACAAAAATTGAACATTTTTGCATCGGTTATAAATTATAATTATTTTGGTGAATATCGAAGATAAAAAATAAATAAAAATAACTTATAACTTATAAGTTATTTTTATTTATTTTTTATCTTCGATATTCACCAAAATAATGACCGACATAATATCGAACGAGTAAGTTCCTAAAAATACTAATTTATAGAAGAGTAAGAGCCGGTGAGTGTTTTTGATTTTTTTGTCAATTTACAAAGATCTATTCAGATTTTTTTTTTTCATTTCAACATTTTTAGATATTTTTTTATTTTTAACTTTACAAATAAAATAATATACTTATATTAGCTGTCTTCATAAATTGAACAAACTTGTGAAGCAAAAAATAAAAATGAATCTTTTGAAACTTTAACTTCGTTGTAATTGTTAAATGTTTTTTGCTCAAAAAACACTACAGGCACAACATCAAGCAGCAACATCATCAGAGTAAATGAAGTTCCTTCGAGTGTAATTAAATATATTTGTGAAAAAAGAAGGGGAGGCTGAGGATTTAAATATGTAAATCATTGAACGAACGAATTTATTGTGTCCCGGGCCTTCCGATACAAGTGGGGCCCCCACTAGGCGTGGGCCAGACATGAAGACAAAGTGGAGACGTTTTTTTTTTTGCTCGTCACCTTCTAGCGAAGCGTAAGGTCAATTAAAAATTTAAAATTTTCTTACCTCTAATTTCTGTAAGTAAAGAGGGTCCCACAAAAATATCTGCCCCGGGCCCCCAGCACCTAAATCTGGCGCTGCGTGAGATTGTCGTATAGAAATTGCTCGCCGGGTTCATCGCTTTAACGCTATGTTTACGAGGAAGCTCATTTAAGTCTCTTAAAAAACGTTAATGGCTAGGAACACCAAAATTCACAGCACTGGTTGAATAGCTGCAATCTTTCATTTTTCCGGTTTCAGCTTTTGGAGTACACTCTTGTTGACCAGTGTAATGGGCAGATTTATGTCACTCTATCTCACAATTTATACAACCAAGAGCGTTGTGGCCTCCAGCAAATTTGTTCTGGAAGTAGTATTTTGATAGAAAATTTACAAACTGCGTGGCGCCAGTATGCATCTATACATGGGTATATTGAACTGCATTTATCTACTGAATTTGACCACTTAGAAAGTTATTTAAGAGACAAGTGCTTAAATTATGAGCACAGTTTGTGCACTAACGTGCTGGAGTGTGCTGATAGTTTTGAATATTTTGAACATAATTCAGGAAAGATGTTCAGAAGGTAAAGGGCTTTTGGATTAAATAGATTGAAAGATAAAAGTAAATATTGCCATCTTCAATGTGTAAAAAATGAGATTTAAAAAAATACTTTTTGAGGTATTTAATATTTTGTGACAAATTGGAAAATTTGGCACAAAAAAATTTTCACAGTGTATACATTTTTTTTAAATAGAACCGCAATTTTTTCACCTACAACTTTGCTGAAGACGCCATTTCAATCAGCCGTTTTTCTGATAGAGAAAATTATATCTATCAGTCACAATTTTGGGTAGGCCCTTTAGAAACAGCAGTCGCGAGTATACACGAGGAACTGATATGATAAAACGACCTCTGTATCAAAAGGGAACAACTGTAAATAGCTCCAGCGAAATCAGAAAAGACATGCTGAATTTTTTTTTTCCTAAGTACCATTGAATAATGGTCTCAGCGATCATAATTGGAGTGGCCTCAGCGATTGAAACTTTCTAGAAGAAGTTAAGGCCTCTATCAGCTGAATCGATTGGATAGAGCTCTTTTAACAACAGGTTGTTGCCTGCAGAGAAAATTTTCTGGCGATACAGGCCGAAGACCACAACTTTCTCGGCAGTAAGAATCGTGGGATAACTGGTAGCATTTCGCACTAAACTTTCCACTAACACGAAGCCCTTGACTTTCTAAACAGCTTCGCTGAATATCGCAACTTCCTTGAAGGTCGGAGTCGTAGGATAGGATAAGGTGAAAATATGACGGAATATATGCTCAATAGCGCCCCATAACGACAGAATTTTGCACTAACTTATTAATCAACTGAGAGCTCTTTACCTTCTGAACAAGTTTGCTGAAAATCGCAACATCCTACGAAGTCGGAAACACGAGATATCTACCTATTTCAGGTGATGCTAAACTTTCTGGGGGATACTGCAATGTTCATACCGTGTGTTGTATTACTTAGTGAAGCGATTCCAAACTCTGGCGGGTAGTGTATACCATTTTTACATAAACTCCGCATAAAAGTTGTGATTTTAACAAAAACATACTACTACTTTTTTCAAGTGGAAACGCTACTCAATCCATAATTGTTCTTTGCGGACTGGCATCTCACATATAGCATTTATAGAAGGAGCTCATAGCCTCAAAGTTATAGAGTCCGCTTTGACAGGCGAATGACCATGAGTTCGAATCTTAGTACAATCAGACCGTTCGGTGTCAAAGAAACTTCCGCGCATGGGTTTATTCTCAATCTCGCTCCCATCCACCTACTTGACCATTTCCTCACGCCAAATTCCAGAAAAAATGAATGAACGATTGAATACCTATCCAGGCAGGTATAATTTCCGATACTTTGCACGGTAACTAAACGAGGCCCGGTAAAAAATAGCAGAAGATTCTAGAAAAATAGGTTTTTAGAGGGAAAAATAAAAGTAAAACAATTCGTCACAGACCACGGTGATAAAAAAGTACCTTCCTTTCCCGTTACAGTCGTTAGAGTTGCAGAGACTGACAACAATGGTTGTAACACTTCCTTCTTTCCTTCCCTAACAACCGTGGAAACGTAATCGATCTTTACAAAACGGAAGCTTCTGCGAATTGTTGTGAATTGTATTTCAATAGTGAATATGTATTTCAATAGTGTATTTATTTTTTTGTCACCTTAAAAATACTAACTTACACAAAAAACTTTCGGAATCGCCGACACAGAAAAATTCCAGTTATTTCTCCGTTTCTCTTTGAAAGAGAATGTCTGCAGATCGTAATGACGTAACATAACATCATATAACAACTTAAATCAGTGCGCAAATATGAAAAATTAACCAAAACTGCAAGTGTATTTATTATTTTCTTAAAGACTGTATATTACATATTCATTTGAAACATTCAGCAGAGACCCAGATAGAGGCCGACGATTGCGAGGCAGACTCTGCACGCGTTGGATGTGTACAGGCGACAAGGATGCCCGAGCGGTATAAGGATCGACCAAAAAGGAGTAGCCCAAGACCGAATTTTATGGAGGCGTACTAAGGATCCGGCTTAGCATCTCTATGATTTTTTATCATAATGGATAAAGTAAGTAAGTAACTAAGAACAAAGAATAGAGGGAGCTCCGTAGCCGCAAGGTTACAGAGTCCGCCTTGGTAAGCGGGTGGTCGTGGGTTCGAATCTTAGTAGAATCAGGCCATTTGGTTGTCAAAGGACTTTAAGCAAGGGTTTATTCTCAGGCTCCCCACCACGTACCCTTCCTTCAATCTGGATTCTACAGTACCCCTGTTGACTCTCCTCCTAACAAAAATGAGTCCCTATTAAAATAAAACTAGTGAGAGTAACATGTGAAATTTCTCTCCAGGGAATTGTAAATAGGCGATATTGTTTTGATGGACAAATGCTCGGCATAGTAGAGCAGTAAGCTTGAAACGGAAAGGTAAAAAAAGTTACACACAAGCACTGCTATGAATGATAAGCGTATCACTTACTTCAATAGTGTTACTGCTTATAATATGAAGTGCGGAATACAGAAAACATTTGGGTAATATCACAATAGATCTAAGCTCTGATCACAGTGATGAGTCCACACAGAAAAAAAAGAACAAAGAATTGGTGACTATGAGTAGTAAACCCAGGTTCTAGTTAAAAAGAATGGACAATGAATTCGAAAAAGAGCGATGATGAATAAGTTAAAGTTTAGGATTTGATAAAGTGCTACTAACCAAGAAGTGCCGAGGTATCAAGACTATTATTATCCAAAATAAATTGAATTCATTTTGAATTCTCCTAATTGTTCCCAATTTCACAAAATCTAGGAGGGGTGGGTCAAGGTGACTTGTAATGCAATTAATCATCTCTATTTTTATATCTTAACTTTACTCGTACGTGGAGTTATAATAATTCCGAGATGAAGCTTTTGATTCCAGAATCTGACTTAATACCTTATAGGGTTGTGGACCCAATTTTCGTCGTACAATGGAAGTTTATTAATTTTATGTTCGTGCAGGAATATAAAAAGTTTCTGTTAAATGTGACTAAATAGTGTCTACCTTTTCATCGGTTACCTAGAAGGTAAATAATTTTACCATTTTATTGAAGATATTTCATGTCTTACTACTCTATTGATTTCGTCCTATCGTAAGTACCCATATGCAAAAACATTCATATTTTTAAATGACGAAAATGAAGTTGAAGATACCGTCATGGCAATCAGTTAGTAGTAATTTTTGCTGAAATCATCAATCAACAAACTTTCATTGTTAGTGTAATACAAATCTCTTACTAGCAATCAAATTTTAACAAAAGAAAATTAGAAAGCACGTTCCGTTCGTAAGCCCAATCTGGTCCACTCAATGATTCGTACTGTACTGTCTTACTGTAATGGCCGATCCGGTTGCTGGACATCACGATGGCATTTTGACATTTCACCACCAGCAACAATTGGTGCTCACCGGCCCGCGGACAAATGCCCCGCCAGGACGGCGAATAAGTGGCAAACAATTCGTCGCCGTCGTTAGCGCCACCGTCATCGCCTACTGCGCCGAAACAAAACAAGAAACAAAACGTTTGTTGATAACCATCAATGCAGCACAACCGAGATGTGCAGGGCAGAGTAGCACACATACGCAGTCACCCCTAAGTACATCACCTTTACGAGAGTCAATCGAACACAAATTCACAACGGCATCAGCGCCACCGAGTGGCCGCGTTCCGCCATCACACCAAATTGGATCTCTTTTGTTTTTGTGCCACCCGCCGGAACCAATTTCCCCACCGCGCGGCCGGTAGCCGAAAGAGAGAAAGATGGTTCGATTCGAGGCGGACTGCTTCTTGGTGTTATATAATTAGAACGTTATGAAACTGTAATTACGGTTTAGTTTTGCCCAGCAGCATAAAATGTAATAAATAATTTTCCGCGGTAGGGAGAATATGTATTTTTAAATTTTATTTTTTATTTAGAGTATTGATTTGCATTTTTATTATTTATTTTCCATTATGAGAGGCTTAAAATAGTCTAGACTGTCATCGGGTCTTGGTTATTAGGTACGTCAAAATAGGAGTTTACAGTTTTTTACCGGGGCACTTTTTCAAGCTAAAATATTTGGCGAATCATATACAAATTTGAATGCAAAGTAGGAGTGCAGTGTTTTACAGGGGTTTGCAAATATGTACAGTTTTTCCATAGTTTCTGCATATTTTTGTCTGAATCTGTGTTATATTTTCGCAGACTTTCTCAAAATGTGTGCTTCTAAGACTTTTTTTTTGTGCGAGCGCATTTTCTTCGAACCAGGGATGGTTTTTTGACGGATTTCAAGCAGTTTTTAGGGTTTCAGCAATTGCAGATAATATTCAAAAACATCTGGCATCTTTACTATCATAACTCATCACAAGTGCTAGGTACTATTTTTGCTTTTTAAAGGTTGATCTGTTCTCTATGTTTTCCTAAAAGTTTCAGATAGCGGTTTTAAGCGAAATCGTCCTGAAAACGTTGAAATCTTTGAAATTGGAAGTGAAAACTGAGAATGCTTGTTATTTTCGAAGAGTATAAACTCTAGTAAAAATGATTTTTATCAACACTAAATTAGGGAACATATGACTTTTCCACAGTCATTTGGATCATTTAATACTACATTCATTTTATTCAATATTTCCTAAACCAATTGCAAATTGTTGCTGTTTTGATTTTTTGCTTGACCCCAAAACTTCCTCTCGCACCACACCACATATTCTCATTGGGTGGTCACGAAGCCATCCTACCGCGACGGTTGACGGCCACTCACTTGGATGTGGTTGGTGATAAAATTGAGTTTAATTACTTCATTTTACGACGAATCGTCCCTAGGAGTCTCCACATCGTTTCTTCCCATTCAAGTAGAAGCCGCGCCGTTGTCCCTCTAAAGTGGCTGTTGTGTGGCGTTTGAATCATCATCATCAACAGCTAGGTAAGCAAATAGAGCTGCCGCTCGTCACACGCAGGGCTTCAAGTGCCAATGAACGACTGTACAATTCTTTCTTTTTTTCTTTCTGCTCGCTGAGAAATGCTAATTTGAATATTTCCAGTTTTCCGATTCTGAGGAAACTCTCCATTGTGTTTCGGGCAGCTGCGTACGCGCAATGACAAAAGTCGAGCGCAAAACCGTCACTGGGTGACGGACCGAGTGAAGTCGGAACCAGGTAGGCACTTAGTCTGGAAAGAGTTTATATTGTTACGGTCGTTCGGCTTAATGACTTACTGCGGTGGCTCTTACTTGGCGCTAGATACGTTTCGTCAGATAAGACCGGGACTTTGTTCGATTCACTTATGCAAATGAGTCAAGGGCCGATTTTTGGAGTCTTGTCCACTTCGGAAGAACGGCATGCTCCCACACCGGATTACGATCGTTCCCGGCACGGAGGTTCCTTCAATAACCGGAAGTGTTCCCACATTAATGTCGTTGTATAAAAAAAACCGAAACCTATCGGTTTCTAATATTTTTTCCCCGAAATCAAGTGCGTTGCTGAGTCTCTGGGAACCAGTCCCAGCCACTGACTGTCCGCCTGCTTGCTGGCGGTTGACCATCAGAAAATCGCTCGAGAATTGGAAAATTGGAAATCGGTGCTACGAGGATGTCGATGTCAACTTTCTGCTCTAGTTGCGCTGCTGCCTGCGTCAAGTGTAAGACCGCGTACAAGACTTGTGTCGTACATCGTACACTTAATGCAAGCTTAGCCTAGCATCGACAGGGCCGTCAGTGGCGGCACAGTGCAGCCGTTTGATTCTCGCAATTGGATGCGCGCGCGATCGCAATTACAAGCCATCAATTATGACGGTTGAACACGTATCACAGGCCAGAGCAGTAGGCAACAGCAGCAGCGGCAACGTGAACGCGTCACACGCATCTGGTCGCACCCGTAGAAGGCTACCGTATGGGGTTTAGCCGCCGCCTCCACCTAATCGTGAGAGGAAGGAGAGGAGTGCTGGGGGCAATTGTGGTGAGCGCTGAGCTTTGCGCCGGCAGGCAGATACGTGCTATCCGATGGGGGCAATAATTCTACGCTTTTAATAATGCATGCAAGCCAACGCGATCGAACTGCACGCATGGTCGCGTTGACGATATTGAATTAAGTGGCGTTCGCTGTTTCGCATATATACATACAGAAGAGCGGACAGCGGCAGCAGCGATGGCGGCTAACCGTATCGGGTCTTAACGATCTCGCAAACCATCGGCTTGTTGATACATAATATGACATTCATTATCATATTTAAAATCGATACAGATTACCCTTGGGCTGAGCAACTCCGCACCGCGCTGCACTACACTTTGCTTTAGCCGCGTCGTGCGGCAAAATCTGGCACGATATTTCCGATTGAATTATGTGGTTGTGTGGGGAACGTGGATGGATGAGTGACATTCAGTCGAAAGTCCAACAGCTAACAACTCAACAAAATTGACACATTTTTTAAATTATCTACTAGAAATAACTTTTGGAACAGCGTAAAAAAATTAACTTGTTTATGGAAAAATTAGGTATATTCTAAGGAAATATAAGTTTATAGTCTTTGGAATCTGGTGTAAAAATAATTGAAGAGGAAACTATAACATGTTTAAAAAAATTTTTTTTTTCATTTATTCAGGAAATTTTCTCTGAGAGCCGTCCACACTTCAAGTGGGCAGAAAAAATCGTCATTTTCATTTCAGAACAGAAGTAACCAAAAATCTTGAATGGTGTCACCTCTCTCCGTTCGTGAAGCAGGATTAATTAGGAATACTGATAAAAAGTGCTTAGCGAATAACTGGCAAGAATCCGTAACATCAACTGATGTAGTATAATTGACATTGACATTCTCTGGTATCATAGGATATTTTCGCTTGGAATCAAAAAATTCCAAAATGTTATATATGGATTCTCTTAAAACTTATCTGTGCTCTCAATACGCATGATCTGTAGAGAAAACAATTCATGAATCTGTATGCTTTGCTAGCGAATTGAATGGTTGCCATGAGTTCTAAAACGCTGTAAATTCCGTTGACAGGCATTGCATTCTCTTAAGTGGCTACTTACTTTTACTTTGTTGGCTAACGGACCGTTTACCGTTCTAGGGCCGAACGAATTGGAGATGTCCAGCTTCTTCTGCCTTAGGCAGCCGTTCTCCAGTCTCCTCGTATACCAGCAGATTGTGTACCAGCACTCATCGATCAGCTTCCTTCAGTGCTTCATGTCATACTTCATGTCCGTAAAGGGCCACCGGGAGTACCAGCGTCCTATATAGCGCTACTTTTGCGCGAGTTCGCAAACCACGGGACCTTACTTATTTTTAATGACTATAATGCAAGTCAAGCTATTTTTATTTCTATTTCAAGCAGTATATGTGGAGCTGACGATTGAAAAATGTACTAACTGCGGAAATAGTTAATTATAAATTTACGAAAAATATAGTCCAGCAGGTGGGACTCGAACCCACAACTTCTAATCTTCGGTCAGATGCGTTTCCGATTACACCACCGCAAGACGTATAAGTCGGCCTCGCTAAATAGCTATTTTGTATCGCTTGCACACTTTATCGCACGTCATCATTTGCTCAGTAGAGAGTATTGTTTGGTAGCTGGCTTTTGTTTCGTAACTCTCACGTCACAGTGGGGTTTATATACTGCATCAGTAAAAGATCGAGATCGACTTACACGTCTTGCGGTGGTGTAATCGGAAACGCATCTGACCGGAAATTAGAAGTTGTGGGTTCGAGTCCCCCTGCTGGACTATACGGGACCTTAGCTAGTTACATAGTCCATAGAAGGCCCTGTTTACAGCTGCAAGTCGACGTTTCACTTAACGGCTCATATCGTTTTCACATGTCACACGCGTAAAACGACATGTCATAAACGATTTCATCAACCACTTCAAATTGGTCCCCATCTATCTCCACCTCAGCACCAACACCACGGGAACTCCCTCGCTCTCTGCCAGCTACCATGTACTTCATTTTGGCAGAGTTAATGACAAGTCCCAATCTCGCTGCTTTCCTATTAAAAGGTACGAAGGCCTTCTCCACGGCCTTACGGTAGATACTGATGATATCGATGTCGTCCGCAAAACCAAGAAGCATGTGAGATTTCGTGATGATCGTACCGTTTCTTTCCACGTTTGCTGTTCGAACTGCACCTTCAAGGGCGATATCGAATAGTAAGTTAGAGAGCGCATCCCCCTGCTTCAGTCCATCCAACGTAACGAACACGGCTGATGCCTCGCCCGCTGTCCGCACGCATGATTTCGATCCCATCAGCGTCATACGACTCAGCTTAATTAGTTTCGTCGAGAAACCGTGTTTCACCATGATCTGCCACAGCTCGTTTTTTTTTTTCACTGAATCGTATGGCGCCTTGAAATCCACAAAGAGATTGTGAGTCGGTAAGTTGTACTCCCGGAACTTTTCGAGGATCTGTCGCAGGGTGAAGATTTGATCCGTCGTGGAACGCCCCTGTGGAAAACCAGCCTGCTATTCCCCAACGAAGGATTCCTCTAACGGTCTCAATCTGAAGAACAGGATACGGAGAGCACTATGAATGCGGAGTTGAGCAACGTAATGCCTCGATAGTTGCAACAATCCAATCGATGATCCTTCCTATAGATAAGGCATATGAGGGCCTTCAACTAGTCGTTCGGCATTTGTTCATCCACCCAGATCCTTAGTATTATCTGGAGAATCGCACAGTACAGCCACTCGCTTTCCGCTTTTAGAAGTTTGGCCACGATACCGTCCTTCCCAGCGGCCTTGCCGTTTTTCAGCTCACCAATCGCCTTTTTCACCTCCTCCTGTATTGGTGTCTCCACAGCTTGTTCATCACTCATGATCGTCAACCTGTTCCTGCTCCGCTCATCCGGCACAGGGAAATTCCTGCTTCTGACTCTGTCCAGGTTGGTTATCCGATCTCTGCTAAGGTTACTCGTATCCCGGTCGGCACCTCGTGGTGGTTGGGATAGGAGTTGCTGGACAGAGATGAATAACCACGCGAAGAAACGCTTGGTTGTACTAATCCGAAAACCGATGCGAGGTCAACTGAAAGGTCGGAATGAGTGGTGACTGTGAGAAACCCTTGTGTTACCGTAGTAGAGAAGCCAAGAAAGCAGCAAGCGTTAGCACCAATTTTGGGTGAAGCACCTAAAATATCGCAGTAGGTCAAGAAGGCGCGTCTGCTAAGGACGCCCTCATACTCAAGACAGATGTGTCCAGGTACTGCAAAGTTTTAAAACGAACGAGAGGCGAAGCCTCAAGAACTGGAGAATGTGAGGAGCATCCCCCGATCTCACACCAGCGCCGAAGAGGGTGTTTGTTGAGCTTGAAAGAATGCAAAAAAGAAGGAGACGCCGGGAATGGAAGACTGTGCAAGTTTGAGCACTCACCTCTCCAACTTAAAAAAACCAAACCCTCAAGGAACAGTGCGGGGTAGAAGTGGCCACCAAGACGATTCGCCGAAAAGTCCAATATGGCCGCCAGTAGGTTCCCGGTTCAGGAGGTGGTGTTAACCTCAAACAAAGGATACGCGGTTGCCAAGGTGAACGTAGAAAACTACTGCAGTTGTTACGCTTCGCCACGTTGATCTACCGAAAGGTTCGCCCAGGTCGACCTGGTTACTATGAAGCTGAGGAGCCCAATGCCATGCCAATGAAAATCGCTGTAACAAGCAGAGGAGACTGTTGGATGCAACGTTGGGACCAAAGGTACATTCAGCAGGAATGGTGCGGAATCAATCATTGAAATGACGAAACGTCCGCGGGAGGAAGACATCGCATTTCGATGCCGAAGTGTTCGAGAAGATAATAAAAAGAGGGCGCGAAGGGGGCAGCTGGATTCACTGGAGTGCTGACCAATTAGTTGCCAACTATCGCGAGCATGGAATGGAAAGTCACCGGTATACTGCTGGCTTAAGAATGCGATAAAGACCAGTAAAAAGGTTTTTTTCGAGTGGCTATGCACTAGCGCCAATAAGTACAAACCCGAGGGGTAAAGCCTACAAAATCGTAATGGCCAAGGCCAAAGATGTGTTGGCGCCTGCGGAGCGAGGGACTGTTCGCACGCCATAAGTCGAGTCCTTGACCTTCCACTATCGAGTCTCACGTCCGGCATTCCAGTATCTTAGATATGGACCAGGGATGATCAGCCAACCTGCTGTTCATGAGCGACGACCGACGTGCCGTAGCTGAGGGGAAGGCAAGGATCACGAATGAAAAACTCATCGTGATCGCCAACTCCTAGGAAATTACCAGGGGACCCATCGGTACATAGACTCATCGCATTGCTGGACACAACCGGAAAGGTGCTTAAGAGAGTTATCCTCAATAGGTACATTGAGTACACAGAAGATGTAAACGGTCTGGCAAGTAGCCAGCTTGGGTTTCGGAAAGGTCTGGATGCTATTCTCTCTGTCACCAAAACGGCGGAGGTAGCACTCCAGCACAAGAGAAAAGACATTCGATGTTGCGCAATCGTCATGCTTCTACTGTTCAAGATTTTTCTAAATTACTTCCAAAATCAAGTACTGGTTTACAACCCGGAGGAACAGGAGTGCATCCCAATCACTACAGGAAGGTTCCATCCTGGGCCCGCTGTTGTGATATGTCATGTATGACGGCGTGTTGAAGCTAAAGTTCCCTGTAGGGGTTGCGATCGTCAGCTTTGCGAACAACATAACAACGATAGGTTAAGTCAAGTTGACGGCCGTGCACTGCATACGCAAGGTCGAGGACTGAATGCACTGCAGGAAATTTGGAGTTGAGCACCATAATACAGATCCGGGGGCTGCACCAGAACCTAGTGCCTTGACCGACATAACACAAGAGGTATACCAGGTACCAGAAGACTATCCTTGGGAATGCAATGGTCCAATTGCCCGGTGGTATCCGCATGGGTTGGGAGACACCAGAAAGAAGAAAACTTCCATCAGACTCAGACCTGTCAGGACATGCAGGACATTCCTTCAATATCTCGCAGGTTCGGGCACGTGGTACTCCCCATGTGTCCCGAGTGTGGATGCGAACGAGACTGTAGAGCATGATGGTAATGAGTGGGCCAGATACTTTTCGGCACACTTCGACACTTCGGAAGCTGTGTGAAGAACCGGACATCTGGAGCGCAGTTTGTGGAGCCGCCTCTTAGATTGTCCTGGAGTTACAACGTGTGCGGCGGTCCAACCATCAACACGCCAGTCTGCCTGTCTCCTGGTGACTAGCTAGCAGGTATAGGTAGATAGATTGGGGGAGTTTTAATGGGTCCAGAGCGGGTCGAGTAGGAGCTTGCAACTGGTCGCACACCAATGCTTATAAATTAAACCCCCTGAGTTCTTCTTTCTGGTGTCTGTGAGCAGATAAAAACCACGGTGTTTTTCTCTCAAAACTAAAAGTAATTACCTTTAATTTGACCCAAAAACATTGAAAATCGATCAACTGGTTCGAAAGTTATAATTTTTTTAAAATAAAGAATATCGACGAAAACTGTTTTTCCTGGACACCCCCTAATGAACAAACAAAAAGAAATATGGTTCTAATTATTTCCGATGAGGATCAACCTCTGTAATTTTGAGCCCAACACTGGTTTGTGCGGTCCTAAAGCTCAAACTGGAAAAATTAAAATTTTTTAGTACCCCTAGTCAACAAAATTTTTCAGAGACTCAAATGAGTTTTCTAGTAAACATAACGTTGATGCGACGAACCCGGCGAGCAATTACTATGCAACACTTTGACGTACTTCGACGGGTTTTGACAATGGCCAGAGGCACCAAATTTCACAGAAATGGTTAAAAAGCTATAATCTTTCTAGGGCAATTATTTTGAGCTTCAGGGTAGCATTTTTTTGTTTTTGTCAACCAGTGCAATTGAAGTACTTTGGGTTACCAGCTATTATTTGTACATATTATCACTTGTTTTCACCTTATCAAATATGCAAAAAAAACACATGGCTCTGTAAAATAAGAAAAAGAGATATTTTATAATTTTGCCCCAAATAGAACGACAAACAAATTAAAAAGGCAAATTTTTCAATGGAAAACGTCAATAACTTTGAATCGGATTGAGATATATTCAATAACAGCTTTGTAAATTTTTTGTTTTGAAAGGCTCTAAAAGTCGTCCAAAGCCAGTTTTGATATAAATATTCAAATATAAATTTTAGAGCAAACAAAGCATTTTCCTCAAATTGAATCAGTTATTTTTAAAAGTAAAAAACATTTTCTGCGAAAAAAAAAACTTATAATAACGGGGCTAAAATATTGTAGAACAACTTTTATTTTTGTATACAAAGATAAAAAAGTTAGATTCCTGCTTTTATCGAAAGTTTTGGCCACTCTAATATTTTATAATCTGAAAATAGCCGTTTCACCATATAACTTTGTAAAAAAAGTTCTCCTAAAAAGTTAAAGCGTCTATAATCAAAAAAAAAATACCTCAAGTGGTAAATTTGAACAAATCATTCAATATAACATATTTGAAGATGAAAAAGTTAAGTCCGAAATTTTGTTGTATATCCCTTTCCAACAGGGCCCATATAATTGCGTAGGTAGAAGGAGACTTGAACAAAACCTTCTCCCACGCTTTTCTAATGTCCTATTCATTGTTTCATTGCTCACAACGCTAGTATCAACATCGCAGCTCCTACGAAAAATAAAAAATCGGAGCGAGCAAGTGTTTCTATATAGGAATTGCTTTGATTTAGGTTCTGTTATCCGTCATTTTTGACGTTGACTAACGTCTATATCGAAGTTAGGCCCCTGAATTTGAAAATCTAGTAATTCAACCAGGGAAAACCAGAGAAAAGTGGTCAGGTTTTGAGCGCTTATTTTGCAGTCATCTATAATCAGGTTTTCGAGGTTTTGGCATCAATCGATCAGAAATTCTTTTACGGTTAAATTTATGTAACAAAAACAAACTATTGTTTGAGATACACTATTGAAAAATTGGTAATTAATATCGATTGTCTAAATCATACCGCGCAGCCAATCACTACCTCTCTTCCCAAGCACAGTCGACACTAACGGATACAATCGATCTGACTTTGTTGTTATTGTTGTTGTCACTTTCTGTTTCCGATGTTTATGCTGCTGCTAGCGGAAAAAAACCTTGCAAATATGCATCTTTTTGTTGGTGTTAATTTTACGACAGCGGCCGGCGCCCCATAATTCTGATTCCAAAACCGCACCAGTGACATGCGGACGCTAGGTGATAGCAGCTGAAAGGAGGAAATACAAAATAGTACCGGTCATCTCGTGCCGGTTTCACCCGTAATGCTGGTGGCTTTAGTAGTAAATGGCTACTGCAAAACACTTAAATGGCTGGAATTCTGGACGGACTAACCAGGAAACTATAATCGGCAACTGGCACCTTTTGGTGCCTCGAAATTTTGGTACAGAAGCGGCTAATTGACTTTTCTGTTTTACCAAATGCTGCTGCTAGCGGAAAAAACCTTGCAAAAATGCATGTTTGTGTTGGTGTTAATATGACGACAGCGGCCGGCGCAGCTTTCAAGAAACATTTGTCTCTACCATTCCATCATCTATGTAGCCCCGCCTTCTTTCTAATTATCTGACGGAGCCTTGGTATAAAACGTATCGTTCGAACATTTCACCCCATCAGTTTCACTACTAAACCGTACCGGATACATACGGACGCTCGGTGTTAGCAGCTAAAAGGAGGAAAAACAAAATAGTTATGGTCATCTCGTGCCGGTTTGACCCGTGATGCTGGTGGCTACTGCAAAATACTAAAATGGCTGGAATTCTGGACGGAAACCAGTAAACAAGAAATCGGCAACTGGCACCTTTTGGTGCCTCGCAGTTTTATAAAAGAAGCGGTTAGTTGAATTTTATGTTTTACAATTGCTGCTGTTAGCGGAAAAAAACCTTGCTAAAATGCATGTTTATGTTGATGTTAATTTCACGACAGCGCTAGGTGTTAGCAGCTGAAAGGAGGAAAGACAAAATAGTACCGGTCATCTTGTGCCGGTTTCACCTGTTATGCTGGTGGCTTTAGTAGTAAATGGCTACTGCAAAACACTTAAATGGCTGGAATTCTGGACGGACTAACCAGGAAACTATAATCGGCAATTGGCACCTTTTGGTGCCTTGAAATTTTGTTACAGAAGCGGCTAATTGAATTTTCTGTTTTACCAAATGCTGCTACAAGCGGAAAAAACCTTGCATAAATGCATGTTTGTGTTGGTGTTAATATTACGACAGCGGCCGGCGCAGCTTTCAAGAAAAATTTTTCCTTACCATTCCATCACCTATGTAGCCCCACCTTCTTTTTATTTATCTGACGAAGCCTTGGTATAAAACGTACCGTTCGAACATTTCACCCCATCAGTTTCATTACTAAACCGTACCGGCTACATACGGACGCTATCTTGAAAGAATTCTGGACGGACTGACCAAAAACATGGATATATTCGGCACCTGGCCCCTCTTGGTGCCTCGAAATTTTGTTACAGAAGCGGCTAATTGAATTTTCTGTTGACGTTGACTAACATCTATATCGAAGTTAGGCCCCTGAATTTGAAAATCTAGTAATTCAACCAGGGGAAACCAGAGAAAAGTGGTCAGGTTTTGAGCGCTTATTTTGCAGTCATCTATAATCAGGTTTTCGAGGTTTTGGCATCAATCGATCAGAAATTCTTTTACGGTTAAATTTATGTAACAAAAACAAACTTTTGTTTGAGATACACTATTGAAAAATTGGTAATTAATATCGATTGTCTAAATCATACCGCGCAGCCAATAACTACCTCTCTTCCCAAGCACAGTCGACACTAACGGATACAATCGATCTGACTTTGTTGTTATTGTTGTTGTCACTTTCTGTTTCCGATGTTTATGCTGCTGCTAGCGGAAAAAACCTTGCAAATATGCATCTTTTTGTTGGTGTTAATTTTACGACAGCGGCCGGCGCCCCATCATTCTGATTCCAAAACCGCACCAGTGACATGCGGACGCTAGGTGATAGCAGCTGAAAGGAGGAAATACAAAAGAGTACCGCTCATCTTGTGCCGGTTTCACCCGTAATGCTGGTGGCTTTAGTAGTAAATGGCTACTGCAAAACACTTAAATGGCTGGAATTCTGGACGGACTAACCAGGAAACTATAATCGGAAACTGGTACCTTTTGGTGCCTCGAAATTTTGGTACAGAAGCGGCTAATTGAATTTTCTGTTTTACCAAATGCTGCTGCTAGCGGAAAAAACCTTGCAAAAATGCATGTTTGTGTTGGTGTTAATATTACGACAGCGGCCGGCGCAGCTTTCAAGAAACATTTGTCTCTACCATTCCATCATCTATGTAGCCCCTCCTTCTTTCTAATTATCTGACGAAGCCTTGGTATAAAACGTATCGTTCGAACATTTCACCCCATCAGTTTCATTATTAAACCGTACCGGATACATACGGACGTTGGTGTTAGCAGCTAAAAGGAGGAAAAACAAAATAGTTCTGGTCATTTCGTGCCGGTTTCACCCGTGATGCTGGTGGCTACTGCAAAATACTAAAATGGCTGGAATGTTGGACGGAAACCAGTAAACAAGAAATCGGCAACTGGTACCTTTTGGTGCCTCGCAGTTTTATAATAGAAGCGGTTAGTTGAATTTTATGTTTTACAATTGCTGCTGCTAGCGGAAAAACACCTTGCAAAAATGCATGTTTATGTTGATGTTAATTTCACGACAGCGCTAGGTGTTAGCAGCTGAAAGGAGGGAAGACAAAATAGTACCGGTCATCTTGTGCCGGTTTCACCCGTTATGCTGGTGGCTGTTAGTAATAAATGGCTACTGCAAAATACTAAAATGGCTGGAATTCTGGACGGACTAACCAGTAAACTAGAATAATCGGCAACTGGTACCTTTTGGTGCCTCGAAATTTTGTTACAGAAGTTTTGTAAAAGAAGCGTTGCAATTCCCTCTACTATTTGCTTCAATGGAATATTTTTTTTTTTTCTAAGAATACGGTAGTCAACGTCATGCGGACGTGTCTTGAATACCACCCTCCTACTTTTTACCTTCAAAATTGTGTGGGCTCGGTCGGAAAGGGATTTTTATAATAAATAAAAATCCTGTTCATTCTTCTTAAGATTGTTGAAAAAAGTTCTGGGAAAAAAACTGAATCCGAAAATTTCACGAAGTTTACCTCAATCAAATTCCGAAAATTGATGAAAATAATGATTACATATTATGAAGAATAAAGCATTTTATTCAATAATTTATTTCATATCAATTCGGATATTTTCTTACTCGGACGAAGGAAGCCAAAATTGCACGATTTTTCGCATGTCAAAAGTCACCTTTGAATAAATGCAAAAAAAAATTAATTCCACCTCGAAAAAGAAAAAAATAATAATAAAACCACCTTTTTTGAAGCCACTGATGAGGAGACCCTCCTAACAAACCTATAAAATTAAAGCATTCAAAAACCATAATATTGTGTTATAAAAATCAACGCCAATTTCCGCAAACTATCGAAAAAGATTCATGTCTCCGTTTTAAATATGCATCTAACCACCAAACTCAACAAGCCATAACGCACGCACGGGTTGTCGTCGGAATCCATCGTCTCAAAACAACCCCACCCAACGGTGCTTGACGGCGACAAACGGAGATCTGTTATCACCAATCGACCGCGCGCTGCGATTGCCTGCGAGCGCTGCGATCCGGTTGAATGGTGCAGCAATTCTGCACGCTGACTGGCTGGCCCCCATTGGACATTGTGTTCAAAATTGCCGCAATGATCAGGCCGGGTGTACCATCCATGGCACTCGTGCCATGCCGACCCCGCTGAGACCCACGGTGACTTGACTCCCATCCTGGGGTAGCTGGGGGTACAGGAGGCCGTTAAGATCCGATCGCACGCGCATTCTATTGATTGCGAAAAATGACTGCAAAGAATCAGTTCCTGTCTATTGGTGGCCTTTTCCCGCTACCCCTTCTAATCCTCCCCAGCGATGGTAGTGCCGCGAGGCAGAACGAAATAGAGATTTGAATGATACTCCAGATTGTGAGCTGTGAGTGCGATCGACGCGCGGACTAACGCGGCCACGGGTTCACGTCCATTTGTCCGCCTAGATAAGAGACGGATAGCTCATAAATTATGGCCCGAGACGCCCCGGAGGGATTCGCTTTGTGCGAGCCCGTGCATATTGGCCGATTGTCTCACCCGGTGCGATCATTTCGAGACACATTGTTTCAAACCATTTCGCCAACGGGGCTCGCCATGCTCAGTTCTGTTTGGATTCGAACCGACGACGATCGTTCCCGAAGCCTTGGCCCGTGCGGCAAGAAGAAAAACCATCCAACCATCCGTTCGAGCTCGTTTTCCCCGGATTAATGATGGTGACTAATTGAGTAAGCTGAGCATCGCTTCGGGAGCCATCGCGAGCCTCGCTAGCAAGTAAGCAAGCAAGCGGCACTCGCCACAGTGCCAATATGTGTGCATTGCATGTGGATGATGGAGACGGAACTTCACGGTGACTGCACTTCACTGCCATCAATCCGGAGCAAATTGACCACAATCCCGGCCGGCACCATTCCGGTCACCGGGCTCCGGGAGGACCGTCATACTGTAGAACGCCCCTACCGCACGCCTTCTCCCGGCATGAGATCACGTTGGGTGCTGCTAGGCAAGTGGCAATTTCCGTGATGGTGCTGCTGATGTGATTTACTGACTCGGAATGGCTCGCTTCTCGGCGTCACTGAGCAGAGCGTGTTGTTTGATGGCAGCGTTGCTGGGGACGTTATACTGATTTTTGATATGAAAAAATCATATTTTTAGACACATTCAGATTAGTTACTTGATAAGAAAATAACAAAATAATGGTAATAAAAACTTTCAAAGTTATGGTACAACGAATGTTTTTTTTTAAAATAAAATAAATCAAGCATCCTTTACTTACCCTCTCCAATATTGAAATTTCTGTAATTGAAAGATTATCGAATATTCAAATGATCTAAAAGTGGCCATTTCAAATTTCAAAGCAATGTTAGATGGTTGCTTACCTATTTTCGCACATGACTTATAAAACCCGCTGTATTATCTAAGCGGTGCCATATTGCATTTCAAAATAATATCGATTATTAAATGTTTTCCTTCGGAGCAAAACATATCCACATACCAAGAATTTTAAGCAGAATCTTTATTTGGAAGATGTCGTTTTAACATCCTGAATAAAACTTTTCAGTTTCTGGAATACCATCCGAAATTTATACTACTGGAAACGGGATTATACTCGAAGGTTGGAAATCAGCCTTATTTGTTATTTCGAAATTCAAGGTTATGACACTCGGTTCCTGGAAAACCGTCTAACGTGATCGAATACCATCCAATATGCGTATTCACGGCATCGGAAATTGCTAATTACAATCCAAAAAAGGCATTTCCACCCGTTGCATTCGAAATTTGATCTAACATTTGTGAAACAAGTAGTGCTAAAATAGGCAGTAAAATTGAATGATTTCTAGTTTTGAACACTTCAATCATATCAAATATCATCAAATTTCAATGTTATTGAAGCCCCATATATTTTCCAAAGCAGTTGGTTCTAAACAATCTTTGGGTTACGTTGCTTCACATAACTTCGGAACCAGATTTTGAATTATTATGAAACTCACAGACCACAGCAAAGTGGGGAATCGCTGGCCATCAGCTAAAAAATTTTTTTTCGTTAGCTGTTTCATAATATTTTTCCTTTATTCCTATAAAATTCAATGCCTGAATCCAAAATTTGGGCGCAATATCATAAAATCTGAATTTTTTATGACTTTTCAAAGCATGGCGAACTGACGGTTTTTGTCTTTTTCTTGAAAAAAAGTACATTACTTTGAAACGCTCTGTAGCTTCAATGATAGCTTGGATTTTTTTGACGTCAAAGGAAAAGTTGTTGTAAATATTGTGCAAAACAAACCCTTTTCATTAGATATTGTAAAATTTGGTCATAGTAGGCCTGACACTAGAAAAAATTTAAAAAAAACGTGATTTTTTGTAGAAAAGTAGCTTAAAAGTTTAGTTGCCGCCGTTTGCCACGGTTGTGACTGCATTCAAAATTTAGGTAAAAACGTAAGCTTTCAAATGCATACTGTCCGCTGCTGCGCAAAACTGCGCAAATTGTCACTTTAGTGAATAAAGCGATAGCAGATTTTTTTTTGTTTTTATTTTTGAAGTTGAAATTTCATCCAGGATTAATTTTAATCATAACCATGATACCCCATTATTGAAAATTTATGATATCGTACACAATCCGCGAGGATAAAATATAAATTTGGCAAAAATCACAAAATTTATCAATGAAAAGTTATAAAATAAATGTTAAACAAGAAAACAGTAAACAAATCTGAAATTTTAATTATCTCAAACTTTATCACTTTCTGCAAATTTAAAACAATACTAAAACATTCAGCCCTTTTCAATTTAGGATCATGAAATTCGTTAAACTGATTGAAGTGTCAAATATTAGCAGCCAATTCATACCATCAAACTCCGGCCAACAATAGCCCGTTTGAAGATTGCTTTTGTTTCGCACTCGTTTGCATACTAAAGTAAAGCACACATTTTGCTTTATGAGAAAAAAAACAAAGAACAGTCGTCGCCCTCCGCATCTTTTCGTATTCATTTAGAACATTGTGTCATTCCAGTGTCTTGGTTTTCGAATTCATAAATTCGTTGAATTTTATTATGGAGCCTTCACTTCAGCGGCACCACCTAATTCAATGTCTAGTAAGTTGTCAATTCATGATGTTATACATGTATGTCCTCTTTCAACCATAGAAACCGGATTAGGAAGATAACATATATATGAAACAATGAAACATCGAAAATTACTAGAAGAAATGAAAATTGCAGCGAAAGACATTTTTTCTGCTGATAAGTAATATGAACTTCAAATTTTTTGGAAACAATTCAACACGAAATTTAAGCGATCACAGCGAAACATGATGATGCTGTTGATGATTTTTTCAATTTGTAATTAGTTTGTATTACTTATGTTGTTTTAGTTTATTAAAAAAATATATATATTTAGGCAAAATTTGTTCAGTTCGAGGGGTTGTCCATGAATTACGTTTTTTTTCAATGGGAAGGACGCCCGGTGGCACTACTTGTGGTCAAAGATCATATAATTCTATAAAAAAGGAAAAAAGGGCCAAAAAAATATTAAAATTGGCTTTCGTGCTTTATGGACGGCCCCAAACAAAAAATGGATGCCAAATTCGTGATCAGCGCCCCATAATTATGTAAATACCAAGTTTTTGTCGCATTTATCGACACTTTTTTTGCTTGGCCAGCCTTTGTATGAAGTCGCCCCACTGTGCACAGATGAATTTTTCCTATGCAATACAGTTTTGCTAATTGTCAATGCAGTTGATAAGTAATAAGTGTTTGGAGATCAATTTTAACAATTCGTCAAGACATTTACGGAGATTTGTAAACAAAACATTGAAGTACTAAAAGTACAGGTTACAAATGTATACCTAAAATACCTAATTCAATCAAAAATTCAAAAAAAAAAAAAAAAAAAAACAACAGAAACAATGAGCTGTTAATAAATCAATTCTGTTTTCGAATGCTAATACAGTAGGTTTCCGTTTTTGGCATGTTCCATTTTTGGCATGCTCCGTTTTTGGCACACTCCGATTTTGGCAACAAAAGGTTCCGATTTTGGCAACATTTTATAGCACATAGAATACAATAATTTATACAACAAACTGAGCAGATTTTGGCACCCGTTCTAGGTTGAAACTGATTCAATTGAAATTGAAAACATTCTACGCCTGATGGTTTTACCGCTCTCAAATACCAACACTATTATGTATTAAATGCAGTTCCCCTAGAATGATATATCACAAAGCGCAAAATTCAAGTTTTGCAAACCAATTAAAAATTTATCAAAAGACTAATTGGTAGCTGTTACTCATCAAATGGGTAGAAAATTTACTCATTTAAAAAATCGTGCAACTTTTTTAAAACTGAGTAAAATTTCTCTCACTAATGGGTAACTTAAATTTAACATGTATTTGACTCCAACTGTAAACAACGCACTGTCATATATAACTGGTCTGGCATATAAAACCAGCCGTCGTTTACACTCACATGCTTTCAAATGGAACAGAGAGTTTGACGTCAAAGACGCTGTTGTACAAGCGCTGCGAGAGAATAAAAATAATGACAAATTTGCAATTTTGTTATTACTGTCCGTTATATACGACGGATTTTGTTAAAAACCTATTGAATCATGTAAATAAATAAATTTTCGTAATAATTTTGAAGTCTTATATTGAATTTTCTTAATGACAAAAAAGGATTCCTTTTTTGGCACGGTCCCAGTTTTGGCAACTGAAATTTAAAATGTTGTTGCCAAAAACGGAAACTTACTGTATCCGTATATTTAAAAACAAACATTTTAAGCCCTGAGTTGAGATGAAACACTTTAGTGTTTTGTGCCAGAGAATTTCGAAGCATAAACTGAATTTTATGAAATCCGTCAAGTCACATTCTTGCTCATAGAAGGATATCCCAGAAAACCAGTTGTTTTTACTGATTTTGGTTTGTTTGATTTGGTTACTGGTTACTTGGTTTTTCGAAGGATCAGCTGAATTTTTAAAACAAACTCCGAAACATTTATTGATTCAACCTAAATTCAGGTTTTTTTCGTATTTTTGCTTTTGATCCGCTTCTCTGGTGTAAGATATATTATTTCTCAATTAGGCTAAAACGGTTTGAGGGGCCATAAAAAACAAAACAATATACTCTACACCGATTTTCCAGAAAATTTGGTTTTTAAATGACAATACCTCAGTACCTTGTTGTTATTAAAAACAACAAAAATAATCCAAGAACTGTCGTAAATTGAGTATAGAATCACAAAAAATCCAGGAAAAGTCGAGAACTAATTGATTCCAAATTGTAATCAATTAAAGTCCAATAATTGATTAAATATTAAGTTTGAGTTTGCTGAAAAATTCTTGAGATAAAAAATAAATTATGTCTCAAAACGTTCAAAAATAGTAAAAAAATGAAAATAAAAAAACTAGATTAATCATTACATTTCAAATACTAAAACCGCTAGCGGATGCTTTAATAATAGGTTTCAAAATTTATGAAACTGTCTCTACATAGAAGCAATAAAACACATGACGGATTTCGCGCCAACTTGACTAAAGAGCTGGCAGCAGTCTCTCAGAATTTGATGAAACTTTTTGGGTGTCTAGGCCTCACCTAACTAAGTAACTTAGATTATGTACTTTTTTCAAACTTTATCATAAGTAACTATTGAACAGGGCTAACGTTTTTAAATCACTTTTTATAAATGTGTTTATAATATGTACCTAAATAATGAAAACCCATAGAGCAATGTTGCCAAGGGGTGACTTTTGAAAAATTATCAGAACTTTCAATATAATTAATGAAAAAAAATAAATTTGAGATTCTACACTATAAAAAAGTTATTTCTAAAAACAAGGATCATCTCAATTTTTTCCAAATTGAGTATTGTAGTTAACCAATTTAATTGCCTAGAACTTATATAAGCGTTTTCAAATTGGCACTCTCAAGGAAAAAAAAAATCTGCTTCTGAACGCCCACGCGTCATTGAATTTAAGATCCTACACAGAAAAAAAAAATGTTTTAAAAACAAATAGTGAATAAAAAATGGTCATCGCATATTCTATCCCACTTTAATTTTCAGACACATATTGAGCTGCCTAAAAATCTTTCAAACATTTCAATTTTCATTTGTTCTTCATATCCAGCACTGTTTCATGTTGAAAATGTTTCATAGAAATGAAACAATTTTTGTCGATTTTGAAGTTGAGGGTAATTTTAGGCAAATAAATTATCTAGGGTATCGAACGTCTTCGTCAGTGGTTTTCTTCGGCAGTTTTTCTGCAGCAATCTCATGCAAAAGGGGGCCGAAGAAAACCACTGATGAAGACGTTCAATATCCTATCTAAAAGAAGCAAGTTGAAAGAAATTTGAGATGACGATTTTTTTCCAAATAACGTTTTTATATGATTTTCAACATTTTTTTCAGTTTTGGTCCTAATTATTTTTGCTTTTAAATTTCCTAATTTATTTTTTTTTTCAACATTTTATATGTATTGGTTTTTTTCTCTCAATGTCACCAAATAAACGGAAAAATATTGGTCGTGGTTCTGCCTCCGTCTGGACAAACCAGCATCTGCCGCGGTACTATTGGTACAGGAATTTACCTAAACTAATAACCATTAGAGATTCAGTATGCCACACTGATGACTGATGTCACGGTTACATACAGTTAGCGTAAATCTATGACACCAGTTGCAACGGCGTAGCCAGGAGATGGGAGAACTTTAAAGCGGCCGAAGTTTCATGTTTTCACCAATGAAAAAAAAAAACAAAGAAATTTTCGATATGAAATTGTTGAAATCGAATTTTATTTAAACCAGGTGTCGGAGAAGTGCATCAATATTCGATATCTAATGTTGTCGCGAAAAAAAAAATTTAAAATAAACAACTTTGTAGGAAGTGCGGGGGTCTAGCGTAGTTGATAACATCTCCGCCAACCACGCTGGTGGTGAGTTCGAATCCCAACGCTGACATAGGCGTCGATGGTTGTGGGATGGCGTGATCTACTCACAACCAACCAAATTGGTCTAGAATTAACCCTAGCCGACACAAGGAGATTACCTGAGGTGAAAAATCTCTGGGATCACTCCTTCCATCGAATGAGGAAGTAAAGCCGTTGGCGCCGGTCCATTATTCAACGGGTCTCCGGGCTTCGGTGATTGACACAATAGTAGTGGCGGAACTAGACCGACGGAAAGTGAGCAAGAATAAAAAAAAACTTTCTAAAAAAGACTTCCAATTCAAAAACTTTATGACTTTTAAAAAGTTAACTCCTAAAAAAATTAAGAGGCAGCACCAGATCTCGACGATTCATACATTGCTTAGATATTTGGCATACAAAAATCGATTTCGGAAATTTCATGCAATTTTTTTCATTGGTCAAAAAAGCATATTTAGCAGCACGTGCCTTGCACAGTAAGAGGTATCGCTAAAGGTAGCCAGAAAACACTTCATCTTTTACGTTGTTCTCTCCTATCTCCTCCTCTTCTCTTCAATGTTCTCCCGCACTCATATGTCTACTACAACACAATCCGCTACAGGATAGTCACTCTCTCTTCAACACTCTCAAATGTCACATTTGTTATCAAATTATTTTCAAACTATTTTATTTTATTTCAATTATTATTTTTTATAAAAAAGGGACTTTTTTCGGATAATGGTAAAAAAATGATTAAGGCAGATAACTGAGTTTAATAAATTCCCAATGAAAGGTAATTTTGTTAGCTTACTTGCAAAAAAAATCAACGCCCCTGCGAGCGGCAGTTAACCGGAACAACCACCATGGTGGACGAAAACATGCGTGTTGGCCTCCTCAGTTTTCGCGACAAAATTGTTGCAGTAGATCTTACGCTTCAGATACACCCGAAAATCCTTGATGGGACGTGACTTGAGGACGTTGGGCGGGCTCGCCAAATTGGGTACCACATCGATATTCAGCCGCTCAATGAGCCACGTAATGAGCCGACGCCAGATCCGGCCGAAACACCGCGTCTTCGGCCTTATGGTGTTTCTTGATGAACTACGTCACTTCCGGCAGCCACAGCTACACCTTCTTGGGGAACTTGGTGTGTGAAATAAACTTCACATCGGTGCTCACTTCCTTCGGGGAAAATAAAATACGAAGTGCCCTGCCAGTTGTTGCCATCCAGCGTGAGACTGGTCTCGTCATCCATCACCACCGTGGCGGTCGCGATTTGCCTGAAAAATCGACTCCATCATCTTATTCAGGCGCAGCCGCTGCGTCATTGCCGGCAGCTCCGAAACCAGTGGACGGAACTGCCGTTTCCTGACATGCATGTCCATGGTTGCCAGGTACTTTCTCACCGTTTGGCCAGTTGCACCAACCTCCCAGGCCAAGCACACGCAGCGATGTAGCCACATTTCCCTCGGTCTCCCTCTTCAGCATACTTTGGAGCTTCTTGTCGCTCAGAGTATTCGGCTGTCCGGAACCGGGCTTTCTTTTGATGCTATGTTGTCCAATAATGCCAAGATGTTGTAGATGCCAGAACGAGCGTATCCGGTGTCCATGGAGTGTCGCGCGATGTCCGTTTTGAAGTAGAATACTTTTCTCAGGAAGTTCGGCTATATAGGGATGTGAAATGAAAATCTGAAACCGAAAAAAGTGAAAAATATGTCCAATTTCAAATGCTAATAAATCGGTTAGTATTCGATGGATTTCCTTCGTTCTTGTAGCAATAGATTGGAAAATCTTTTAATATTCTTCCCAAAAGAAGATAATTGTAATTTTTTTATCCACACTATTGTACTATTGAAAATAGTCAAGCCTTGTCAAAACGAAAAATTCGACCTCTGATTGGTCGTTATATGATTGTTTCCCAAGCAAGGACGACAGAATCATATACCTTGCAATTGAAAACATGCTATTTGGCCTATATAAGAGCCTGTTTCAGGCGAAGCCGCTCATAATAGTTCTAGACAGCGACAACAGCAGTCGTCCTTCTTTAGCAGCAGCACTAGCCCTGTGGTTGGTCACCACGTCTCAGGAGCAGCGCGGTTCTTCTCAGCGTGTGTCGCCAGACTGCCATTATTCCCCCCGTGTTGGGGCAGCATGAAGATTGTCATCAGGAAATCAAATTTTGAAAATCAAATGCCTTTTTCAAGGCAAATAAGCAAGTCATTGAAAGTTAATAATTTTTGACAACGCAAGCAAGCATTCTGTGTTGGATCCTAGCAATTTAAATCTGTCGCACCCGTCTAATATACTGAATGTGAAATAGCTTCCACAGTGCATGTTGTCCGTGTATCTTAATTCCCCCACTGTTAGGGCAGCTCAAAGGTTGCGATCAGCAATCGATTTTGAACCGCAAAATGCCTTTTTCAAGGCAAATAAACAAATAATTGAAGGTTAATAATTTTCTGGCATCAACACAAGCAGACATTCTGTGCGGGATGCAATCAAATTCTGTTGTAGTTGTCTAATTTTAACTTTATTGAGTTAACCCCCCACTGTTGAGGAAGCGCAAAGGCTGTGATCAGCATTACCGATTTTGAATAACAAACTGCCCTGTTAGAACGCATTCACAAAAGCAGTTAGTTCGAATATGCAGAGCTAATATAAAGTCGATTCTATCAATCAGCATGAACAGAATTTTGTCGTCTCCCAGCTGCCAAGTTGCAACATGATGCAACACGCAACAGCGAGCAAACGTAATCGCTTGATGTTACAAGCCGCAATACAGTTAGGGATAAATCGTTGCGTGTGTGAGAGCACCAACGGTGTTTATTCGCTGGATACAAAAATCAAATGCGAATTGTGGAATAATTCGTCTGGAGAACATTACAAAATGGTAAAACTGAACAGAAGGCGTGGCCTATTGCGTAGCACCCTTCGACTATAAAAGAGTGTTTCTGGGAAAACTAGCTACCTTCATTAGTCGGAAGGTGAGCTGGATGGACCGTCCACAACGTTGACAGCAGATATCAGCACTCAGCAGTAACAGAGGATATCAGCGGGTTGCGCCTGTGGCTGCCTTCAAATTAAATAAATCCCTTGCCCTGTTGCTGGTCACCACGTCTTAGGCCTCTGCCAGGCTGACTTTCGTACGATAGCGGCGGTATTAGCGGTAGATGCATTTGCCAACACTTACTCCAGTAAAGCCGTGTCTAATTTTCAATGTGAAAACACCTTTCTATTGTGTTGGCCGTGCGCATTAGGCCTCTGCCAGGCTAAACGCGAAAAGTGGCGCGAACCGATTCGTCCGGCCGTAGGTTAATGTACAGCCGTAAGTAGAGCTGTGTAAAAGTATTCTACTTCAACCTTGCGGTCGTGGCTTTGCACACAACCCTCCTGTGATTTTTTGATGTGACGGGGTACCGTTCTTCGAACGCGCACACTTCTGAACAGGGTAGCTTCACTGGGTCAGTGCGTGTGAAGGTTACCCATGAAAAATCGGCATTTTTTGTCTTTCTTACCGCAAACGTTATTATAAAAAAAATCAATAGCCCGGATATATTTTCAAATAGAAATTTTCGAAATTCTACATTTACAAACGTAGAAAACTCTTTTCAAAAACATTCGGTTTCTGGTCAACAACGTTGTGGTGTCTTTCAGCAACCCAATTGTTTTAGTGTATGGTAGCTTTTGCTATAATGTCGTTTTATAGTTTGGCGTGCAAGTCGTAATAGAGCTCAAATGCGGAGTCCGAATTCTGAGTCTCAACATGTTCTTTCCGTTTTGTTGGATGCAGGCAAACGAGAGGGGTACTTGATTAAAGTATAAATGGATTTCAGCAAAACGTGTATATGGGATTAGGTTAGGGGTCACCAAGACATTACAGGAACAACTGTCTGCCAGTTATTTAAGACTTGGCGTCAAGGTGTACAGGAGAAGACCCAACAATACAATTTATGTCGTGATAACCTTCACAGAGTTCTATATGACGCAGATACCCGTCACGGGATTTTACATAAACCTAAATATCACGTAAATGAAATCTCGCCCTACATCCAACCCCTGAAAATTAAGTTTGGTTGATACCTTGATTGATAAACGGCTGAACACGTGTAACTTGAGACCGTTTATACACGTGTATTGTGGTCATCCACCTCTGTTCCACAACCCCTATCGCAAGCTTCTCGAGGTGCCGACCGAGATACGAGTAACTTTAGCGGAGATCAGATGACCTACCCCCTGACGAAATTTTGGTCGTATGCTGACTGGGGAAGGGGGTCGTACCCGGTTGTCTTCCCATATTAGATTAGCATCTGACCCAGGTTGGACGGCTAAAGCATGAAATGCGGTGCCTTCCCAGCATACCGAATCTGAACTACTACGATCAATCCAGATAATAATCCCGAACGAAATAATCGGCATGAACCTAGGCGATTGGACAAGCTGTGAATCCACTAACCATGGACGTGGTGAAGAAAACAGTTAAAAAGCTTAGAAACTGCAAGCCAGCTGGAAGGACGACATTTCCGTCGAGCTTTTCGGAGTCGGGAGCGAAGAGCTGTGCCGTGCCATTTATCGGATTATGCTGAAAATATGGGCTGATGAAGAACTGCCCTTGGACTGGTTAAAGGGTCTCATATGCTCGATCCACAAAAAGACCACCGCCTGAGCTGTAATAACTATCTCTTTTCAATATCGTGTACAAAATTCTCTCCTGCATCCTATTCCATCGGCTGAGGCCGTTACAGGAAACCCTTGTTGGCGAAGACCAATGTGGTATTCGTCGGCCACGGACCAAATGTTTATCTTGCGACAGATCCTCGATAAATTTCTAGAATTCAATTCGGAGACTCACCATCTGTTCATAGACTTCAGGGCAGCGTACGACTCAGTTAAGAGAAATGGCAGATAATGCGCGAGCCTGGTTTTCACAACAAAACTAATTGGACTGATCCGTGCCTTCATTGATGGTTACATATCGAGCGTTAAGGTAACCGGTGAGATATCGGACTCCTTCGTGACGTTAGATGGTTTGAAGCAGGGAGACGGGCTATCAAACTTACTGTTCAACATCGCATTGGAGGATGATATACGGAGGGCTGGCGTGCAGAGAAGCGGCACCATCATTACGAAGTCTAACATGCTTCCTAGGTTTGCGGACGATATCATTGACATCATTGGTATCAACCGTAGAACAGTGGAAGAGGAATTCGGACCATTCCATACATTGGTGACGTGCGACAATGAGGTTAGCCGTGATATAAATAGGCGAAAAGCGGCCGTAAACAGGACCTTCTACGGATTGTGTAACCAGCTGAGGTCCCACAGCCTGCAAACCAGTACAAAACTAGCACTCTATGAAACACTGATTCTCCCGGTGGCCCTGTATGGCAATGAAGAAATGGTCTTTGGCGCAGACGCATGAACCATAAAATGTACCAGGTATTCAAATCGGCGGATATAGTCGTGCGGATAAAACACGGCAAGCTACAGTGAGCAGGGCATGTAGCTAGAATGCCGGAGGAACGATCAGCAAAAATTATATCGACTTCGGGGTAGACCTCGCGCTCGTTGGATTTGTGCTGCCAACGAGGAAGCCCGCGTAGTAGGTGCTAGAGGCAACTGGATGATTACAGTTCAAACTCGAATGTTATGGCGACGTATTCTGGATTCGGCATTGAATCAAAAACACTGGTAAACACTGGCTTTCTAACCATTACTGTGAATTTTGGTGCCCCTAGAACAGACGACTTTTTCAGAGACTTAAAAGAGTTTACTCGTAAACATAACGTTAAAGCGCCGAACCCAGCGAGCAATTGCTGTCTGTCACTTTGACGCACTTCTGCAGTAGTTCCGGTTTTGACAGGAATGCTTAAAAAGCTATAATCTTTCTAGGGCAACTATTTTGAGCTTGAAGAACGCATTTTTTTTCCTTTTGTCTCTTTTGTTTTTCGAGGCCATTTGAACCTAACAATAATGGTTATTAGCAGCTTTTTAGTATACGGCGTTAAAACTATTCTTCTCTAGCTGCAACACAAATCTGATATGGGCACAATTAACTCAAATCTGGGTACTGTCAGTTTCAAAAGTTTGTCTATCATTATGCAGAATGTCTGTTATATATCTGAATTTGGAGTCCTGTATTACAATGATTCTATCTGATCTTTTTTTTTTTTTTTGTTTTTTGAATTTTATCTTGATTCGCAAACGGAATTATTTGTGCACTTCTTCAGTCTATTTCGGAAGTATTTAGCAGATATCATAACGAACTTGTTGCCAAAATTTATACGCAAACTCTGGAATTCACACGGTGTTTCACATTGATTTCTGAATTTCACCGGTTTTGATTGATAAAAAGTTTCAATGACAAATTTACGCGAACAATAATAATTGGCGAGCATTCCTAGCACAGACGACGTGAATGGACACTATCCATTCCCTGTGATATTCTCTGTATCAATATCGAAATAAAAATTGACAGTGTCTCCCCGTCCCAATAGGTCAATTCATTTTTGCTTCCATAAACCTAGACTAATTTGTTGTCTCGAAGGTAAAGGTTTTCCGAAAAGATTGAAACAACCCCCATTCTTGAACAATTTCTAAACCTGCTTTTAGAACCTAATAAAAACGGATGTCTTAAAAGAAAACATGCCAATAAAAGCAACAGTACCAGTGAAGTAAGGAACAGCAGGTCTCTCGTCGTCTATGATTGCAGCGGTACTCTTCTATTCGTACTGCAGCGGTACTATTCGTATTGCAGTGGTACATTTTTGTTCGTACATTCCTATTCGTGTGCAATAGAGGAAAAACTGCAATGCTGCTGCTGATGGTGATTGAAAGTTTATCTCATAAATATGATTACCATAAATTACTCAACAAGAATTGTAAATTTTTGCAATAGATATTTATTTAATTTTATCTTCGATATCCACTAAATAATCGTGACCGTATAGTATCGAGAGAGTAAATTCCAAAATATACACATTCATAGAAGAGTAAGAGCCTGCGGATGCTTGTGAATTTTTGGTTTATTTACTAAGATTCATTCAGAATCTCTTTTTAAATTTGGAAAATGTTAGATGGTATATTATTATTCTAAGCTTTACTATAATAAACGTATATAAGCTGTCTTCGTAATACAGCGAATGTAGTTGTAGGCAAATGAAAAAAATTGCAAAGCAAAAAACAAAAATGGCATTGTTGATTGCTACGATTTTTTGCTGGAACTTGTTAATAATTTTGTTTAGCATATCTTCTTATGTTTGCTAATTAATGAACCTTTGTACGGGCTCCCCCAATTACAGTGTTTAGTCTCATGTCACCATTTCTTACAACCCTAGGGCTGTATACCTTGTAGTATTTAAAAAAAAACACGATATTTACACGATTTTTTGTGAATTTCTTGATACGTTAATTCTGATTGTCAATTAAAATTATCAGAATCGAAACTTTCGAATATTCGGTTATTTCTGTACAATTTTATTTTTTGTTCTGGCTCCGTTCTTGATTCTCAATTAACTCTGCTCTTCGATTTTCTCAACAGTTTTTTCAGAGATGATTAGCAGGCAATATCAAAATGTTTTACAAGTTAATTTTTTTCATGGAGATTTTAGAACCAATGCCTTTGTAATTAGATCGCAAATGAGGCCTAAAATCGTTCATAACGCCAGGGATTGTTACAATAATAATTCAAAATTGAGCACAGAAACGCTGAAACCACAATTCTGGGACTTGGGATTTAAGCCCTGAATGAAATCGATGCCAAATTGTTATCGAATAAGATCAATCAAATCATTATAGGGTAAACTGGCTACACGCCTTCATAAGCCAGAAAAGATCAATCGCCTTTATAAGCCAGAAAAGACAAAATTGCTAAATTTAAAATCGCAGTGAAACGCTTCTGGAAGCCAGTGAATGTCCAAAAAGAAAAACTTTTCCAAATCAGGCCTGCATTTTTTAAATTGCTTGTAATCTCAGAAATACTATAATATAATTTCTAAACTATACATTTTATAATCATAGTTAGTGTGCTGTGAAATATGCTCAATAATTTGTAATCAATATAAACTGGAAAAAATCCACGGCTCTGAAAAATTGGAAGGGAAAGCTGGTGAAAAATAAGCTGAAAAATCGAAAAATTAATATTTTTTCATCCATATGATATGTGTCGAAGTGTGCCTACGTTTTACAATTTGTATATACTTCCAAAGTACGATTACCCTGATTTGGAAGAATACTAAACATTAGATATTTATCAAACGTTAGTGGTATAGCTTTTTGCCTTTCTCCTAGAAAGGTATAGCAATCACTGGAAAAACCAAAGGTATAAAAGTACTCCAAAGGGTCGAATCTCGTATATCAATCGACTTAGTTTGACGAGCTGAGTATTTTCTGTATGCGTGTGTGTATGTGTGTGTGTGTATGTAACGCTCTCCCAATCTCACTCGATTTTCTCATAGATGGCTGGACCGATCTTCATAAAATTAATTGCAAATGAGAGGTCTAGTTGTCCCATAAGACCCAATTGAATTTCATTGCAATCGGATTTTTAGTTCAGAGGTTATGTTTAAAAATGTAAAAATCACGAAACATCATCTCAGAAAATACTGAACCGATTTTAACAAAATTGGTTTTAAATGAACGAGCTATTTAAAAAACCCTTAACTTTTGAGTTTCATGAAGATTGATCGTGTGGTTCAGAAGTTATCTAAAGAAACGTGTTCTGGAGAGTGTTTAATCTCACTCATGTTTATCAGAGATGGCTGGACCGATTTTCACAAAATCAGTGTCATATGGAAGGTCTTGTTGCCCCATGAGACCCTATTCATTTTTTTTTTGCAATCGGACTATTACTTTGCCTGTTATGTTTAAAAATGTGAAATCCAGCTATGAAAAGAAACATATTCCGAAGACTACTTAAACTCACTTACTTTTCTCAGAGATGGCTGAAGCGATTTCCACGAAATTAGTGTCAAATGAAAGGTCTAGCTGCCTCATAACACCCTATTGAATTTCAATATAATCGGTCTGTTACTTTGTCTGTAATGTATCAAAGATGAAAATCACGAAACTTCATTATCTCAGAAAGTACACAACCGTTTTGATCAATAGTATTATCAGATGAACGGGCTAGATAAGGGTTAACTGATGAGCTATGAACAAACACGTGGTTTCAAAGTTTGGCTGCCCTACACGTTCCCATTTCATTTGATTATAATCGAACTAAGCAACTGTTATGTATTAAATTGTTAATAAAACAACGAAAGTCTATTATCTCAAAGATTAAAGATTAAGATTGTCATACGAACGAGTCATCTCTCAAACTTACAAATAACAAACTTCAAAACAATTTGATATGTGGTTCAAAAGTTATGGAAAGAAAAGAAACTCAAAGGCTATTTAAAACTATACCTGCTTTGATCAATATATGTGGCCTCAATATAATTTAAATGTGGTATCGTACCATTTGAATGTTCCCGGTATCGCTCGTGAATGAATTGTTCGGAATTAAGAGTCATTTCTTTTATTTCGCTATTTCTTGAACATTTACATAACGTCAAATTTCATATTTTATACTTAAATTACAACATTAATATTTTAGAACCCAAAAAGTGAATACACATTTTTTGATTGAAGCGTTCATGTAAATCTATTTTAACATATAATAAGTTTGAATGAGAAAGGCTGGGTCTGACCGCTAGGTGGATTAATTTAGGTTTTTTTATCAATTATTAGCTGAATGAATGACAACATGTTACAAAATGAACCGCTTCAACACTATACAAACTAGACTAGATAGCTTAACTTTGGTTTTGAAAATACATACTATAATTCTAGAGTGCCTTGTCAAGGTACGTTAGATATTTTAACTACCATAGAAACAGTTATAACTCTACATGTTTTTATCATTTCAGAATTTTGTTTTTTTTTTCGATACTATCAACTTGCTTCTGGCACCACTTCACTGGAGAGCGTCCACCGTGTTCAACCTAAGTAAGCAAGCTAATGGATGCTCTTCACGGTGCTCAGTCAGTCAGCAAGCAAGTCAGTTAGTCGGTAAGCGGAGTTGACGTGACGAGTTGGCACTTGAAACTGAGCCTTACGGACCGCGGCGCAAATGTTGCTGGCGATATCGCCCCAGCTGGGTCTCATCCCAGATCCCGAATCGAGTCGTGGAAAGGAAAACGGGAGGGGAAACAATCTTTATGGGGATTTGCTCGACTGCCAATAATGCGCCCAGTTATGACTGGGATGGTTGATCTTTTTAATTGTTAGCCATCATTATCATTATCGTCGTATGCTGCAGTTGTCAGGACGGACCAGACGGACGGTGCGGTGCGGTGTGTGTGTAAAGGAATGTCCGTTTCGGTCCCAAGAAGCTGACGCGATCGATCGGACCGAAGACGGTTGGTTGTTGGTTCAGGCCAGGCGTGCAAGATTGATACGCACTGTTGGTCATCCCTGCTGCCGCCGCAAGTCGCTCACTTTTGAGACACGATATGGGCCGAAGCATAATTGCATTTTTTTTTAATTTTTTCGCTGATTCCTAGCGGGAGGGATGCACACTGGACATGCACATTTGTAGATGCAGTTATCGCGCGCTCTGTGGCAGACCAGCGTGGCTAGGAAGAAACGCCAGACCAACGACAAGAAAACGGCATTTCCTCGCGCATCCGGGTGCAGCAAGTGTAACCTTGTAGCTGACGAGAACACGGCACGGTTCCGGTGGTGGATCGCGGAATGCTTTCTGCACCAATCGTTCTACTACAACCCCTCCCTACATCTGAACTATGGATAACACTCCTCAATTCGAGCAATACACGGTGATTAAATTTTTTGTTCCGCAAATGTCCTGTTTCATTCGCAATTAACAACGGATAAGTGACATTCCTATTTCCTGCAATTTGCCAATAAATAATTCAGCTGTTCCTCGACAGTAATGAAACACAATCAGTTTCGTGGAAAACGCCCTGCCACTCTGCCGAGTTGCGAGACACGAGTTGCAGCAGTTGGACCGACACAAAAAGCCAACCGGTATCGGCGTCGTTGTCGCCGGCTGGACGAATCAGGACACCTCGATTCTCAAGTGGCACTTTACTGCCGCCGCACGCTTATAGGTGTACTACCTTCGAGTGCTTAGCTGTGACGGGCGGACGGTGGGTATGGCAGATTGATACCCTACTGCGGTAGCCCTGACTGAAATGAAATACTGGTTGGAAACCATTTTGATTGACGGCCCAACCGATTGTCACGCAATTTTAAATTGGATGATGACGACGAGGAGAGCGCGCGGGTTTGCGACGCCACTGTCAGTTCTGGTGCTGCTCGAGTGGAGCACGCGACAACAACGGCTTGAAACATTTTTTTTCTGGATTTAAACGAAGGGTATCGGATTGTTATTCTACAATTACAGTGTGACAGGACCTACTTGAGGAACGCTGGGAATATCGAAAGGGATTAGTTAAACTAAGGACAGATTCATAAATCATTTATTGATTCATTTGATGAAATTCTTTCGAAAATTTCTTGCTACATACACACTATATGCACTAAATCAATCCGAATTAAAAGGAGAACAGTTTCTTCAACTGCTCGATCGAACTACTTTCGTGCGATTGAGCCATCATTAATCACAAATAGGAAAAAAGCCTGCGGCATTGAGTTTCTTGTTGTTTGGTCACAATTGTCCAATATCGAAAAGATTTTATATTTTCCATTGAAAGAAACCTGCTGTACGTTTAAATTGTTCCTGAAATACGCAGTCAGGTGTCTGGTTTATTGAACCAGAACGAATCACTCTTTTGGCGGCAGCTCAAAGCGGCTCTCCGGACGATTGTGCGTCGGTGCCACAAGTAACGTTATAAATTGATTCGGAGAAGGAGTCGCCCGAAAACGCACCAAATCTGTTGATTAGGAAACAATGTCTTCAGTGGCAATGATAAATTATACTAGAATCTAGCTCAAATTTTACCTATTTTAAATTTTATCTTAAAATAAAATTGCCAAAGTGCGATCGTTCGATTATCCGAAGTACAACGCACAGGCAAAAACATAACCACTAACCTCCAGGTTAATTTGAACATCTTTTGATGCTTCCGCCTAACGCTCGAACCGTGCCCACATTCGCCGGTCAGAGCGACCAAATTGCTCAACAGGTTCGATTTTAATAAGCCACACAATCAAATGATAATCTGCAGAGCCGGAACGCCTCGGCCACAACCCACCCACCGGAGAACGGAATGCAACCGGCCACAGGAACGCAGGACAGTCCCTGGCCGGATTGGAATAAGGTTATCACGAAAGGTTATATTTCATTCAAACGCGGATATCGCGAAATCTTTCCATTTTCTGCTCAACCCTGCTCAACTGTTCGGTGCGCGTCGGTCGCCAATATTTTTCTTCCCCGAATGCAATGCCTGTACCGCTACTAAGGTCGCACCACAACGACCGAGACGCGCAACGTCTTCCCAGTGAGTTGTTGCTCAGAACATTATCGCTCTGCGACGACCGGCCGCAGCCTCGTGGTCCAGTCCCGACACACAATGGCTTCCCTCCGGGTGTTTATTGGTAACATTTATTCGACGATCGCCTCTCGATTGTCTTCTTAATCTACGAAGCCCCCCGCTCCCCGTGTACGCCCAGGTGTTCTCAGCCGCCTTCCTCATGCGACCAATGTAAGGATGCCAGGGGGGAGGATTGCGTTTGCAGCCTTATCGCACCTCTGGTTTAGAAGGGCACAGAGCAGGTTTCAGGCGCTAGAGTGACCATAGTGGATATGATTATTAGTAATCCAACCCTTTTTTTACCGGGCACAATTGAGCCACCCTACGCTCTTTCCCGATATGCTGACGATATGACGAGAACGACGATGGCAACTCAAGCGCAGTCTGAGCAAGTTAAAACGGCGAATTTGGTGTCTTTTTCCTCCGATGATCAACGGCAGGAAACCTCCACTCCGTTCCCCGTTCGCTTGCTCGATGGTGATTCTGACGACCGGTTTTTACTTTTCAATTTTTTTTTCTATGTGTTTATAAAACACATTCACATTCAACTGTTATTGATTGTTTCAATCCGCCAGTTCTGGACGGTCCGAATACCACGCCCCGGGGCCAAGATGTGATTCTTGAACTCGATTTCATTCGTCCACGGGCTATGACTATGACGACGACGACGACGATGTCGAGCATGAAGGCGGACATCTTTGTTAGGATTGAATGGCACGGACTCGGAGCTTTGGCTCATCTGTGGCAAGTAAGCTGGATAATGGTCTTTCAAGTGATCATCGCTTTATATTATTTGATCGGGGAAAATTTTCGTGCATTACCATAACATAGTGTGTGAAATTTCGATTGCTTCAAGCAAGGGGCTGATCAATCACCTTTGTCTAAGTACTTTCGAGGGCATGTTTGTTAAAGTTTACACAGTGTATGCTACACTCTGCAAGAATGGTAAATCACAAATTGGAAATCAACGATTCTTCGACAATTTTGATCCTTTGGGTAAGTTTTTGCTGGAACTGCGACTTTTCGATAGATGCTTTGACCTTAACTCGTTAAGACCCGATTTACAAAATAAGGTTTCCTGAAATCATACACGATGGAATATTTATTTTAGCATGCACAGATTTTAAGAAAAGCGAATTCAAATTCACCAAAGTGCGTATTTCCAAGAATACATGATTTTATCAGACTGCCACGGTAGATTTCAACTTAGCTCTTTGATTTTTGAGCTCTACATTTCTAGAGTAATGTCTTCTGAAACCAAAGATGCTAAAAGATTTATTCCAGCATGTACATGGGAAAATCAAATTTTCATGATAACTCGTAACTAAGTAAATTCAAACTTTAAATCTGTTTTTTCTTAACTTATGCACTTTGTATTCTCTCGTGAACAAAACGAAAGCTGATGCCTTTAATAACGAGCGATTGAGGACACTTAAATTATTTCAGTTATCTGTGGTAAAGCAGTGTAAATTTGGCCGAAACTAAACACAAAATATTTCATTCAAGGGTTCAAAAATGCTCCGCAATGAGTAAATTCTAAAATTGATACCACTCGATAATAGTTAATGCGTCAGTTATGAAAAAATACCCTCATGTTTGTTATGGTGATGGAAACATAAGGGAGTGTATTCATATAGACTATTCCGAAAATTATAAATACAACTTCTTTCTTGAATAAAACAAAAAATACAGGATTTTTCGGGTCATTTTATTCTGAAATATAGATAATAAGTGTTTTCTTTCCAGTTTCAATTCAAGTTGGGATTGTTTTTCGTAGGATACGCGAGTTCTCCAACTTTTCTCTTAACACTACTCATAAGCTTTTGCACAGTGTGTTCTCCGACCATTTTTACCACTTTAAGCCAATCTTTTTTAAATTTTTCAACATTGTCCGCTGGTTTGACATATTTCCTCAGCTTTGCCTTGGTCAAAGCCCAAAAAGTTTCAATAGGGCGAATTTCAGGGCAGTTTGGAGGATTCATGTCCTTAGGGACACATGGGACATTATTTGTTTTATACCACCCTAGTGCATTCTTAGAGTAATGGCAGGAAGCAAGATCGGGCCAAAAGATTGGAGGATTGTTATGCTGCTTAACCATGGGTAACAACCTTTTCTGCAAACACTCTTTCATGTAAATTTCACCATTCATTGTGTCATTCGTAATGAATGGACGAGATATTTTCCCACATTCACAAATGGCCTGCCAAACCATAACCTTCTTGCCGAATTTTTCGGTGTAAATGGCTTTCACTGGTCCAGGGACATCCTTTCCCTTCGGTGATGAATAAAATTGCGGTCCTGGCAGAGTCTTATAGTCCAGTTTTATGTAGGTTTCGTCATCCATGATAACACACCCCATTTTTTTGATCAGAAGTTTGTCATAAAGCTTCCGAGCTCTCAGTTTTACAGATTCAGCTTGTTTTGTATTTCGTTTTGGCTGCTTCTGATTCCGACGGGTTTGCAGACCCATTCTTCCCTTGGCACGCATAACGTTACTCGCCGAGGTTCCAAGCTTTCTCGCCACGTCTCGTACTGATACTGAAGGATGCCGCTTGTAGTATTCCTTAACCTTTTTGTCCATTGTGGGATCAACAGGCCCGGGTTTTCTACCACGTCTTGGGGCATCAGTAAATGTGCACTCTTCACAATACTTCCGCAATGCGGTTTGAACTGCTCCGACACTTATACCTTCTTCTCTGGCTAATTTTCTTATAGAAAGACCACTCACGGTGCCCCATTTGTGCACAATTCGCTTTCTTTGCTCGGGAGAAAGGCCACGCATTTTCAAAATTTCGCACTAAATGTTAGAAAAAATGACAGCATCTGTTTCTTTTGGATGTAAACAACAGGACGCAGCCAACGTTTGGTTGAATACTGCACGTAATTTGAAATGACGGTTGATCGTAAGTGTATTTATAATTATCAGAACGGTCTATAAATAACGCATTAACTATTACCGTGCTTTGTGCCATTGGTAATTCGCAGTCGACCACGTGGTGGCTTCTACACACTACAACCTTAAGGTGATTACTATATAAAAGTTGCCTATAATTAGATTTATGTGTTTTATTTCACTTCGTCTTTGCAGGGTTCAAAGATTTTCAGTCATCATATTTCGGATATTCAGCATCAACAACACCCTAGTCTAAAGGAAGCCTTATACAGCACCATTTAGTACATAAGAATACTTTTCGCAAGAACACACAATGAAAACAATTCTAAAAGAGTGAAATTAACAGAAATAATTTTTCCGATAATGCCGGTTGTTTTTCTTTTCCTGTTATTGTTCAAACTTAATATTTTTTGAATAAAAAGTTGTGTGCAAACAATTTTAAGAAGAAAAGGCAGTTACCAAACAAACATACATAATAATTGTTGTGCCCAACAATGGAATCGCAGGTTTATCATAACCCTCAGTTGCAGTGACCTAAAATTCAGTCATCTGTTTTTCATTGTATTTCTATCCTTTTATGGATAGAAATACTCGAAAATCTACCGATCAGTAATAACTAACTTTGTCATTTCTCTTAATAAAAAAATGACGGTTGGAATTTCAATTTGATACTAAGCTTTTTTCTTGAATAAATGTGTATATACACCAAAATCTGAAAAGAATTTTCAGCGGAAAAAAACACTGAAAAAAATCAGAGAAAATATTCTTGCTGATTATCAGCATTCAGAATTCTGTTTGCCGGCAATCAGCAAATTGCTGGTAATTGCTCCATCCGTCAAACTGTCAGAACAATCGCCATTTTGTGCGTAAAAAGTGAACAAAACTATAGCGAAATAAAAATGAGCTTATAAGCGTATGTATCATGGATGTGGTATTTAAAAATGCCTTGCATGCGCTTAAATAGAATAATTGTGATATAAATAAAGTGTTTGATAAGTTAATTTTCAGTCTTTCTAGAAACCAATTAGTGGAAGGTTATGGCGATGGGCTACGAAGACAACTGAAAGTTCATACTGATAATTCAGATTTAAAGTTAGATAACTCTAAAATAAATATTCGCAATGTAAAACATTTGTTTTAATAAAATAACAAAAGACTAAAGAACATTCTGTGTGTTGTCTACCTTTTGCTGAGATACATTCATGTCAAATGATCAAATGCTGAACAGGCAGCAATTTATTCCAGCAACTGATTTTCAGCAAAATGGTGTCAAAAATTTGACGTTTCGATTTGCTGATCGTTTCAGCGAGAAAGTTTGCTGATATCATAGCTGATTTTCCAGCATGTAGAATATCAGCAAAATTTTGCCGGTTTCCAGCAATAAAAATTTAATGTGCATGCATCGCCGTTTACAGTGTTTATGTGCTATCTCTTTTTAACGAATGAAATGTTGTATGGATTAAACGAGTGTGTGAAGGCATACATACATGTTGCCACTGTACTTCCGTTTAAATAAAAGTCCAAAAACGATGAAAACAACTGGAAAATGAAGAGATGATTTTTTTCCGCAGGGTTTCAGTAACAAGTTTTGTTTTTGTCCACAAAGTGTTAGTGTGGTTTGTGGATTTTGGAGTATGTGTTTCTCAGGAATCATATGCTTTGATTTTTTGATTGTTCTAGCTTTTGACCAGTTGTTTTACATAATATGTTATATTTATGACTAGTTCGGCACTTTGTCAACAAATTTAAAAATATATTCTGGCTTATTAGCCAATATACGTATTCGTATACGTATGCAAATATACGTATTCGTATATTTGCATTTTTTAAATTGTTGAGGCTTTGGATGCATGGAACATTGCCAATTTTCATATTTATTAGACGTATTAGGCGTACATCGTTAAGAGATAATCGACGTACACGTCGAGTTCCTGCGCGTATGTGTCGGCCGGGGGATTAAAGCGGTTGTTCGTAATGCTTCGGTGTAAACGCGTATTCAGCCCGGGCGAGTTTTGCTGATATATGGACTTCTGGCGTGTGGTGATTTCGCGAAGTGAACCCAGATATTTCATCATATCTTTCTCATCTTCATCAACGTTAAGCCGGAGACTGCTCGCGCGTTGCATCTAAATTATTACATCGCAAATCGAAGTAGATTTCGTTCAGTCGATAAATATCATTGCAACCTCCGCGTCGATACCTTCCATGAGGTCGTATTATCTACAGATAGATCAACAACGCGCAATAGTTTTAGGTATAAAGAGCATCACCTTACGATGATTTTTTTACGGTAATTTTAAGTTGTCTCGGTTTAGTCAAAGGTCCTGTATCCTCGCGTACGTTTTATTGTTGCGGTGTTACATTATCAAACTAAATAAGTTCGAATCACATTATGAATATCGTGGCGGATGTAATAAACTTGTAGGCGCGGCACTTGTTCTGAAGAACCCGACATTCGAAATTAGCGCATCGTTTACCAAAACGAACCCTGCTGTATACCTTTCCCTTTCTCCAACATCCCAGTGATTTCTCGTGGAAGTGCAGAGGTGTTCTCGGCTTCCAATAAAGCGAGTATCACGTCAACATATTCCTATACAAACTCCTTCTTTGACCTGCATTCGGATGCGGCCGGCGCTGGTATTGCCTAATATAAAGATTTGGGTCACCTGTTTTTACACATTGAGGATGCATGTTGGTTTTTTGTGTAATTACGGCTGATCTGGCAATAACGGAGTAGCAACCGCGGGCGGTCAATCATGCTCATGCTCATGCTCAATTAAACTATACCTCGCCCCGTTGGACCCCCTCTCTTTTTTGTTAAAAATGCTATTTGTATTTGAAAAAAAAAATTCAAATCAATTGTCGCAATAGTACAATGATTCACTGCGATCATCGTCTTCTTTTGCTGTTGACGTTAGGTTGGGTTGACGTTGGATAGTACTTGGTACTACAACGTTTTTCTCCCTAAACGTATTTTGACATTTCTTCTAGAACTGAGAATTACGTACGATGTGTGCGGAGATTTCGTAAATTACCTATATCATTGATATGTCTCGACAAAAATAGAATTGAGTAGATAGAAATAAAACAGAATAACAGCGCCAAACGAATGAAAGTGTTCATCTCTTTGATGCGCGAATGTCATTTTACCATCTGTTCTGTATGCGAGAGCCGACGGTCGTTTTAAATTTACGAGCGCAAGCCTATTGTGACGCACACTCACGAAGCGAAACAAATGAAAGTGATTACCATTTACAAACCTGTTCCTATTTCTATTTTGCTAATATCTCTGCAACTCTTTGAAAAATTATGGATATTCTGAACAATGCAATTCGAAGAAAATTATTCAGGAATTCAGAAAATGTATAAGTATTTTTTGTTTGCATACTTAACTTTTTTTATTTTGTTGGCTAACGAAATAACCGGTCTAGGGCCGAACGAATTAGAGATGTCAAGCTTCTTCTGTCTTGGGCAGCCGTCCTCCAGTTTCCTCGTACACAAGCAGATCGTGCATCTTCTTCAACCGCGCACATCCACTGTCTGCGACGCCTACCACGGAGTCGACAGCCTCTTCTTGATTCTCTACTGAAGATAGTTTTGACGGCTCTCTCGTCGGGCATTCTGGCTACATGTCCTACCCACTGAAGCCTGTCCCGCTGTATTACCTTCACTATATCAGCATGTTTGTATACCTGGTACAACTCGTGATTCATGCGTCTGCGCCACACTCCACCTTCCAATTTACCGCCAAGTATCGATCGCAGAACTTTACGCTCAAAAACTCCGAGCACTCGTCGATCAGCTTCCTTCAGCGTCCATGCTTCATGTCCGTAAAGGGCCATCGGGAGTATCAGCGTCCTATACAGCGCTAGTTTTGTGCGAGTTTGCAAATTACGGGACCTTAGCTGGTTACGCAGTCCGTAGAAAGCCCTGTTCGCAGCTGCAACTCGTCGTTCCACTTCACGGCTCATATCGTTGTCACATGTCACAAGCGTACCAAGATAAACGAATGTATCTACCATTTAAATCGCTCCCCATCTATCTCCACCTCAGCACCAACACCACGGGAACTCCCACGCTCCCTGCCAGCTACCATGTACTTCGTTTTGGCAGAATTAATGACAAGTCCCAATCTCGCTGCTTCCCTCTTATGAGGTACAAAGGCCTCCTCCACGGCCTTACGGTTGATACCGATGATATCGATGTCGTCCGCAAAACCCAGAAGCATGTGAGATTTCGTGATGATCGCACCGTTTCTTTGCACGTTTGCTTTTCGCACTGCACCAGAGTGATGTTGAACAGTAAGTTAGAGAGCGCATCCTCCTGCTTCAGTCCATCCAACGTTACGAACGCATCAGCCAGCTATCCGCACGCATAATTTCGATCCCTCCAGCGTCATACGAATCAGCCTAATTAGTTTCGTCGGGAAACCGTGTTTCACCATGATCTGCCACAGCTCGGTTCTTTTCACTGAATCGTATGCCGCCTTAAATTCTATAAACAGACTGTAGGTCTGCAAGCTGTACTCCTGGATTTTTTTTTGTTTAGGTTTTGCTACCGCGACCTTTCATTAAATCTTTTGTAGCACTCTCCGGTTTTTTATGACCTGATCAAAATGCAGAGTTTCTACGAGAAGTAACCCTCAGCCCTTGATTTAGGTATGGTCCCAATTATGTATCATGTGCCGTATAAACTTGTTAGGATAAGATATTCAAATTTCAAAGGGCTGTTACAGTCTTTTACAAAATAAATTATCATTTTCAGCCTTTACAATTAATTTCAGATGATATTTGGCTGGACAGTGCCCTGTAATTAGACGTATATAGGTGCAAAGGTCTTTTTAAGATAGAGCGAGATTTTTTTGTGTGTTTGGTGCAAACTGTTTTGATTGCCGGGATGTGGTAGTATTTTTCCAGTTTTAATCTATCATATTTTTTTTTCAATTTTCCCGGCACTTATCAAGGATCTGTCGCAGGGTGAAAATTGGATCTGTCATGGACGCCCCTGTCGCAAATCAGTCTGGTATTTGCCAAAAAAGGATTCCGTTAACGGTTTCAATCTGAAGAACAGAATTCGGGATAGCACTTTATATGCAGAGTTGAGCAACGTAATGCCTCGATAGTTGCAACAATTCAATCGATGACCCTCTCACAACCAGTCGCTCGGCATTTGTTCATCCGCCCAGATCCTTAGTATTATCTGGTGGATTGCATAGTATAGCCGCTCGCTTCCCGCTTTAAGAAGTTCGGTCGGGTTACCGTCCTTCCCAGCGACCTTGCCGTTTTTCAGCTCACTATTCGCCTTTTTCACCTCCTCCTGTGTTAGTGGCACCACAGCTTGTTCGTCACTCATAATCGTCATCATGTTCCTACTCTGCTCATCCGGCTCCTCACCGTTCAATAGCGCCTGAAAATGACGATCGTACCGTGGATACTGCTCCACAACCCATTCATGTCTTCCACTCCTTCCTCCTGCTGTTCTGCGATCCGTCGATTCAGTTCTCTGGCGTATTCTGCTGCCACGCCATCAGCTTTCAACCGCTGAATGTTGAAACGCGTCGTCCTCTCAGTGCGAGATTTCAGTACGTTCGACAACCGTGCGCGGATCTTAAAAACAACGAGATGATGGTCAGAGTCAATGTTTAGTCCCCGAAAAGCATTCGAAAAGTGCCGACCGTCAATCAGTACGTGATCGATCTGAGAGCAGGCTTTTCCATTTGGATGCCTCCTGGTGTATTTTCGAATATTCAAACATGGAAAATTGAAGCTACATTCCTCTGGCCGCGGCAAAGTTTATCAGCCTCAGGCCGTTTTCATTGGTTAACGAGTGGAGGCTGTGCCTTCCAATGACCGGACGGAACAAATCCTCCATCCTAACATGTGCGTTTGTATCTCCGATGACGACTTTTACGTCATGTTTTGGACACTCGTCATAGGTTCGTTCTAGCTTTTCATAGAACTCATCTTTGACTTCATCGGATTTGTCGCTTTTCGGTGCGTAGGTGTTGATTAGACTGTAGTTGAAGAATTTGCTTTTAATCTCAACACGCATATACGGTCATCTACGGATATGATACTTGAAAGAAATGTGCGCAATAGGGTCTACTGCACCCTTTCTCCAGAATATGGCCACCAAACCTCCTGAATCGCTACGATTTCGACTCCCTGCCGTACTCGAGTACGCTCCAAGTACGAAATTTCCAATCGTTTAACGTTCTCTGTTTCCGTGTTCGAAGCCTAGGTCTTTGCCGATTGATCCGTTCCGTATTTCTAATTTCGTTGTTCGTGGTTGAAACAAAGATTTCGGTGGAATGCTACCTTACGTACCTGGTGGGATACAGCATTCCATAATTCAGGCGCATGCTCCGGGTCAGTCGCTGTTGTACGCCGCCCCTAATATGGGGACACAGCCGCGTACGACCGTCTTCCCAGTCAGCATACGACCACAGTTTCCACCGGGGTTGGTTACCCGATCTCCGCTGAGGTCACTCTTATCCCGGTGGGCACTTCGTGGAGGTTGGGATAGGATTTGCTGGACAGAGGTGAATGACCACATTAGGGTCTCAAGTTATACGTGTCCAACCATTTGCCGATCTAGGAAGTTTGCATAGTGATCTTATATTAACAATTTCCTGAAATTCGAGTCATTCTGAGAAGTTCGTTTGGGCGAGGTCTGCATACTTGAAATGGAAGTACCCATATGCATTTCTTTCAAGTTTTTGGCTATGAGTGCATAGAACATTGCCAATTATTATGTTTAGTAGGTGTCTCAACTTAATCATTACATTCATGCATTACTTATTACCGGAGATTTCGCGCAAGCTATTATTATTGTGTCCAGTATGACTTCCTAATACAACAACTTCAAATTCCAATAACCACGCAATATAATAGTAAAATGTTGAAGTTTGTCAGGTCACCAGTTCCCCGAGCGCATAATCTATAAATCATTGCATTATTTACGTTTGGCGTACGGCTGTTGTATAAGGATTGCTTGGAGAGATGGGTCGCAAACGGCTTCAACCTTTTGCCTCACAAATAGCGAGCTGCTACTGGCAACATGAAAAAAGGATTGGTTTTGCGTTTTGTATTTGAGAATAGATTAACAAAAATTTGAACACATCGAAAGCGTAATTTTGCGTTATAACTACAGGGGCATTTGGTTGAATTTTACGAGGGGAATATTTAAGCATTTCTTCATGATTTTCACACACCCTTTCCTCGTACAGCATTTGCTCACAAAATCTCAACGTTCCCTCTTCCAGTAAAAAAGGAGCATTAGAATAACCTCCTCCCCGTTTCAAAAAAATGGCTATACCTTTCTAGGAGAAAGGCAAAACGTAAAAGTACAAGCTGCAACATTTATAAAACATTTACAAGATAATATTTGAAAAAAAAAAATAAACGTGTCAAATTTAATTTATTAATCACTTATACATTTGTGAAAGCATTCATACGATGTTAACTGCGCTCTGGATTAATGTCTTCTGCTCTGAAGGATTAGTCTTTTGCTATGAGGAGGTGTATTCTGCAACTCCGAACGATCCGTATGTGAAGGAAACACAGAAAATTTTCATTTTTTTTTTCAATGTAATGTTGTAAATGTTTAAAATGTTAACAATGTTAAAAATGTTGTAAATGTTAAAAACGTTAAAAATGTTGAGAATGTTAAAAATTTTAAAACTGTTGAAAATGTTAAAAATGTTAAAAATGTTAAAAATGTTAAAAATAATAAAAACGTTAAAAATGTTAAAAATGTTTAAAATGTTTAAAATGTTAAAAATGTTTAAAATGTTAAAAATGTTAAAAATGTTAATAAGGTTAAAAATGTTAAAAAAAGTTATAAATGTTAAAAATGTTAATGAATGGGTTCTGCATTATCATTTATTTTAGATTTACGTGTAGATATCTGTTTATTTTTTATCAGAGAAGATTCTTCATTTTATTTCATCTCAATACGTTTTTTATTCTTTTAATATATAATTTTTTATTTTTCCTGAATAGTACGTGAAAAAGCTCATGAGCATTCGTTCAAAACTTTGAATTAATGTAAATATTTGTCAAACCTTCGAACCTACTGTCAATGTGTGGAAATCTGTCCAAGGGCTCGCCTATTAACGGTAATCCACTGCTACTTGTCTTAATTTCACCTGCTAGGTTAGCACGACTTTTTACCTAACGGCTTGAAAGTCGCTGTGTTTTATGACTTAACTATACGGTACACACCAACAACGACGACGACGGTCCACTTCGGTTCCCTGTGGCGTTCAAGCATGGTTCACTATCGGTGGGAGTTACACCCAGTTTAGTTAAGTACCCTCTGTCGTATCGAACCGATTGAAAGTTGTCACGACTGACTGCCGGTGGTAGCGATCGGCCAACGCGACCGGTTTTGCTGCTCTGGACGAAATCGTTCTGAGGCAGTTATTCTTTACCTGGCGAAAAACTTGCATTTTTTCAGTTATATTCACATAATCACCTTAATTTTCAGTGGTTTGAAAGAGTTATATTTATCCAGCCCAAACCTGAGCCTACTTACAGTTCACTGATTAGCGTAAGTACTTTTGAGTGGGCTATAAAATCTTCGATTCACAAAAAAACCTTCGAATCTAGTGCAGTGGTCTAATCACCGAGGTCTCCCCGGCCGCGGCGGTGCAGTTAAGCATTGGCGGGTATTAAATCTCTCCACATGTCGATAATTTCGATCCAGTTTCAAACAGTCCGTTGTTTAACCCGCAAGTTACTGTTAACAGCAAACCCTTTTAATTGCGACTTTCGATCAGGTACGCCAAACCGAATGGCTCCGGGCTTCACACGCACCTTCTTCCGAAAAAAAACCCTTTCCTGTTTATTGGCATTCAGCAGCCAAAAGCCAAAAAAAAAATCCTCTGATACTGGTGATTATTTCCAGTTGAACTCATTCGCCGGAATGTAAATGAGCAATTTGGTAGCAAAGAAATAACTCCGCGAGCCGAAAATCGAATCCCATTCCCTCAAATCGCACCCATTAGAATCAACAATACGGCACCGTACAGATGCAAATTTATTTTCGACCAGTTCGAATCGGGTGTGGGAACAACTCCCACCGAGTGTTGATTTTTCGAATTTCACACGAGCCATTCAAACCGACCGGTAAGGCAACAGAAAATGGGAAAAAACATTCGAATTCTTCTGGTACGCCCAGAGCGCGCGGGCCGCCAAGTGCGCTGTACCGTTACCGAGCGTAAAATTTGCCGCCACACCGTTTTCCCAAAGTGCCCTGCGCCCTGCGGCCGCCCAAGCCGTTCCCCAGACCCACCCAGTTTGGATCGATTGATCTGCTATCGATCGGCCACAGATAGTCAAATTATCCTCCCGAATTGCTCCAAATCAAACGATAAATCACTCAGGTCTCGCACCAATTCTGTACGCCATTTTCGATTCACCTCGTTAATCGGTTTGGACCCTGCACTGCACCACCACTGTCCGCCGACCGTGCTCGATCACGCTTGACGCCCGGTGATATCAACGAGATCCCCTTCGCCTGGCTGCTGGAAACCGGGGTGAAACGAAATAAAACAATCAAAACTAGAGCAAATCGGCTCCAACGTTTGACGCGTTCGGACGATTTTCCGCCGCGGCGCTGCCCGGTTAGTGAAATGTACTGCGAGTTCCGGGTAATTACCTGATGGAGCGCTAAACTGTTCAGTAGTCGCAGGCCAGGAGCGAGGTTCGCTGTTTCCGATTTTCTGCTAAGAAAATGCGTATCATTGCATTAATTCTCACTTCTTTTTTTAGGGATTCGGGAACTCGAAATTGGAGATCCGTTATCAACATGCAAGCTTTTGTATTGAGTAAACGCAAAGTTTTATATCGTTATTTCCTTGAACAGGGGTTTCATAAATTACTAGATTTTAACGATTTTAAACTACTTAATTTGTGTTGAAGTCAGTTGAATGTATCACTGTATATTATTTTAGTTTTAATATAAGCTTTTTTGTTTATTACTCGTTTTCCGATCATGAGTTTTTTTTTTCATGATTTAAATATACTTTTTAGATTAAATAAAATTACTGTAAACTATTGCTTTTTGAAGAAGAAGAGCAATTCGAAACGGTGCTTCGGAGAATTTTTGAATTTACTTTTTTTTTTTATTTTTATTATTTTTTAATGCAATATTTTGTTTTCAAATATTTCTATATGTTTAAATTTTGTTTCTTAATTTTTATGTATTTTAAATATAATTTTGTCCAATAAGTAATCTTCAAAATTAGCAAGGTATACATATTTTATAGCCGCTCCTTCACTACATTTCAGCTTTAGATAAGTCATATTTGAAATAAAAAAACCAATTTTTTTCCACCATATATAATTTAGCCTATATAGCCTATATGTATATATATACATTTAAGTCTGACCTGTATTTATAGTTTAATTTATTTGTTTTCATAGTGTTCTAGTTCTGCTCAAACTTCTGAAAACTGACTGTCTTTCCGTGACAGCAAAGTTTAAAATAATTCGGCTCTCATTGTATTGCACTTCTCCCTGCTCCCCAAACGTTCGATACACAGCCTGACAGCCACTGACGACAGCGCCCACATGCAATGCCACACGGACTGTGATTTTTCATCTCCTCCTGTCTGTTGGTTCTTTCAAGCTGTCATTAATGACAGCCTTCGCAGTCCGACATCCTTCGGCACTAATCCGAGCGGGATGTCGGATAATTATGATTCACGAAAGTAAGACAGATGCTATAACAAAAGAGAGGAAACACGTTATTTCTCACGTGGGGAATAATACCAACAATGGGAACATAATATATTATATGAACGGTTTGTCCAATATCGTCGATAAAAGCCGCAGCCGGTCAGCTGTATGTGAGCTCTCATGAATACCTTATCTATGAGACTGTTAGAGTAAAAAGAAAAAAAAAGTCGTCAGTATAGTGTCACGCCGCAGTCATTTTCGGAAGCTTGGTTCTGCCAACATCACCGTTTGAATTCTTTTTTTTTGCAAAGTTTTTCCATTTTAAGGAATTTTTGCTAAATATCAGTTTACAGCTTGTGAATTCAAGTTTTTTAGAGACTTATTGAAATCAGAGGGCAATTCAAAAATTTTCCTAATGCCAATTTTTTTTTTGAATTAATCAATAAACTGGATCAATGTTCTGTTGTATTTGAATTTCGGTTCAAACATCGCCAGTGCGTTTGGTTTACATATAAATGTACATTACCTTATATTTATCAATTTCCTATTTGAAGAGTGGTCATAGCTGATTCATTTAGGATCTTAAATTTGAACAAAAAATATTTTAAGTGTGCTTGGACTCGATTTTTTTAAATCTAGCATATTTAAGATCATTATTTTAGATGTTTTATATACCTAAAATGCCACATTTCTCAAAATTTTTTGACCAACCTATTTTATATCGCCTGTGAGCTACAAAGAGGGGACCAAGTCTACCCTAAGGAAAAACATATACATGCCAAATTTTTCCAACTAAAATCAAGTAATTGTGATTAAATGTGAAATGAGAACGGAAATGAGAATGAAAATTAGAATGAGAATGAGAATGAGAATGAGAATAAGAATGAGAATGAGAATGAGAATGAGAATGAGAATGAGAATGAGAATGAGAATGAGAATGAGACTGAGAATGAGAATGAGAATGAGAATGAGAATGAGAATGAAAATGAGAATGAGAATGAGAATGAGAATGAGAATGAGAATGAGAATGAGAATGAGAATGAGAATGAGATTGAGAATGAGAATGAGAATGAGAATGAGAATGAGAATGAGAATGAGAATGAGAATGAGAATGAGAATGAGAATGAGAATGAGCATGAGAATGAGAATGAGAATGAGAATGAGAATGGGAATGAGAATGAGAGTGAGAATGAGAATGAGAATGAGAATGAGAATGAGAATGAGAATGAGAATGAGAATGAGAATGAGAATGAGAATGAGAATGAGAATGAGAATGAGAATGTGAATGAGAATGAGAACGAGAATGAGAATGAGAATGAGAATGAGAATGAGAATGAGAATGAGAATGAGAATGAGAATGAGAATGAGAATGAGAATGAGAATGAGAATGAGAATGAGAATGAGAATGAGAATGAGAATGAGAATGAGAATGAGAATGATAATGAGAATGATAATGAGAATGAGAATGAGAATGAGAATGAGAATGAGAATGAGAATGAGAATGAGAATGAGAATGAGAATGAGACTGAGAATGAGAATGAGAATGAGAATGAGAATGAGAATGAAAATGAGAATGAGAATGAGAATGAGAATGAGAATGATAATGAGAATGAGAATGAGAATGAGAATGAGAATGAGAATGAGAATGAGAATGAGAATGAGAATGAGAATGAGAATGAGAATGAGAATGAGAATGAGAATGAGAATGAGAATGAGAATGAGAATGAGAATGAGAATGAGAATGAGAATGAGAATAATTAAAATCATTTTTCTCTAAAAGAGAAAGAAATTACCAAAACAAATATCAAAATACAGTAATCACCCGATTATATAAGTACCCGATTTTATCTGCCCCCGATTTTATCTGCCCCCGATTTTATCACATATTTCACCCGATTTTATCATCATAAAACGTTTCATTAAAAAAATGTCAGGGTGAACTGATTTTCTATTACGCTTCAATATATTAGATTTATTTCATAATTCTGTGTAAAACAACATCATTCTGGATGTAGTTTACATTAAAAAACCAACCGATGCACAATGTTACATTTTGCTGTTTTCGTGCGAATAATTGAATAGGGATACAAATGTTTATTTTACCCATATAATATGTTCGGAGAAGTTTCAAAATATTTGAAAACGCATCTTTTGATGTAGAAAGCTGGGTGATCAATCCTCTCAAAAGTGAGATAGAATATTTACTTTTTCATTAGATAAAGATAGACGCTTGGTGTCTTAGGCAAAGTATGAGGTGATCTCAAAACAAGAAACTTTACAGAAGACATCATGTTTCTATCTCTTACATATTGCAAGCAACATAAAGTTTTCTATGAGAAGGCATTAAAAATCGTTATTTACATTTTAAGATTTTTCTGGTTGCAACATGTGAGAGGTAACAGCATGCTGTCTTCGGCAAGTTTAGTGTTGTGAGATCATCTAATATTTTGCTTATGGTACTGCGCTACAAAAAGCAAGTAATTCATTTTACCAATTCAAACAAAAACATGAACGAATAAAAAACTTAATTGTAATTTATTTGCAACTTTACATCGATTTTTTAGATTTTTTATTTTTGCAGGTTTGTTCAGAAAATTTTTAGGCAACTGAATTACCTATCTAAAAAAATATTTTGAAAAAATAATGATGATCGATTTTTTATAGTCACTTTTTGTTTTTGAATTTTTTTTTTTAGTACAGGAACTCAAATTGAATTTTTTAAATATTTTTTTATAAAAGCTCAGACAGTTTTCTCAAATTCATCCCTTGACCACTTTTCTCTATCTTTTGTCATTATTCAGATATATCGATTTATAAAAAAACAACTGCAGCTTTTTTCATGTTTGTACAGATAAATTTTCCAAAGAAATTAAAATCACTGATTTTACGTATTTAGTTATTGATTTAACATCTTTAATAAAAAAAAAATTTGAAAATTTCCCGATTTCATCACTTTCCCTATTTTATCATGCCAAAAATCACGAGGGGGCAATATAATTGGGTGATCACTGTAACACCAAACCCAATAAGACAAAATGCTTAATTCGTTGAATCATGTCTATTTGATATTTACATCTGCAGAGAGAAGAATAATTTTGTGCAGAGCGACAACCATAAAAACTCTTTTGGAGCTTGTAAGATCTGTTACTTCTTCCAAAAGTCGTAAGATCACTTCGACAGCATAGTAATCTATTTTAAAGAATTAGATTATTCTAATAAAGAAAAAAACAATAAAAAGTCTATGCTACCTAGCGATACTCTATGTTTGCATCCACAGATTTTCATCTAAAAGGGCACTCCCTAACCCGTAGACAAGTTTTACTAACCGAGGTCATAAACATTTCAAAATCTCATTATGTCAAAAATCCTACACTGAACCGTAGCATAAGCAAAAATGACTGAAACAAGCCCTCGAATCGATTGATCACCATACACTGGCAGCCTTTTGAAACTACGCAAATTGGTCCGCTAAAGACGTAGCTTCCAGCAAGTAACTCAAACTGATTTCAAAGTATCGAGCCAGTAATAAATGCCTGTTAAGATCGTCAGTCTTCGTCAAGAAGTACCAGCAGGAATTAAATCAATAAAGCACATTTACGATTGCAGGTTCTTTGTTTCTATTGCTGTGTCTGCTTGGTACCGCAATTACCACCGCTGGCCAGAAATCGATGAGCTGCGAACTGAGGGGCACCTCGTCCCATCGTAATGTGCGTTGAACCGTAAGTCACCGTACCGCGGCTTCTCGCTGCTGGTTTGTACAAGCGGAACTATCACATAAAGAACAAAGTCATCTACGCCGTAATCGTCATCGCTGTCGTCAATCGCGGTTGCTGCCTGCCTTGCCTTGCTCGTCAATGTTCATGATCTGAATAGCGTGCTGCGCTGCGACCGAGTACTTCTACCACAACAGTATGGATCATTTAATTACGCACGTAAACTCGACTGTTGCCAAGGTGGAATCGGGACAACGAGGAAGTACACCGGCGAGTTTTATGAGTTGGCCCTCAGCCCTTAGAACACCGGCTACCGGACGCGAGCTTTGTAGAGCTTCATTAGCAGCTGATCCACAGACGGATGTGAGTACTTCACTGTCCACGTAAATTAGATTTTTTTGCGTCGCCATCATTGACAGTACAGCTCCATAGAACATCTCCGAAGGTAATTAGAGATTTTATCACCACCCGGAGAATGATCGTGGGAAAGCGCACGAACTGTCACACCCCGGCACGACAACCTGTTTTAATTATTCTGATGTAACGAACGCTGCCACCCTCTAAGCGGACCTAACCGATTCAACAAAACACGGTGCTATTATCGTCCCGAATCGTGTCGACAAGCTGAAAACACTTGTACCACCGATAAAATCCCATAAAAAGCTGACGCGTCTCTATCATTTATCTTCCACACATCGGACTCGTTGTCGAGAACAAAAAAAAAAGAATCATTCGAAACGAACCGATTGAAACTCTACCGACAAAGAATCCTTACCGTCATCGTCGCCAGTCGTCGGTCACCGGTGTCCTCCTGTCTCTAACCAAACCGGACCGCACAAACAAAAGGACAAACGGGATACAGAAATAGGCACGCAACAATTATTGCTTCATTTCTTCTCCCCCTTTTCCCGTCTGCCTTGCTGCCTCCTAATGGTTGTTGATGTAAGCCCACTTGAGCCGATGCGATTGAGGTCCTGCGGTTATCATTACACCATACGAGCACGAGAAAGCCCCGCCGGTCCGATCCGTTTTACAATGATTTGGGACAATCGGGTTGTTTGTTAGATAAAAAAAGAAAATAACGTTAGAGTTTGTTGGGCATCGGATTTTTTGCTGTCACTGCTGGCGATGAACGCTGGGGATGCTGGTGCTTTATATAATGCATAACTAGTTGATTTGGGGTACAATGTTGACCAGTTCAACCGGAGAGTTTGAATTTTTGAACACTATCGTTAATAATTGAGTTTTAAAAAACACTTCCATTTTTTAACGCAATATATCGCTATTGTGGTTATTCTTTATTTCCAGATAATAAGAATAAGATTTTTTTCTGATGATGGTTCTTCTGGCTGCTACGTGGGAGGGAGAAGCGAATACTACACACAAATTCAATCGACACAAATATATTACGATCAAGAAAATTACAGTTCGCGAATGCAATCAAAACAAGAGGCTACGCGTCGTTGTTTTTGATTAGAGTGTAATTATATTCTTGCTGTCACCCGCGTATAACTCGAACAATTTTTTTATTGACAGATTTGTCCTTAGAGATGACGGCTATAACCGACATTTAACGTTTCTTTCTTTTTGGACACATATCAAGCAGAGCTGCGTTATTCAAGCGCCGAACTTAAGGTACCGAACAGCAGGCTTTAAAAGCTATCATTGATCAACATTGAGTAACAATGGGCCCAATTTACGTACTGGGGAAATAGACTTACTCGCGTCCAACACGATTTCTATTGACCTTGAAGCATCTCTAAAACAGCCGATACAGTATATTTTCGATCTAACGTAAAAGCCCATAGAAGCAAACATCAATCACTGTGCCTACCGATGACATCCCACTTTCGGAAGGTTCACTTTCATTATACGAGATTTAAGAAGAGACGCCGCTTTCTGTCCACCAGCATCGTCATTATCATCATCGTCGTCGTCGTCGTAAGAACCTGCTTTATCTACTCCTTTCTGCCCATTTGGGCGTCCTCTCGGTCCTTACCGGCATTACCGGCAATGACGAATGATTTGGCCATAGGCCGTAACAAAAGCGAAGAATCATCCAAACAAAAAGCCCCGCTTCCAGCGATTCTTTTGACTTTGGGCTTAGTCTTATATTTTCCGAGTGCATGGGCTCAAGCGAGAGCATCAGAAAAAAAAACGAGAGTGCGTTTCAAATTTGTATAATTTGTCATTCTCTGCGATCTCGGCAGACGATCTTTTCTGTTAAATTAGATTTCCTCCTCCTCGGTCCATCAAGCGTCGCATCACCGCGCTCGGTCCTCGAAAATCCTTGGCGGTGATCCTGCCGATGGGAAAAATTTAATTACATTTTACCGAAAGACGTATAAAATCCAAACCGTCACGCTCGGTCCGCTTTGTTTGCCATCAAAAATATGTCCGGATTAGGCGAGGAGCGGGATGCCAACTGCGCCGCCGGGGGACGGCCTTGGGTTTGAGTCTGCTGTTGGTCCTTCGTCAGGGCCAACCGACGGAACAATTGGATGAAAAATAATGGCGCCAGGCTTGGAAGCAATCTCTGAGGCGTTTTGATCCAATTCATATTTCCAGTGCCAGACCGAAAAAACTGTCATAGTTTTAAATTTTTGATCGCTAGCAGTGATTCACCAGTGACAGACTAATGAGATTAAACGGAGCTACGTTTTTGAGTTCTGAATCAATTCCATCAAATTGCAGAGAATCATACTAGAACACATGAACTAGTTTTTTTTTTGCGATACCTAATCTCAACTAATTCGGATTCGGCACCATTCAAATCCAATAATAGCATTCACGTTCGAACAATTCCATTAACTCCGAGTGACGAACTACGCTGTAATCGCATCAACGCTCAGAGTGTCCGGAAAATTTCAAGTGGGCTTAGCCGCCAAAGCCCACTTGAACGGCAATTGTGTCCCAAATCGGGCTCGCAAATGAGCTCACCGTGATTAGACGTTTTATCTTTTTTTTTCTCTCTCTTTTATGTTATCCACGCATGAAACATATGAAAATAAAAATGAAAAATGAGTTAAGCCTAAAATTAGAATCCTTCGGAATTGACACAAAAGAAGCTCTGCGGAATCGAGTCCACAGCGAAATCGGGCGCAGGCGCTAAGGGGTGTCCTTTTCTCGTACCTGATAAAGCATCCTTTTGTGGCTTTGGCCGCTTTGATGTCATGCTCATTCTCCCTTTCAGGTCGTCACTTCGATGACGGTCAGGCCAGGTATCGAAATCTCGAACATCCAAATGTCAGGTGTATAACAATAGATTCCAATCGCAAATCCATTTGTCTTTTCTCTGCCTTTCGAGCAGATCAAGATTGTCGGTGTTTTCTTCGAGAGGACAGCCCAGGGTTCCCTGCTGGGCACCGAAAGATGACAGTTCGGTAACAGGTTCCGCAGTATGAAAAGAGTGGAAAGAAAAGATTAGACACTGCTGAAGGGCCAAAGTGTCATCTTGTTGCGGTTGTTTTTATGGACTGGCGATGATGCATTGCCGACCGTCGCCTCGGTGACAATGTGCATCCTCTTACACACATTTGGGTCTCGCTGCCGGGTGTGAGACGGACGATGGTTCGTTGTGACTTGAACTGGAGGTTAGACGGATCGTAAAATTAGGTAAAAAGTTTATTGACAGTGAACGATAACAATTCCTTAGGGTAAAAAAAACCTTTTGATTTTTAAATCGAAAGTACAACACAATTTTTATGCATTATTATTCATCAACACCGATTTTTGGAGTCCACTGTTTTCAAGCAATATGACTTTTAATCGAAAAATAAAATTACAAGACTTAAAATCTAATTCTTGTATTGATGTGATAATAACAAAACTATTATACACGATTGATATTATTGAAAATCACACTGTTTTAGTACTATCATATTAAATTACATTTCACCTCGGAAGCCATTCCCTAACTGAAATGCAAAATAAGACTATCTCAGTCGCAAGACTGAGAGCGAAACCTGTCTCTGCTCAATCTTTAAGCTTCCGGTTCCTAAAATCTGGATTTACTTGATATAAACGCGTACAGTATAAATTAGTTACCTTGTGTGTTCGTCTTATTTTTACAACCTTCTGATAACATGGTTCACCGGCGAGTTACGCATATTCAATTTTAAAAGGGCCAGTATAAAAGTAGGAGGTTGTATCCAAGACACGACCGCATAACTGACGTAGAACTACGCACACTATTAACAAATGCATTGTTGTAGGTGTTTCATTAATGAGTCATAAAGTCTACTAACGCTTGCTTTGTGCTGCCTCAACAGAGGGGTAATAAAAACACTGAAAACACGAGCTGTAAAAGCTGTTTCACATTCTGTAAATTAGACGGCTGCTACAGATTTAAATTGCTACTATCCAGCACAGATTGCTCGCTTGAATTGTCAAAAATTATTAACTTTCAATGACTTGTTTATTTGCCTTGAAAAAGGCATTTTGCTGTTCAAAATTGGATTAGCTGATGGCAATCTTTATGCTGCCCCAACAGTGGGGGAATAATGGCAGTCTGGCGAGACACGCTAAGAAGAACCGCGCTGCTCCTAAGACATGGTGACTAATCCGCTGCATTCCGCCGTTACTGCTGAGTTCTAATATCTGCTGCTACTGCTGTCAACGATGTGGACGGTCCATCCAGTTCACCTTCCGACTAATGAATGTAGCTAGTTTTCCCAGAAACACTCTTTTATAGCCGAAGGGTGCTACGAAATAGGCCACGCCCTTCTGTTCAGTTGTCACATTCTCTAATGTTCTTTAGACGAATTATTCCACAATTCGCATTTGATTTTTGTATCCAGCTTGTAAACGCCGATGGTGCTCTCACACTCGCAACGATATTACCCCTATCGTATTACGGCTTTCAATATCAAGCAAGCGATTTCGTTTGTCGCTGTTGCGTGTTGCATCATGTTGCAACTGAGCATACAGAATTTGACTGCTAGGATCCCGCGAAGAATGTTTGCTTGTGTTGATGCTAGGAAATTTTCACCCTTAAATTACTTGTTTATTTGCCTTGAAAAAGGCATATTGATGTTCAAAATCGGTTGCTGATCGCAACCTTTGTGCTGCCCTAACAGTGGGGGAGTTAAGATACACGGACAACATGCACTGTGGAAGCTATTCCACCTTCTGTAAATTAGACGGCCGCGACAGATTTGAACTGCTAGAATCCGCACAGAATGCTTGCTTACGTTGTCGAAAATTATTAACCTTCAATGACTTGTTTATTTGCCTTGAAAAAGGCATTTTGCTGTTCAAAATTGGATTTGGTGATGACGATCTTTATGCTGCCCCAACAGTGGGGGAATAATGGCAGTCTGGCGAGGCACGCTAAGAAGAACCGCGCTGCTACTGAGACATGGTGACCAACCACAAGACAAGTGATTTATTTTATTTTAAGGCAGCGACAGGTAGGGATGGGCGAACGGCTCACGAGCCGTTCATATGAACCGGTTCTTAGAAAAGAGCGAAAGATCGAACGGCTCACGAAAAAGAGCCACGGTTCGTTGAGCGCCAGGCTTGCCAGATCTACGGATTTATCCGTAGATCTACGGATTTTATCCCTTCTACGGATCTACAAATATATGGGAAATCCGTAGAAAAGAAGAAGAAAACCGTAGAAAAGAAGAAGAAGAAATCCGTAGAAATCCGTAGAATCTACGGATTTTCTCGAAATAGTTCTGGCATCTCTGTTGAGCGCACCAGAACTTATAGGTTCGCGCAAACCCGAAGTTTTCCGAGAAAACACGAACTATGAACGCTCGTGAATCATTGTGAACCATGAGCAGGGATGCCACATATACAGATTTTTCTGTATTTTACAGATTTTTAAACTAAAAAAGCAATACAGAATCTGTATTACAGAATCGCGGAATATTGCCAAAAATACAGATTTTACCGATTTTTTTCTATTCGAACTGAAATAAAAATCTTGAAATGTTAAATTCGATTCAACGACTTTCAAACTTTTGTGAAAAAAAACCTGATGCTGTTTATGTTGGTATCGTTGCAGAAGAAGAGGGATGAGGCTCAGACGAAGGCGAAAAATGACGTTTCTAAATATTTGACGAGATTTCTAATTAAAATTCGTGAAACAAAATTTGAAGCTGTTCGATTTTATCGATCCTGTTGTAAAAACGGTAGCTTTATTTAATCCTAAAACTTTCGTAAAATTGGAAAATATAATTGGTTTGATTTCCCACAATCGTAACAGTAACTGATCGACAAGACTTGGATAACAAATTTTGCTCGCTAAGAACAAACTTTTTGACCGGAAGATTCGTTGAAACAGATGACTTAACTTGGTCTGATTAGTTGGACGCCACAATGCCGAATGGTAAATTCATGCTTCCGTTACTGAGATCATTTGTGCGATTTTTTTCAATAATTCCACATTATTCAGCTTGTGTAGAACGCATTCAATATAAATTTAATATAATTGCAGCAAGTCTAAGGCCAGAAATATCATGGCCCCTAAGCTTATGAGCTCAATTTTGAAAGCTAAAAGCTAGGTTGCTAACCAAGCAGGAGCTACTAAAATTAAATTAACAAAGACATGCATGAACAACACGTGAAGAGAAATAAGCAATATCGTGTTCAGTTACTACACTTGATTATCGCCTGATTATAAGTTAACCACCACACCAATAAAAAATTAAACTAAAGCAAAAAATAGTGATTTGTTTCAATATATTCTATAAGAAAGAAGTTTTGCATCCAACATACTTAGTTTGCTCGATACAGATATTTATACAGATTTTTTAGCCCGTGAAACAGATATACAGATATTTTCGAGCAAAAATACAGAATTAAATGTGGCAACCCTGACCATGCGCCGTTCATATGAGTCGGTTCGGAACGGTGAGTGAGCGATTCAGAGCCGCTCTTGCAAAAGAGCCGTTTCGCCCACCCCTAGCCACGGGCGCAACCTGCTGTTACTTCTGAGTGCTGATATCTGCTTCTACTGCTGTCAACGATGTGGACGGTCCATCCAGTTCACCTTCCGACTAATGAATGTAGTTAGTTTTCCCAGAAACACTCTTTTATAGCCGAAGGGTGCTACGTAATAGGCCACGCCTTTCTGTTCAGTTGTCTAATTCTCTAATATTCTTAAGAATTCGATATTTGTTTCCAGCGAATAAACACCGATGCTGCTCTCACACACTCAACGGTTTTAACCCGTATTTTATTGCGGTTTGTAACATCAAGCGATTTCGTTTACTCGTTGTTGCGTGTTGCATCATGTTGCAACTTGGCAGCTGGGAGACGACGAAATTCTGTTAATGCTGATTAATTGAATCGACTTCATATTAGCTCTGCATAGTCGAACTAACTGTCTTTGTGAATGTTTTCTAACAGGGCAGTTTGTTATTCAAAGTCGGTCATGCTGATCGCAGCCTTTGCGCTGCCCCTACAGTGGAGGGTTTACTAAATAGAGTAAAAATTAGACAACTACAACAGAATTTGATTGCATCCCGCTCAGAATGTCTGCTTGTGTTGATGCCAGAAAATTATCAACCTTCAATTATTTGTTTATTTGCCTTGAAAAAAGCATTTTGCGGTTCAAAATCGTTTGCTGATCACAACCTTTGAGCTGCCCTAACAGTGGGGGAATTAAGATACACGGACAACATGCACTGTGGAAGCTATTTCACATTCAGTAAATTAGACGGGTGCGACAGATTTAAATTGCTAGGATTCAATACAGAATGCTTGCTTACGTTGTCAAAAATTACACCGTGCAACAAAGATTGACTTTTTTTCTGCCTTGGCTTCTATATATAATTTTTTTGTGTATTTGTATGCAAAACTAAATTTCCCCGAATTTGAACATATTTCAACTTAATGGGCAACAATGGCGCCATTTTGAATTTTTGAGAAACCGGTTATTTTTGTGATTTTTTCAACGCCATTTTGTTTTGAGGCCAAAAATCAAAATTCTAACAGTTTGTCCACATATTAGCATCTTTTTACCCATCTTTTGAAAAAAAACAGACCTTAAATCGGAAAAAAACTGAGCTCAAAACGGCGATTCTACGAAAGCGGTTTTGGCATAGTTTTAGTATATTTCACAAAACAAACTAATATCGATTGTTTCTGAGCATTAATGGTAATTCGCTAATATCTTAAAGTGGTAGTCAAATTATATCTTATTTTGAGTAAAAAAAGTCTCAAAAATCGAATGGTAGGTGTCTGATCTACGTAAAATGTAAGCAGATAAACCTATTTTAGTATTGTAAGGGAAATGGGGCAAAATTGACATTTTGCTGACATTTTACGTTGATCAGACACCTACCATTCGATTTCTGAGACTTTTCCACTCAAAATAAGATATAATTTGACTACCACTTTAAGATATTAGCGAATTACCATTAATACTCAGAAATAATCGATATTATTTTGCTTTGTGAAATATACTAAAACTATGCCAAAACCGCTTTCGTGGAATCACCGTTTTGAGCTCAGTTTTTGTCCGATTTAAGATCTGTTTTTTTTTTTTCAAAATATGGGTAAAAAGATGCTAATATGTGGACAAACCCTTAGAATTTTGATATTTGGCCTCAAAACAAAATGGCGTCTAAAAAACCTTAAAAATTTCCAGTTTCTCGAAAATTTAAAATGGCGCCATTGTTGCCCCTTGAGTTGAAATATGTTCAAACTCCGGGAAATTTATTTTCGCATCAAACTTCAAGAAACCAAGGCAAAAAAATTGTTGCACTGTGTTATTAACTTTCAATGACTTATTTATTAACCTTGAAAAAGGCGTTTTGATTTCCGGAATTGAATTTCCTGATGGCAATCTTTATGTTGCCCCAACAGTGGGGGAATAATGGTAGTCTGGCGACACACACTGAGAAGAACCGCGCTGATTCTGAGACGTGGTGACCAACCACAGGGCAAGTGTTTAATTTGAAGGCAGCCACAGGCGCGACCTGCTGCTATGGTCTGTTACTGCTGAGTGCCGATATCTGCTTCTACTGCTGTCAACGTTGTGGACGGTCCATCCAGTTCACCTTCCGACTAATGAATGTAGCTAGTTTTCCCAGAAACACTCTTTTATAGCCGAAGGGTGCTACGTAGTAGGCCACGCCTTTCTGTTCAGTTGTCTAATTCTCTAATATTCTTTAGACGAGTTATTCCACAATTCACATACGATATTTGTTTCCAGCGAATAAACACCGATGGTGCTCTCACACACTCAACGGTTTTAACCCGTATTTTATTGCGGTTTGTAACATCAAGCGATTTCGTTTACTCGTTGTTGCGTGTTGCATCATGTTGCAACTTGGCAGCTGGTAGACGACGAAATTCTGTTAATGGTGGTTGATTGAATCGACTTCATATTAGCTCTGCATATTCGAATTAACTGCCTTTGTGAATGCGTTCTAACAGGGCAGTTTGTTATTCAAAATCGGTTATGTTGATCGCAGCCTTTGTGCTGTCCCAACAGTGAGGGTATCAACTAAATAAACTACAACATAATTTGATTGCTAGGATTCCGCGAAGAATGTTTGCTTGTGTTGATGCTAGGAAATTTTCACCCTTCAATTACTTGTTTATTTGCCTTGGAAAACGCATTTTGCTGTTCAAAATCGGTTGCTGATCCCAACCTTTGTGCTGCCCCAACAGTGGGGGAGTTAAGATACACTGACAACATGCACTGCGGAAGCTATTTCACCTCCTGTAAATTAGACGGCCGCGACAGATGTAAATGCTAGAATCCGCACAGAATGTTTGCTTACGTTGTCAAAAATTATTAACTTTCAATGACTTGTTTATTTGCCTTGAAAAAAGGCATTTTGCTGTTCAAAATTGGATTTGGTGATGACGATCTTCATGCTGCCCTGACACGGGGGAATAATGGCAGTCTGGCGACACACGCTGAGAAGAACCGCGCTGCTCCTGAGACGTGGTGACCAACCACAGGGCTAGTGCTGCTGCTAAAGGAGGACGACTGCTGTTGACAACTTGTCGCTGTCCAGAACTATTATGAGCGGCTTCGGCTGAAACAGGCTCTTATATAGGCCAAATAGCATGTTTTCAATTGCAAGGTATATGATTCTGTGGACCGTGCTTGGGAAGCAATCATATAACGACCAATCAGAGGACGGAAATTTCGTTTAAACAAGGCTTGACAATTATCAATAGTACAATAGTTTGCATAATCAATCCACAATTTACTACATTTGGATGGATGCGTGTATAATTTTCCAAACAATTGCTGCAAAAATGAAGGAAATCGGTTGAAAACAAACCGATTTATAAGCATTTGAAAAGGGACATATTTCGTCCCCTTTTCGTTAATAGTTTTCCTATTTACATACCTATGTGGTAGGATAAAGAAAAACGTAGTTCTACGTCAAAAATGCAATATTGTTTAGGGTACACATAAAATATTTAATTGAATTCTGAGAGGGATCTGCCAACATTTGGTCGAGTTGGCGTGGTATCCTTCATATCAAGGAGCGTTATTTTATTTTTTCATTTCAACTCAGTTCAATTTTTATTTTGCTAAAAATGATTTATTTGTCGTTTTACATTAGCGCTCCAATGAGAAGTATGGAAAGTTGACCTTCAAATATCGTTTAGCGGTAGGACTTTAAAAGTTTCGTCTCTTCGAGAAAAGTTCTGTCAGCTCAACCGGACTTCAGGAACACGTGTCTCAAAGCGGTCAAAGTTTAAATATTTTGACCGTTGGAAAATATGCACAGGTCGATATCGACGTCGATATTGAACAGTTTATTTTTTGCGAAGCCAAATGTCTTAGAATTTTGACACGTCGAGATCTGGAGTTATCTGAAAGAAAATATTTTGAAAAAAAATCGACTCTCTGGGACTTAGAAATTTACGAGAGTTTCTCTGCTCAAAATTTTTTTCGAAGTAACATCAGATCTCGACGTTTTATGCATTTCTTAGACATTAAGCATCGAAAAAATTTCGACATCGGCAGTTTCAAGACGTACTAAAAAGTGGAAATTTGACCGCTTTGAGGCACCATTTCCCCAAGTCCGATTGAGCTAAAATTTTGTATGAGAACATTGTTCGAGATGACGAAACTTTTGAGCTCTGCCGCTTTACGAAATTAGAAGGTAATGTTCTCCATATGTTCCATTGGCTTCAGCTCAAAAATTTCTAAGTCCCAAAAACTTTATTGTTTTCACAAAAAGTTTTATTTTTCAGAAAACACCGGAGCTCGACGTTTCGTGCATTTTTGAGAAATTTGATCTCAAAAAAATTTCCGGTATCGACGATATCATGAACTACTGTGCATTTTTTCATCAGTCAATCATGGATCTGTGCATTTTTTCATCAGTCAAAATATTCAAACTTTGACCGCTTTGAAACACGTGTTCTGAAGTCCAATTGAGCTGAAATTTCGCATGAGAACTTTTCTCAAGAAGACGAAACTTTTGAGCCCTGCTGCAAACAAAATTCGAAGAACCGATTTGCATTGGCACCTCATTTATACATTTACTAGTTTGTAAAGTTGTATTATTTCTTTTATTCCTAGAAAGCTTATCTATGAAACTGCAGGTTTCTGAGTTACAAAGCTTTGAATAAAGTGCATGCTACTTCACAGCACGCCCTTTTAGGAAATTACTCTTTAGTCTAGAAACTGTGTCGAGTCGTATACTGCCGTTCCAAGCATAGTTGTCCCAGCGTGCATAAGGTTTGTGTAGAACATGGGACTACTAAGATTGGAATGGCAGTATACGTGTGCAAAGTTTAATTCGATTATATAGTACCGTGGAATGGGGTTAAATTGATCAGTGGGGTGAAATTGATCACCTGAAAATTCGTGATAAAAAAATACTAATCGAAACATATTGCTCTTACAACACTAGGCAATATTAACGTGTCCTTAAACGTAACTTTTGCATGATACACATACCTGTCAAAGTTAACCCTTGCATTCCCGGTGCAATTTTTCATTTTCGAAAAGTTCTTCTAACTCAGTCAAAACTCAATCTAATTAGATCAAACAAGTTTCCTAATAACAAAAAAATAAGTATTGAATTTACTTAAAGTAATCTTAGTTGAGGGTAATTTACGTTAAATTTGGAGAAGTGAGTAAAGTTTGATAAAAGATCAAAAAATGTAATTTTCAACAATGATCATTCCATACCATTAAAAAAATACTGATGAATTCACAGGAAACCACAAAGATTTTGCTTTCAGAGCTAGTTTTAGAGCTTTTGTAACAAACCGAATGAAATCGGTCTAACGTCGATCAATTAGGAGCAAATTTAGCAACAAGCAGCTCGTGAACCAAAATAAACAAATTTTAACCTGAAATAGTGTTATTTTCGTTTCCAAACTAGCTGTAAATGATATTTTTCAGAACAGAAATCATCATTTATCTTTAGCATGTCGAAAAAAGCACTTTGCCAAAGGTATGTTTTGATTTCAATGGTTATCAATTTCACCCCAATTTACCTCATAGTATCTTATAGAATTATCGAATTTATTTCATGAAGTAGACGATAGAAATCTCACCAATAGTCATAGAGGTTTACTGGAGCACATACCAGTACTTGTTTTAAAATTATACTATTTCAGGAAAAATGTACATGAAGGTAGTTAATTGACAATTGTTATAAAAATTGATCAAATTCACTCTGTTCCATGGTATCGAAAATACGGTATGGAATGGCTCTACTTTCACTTTTAATCGCAAGTGTAATCCATTTTGCGCTTTCTTTTTTTAATGTGTTAGAAAGACATCATTAACTTTGTTTCTAAGTGAAATTTTCGGCTAACGTCAAAGGTAACTTAACCTTCATTCAAATTGATATCTTTTACCTTCCCTTTCATCGTAACTTTCATAGAATGCCACATTTCCAAATTTTTCGTATAGCATTCACCACACCTATAGTATTTTTAAACGGGAACCTAGCTTTTAAAAATATTTATTCTACTCTTCGTTTGATTGAACAAAATTATAAACCAAATACAAATTTGTTTAGTTTAGTGTGGAGATCTTTCAAAAAGCTGAGAACAAAAAAATGGCCCCGTGTAATCATAACTAACTAATCACAAAAAGCACTGAATCAAGCCATTTTCGGCTAATCAGAAACCATTGCCGATATTTTCCCTGGAACAGCAACAACAGCGGTTCGCATTGCCCCGCTAACCAACCATTGTTCAGCAATTATCCTCTGTCGCTTTGCTTGCACTCTGGCGGAGCGTTCCGCTAGTTTGCTTACGGGTTTAATTGAAATCTACTCTTTCGGGCGAGCTAATTTTGCATCCCGCACGCAGCATCAACAGCAGCAGTGCTTTCGAATCCTCGGGTCTCATCAGGATTCGTTCTGCTACAGATCCGTACTTGGTTTGCATTGTTGTTGTTGTTTTGCTCAATGTCGGCTGCAACAGATCTAAGCCGACAGACACTTGAACCCGTGCGAGTTTTTACTTTTTCGTTTTTTTTTTCTTCTCTCCACTCTCGAGTAGAAACAATGGCGCAGCGAAAAAACCAACTTCGGTTCGATTATTCCTTTCCTGCTGCTCATCACCATTATTATCCTTTTCCGACAAACACCGCCAAAAGCGCCATCCGTTCGGTGCGGTGGCGTGGCGTACAAAGTGGCTCCGCTCAGCCTCTAAATCTCATTAGAATAGATCCCTTTTTGTGCGGTGGGGTGTCCTTTTTGCGGATGCTGTGTGTGTCCCTGTGCTACCGGTTTTTGTCGTTTTGCCATTATTGCTCTGGTAAAAGATAAAAGTGAAAGCCCGGAAAATTAATTTTCGATCCTTCGAACAAAGCTTCTGGAAAGATAAATTGGCTAGTTCAAGTGGGTCTTAAGTGATTATTGATTCAAGATCACACAGGCGAGGAAAATCGTTTTCTCTCTGCCGTTGCAATGCTAAGCCCTTTTGTGAGTTTTCTTTCAGATCAGCCAATATTTACCGAACGAGAACAGTGCCGAGTCTTTCTTCGAAACGGCCAGCTTTCAAAACATCATCATTGTGACAGAAGAATAGCTGCATTTTCTTCGTCCTGCGATTGTTAGTGACTTATCGCATTCCAGTCGTTCGTATCAGAACATCCCTTCCGGGTTGCATTCCGACGCTGGGACCCTAATTATCATAATTCCAGTGCCAACAATGCGACTGACTGGCTGCTCTTGCCCGAATGGCCTCGGGGACCCATTTTGTCGTTTCGATCCAAGCCGGACCACGCAACGGAGCCGAAGCGTGAAGGCACGCACGCAAATGAGAACCGGCAGAGACCCACCCGCTTCATTCGAATGAAGACTCACATTCTACGCTTAACTCACTCCCGCCATCAGCCTTCAGGGACACAATCGACAAGCTGGCTGGCTCGCACGATTTGTCGCACTATAGTATATCCCACCGCAGCTCCGATCTGCAGGTCCAATTTGGCTTCGCCGCGTGTGATCGTGACAATCCGCTGGCGATTTTGGGTTTTGTTGTCTTTTTGGACCCCGGGCTTGATTGCTTTTGTGGGCTGGTTTCCTCCTCATTATTTATGGTCCAGGCGAACACCATCTCGATAGTACCAAACCGAAGTGAAGCGCACCCAGACGAAGCCCGTGGACGAGAAAGGAAGCAAGGTGTCCGAGGATACAAATTTCACTCGCCCGCACCTTTCCTTTCCCGGTCGATCCGAACCGACGGAGGACACACGGAGACGACAACAAATAACGACGACGACGGATTGCAGCGCGTTGATAAATTCGCCTCACAAGTTTATCGCCCGAGTAGAAGGTTAATAAAATTCTTGGTGATGGCGATTTTTACGAGGGTCCCCGTGGGTAATTTGTGGTGCCGTTCTTCGCAGTCTTCGTAGGCGGCGGATCGGGTCTTTGATGCCGACCGACCGACCTGGTGTTCGAGCTGGTTTGGTGGGCTAGGTGGACGGGGTGTGGTGCGGTGCGGGGGTTTCGCACGGTGTAAAACTGCTGAGCGCGCAATGTGTAATGGTGTGAATTTTCCACGAAAACAGGTGACATGTTTTGGGTTTTGGACCTAACGAGCTCAGGGCCTAATGTTGTCTGGTGACTAGGGTAATTATTAGTTTTCAGTTTGGACAGTTTTCAAAATGCAGCGAAATTAATGCCACATTTTTACTGTATCAGATTCACAAAAATTGACTAATAAATTATTAGACGTAATTTGATTACCCATGTAAACAAGATTAAAAGAAAAATTCATCAAATTTGAAATTTAAATGTTAGTTTATACAAGTTCTACTCACTGTTCTTATCATCATATTTCATGTCAATTACATAATTCTAACCTATTATTTAACAGATTGTTATGGTTATGTTTAATGTTCAATAATTGCGGGGGCCAACCACGCTCGACGCCCGGGTTCGAATCCCAACGCCGACATAGGTGTCGATGGTTGTGGGGTAGCGTGATTCACTCACAACCAACCCAACTGGTCTAGATTCAATCCTAGCCAACACCAGGAAATTTTCTGAGGCGAAAAATCTCTGAGATCACGCCTTCCATCGCATGAGGAAGTACAGCCGTAGGCGCCGGTCCGTTAATTAACGGGTCGTGAGTTAGGGTCCTGTGTGGAGTCGCCTCCCTGGGCGTCGGTGATTGGCACAACAACAGTGGTGGAACTAGACCGACGCTACTACTCGCCAAATTCACGCTAGATTTTCTCACACTTTTTTTCGTTTTTATCACGCTTAAAAAAAAAATATCGAAATCAAGAATAATGTACTTCCATTTGCAGAAAGTGTATTTGAAACATAATTTTCATTCGTGCCTTGTGTCCTTGCATGTGTTGTGTATAGTTTGTTGCACTCAATTCATTTGATTTATCGATAAGGCAACCAAGTGTCATATCTGTTACTATTTATTTGTGTCATATTTTGTGAAAAATTAACCGTGAAATACGTATTTCTTTGCTTTTGGAGTAAACATTACGTATTATTCGAAAAAGAAGAAAATCTTTTAAAAGCCCAAAGAACCCTACCGTCTATTTAAAAATTATAAATCTAGCGGTTACGCAACTTCACATAAGCAAGTATCAAATCCTAACTAACTATGCTGAAGCATTGGCAGTACAAATTATATTAATATTGCATGTATAGTTGCCATGAGAAAGTTCGTTCAAAAAGGCAATGGAGATAGATATTATGAACTATTTTGACGTGGGACTACGTCATTGTTTTCTATACTGGGATGCATTCTGTAAAACTGGAAATGAAACTGGCAAATGTTGCGTCAGATTTCAAACGCCAATTACAGCATAACCACATGATGGATAACAATAACCAACATGTTGTTGGATAGATAAAATGTAGAACAATTTTGTGATATGCTAGTTATCACTCTAATTTCATTGCTAAGCGGTAAAATTGATAAAAAAGTTTCAATGCCAAATTTACGCGAACAATGAACCAATTACATGCAAGCATTCCTAACACAGACGACGTGAATGGACTCCAACCGTTCTCTGTGATATTCTCTGTATCAATATCGAAAAAAAAAATTGACAGAGTCTCCCCGTCCCAATAGGTCAATTTATTTATGCTCCAATGAGCTTAGACTAGTATGATGTCTCGAAGGTAAAAGTTTTCCGAAAAGTATGAAACAATCCCCATTCTTGAACAATTACTAAACCTGCATTCAAAACTTAATAAAAACTAATGTCTTGAAAGCAAACATGCTGGTAGAAGCAACAGTACCAGTGAAGCAGAGAGCCGCAGGTCTCTCGTCGTCTATGATTGCAGCGGTACTCTTCTAATCGTACAATTCAGCGGTACACTTCTATTCGTTCTACAGCGGTACTATTCGTATTGCAGTGGTACACTTCTGTTCGTATATTTCTATTCGTGTGCAATCGAGGAAAAACTGAAATGCTGCTGCTAATGGTGATTGAAAGTTTATCTCATAAATATGATTACCATAAAGTACTCAACAAGAATTGTACATTTTTGCAACGGTTATAAGTTATATTTATTTAACTTTATCTTCAATACTCACTAAATAATCGTGACCGGATAGTATCGAAAAAGTGAGTTCCCAAATATACAAATTTATAGAAAAGTAAGAGCCGGCGAATGCTTGTAAATTTTTGGTCCATTTACTAAGATGCATTCCAAATTTTTGTTTGCATTTCAAAATTGTTAGATGATATATTATTATTCTAAGCTTTTCCATTTTAGCTTCGTAATAAAGCGAATGTAATTGTGGGCAAATGATAAAAAATTGTCAAGCAAAAAACAAAAATGGAATAGTTGATTGTTACGATTTTTGCTGGAACTTGTTGATAATTTTCTTTAACATATCTTCTTATGTTTGCCAATTAATGCACCTTTGTAAGGGCTCCCTTATTATTTCGAAAGTAAAATCCATATTAAAAATTTCATTTAATCAGAGTTAAATTAGACAAAACCATTTATTATGATAACGTAAGTATGATTGGATTTGGTTTTTAGGGATATAGAGTTAATTCTGACTTTGACGCATTACGAGAAATTCTTGGTGCTTCTTCAACAAGAACAATAAGCGTAGATTTCCAGGGAAGACTGAAAATAAAAATACGTAAGTCACCGTGCAATCACATTGATTCTGTCAGCGGACTCTGTATATTTTGTAACAAAAAATCCCCTTATCACAGTGTTTAGTCCCACGTCACCATTTCATGCAACCCTAGGGCTGTAAACCTTGTAGTATTTTTTTTTTTTTTTTGTTTATTCGTTTTTATCCTGACTTATGTACCATTGAACTATAAAATTGCATCATTTAACACAAAATATCATAAATTTCAATTACCTCCAACACAAAAAATAAATTTTTTATCATTTCGCAAAAATCCCGGTTACAACAAGTTCATGGTGATAAAATCGAAAAACGCACTGTGATATCGCAATATTTGATGAAATGTCCAGGATGGAGAAATGCCGAACAATTTTTTTACGGAAGGTTAGAGCTACCAGTGACAACCTCGTCATTACCAAGACTCCACCTTTTCGAAGCATAAACATAAAACTGAACATTTCATGCAGTCTTCTCGATTCAAACAGATTTATTTGACTATCAAACATATTTCATTACAAGTTTCTTTCCCGTCCTGGCTCATTTCGAATGAAGCTGGTGACTATTTCAATTGACGGAGACACTGATGCACATTTTGACTTCTTCCTATCCTTCAGCGTGTCAATTGAAGTTAACACCGTGTCACATCATTTAATGCCAATTTTCCAACGCTCAAGTAGCATTAAATCGAAATTAATCACATTCTACTATGCATGCAAAGCATGCGGCTGCTCATCTTTCCATCGCATCTTCCGCAGAAAAGTATTAAAGAAAAAAGTTTAAAAAAGAAAATAAACCATACATTTTTCCCAAAATTTTTTGTTTTTTCATTTCTGAACTTATTTCATGTGTTGTCACATAACTTTGTTTCGTCGTTGGGAGAAAGTGTCCCCATTTCGGGTGGTTGTGAAGGGCCTGAAAGCTCACCAATTTTTTCAGATTTATTTGAACCTTGTTTCAGTTTTGAATTGAAAGCTAAAGGTAACAGCGTCACTATCACCTGACGATTTTCAATTGAATGACATTTTCATCCTCTTCGTAATGATACGTTTGGGTCGAGTCGAATATGTTTCGGTAATCGGAATATATATAGTTTGCTTGTCTTTCAGTCACGCGCACGTCAAACGAAAGTTACTCAAATTGCCTTTTTCCCAAGCAAACTCTGAAGCTGAGGTACACTAAAGTTTGTTATTTTTTTGTGTGTAGCAACGCAAACACTCCTGCTCTGACTACAAGTTACCTTTGCTATTAGTCCTCCACTCACCTCCTCTCGCCAGGTATGAAACCAGTCGTAAGAAAATGCTAACGGCGTCTTAACTAATATTCGGCACACGTGTTAAATTAGCACATAGCTATAGGTTCTGATGCTCACAAAAACGAGCTATGGGTTCTGATGCTCGACAAAAACCGCCAAAAACGTAATTAAGGGCGGAAGGCAATTTTAAGATGTGAGAAAGACTTAGTATCAAAGATATCAAGCATCTAAATGAAATATAAAGTTAGTCAAACCACTGTCGGTTGATTATGAACGTTATTTTATAGTTACATGTCCAATAAGTTCTGTAATGTCATGGCATTACCATCAAAATTAGGTTGTCAAGTGATGGAATAAGGCAGTACCTGTTGTAGTTCATTGAGGATAGACTTTGAAAAAGTCAAGAAAATAATGGGGATTATAAACCTTTTTGCTCGAGAAAATAAGCAGTTTGGTTTTTCAAAGTGTGTAGCAATTTTTATATGCATTGAAATTGTAATTTTTCAATAGTACAGTTATTCGATAGCAAAAAGTTGTATCAATTACAACCGAAGACGTTAATAACGAACATTTATGAAAAATTGAAGAAAACCGGCTGTGACTCGCCAAAGCCATTTTATGCAAAACATCATATCGAGTTTCAAGTTTAGCTTATGGTGCGTGACAAGCCGCACTTGAAATCTATCCAACTTTCTCCCTATTACTCAAAACTCTAAAAAAATTTACATAAATGTTTTAAAGAAGTTGTACTCAAAGATAAAGCAATATAATTTTTTTTCGATATTTTTAAAAATGGAAACGACATTTGACCTACACAAGACATGCTGAACATATTGTACCCCAAATTAAATCTTTAAGTATACTACGACGTTCAAGATGTACGGAGAAAGGGATAATTGTTTTGCTGATACGTGAAAATTTTAGCTCTTTCAAAAAAACTTAGAGTATAAGATAAACCCATTCCCGACGAGTGACATTCAAACTTTGATTCAAGTTCAACAATTATACTTGAAAATTTTCACGATGAAATTATTCAGTAAGGTACAGATTGAACTTTAATTTGCAATACATTTTGTGTTAATTATGTTTATAGTTGATGAGTAATAAGAGTTTGAAGTTCATTTTTTGAGGTAAAACCTGATTTCTCTCCGCCGGGATCGGGTTAAGCTATTGGCCATTATTTTTGAACATTATATGAAATCTGATCAACAGTTTTTATTTAAGATATTTTGATATATCGACATAAAATTTTCAAAGTTGTAAAAATTAAACATAGGTTTATCTACTATCCTGCAAATGCGCTACAGTAAGCCAACTTTTTTGATTTTTTATCAAATAATATTATTTTGCTTATGTAGGAGAAAATGAAAACAAAGAAGTAGACAAAGGTGGTGGTAATGGGATGAGGATTGTTATGTTGTTACGCAACACTATAAAAGGTTTCTGTGATGGAACGCAGATGACAGATGTTTCATGCGCGTCATTTATCATGTGTGAAGTTATATCGGAGTATTAGAGAGGGATTTGAACTACCCATCAATGATTAAAAGAGGACAGTATTTCGTTATACCAAGCTTTGCTATTGTTAATAACAAATTGCAGAGACAAACTTTTGCATGTGTGAATATTTTTTTGAGCATGCTGGATTTTTTCATGAGCAATGGTTTTGTAAATTGTTTTTTTTTCAATCACATTTTGTAAGTTTTTTTTCCGTGTTGGGTATTTTCGTCACTGCGACCAATTTTTTGATATGTTGTGACATACATGTAAGTTTAGTTCGAATATAACATATGTATTATCAAACAATTGAGAAAATGAACTATTATCCAAGTTATGAAATTTAAAAAAAAATTAAATCGTTAGAAAACAATTTTTCGAAAATAATCAAATAATGGAGAAAAAGTCTTTAAATATTGGAGAAAATAGCTGTGCAGTGGATCCGTATAAGAAGCGAGATGCAGATTCGTTTTCGAGTAAACAATCAATCCACGATCTACTGAACGAAGTATTTATCGCAGTTTAAATAATTAATTAAGTTTTAAACCAGTGCTGGTCATCTGCATCGAATTTTTCGATAGTGTCATAGTTACATCTTGAACTTTAACTCGATATTTCAAAAAAAAAAATCATTTCAGATTTAATACTAACTTTTAATAGTTCAAAATGCATTTGAAAGTGGCTAGCCACTACGGGCCAACTAGTTTTACTATAATTCTTGTATTAGACGACTTACCTTTTTGATTCTGACATATTTTATGTAAAAAGGCATGACCTTAGATAGGTGGGTGGACTCATTTTCAAATCAATATGGCGGCCAAATTCAATATGGCAACCACCCTTTTTGATATTTGCAAAAAGAAAGTCTTTTTCTTTCCTTTTCCCTTTTCCATTTTTTTTTTTTTTTTTTTTTTGATATGTTGGTTTAAGTAATTCTATTAAGAAATTCAAGAGCTAGAGCAATTTTTTTTGAGACTAATTTTGGCGGAAAACGAAGGTTCCAAAAATGTTTTGATTTCCAGCTGACGAGGGGTAATAAATTTAGTCAACAAACTACAATTTCTTTACTTATTTAATATGAGCTTCCAAACAAATATAACTTTAATCGTTTTTAACACCTCGTTAAAAATTTACTCTGCATTTTTTTTTGTTTTGAATGACAAAAATAACACTAAATTTTAAACTAAAAAAAACAGTTGAATTTTCGAATAAAAAAAATCTTAAGAAATTTAAAGTAATAACGCAACTTTTGTTAATAAGTCCAGGATGTAGAAATAATAAATTATTTTTTATGGAAGATTAGGATTTTAAAAAAAAATTTGATTTTGACATCTTTTAAAATATTTGCATTTTAAAGATTTTAAAGAATTTAAATGGTCTTTTAAAATCGAAAAGATTGTAATAATAGACTTCCCAAATACATCCATTCTCATGGTTTTTTGAATTTAAGTTAAAAAAATTAGAACCTAAACACTAAATTGTACTTTAATTCAAAGAGGATTAATATTTTGTAAGATTGGTTTTTTCTTGAAACATGACTTTATTCCAAACTTTCCATAAAAAGCCTTAGATGGAGAAGGGTAAGATAAACCTTTAATCAGGAGTAAAATAAACACTGCTCTTGATTCTGTTCGAAGGTATTTAGCAGAAATGATTAATAACCTTAAGCTAATGAATTTTTTTACGCAGGTTTCGGAATTCATGCGGATTGTTTTTCGAGCTACGTATCCTCTGAATAAAAAAAAACAATATCGCACGCTAATAGCGGTCTCGATCAACTAGATTAGTTGAGAGAATTCGTTATCGATATTGTTTTTGGCACATTTTGCATGCGTATGATAAGTACAAAATACACCGTGCCCCAGTGCTGAGTCGAGAAAAATTTCCAGCCCGAAAAGATCCTCGACTTGATCGGGAATCGAACCCGATATCACAACCGTGTGGGAGAGCTAGCCGACCGACATCGCTAACCACAGAACCACGGGGACCAGATGCATAAAAAATATTATGTTTTAATGACATTAGAGTGTTGAATGAAAAATGATTTCGAAAGGCATTCTATACAAAATTCCCCAAAAGTCCATTCAAATAGGCAGATAGTAGTATGGTATTTTCAACAACATTATTTCTTGTTGAATTTGCTACAACTTTGCCGAAAAAGTAATTTTTTATATGTGAAAATGAGAAATGTAAAATTCGTTTTTCATTTTAAGGTAGATTGATCACAAAACTGCAATGTCTATAAAATGTAGAAAAAAAATCAGTGGAACACCTTTGCTGAAGATAATACGGTTCCAATATGTTTTTTTTTTTTGGATCAAAAAATTTCGCTCACGTTTTCACACCTGAGCAATTCCACAAAAAACGGGCAGCCAATTTAATCGACCATTCTTATTTGGCTGGAACTTTGCATAGATGTTTCTATAGGCAAAAGATGCCATTTTATTTTTGAGAAGCTATTGAAAAATGCTATTTTGGGAAGGTATTGATGATTACAAATATTTTTAGGGGCAAAACGGTTTGTTTGATCGGTATGAAGTCTTCAGCAAAGTTGTAGATGATAATTTTGTCCTTCCAAAAATAAAGGTACAGTCTAAAAAAAAAGGTACACTCATAAAAGTAAAATTAAAAATAAATTGTCTGAAAAAGCTCATTTTTAAAAATCACAAAGGATAACCTGAAAAATGCTTTCCGATCATCGAGAAATAAAAGAAAATAAAGTTATGATATTTCGAAAAAGAATTTTTTTTTTTCGGGGGAAATATATTTTTGGGAGGACAAAATTGATATCTACAACTTTGCCGAAGACACCATGCCAAACATTCAAACCATTTTGACTGTAGAAATATAGAGCACTCTATGGGGAACTGAAAATATTTAAAAATAATTAAAATATTACAGTCAAACGGTTTGTTTGGCATAGTCTCTTTGGCAAAGTTGAAAATAATAATTTTTTTCCTTCCATAAAAAATGTATCCTGTGAAAAAAAAATTTTTTTTTTTTTTAAATATCGTAACTCTTTTTCTTTGATTTCTCCATGATCGGACCGCATTGTTAAAGTAATCTTTCGTAGTTTTTATAAAAATAAATTAGACTTTTAAAAACGAGCTTTTTCAGATATTTAATTTTTCTTTCACCTTTTGTTTTCAAAAAAAAAAAATTTTTTTTTCAGAGCGTATGGTTTTTTTCCGAAAAGACAAAACTATTATCTCCCACTTTTTTGAAGACGTCACACCAATCAAACAAACCGTTTTGGCCCTAAAAATATTTGTAATCATCAATACCTTCTCAAAATAGCATTATTCAAAAAATTAATCGTGTTCCAAAAATTCAAACCAATAGCACAAATTGCATCTTTTGCCTATAGAAACGTCCACGCAAATTCCAGCCAAATCAAAAATGACGATTCAAAAAAAAATATTCAAAATGGGACATTTTTTGTAGAACTGATCACCTTTAGACACAGTACGCGGTCTGAGACTTTAGTACTTCCGCCTTCCCCTGTGCGGTTGTCATAATAGGCTTCACGTGTGATATTTTGATTCCTAACGTGAATGCTCAAGTTCATTCATTGTTAATTTCAACTGCCATTTTGGACCGTTACCGCTGTGGACCATCGTGGATATTGATCAAACCCACTCTCTTCCCTTAGCAAAGAAAAGATTAGAAACGTTTATATAGCTCATAAACGTAAAAAATTGCAGCAAAAAATAGCAAAAATAATTTCAAAATCAGCCCAAAACTACCTAAGCCAAAAAAAAACTTAAATGTAAAGACTCCCATAAAAATTCAACCTAAAAGAGCTGAGAAACGCACCAGAAGTACAAAAATCCTTAATCCCTTCAAAATTCAGCGTAATAATAATTAATATTACACCTAAGAGCTAAATTCACTCCGAAAAGATAGCAAAACAAATTTGGAGGTCAAAAAAATCTAACTGGAAGAAATCGAAAAAAAAAAACAGGAGGGTTGTGTGCAAAGCCACGACCACAAGTTTGAAGTAGAATACTTTCACAAGAAAGATAACCCGGCTGCTTGCGTGTCAGTTATTTTGAAATAGGATTTGTTTCGTATATACCGCTTGTTAAGCACAGTATCAACAAATCGTAATAAACATCACACTGCTGTGCATTTGTAGCTGCATCAAACCTCAGTTGGACTTAATTATTAACCATTCATTTTGCTCTTCCAAATACATTGAGTAGCCTTCAAAAGGCCGATTGCTGCAATTGCAATTTTCATTCAATTATGGCATAAATGCTTCATGGTCAGATAGCGTGCGATATCCGCTCTGTAATAAATTTTGCGAACGTTGTAGAATGATATAACTGGAAAAACAGGTGTGGCTAAATTATTTCCAGTTATACCATTCTACAACGTTCGAAAAATTTTATTTCCTATGTCGTATCACTCATATACGAAAAATACATCTCATTCATTCTGGACCCGCCTTTATTTTCAGTTCCTACAGATTTTCTCAGTTTCGTAACACGGATGTTCAGAAGCGATTTCGTGTGGCCATTCTGTCGAGCCGGACCGATAGAGCTCTCATTAAGGCAACAAAATAATATCTATTGTATCGTGCTGTGCGGCTTGAAAGAAAAAAATGTACACGTCCCCGTGTCGCATGGAAGCAAATTGTTGCATGTTTGATATTGCCGATGGTAGACATGAGTATGAAGGTCGAAATTCTGCTGTGATGTCTAACCATAACCGTCTTCTTCAAGGCGTTACATCCTTGTTAATAAAGTGTTGTGAATTTTCTAAAACAGACTCAGCATCGTGAACAGAACGTGCCGAACTTTTCTGTTTGAAATCGGATTTGTTTCGTATATACCGCTTGTTATGCACAGTATCAACAAGCTATCGCTGGTATCCACTGCACTGTTACTGCTGCTGCTAAGGAAGGACTGCTGTTGTCTCTGTCTAGAACTATTATGTGCGACTTCGGCTGAAACAGGCTCTTATATAGGCCAAATAGCATATTTTCTATTACAAGGTATATGATCCGGTCGACCGTGCTTGGGAAGCAATCATATAACGACCGATCAGAGGTCGAATTTTTCGTTTTGACAAGGCTTGACTATTTTCAATAGTACAATAGTTTGAATGAAAAAAAAATTGCAATTATCTTCATTTGGGAAAAATCTTAGAAGATTTTTCAATCTATTGCTGCAAGAACGAAAGAAATCCATCGAATACTAACCGATTTATTAGCATTTGAAATTGGACATATTTTTCACTTTTTTCGGTTTTAGATTTTCATTTCACGTCCCTATATAGTAGAGCTTCCTGATAAAAGTATTCTACTTCAAAATAATCCAGAAAATAATTTTAGGTAGGTAATTTAAAACACGTTAAAAGGAAAAAATTATAAAAAGGTATCTGAAGGTGAGGAAAAAAAATGCGACTACGCAAAACTCTTGTAATTGCAGTTCAAAACATTTGAAAATACTTGCAAGGGCTTGAATGAATAAAAAGCATGAATTCCAAATTCAGCTAAAAATGGTTGAAAATGTCATTGAATCCAATTCTGGCTACTGTTTATTCTAGCTACTGCGAAAAAAAGGAAAGCTGCTTTGTGGTTGACGGCTAAAGCAATTTCATTCAATTTAAGGGGTTTGGAGCCATCGCTATTTGTATTTAAAAAAAAAAATCCGAGAAATAAGATGGAATAAAAGGAAAATGTTCAACGCGGAATTCGAATTGGTCGAAAAGTTCGATTTGCCATAGTTTAAGAACGCTGTAACTGTAATTTTGTACTATATAATTGTAACACGAAATTATATTTATACTTCAATGAAAAAAAATCCAAGGAAAGACCAACTATGGAGATATTGATTTAAGGCGCTTTATCTAGACAGAAAAGATCAAAATAAAATATGATCAAAAATTGAGCAAAAGGCGCTGAAAATATTTCTAGGTACAGAAGAAAATAAAATTATAGATAAAAATTTCTCCGAAAGAAAACTGATACAGCAAACTGTACAGTCGAATCCCTTTATAGCGACATGGCAAGGGACTGTCGTTATAGCGAAATGTCGCAATAATACGAAGAATGTAGAACAGAAGGTACCGTCGAGAATGTCGTTATTAATTTAGCAATGTCGTTATAGAGAAATTCGACTGTACTATTGTCGCAATAAAGAATGACAAGTATTAGTTTTGTTATGCCGTTATAGATGAAGTTCGTTATAGCGAAATGTCGCAATAAAACGAAAGATTTTAGTTTTTGCAGTCCAATAAAAAGAAACAAATGGAAAGAAAACAAAGTCAAATTTGCTTCAAATTAATAAACGAGATAAAATGGTCAAAAATAATGATCGAAGAACGTTTCTAAATGTAAGAAAAGAACAAAGCAGAAGTTGGTTCCAAAATTAGCCAAAAGTGGTTTCTCAGATGGTTACGACTTAAGACGAACCTGATTTAAAATTGACCTCACAGCTTAGTTGAAAGTGCCCAAAAAGTTGAAACAAATTTGAAGAAAAATGATTTTGTATTTTCGCAAAGTGATGTTTATTTTTAAGGACGGAATTTGAAATGAACTACTGGACGGATCAAGTTGACATTTTACCTAATCAACCTCAATAGGCTGAAATTAGATGAATAGCAAAGCCTTGGTGCTACATTTCGATTCGGAACTCGACCATCTGTTTATTTTACACAGACTTCGCAGCCAACTGTTGAGTGTACAGGACAATTGCGGGGCTAGTGCTACGATCCTACTTACACTAACAGTCTCCCGAGCTAAGACTCGAACCCACGACAACCCATGACTTGTTAGGCCAACATCGTACCTTGAGACCAGCTGGAAGATTAAATGAAAATGGGAAATTATATAAATACGTAGCGGAAAAAAGAACTATGTTTGACACGGAGGTGATGATGGATTTTTATTAACTTTATGTTATGTAGTTTAAAAAAATATTAAATGACTACATAAACTGCAAAAGAATGGATTGTTTTATAATTGAAATTTAATAAGTTATTCAAATGTTTATTGACGACTAGACAAAAATATTCAAATCAGATAATAATCATAGCACATGCAGCACTGATTGTGGGTGGAACAAACCATATTATTGAAAAAAAAAAAACACAACCTGTTTCTCCATTTAACAATAGATTAAAACCCTATACTGCGAACGCCTTCGCCAACATACGACCACATGCTAGGGACTCAAAACTGTTTAAAATTAACGAACGGGAAACATTTCACGACCGTCTCGGACTTAACCTTTCCAATCCATAGGCTAGCCATTAAGTGTCTTTCATCATATCATTTTTTCTCACCTATAACACACAATCAAGTGCAACAATTCACCTCTCGTTCTCCCTCATTAGCAAAAATTGATACGAATCGACACCGCGATCGGCCGCAGCTCACGATCATCGGCGCAAAATCACTGGATGCCAGGACCATCCGATCATCCAACTGTCGTGACAGACCACCCGGGCCCCCGCTCGCTTCTCCCGCCTCTCTCGCAATCGCTACTCTCAAATCGATCTCTGATATGGCCATCGGCATTCGATGGTTGAAACACACGCACTCCAGGAATGGATGTCATCGGCCATCATCGTTAGGTGCGGCGACTGCTCGGGACCTTCGAAACACGTCAGTGTCCATTTCGTGAGTCGTCAACTTTCGTCGATATTGTTTCAGCATTTTTTTTTCTTTCCAAACATCTTTCGAGAACTGCCGCAGGAGACATTGGAGAACCGGGGGGAAAAATGAATGTCAGAAAGCAAATTGCTCGGACCTGTCGCTTTCGGAAAGTCCAAAAATTCATTAATATCCCTCTCGGACGACGAAAACGAAAAAAAAAACCGGGAGAGGAAAAATATAAACTCGCAAAGCGTCGTCGTCGTCGTCATCTTCGTCCTCGTCACCGATGTTTGGGACTCAGAATCACATCTCCGAGCAAAGAGCATGAAGGCTTAACGGACAGAGGGCGGAGAACTTAAAACCGATTTAAATTAAGGCTGAACCATATAGCCAACGTGCCGGTCGTCGTCAGACTTGCCAGTTGCCACCGCTGCTGCTCGGAAATTAAAAATCTGAAATGCTGATTTGATGATGATGAACGTGTGCTTCTTTGTTTCGTTTTCTCCTGCAGACGTTCCGCCTGGGCTCCATTGTCGCAACTGAACACCTCAACCAGCGCTGCGGAGCCCCCGGTTCCGAGAAGTACAACTCTCGCCTTGTGGGACACTTTATCAATCCGATGGGTTCTGTTCTGGTCCGTGGACGCGCTCTGGCTGAGCCGGTGAACGCATTACCCCATGGTGATCATAACAAATGTAATCAAATCAAACGGTCAGCCGGTGGACGGCCGCACGAAGGAGAGGATCAAAGGAAAACACCATTTGTCAGCCTGGTGATCACCGTACCATACCTGGCTCCCTTCCTCCTTCTCCCGCCGCGAAACCATCACCAGTGTGGAGGATTATTTGTAACCTCCGAAATGATCGACAACGAAAAACGTCGTCATCTTGGTTGTAATGGCTCTTTGATGGTGGCGACGCCAGCTGATTGATGTCCAGAGTATCAATCAAGGGGGCTTGATCGGAGGGTACCCACGATAGACAATGAGTGTGTGTGAAACTTATGCGAGAGTGATCGGTGACCCGGTTTCATTGTATGTCGTAGCACCTTCCTACAATAGTACGTACGCAGTTTCCTAAATACCACCAAGCTGAACAAAGGCTGAAGTGATGAACACCACCGATTGTGTTTCCCAAAAAGTCAGACTCATTTAATTAGGATCGCGCCCATTCAAGCCGCCTTTCAAACCGGACTCTCGCATCAGCCACACCAGCTCAGGACATGAGCAGGAACAATTTGAACAATATTTAAACTGCGAGCCAAGAACACGCCAGGCAGTCAATAATCGACATCAATTTATCAAAACGTCGCAGACGAAAACGAAAATCACGCGACGATCGAATCGGATGAAGAAGGTCGTGAGGAGGTGTGTGGGGGGTTAGAGGTCTTTTAGTCTTTCCGCCACGAGGATAAAACAGAGCACATCCACACACGAAAGAAATAGCCATTTGTCGTGTCTCCTCTGCGGGTCTTAGATTTGCACTTAGCTCCGCCGGCTTGGACGATTTCGGGCGGGAACTTGTCAAGATTTGAAATTCCCTGCGAGCTTTTTGGATGTGCGCCTTTGTTTCATTCGTGTCTCCTTCTTTCCGTGGGTCCATAAAGCGCTCGCGGGGCCATTATTGGACGGTGAGCCGAATGAGTGCATACCACCTTCTCGAAGTGGCGACGATGACGCGACGACGAATGGGTATGTGGGTTATGGAGACACTCAGCTCAGGATGATTCTAGAGGTCTTTTGGGACGGAAAGACTCTAAACTGACGAAGATCGTGCGAGCAAATCGCCGCCGGGGATGGACCCAAAGGGAAGAATTTTAATTAAAATTCCAAAAGGACAACCCGAAAGGGCCACATTAGATTGACGCGACTGAAACAGTGAGGAGGGGCACTAATCCCAATAGTTGGTTGGATTTATTTTTTTGGGTATTTGAGAAAAATTAAACATTTCATAAGCATTAGACAAACAAAAGTGAAAAAAATAAGAAAGGGGAACACAACCAAAATTGTTATTATCTATCTATTCTATTCTAAACATATGAAAATGCAACACTGTCTATCTGTCTGTCTGTCTGTCTGATCCATATAGGCTTGGAAACTACTGAACCGATTGCCGTGAAATTCTGTATATAGGGGTTTTGGGGGCCGAGAAAGGTGACTAAGATAGTTCGAGATCCTCCCTCTTCTGGCTGAGAGAGGTCCCATACATATGAAACACAAATTTCTGCACAGCTCGAGAATCAACCAAGTAAATGAAACCAAATTTGGCATGTGGATGTTACTGGGGGTAACAAATATATCCATAATAGTTTGACACTCCTCCCTTTTCTGTAAGAGAGGGGTCCCATACAAATGAAAGACAAATTTCGCACAGCTCGAGAACCAATCAGGTAAATACAATCAAATTTGGTAGGTGAATGTTTTTAGGGGTAACAAATATATCCATAATGTTTCGACACCCCTCCCTCTTCTCGAAGGGAGGTGTTTAATATAAGTTAGGCTAAAATTTCTGCACATCTCGAGAACTAACCAAGTAAATGGAGCCAAATAACAAATATGTCCAAAATAGTTAGACACCCCTCCCTCTTCTAGAAGAGAAAGGTTTCCTACAAATGAAACACAAATTTATGCTCATCTCGAGAAATAACCAAGTAAAACAAACCAAATTCGATATATTGAGGTTGTTAAGAGCAAAAAAAATATATGGTGATTCGACACCCCTCCCTCTTCTGAAAGAAAGAGCTCAAACTAGTGAAACTCTAATTTCTTAACAACTTAATATTTGGCATGTGGCGGTTTTTGGGAGCAGAAAATAGTTTAATGGTGGTTCGATACCCCTTCCACTTCTGGATGGGAGGGCTCTTATACAAATCAATCACAATGGTGGTTTGACATTTCTCCGTACTCTGGAAGGGGAGCGGGTCTCCCATACTAATGAAACAGATATTTCAACCAGGTTTTTCGCCCCAATGCACAATGGGTCAATGCACAAGAGCCAAAACTCGACTCCAGACGCCGTTTTAAAATTTAAGATGGAAACTTCCGGCTTCCAATATGTATGTTTCCGGTACCAGAATGACGCTCAGAGGCCAGAAAATGTCTCCAAATGGCATTTTGAAATCCAAGATGGCGACTTCCGGTTTCTGAAACACAGCGGAAAGTGACCAAATACCAAGGTTGTTAATCGATAATTTATCGTAAACGCCGATAACGATACCGTCTGTTATCGTTATCGACGATGGCGCTTACGTCTTCAGACATTATCGTCATTGTCAATGACGATAGCTACTGGACGGTATCGAATCAATAACGTTCGTTTATTACCATCCACTGCAATATCATCATTTGCTTTATTAGATATATCATTCAGATGCATTTTAAATGCAAATATGACAATGCTACATACCTTACTATTCGAATTTGTGCTTTAAAAAGCGTCTCATAAGCTAAAACAATCAAAACTGAGAAATTTATTTTCCTGATTAGAAGCGAAACATAAACAAATAAGGAAAAGTTTTTTCCTGTTGCCTAGTGATGTTTCGTCTCCAATCCTCCGAAGTAAAAAAACGTTTCCTCACCCCGTGCCTGCTTTTTGATCAAATCGTACACCATTCGCTACCACAGCAGACAAAACTGGCATAAGGCGTTAATGAGCTGATAACGTCTAGTGACTATCGTTATCGCCGATATCGTTAATGTTTGAAGACGGTATCGTAATCGTCAATAACGATACCATACGTTATCGGTAACGGCGATGACGATTATCGACGATAATCTATCGTATTAACAACCTTGGTCCGGATACTACTCAATATGAATATTTCCGTAATGATTCACCTGGACACCATTTTCGGTAGCGTACTTTACAAACAGTTATTATTAGTAAACAAGTAGGTAAAAACATTCGGTAAGGGGGAACGTGTAGGTAGGCTAAGGTACAGCGCTTGAGTTATTTATCCAAACTATTGTTAGAGAATGAATTGTATATTTATGATCAAGCATTCCAATGAACGTATGGTTTTTGCTGGAGAACCATGGACAAATTAAGAAAAACGTGTATTTCCCTAAATATTATTAATTTTTCGAGCTTAAATTTAAAATAACTCGAAAACCAATGCCTTTAGAATGTTAACTACTAAGAGTATTTTGATTCAAAATGACTCTCTGTATCTTTTACAATCAACATAATACAAATATTTTGAAAAAAAAAAATTGAATTAGAATTTTTATAAAAAATTATTCTACCATTAAAAAATTATTTTTTATTTCTCCATCATGGTCTTTTTTAAAAAAAAAAAATGCGTAATAACTTTGGGTTTATTTAAACTAAATTGAAAAAATATCTACTCTTTTTTTTCAATTGAATTTAATGTTAATTTTTAATTATTTTTTTTTGGTCAGAAAAAAAACATTTTTTTCTACAGTGTATTTTTTTAATGATGCATTTTTAATTCCCTACAACTCATTCTCAGACAGTTTTTCTATACAACCAACGGTTTCTGGACTACAATGTTTCGAATAAAACCAATGCCAAAAAGCATACGCCCTTTTAGAATATAACTCATGGGTGTAAAAATCTCTCCATCTGTGAAAAATGCTCAGTTTGCTAAGCCAAATACGTGTGCGAAGTTTCATTCAAATCAAAAATGGTCAAATAAATTTTTGCGTATTTCCAGATCATTTGACGCGATTCTGCTCTAATGTTAAGATCGAAATCGTAATGTATATCGTTATTTTATAGAACCAACAGCTTCCTTGAGTTAAAGCCAACTTCTACTAGGATCAATACGAAGTTCTACAACAGGATGGAGCGCCATGTCACAGGTCAAATCGGACCCTGCTCTATCCCCGACGTTGTCTTGAAAATGTCATTAACGAAAATGGATCACACATCAAATACATTTGTTTGAAATAACCTAATAAAGATAATAGAAATCGAAAATCTTGATATTATTTATTAAAGTAATTTGAAATGAGACGTAAAAAAGTACCTAAATTTTTTCCTGCCGCACCCTGTAGAAGGGTTGTGTGCAAAACCACGCTCGCAATGTTGACGTAGAATTACATAAAACTGTTTGTTACATCACTTAACTTTTTGTATTCGGAAGAGATCCCAAGTGACTAGTTCGAAGAAAACTGCTCATTTTCATATTTTTTTGTATAACTGAAAACACTGATAGTTTTCACTTTGGATTTCAAAACGACGAGCGTTATTTTCTGCCCCGAAAATATCCATATTCGATAAAATTTGGCCTTTTCCGGAAACCAGAAGTCCTCATCTTGAATTTCGATATGATGTCTAGAGTTGATTTCCGTTTCTGAAAATATTTATATTGACCGGTGTTCATCTTTGGCTATTTTCCAAGAACTGGAAGTAAACATCTTAAATTTCCAAATGACCTTATATCGATCATTTTGAATCTTTTCATTGTCACCACATTATTTCCAAAGAGTAATTGTGAGATGGAAAATCACTCTCTGGAGTCGAATGGGAGCGGATAGCAGAAGATGTAGCCAAGGATGGTTAAAATCGTATCAGAGAATTATCATCAGAGAATCCCATTGGATTCTGATCACGCATAATACGCGATGTTTTGTATCGTCTCTCGAGAAGAAAACCTATGTGACAAAAAAATTGCCTCGTTAATACGATGTTTCGATTGTCTCATTTGCTCCAATCGGTAATTCATTATCGTCTCCCGTTCCGATCGAGCCGTGGAACAAAAATCTTTGGTTTGAATCACCTTGCGAGTGAGAGTGTCCCGATAATCGTAAAAATGTATCGCAAACCAAAAACTCAGAGAAAAAACTTCAAGCGTTAGACCAACTTAAAGGCAGCACAAAACAATATTTGCCAATATTTGTTGTTACTTTTTGCATAGCTTGCAAACTTTTTTCGAATCAATTTATATTTGCAGATTTTTTCCAAAATGTGTGCAGGTTTTTGCTTGTTTTTTAAAAAAAAACTTCGATTTCAGCCATCATACATCAGTGAACTAACCTTCGATGCAAATAAAACCGACGAACAAAGGTACGTTGAGTTGACAATGACAACAGCAAGCAACATTTTGTTTAACTTATTTCACTGTCAACACTTGCGACTCAGAAAGAAAGAGGGATAATTGTTTAAGCGATCGCAATCACTTCACTGTTCCGATAATTATCGTCTTGCGATTCTTCTCTCTTGTTTTGACACTTGGATTCTATCAGCGAAGAGTGAATCATCGGTTTGTAGAGCTATTGAAAATTCCATCTCTGAGAGAGAATAAATTATCTCAGCGAATCTCCGAGTTGGTTCACTCATACTGGCATATCGTACGATAAATGTTAGAACCGACTGAGAGACGAAGTTGATACACACGTTGAAAAATATCGAATGTTTATCGCCGATCACCATCATTGGATTTCATTGGAGCTACGCAACAGTTTATGATGCTGTTACGTGTTGCATATTGCAGCCATGCGGCTGTATGACAACAAAACTGTGTTCATGCTGGTGACACATTCCAACATTTTATATGAAGTGTACTACATTTTCTGAAACGAATTCAGCATTCTCAGCAGAACACGCCGATCTTTTGATTGAAATCAGATTTGTTTTGATTACAGTTGCAATTTGGTAAGAAACACACGCGATATAATTTCATTATATTAGCCTACTCGACAAAAAGTTATCGGTTGGAGATACGGGGCATCGATCTCCGTACCTATTACATGCTAAGTGAGCTACATCCCCTATGTTGGAAATTGTTTCCTATTGCTGTACTTACAGTTGCCGGTTAAAGGTGAATGAGAACAACAACAAATCACCATTCGAAGAAAAAAAAATTAAATGAAAACGTAGCGGTTAACCAATCAACAGCTTGTTTCGTGTTCTCGATGACACATGCTTTGAGCCCAACCTTTTTTGTAACTTCAATTATGTTGTACCTAATTGGTGTACAGGTTTACAGCAAAACAGTTCTACTCAATCAATGAGTACGAGCAATCCGTAACCTGTGCACAGCAATCGGGGCCAGCCACAAAAGACAATCAGCTAGACTATCGCAGTAGCATTTCAGTACCCAGTGCCCTTCAGGCATACATTTGAAAAAAAAACCTTTTTTGTAAATGGCTCCACCTCTTTAAAGTTTTGTTTTGAATCTCATTTCGTGTTGGTAACCTGTGAGAAAGGACCGCACAGTGTAATCCGTTTTGTGTTGCGGCTTGGAACGATAAGCAAATTCTTCTCTACGTGTCAGATGGAACAGACAGCAAGAGGTGTAAAACTCTTAGCCACGCAACAGTTTATTACGCTGTTTCCGTGTTGCATATTTCATCTGTGCGTATGAGTGAAAAATTTCTGTTCGTGTCGAATGGAAGCAGATTCTCAAATAACATAAACAGTGCATCTCGCTTAATTAGGTATAATGTTATGTAGACCGTAGTAGGAAATGCGGCTCAACTATGACTAATCGATATCTGCGTGAGGTATGGCAATTTTCAATAGTTCGCATAATCAAATTACAATTTCCTGTCTTCAGGCTAATGCGTAGCTGATTGATTGTTGCAAGCACGTGGGAAATCTGTTGCAAACTAACCGAGAGATAGCCATTTAAAAAGGGACAGAAAGTAGAGGGTGGTATCCACGACACGAACGCTCGGTGAAGGCAGGACTACGTACAGTATTATTTTTTTGAAATCTTTAGTTATATAGGGTAGAACTAACTTGAGTGGACAAATTCCTTCAGTGAACAATCCTGACGAAATAATAATTATAATCTTGATATAAATTGGAATTTACTAATGTTTCTCGTGACGCAGATTAGCTGGACAAGATGTTTCATGGTAAAAGTTTTCTGAAAATCCCCCGATTAGGCGAAAAAATTGAGATAATCTGAAGGCGTGGTACATCTGAGGTAGTTTTACCCTATGTAAGTATCACTTTTATTGTTCTTGAAGACAAAAATGGCAATAACTGCTTCCAAGAGTGATGGTCACTCACTGTAATTCTGGCTCCGTTTTGGAAATATTGAAACGTTTCAAGAGAGACACTTTTAGTTTGACTTAACAATAGCTTTCCGTTCTGAATAGAAGTTTGTTAGGCTCCAGTCTCAGGGCGCAACAGCGTGATGTACTGTTGGGTGGCTGACAGTGCTTCACTCCTGCTATTTGCATCCATCGGTCACTAGAAGGCTATGAATGTCTTCCTCTGCAACACGATACAATCTTTAATTTCACAACCACGCAAGTGAGCTCAAATTGGTCCGGTTCCACTGGCTTCATAAAAAGAAAATATCTTTTGTTTCAAAGCTCCTGCTGCAAAACTTAGCTATTTAGTCTTGTAAGATACTATTCTTCTAACTCCTGTTTTGTAGATATACTGTTTCATGTTAGACCAGTCCTTGACATTTTTAATGTCTAAAAAATGTAGCATTTAAGAGGTAACAATGTTCAGCCTATCTATCTATCTATCTTCTATCTCTATTTATATAAAAGAGAAGTTTTGTATGTATGTATGTATGTATGTTCCAGCATAACTCTCGAAGGCCTGAACCGATTTCAACCAAACTTGGCATACGTGTTTTTTGTATAAAGGAAGTGGTCATAGAAATATTGGATAGGAGAAGGGGTCACCCTTAAAGAAGGAGGGGGTCAAAAGTAATAAATTTTCATACATAATGGAAACCTTTCATTGAAATTTGATGATTTTCACGTTCTTGGTCATATTTGGAGGCCGGAAGTTGATGTCCAGAGACCGAAACACGATGTTCGATGCCATTTTTAATCCAAGATGGCGACTTCCGGTTTCTGGGAAGCCATTTAAAGCTGTGGAAAACACTCACAAACCCCCCAATGTTGCAATTTTCGGAGCAAAAATGACTCTTTAGAACTGGTTATCGTTATCTGACGGTACTTTGAAACTTGGGTTGCCGACTTCCGGTTTCTGGAAATCTGCGAATATTAATAATTGAATTATATGCTTGGCAATATGGGTATTTTCAGAATCGGAATGACGTCGTCATATGAAAATCGATCATATATTTCCAAATAATGGCCTTTTTTGAAACGTAGTGACGTCTGTTTGCAGCCGAAAATCGGCTTTCGTGCAAATGTTTCTAGAGAAGTGTTCCAAAACATGCAACCTGCTTTGATCCGTATTAGAACGATTTCTTGACATATTTCTTGCATAATTTGATAACGGAGAGTCCAATTTAGCGTTTTGGATAAAAAATATGTTTGGAAAAGTTGCTGAAGCTCAACTATTACCGAATAAAAATTTAGTTAAGAGCATCGATCAAATAAGATAAGAGCTCCTACAATCCAGCTATTTATTTAAAAAAAGTTTTGTATGTAAGTATGTATGTTCCAGCATAACTCTCGAATGATTGTACCGATTTTAACCAAATTTGACATACGTGTTCTTTGTACAGAGAAAGTGGTCATAGAAATAGTGTGAAGAAGGAGGTGCAACTCCCAAAAAAAATCTATGTTCATGCATTATGGGAACTTTCTGAATGAATACGATGGTTTTTAGGCCTTTGGTCATATCTGCAGACCGGAAACTGATTTTCAGAGACCGGAACATGATGTCGAAAAGAGAAAGGAGCAGCTATCAAAGAGGGAGGGGGTCTTAATTTATAAGAAAATCAGGTCTTTTAGTGCCCTATGGAAACTTTTTGAAGAGGTACGATAACTTCCATGGCCTCGGTCGGGCATGGCCAGATGTTGATGTCTAGGGACCGGAACATGATTCCCGATGTTTTTGGCGACTTTTGGTTGCTGGGAAGCTGTATACAACTGTAGAAAACGTTTACAAACCTTCAAACATTGGTTTTTCCGGAACCCGGATCTTTTAGAAAGCAGAACAAAAAATCCCATGACATTTTTTAAATTCAATATGGCGACTTCCGGTTTTAGAGTTTTATGAAAAACGAATATATGCTCTGCAAAATGTATATTTTCGAATTCAAGATGACGTCCAGAATCCAAATATTCATCTCCGGCCCAAATTTTTAAATCGTGCATGGCGGATTACACTTGGACGTAATATTGAAACGTTGTTTAGAAATCAATTCCGCGATTTCTGCTATCTGTCAAGCTGTGTAAACTAAGTAAAATGGTTAACTAATGTCAATACACTAAAGCAACTTTTTACGCGGGGGATACATACCGCGTAAAAAAACCGCGTAAATTCCGGAATCCGTGTAAAATAAAACCGCGTAAATTCCGGAATCCGCGTAAATTCCGGAATCCGCGTAAAAAAACCGCGTAAATTCCAGAATCCGCGTAAAAAAAGCCGCGCAAAAAAAAAACGCGTAAAAAGCGACCTATTTCTAGAAAGAGAACTATGTTCAGAAAATGACAACGGGCGTCCAACGCTATTTTCAAATCCCTGAAGAAAAATATTCAAATACTCCCTGATATTAGGTTCATAAGTCAGAGCTGATTCCCCAAAACCGAAAATTGGTGTCCGAACGTTTGGTATAGCGAAGGTTTTTTCTGCACTGGAAGTTATTTATTGTAAGTTAATCGATACCGTCGAAGATGCTGATGAGGCAATCCATTTTCCAACGGAATTTTTGAACTCACTCGACCCAATTGGAATGCCTCCGCATCGATTGTGAATCAACGAAAAAGGTGGTATATAATCAAGGTTATTACTAAAATAGAAATATTATTTGAAATGCTCGGGCTGGAAAAAATATATGGAAATATAGAAAATTATAGAAAAAGGAGAAATTTTTACACGAGCAAGGCCGGGTACATTCAGCTAGTTTATTATATAATCGCGTCACACAATTTTGTGGAAGATACAAACGAATAGCTTTATCAAGTAATTCCCACAAATTTTGAAAAATATCATTTTTTTACATCTCCAGATAGACAAAAACTAGAAGACAAAACCTGCATAGTATGAATTATTAACAGGCTTTGTTTTGATCATCTTCATCTTAAAGAGAAAACAGCTTTCTTCTCTCTTAACAACTATGAGATTATGTACATTCAATGTGCATCACACCATCAACTGTATACTGCCTATAATCGCATACCAGCCCCACCTGCAGTTTTATCGTTCTTCTAGAGAAGTTATGGTAAGTGTCTATCTCATTATATTATGTCGAAAATATGGGAATAAACCACGCTAAACAGCTGAAATAACTTAAGGAAGAAAAATACCTTTAAGCGCTGTTTTGTCAAATTGATGAAAATGATGCTGGGACTGATATGCGATTATGGGCAGTATAGAGAGCGCAGAGAAATAGTCTCTTTGACGAAAAAACGCTTCTAATTTAACAGAGCAAAAACCAAGTGAAACTCTTGTAAATTGCTCATCCGCGCACACAAGAAAAGTGAAATAAATTGCTCAGCGATCAACTGAGCATTTCGTTACCGTTCTCATCGCTCTGGGGTGCGGCAAAAACAGTATAATATCGAACTTTCTGCAGGATACGCACCCATGGTGAGTTGTAAATCTTCCTATAATATTAAATTCGAAAACGGTTAGCATGTGGCTTCAATGTGAACCCAAATGTTTTGATATTTGGCCAATTTCTCTTCTAGTAAAGGAGAAGCTGACGAAAACTACACCCTCTTAAACTGAGAGAGCAAACAAATGTTTACCCCTCACACGCGATGATTAAGAGTGAAAAGGAACTCTGCGACTGGAATACTCTACTCCTAAATGTGGATAATTACTCACTCTGTGTGCGAGAAAGTGTAGTTCTCTAAAGGGTTTGGCAGGTAGAGAAGGAAATTTGAGCAAAATTCAAGAGAACGGAAGAAGCCTGATTATTACCATAATCACTCTGCGAAATTAATTGAAACGATTGTCTCTTCCAATACCTTCATTGCCTGATAAACAATTTAAAAGGGCAAAGAAGCTATCTTTTTATGTCTTCTACAAAAATAAGTGATTGGATGATACACAAATATTTTTCTATTCATATAAAAAAATATTTTAGGGACTTGTCTAATATAAAATATTATATGTGTCTGCAAAACAAAATAATTTAGAGAAAAAATGTCATCTACAACTTTGCTGAAGACACCATTTCCCTATAGCGTAAAACTGAAAAGTTGTATTGCAGCATCATTAGCGGCGGAGTTCTAAACTAAAACATATAGTTATTCTTTGAGGCTTTTAACATACTAAACATCTTGTGAAGGTAGTATATCAATATAACCAGTATCTGGAGAGTAAATGTTCATGATTTTGAGCTCTTGTAGCACTGCGCATGGGTGTTAAATAAATCGGCTCTTCACTTTTCTGTGCAATTTTTTAGACTTTCCACAGCACGCTCACTTCTAGAGAAAGACGTAGTTCTGCGTCTAAAGAGTGATAACGGAGATAAAGGAAACAATAAGTAAAGAGAAGAAAAAAAAGAAAAAGCCGAAGACGAAGATGAAGAAAGGAAAAGAAAACGATGATGATGATTTATCATAAACTTCATAAATATTCACAAGGATTGCAAATAATCATTTCATAAATATCTATTAGGATTGCATTTTAAGGGCACGAAAAACATCAAATTGTTGCACTGTTATTCTCTTGTTAGGATGTTTTTTGTTTCCATAAGCAACTCACAAACCCGAACTCCAACGTCAGCGACATAATTAATGACAACTCGTTGTCTGTTTTCTTTTCCGAAAAAATGTGGGATGGAGAAAAAACTTTGAAACCAATTAGATAGGCAGATCGTTTTTAACTGTTTTTCTTGGAACTGCACCGAAATTTTTGCAAAATCATTCCAGTGTTCACTTTTTTTCGATCGACCCTAACGCATGTACGTTCTTCGGCAGTCAGGTAAGCCAGGCAATGCTACAATTTACACCCCGAAAAACGCCCGAGTTTCGAAACAAATTAACACCGCTATAAACGTAAATTTTTAATAAATTTTTATTGGATTACCAGCTCATTTGTCTCGCATCTGCTTTCGGCGGTCGACGGCGTCGTCGTCGCGCCCACTCTCCAAAAAGGGCAGATGCGCGGGCAGGCAAGTCGTTTATTTTCTGTTTAGACTGATGATTTTTCTTCGCTCATCAACGCAAACGCAAACCATCAACTTGCGTTTTTTATCGTCCTTTTCGGCCAGTTTTTAAAACGGGAAACTCTTTGATCTGACTGACGCGCCTTAACCATGTGGTGAAGTATGTATATCACTTCTCTCGATCGGTTTGCATGCTGGATTTACTGATAAATTAGAACAAATTCAAAGGGATGCTACGAAGTTCTCCAGGAAACAATCATCTATCATTAGGACCAATGTAGCAAATTGACTACTTTTCGATTCTCCGAGCTATCCAGGACCAACGAAAGACAAACGACAGTCGACAACGTTTGACCCTCGAGCGTATGCAACCATATAATTAAGCGATAGAACGACGAACGTCCCGACATTGACTCTGCTAGCAAGGCTTGCAACCGAACGAAATCAATAGCAGCAATCCGGAAAGTCGTAAAACTGTCATTAGAAGAACACAAAACTACAAACCCACGGCGAAGATAACCATCTCCGTTCAACGCCACTCAAGGAATTAAGGAGAAAAACGAGCGGCAGGACAAGACAGGACAGGAGGGTGGTGTGTCAACACGGTGATTACAGGGTTGTAGAGTGACTATCGGATTTTTTGGTGTTGTCCCTTGTTCAAGAGTCCAATTTGAGTCGCATCTCACAAGCCGACTGAATGATAGTCGGAAAACAGCCAGAACAAAACGCGTTTACGTGTAAACCGAACATTGTCAAACAAAAAACACAAAAGGACACCTTACTTTGTGAAGAACTAATGAAGTGTGGAAAAAGAAATAAAAAACATAAAAAATCGAGAACACATTGTGAAACTCACCACTCAAGTGGGTTGAGAATAAAAAAATACGTCTATTTTCGCCAGAAAAACACTTGACTGTGACCTAACTGAAAGCTCTTGGAAGGATTTTTAATGGTGCTGGGATGATTGTCATTTTCTTGTATAATAATCGACGGTATCTTTTGATTTCCATTACAAAGGAGGTTTTGGGGGTTTAAACTTCCTTTACGCTCAGAGAGTTGGTGAAAAAAATGTTTATTGGCATTTTTTATATTATTATATTACATATATTATTATATTTATATAATATTTTTATCAACGAAAAATGGAAAATTTCTACAACTTCTATTCAATACACTGACACTGACTTGGAGAGAATCTACAATTTTTCAATCGATGAAACGTTTCACGATATGAGGATGCGTTTTAAACCCCACACCCACTATCGAAAACTGCTTCTTGCAATAGATTCGGAAACTTTATCGACGCATAGACACTCATGTTTAATGCGAAAAATGGCCGCTGAAAATGGTGCGAAGAAGATAACAGCTGTCAGCAGTTTTGTTCATCACTTCTTGACAAACAATAAATGCTTTTGTTGTTGGTTGCAACATTCTAGCGGCTGTTCCGGAAGAAGAGCGTGTACCTACACCAGTACCAGCGCCACATATGCCCACCCTGTTCCCATAATTCGTCCCATATTCCAAAAAATCGCACTTTTATGATTGCCAAATTTCCAGCTCGAAAGGTGCCAGTTATCGGTTGATATTTCATGTCGATATCCGCTGTCAGCCGCTGAAAATGCGGCGAACAGCCGCTCACACACACGGTTTCCACCTTCGAAGGTTTTTTTTTTTCGTATTTTGCTCATGACGCGCGCTCTGGAAAATTTGTTGATGGCAAAAATCCGCATCATGCACGAAGTTTCAATGACACTTGGGCGTACTGCCAAAAATTTCATACGTCGCATCGAACTGAGCTGCAAAATTGTACGTGTGCAGACACATCCTACCACGTACGTGTGCACATGCACATGCAGGAACTGTATCCAATTTTTGGCAGCTGGAAGGGCGGGAAAAAATCGCACAAATGCGCATCAGTTGAACACCAAACAGTCAAACTGACGGGGCTTCGAAGCCCGGAAAAAATGAGCATTGCCGAAAAACCAATTTCCATAATTTGTCAATTTTCGCATTTCCTCCGCGAGCTTGTGTTGGAAACCTCGGAAGTGCCGAAACTGCCGAACACCTTTTAAAAATATAGCGTTTATGCCGATGAAATTTCAACGTCACTAAATCACACACAACATATGTGCATTCCATCACCCCTGCCGCATCCCGTAGCCACCTGCAGCAGAAGATTTGCTTCTGACACTAACGAAATAGTCAGTGCAGCATCCACCCATCGCCTCAAAGTTTCAAGATTAAAATTACATGCAATTTGATTCTTACTGTCAGTCAATTTCTCTGCTACTGCGAAGCTCAGACGACGGTCTCTCTCCTAGCTTCGACTCTGACTCGCACTTGGCTCACATGTTCAATGACAGCTGGTTGCTGTGGGTGGCACCGGCGAATTTGGGGTTGAAAAGTGTGCCACAGCTAAACCGGCATCACCAAAAAAAATACGTCACCCGTCCATATCCGCACTTTTCTTCCTGCTGCTCGGATAGCGAATGCATCGACAATTTTTTGCCCTGGAAAAAAAATGCATAAGCCAACACACGAAGGAAGGGATAGAACCAAAGTGGCAAGTGGAAAAGAGATAAAACAAAATTCTACATGTCACGCAGTTGAATCGATGTTAGCAGTTTCAGACAAACGGCGTACAAAGGAAAGGTCAAAACTTAACAGTCAAAAGTCAACAGTAAAACATACAAGGAGAGAGTCAAATTTCGGAAGTCAAGCGACAAAAGTTCAAAGTTAGAAGTTAAAAGTCAAAAATTCATTGATCAAAGTGAAAAGTTAAAAGTGACAAATCAGAAATCGAAAATTCAATAACTAAAAATATCAGAAGGTCAAAAAGTCAAACGCAAAAGCGACAAAATCTAAAAATCTAAGAAAGAGGTTAAGAATAGAAAAAATCGAAAATTTGAGAGTCAAAAAGAAAATTCAAAAATTGTTAAACCCCTAGAGCCGAAACGTTAAAAAATCAAAAGGTAAAAAGTCTAAGAACTAAAAAGTGAAAAAGTCAAAAAATCGAAAGTTTATAATCAAAAGCCAACAGTAAAAAATCGAAGTCAAAAGAATGTCAAAATGTCAACAAGAAGTCAACATGTGAGAAAAATAAGTCAAAACTCGAAAGTAAACATTATAAGTTGATGAATTACGAAATGATTAATATTATAAGCCAAAAAGTCAATAAGTCGGACAGTCAATACATTGAAAAACCAAAAGGTATAAAAATATCAAAAGGTCAATAAGTTACAAAATTGAAATGAGAAACAGTCAAGGCCAGTATCGCAATTACAACCGATGTTTGTATAACCGTTACATGAAACGCATTTAAAGTAATCTACGCACACACCCAAAACAGTTCTGGTAGTTCGTGAATACTAAACGGAAGAAAGCCGGATTACCCTTTTCCATGTTACTGGGCGATTCCGTTGCTAACATCGAACGTGAAAAATGCGATTTTCCCAGCACTGCCGTGAGATGACAAAGTGACGTATAGGCCATTTTTTCGAAAATGGGTTTTTCATGCCAATTTGTTCATAATTCTTTTGGTATCTTCCTTTGACTTATTCGTACGTTGTATAAAATCAAAAAAACAAAGTAACGTAGGCATCCATTTCAATACAAAAGTGGTGAGAAATTCATTCGTGTATGGGCCGTACTAAAAAACTAATCACTTGGATCTACATCACAATGTCCTATCACGGAAGCAGCAGTTCCAGCAAGTTTTCAACGGTTTTGTTGCCTCTCCCGAACAAGTCAGTATAGCCAGCAATGCAGCTCCCCGAGACGTTTTTTCACTTCGACTGCCGCTTATTATTAAAGAGGATGTTGTTGTTGCACTGAGTAAGCTGAAAGCTTCGTATACCGCTGGACCTGATAGTATTCCTTCAGCGGTTCTCAAGCGATGTGGAGAAGTTCTCTATTCGCCAATCGCTAAGCTATTTAATTTATCTGTGCAGCAATGTAAATTTCCTTGTGAAGTGTGAAGCAATGTAAATTTCCTGACCGTTAGAAATTCTCGTATTTGGTTCCAGTTCACAAAAAAGGTGATAAACGCAACATCACTAACTATCGTGGCATCACATCCTTGTGCGCTTGCTCTAAGTTGTTCGAGATAATTATTTACGACGCTTTATTCGCTAGCTGTAAACATTATATTGATACCGAGCAGCACTGATTTTTTCCTAAACGGACAGTAACTACAAATTTAATGCAGTTCGTGTCTCGTACAAACCATGGATTGTGGTTTTCAAACTGATGCAATTTACCTGGACTTGAAGGCTGCGTTTGATAAAGTGGATCACGGGATACTGCTTGATAAAATGCTTAGGCTCGGTATGACATCGGATTCCATACGCTGGTTTGAGTCGTATTTGACTGACCGTAGAGTTTGTGTGAAGGTAGGATTTGTTGTTTCTGACCGCTTTTCCAATATGTCAGGAGTTCCTCAAGGTAGTAACCTGGGTCCGATACTCTTCTCTATCTTTATCAACGCTGCTGCTCTTCTGCTGCCACCAGGCTGCCGGTTGATTTATGCTGACAACAAGAAACTGTTTAAAAAATTAAGTGTTTGCGTGATTGCATGGAGCTACAGACATACCGGGACACGTTTGTGAGTTGGCGTGGAACGAACTGCTTAACGCTAAGCATAGATAAATGCGTACGCAAATCGAATTTACATATTCTATAGAAAATCAACAACTTCTCCGTGTGGAGTATGTAAAAGACCTCGGAGTAATTTTGGACCGCGAACTGACATTTAAAACCCATTATGACAGCACTTGAGGTTATATTCAGGATTACTGATGAATTTCGTGATCCGTTATGCTTCAAATCATTGTACTGTTCCCTCGTGAGATCAATCCTAGAGACCAGTTCTGTGGTATGGAACCCTTTCCATGCAAATTGGTCACACAGAATGGAAATGGTGCAGAAAAAGTTCATCCGCTATGCTCTTCGCTTTCTCCCTTGGCGAGATCCACAGTTCCTACCACCATACGAAAACCGCTGCCGACTTTTTGGTAATCAACAATTAGAACATCGACAACAAATCGCAGAGGCCGTCTTTGCTGCAAAACTATTGACTGGCCACATCGACTGCCCAAGTATTTTGACCCAGCTCAATATATATACGCTCCTGAAAGACCACTGCGTCACAGAAACTTACTTTATTTGGAACCGCGCAGTCGACTTTATGGTTACCACGATCCGACTCGCGCCATATCCCGCCGCTTTAATGAGTTTTATGAGTTATTTGACTTCAATATGCCGATCAACGCTTTTCGTCAGCGAATTAATGATGTTTCACGAAGAACCTGACTATATTTTAAATTTAATAATTCATTAAGACTCATCACTGTCAGATGAATATAGATTGTGAAATAAATAAATAAAAAAATCAAAAAGCTAAAAGAAAATTTGACTTAAAAAAAACAAAAGTCAGAGAAAAATAATAAAACAATATTTTAACAAAACATATGCTAACAAACCCATTGAGGTAAGAGACATTGGAAGTAAAAATGATTCACATTACATTAAATCATTTTTCTATAGGGGAATGATGTGGCATCCCAAGTAACAATTCAAGTCGTATTGCATTCCTTTAGCGGTTTTCATGACCAATTTCGCAAAATTGCTGTTAAAACTAAAAATACTATCAGAACCTCCTGATAACCGCTATAAGTTTGCTTTACAGCCAGGTGGCCCACCCTTGCCAAGCTTATTGAATCAATTATAAGAATGGCAATAAAACTGCTTTTAAACCTCATGGAAAGAGTACCGCATACTAGAGGCAGCTGGCATTACCTCTTTAAGAGCGCAATAAGTTTGGTTGCATTATTGCGCTCTGCTACTTACCACAATAAGTCCAAATCAATTTTTCATTGCTTGACAGCAACCGTAATAAGTTGATTTGTTGTGCCGTTCCTGCACACACACCAGAACATCACGCCACTTTTTTATTGAGGAAATCTCTCGTCGCGGGAGAAATGTTTCACCTGTGTTGGCTATCATCGTGCAATCGATTTTATTTGATGGTGATATTGTAGAAAGATAAGGAATGAGGAGGGGTTTTTGGTAGGTTTTGTAGCTCTCAAGCATATGTAGCTCTCAAGCATATGTGGCGCCATTTATGACAGCAAGATGGAGTGGTTTTATGGGGCAATAGATAGCAATAATAAAACCAATAATAAAGCAAAATCGCATTGACTCTTGCCGGTTTTATTGGAAGTTTTATTAGAGTTTTATTGACAGCTATCAGTGTTCATTACGACTTGCTATTTTTGGCAACGGGTTTAACCGCCATAAAACCGTTAGTAATATTCATTGCTGTGATAAAACCGTTAGAAAACCAAGTAGCTATAGAATTGTTACTTGGGATGTGTGTTTCATATGTCATTGGGCCCCGATAGAGAAACATCGACTTTTGCCATAAACCTTATATGCCATCGAACATTTCATTTTTTATTTTGATAGAGTGTCGAATAAAAGGTTAAAAAATAAGTACATAATTTTATTGTCAATAACAGCCATATTTCATAAATTGAATGGAATCGTGTGAGAATTTTCTCTATTAAATACATTCAACCCGTGATAGCCGTAAATTTCAAAACACATACTCAAATATCCGTAGATTTTGTTTACGGATACGTATATCGCTAGAAATGGAACTAATCTATAGATCTGGCGAGCCTACTCTGAAGTATGATCGCCGATTTGCGATGAAATACATAGCCATAAGTAAATAAGACTGGTTTCAAGCTTAAAGCTTGTGGAAAATTAATTCACAAATGATAACACAGTGCAACAATTTTTTTTGCCTTAGCTTCTATGTATGATGTTTTCATGTATTTTGACGCAAAAACAAATTTCGCCAAGTTTGAGCACATTTCACCTCAAGGGGCAACAGTGGCGCCATTTTTAATTTTTGAGAAATCGGAAATTTCGATGTTTTCTCGATGTTTAAAGCCAAATATCAAAATTCTAAGAGTTTGTCTACATAATAGCATTTTAAAATAGAATGGAAATAAAGAAACCCTAAACAGCAATACACCAGAAATCAGACAGACAAGATCATCATATTGCTTAAATTGGTGGCGAGGAAGACGTTTGAAATAAATAAATTGTCAATACAGCATACAGATTTCTCTGCCTTACCCTTATGTTCCGTAGACTGAAGCCGTTGCAGGAAACCTGTGTTGGCGAATTTTAATGTGGTTTCGAGAACCATCTGTTTATAGACTAAAGTGTACGATTCAGTTAAGATTATTCTTTAAATAAAGTTTAGAATTCCGGTTTATGAGAGGATATAAACATATATTTGATACATTTTGCTAGTATACTCTCACTGTGCTCTTTGAAAATAACCTTTTTATCTTTTTATTTTAGCCCCAAGTACTCAATTCTGCCAAGATCAAAATACAATCGGCCCTTCTCAGGGCCACCAACACGTTTTTGAAGCAATGCTGAATTGTCTTACTCGGGAAAATCGTTTGAAAATTAATTTGTGAGAAATATGCTGCTAGAAATAACAAGATATTCAGAAACATCTCGCGTCATATGCAAATGGCAACTCGTAATGGCCGTCACTATTTCGAAAATATCAATGGCACTTCATAGCGGAGTTGGCCGTTCTAAAACCAATGGAACTGTTTTTTTTAACGTAGAATACGTCTTACGGCAACAAATACAGGCATCCAATTTCAAAACCGAAAACATTGAGAGCGTCACGAAAATTGTCCAATTTCAAACGTTTTAAACTCAGTCAGTTTCAAGCCGATTTCTGTCATTTCTGCAGCAATCGATTGGAAAATCATTCAAGCACCCGTCCGAATGCAGAAAATTGTAATCTGATTGTTCGAACTATTGTACTATTGAAAATTGTTGAATACTGTCGAAACGCAAATGTCGACTTTGATTGGTCGCTTGCTACCTTTCCCTAAAAAGGACAACAGGATAGAGTACCTACTTAACCGGAAATGCACTCTTTGGGCTATATAAGAGACTGTTTCTCCTCAAGCGAATCAGTTTACTAGCAGCGGCCAGCAGCACCAGACACCGGAGCAGCGATGGCAATGCAGTGGGCAAAGGCGGTGTGAAGCAGCAGCGGGAAACAGCGACGGTGGTAGTGATTAGCTGCAGTTCCTACCTCTTTCAGTTCGGCTTTCTTCGATCTGAGCTGGACCCCACCAGCGGTAATCCAATTCAGATATCGTTGGGTGAATACAACTCGAAACTAAAAGAGACTCGCACCGCCAGGTGGTCTGAGAAGCCACCATCATCCAGCGTATGAAAATATAGGGTGTGTGCACATAACATGTTTAAAAATCTATAGCGTGTGTCACTAGCTATATAAGTTGTGTGGCTAGCGTGCGTGGCTTGCGGTATAGCGTGTGTGGCTTGCTATATAGCGTGTGCGTTGCTTGCTATATAGCGTGCGTGGCTAGCGATATAGTGTGTGCATGTCTATAGCGTGTGTGGCTTGCTATATAGCGTGTGTGGCTAGTAGTATAGCGATTAAAATTTTCATATATAATTGCAAATAAATCACCTCATGTTGAATTTAGTTATCACTGTAAATCATTCAGAACTAACTGAACTGCCCTCGTCTATAGCCTCTTCGTAGCCACTGCCTAAGTTAAGGTATCTTAATGTAACTTGATACAAAAGACAGCCTCAAAACAATTCAATTTCGTTCTTGTTTACGATACGGCAGCAACTGAAACCGCATAGCTGCACTTAGCTTCTGCTGTTCATTATCGTTACCGGTGCCGGCTATAGGGATAACCGTTATTTGGAGCAGAGAGACTATTAAATTAATTGACCCCAATTGAGTGTATTCCCAAACCTATTCAAATAAATACATTGACATAAGACAGGCTGTCGTATTTTACGTTAACTCTGCGGTCGTGTCTTATAAACAACCTCTTTAACTTTTTTTTTTTTGAGATTCTTGTTTATTTGAGTGTATACTGCCTAGCTATACCGCCACCCACCACCGCAGCCTATCAACACCGCCAAACACCGCCGTCAACACCCTCACCCAATACTTCCACTAAACCCTGCCAACGAAGCCAGCATTCTACATGCCGATATCAATCATCTCCAGTTCAGTCGAATGACTAACACGCACGTAGTGAATTAAGTTAGAATGTATATAATAGAAATTTGGGCTTCAAATGGTGACTTGACAACTTGGAAGAAGCGTCAAACTTAGCTCCGGCCCTCACAAGTTCCTATCTCACGCCGCCACGAGTATCTGATCGCATCACCTACCATAGAAAGTCCTGACCGGACGGTTACGGACATTTTACTCAATTATAACGGGTGACAACTAAAAATCTGAATTTTATTGAGACTCTTTTTCTCAACGACAAACAAGCTCAAAGAGGAATGAGAATATTCATTTGAAAGCTCTTTGTTTGTACGTTCAGTTCGATATGGCGTCCAAACAAAGAGCATTCCGCAAGAGCATTGTACAATTCGCTATGAACTGCACAACAATTTAGGCAAGAAGTTTACGGTAAACATTTTTGAAAGCAAATCTCCTCCGGTATCTATTGTGTATAGCTTCTTGCAAACCACAACTATAATCCGTCAGAAAGATAGTGGAAGATCGGCCAGAGTAGTAGACAGAAAAGTACTTTTTCCTTTCTGTCAAAATCATATTTCAAAACTAGTGGTTTAGCAAATAATCAAAATGTACACCAGAACGAATGTTGGAACAGAATTATGATTCCATTTCTTTCAAACCCCATACGGATGATAAGCATATATACTTTTGCCAGATAAAATATCATCACATTAGATAAAAAAATGCAAAAGTTCCTGAACCACCACACCACACCTCAGTGCTGTCCAATCTAATATTTCTACGAGATTTTGAGTTCTTCCGGTGCAAAAATAACTGGAGATCACCGAATTGCGAACAGTTGATCGGTAAAATCAAGAGATGTATTCGAAAAGCGGACTTGAAGGCCGTACAACGCTTTGTTTCGTTATCATAACAAAGCGTCATCGAGAAGCCGGTAAAGGACATTTATTTTTATTTAGTTCAATATTTTTGTTAGTTCACAATGAATGTATCTTCATGAGACATAAATCATTTTTTTTAAAATCCATCCACCTTTTATTTGACAGCAGTAGAAAAAAGTTCCAAATATTTAGTTGTCACCCGTTATACTGTTGTTTTTTGATTTTCTTAGCTTTTGGACAATAGACCAAAGCAAAACAAAGCAAAAAAGCAAAGCCTTGGTGCTACATTCCGATTCGGAACTCGACCTTCTGTTTATTTATACACAGACTTCGCAGCCGACTGTTTAGTGTACAGGACAATTGCGGGGCTAGCACTACGATCCTACTGACTTTAACAGTCTCTCCCGAGCCGAGACCCAAACCTACGACGACTGGCTTGTTAGGCCAGCATCGTACCTCGAGACCATCTGGGAGATAGACAATGGACAATAGACCATGGTAACTAATTTTTGATTGCGATTGTTTTGGCATTTTGTAAATAAACTTAAAACTCTGTTTTGTTTGATATGCATTTTTACATTTTTATGAGTTTGCATAAAACTTTGACAGTTTGAGTTTATTACTTTGACAGGTAAGAGATTATCGGTGCAAAACATCGTGCCAAAGCGCGTATACGTCGGTAGTAAGAAATGGAGCGGTCGTCCATAATAGTCCGCTTTAAACGCTTCTTCAACCTGGGTGAATTTTACTAAACTAAAAGTTTTCGGAGTGTAGCGACTTTGCAAGGCGTCACAAGGTACCATTATCGCAGTTACAAAGCGCGCAACATCGTTTGGTTCCGTCAATTACCACGAAGATATGATAACAAAAACCTCTCTTTTCACCGCAATCGTAGAGATTTAAAAATTTATCCAGTCTCGGTACGAGCGTTTAGCCGTCGCTGTCGTGGAGATGCAGAGGTAAACTCGGTCTCCAACAACAACGACTTTTACACTTCCTTCCTCAGCCCACCCTTCCTCACTCTAACCAGGGGCGACTCGTGGCTTTTGAACCTACCTATTCAACTACAAATTTTGAAAATCGCAGTTCGAGTAAGTAATCATAATCATGTCCACGTAATCACGCAAGTCATTCTATGTGTTACTATTTGAAAGTGAAACTAAAAACCAATAAGATAATAATATAAATTTGCGATTGAAATATATTTTTTGCATGGCGTTCCCATGTGCAATGCACAGGTTGCACCTATGAACGAGTAGCCCCTGACTCTAACGATCGTAAAGGCGTTGCCGGCGCCGTTATCGATCTATACAAAGTGGTAGCAACTGAATAGCTGTCCAATAAAGATGGCAAACTAATCCCAAGTAGATATAAACGTGGTTCCTTGTGCAACTTCATTAGCTCAGATCGATCACGGATGACAAATTACGAAATGTACAGTCGTCAAGCTTAAACTCAAGCTCAAATTAGTCCCATGTACCTATTCTTATCAGGCCAACTTAAAAAAAAAACATTCATCTTAACAACGTGATTAGTATTTGACTTGAGGAAAGAAGCCCTAGGATCATGAGGAAAAATTATCAACTGAGTTTTAGAATCGTTGGGAGCATTTCCACTTTTGCAAGCAGGAAGAAAAAATATCTAAACCTTCGTGCAGTCGACTGCATATGACACGAAGACTTTTTCCTTTGACGGAAATGCTTTTGTCATCGCAAAACAAGGACTTGGTGCATCCTGAAGCTTACTAAGGAAGATCTGAAGTAAATATATCGTACAGGACTGGACCCAAGACTTTATCTTGGGGCACACCTGCACTAACAGGTAATCTATCAAATTTTGAACTCTGGTAGACAACCTGCAGAGTTACATTAGTTGATTAATTTTTCAAATTTTTATTAGAAAATTGAAAAAAAAATAACAATTTCGCAATCAAATCTTTATGCCAAACACTGTCGGATGCATTTCTTTGTCTAAAAGAGCAATCGAGCTTCCCTAGCCATTGACGTTTTTTCAGAGACCTAAGCCGAACAGACCAGAGACCCTAGCTATAATCTTTCATTTTTTTCCGGTTTGAACTTTTGTAAAGCACTTTTTTTCATTTTGTCGACCAATGTAATTCTGTCTTTCTGAAAAAATACACACTATTACAAAAATCTATTTTTCAAGTTGAAAGAAAAAAATTATCTGAACAAGCTCATTTTTGTAAAATGTATTTTTTTATAAGAAAACTTCAAAAAATCAACTAAACATTGGAGATTGTTGGATCATGGAGAAACCAAGACGAAAAAGTTATAATTTTCTAAAAAAAAAGTTTTTTCATGTTTTTATAGAGTATATTTTTTTCTTAAAGACAAAAGTATTATATACAACTTTACCAAAGACACTAAGTCAATCAAACACACCGTTTTGGCTGTTAAAATATTTATAATCACTAAAAGAATATTCTATGCAAAGTTTCAGCCAAATCAAAAAGGCAATTGAAAAAAATAATAAAACTGGGGTCCTTTTTGTGGAACCGCTCATGAGTACCTATTATCATTTACTATACTCTTACACTACGAATGTGGTTCAAAGTTTCCAACCAGAAAATAATTAGATAATCCAATTCAAACACCAAACTTTTGAAAACCTTTGCAGCACCAGATTACCGTAAGCTAGTTTAACCTAGTTTCACCAGCGCATTTGGTAGGGCGAAGGTTAACCTCTCGGAGGCCTAATTTTGGGCGACGATTGGATTAGACCCTAACCTAGCGGTGCACGGCGGGTGGTCTTTGTGTGTGCAACCGCACCGATATCAGTGACCATTGATCTAAATTCCAATCAGTAGGAATTCGCAAATATGCCACCGCTTTGACGAACGGACGATCGGACGGCCTGTCGTCGGCCTAAAATAGGATTACACGGTAGCATAACGAGATCTGAACCACGCCGATAGGGTCAGTAGACTGAACCTCTTCATCGTGGGTGGTAGCGGCCCGGTTTGACAGATCCTCCTAGTTCGATTGCCGAGCAATTGCAGAATTATCAGAAAATCGCACAACCAATCGAACGGAACAATTTCCTGGGCTTTGATTCACATCCCATCCAGCCAACAGCCGTGAGAAATTTCGATTAAAATGAATCATTATTTATTTTATTATATTTGTATAGTTACTAAACGACCTGTTGAACGGTTGAAGAGTGTATCTTTCGCCCGTTTTCATTATGCTCATTTTCGTTCGCTCGGCTCAGCAGCATCCCCAACCCAACCCGACTCAACCCGAGAAGGTGGCTTGTGTGTTTATAAAGTGGTGGGCATGGCCGAAGTGCACACCACGCACCCAGGTATCGGAAGGTAGAAATTACGGGAAGAACGTGTGAAGAAGGTGGATTTATTTGCTTATTTAGCTTAGAGCATAAATAGTACGTTCGAAGTGCAATGGCAGACGCACTGCGGGTGAAATGTTCACTTTTTTCTTGTGGAATTAATATAATCTATCTTCTAACTAATGGTTTCGGTTTGACTACATTGTGCAATGGTTAGCTTGAGCTCAGTGGCGATCATGCAGTCAAGTAACTTCAGTTTGACCAAATGATACACTTAAATGGTTAATAAATCCAACGAACGGTACTGACATTCTGCTCTCCCCAGGTCTGATACTAGGCTTGAAAACTATTTTTTTGTATCCAATGGCGCCCTTGGAACCTGCCCTATTTGTAGGGCTTTACCTTGGATGGACATGGAAAAGAAATGAATAAGGAATGTGACCTACTGCCGTTCAAAGACAGCTGTTGGCCTGAGGAATGCATCCAAACCAGCAGAATCACGAAAAATAAGCATAATTTACTTTTTTTTCTCTCAGTGCTGACCAGAAACCCTTACGGAACGCCCCCATTTATCACCCAATTGTAGTTAATCATGGAGTACAATTATGTCTGCTCACGAACTGCTCGACGGCAGGAAAAAAATGGGGTACACACAGGGCAACACCTGTTATAGTCAGAAGGATTATTCATTAGTATGATTCTCGTCCTGCTTGCTGAAATACCTCCGAAGATAGGTGTTCATTTGTTGCGGGTACTGGAAAACCACAAATTAGCAAACTGTATTTCATGCTAATGCACAGTGCTGTCCACATCCGAATGCCGGATTTGTCAAAAAATGCACATTGAATTCTTTGCTGATGGTTTTGCTGTCAGTAGTTGACTTGAGATATTAATAATTTAAACTAGAATCACGCATTAAAATTAACTTTAAGATCAGATCAAATTTACTACTGGAGAGCTAAATGCAGAAACTTTAAGTAATTCTTGATTCAAAATTGCGTTACCAGAAAGCTTGGATAAAATATAAAAAAAAAAACTTTTGTTAAGATGTGAATGCAAGCTGAACCAAAGACATCCCTCAAAAAAAAAAAAATAACAGAAAATAATTTATTATTTCCGATTTGGCATAGAGAACTGGAAAATTTAATCAAAAATTAATAAACTAGTACTAAAATAATCAAAAATCTAGTGAAAAATTTCACAAAATCAGGGTATATTTGAACTTCTATTGATTGTGCATCAGAAATTATGAGCAAAATTTCAGACTCAGAAAGTTTTTCGAGAGTTGTGACATTTACACCATCACTTCAATAAAACCGCCATTTTTCTCAGACAGCGAGTGTTGTTTTCCAATCGCTGCGGCCGCGAAAACCAAACAAAAAACCGCTCGCACCACGTACGGGGGTACCATATGGACAACGGTTACACGATGATCAAGCCACTTTACGCATGGTCCACTCCATTATCGATACGGGCAACAATAGCGAAGCGTCGTCATCCAATAGGGACCAACGATCCGGGGCTTGACCACCACTATTGGCACTATCGGACCGCCATTTCCGCCATCGGCAGGCGTCTACCCGCGGAAACTCCCCGAACCGTGCAAAAAACTATTAAGATTCGGTGTTTAGATTAGATGCGCGTCTCTCAGAAGCGCATGTTGTACCATCACCGGGTGTCCGGGTATGGACCCAAAACCACTAGAGCAGTAAATTTTCGTTAGATTCCTCATTTGTGGCCACCCGAAATCTATCCGGGAGTGCGCACAGCTGTTCCGGGATGGGAAAGAGACGATGGTAATTGCCTCGATTGTGCCCGGCAATAAAATCACGCCGCCACCCGGGCAATATGAGATTAATATATCACACTTGTGGCTAACCGCGCGGACATGACTGTTTCGAATCGGAAAGCTTACTCAACTCAGGCGGAGTGGTCAGTGGAGCATAACACTCCCGAAGGTACCGTTGATGCATTATAATTTCCCTAATTTTTTTTTCATGAAAAAAAAATCCATCCGCTCACTCGGAGTCGCTAATGATATCCGATCATACAAGGTCATATCTGCGGGCATGGCATCTTCTCACGCGGAGCAACAGCAGAAACTTCAAAACTCCCAGATCTCGGCACGTTGTTGGACGTTGATTTGTTGATTCAAGTCTCTTGAAGCACATTTCGGCAGTCGTGTGGAGTAGGTGCCCAAGAGGTCCCACTAGCGCCAAATTCTCATACCGTGTGGATACTGCTGCTGCTGCTGCTAGCTGCTGATGTTGATGATCCGATGATGACCAACAATCAGTCAACAACATATGCCGAACGTGACTGCCGATGACATGGTGGATTTTTTTCTCCTCTAAGATCCGGAGGAGCTGAGCGGGCAACTATTTCAAGATTGTTTTTCTTTCGGCTGGAACTCTTTTTTTTCGTGAATTGATACTTTGTAGTTTTGTCATAACAGCTGCTATTCATCTCATTTATTCATCATCCCCGTCAACGGTGGTGTCAGCCGTCGCCGCTGGGACTTGGCGTTCTCCCGCATTATTCGGGAACCGGCGGTGTGTTTATTTTCCCACTGTTTTTGCTGGGCAGACCGCGGTGGACTTCGAGTGGCTTCAACAGGTTCCAGTCCGCCGGGCCGGGCTTCCTAGAAGAAGGAGCCAACTGACTGACAGACGGGGCCGGTACATTGTGTTCCGCTGGAGTGGCGAGGTCTATTGTTCCGAGTCGACTGCCTTTTTTTGTGTGTGCGTGTTTTATTGTTCGCTAGGTTCAATTTCAATCGTAGCCCAAGTAGCCTAGGCTTGAAGGCACTTTTTTTGATTTCTATCAGATAATTAGGCAAACGGGTGTCTCGCTAATGTCAACTTAACTGTTGGAGTTGAACTAGTGTTGACTAAATATATCGAAATTCATATTGAAATAGTACATAACCTTACATGAACTTTTAACGCTCACAAGGTTTTTCTTGATTTAAAAATATTTTACGGGTTAATTTAGGCCGAATACCTTCTAGACAAATTACAGTTAGTGTAAAATAAAGCATTCTGAAGAAAAAGGGAAATTAGAAATGGTGCCCCAAACTCTCCTGATCATAGCAGTGACTTTTTTAAGAACCAAAAAAAAATTATTCCCAATATTAAATTATTAGAAGTAATTATTTAAAATTATTGAAAAAGAAAGAACAAGAAAAAACACAATCTAGTTTTCGAAGAGCAAAATAAGTTTATGACCATTTGATGAATTATATTTGATGGAATATGAAAAACCATTACTTTTCATCAAGTACAATGTTCCTTTTGACGTAGAACTACGTTTTTTAGCCTAGGGATGTGAATAGAGGTGTAAATTAGAAATCTATTAACGGAAAGTGGTCGTAATTTGTCCCTTTTTAAATGCTAGCAAGTCATTTTGTTTTCAACCAATTTTCCTCATTCTTGCAACAATCGATTAGAAAATTATACACTATTATTATTTTATAATTATACACTTATTGAACTATTGTACTATTGAATATTGTCAAACCTTGTTAAAACGAAAATTACATCCTCTGATTGGCAATTCGCAGGCCTTCGCTAGAAAGGGCGACAGAACAGTAATAAATAAACAAACAATTGAAGATTATTTAGTTTTTGAAAGATTTCGAGCGCTAGCACTGGGAGTAAATGCTTTCTCATTTGGTTCAGTCAGTAATATCGTATTTTTATATGCGTGTTCAAAACCGATAGCTCTCCAACAGCTGCTCGTTTGCATGAAAATATTCATTTATAATGTTAGAACGCCTTTTATCGTCTGCCAGCCGCTTGAGTTTGTGAGAACACCCGTTTTTCCGCTGATTACAAAAATTAAATACGAATTATAGAATCTTTCGTCCAAAGAAGATAAGAGGTAAAACGTTTCGTCCAAAGAAGATGTGGTGAAAGTTAACAATAGGGCGGAGCCTAATCGAAAGAATCCTTCAGCTATGAAAGAGAGCTTCTGGTCAAAATATTTACATCCTTTGGGCGGAAAGCAACGTTGCCAGTATGCTAGATAAATCTGGGTTTTGCCAGATTTCTGTTTGCGCACCAGACAAACAGATAAACCTCAGAATCTGCCAGATAATTGCCAGGTTTCATCCGCGTCGTCTCGCAAAAGGGTCATTATTGCGAGATGGGCCATGGCTGGCCTTTACCTACCTACACCCGGCGCAAGCAAGAAAAAGGTCATCACCTTAAATTCTGTCAGGAATTTTACCCAAAATTAAGAGTAAGATTTATTTTTATTTTCGTATTGCCAGATTTTATTTAAAACTTAGTGGCAACGCTGGCGGAAGGTGAGACGGACGGACGGTCCTATACCAGAAATAGCGTAGCGCATTGCGGTAGTAACAGCAGGGTTATGCCAGTAACAGCTGGCTTTTCCAATTTGCTTTCGGCCCAAACGCATCAATTGCCCGGTTGGTATCTCAGCAGCAGCGCAATATTTTTCAGTATGTGTTGTCAGAGTGCCTTTATTCTCCCATTGTCAGGACAGTACAGGGGTTGCGATCAGCAAATTCGATTTTTCACAGCAAGCTGCCCTGTACATTTTTCAAAAGATCTAAAGTACTAGATTTCAGAAGTAAATGGTTTCTCATTTTGTTCAGTCAGTGATATCGTAGCTTTATGTGCGAATAAACACCGATAGGCTTCAAACAGCTGCTCGTTTGCACGAAAATTCGAAAATACTACACTTCTGTAACGGCACCCGGCATCCCTTCATAGCTTCCTACAGGGTTCCGTCACATTAGGTGGCGTATTTAGAACCCGGAAAGAAGCTGGTTCTCTACCGGATTTTTCGTATGTTGTCACAGCCTTCAGCTGTGCATGAAAGTAGGTCAGAGCTTGCTTAACGTTTGTGGTAAAATAAATGGACAAAAATTGCCGATTTGTCATGGATTTAGCTTTAATCGCACTGACGAAACTACACATGTTTCATGAATCATAGTAACCCATGAGTTAGCAAAAAAAAATTGGACAGCTCTATCAGTCAGACTCTAACTGTGATGGGGGAAAAAGTGAAGCTTCTCCGTTCAGAAGTGTGCGCGAAACGGTAAAGAACGGTACCCCGCCGCATCAAAAACGGACATCGTGCGGTACTTTGTGGACGCCGGGTATGCCCGTTCCGGCATCTACAACATCTTGACACTATTGGACAACGATCAGAGCATCGAAAGAAAGCTCGATTCCGGACGGCCAACGACCCTGAGCGACAAGAAGCTTCAAATGATGCCGAAGAGGAAGATCGAGGAAAAAGTGCACTTGGGCGGGAGGTTGGGGCATGCGGTAAAACAGTGAAAAAGTATCTGGAGAACGTGGACAAGGACATACATGTCAGGAAGCGGCAGTCTTGTCCACTGGTCTCGGAGCTGCAGGCAATGACGCAGCGACAGCGGTTGAATAAGATGGTCAAGTCGATTTTCCCGGCAAATCGCGAGTCATATCGCTATATTCATGCTCGTGTTTGTAAGATTAGGACCACTTTGATCTTTTGTGGTAAAACAAACGAAAACAATTACTTTTTAGAGCTATTCACAATAAAAGATAGGCACACAAAACGGTGTCCATACTCGATTTGTGAAAACAGAGAGTAACAAAAGTTATTCAGCTTACATTAAAACAGATACTTTTAGGAATGTTTCCATAAAAATTCAATTAATTGTGGCTTGTACGTTAACTGGAACTCCATTCTAGGGTAAAAATATTGACTTGCACTTTTGCCGTAAAGAGAGGAACTCTAGACAAATAAGATAATTGAACGTTGTTTGAATAAAACAAACGTTCCAAAAGTAACTTTCTCAGTAAAGTATGTTCATCTTGCGAAGCAATTTACGTACGCCATCAGCAATTCACAGTGTTTTAAGTAGTTCTATTGTCGCTTCTCTATAAAAATTAGAGAATTAGCAATTAGCGTTTCGAAGGACAAAATTTTAGCGACGCTAACAGTTTCGCTAACCAGCACAAAAATTAACGAAATCGCTAAACCGCTAACTGAATATTAGCGTCGTTAATTAGCGATTAGCGAATTAGCGGAATGGTGTGTGATTGACAATCAGCGAGAAAAGCTGCTCTTCTTTCACTCCAGGCTGGCCGTGAACGGGGAAATTTATAATACGAAGTGCCTGCCAGAAGTTGCGTCGTTCATCAAGAAATACCATAAGGGCGAAGACACGGTGTTCTGGCCAGATTTGGCGTCGGCCCACTACTCGAAGCGATCGTTGGAAGAGATGGAGCGGCTCAATATCGATGTGGTACCGAAGTCGACGAATCTGCCAAACGCCCCCAGCTGCGTTCCATCGAGAATTTCTGGGCAAACTTAAAGCGCAAGATCTATTCCAACAATTTTGTCGCGAAAACGGAGGAGGAATTAATAAAAAACGAAGAAAGAGCTTAAAAACATGCCTACACCCATGTTTTTGTCCGCCATGGCGAATGTTCCGGTTAACTGCCGCTCGCAAGGGTGTAGAATTTTTTCGCAAATAAGGTAATATAATTACCATGATTGGGAAATTTATCCAACTCAATCATCTGTCTTAGTTGTTTTTTTTTTCATCACCATCTGAAAAAAGTCCATTTTTTACTGCAAACGTTACATTTGTAGCCAAGTCTTCTGCTTGGCTTGGGTGCCGAAAACCGTCACCCGTAAGCACAATTAATTAAACAAGAGCTCGCGGTTCGATACTTGATGGGCTGGTAACTCATCGCCGCATCGCGAGGGTGAGTTTTAAATTAACATAGAATTTAATCGTTAGGTAAAAGGATTCCGTGCGGTCCTTCTGACCGCACGTACGGGATTTTATGTTCAGTGTTCGATTTCCGCACGAATTAACACATATCCTGGCAGAGTCCTTCGGGTGGGACTCTGCACTTCATTTAAAATATTAAAACGCCTTTGTTTGACATTTCTTTTAAATCTAAACGGTCACTTGTAACAAATGTGGCTCTACGAAACAAAAGTTCAACTCTAGACGTGTGCGAGGCGACGACAAGGTTTCAGACGATTATATTGAACTCAAGACTTCAAACTTAAGGTGTATTCTTTTCAACGATATGGTTAAGAGTTACTTATAGCTAGAGTTGTCTTACCACTACTGAGTCATTCCATGCTACTTCGCACATCGATCCTGATCGATCATTTCCGATTTCGCTGCAACTTTTCACAGTTTTTTTTTTTTTTTTTTTTTTTTGATAAAGAAGTCATTTCATGACAGTCCTTCATGTAGACTCGCGACTGCTGCTTCAAAAAGATCTATTCAAAATAGTAACTTAAAGATGAAAATTTCTATATTAGAAAAACGACTTGTTTAATTGAAATAGGGTCTTCAGTAAAGTTGTAGGTAATGAAATTGCGGTTCAAGAAAAAAACATATCTAGAGTTCCTCTACAATTATGGGTCAGTCAACGTGTTGTCTGAATGTTCAAAAATATTATACAGAATCTGAAAAGTTATTAACTATCAATGTTTTACTATCTATCTTTGTGTTCTGATGTGTACTTTCGATCAACAATTTGTTTCACTGCAGCTGATGTTTGTAAATGGGCTGGAAAGAAAAATATCACTTACATAGCAAAAGACACAATTATGGGTCACTTTTGACATTCAAAATCATCTAGTCTATAAAATCGTCAAAATACACCACAAAAGTTGATTTAATTTTTGTAAAGGCTTGATAGTAAGTTATTTTATTCAGTCTTGATGCATTATCATGCAGAAGTAATAAAAATAGCCAAAATATAGACTGACACACAACTGTGCACTGCAAAATATAACATTAATACAATTAAGGGTCACTCCGTTGATTGAACCGAGTAGAATTAATATTTTTTGTGACATTTTCAAATTTAAATAATTTTAATCGTATTAATAAGGTAACAAATGAGTTTAAAAAAATACCATGGCTAATGAGAACTGCTCAATTTCGTGAGAATAGACGTATTTACGCTGTGAAAAATTTGTTTTCTGTGCCAAATTTTCTAAATTGTTACAAAATAAAAAATATACCACAAATTACCTTTTTTGAAACTCTACTTTTTTACACATTGAAGATGATAATAACGGGTGTTAAATAAAAAATGAGAATTTTTCCAATACCTTTCAGTAACTCATATACAGAGCGTAAAATTTTCTTTCTCCAAGAAAATTGCACTTTGGGCTCCCTAGAAACAGTAGGCGTGTTTGGTTTTGCTAGTTTGAATTTAGTCAAAGCAAAGATGGCGTCGAAACAGCACGTGCTCCGCGAACGCATTGTACGGTTCTACGAAACGCATTTCCAGCAAGAAAAAAAGTTCACGGTGACACATTTTAAGGAAGAAAATGTACCTGTCAGTACGGTATATCGCATCCTGGGTTCCCAGAACGTAAAGCGGAAGGTCGGAAGTGGTCGTCCGGTGACGATAATGACGAAGCAGAGGAAGACATCGTTAAAGAAGCTGTTTGACAACAAGGACGTAACCAGCCGGCGTGACGCCGGTCGGAAATATGGCTGCTCCCACGTATTGATCCATCGGACCCTCAAGATGGAAGGAATCGTCTGCAGGAAGAAGACGAGGTCGCCGGAATACACGGAGGAGCAGATTGAGACGGTTAAAACACAATGTCGGTGGATGACCAAAAAATACCGCGGGACGTCTTTCGTTCTGGACGACGAAAGCTATTTTCCGCTGTCCAAAACGCATATTCCAGGAAATGATAATTACTACTCCAGCGACAAGTCATCCACACCGCCTGAAGTGAAATACAAGTTCAAGCACAAGTTTAAAAAAGGTTATGTTGTTCATCGCCATTTCCGACCGGGGCATTTCAAAGCCTCGGTTTAAGCCGAGCGGTCTGGCAATCAACCAACAAATCTATCAAGAAGAGTGCCTCGATAAAATCCTGCTGCCGTTCCTGAACGAGCATCACGCGGATGGGAAGTACATCTTCTGGCCAGACAAGGCGTCTTCCCATTACGCCAAGAAGACACTGGCGTATCTTGAGGAGAAAAAAAAACCGTTCGTACCGAAAGATCGTTACCCAACAAACTTGCCTCAGTGCCGCCCAATAGAGGATTTCTTTGGCTCACTCAGTGCCCTAGTATATAAAAACAATTGGAGGGCCAAGGATACGAAGCAACTGACTACAAGAATCCGGAATTGTATCCGGAAAATGGACGTAAGTGCCGTACAACGTTCTTGTGAGAGCATCGCAACAAAGTTGCGTCGCACAGCAGACCACGGCCCTTACTCAAACATTCACTGATATTTTTTTGAAGGAAATACATTATGTTATTAATAAAAAATACTGAAATCGATGAAAAAAAAAATTTTTTTATATGTGATTGAAAAAATTATCATTTTTTATCTAACACCCGTTATGTACTACTATCTGTCAAAACTTGGTGATGGTAAAATGAAAAACAAAAAAGTTATGAACGTTCACTCTAAACTTTTTTTAAGGGATTATATACCTTTTTAGTTTTCAAAAAACCGGATAACTTTTTATTGCATTATCTTCAAATACAACATCTTGAGAACATTTCCACAAATTTTCATGAAGATCTGAGCAATAGGAAGAAAGTTAGAGCGATTTGCAACGGCCTCGCCACGGCCGCATAAGCTAAATTTGAAACTTTACACGCGATTATGTCGGAATAGTTTTTTCCGGGAAATGACTTTGCCGTGATCCTGATTGCGGGAAAACTACTGAACCGATTTCCTTCATCGTTTTTTTTAAATTTCGTTATTAAATTCGCCGGTCCTTGAACGATCGCTTTTTGAAACATAGTTACATTTTGCTGCAAAAAAAATTTTAATGCAATTTTTCGCGCTCAAAACGTTCCTTTTTCTGGGAAAAACGTTCCCGTTTGCACTGAAAACAAAATACTCAGAAAAGCGATCGTTCAAGGACCCGGCACACTTCTAAACTAATGAAATAATATGAGTTTTTCGATTCCGGTTGATCCACTCTATCAGGATCACCGCAAGCCTCTGCAAAAAAAATAGCATTTCGGGGAAACGGCCATTACTCCAGTAATAATTGGTATATCTCAAAATCAAACGTATTTTCTTGTTGTTGATAAACTGTACTTCCAGAAAAATACCACTTTGATGCAATGAAAATGGTGCTATGCACTTAAAAATAAATTCAAACTTCCCTCATTTTTCTCGACCAAAAAGGTATATAACCCCTTAAGAGTATGATACCAATCCAACGCGCTGTTTTTGTACCATAATCGAACATTTTTATACTGGGGCTGTTGAATTTAATTTTGCGTAACTCACCGGCGAATCCTGTTATTAGAAGGTTGTAAAAATAACACGAACACAAAAGGTAACCAATGTATACAGTACCTACGTGTTTATATCAAGTAAATTCAGCTTTAAAGAACCGGAAGCTAAGAGATTGCGCAGAGACAGATTTAGCTGTTAGTCTTGCGCCAGAGACAGTTCAATTTAATCTCAATAGGGTCAGTATAAAAATGTTCGATCATGGTACAAAAACAGCGCCTTGGATTGGTATCATGCTCTTAGGGATAAATTTTCAACATTATTAGGTGTAGCTAGAAAAAAACACTCACAAAAAAGTTCAGAGTGAAAATGTCGGAAAACTCAAACGTTCATAACTTTTTTGTTTTTCATTTTATCATCACCAAATTTTGACACACTGTAAACAAAGTTGCTGATTATCACAAACTTGGTACTAGAGCTGCAGCCAATCGCATCATCAAGTGCGAACATCAGTGCTTACTGAACTGTTTGGGTGTATTCTATCCTTTACTTCTCCTCCTGCTATTGTATCTCACTGAGTTAACACATTCGGCCACCCGAAAAAAAGTTACTCACCATCAATTCGACTAACAGCTGAAGCGAACGAATCTAACGAAGCGAACGAAGCGTCGGGAAAGACCAATGACGTTTACAAAGGAAAAAAAAACACCAAACAAACGTCGCCGCCTAGGGTGGGCAAGCGAATTCTCTGTTTGTCGAATAGGGTGTTCGATACATCTGAGAAGGGATGTATTCTTGACAGAATAAATTTTGCGGAATATAGTTTAAGGAAATAGTTTAAATGTTCACACGTATTGTTCGAGATGTTTGAAAAGGAAAAAATGACATTCTTTCAATGTATGTTTTTATTTTTATGTTTCTTGAAGTCAACTGATTATTGGTTTCTGAAATTTAAAATGAATTTAGCAAAACTGAAAGCATCGATAAGGCACCTATATTCTATTGCCCCTGTAGCAGCAGCTTTTTCCTCCACAACATCCTTCATCTTTGTTTTTAACGCGCGGCAGTTCATCACTGCTAGACTCTTCCTATTTTCACAACTACAACTACGCAGCACTGTTGGCTGAAGAAAGCTAATCGCTTCGGTTCACCCAAAAAAAAAAGACCCGAAGAATATGACTGATGCAAATCGTACGAACGGTGCGAACGATGCAAATGAAGTGAATGATGCGAATCATCTGAATATTCTGAGTGATGAGATTACCACGAAAAAAACCTCTGTCTTCTCCATTGATCTGATCGGGTCCGAAGCGAAGATGGTGCGAAGAGAAAAAAAACTTCTCATACGTGAGTCACTCACCATGGCACGGGACAATCAACGCGTTCGTTTCATTTATGAGTGCAAGCTTTGTTGCCACTGAACTGAGTACTTCTGGTTGCAGACAACGTATTTGAGTGTAATGAAGTGATAATCAGCAACACTGACTGTAAATGTGTGAAAAAATTAGATATTTAAAAAGGGTACTTTTTGAGATATTTAATATTTTGTGATAATACGGAAAATTTAGCACAGAAAAAAAAATTTTACGGTGTATATTATTCTAGAACCGCAATTTTATTACCTAGAACTTTTCTGAATACACCATTTCAATCAAACACGCCGTTTTTCTGATATAGAAATTTTTATCTATCAGTCACCATTTTGGATAGGCCCTTTTTAAGCAGCAGTCGCGAGTCTACATGAAGAACTGATATTATTAAATGACCTCCTCATCAAAAAACAACTGTGAAAAGTTCCAGCGGAATTGGAAATGACATGAAAAAAAAATATTTCCATTAAACTCTACTAAATTTAGTGCATCAAAGCGGTCAAAGTTTCTACTTTTTGATAGAAGAAAACAATGCACATGTAGTCGTAGTCCATGAAATTATGGATATCGAAAAATTTTTTTGATGTCAAATGTCTTAGAAATGCAAAAAACGTTGAGATCTGGTGTTAAATTTTTCGAAAAAACGACTTTCTGAGACTTAAAAAATTTTCAACCTCGTTGTGTTAATTAAATTTTAACATTCTAGTACCCAAATTAATTTTTAGATGGACTTCGAAAAAATCACTATTAAGCCTCATAAACATTTTTTAAGTTCTTATTGAAGCTTTTTAGAGGTTCGACTGAGGACCGCCTAGAGGCGGCACTGGGCACTAGAGAGTTAAATAAGGGATTCGAAAGCAATCGATAGAATATTCATCACAATAGTATTGAAACATACTATTATCGTGCAACACTGCTGGCATATTATATGCGGTATTTCATTAGGATGGCTTAGTTATTATCCACAAGGGTGGTTCTTTTTGTCATCCCATCATAATACACTGTGAACTTTTGTGACTTACTTATTTTCGATTAGAATAGTTCTTCTTACGGAAAAATATGAAAAATACCACAAAATTGAACAAATTTGAATGGAATAATGAAAATAACAGTAATGAAACATTTTATTTATCATTGTTATCGCTTGACATGTAATGTTCCATTAGGGTCATCTGTTTTCACTAGCGTTAACCTTGAAAAATTTATCAACAATATCCAAAATTGCATCACATTTGGCATTAAAAAAAATCGATATCGACAATTGTGCATTTTTTTCTTTAATCAAAAAGCTAAAACTTTAACGGCTTGGATGCACGTGTTCCCAAAGTCCGAATGAATGAAATTTCGCATGGAGACTTTTTTTCGAGACGACGAAACTTTTAAACCATACCGCTAAACGATATTCGAAAAATCGATTTTCATTGGCACTCTAATAATTATATATGTATCGTAACCCAAACCGAAACTGTGGATAAAAGGTTATTTAAATTAATTCCAAACAACCTTAACAAAGGCGAGTAATTCGACTTTATTCGATGTGTGATATTCACCACAGATCGATGATACTGTGTATAACCTGCGGTACATAAAAAAAACTAACCCGATTTTAAACAGAAAAGTTCGAATCGTTCTGGTAACAATGCTGAATCGGTTTTGGAAATTAATAACAAAAAAACAAAAAAAAAACATTGCAGAATTTGGACCTTCATACTTTTGTCTGCTATCGGCAATATGCAACACCCAACAGTTGTACTCTTGGTATCTGCTTCCATCCGATACAAGAACGAGAACATTGTCTTCCTCCAAGCCTCAACATGATACTATACGTGTTATATTGTTGCATTAGTGAGAGCTCTATCGGTCCGGCTTCGCTCATTTCAAATCATTTTTCGTACATTCGTATTGCGAAACCGGGACAAACTGTGTGAACTTGAAATAAGGGCGGAGTACTTCAAAAGATAGCTCTAAAACAGGATGAAATGATAATTGTTTTTCATACAATTCATACATATACAAATTTTTTACGCAATTAGGGTTATGATAGTACATGAAACAAAGACGGTGCCTATTTTATTATGTCAGTGTGGACATCGTACGCAATCTGATCATGACGCATTTATGCGATAATAGAATTACATTTGCAATTACAATGATCGGCCTTTTCAAGCCTACTACATGTATTTGAAAGAGCATAATAAATGTTAATGATGTTCACCACTGTTCGAAACTAACCCGATTTTGAACAGAAAAGGTCGGGATCTTTTCAAGAATCTCGCGTCGCTGCCCGTACTACATAGATTGGTGTACATGAGACAGATAAATACAAACAAGACTACTAACAATTCAAACTAATTCAACAAAACTACATCCGTTTAGTAGGTAATTGAAACACGCAACTTCTGCTCCATAATTATTAAAAAAAAGTATCTTTTAAAGCTTTGCAAATAGAGCCCTATTCAAGAAATAATTAGTTTCGTTTTTTTTTTTGACAGTATTTAATAAAAATCAATTATATGCGGGGAAAATATGTTTATTGTGTGTTGCATGTAATAAGAAAGGCCAAAATTGTATACGCCGTTTGAGTTGTTAGTGACGAGCCACCGTGCGAGCTTGTTATTAAGTCCGCCATTTTGTTTATTTTTTTATCGAAAATTGTTTTCCCACAAATTTAGTTAACTTTATAAACAACAAACTAATAATGCAAGCTTTTCAGAGTTCGTAGTTCAAACAACAAAGAAATAAATTGCCAAAATTTTGTCAAAATCATAAAAAATTCATATGAGTTCTTATGGATCATTAAATTACACAACTTGAGCAAAGATATTTTTAATTTGACAAATATTTATAAAAATTAAAACTTTTTATATAAATAAAGCTGATAGGAAAGTAAAGTAGTCAGAAACTAATGGAACTTTAGCAAGCAAGGCTTCCTTTAAGAATAGATGGTAGCGGTTCGCATCTCTGTTCCACGAGGGGGGATTTTCTTATTAGGGACACCCACAGCGACGTGACGCGTCATGGTCGCCCCTGCTGTAGCCTCACGCACGCTAGCAGCACGCGTCGTCACCGGCGGCCACGTGCGCTACTGACACGCATTTCGCGCAGAACCTTGCGCCTCATAGCGGCTGAGCAGCCAAGCAGCAGCCAATTGCTGATAGTCGACATGTTCTATTGGCGCTTTGTGATGCACAAACAGTCCGTGAAACTAGTAATCACAAAGTGGGTAATAATTAGCTGCAAATCATCATCCGTCGCTTTGGAGGAGCTGCTGCCCATTATCATGCGAACGGACACCACCCGCCGCCGACCTCCCGGTCACCACCCTTTTGGTATTGGATTCTAACTGATTTACCGGCCGATGAGAATTATGCTAATCGGAAGTTACAATAGAGGTAGTGCTGAGTCGGTCTAAAGGTGTCGTGATCATCCAACGCGCACGCAATTGCACTGATAAGAAGAAGTGCCTCCCGTGCTCGGTCATCCAGAACCTTGGCATTGATCACCAGCCGCTACCAGAGACAATGGCTCACACGCTGCTACCAGGCCTAATTGAGGTTTGTAGGCGAAGATTACTTTGAACATTCCGATGCCGGAATGTCAAGCAAAGAATCATACAGAGAAAAAAAAACTGGAAGCTGCCAAGAGCCATAAATCCTTGCTAGTGTGCCAGTCGTGAGACATTCGAATCCTTTCGATAGAAAAGGAATTTTACAACTTAATTATCGCCGATAACCTCAGCGTTGAACTTGTTTTTCTTCCTTCTTCATTTTTTTTTTATCCAAGAATAACAATACGAATCGGCAGGACCGGCCCGAATTGGAGTTGCACCGGGAATGCTATATAACCTCTAATTGAATCACTTTATGGCAAGAACAACAAAGGAGTCCCAGAAGCCTTCGCCGGTTTCGGGTTAAAAGTTTATTGTGATTTTGTCCATCATCGTCATCCATTCGTCGACTGTCGTGAGAGAGGACCGTGATGACAAGTCTTCGGAACTGTCTCACGTCCCGTGATCTTCGGCTCGGCCGGTTGCTGCTGCCGTTGACGGACTGCAAGGATCGTAAAGCGATAAAACTTTATTGGAAGTACGTCGCCCGTCATGTGATTCCGGGAAGATTGGATTTTTCCGCTCCGCTCTCTGGTTGTAATGTGACATCGCCAACGGTTCAACGATTTCCAGGACCAGGTCCGGTTCTGGGTCGAACAGCGACATCATTATTTCTCTCATGTGTTTTTAATTGGCGCAATTATGGAACTACACAAGGGAAAGGATCGAAGCGACTTGCATCGTGCCGATACTTTGAAGTTAACCGATGCCGATGCTGAAAACCGACCGTTTTGTGTGGACGATTAGGTATACGATCATTTGGCGGGGTTCGTTCCGTTGGTTCAACTAAGGTTGTTTGTTCATGAGACAAACAGTCGGCATGTTTTTAGAAGATTTGCATTGTTTCACTATCAAATTTCGGGTATGAGATGGATAACGCTGGTCGTCAAGTTAAAAAATGTGCATTCCAAAAGCTCATACCAGAGACCAGTGACCAGTGTAATGTTCAAATATAGTGAGGACGTGTTTATTGAGTAACTAGTAGCAATTCAATTTTTTTTTCGTTTTGTCTTGGGAAAAAACATTACACAACATGAACTTTCCACCAATTTTATTATTTCCAAAATATTTTTTTTCCATTCTCGCACTTCAGTAAATTACTAGTAAATCCTTGTGTTGCAGCTAAAACTAAATTGTGTATAGATTTATAGCTGGTAGTTTTGTAGCATTTGGATTAGTTTTATTCCGATACATAACATATTACTTGTATACTCTTTATGAATCGTCGATGTATTTTTTTATTTCTAAGTTTAACTGTATACATCTACTCCACCCATGTTCTTTGCTTCGCGTATTCATCAATTTAAATATCATTTTCTTACCTATTTCCATTTTCAATTTTTCTCCATTTTTTTCACTTCCATTCAATCTTTGCAATTCTTCTTAAAGTTTCTACACCATTCGTTAGGATTATATGCATACTTTTTTAAATATTTCGAACTTCAAACTTTTTATTTTATCAATTTTCCAGTTTTATTTCCTTCTTTTATTTTATTTTTAAACTATTTCTTTTAATTTTCTCGTGTTCTTCTATCATGCACCTTTCGAATAACTTCCATTTTCGTAACTGTGTTATATATTGGATGATTCATCTGATCTTGAATGGATATCTGAACCTTTTTTTACGCTTTCCATGAATTACTTACATTAATTTGAACATTTTACTTAATTTTGATGAGCCTTTCGTTTGCGTATCATTCATTAATTTGTGATTGACCATTGTGAAAACTTCCTTCCTCTCTCACATATGTATTTTTTAACTGATTTCTCTGTTTACTTGTTCTCACCTTATTTTTACAATTTCTTTTTTTTGCAAATAAATTATTAATTTCTTTAAATTCTTTTACTAAGTCATTTTATACTGAACTGAACTGAACTGAACTTTACTTTACTTTACTTTACTTTACTTTACTTTACTTTACTTTACTTTACTTTACTTTACTTTACTTTACTTTACTTTACTTTACTTTACTTTACTTTACTTTACTTTACTTTACTTTACTTTACTTTACTTTACTTTACTTTACTTTACTTTACTTTACTTTACTTTACTTTACTTTACTTTACTTTACTTTACTTTACTTTACTTTACTTTACTTTACTTTACTTTACTTTACTTTACTTTACTTTACTTTACTTTACTTTACTTTACTTTACTTTACTTTACTTTACTTTACTTTACTTTACTTTACTTTACTTTACTTTACTTTACTTTACTTTACTTTACTTTACTTTACTTTACTTTACTTTACTTTACTTTACTTTACTTTACTTTACTTTACTTTACTTTACTTTACTTTACTTTACTTTACTTTACTTTACTTTACTTTACTTTACTTTACTTTTCTTTACTTTACTTTACTTTACTTTACTTTACTTTACTTTACTTTACTTTACTTTACTTTACTTTACTTTACCTTACCTTACCTTACCTTTCTTTACCTTACTTTACTTTACTTTACTTTACCTTACCTTACCTTACCTTTCTTTACCTTACTTTACCTTACCTTACCTTACCTTACCTTACCTTACCTTACCTTACCTTACCTTACCTTACCTTACCTTACCTTACCTTACCTTACCTTACCTTACCGTACCTTACCTTACCTTACCTTACCCTAACTCACCGTGCCATACTTTACTTCAATTTACTGTACTTAACTTATCTGTTCGGAACATTCTTTTTTCAATTTTCTCTTCATCAGTGTTTTCTCTTTCGATTTATTCGTTCTTGTTCTCTCATTTTTTTTTTCGATTATAAATATTCTAACCTAATTTTTATTTAGTTCGGTTTCTGTTTCCTAAACTTTTACAAACTTATTGAAACGCATTCACCCAGTTAATTTGGTTCTTCTCTTCTCATTTTCTACTGTCTTTGCATATATATTTATTTCCCTCTCTAATTTTCGTCCCTTTTAGCTTTTGTTCTATATTTCTAACCCAAATATCATATTTATCTATCTTATTTTATTTTATTTGCTTCTATTTTCTTATATTTTCTTTTATTACATTTCCTTTCATTTCGCATCATTTCCTTTCATTTCATTACAATTCATTTCATTTTAATTAACGTCACCTCACTTAACTTCCTTTACCTTACTTCACTACACTTCACTTCACGTTACTTCATTTTACTTAATTTATTCTATTTCATTATTATTTTATACTGAAACTTTCTCCTGTTGTTTTTCATTTTTTTATCTTCGTTGTTGTGTTTCATTGCAACCCAGTTTTCCTCCTTCCTTTTTTCCTTCTGCATTTGCTTCTAAATTTGCTGCAGTTTTTAGGTCGTTACTTCATTCTTTTTTAGATTTTTTAATCTAAATATCTTAGATTTTCCAACTTTTTTCTAGCAATTTTGTTAATACCCGGTATGTTTTCCTTCTAAGTCCTGTGGTCTTTACCTTGTATATTCTTTGTATATTTCCCATATTTTTTTTCCTCTCATTTTCACATACATTACATACATTATGTTTCAATATGTAAAATTATCCAGTGCATTTCGGTTTGCAGATTTTTTCCAGTCTCAGGGATTGTATTATTTTATGAACATTTTTTGAGCATATTTCCGTTGACTTCACTTTCACTTTATTTTCCTCTCATTTTCATATACTAGATTAATTTTGTCTCTTTTTTTTATATCTTCTCATTATTTTAATATGTGTGCATTGCGATTTGCAAATTTTTTTTTCCAATTTTATGGTTTTTGTTGTTTCATGAACATTTATTGAGCAGGTTTCCGTTCACTGTGGCGTAACTTTACAATCTTTTAAGTGAGTTTGTATTTCCTGAGCTTATTTCTCCATTTTTCATTACTTCCTTGACTCAATTTTTCTTCATCCTATATTTTAGCTATTTTTAATATCGCTTCCCGGTTTGATTTACATAGGTCTTTTGTTGCGCTTATCAGTTTCATAGTTTTTTTTGCTCACCTCTTTTTAAACTTTATTTTGTATTTCATACTTCTCTTTGTTTTCTCTAATCTATAAAACTTTATTTAATTATATTTTCCTCTAGTTTTGACCATTCTATTCAAAATATTTCTTTTCGCGTTATCCAAAGAATTTATTATCTTTAACTACCTAACAGAGGAACTATTATTTTTGTGTTTTTATGTTTCTCACATCATTTTTTACAGATATACAGTCAGGCCCGGATTCGAGGGGGGACAAAGGGGGCAAATGCCCTAGGCATCCCGACTCTATGCTACATAGTTCAACTGTTTAGATCTCAGCAAAAAATGATTCAAATAATTTAAATTTTTTGTTTGCATTAGAATTTTTTTTTTGCTTTTGAAATTTTTTAACCATACGTAAGATTTTCTCGAATCCCTCTCTCTCACATTATAAGCATTCGTAAGAAATCATCGTAAAGCACCTTTTTCAACTAACATATCATGAAATAGCTTTTAAAATAATTTCTGCACAGCCCAGGTATTATATTTCATAACATTTACAATTGGTAGAAAGAATTATTTGAAAAGCTCACAGTGCACAGTGGTCTAAACTCAAAAAACCGTGATCGTTTTAAATTTTAATGTAAAAAAATATTTTTTGTACCCAGTGTCTTCAACAAATTTGTTTCATAAAATAAAACCTTATCTTTGTCGTCTCCGGTGCATTTTTCTATAAAATAATATGTGGGAGTATTTTGTATCAGAAATGCGAAATTTTGTACGTTTGAATACTCGTCACTTAATAACTTCCATCTTGTTTTTTTTTATGTTAAAACTTCATAACGAAAAGGCAAGGCTGTATCAAATCAATGTGGTAATTACGTTTTCTATTCGCTTGTAAAACCAAGCGAAATTAGAAAATCATCATTTAAAATGCGGAAATCAAACACATTAAATTTGACTTCGTAAAGTAGACAGAATTTCGCCAGAAACCATTTGATATCGTTCCAACTTTTGCCCATACCTGAACTATTTCTGTCAATTCACAAAAATGGAAAACAATGTGCTCGGGTGTGTTTTACTAACCCATCATCCATTGCACCAGCCCCAGCCAATCGGGTTTTCTTTCATACAATATGCATAACTTCTGACTAACAACCACTCCATCCGGGCAGCAGCTGCTCAAACCAGTCATTCTTCGCCATCGTCGATGGCCATCGACACCAGCTTGATCTCGAAGCTCATCTATGGTTTTATTTTATTATTCATATCTTTATATGTGGGATTTCGCCTCCTCCGCCGCGGCTCATCCTAGGACTAGATAGAATAGATGACCACTGAGATGTCCTGATCCTCCTCTACGTGGCAGTGCTTTCACTCCACACCATCTGGCAGCAGCGCCGTTCAGGAAGAATGCTACACTTATTAATATTTGATCATCTTTCCGAGATTCCTGCACGATATAGGTGCAACATTTGGACAATAGAGACAATAAGCAAAAGTGAAATGATATTTAATGCAACAGTCCCGGCACAAAGAAATGGCTTTCTTTTCCTGTTTTGGTGCGTCTCGAATCGATTGGCAGGGAAAAACTCTGCACACCCCATTGTTTTGTATGTTTGCGGGACAAAGCCGAACTCACCCGCAAGCCAATTGTGCCCCGTAATGACCCGGGTCCTCTTTGATCGGAACGCAACTTACGTCAGGTATACTGGGCAATCGTGTTATGGCCAGGAAGGATGACAGCATGGTTAATAAAAATTAATATAATTGATGATAAAAACAGCTAGATAAGGTTCCGTTTTTTTTTTCTGCTCCGCTCGTCTCCCGTGGTCAGGTCCTAACAACCAGAAACGATGCCGACCGGGCCGCATCCAGGGGTGATGATTTTAAATATCAATATATCTAACCATTTTACGGCTGCGCTCGCTTTTCTCCATTATTGTCCCGTCCCGGTTTCTTGCTTTGTTCCTACTGCCATGCTGGATGTCTCCTCTGCTGTACGCTTGGATTCGACACTAGACAGCGGGATGGGACCTGTTGTGGTTTGGCCACCCAGGGTGCTAATAGAATAATGAAGATTTTCGAATATTTTATTGTGATCTAGAAGCAACTGTTACCCGGCGGGAAGTCGGTTTGTTGCGGAAACAAAAGAAAGGCGGTGATGGAAGTTGAACTAAACCGCATTTCACTTTGAAGTTTAATGTTTATACTTTATACTTTATACTTTATACTTTATACTTTATACTTTATACTTTATACTTTATACTTTATACTTTATACTTTATACTTTATACTTTATACTTTATACTTTATACTTTATACTTTATACTTTATACTTTATACTTTATACTTTATACTTTATACTTTATACTTTATACTTTATACTTTATACTTTATACTTTATACTTTATACTTTATACTTTATACTTTATACTTTATACTTTATACTTTATACTTTATACTTTATACTTCATACTTTATACTTTATACTTTATACTTTATACTTTATACTTTATACTTTATACTTTATACTTTATACTTTATACTTTATACTTTATACTTTATACTTTATACTTTATACTTTATACTTTATACTTAATACTTTATACTTTATACTTTATACTTTATACTTTATACTTTATACTTTATACCTTATACTTTATACTTTATACTTTATACTTTATACTTTATACTTTATACTTTATACTTTATACTTTATACTTTATACTTTATACTTTATACTTTATACTTTGTACTTTATACTTTATACTTTATACTTTATACTTTATACTTTATACTTTATACTTTATACTTTATACTTTATACTTTATACTTTATACTTTATACTTTATACTTTATACTTTATACTTTATACTTTATACTTTATACTTTATACTTTATACTTTATACTTCATACTTTATACTTTATACTTTATACTTTATACTTTATACTTTATACTTTATACTTTATACTTTATACTTTATACTTTATACTTTATACTTTATACTTTATACTTTATACTTTATACTTTATACTTTATACTTTATACTTTATACTTTATACTTTATACTTTATACTTTATACTTTATACTTTATACTTTATACTTTATACTTTATACTTTATACTTTATACTTTACACTTTTTAATTTTATACTTTATACTTTATACTTTATTATAATTTAGTGTACAGATAAGAATACGACTGTCTCTTTCGAGCTTTATTCATTATTTGTCATATCATTTCGCGGCGATTTTCAAAACCTGAAAAATTGCTGGTTATGATAAATTATAGATAATTGCAGCTAAGATCCACGCAGTGGGAAAAACGCCATAGCGGGGGTGGAAGCAGAATTTGTACCCGTGATGGCCGTTGAGGACGTCCCATATTACCACAGTTAACAAAAAAAAAATTGTTCTCTATTCCACAGAATCCATTATTGAACTTTTTTGCCTCCTTTGTGTAATATTTGTGGGTAATATAAAAAATTGAAATAATTTCGAATTGAAAAAAAATATTATTTTATACTGTGTGTTAAACAGTCAAAAATCTAGCAACGATGAGACGAATCTCGAAAACTCCAATGACTCGCCGGATTTGATGGGCTTTATCGATAGAAGTGACGGACGGCGCGGTGAGGCAAACGCGCACCAAGCCTCAGATGACTTGTCATCATTAGAGTCGCGAAGCTATTGTCTATTAAAAGATTTTTGTTCCACCCGTCTCGAAGCCACGTTCGTCATCTACATCATCATCGTCGTCGCCAATGGAACGATCGATGGCTCTATATAGGATCGATCGACATTTTTCGAGGTCGTTTCGTTACGCGTCAAGATTCTACTGTTTCCCCCGTGCCCCGGCAACAGCCACGGTAAGTTAAAAGGCTTTTTTTCCGGGGGTGCCCCAAGTATCAGATCACATGCTAGTGATCGTGTGCGGGTGAGAGGCGAAAAGTGGGCAGCCCCCGGGCCGCATAGAATCAATTGTTGTGCGCGCTTGTCTCGATGATATAATGAAGTGTTGTCCAGGCTTTAAGGAAGCTGATGCCTGAAAAATGTTCTGCCAGCGCGCGCGTTCGTTCGCTCGTTGTTGTTCGGTGGCTCTTCTGCATGCCATCGACCGGAGCCGCTTGATGGAGCCAAATTATAAGTGATGAATAATATAAAACCAGAGTATGGTTCGATGACCGGTGACGAGTGCCGCGGTTCGTCCGGCTAGAAGTTGGAGACCTCGGCGATTTTTTTTCCTGGGTTGGTTCTCCCAGTCAGTGATTCTCGATCCGGTTTGCCACCGGGTCTATCAATTAGGCGAAAATTGCGGGATTTAATTGATTTTTGAAAGCATTTTGCGATAGTATAGTAAACAGCTAGAACAGATTTGTTTAAATTTCCTTTTTTTGATATTCAATATTTAACAAAATTCTTAAAAAAGTACTTTGAACTTAACTTTCAAGAAACAAATTATTTTTGTTTAGCAGAACATAACAAATAAGCTGCTCATTGTTTTTGGCTGTTTGAAGAACATCATGACACCCCAACAACAAATCACCAATTTCAAAACGCGTTTAATTTTAGTTTTAATCTTATATTTAATTTCAACTCGTAGTCGGCAGCGAGGATAAAAAATTTGTCTTTAGTTTTTAAGATACTTTATGAAGTAAAATTCTAGATATAATTGGCTCCGTAAAACATTAACTTGTACTGTGCCGTGTCAAATGAACGTTGATTGAAAAAAAAAATTATTTTTATATTGACTGGACCTTTTTACCAAAAGTTTTGTTATAACTTCAAATTTGTTTAAAAAAATTGAAAAAAATTAACTCTGTTTGTTGTAAATTTAAATTTAGTATTTTTTCAGATTTTTTTAATACCTAGTAGGTAAGAAAGTAAATATTGTTTTACAATGTATGTTATGTTTTGCAAGGCATTATTAGTTCCCTAGAATTCATTCTCAGGCAGTTTACTTGACAACCAAGAGTTTCTGAACTACAATTTTTTGAATAAAACCTCGATTTATCAATGCTTAGTTCATGTCATGGTTATTTTATTCTAATTATCAAACTTGAACGTAAAATAATGAAACATTCCTATTAAATTTGAGAGAAACTAAATCATTCTCTGAAAATTCATTCTTTCATCGGCTCGAAGCTCCTGCTTGCTAGAACATCGACTAGAAGAAAGTCTCACATACAGCACAACAACCCATCGCGACACAAACCATTCTCAAGCCTGGCAAACCACTTCCGACGGCATCAGGCTCATAAGAAGCAACCGCGCGCGACCGCGGATAATTTGAAACGTTCCGAAAATAAACAATCCCATTGTCCGCAATTCTTTTTCGATTAGAGACGTGTGTGATGGGGTGGTGGGTGAGGTTCGAATACCGAGGCACCCCTCGTAGTACCGAGTATACAAAGCAACCCAACAACAACAACAAAACGGCTGCACGCGGAACAGCAATGATAGTAGTATCCTGTGTCAGTCCAATCCGAAAGGGGGTGGACCAAACCCGGGGATATTTTCGGTTAAGGGTGGCCTAAGCCGGAGGCCAGAGTGAGGCAAAAGTTGAAATTTGATACATTTTATTTTCGCACGTCATAACTAATTGCAGCAGCTGGTGCAGTTGTGCAGTCAGAGCGTTGTTGCAGTTGCCAGTTGCCAGTCGTATTGCAATTGCATTGGTATGCTTGAAGGGTAACTGTGGGAAGGGAGGCAAGCCTCCCTGCGTTGAGTCGAGTATGATGTACACATACGCACTTGACGCCCTCCCCCCGGGTTCCCACCCTTGGGTCTGAGCTTCTACGACAATGTTTGTCCGCACCTGCACCTGATCAAGGAGAAGAAGCAGAGGAGGAGGAGGAGGAGGAATCGAGCGTATCGAGCGGTTAGTGGCAGAGGAGGCGTGGGAGTGAGTGAGAGCAAAAAACGAACGAAAGTGCACCATATTTTTCGCAACTGCACAAAACTGCAACTGTACCCGTAGACGGCGAAAGGCGCGGCGGCTGCATATGAAAATGAAAATGATTCGCTTTTATGACTGCGCTGTCCCTGCTGTCGCTGGGAACTGGGAGGGAGCGTGGGTGAGAAAAAATAATAAAATGAGCCGATATACGGCTTAAGCCACACCGTGCCTGCCTGCTTGCACACTACCGCGCTGTCATCGTTTCAAAGAGTGATTTTTTTTCGCATTTTGTGAAATGATGATGCCACTCTATGCCTACTCTAGTAGTATGCGACCGGCCGATCGGCCAACCGGCAGCACCACGGTGGGTGTGTGAAGCTCGGGCAGCTGCTCAACCATCCGAGGGTTCCATGTATGAAGGGTTGTGGTGACTGACTGACTGACTGGTTGAGCAGAATTAAGCTGATGGGGTCTTATCTTTATGTGTTTATTATTGCATTAAAATATGATCTCCCGCAGTGCGCGCTCTTGATACGGTGCATCGTGGCTGGGAAATTGAACTAATGGTGGATTAATTAATTGACGCAATTGTGACTGGTCCTAACAGGCAAGGGAGAGTGCTGGCAGTGTGCAATCGATTCCGTTTGGCACGTCGAACGAGCGTTTTGTTGCGTCTTCCAGTGGCACGCATGCCGATTTGTTAATAATAACACTGGATTAATGAAAAAATATTCCATGTAATATTTTCAATTTACCAGAACTATTTTTATTATTTGCTTTATATCTCTAATAAATAATAAAAAAAAATTTAAAAAAAAATCTCTCTAATCTCAAAACACGATTCAGATGCAGAACTAATGTAATCAATTCTGTGCGCTGCAACTTATTATTTTATTGCAGTGGTTATATTCTTCGAGTTCATGACACAATACAAATTCACTGGTCTTAAAGTAACTGTTTGTTTACCTCTTCGCTTTGTTGGAGAAGAAGAAAAAACAAAAGTTCATGAGCCAAACACAAAAAGGACACTAAATTTATGAGGCAACTTTATTTTATTAGAAAGAAAAGGGTTAACTGGTCGTCCATCCAGCAACGGCCTAGACCAACGTGCCTAGGAAAACAAAATTATCAATGAAGACGACAACGAGTGTCGACCTTTCCCTGCAGGTAAGCAACGTTTCTTCCAAAAAACTTACTCAAAATAAAACCGAAAACTTTATCCAAAAATAAGCCGGGCTGTAAAACGAGTCCTCCCTCGAAAGTTGGCAACAATAACAAAGTGAATCTTTTCTGCACCTCGGCTCGCGGTTCAATTCAATCCAATTCAATCGATGAAAGGGTTAAAAAACAACAAAACATTTCCGTAATAAAAAAAAGAGTTTTGAATAAATTAGGCTGCCTTTCCTCGTCGACACTTCTCACCGCAGAAGGGATTCGGATTTCAGAAGCTGCTCGAAGCGTTCCGTTACTTTCTGAAAGAAAGTGAAAGAATGGTCGCAATAAAAAAAGCATCAACCTCAGAAAAGGGTTGGCACAGTTTGTCATCAGTAAAAGCAGCGAAAGGGTTATATAGCTGAGGCTGGGCCAGTTTGGTACTGGTACCTGGCACTATGTGGCGAAAGGTACCCTGACAAAAATGCACCGTAAAGTTGGATAGGTTATTATTGCACACAAAACTTTTAGCGATAATAAGATCACGTAAATTTACCTGGAGGATTGGTTTGGAGAGACACGAGTGATGCAACCGGCCTTGATCGCGACGACGATTTGTTTCATGTAGTTTTAATACGTATACACGTTTGCTCGAGCAGGGTACAGATATTCTTATGTAACGCTCAATTAATGTAAAAATTTTGGACTAAACTCATGCTGGTGAAAATATCAATCTCTGTTCTAAAAACTGAATTTGTTCTCATAATGGCTTAATTACTTTTACCAAGAGCAAATAAGAAAAATAATATATTTATTCTTAATAGTTTACAAATAATATTGAAAAAATATATAAAAATATTGACTAAACTTTTGTGTGCGTTCAAGACAACAATAATAACACTAATAGTCCGAAATTAAAACTTTGTATCGGAGCAACCCATATTGCAATTTGTCCAAAAAATAGAATATATATTAAACGAAAGTTTTGAAAAAAGAAACGCAGACTGCAATATAAATTGTAATTGAAACAAGGCACCACAGTTTAAGGGTATTAACATCCATTCAGTCGTTTGAAGACAAAATGCAAAAAAGGTGATGATAAAATAAAAAAAAAATTAGCTTAGCTTGCTAAGCTAGGTTGCTAGTCTGTGATTGCTCCGAATCTGTACCGTGAATCAACTTATTGTGGATGGGAGTGACGGACAATTCTAATTGTACAAGGTTCAGTGACTCAATCTTGGCGATCAGATGTGAAAAAGGAAGGGATGTTAGCGTGACCTTTGTTATTTGGACACCGTGTTAACTTTTGCACCACAATAAAAACACAAGAAGGAGATATTTGTTAGTAGCGAAGGGAACACTGAGCAGAATTTGACTAGATAAGTGAGCTGCTTCTGGTTAATTCTCTATTCAGCCAGCTGATTAGAGAAGCACCATTATCTTATTTATGTTTGGTAATGGCTTGGACCAACACACAAAAAGAATGCTGCTGGGGCCACGCACAATTGTGTACGATTTGTCTAGTAAATATCAAAAGTGTAATGATTTCTGTGATTGGAACTGGTATAAACTCATCGAAATACTCGTCTGAAAAATTTAACAACATGAGAAATCATATTGTTCATTCTATAAAAAAAAATAATTCAAGTTAACTTGGTAACAAACCTTTGATATTTATGCCATAACAAACAATCAAAAATTAGCAAACAAACGATAAAGTGCTGATAAAAAATTAAAAAGTTTAAAAACGCGACTCGAATGAAAGTCCGCGCACTATTGGTTAGAATTTGAAGCATAAATACACCGGGTTTACGCATATATAGCAAAAGTAACTTATTCACGGTGAACTTATTCGTAGTTTCTGTCACCAGCTAATTCAGAAATTAGTGACCCTCATTTATAGTTGGTTGACTAGTGATTTCCCTTTTAGTCAGATGGTTATGGTAGCTACTAGTAGTAGTTTTAAAATGTGCGAATAAAGTCATTTCTCGGGGCAAATATAAACATAAAATTTCGTCTTCAATTAAAAATAATAACATCACACTGATAGAATTGTAATATGGCGTGTAGTCAAACTTAGAAGAAGCAAAAGTAACCACCTAAGATAGATAAGAGTTTTGAAGTAGAAAACTTCTCTCAGGAAGTTCGGCCACATATGGATGTGAAATGAAAATCTAAACCGGAAAAAGTGAAAAATATGTCCAATTTCAAATGCTAATAAATCGGTCAATTTTTGATGGATTTCCTTCGTTTTTGCAGCAATCGATTGGAAAATCTTCTAAGATTCCTACCAAATGCAGGAAATTGCAAATTTTTTATTCGAACTATTGTACTATTTAAAATTGTCAAGCCTTGTCAAAACGCAAAATTCTACCTCTGATTGGTCGTTATACAAATGCTTTCCCAAGCACGGTCGATAGAATTATAGACCTAGTAAATTGAAAAGGCATTATTTTGGGCTATAAAAGAGTCTGCATCTACCTAAATCAGTCATCGTAGTTTCGAACACGGACCAATATGGTCTTCACTGAGCAGCAAAGGTAGCGGATAGCAGCAACATTGAAAGCTGCAGCGGATATCAGCTGCGGTAGGTGCAGTGACACCTAGCCCATCAAGAAGTTGCCTTTGTGTGGCAGCAGTAGCAGCCATAGTGGCAGGTCAACTGGCAGGCAGGGTCTGCTGATGTGATGCAGCAAGCGGCAGGGTCTGCTGATGTGATGCAGCAGCACTTTTTCTAGTGAAAAGCTGCCTTCATGCGGTAGCAGACGGCATCAGTAGTAGGTGCATCGACTGACGCACTGTGGTCCAGAAATGAAAAAAGGTGGTCAAAAGTCATTTTCTCATAAACGTTACATTTTAGAGCAATACTGTCTTCGGGAAAGTTTTAGAGTAAAAAAAGATCCTTCTTTGAGCATCAACAGATCCGTGATTAATCCCCCTACAAGTGAGATAAAAAAAATATTTTCTCTAAAAATCAATATTTTTTATCGTCGTCTTTGGCAAAGTTTTCCAAAATAACATAACAAAAAACTTTGCTAAAGACACTAGGTAGCTATTTCTCAATCTTACTGAGCTATCTGATTATGTTCAATGATGGTTAAAAAAAAAGGTTTTCGCCGGTAAAATTCATATTTTATACCACTATACCTCTGATATTCTAACTGAACTTTTAAAACAACATCAGACCTTCATTTTTTATATGTTACAGCAGATTTTATTGGATGATAATTAGGTTTCTTTCAATTTTTCGTGCCAAAAAATTTACTTTTGACAAGTAATTTTCGATTTTCTGCCGTTTCCCAACACATCCCACAGCAATATTACCACCAATTGAATTGTCCATGTGCTCTGCACACACGGCAGTTAAAATTTCTTGCAGAAATTTGCAGAAACTTATAAAATCATGAAAACAAAACAACTTTAACGTGAGTTCATTTAAGTCATGTTGATCAATAGCGGATCTTTGTTGCAAAAAACATAGCAAGCTTTGCATCTTTTGAAGTATACTCGATGTATGTAAACACGTGGTTTTTGAAAATTCGAATTTCAGCTCAAATATTCCCGAATAGGTACCGCTCATATAATTCATCTTTAGTAGGCAACAATAATAATTGGTTATTGTTTACATGCATTGATAATACTTCAAAAGATGCATCAAAAAGGAAAAATGCAAAGCTTGCTATGTTTTTCGCAACAAAGATCCGATATTGATCAACATGACTTAAATAAACTCACGTTGAAGTTGTTTTGTTTCATGATTTTATAAGTTTCTGCAAATTTCTGCAAGAAATTTTAACTGCCGTGTGTGCAGAGCACATGGACAATTCAATAAGTGGTAATATTGCCGTGGGAAGTGTTGGGAAACGGCAGAAAATCGAAAATTACTTGTCAAAAGTGAATTTTTTGGCACGAAAAATTGAAAGAAACCTAATTATCATCCAATAAAATCTGCTGTAACATATAAAAAATAAAGGTCTGATGTTGTTTTAAAAGTTCAGTAAGAATATCAGAGGTATAGTGGTATAAAATATGAATTTTAACGGCAAAAACCTTTTTTTTAACCATCATTGAACATAATCAGATAGCTCAGTAAGATTGAGAAATAGCTACCTAGTGTCTTCAGCAAAGTTTTTTGTTATGTTATTTTGGAAAACTTTGCCAAAGACGGCGATAAAAATATTGATTTTTAGAGAAAATATATTTTTTATCTCACTTGTAGGGGGATTAATCACGGATCTGTTGATGTCCATAGAAGGATCTTTTATTATTCTAAAACTTTCCCAAAGACAGTATTGCTCTAAAATGTAACGTTTATGAGAAAATGACTTTTGACTACCTTTTTTCATTTCTGGACCACAGTGCGACGTGTTCTCCAGTGAAAAGTTTTCTCAAATAGGCTCATATAAACACTAACGTTTTGGAATACTGGCATTCAATATATGTGAGGCGTCAAATTTTCAATGTGAAAACAGCTTTATGCTGTGTTATCAGAAAGATGCCTTCTTCTCACTGCTAGGGATAGCATCAAAATGCAATCAGTATCATATCCGATTTTAAATATACACTTGTGTACTTCCTCCAGTGAAAAGCTCTGCCATATTTTGGCAACACACAACCTTTTTATGAATGCTGGCTGTGTCTAGTTTTTAGTATGAAAACAGTTTTCCACTGTTGCCTGTGTGGCTTAAACCCCATTTGCGGGGTATCACAAAGATGTGATAAACATTTCATTAGATATTCTATTGATCAACTTTCCTTATAAGGACAACAAAAGAATATTTGAAGAGTTAATATTTTCTTGTTTTGCGCCATACTCCAAAGATGATTATCTTCATCTCCATGCATTCTCTGACTGTTATTACGTGTTTGCGCCGCTTGGAGAAAGCGAATGACGGCGCGATGTGATTCGGCAAGACGAAATGTCTTTAAATGTATAGATCTACTTCGCCGTATAAAGAGCTGCACATTTCTTTACGGCAAGGCGAATCGCATCGCGCCGTTATTCGCGTTCTGCAAAACCGTAGCCTTTGTTCTGTTTCTGTTCAATTATGTCGTATTGAATGTGCATATTACAATTCGGAAGCACTTCAATTTCTTATTTGCGCAAAATTTCAAAAATATTCAATAAACTTCATTCAAAATATCAAACAAAGAGAAATTACAATACTGCCAATAACGGTTAACGTTTATTTTTTAGAAAAAATTACTGACACGCAAGCAGCCGGGTTATCATTCTTGTAAAAGTATTCAACTTCAACCTTGCGGTCGTGGCTTTGCACACAACCCTCCTGTGATTTTTTATTTATAAAAATAGTGCTAAATTTATAAGTGCTCAACAATCGGTAAGAGCTGTTGTTTTTTGATTTTGTTTTGAAAAATCAGAGTTAATGCTGCAAAAATTTGGGCTTGAGCCAAGACTCCTGAAACGGTTTGAATCCTAATAATTCATATTCATCTTATACGCTAACGACATTTGCTCTATTCTCAAAAAATATTTTTCACGTTTTTTTTATTATTTCAATTTTTTTATCACTTAAAAATCCTGTAAAACCGAACCCAAATATATTTTTGGCGCATTTCTCAGAGTCCAAACTAAGAGAAACAAATTTTACGGCTTGTTGTGGCTCAAATTTTGTTGTTACACATTTTTTAGCTCTTCTTAAAATTCTTAAACTTTGTGTTTTGTGAAATCGAACCATTTGAAAAACGTGATAAACTTTACGCTAGCAACCATCTTATACCACGAAAAGATGGGAAATTTTATGAGGAAAAACTTTCTCATAACAAAAATCCTATCTTGGAGCTATTCGAGTTTTATTATGGAAAGAATATTGTAACATGTGATAATCATCAGTGTGTGAAACATCGAGTCAACCATTAACCAGTATTCATCGTTCCTTGAAGCCTCAACGATGACATTGCTACGCACCTGTTCGGTAACTTTGGAACCTGCATTCCGTCATAACGACTTGGCCTGATTAGCATAGTTTATTCGATTCATTCGGTTTTTTCCCATGTGGACTCATCTCTGCGACCAGAGATTAGATCTATTGTGATATTGCCCAGGTGTTTTCTGTACTCCGCCCTTCATAATATTGGCAGTATCACTATTGAAGTAAGTGATACGCTTATCATTCATAGCCGTGCTTATGTGTAAGTTTTACCTTTCCGTTTCAAGCTTACTGCTCTACTATACACGCAAAAGTTGAATGGTGCGAAACCAGTACAAAATTGTGCGTTTTCAGCGCAAAAGTTGATGTAATTTGGAACCAGTACAATGATTGCGTGTTGCGCATAACGCAATTACTGCTTTAGCGTTTTTTCAATGTATTTGGCAGCTCCTAACTACTACACTTAAACAGTTTCAACTGGTATCAAGCAGCATTGCAAAGCGAGCGAGAAGCAAAACCTTTCTCCTCCTTTCTGCTTGAGAACGAGACATATGCTACGCTTCTCAAGTCTTTTGCACACACGCTTTCGAGATACTCTTTCTTCTTCATGCGTTCCCCGCAGCAAGCACGCACCCCCAGTTTGAATGACACTAACAACACTAGTATCAAGTATGTACAGCACGGGTATCTTACTCATTTCGTAAAGCGACGAGAGACGAGACCTTGCGCGTCGCAATACGAACCGAAAGAGCAACCAGCAAATTGTATATGACGTGTCTAGTCTTGTCGCACCCGCACGTACATGGGAATTCTACGAGCGAGAGAGAAATTTCTCTCGTCGCTTGAGAAAAAAGCTGCACAGGATGAGAAATAATAATCATTCACAATTTACAAGTGTTGCCATAAAAAATCAGCAACGCTTTTGTGGCTTTGTGGAATGGAGGGTTTTCGGTAAAGCTACCGTTGATTACATAATGTTGTGAACAGAATTTTGTTTCGTTATTTTCTGCAAATCATTCAATGGTACTTTCAAATGACCAAATCCATCGAGATAAATGGATTGAGCATTAAAGCTATATAAATCTAGTGAGTTCACAAGTTGTTGTTCGCTGCTTGCACTGCTCCATGAGTAGCAGTCACTGATACACTCGACGTGAAAAATATAGTGTCGATATATGATACATATTCTGATTTCAATCTGTGTCAATGTATTCGCAGTACAACTGTTGCGTTATCCTTTTCTCACATTTATTGTGCGATTTTAGTGCAAAATTTGTGCGAATCGGGGAGACACAATGCTTGTACAAGACTTGAACTTTTGCGTGTACCGAGCCTCTGTCCATCCTAATAATATCGCCTAATTACAATTCCCCGAAAAGAGAACTTTCGAACGTTACTCACACCAGATTTATTATAAAAGGGACTGATTTTTGTTAGAAGGAGAGTCAACAGGTGTACTGTAGAATCCAGATTGGAGGAAGGGTATAACGTGGTGGGGAGCCTGAGAATAAACCCATGCTAAAGTTCTTTGACAAACGAATGGCCTGATTCTATTAAGATTCGAATTCACGACCACCCGCTTACCAAAGCGGACTCTTGACTCTTAACGTGCACATTCAAGAGCTAATTGGCGACCCCTAAAACCCAATGGCATCACTCGCGGGGAATGGGTTAAGAAAGAACGCTAATTCAAACTTTTCAAAAAACTTCTACCTTTGAGACATCATATGAGTTTGAGTACAGGAGCAAACATTAAGGAGGAAACTCTGTCATTTCTTTTGATCACATGTTCACATCTGATTGGTTTATTGTTCATGTAAATTTGTCCTTGAAACTTTTTATCATTTTTTTCCGCTAAGAAATGAAAAATGATAACCAGCATATTACAAAAATGTCCAACATATTATCTATCCAACAACATATTGGTTACTGTTATCCATCTTGTGGTTATGCTGTTATTATTGTTTAAAATCTGGCTGATCATTTGCCAGTATCATTTCCAATTATACAGAATGAAATAAAAAACTGCGCCCACGTAAAAAAATGAAATAATTTTCTTGTTTACTTTTTGTAAAAACTTCAAAAGATTAGCTAATCATTGATGGTTGTTTGATCATGGGGAAATAAAAGCAAAAAAGTTAATATTTTCACAAAATAAAGAACAAAATTTAAACCAAAACGGTTTATGTGATTGATACAATGTCATCAGCAAAGTTGTGGACGGTAATTTTGTTCTACCAGAAAGAATACACACCGTAAGGCAAAAAAAAAACAAACACAAAAATATAATTATAATTAAGAAATCATTGTCTTACAAAATCATTTTTGAAAAATCTATTACTACGCAAACTGCACACTTTAAGTTAACCAATGGCAGTGAGGTGAACTTGGAAATATAAAAATCTATTTATTTTTTATTTTTCAGCAGTTTACTTTTATTTGGAAGCACAAACAATAACTTCGCCGAAAGCGCTGTAGCGATTAAACAATGCGTTTTGGCTTTAAAATTATTTTTATCATTATTCGGCACTCGGTTCAGGCAATCGGATTCATATGTTCTTTCTGATAGCAAGAAATCTAACTTTAGGACTCCTTCCTAAACCTAATGATAACACTTTGAGATCCAAAAGGGTTTGTTTGATCGGTATAGTCTCTTCAGCAAAGTTGTAGATAGTAATTTTATTCTTCAAAAAATATACATTGGAATAATATTGATCTGAAGTTCCTGCAAAAAATTATATTACAAATTATATTTTTGGTAATATTCCACTGAAACATTTTTTTTTTAAATAGCTATATTGGCATATCGATAGTATATTTTTTGTCACAATCTCATGGTGAATTTAAAACTAATCAAAACAACCAAAACTATTTTCTAGTAAAAATTTGTTTATCAATAAGCTAATCAGATTATGAATACGCCGTATTTTCTAAAGTTCTACATGGACTAAGTCTGTGGTCTGACACAGAGATGGCGTTGCCCATCTAAGATATTAGGGGTTACCCGATTGTACAAACCTTAACTAGAATGCTGACATGTTTTAGCTCGTTCTCGAAACGGCTTGAAAGGTGTTACGGAACATCTGTTCCAGCTAATTCAAATGCGGCGTTTTGATTCATTTAATTTAATCATGGCCGGACCTCTAAAACTGACGCTCAGTAAGCAGTTATGTTTGAGTGAAATTGTGCGAGCTAGTTAGGACCACAGGCGTGTCAATGGAACGCGCTGATCATATTATTTATGATATTTACCAATGGAGAAGCTGTACGCGCGATGGATGCCGCGGTTCCTAACAATTGATTAAACAGACCAACGTGTCAAACTTTCGACTAAAAATCTAGCAATAAGAAGAAATTTTTGGAGCGATTTGTGACAATGGATGAAGCATTGATCAACCACTACACTCCTAAATCTAATTTGCTGTCAGCAGCGTGCCTGATTAGACTCGTCTGAAGCATCCAAAAATGCAACAATCAAATTACTAGCAGTTTTTGGGATTCGCAATGTATTATTCTGCATTATTATTATTCTGTGACTACATTGAGCATGGTGAACAATCAATAAACGAAATTATTGTACATTATTGTATCGATTGGATGTTAAAATTAAGGCAAAAAGGTCGCATAATCAAAGTAAAAAGTGCTCTTTCAGTAAAACAACGCTGCCGTTTATTCTGCTCGAGATTCTCTAAATGCCTCATTAAAGTGACATTTTTAGAAAATAATAATAATGTGAATGCTATCGACTGTGACGTGTATCTATCATTGCTTGGATTTTCGGCTCATCAGTCCTTATACTGAACTAAACGAAGTACTGCTTCTTTTCCTTCAACGTTTCGACCATATATTTTGTCTTTATCAAGAAGTCTACAAAAAACAAAGCAGAGATGTGTTTTCCCTATTTTAAAACCTTTTCCGAATGTCTAGTACTTACTAAAGCTTTTCGTTTTGTTTTCATTTGTAACTTATATAATACATAATTAACTTTGGTCTGTTTGCGTTTATCACATAAAATGGAACTATTTCAAATAATTTTTGTCATTGAATAATCTAGAAAAACTTGTATTCGGAAAAACCTTATTTATGGTCACAATTGTTAATCTTCTACTGGTGTGTTGTCGAAATTTTATCTAGATCAGATTGTCTGAGTGCGCATGATTGTCAGTTTCATGACGTCTATGAATTTTATGTTGTTTATTATTGTTTTTTACTGTGTTAAACACACCTGCATAAATAGAACTTAACCCGTCTGTATCACTTTTCTTGTTAACTGTATTGTTATTCGTTGCTATGTGGCGTATTTCCAGAATCGGTAGTGCTGTTGTGTTTCTGTGTTGGTCGAGTATTTTAACATTGTTAAGATCAAATGTGTGTTGGGTTCTAATACAGTGGTGCAAGAGTGCTGTCTTTTCACTTAGTGTTGCGAATTGTGGATCTTCTATGTCGATGCTGATCAACCAGAGAAACTGTAGGAGTACCGAGCAACATAGTTCCAACCAATCGCCGAGTGAACACCTGGAATACACTTACCGGTCAATAGCATACATTCCGTATCTCACCGATAAGATCAGTAAGTTCCTGAAAAACGATTACAAAACAGTTAAGTTAGCCACACGAAAGACAAACATGGCCAAACAATATTATACACAAACAAAAGATAAAATAGCAAAAAACGACCACACCAATGTTATTTATAGTATTTCATGCAACGACTGCAGTTCACAATATATTGGCATGACTACAAAGAAGTTAAAAACACGAATTAGCGGACACAGATCGAACTTGAATGCACTGCAGAAACTTGTTGACACAGGCACCGACATAGAAGATCCACAATTCGCAACACTAAGTGAAAAGACAGCACTCTTGCACCACTGTATTAGAACCCAACACACATTTGATCTTAACAATGTTAAAATACTCGACCAACACAGAAACACAACAGCACTACCGATTCTGGAAATATGCCACATAGCAACGAACAACAATACAGTTAACAAGAAAAGTGATACAGACGGGTTAAGTTCTATTTATGCAGGTGTGTTTAACACAGTAAAAAACAATAATAAACAACATAAAATTCATAGACGTCATGAAACTGACAATCATGCGCACTCAGACAATCTGATCTAGATAAAATTTCGACAACACACCAGTAGACGATTAACAATTGTGACCATAAATAAGGTTTTTCCGAATACAAGTTTTTCTAGATTATTCAATAACAAAAATTATTTAAAATAGTTCCATTTTATGTGATAAACGCAAACAGACCACAGTTAATTATGTATTATATAAGTTACAAATGAAAACAAAACGAAAAGCTTTATAAGTACCAGACATTCGGAAAAGGTTTTAAAATAGGGAAAACACATCTCTGCTTTGTTTTTTGTAGACTTCTTGATAAAGACAAAATATATTGTCGAAACGTTGAAGGAAAAGAAGCAGAACTTCGTTTAGTTCAGTATAAAGACTGATGAGCCGAAAATCCAAGCAATGAAAATGATAATATTTAAGGTAAACAAGAAAATATACGAAATTGTTAAATTAATTGCATACGATTTTTTTTTCTGTATATTAAGAAATAAATGGCTGAAATCTTTTCGTGTTACCGGTTATGACGACATTCTAGACACACAGTAAAAATGTAGTGAAAGAATTGTATTTTTTTTTTATGAACAGAGTAAAAATGCTGAAAAAGTAGAAAGTGATAAACCTTCTTAAGCCAAAACTAAATTTTTTTTCAACATTCTACATTTTAACTGTTTTCTTGTATAGGCTCTATATTATTTTTGCTTCAGCACTATACAAAGCTTACGGTAATTAATTCTTGTATTTTCTTTGCATTCTTCATGTTTTATTTTTTTCTAATTATTGGTGCTTCGGATTTGAAAAACACTCAATTGATATTATTTTTAATGATTTTTATTTTTGTTGATAACATCCTGTCAACACTGATCGCAAACGTTTCTTATTCATGACAATAAATTTAAAGCAAAAAACAAAAATTTTGCAATATTTTCAAACTGGTAATCAGTGGTAGCCGCCACTAATGATATAACTGACGCACAGGTCTATTATGATCAAATTAGCGATAAAACACTTTTCACGCAACGAATAAAAATTATTTAATAGTGATGAAAACTCACCATTTCTGATCAACTATAGAGATATTTGATTGATAATTATTTATAAAATACTGTACATTAAGTATAAACCCCTCTATTACACACACTTAAATTTACTGCTTTTTCTCACCAATTTATTGATAAGAACGGTACCACTAAAAGCCTGGCAAAAAAAATTAGGACTGTCACATTTTTTCGTAAATATCGGTTCAACCTAACTAAAACTCTGGCTCAAAATATTCGAAATCTCGGTAGTGTTGTTGAAACATGGTTTTCAGTTGTATTTTTTTGCTGAATCGTTAGTAAATTTAGTTTGAACCACAATAGCTAAATAATATGTATAACCGACGTTGAGAATCATTTTTAAATATGTAAAAAAATAAACGGTGCAAATTTGTTCGGTTAGTGTTTTGGCAATAAATGCCGTCGTTTGAAAAAAATCTAAACTAATATTTTTCAATCAAATACTGAAATGCCCACATTATTTCATTTCCCTCAAAAAGATATGAGGTCAACGTTTTACAATTTTGTTCTTTTTATCTACTATTGGAATTATTTTTAGTATTATTCAAATTTTTCACCTGGATGACGAAAACTCACAGTTATTTGAAAATGAATTGAGGAAGAAGTTGAGACGATTTGGCGTTTGATTGTAAACGTAGGATAGCCCCCTGGGTCCATTGTTATTTGTAATGGTTATGAATGAGTTGCCAACCTTCATGAACCGAGCAATAGTACTAATTTACGCAGATGAAGTGAAAATTTTCCTACCAATTAAAATCGCCGAAGATTGCGATTTGCTTCAAGAGGATCTGAATAATTTTGGGAGATTCGTTGATGGAAATGGACTTAGTATAAATGTGAGTAAATGCTCTGTCATAACGTACACCAGAAGAGTTCGTCCGATATTGTTTGACTACATGTTGGAGCCTTCCATTTCACAACGCGTACAGAATGTTCGAGACCTAGGTGTGACAATGGATCAGTCTCTCACATTTAACGATCATATCGATAGAGTAGAGAACGAATCGATGAAACTTTTTGCTCTCACACGACGATTTGGACGGGAATTTACGGACCCTCATGCAATTCTTGCAATCTACTTCAGTTTTGTCAGAACAAAACTGGATTTCGCGACCAAAGCATGCCATATAAAAACATCGACCTGAATCAGTATAGGATAAATTCGTGAAATTCGCTTTAAGGCACTTTGGATGGAATGATGAACTACCAGAACACGAAAACCTTTGCTGTCTAGTAGATTTTGAAACAATAAGTAGCAGACATAAGATCGCAGACATGGTTTTCTGCAACATACTCAGTGTGCGGATTGAAAGTTCTTACCTGTTGGACCGACTTAATTTCAACGAAAGCCCGGTTTCTCTTCGTCGTCGGAGGGTCCATTGAGAACGGGGAACTAGACACAACACGAACCCAGCAGCAGATTTATGAACGAGTTCAATGAAATGCAGGACGTAATCTCTGTGAATATGATTCCAGAAGTAATTCGAAGGAGACTCAAATTATATTTAAGAAATCAGCAATATACTTAAACGCAAACATGCATTGTATCTAGATTTAAGAGGGGTAACGGGCTAACAGCCTATGTCCAATAAACAATTACAGTAGTACCTAACTGTTAGGTCTATCTAGAGTGAAAGTAAACGAGCTTGATCATCTGAACAGCTTTTCCTTCATACATCAATAAGTTTCTTTCACGTAATTGATGTGGAAATTATTCTGGTTTGTAAATGTCATATGCCACAGAATTGTTTGTTGACTGTTTCATATCGAAAATTGGCTGACTTACTTGACTAATGAAGATTAAATTGCAATCTGAAGCATTTATGATGCGTTTACTTCACATTTTTCGAACGAAAACCAGATAATTTATAAGTTCATGGTTATAGTTTTACGCCACTATATAAAAGAGAGGGAAATTGGGGAATTAGCATCGAAACTGTTTTAGTAGGAAAATAAAATGTTTCTTAGATTCGCCTCAAATTTGAAACTCTGCTGAAATTGAACATTACACATTGATATTGGTTCAATTCAGAAATGGTACTACTCTTTTCATAATATAAAATAAGACCCGGGGTATCAAAAAAATTGCACATTTTTCCATGATGACAAATCCACAGCGACAATACTTTCATTCCCATCATCCAAAAAAGTGAATATTTGTTTTACAAAAAAAAAATTCCATCAGACAAAATAAGTGCAAAGAAACAACGACGACACTGGGCAAATTGCCAACCAACCACGTTCGTGGTTGGCTCTTGGCAGGTTCAAAACTCTGCCACTCGGCGGCTGGACAGGGAAAAATTCTATTTTTATTTCCTTCCAATAAAATCCAGAGGAGCAGAAACCGAGCAGCGGAACAGCAGCAGCGTTGGGAATACAAAAAGGCACACGCAAAGCGAAACGCCAAGGTACACTCCGCGAAGTGTACGCTTCTTGCCCGTTGTTGCCGTTCCTCAACGCACGGCACACGGCTGGACTTGTGTACCGAGCGGCAAGGCAAGTGCTGTTTCACAATGCAATACACCACACCGGCCCCGACCCGGCTGGGCACCCTACCGTCCCAACTCCAGGAACCGGAGCAGCAGATCTGGAAGTGAAGAGCGAGCGATATCATTCGAAGCTCCTCTAGCCGGGAGCGAAAGAGACCCTTGCAAACGGCATCCAAACTGGGACAGAACGGGACGTTTCACGGATTGGATACGCGGACGGACGGACGGACGGATGACCGCGGAAAACCTCTACACGCGAGCGACAGTGCATAGGGAGGCCAGAGATACATTAGCTAAGCACATACATATATATACAGGCGACGATTTTCCTGTGGAGAGATAATCGAGTGGTTGAGGCTCCTGTAGTACATTGTCGCTTGCTCTGACCACACGATCCGGAACGACAACAGGACACGAAAGGATTTACACCATTGGAAATGTTCTACGAATGTGTATGTGTCCGTGTAACGACCGCCAGAAGTATATAGAAGTGACAATTTTACACGCGCGCAGAAGGATCCACTCCTCCCTTCAAGGCAGCGCGTGTCATTCGGTTTGCCTGGGACGATGTCTCTTCTGTGGGTTTTAAATAAATAAATAAACATAAGGGGATGGCTGCTTGACATCGATGTGTGAGTGTGTCACGCAATAGCTAACGACAGCCCACAAAATTGTCACTTGAATGTGTCCTTTTGCCAGCACTGTGTACGCTGTTGTCTGTGTTGGTGACACAGCCGAGAGAATGTCGCACAGCCAAATGTCACCAACTTTGTGTGCACGGTGGTGTAGGTGCCACCCCACTCTAACCCACTGTCATGCGGCTGTATGAGTGTCGCTCAATCCAATAGGTTCGATTGCATCAATAGCTTCCCCCACCACTTTTTTATTTTGCTTTCTTTCTATCTCAATACACACCTCACGTTCATCGCAGCGGTTTCTGTCAACAATATTATGTTGTTTTTTATGCTTCACCTCTGTGCACGCTATTTACACAGCCGTACTCTCTGTCTCTTTGGTCGTGTGGTTTTTCAGCCCGATCGCCACTGGGCCCTCGACCGCTACTCTGTTGCGTGTGCCAGTGCTAGTGTGCTAGTGTAGGCGCAAGAGAACATAACCATAGCAGCGCTCCCTCGCCTCCTCCGCTTTTACTCAACCGTACACACTCACGCTCTTTCTCTCTCTCGCTCAGCACCGGTTTGCTCTGTGCCTGTGTGCGCTTATCGCCACTTGCTTCTCTTCGTTTGGTTGCACTCCACGTTCGTGAGATTGTGTGGGTATGCGGCAACCACACGACACCTGACTTGGCTCTCTTCGTCACATCCGAAAGTTCAACAGTATTATTGAACCCGTCTTGCCAGTGAGACATACACGGTCCTTCTCTCCAGACACCACACCAACGGTTCGGTGGTTTGAAAAAGCAGAAAACGGTCGGTTCCCTATCTCGCAGCCAACACCAGAAGGAACGGACAAGAAGCAAAAAAAATCATCAAACGCCTCACAGCAGCACACTTCTTCACGGTCGCTTATTCGCTCTCCGCGAACTCCGCCGTTTTCGCTCATCACTAGCTGATCCGCGTGAGGTGCAGCAGGGGCTGGTAGTGTGCTCCGGTCCGATATTAGTTTTATTGTGTATTTCGTTACTGTTGATTGTACACACGCGTACCGCAGCAGCAGCAGCAGCAGTGACCGCGGCGGCAAAAGCAGTAGGCGAAGTAGCCTTAGTGTACACACGGAGAGCGCCGCGAACGGAGTTTTCGAACTCGCGACGAACGACGATCGTACAAACGCAAAAAAAAAATAACCGTACGAAGCTGAAAAAATATCGATCGCAGGAGGCACTTAAGTTCAGAAAAACACAAAAAAAAACAAACATCCATCGCCAGTGTCGCCAATCGTTTCCGGCCGATAGCGAATGCAATCCCGTTGATAACTGAAGAGCTTTTGTGTCACATGGCAGAAAATCCAGTGCACAACCGTAATCAGTAATAGTGTGTGGAGGCGTACAGAATCTGTGAACAAGTGAATCCCGTGAAGCCACCGAACGGGAACAGTGAATGTAGTAACAGAAGAAGAGTAGAAGCCGTTTTTTCGAATATTAGCAAAAATAAAATTAAGATTGTGGATAACCCTCTGCCTCACAAGTGTTGACGTCCCGGCTGGAGCTACCTACAGCATTGCTTTGGGGTCGAGCAAAAATAAAAGGCAAGTGCTCCAAAATCGCCTTCCAAAACATGCAGCCAGGGAAATGCAGAGCAGGGATTGAGTGAAAACTATTTTGTGATTATTTTTTCTGTTCAGTGGGTGCTGGTGTGTGTTTTCTTCGCATCAAAAAAAAACGGTGCAAGGACGAGTTTGTAGTCACCCGTAGTCACACCGGAGGGATCGAGCTATTTGGCAGAGGTGAGTTTTGTTTATGTTAGCGAAAGTCTAGTAGAAATTGAGGGGTTGCAGGTGTGGCATACACTTGCAACAAGTTTCAGGGAAAGTTATCAATTTCAAATGGAAGGTGTGTCCCTGGAAAAAGCAGCTCAATCTAGTCGTGGTCTTGAATACCAACAGGGATGAAAAGAGTGCTTTACGAACTAATTTCATTTTTGTCAAATGACTTACATTTTAAGTTTAGTAAAGCGGGCAACGTATGCAGTTTGCGAGGATGCGAAAATGAACGGGAATAGAAGGTGTGACTTTTAGGCTTAGAACAAATTTTCCCTCGTCCAGACGGGACACGAACCCGCAATCTCCGTTGTCTCCGGCAAGGTGTTTTGGCCAATTAAACTACTGGGAAAGGTATAACTAGTTCTAAACCAAAGTCGAATCACCCTCTACTATTGTGTTCCCGTCTGGACGCATTGCCCGCTTTACTAAACTTAAAATGAAAAGAGTGACTTCGGCAAAATGGTTTTCTCAATACTGTTTTGGTACATGCACAAAAGTAGCAGTTCATACTATTATATCAAATGTTACATTTTTGATTCTGTTGCGCAAAATTTATTATTCTAAAGATTCTATCTTTGACACTCATCTTTCTACAGCAAGATGGTAGTAGGATCAAAGGTATGAAATTTTACCATGGTGAAACATTAGAATAAACCATTAAAGTTTTCCAATACAAATATGCTAAATTGTTTAAGTACCACAAATTTAATACATGACAATAAATTCAGTCAGTAGGCTTTATTATAAACATCATATAAGCTGAGTCTGTTAAGAATACATTCAATTCAAAATTCGGGAATGTTTTCATTCAAGCTTATCGATGTGAAAAATATAAAAGAATCAAAATTCTCATATTTTGAAAAGCTAGTATAATACGTATATTCGAAGCCCTGAAAAAGTTAGGTCACAAGGTTGGTAGAAAATGTGAATTAGTCTGTGCAAACAAAAATGTTGAAAAGTAGAGCAATAAACAGTGGATATAAATGAAACAACATGAATGTAAAGTAAAATTTAAGTATAATTCGGTATCATTTTTTTTATTTTCCTCAAATAGTCGAAATATATTTTAGTAAAATTTCAATGCTTTTGCAATCATTGTCACTCAAAATGTGTATATTTTGCACATCCTTTTCTTGCTTCAGAATATCATTCGGAATTCATTGTCTAGAATAACATCTTGTCAGATTCCACCCAAGCCAAACAAAATTATACTTTAACTGTAAAATAATTGCAAATATCAATATTTTCTAGAAAAATGACTTCAACTTTCAATTCAGATATTCTTAATAAACGTCATGTGATGCTCTTCATTAGGTTATGATTTGTTGAGATAAAATAAGATAATGTGGTCTATGCCAGAATGTAACCTTTGCGGAAAAATGATAAAAAAATTAAATTGGCGCTATTATTACTTACATTAAGTACTACTCGGGAAAACTAGAATATTACTGAAAATTTTGCATATTTTTCCGACACAATTTCTTCGAATAATACAAATGAAATTTAAAAAACATCGGTACAAAACATCCGGCATGTGTAAAATACTTCAAAAAAATATGCAAATAAGATTTTGCTTGTGGAAAAACGTAACTTGTGTCTCGAGGAACTAAAATAGATCAAATTCCGAATAAGCATTTAAAACCAGAGCTTCGCTTTTTTGTCCAAACTTAGGTAACCAAAACATACTGGCTTTAGCGATGTTGATTTCGAACCAAAAATCACATTATTTTTCTACATTGGGAGCAAACCCAAAATATCCTAGGATTAACGCAAGTGTATCAGACATTCTTAGTACTTGTGTCATACAATGTCTGAAAATTATAACCGTTTACTCTTTAAAGTCTCTTTTATGGATTGCTTTCAACCAAACTTAATCCATTATGGACCGAAACAGATCCCGATTTTATTTCAACGTGATTTTGATGATACGAGCTTGTATTGTTCTAATCAACAAAAAAAGAAATAATTTTTTTTTGACTCCACAACCGAGCTTTTAACTGGTTGTGAGCCCAAGCGGGGAAAAACATGCTTGCAGAACTTTGATCAATGGTACAAAAACAATAACATCTGTTAGCTACTAGAATATATTATCATCAATAGTTTTTATTTTTTAAGCTTTAAAATAATAATTAAGAATAGTGTTTTTGAACACATTTACGCGAAACGCTCCTTTCCCTACGGAATAGAAGGAGACGGGTGCCCGATAGGTTTTTTTGTTCCCAACATCTCCAGCTATTATATATAGAATACGGAACATGTTTATCACATCACAGTTAAGGTAAAAAAAAATCCTATAGTATTATTCGATGAATTGAACACCTGGTCCATAATGGGTTAATGTGTTCATAGTGATGAGCTGCACAAAATTTCCTTCTTACGAGTATTTTTTCAACATTTTTAACTAAAAGAAAACACAAAAGCGAACTAAAAGTTCAAAAACTCCACTAGCAAAGTACAACTCTTCAATTGCTGGCGTGTTTGAGGCTATCGCAGAATTTTTAAGCACAAAAACCTGATTTGACACTTGACAAGAACCTTTTTTTATTTACGATATTTTCTTCAAGTTTTAGAAAGATACTAAAAAATTAACTGTTCTCTTGTTAAATGAAATACCACACCTAAGTCATACTTGTTAACACTGAAATTCATAAATTCATGTTTGCTATTGATTGTTTTTGAAATTTGCGGGTATTTTTTACATTGTTCCAATTATATTTTTATGCAATCGAATGTGTAATTTATATTTTATGCTGGTGTTAATTTGGATAGAACTGCGAACAAAGCAGCTAAAATAGTTTAAAAAACATTCAAATATCCTTTGCTGGGGGTGTTGCACAAAAAAGTCTTCCGTTCCCAGAGGAAATGGAGAAAATGTTTGAATTTATTTTAACCTAATAACCTTTTGTAATATTTATTGAACAAAATAATATTAACACAGAAAAGCACACTGCTTTTACCTGGATATACAGTCCCTCTACAATTATGACCAGTGCTGATAAGTCATTTTCCCCATCAAAATTCTTCGAAAATTACAGCCAATCATTTTCAATTTTCACTTCCAATGATTGCAGCACTCTTTCAGATACACTAGATTTTCGACCTAGCAACGTGCTGTTATACACAGATGAAATAGATCGCGCGCATCGTTCACGGTTACGGAATAAAATTTGACGACAAATCCAACCAAATGATCTTCACTTCAAAGCGAAAAAGAAAAACAAACTGTCCACTCAACCAAAATGAACCTCACCGAAACACTTTTTCACTGACACTGACCGATGCCTTGACAATCTTCGTTAACTGATAAACTGATTTTGTTGTCTTGCTTCCATCTCATGGAATATAATGAGGTGTTTTGACAGTTCACTGCCATGCAAAAACGGAAAGGGAGAACTCTGAAAGGATTGTAAAAAAATAACGTTTATGGATGCTTTTTTCACATTCACTCAAGAGTGTCAACAAATATCAACCCTGGCTATGAGTCAGTCAACGTGTTGTCTGAATGTTCAAAAATGGACATAAAATCGTAAAAATGATCAACTACGAATGTTTTACTATCTATCTCTGTGTTCTGATGTGTACTTTGCGGGTAAATCGGTTGGGAAGAAAAATATCACTTACATAGCAAAAGACACAATTATGGGTCACTTTTAGCATTCAAAATCATTTAGTCTATAAAATCGTCAAAATTCATAATGCAAGTTAATTTATTGCTGTAGAAGCTTGATAATAAGTTATTTCATTCAGTCTTGATTCACTTCTTGCACCGAGAAGAATTATAGTTTTTAGTGACATTTTCAACTTTAAATTATTTTAATCGTATAAATGAGGTTACAAGTGAGTTACAAAAATACCACTGCTCATGCAAATTGTTCAGTTTCGTGAGAATAGACGTATTTGCGTCAAAGTGACCCACAACTGTAGCTGACCCATAACTGTGGAGGCACTGTACATAACAAGATATTTTTCAACAATGAAGAGACACTTTCCAAAATGATGGCTGGCAAAGGATCAGTAGAAACTTTTGTTTGAAATCCAAAATCCAAATTCATCTTTTTTGTGTCTATCAGACAATATTGACTTCTATAATTCGTAAAATCCTGCTTTTTATACGCAATAATGACTTTATCCTCATGTAACGAACCTTGCTAACATCACCATTTTGACAGCTCTGTTTACACGCTCGTAAAAAAGCACCAAACTGAGATCAATTTATTTAGTTTACAGCAATAGTGGAACATTCAAATACTTACTATTTTTGTCGATTTTTTGGGTATGATAATGCTCCCTTTCCAGGCAAAATCTTCCGAAGCAAACCTATCACGACGCTACAGCGTGTCCCCGCATTACGCTCTCTCTCTCTCTGTCGATCACTCAATTCCAGTGTTTTGCAGAAAATGTCAATTTCCATCATGATTGACATATCAAGTTCGAGCCGAGTCGTATCAATTGCAGGCCACGGTGTGTCTCTTGGTGCAAGCATAGACGAAAATAAAAACAAAAGAAAGAAAGTGCAAACTGTTCGAGCGATAGGGGAGTGCGACAACAAAACCGTGGGGTAAAAAAATGGCACTCGCAGCAATCAGTGAAAACGGTCCAATGTTGAGAGCAAGTAAGCAAAAAAAAACCTCGAACGACGACAAATGCCACTGCGAGGGGCCCAATGAGGCTAGGTTACTGTAATGTCAAGAAGCCCGGCAAAAATTGCATCGCAAACACTAGCTGGCTGCTTAGCAGCTAGGGTCGAGCTAATCTAAACCGAACCGTGGGTTGCGATCGATGATGGATGGCTTCTGCCGACGTCGGAACAAGGGATGTTGGAGCGCACATATGTCGCTTTTACTGCCGCTTTAATTGCACAAACAAACGATCGTGTATTATAGCAACAAGCAGGCGGCTAATCGCTGATATTGCGCTAAAAAAGATGAATGTGTAGTGTTTTGCACAAACAGAGCTGTCAAATTGGAAGTTTATCAGCGCGGTGCACGGGAAAACAAGCCAACAGAGCAGTTTATAATACTTGTTGTATTAGTTGTCAATCGGTCCCCGGATCTTGTTTAACGCCGACGACGTCCCTGCGTCCTACCGCGCTATCGCGCACCGCTTGCCCACAGAGAGTGACATATTTGTTTCAGCAGTGGCGGCGTTTTTTTTTTTTCATATTCATTTTTTTCCTCGCTGCGCTACACGGCGATAACCGCTGACGCCTCTTTTCAGCTAAAGGGCATCTCTTCAGTAACGACTTATCATGTCCGATTCTTTCCGACTGAATGGCAAAATAAAAATTAAACTAGGTTCAGCGATTACCACGCGTCCCGAGCTCGCCAAACCGCGCGACGGTGACAGTTCTGCTGCTCGCTGGACCGCGACACTGTGCACTGGGGCCGACCGGGTTCAACGAGACGGTTATCTCGCGTGTTCGCCAGTAACAGCCCGACGACAGACCGAACAAAGCGGCTGTTTGTTTCGCGGCACTTCGATTTGCCGCAATATCGCCGCTGCCGATCTAGATCAAGAGAGCTGACGCGCTCCGAGTGCCGGAAATCAATCAAATCAAGCGCGCCGAGTGGACAGCGCCCTGCTTCAGCTCAACAGCCACAGGGCTAATGTGCGATCTCAATGACACTTGAGCTAGATACGATCAGTACCGTCGGTACCGTCAATCAATATTGTCATTGTCCACCCATATCCTGCAAGCTAGCCAGCCATAATTAAAGAGCACCAGCAATCATTCGCAACACTCGCGCCACGACCTTGTCTTGCCACCAATTAGTATGTGTTACTTTCGCGAACCACGGGCACATGGCCACACTACTGAGATTGGTTGTAGGAGGAGGTGCGACACTCCAAAAAAATACGGCAAAATTGAATTACACCTCTAAGCTCAAGTGACAGCGCTTCCAGGCCGTTTGTGTGCGGGCGATCGTTATTTGACAGTGTACTTTGACAGTTCAGGCGTATGCTCGCGTGCGCTGCCAGCCACCACATCGCGTCTGATGGTGCTCGGATCAAATCCCACTTGAACCGGTTGATGAACGGGCTCAAGTGGCACCCGCCTGCCGACGAGAGTCACGACATCTTCCTGGCTCAAGAGCGGACTTACCTTCTACATCTTGGGTCACCGCATGTATGAGTACCCGCACCGGTGCACCACCCTCTACCGGAGCACTCGTGCGTGAGATGATGATGTGACAGGAATATCATCCATTGGCCACAAACAGAGCAACAGTGCGAGGGAAAAAATGATGTAATGTTTTGATTTGTCACCAAATGTGTGTCTCATTGTGTTTATTTATTCGTCGTGGTTTTAGATACTTCGACCCTCGCAGTCGCGTCGTTCTCGGCGATTTTGTCAGGCCAGAATGCGACAACGCAGGCATTCCCGTTTGATTTGTTATTGTTATTACTGCTGATTTGTTATTGTTAGGGAGTTTCTCTACGTTCCGTTCCTGTCCGAATGTCTATTCGTTTCTAGCAAAGCCGATCTGTCAAGTCCGGGATCGGGAAGTGGAAAATGTGTAATGTCATTTTGGGCCGTTTGCTTACTTGTTTGATGAAAACGATGATTCGTCGAGGTGTATTAAATGGTTCGGTTGTTCTTCGCCCCGGAACGGGTTTAGCAATCGTCGCCGGTAAGAAAAATGTCCATCCGTCACGTTACTAGCCTGAACTACTGAACCCAGCAAGCTGAACGTATTTTTTCCTATGTCATCCAGCTTCCATCTGTTTCTGGGAATCGATTCCGAAGAGACATCGATCGACACGTATCAGGAATGGGACACAAAATATGACTTGTCATTGTAGCCGGCCAAAAGAAGCGCGATGACATTTAATGAAATATCAACCGTCATTAGAAACGTGTTCAAGTGTTTCCCACCACCGTCGCCGTCAGAAGATCGAAGATCCAGCGCAGACCTCCGCCGAAGTTTTACGACAAAAAAAAAGTCAGACGCTTGATCCGAAAATCTGTCGCTCAGCGCTCAGTTTCTTTGTAGGCTACCTTGTTGCTGCTGTTGCTTCTTTTACGATCGTGCCGTGCCGCATTTGGGTAAACTGTGAAATAAAATCAAACGAAACCACCGTGTTTTCGTGGTGGGCAATGCCTTTACCTCACGGGGCCAGACTGGGTGTCAGATGACACCCGCGGAAGCGAGACGACCTTGAGCCGAACGTTTCCGTCATTGCGTCGCGAACGCGTAATTAAGACAGAGCCAGCAGCAGCAGTGATTCACAAATTCCCATTAAATTGACATAAAACGACGAATAATCTGTCAATCGCGTTTGGTGCAGCAATCTCGATCTGGATTTTTGGGATTTCAGGTTGAAACGGGTCACTTAATCTGTACTGAACGAACGCTTTCCTCGACCTCATCATCGTACAGGACTCACCTCCTCAGAGTTGGGCAAAAAAAATCTTCGCCAGGGTAGCGCAAATGACGACCCGAAAAGCTGAGAATGTCGTTTTATTTTTAAGCCTTTTTATGACAGTTCTTCCATCCATTGTACATCGGGGGAAAAAACAGACGATTCATCATGAGAGTGGAGTCTGCTGCTGCACGGTCGGAAGATTCTCGCGGGATTGGTGTCCAATCATGAAAGGACGGCGAAGGAAGAAAAATAAATGATTATAACAAAACGTCGGAATTTTTAATTTATAACACACACCCCCCGCCGTTCATCCGCGGCCACTGTGTGTATGTGTGTGACACTCTCGTCTCCCGGTGTACCCGAAATGCGAGAGCGCGCAAGTTCCCAGCTTCTGGGCCAACTCGGTGTCGTTCGGTAGAATAAAGAACAATGCTTAATTCCTGTGCGACTTGTTCTTGGAGGCTCCGGCGGCTGTTGAGACCATAAAAAGTGATTTTTATTTCTTTATGGTTGCGGTCTTTCCCGTGCGACAATCCGATCCTCCGAAGAGACAAAGTTGCGTGACAAAAAAAGAGAAGCCCGAACTGACGGGCAAAGAAAGTGACCGGCCGAAAATCGGCAATCGTCTAAATTGCTACGACAATATAACTTTTCTCGGTCGGTCGCGGTCAAGGGGCGAATCACCGCCGCAAGCGAGAATAATCAAGAATTGAAAGGAAAAAAAACGAAATCATCATCAATTTATTACACATAATAAGCAATTTTTATTTTATTATTTTCGGTGAAGTCCGTGCACATTTTTTTATGGAAGGAAGTGAAATTTTTCCAAAGCAATCAAACTTCTCCGGGCGCCATTTTTTCCGGCAAGATGGCTGTCGAAGCGACGACAAACGGGGGGCCACTGGGGAGACAACAACAGCAATCCGTTGCTTATCGTTTGATCTCGTAGGTCTTGGAATTGACAAGTTCAACAATTAATCTTCTGCGTGGGAACGGGTTCTCTTTTTACCACCAGCTCCAGGGTGGGGATTGTCACGCTCCGTGTTCGGCCATGTTCGCGAGCACGACCCGCGTAAGAACCCGAAAGATAGACGACCTAAGAAACACCATCAAGTGAAAAGACACACGAAAACTTCGAGCGTCTCTTGATTAGTTGTCCGGTTACGGCGATTAGACAATTTATCAAATAATTAAGAGTGGGCCATCTAGACGGTTCTGAACACCGGTGACGATGGTCACGACATGGAGGCGAACTAAACGGGGTACAAAACGGCTGAAACATCATCGCGCCTAGGCTAGGGAACCGAGATACCTCTTTTCGATTCGATATCCGTCTAATATTTTGACACTGCCAAGGCTAAGAGCCGGCTCAGTGACATCAGAAAGCGCTCAATCTTCCGCATTTCCTTGTGATGGAGTTAGCTAGAGGAGGTGGTGGACCGCACCGACGGCGTGACTAACACTGATTGGCGACAAGATCTTCCTAGATCACCACCGTCACACGAGTATGCGGTTTATTAAATTAACTCCATAATGGTACGCTTCATCAATCTCGTATTAATCAACCGTCAGCCCAGACGGGCGGCTCACTAGTCAACCATACCGAAATCGCATCGAACGACATCGTGATCGAGATGTGTGGAGAAAGACGGGCAATGGAAAATGCACAACACAAAGGCAACCCAGAAGGAAAATTGCCTTCGCCTTCGCCAACACGCCAAATTGAATTTCCTCAATTGATTTTAACAGTGGTAGCCACTGCAACTACGACGACACGGTCACATTTTAATCATTTCATGACTTAATCAACCGGGACGAATGGGAAAACGACGCTGTCAAAGTGACACAACCATCATCGGGCTGGCGCGGTCCCTTTCTAACGCTGGTTATTTGTTGTCAGACTATTGCACCGACTTGACGTTCGCATCAATATCCTATTAATTATATTTTTACCTCACCTCTATCGTCCCGTTTCGCCGGCCGCTAGGTCGATGGGATTGCCGGTCGGACATTGTTTGATTACACCTCTGAAAGCGGCTCATCTACTATATAAAAATGGAATTCCGTAACGTTTGATCTTATTGATGTTATTGCTTCCGTCTCAGTGGTGTACTGTCACCACCATCATTCGAAATCGTTCTAAATCAAAAAAATAAGCGGTGACATGTGGGTTTTTTACATGAAAATATTTGTTAACGTTCAGGAAAGACATTTGGGGAAAAATAAAAAGTATCTGATTACTAAAACTTGAGATTTTATTCACAAAACTACGTAAAACAAGCAAAAATATGACTTTTTATGCTGAATTTGCCTCTAAATCAAAATTTAAAGCGATGACATGTGATTTTTTTTACATTAAAATGTTTGTTAACGTTCAGGAAAGACATGTGAGGAAAAATATTAAGTATCTGATTACTAAAACTTGATATTTTATTCCCAAAACTACGTAAAACTTGCAAAATCATGACTTTTTATGCTGAATTTGCCTCTAAATTTAATTTCAAAGCGATGACATTTGATTATTTTTTCATTAAAATGTTTGTTAACGTTCAGGAAAGACATGTGAGGGAAAATAATTAGTATCTGATTACTAAAACTTGAGATATTATTCACAAAACTACGTGAAACATGCAAATTTATGACTTTTTATGCTGAACTCGCCTCTAAATTAACATTTAAAGCGATGACATGTGATTCGTTATCGATATTGTTTTTAGCACATTTTGCATGTTGTAGGATGAGTACAACGGTACACCGTGCCCCAGAGCTGAGTCGAAAAAAATTCCAGTTCGAAAAGATTCTCGACCTGATCGGGGATCGAACCCGATATCACAACCGTGTGGGAGACAATCGACATCGCTAACCACAGAGCCACGAGGACCATATACAGCATACAGAATACAGAAAAACAACTGAAAATACTTTTTTTTTAATTTATACGTATTATACGTATACATGCAAAATCTTGACTTTTTATGCGCAATCAAAATTCAATTATTTGTGTTTTTTTTTTTTCAATACAATGTTCGTTGTTCTGTCACCATTTACATTTTTTTTTGCAGAATAATCCATGTCTCAAGCATAAACATTTTACATATCTGATGTTTTCGTAGTTTTGTGAATAGTTACATATTACGGCATTCGATTTACTTTTGTACTTTTGAATTTGAATTTGATTTTTATTAGAGAGCTTTTAACCAGAAGGTCATTCAGCTCTTAACCTTTGGCGTCGTACACAAATTACGTAACGCTGATGATCTAGATTTCAGACTCCCTTCCCCCCTATGTAACGATAGGTAACGTTCGACATGACTCCCCCCCTAAAATTACGCAACGCTGATCAAATTTTCAACTTCGAGCAAACATCACAGTTACGTAACTGTCTCTACTACCCCCCGTCCCCCCTACGTAACAATAAGTAATGCAGACTCAACCCCCCTCCTCCCCTTCATGCGTTACGTAATTTGTGTAAGACGCCTTACTGTTTTACTTTTTCTACGTTAATCCAAACTAGAACTCTTGGGACATTTAGCTGGAGGAAAGGTTAAGATTCTTTGGTTTGAATATCGATAAAGAGGCAGCTTAAGCATTAAAAATCTTTTATTTTCTTATTTTCTACGAAGTTTTGTGGATTAAAAAAAGGCGACTTCCGGTTTCAGGAAAATAACCTAAAGTGATATTTGGCCAACAATTCCAATACTTCCGAAAGTGGAACTCCATACGTCGTTTTATAGCGATGACACGTGTTTTTTTTTTTTTTTTCATTAAAATGTTTGTTAACGTTCAGAAAAGAGATCTGAAGAAAAATAACAAGTATCTGATCACTAAATTTGAGATATTATTCACAAAACTACGTGAAACATGCAAATTTATGACTTCTAAAATGATATTTGGCCAACAATTTCAATACTTTCGAAAGTTGAACTCCATACGTCATTTTTAAATCCAAAATGGTGACTTCCAGTTTCTGTAAATCAGCCCAAAATCACAAAAAAAAACAATCCAATACGGGTATTTCCGTTCTGTGCGTTCTCAGAATATTTAAGTACTTAAAGTGATGATGGAAGTATAAGATGTAAATTATATTTTTGAAGTGAGTTGAGCTAATGCAGCAATGAAATATAAAAAAATACTATCTTTGACACCTTTGATCCCGAGCATCGCCGGGAACGTTCAACTAGTTTGTCATAAAACAGAACCGGCTCGTAACTCATTTTTTCCTCCTTCCTTGCTCTATCGCGTTCGTCGTCGCGAGACAACCGCCTTCGCCTGCGCTCTTCGGAATCGGATTAAGTCAACACCGATTGGAATCGTTTAGTCCAGTTAGCAGACCGCGATAGACGGGGGGACATTTTTTTGTGAAGGTGATTTATTCCTTCTGGTTCTCTGTTCTTCCGAGAAGCAATCAGAAAAAAATTGCAGTCGCAGCCTGTTGGTGAAACCGAAAGTCATCAGCCGAATAAACGGACGGACATCCGATCGCGACGCCGCCGATGGCTGATCCCGTGAGTTGGGCCGTAAAAATGCACTAAATCGATCGAGTTTTACTGTCGTTCGGTTGCACGTTTTTTTCTCATGAAGGTCCTCTTAGTCTCCGCGGATGTCTGGGAAACACGAACCCGGGTTAATTGCGGTCTGCTGGTGGACTTGATTAGTATTCTCCGGAATCTTCGTTTAATGTCTCCTGGCTGTCTGTTGGGAACTTACTTGGTTGGCTAACAAATTTTACAGCTTTTTTGATACTCGGATATGTGAGATATTCGCAAAATCTTGTATCTTGTCATATCATCGTCCTCGGTTACCAATATTCCAAGTAACATCAACTCTATAAAACTCCTCACCATCGTTTATCGGCGTACTCGAAAAATTACCGAATAGCAATTCACTTTTTGCCATAGAACTCATTACCAAACCTGCTAGCTAGAAGGAAGCGCCTGGTACGCAGACTTTTTGAAGCATTCTTACCCGCAGTCTCCTCCACCTGGAAGTGTCCGGATGGCAGCAATTGACTCCATCCAGCAACGCGTCATATGCGCAATAGCGATCGCACCGTCAGTGACGCCAGTGAGCCCGCGAATAATTCACGCATTTTTCACAGAATCATCGGGGTCCAAGCACACGCCATCGAGAACAGAAAAAAGGCAACAACAGATGTTGCAATCGAGTGGATGATGATGCGGTCAATCTGCCGCCGTTCCGGCGATGACGACGATGATGGAGCGGGTTGACGATCTGCAAAAATAGACGGCAACACGAAAAACAAGCGGTGAGAAACGGTACAGAACCAAAAAATAAGCAAACTACAGCAAATTGATCCCCAAACAGTCGATCGCTAATGACAAATGATTGATTTGTCCCTCAGCGGACTGCCGATTGCTGACCACACGCGCACGCAGGTTGGGCCAGAGTTCGTCTGCGCGTTCACGAGATGAGTATCATTCGGCAACGGCGCAAGTGAAGCAATGACTATTTAAATTAATTAGGCTTCACATTTGGCAAAGTACACTTTGGGTTGCCATACCGATCGCGCCCGGCTAATGTCACGCTCTCGGGTCGAAAATTACCGGCCATCAAATTTGACCGCGGTCTCATTCTTTGACCCGTTCGATCGATACACTACTGCTACTGACCGCTACTGTCAAATGTCACTGCCATTTGAAAGGATGGTAATCGAGTTTAATTAGCGAACCATTTGAAAGCCCCCCCACTTTAATTCCCATCCACACCAGTTCAACGCATCTTTCGCGATGCTATTATTAGACCCCCTCGACCAGCCGACCTTTTACGGCACCGATTTTATTTCATTTTGGAAAAGTACGCAAACTTGATGGACTTTTGGATGCGCCAGAAACGTTGGAAACATTAACAGTTATGGCACACAAAAGCTCACATCGAAAGTTGCGCGGATTGCAATTAGAAGGCGCGCACTAAGCAGCACACCGAAAAAAATATGGCGGTGAATGATAGATTTTTATAAATGAACGTAAATTACTGACGCGCTCGTGCGCCGCTGACACTCGCACGACGACGAAGAAGCGTCCGATTTTACTTACCAACATGCGGCGGCTTGATCGACGATCGGTACGCTTTTCCACACCATTTTATGGTTACTAATCGCAATCCGAACCGATTGGCCGGTAATCTCGTACCTCTGCCAACTGTTGCAAGTAAAATTTATCATTTATCTAATATGTGAAATTAGTTTTTCCCTTTTCCACACACTAACTCTCTCGGAAAAAGAGGTATCATATCAAAGCGAAGGCGTGTAAAAAGCGCACCAGAGCGCGGAAAAACCCCTCCCTTCGCAACGCAGACCGACAACAAAACGCAACCAGTAATCACGACATCTGTTATACTGGAAGCTATCCGCTTCATCTGTCTCAATTTCTTAGTTCCGACTGAACAATCTCAGCGCGCCAGTTAATCAGACGAGAAGCAGCCATACTTAATCGTAACTCATCGCCGAAGGCGATGCTTTCTTTGCTAATTGCTAGGTTAGGAGTTTCCTCCAAACGCAAGAGTGTAAACAAAACAATTTTCGGCTCACCCATCGCTTGTCACATCGGTGAACCGGGGGCCCTGGCGCCCCAACGGCGAAAATTAAAAGCCTTATTAAGCGTAAATTACTCATAATTGGAGCTCACTGTGGTAGACGGTTGGACTTTCGAAGCGGCTCGTAATTTCGTCACTCACCGACTTCTAGCCTTGCAACTTGACGTGATACCAGTAAATTTCTTCCAAAATTCATTTGTTTTTTTTTCCACACATTCGGTAAGTCTGATTAAACCAAACCAAATAATACCAGCGCATGAAGCGTCGCCTACCGTCTGATGCGACTCCACTGGTTGACGATGAGATGCGACGTGCGATGGATGCGCGCCGCCGCGAAGCGCTGTCAAATTGCAACGAAACGAGCGCGGCGCGAAAGCGCACGAGGGGCGCCCGCTCGCACAGTCATCATCGTCGTTGTTGGCGCAAAAGGTGCGATAGGGATGGGAAAGAATCGCTTTATAATGAGCTTGCATGTGAAGTGCTTTTTAATAAACTTAATACCTGTTTAGATTTTCTCCCCGTTTTGTTTCTCAACTTGTTTTTTTTTTGTTTTTTGGCACTATCTGTCTGGGCCGAAGTTTGGTCTGCCATAGAGGTTCCCGGAATTTACTGATTTTGCACGCAAACCTGTAAACGTGGAGTGGAAAATCGAAAGAGAAAGGAACCGAAAAACCAAGGGCAAATTTTCGACGATTGAATTAGCATATCAAAGAACGTTTTGTGGGGATACAGGAAGGGGCAGGTTCTAAGGGGTCTGTGTGTGGACAATTTGCATATCACTAATGAAGTGTGCAGGAATTGATTTTGACTGAGTGCGGCGGAGGAAAATTCATGCTCGTAAATTGACACATGCGGAGCAGCCAGGAAAAAAACAATCGCGTTTGTCATCGGTTCTAATAGTGGTCCCACGGCGAAGAAGAACAAAAACTACCGGAAATGAGTGGAAATAAATCTCATTTGCTACCCTGTATAGCGCGGCAGGACGGTGCCTAGCTTGTTTTTGGTGGGGTTAAGTACATCACATTAAGGCAATTATCCGTTGTCTGTTGTCTTTAAGGTGCTGCTGCCAGCAAGAAGAACAATCACCAGTAATTGTCTCTAATCTCGAAGGCAAAGTGAACCGAGACATCAGCCAGCGACACATCTGTTTTCTGTTTCCCAGCACTTTGGCTCTTTTGATGCTGCACAGGTTAGACGACGACGACATTTTTTACTCAGATTAGGGAGCAATCAAATTATACGTAATTTTCGTTTTTAAGACACAAATCAATGGTCTGCTGAGGTCTGGCTTTCGTCTCCTTACTGACTGAGCCATAAAACATAACCTCGAAAATTAAGATGAGCAGCACACATTCGAAGGAGATTATCACCGCTGGAAACCTCGGAAGAGAAGGAAACGAAGTATGATATGATTTATGAGAGAAGATGACACTTAATTAGAAGTCTGCGAGTGACCGCGTCGAGGCAGACCGCTCCGATTTGGCAGCTGTCAAGTGTCATCGTGCGCTCGGCACCAGCACAAAAGGTAAGCAAAATGGCGAACGAAACCCAATCCCGCCCGGTGATGCTATCGGTGTCAATGCTTGATTTATGTCGGCTTGCCCGCGAGGATTATTGGTCCCGAGCGCGACGGTCCGACAAAAAAAGCAAACGATCTATATTTTTAATAATTTTGTAGAAATTGGCAGAGAGATGGTGACAGGCCGAACCGCCGGTCGCCTTTATGACAGAGGCAGGCTAGACAGTTATCAAAAAAATTCATTCCTTTTATTTATTATTAGAAATCGTTTCTAGCGTTGGAGACGCTGCTAAACGACGGAATTTATCGTGTCGACGACATGACGACAGAGTAGCTGTCAAAATAAAAAAAAATGGCACAGAAGAAAACAGGAGACGTGGGAGGTGTCTAAAACTAATGAATTAAAGAGTTATATCTGCGGACTGAATTTCAATATTTATTTCCAAAAAATTTAGTAGAGTATAACGGAAACCGATAACTATTTCTTTGATTAAAGAGTTATATTTTTATGCTTTCTAGCATCGCACCCCTTCAGGTGAACGACGAAATGTTCCAGTTTAGTCTCCGCCACTACTGGTTTTGCACAAATAAAAAAAACAGCAAAGGATTTTATTTTCAAGCAAATCGATCTTCACACAGAATTCCTGCGTCAGTCGTGGTGATTTACGATCGCAGTGGGGAAACGAGGGGCACTGCAATGTCGCACAATCGTTAGCGGATTTGTGGAATTCAATTAAAAACCCATTGATATGATGATTGGACGCGCTTAGGAAAATGTTTATGAAAAGATTTCTGGTTTCCGTTTGATCATCAGCGTTTGACACTTTCTTACTTCTGGCATTCAGGCACAGAAGCGCGAAATCCACTTTTATTGATCGTTTCGTCTCTTCGTCTGTTCCTCCGTCTGTGGTCCGGTTGAACGCGCTCGGCAGAGAACAAGTTCGGTTTCGACAGCTCTACACAGCCTACGGGCCTACTAGAGCGAGCGTTGTTTTTGCTCTGATGCACAGAGGAAAGCAAAAGCCAGTGATTGATACTTTTTACTGCTTTTCCTGGTTCAGATTTCTTCGCTTGGGATTGGGCTTCTGTCCGTATCTGTGATAATCGAAGATCGCCACTCGGATGCCGCGAGTTCGCGGGAGCACAATGGCTGTCAAAACAGATCCAATTACAATAAATGTCAACTCGATAGAGGAAGAGAGAGCGCGTTGGGTCGATCTATTTCGTGATCTGTCAGTCCCAACTCCTACCGCACAGCACAAATCATAGCTGAAAGTCATTAGTGTAGAGCCCGGTTTATTTTTATTGCTTTATGACGATGAATTTTGAACTGTCCATCAATGCGCGTCACGAGTGACCATGACCGCTCCAACCGTTACGGTGGGAGGACAAAATGCAATGTGCTCGAGGCTCGATCAATCCATCGATCGATCAAAACCGCTTCACACACATACGAAACATGTACGCATGGGTTAGCACACAGTCTCTTACACTCTGCACGGATAATGAGCAAGCATGAAGTAATGATCCGCCGGCACTCGTTGGATGAAAAGAGTAAATAAAAATGCACAATCTACCTCCAGGAACTGGTTTCGCCGGGATGGTTCAACCCCGGAGCCTGATTTTTATGAGCTTCGAGAGCTTATGCTCTGCTTCGCTCATCGCTCGAGAGTGAGCAATAACAAATAATAATCATCATTCGGAATCTTTACCAAGCGGTTGGCCTGCTGCGATTTGCACGGTACGAAAAAGTTGCAATTCCAGCTCGTTCTGTCGTGCCCCTCGTTGCAACTTCGATGACAGCGACAACTCTGAATCCGTGTACCGCCGATCGCCTGCCATCCGGGGTTCAGATTCTCGAAGATCCATTCGCGCGTGTCACGCATGAGAACCACTGTCATTATACTGTGCGAGTGTCGAACTGGTTCCATAATTACAGACCATCAAACATTCCACTCAATACCGATGACATGCGACACATTGCCGCAGAAGAGGACTTGTCAACCTCGGCCATGCGCGATCATGCGCCGCTCGGCCATTACAAACGCGAAAAAGCAGTCACATCATTTTTATTAATAGCCACTCAATCAGCAGTGCCATTTTCTTGCGTACCTTCGGTACCAGTTCATGCTGCGAAGCCATTCCAGAACTTTGATCTTGCTTGCCGTCGAGCCTGCGTCGTCTTTATGCCCTGCGTCTGTAATATTGCGTTTGCCGCGGGGACGATCGAACCCGTGCAGAAGCGCAGCAGAACTTATCCACGGGGGAAAATGATTTACTTTTAAATGTCATTACACGTCGTCGAGGTTACTATTTGTTTATTTTCGCGCTCTGTCCCGTTCCATTTATACCGCGCACCGAGGTGAAATGTAATCTCGGAATAATTGAAAAGCACATTTGAACAGTGCCGATCGGGCCCCGAGCAGGAGGGTGGAACATAAAGTGAACAATTTGCAGTCGAATAGATGGAGTAATGATTAGTAAAAATATTAATCTAGTTTCATATCAACAGTAAAATGAATCTCCTGAAAACTTAATGACGCGAGCTCAAGATTAGAAAAGCAACTTTTACGAGCTTAAGCACTTTGATCGGGTTTCCACCGTTTAAACCCCGCAGCGAAAACACAACTGTCACTGGTCCTCGTCAAGTGCCAAGTTTCTCGGCTAATGACAACCGATGTTGCACCGAACTGCATCAGCTTCTTGGCACTTCTCTCTCTTTCGTTTACTCACGTGCACATACCGCTACTCCATCTACCTTCACGTTTGCGAACAAAATGTCAGATCGACAAACGAAACCCGAATGACAACGCTTTCCCCTCGCCCCCTACGCCCAGTACATGGCGGCGGTACCTCGCACTGTATTCATGATGTCAGCCTGGCAAATATGTGAAATTATCATCATCATTATCCGACCAGCCACAGCCCGACGGGAATCAACACCGACCGATCGCAGATATATCGTGAACTCAACAGTTTGTTGCATGCAAATTGCCACCCGCGCCGCCTCCTCCTCGGCCGCTTCAATTATTCGTTTGTCATATTTATCATTCCCACTTGGCTTCCTCTTTCTCCGCCTATTCAGCTGCAACATGCGAACAGAATGTGCGACAAATTCGATTTCATTCGACACTTCACTTTCAATTGAGGTGCAAACGTGCGAGAAGAATACGACAGTCATGCAGCCACCTTATTGTGACAGGTCGGTGATCTCTCCCAAAGTGTCATCCCCCTAGAAGCCTTCGGCTTACCCCTCGTAGCCAATGGCGCCGGTTGAAACTGCGCACGCCGGTGATAATAACCAAGATGCTAATAGTTATTAACTATGTGCGACTTTTCCCGGGATGATCGCAGTCGATGGCATTGTCTTCTGAGGCAAGATGATGGGGATCAGGCGGTGAGATGACGAGTGATACGCTGGGAAACAATAAAACCGATCTCACGTATGATGACGACGATGATGATGGTGCTGATCGCATCAGATTAAGGTATGTGGTGAATAAACGATGCTTGAACAATTAATAAAGGTGAACAGGCGCTAATCAGCGCTCGGCAAGTGGTGTAAGATGGCGGCAATTGACAGGTCACTGCTCTTGAACATCTCGGTGCGGCAGTTTTTCCGCTATTGCACGCTTGTGAAAGACTATTGCAAACACTAACATTTGACAGCTCCGCCCAGTGAGTGTGCCGTGTTTCCCCTGGCATCGTTTTCTAATCACCTTTTCGCAGCAGGCGAAAGAAAGCTCCGCTCGTGGTATCAAAACAAAGCACGCCACGATGATGTTTACTCACTCGCTTAAACGGGTTATAGAGCACACCGTATCCTTGCCGACGGGCAAATGCAATTATTTCTCATTACTTATTCGCCTTCTACAAACATCACGCTCATGCTGCTGCCGTTGCTTCCAGAAAGCACGAGACTCGGAAAAAGAGCTGCTGAGGCAGCCGCACGGTTGAAGAAAAAGGCCGATTTCGTGTGCCAGAGCCGCCTCTGATCGATTACACTCATTTTCGTTTTAATTTTACCACTCGAACCGACTCGGAACCAGCCAGCCAGTTAGCCACCCTAACGCGACAGGCAAAATCGAATAAATATTTAATATAATCTCATTTCTCTTCATTTACCTTTGCTTGCTTGCTCAGTCCCAACGGCAGCCGGGCTTGAAGCCTTAATAGTTTCATTCAATTAGATCCTTGCATTCGTTTGTCCGAATCCCGTGAGACGAACCCTTTTCGCTAGTTTAATTTACGGCATTCCCTGACAGTTATATCAATAGCCGCCAGGAATTCCGAGACCAGCTTACAAGATTTTAACCCCGGGAAAGACAAACGTTATCAATTATTTACAACTGCAACCGGAGCGACATCCAACGGCACTCAGCCGACTCAGCTGACAGCAACTACCGCCGTTTGCTTTGTTTACAACACCGAAGCGGAAGCCCGCCATAAACATAACCTCATTCTGTCCTATTTCTAATCCCGCTAGCGCACTCGCGTCGCATGCGATGAACTATTTTAAACAAACAGTCGCCGGTCGCAGCAAGAATGACAATCCATTTACTCCCGGGCTGAGGTCCGGGACATCTAAATCACATTAACGCTTCAATCAATCAAATTTCCGGCCGCATGAACCGTGGACGGATGGACGTGTGGCACCATCATCCCGTCGGTTTTTTTTTACCGGAGGAGAGGCGCTGTTTATTATTACTGAAAATATCAATTTAATTTGTCTTATCTTTATTGAACTGCTGGGCTAAACTGCCGCAGAAGTCACCATAAACAGAATCCATTTCCGTCTTCCTGGCCGCCGTGTTGATGAATGCATAAAGATTATAAGAGAAAAACCGATGACCGTTCGTGAAGAAAAGGGGAATAGATGACACTCTAAAATGTTTCGTTTACGGCTTGTTTCCTTTTCATAATTTCTTTTTAACCTGAAACGGTTCGAGCAGCGTTTCGCTGCCGCTTTCTTATCCATCAATCGTCAAGCGCTTGATTCCGAGCAATCAAGGTTTCAGAAAAACAAATTCAATCACTAGAGAGCAAACATGTGTTTGACGAGGACTGTTTCTACAACAGCAAATTCCATCTCATGTCAAAAAAAAACTTGAAAACAGCAAGTCACCCCTTATGGCACCAATATCCATTTCTTTAAACTAATCGGACTTTTCTCTTCTCTTCTCTCCTACAGAACACCGATTGATGCACCCTCCGCAATGACACCCACCGTCAAGCAGCTGTTACGCGGTTAATCCGCATCAACGTTCGGCAGAAAAGCAGCTAGCGACGACAGGGCAACGATTTTCCCCTTACAGGACACATTTTCCGATCGGCAATCATAGAGCAGCGCGAGGTCATCCGCCAAACATCGACCCAAATGGTTATGTCGCCAAGCAGACGACTATCATCGCCAGGAATTGCCACGCATCCAATGAATATGCATTTGAGCTCACTGCAACACTCCCAGCTGCAACTGTCCTCTCAAATGCATCAGAAGTTGGCCGCCGGACTGACGCCGAATCATATGAGTGGATTCTTCAAAAGTCCATCGACCTCTCCGAGCAGCGCCAATGCTAATATGAGCAATATTAACAACAACAATAACAACAACCACAGTAGTAACAAAAGTCAGAACAACAACAACAACAGTAGCAGTAGCAGTAACAATCACAGCACATCGAGCAACATGCCGTCGGCAACTGAACTGTCGACACATCCGTTAAATCGGCTCCAATCGATGCAACCGTTCGACTTCCGCAAACTGAGCGCAGCAGCCGCAGGACTAAGTGCATTCACGGCAGGACTACCGCCACCAAGGTTGAGTCCTGAAGCCGCGGCCGCACAGCACCACTTCAATCAGCAGCACGCTGCTGCCGCGGCGGCATATTCCCAGGCAACGGCGAAGCGCCGTGATTCGCAGGTTTCCGATTCATCACCAAGCTCGCGCGATCACGCAGCAGCGGCCGCCAATTTCATGAACCTGTCTATGGCCGGACATGGTTTACCATTTCCGATTCCTCCACCTCCGCCACCGACGTCGGTGACCATGTCACTGGCTAACTCGCTGAACCATTCGGCAGCCGCAATGGCTGCCGCCGTTTCCGGAAATCCTCTGGCGGCAAGTTTCGTGGCGCAATCGTTCCCCAATCTACTAGCGGCTTCTGCTGCCCGCGAGCAGGCTCGCAGCAAGTCACCGCTTTCCTCGCACCACAAGATGCAGCTAAAGATGGAAAAACCATCCGACAAATCCGACATGGAAAAGAATCACCACGGCAGTGGTGAGAACGTGTTAAACCTCAGCCGAGACTTGGCCGCTGCAGCCGCTGCCAATCAGCATTTGGCCCGGCAAGGATTGCCAGGTCATGTTAGCCGCATTGCTGCCGGTCTACCGCCCGGAGTTCATCTCAAAAAACCACAATCTCCCAACAAACGTCAGTGGGGAGCTTTGCCACCCAACCTGGGAACCCAATTCGTGAACCCTGCCACAGGCAAGAAACGAGTCCAGTGCAACGTCTGCTTCAAAACTTTTTGTGATAAGGGAGCTCTGAAAATCCACTTCTCCGCGGTGCATCTACGAGAAATGCACAAATGTACAGTCGAGGGTTGCAGCATGATGTTCAGTTCCAGACGTTCCCGCAATCGGCACAGCGCCAACCCAAACCCAAAACTGCACTCGCCCCACCTTCGCAGGAAAATCTCCCCACACGATGGACGCAGCGCCCAGCCACATCCAATCCTGTTGCCGTCCGCCGGTATGCCTCTACCGAACGGACTCAACCCGCTGCATCCATTTGCACCGTTCCCGTTCCCGGGTGACATGCGTCACCCCTCTCTTACCGCCCTCGAATTTAAGGCCAACATGGAAGCTAGTATGCACCGTCGCCTGCAAGAGCAGGAGAAACAGCGGGAAAATCAACGTCAATCGCTCAGTCCGGAGAACTATCGCTATCGAAGTCCTCTCGGTGACACTCCTGACAAGTATCTTTCCCCCGGACAACATTTAGGTGGTGGAAGCTCGGTCGGAAGTCATTTGGATGATGACGACGACGATGACGATGATCCCAATGGAATCGTTATCGATGGCAACGATGACGATGATGACATGCACGGCTTCGATATGTCACTTAGTTCGGAATCCGAAGACGTAAAATCCTATCGCCACTCGGGGACTCCAGAGCCGGAGTATGACGACGAACAGGAGAACCACAGGAGGAACGAAACAATGGGCAATGAAAACGAGCCGCAGGACTTCAGTATAGCGAAGTTGAAGACAGAAAAGCTGTCCACTTCCTCCGACGGAGATGAAATTGCAAGCAACGTTGACAGCAACGAGGATTCGTCGGTGCATGACTCTCAGGCCACACGGGACGAGATGAATGCCTTCCTCTCCATCAACAAACGCAAACGAAAGAGTATGAATCCGATCAAGTGTGCGATTCCGCAGGAACACTTATCCGCCGAGGGCGGTCACATGTCCGATGAGAACGAAGAGAAGGATGGTGAAGAAGAACAACCAGAGCCTTTGATTAAAAAAATCAAATTAGAATCCCAGCAGCAGAACGAAGCACTAGCACTGGTAAATGACAAACGTGAAGAATCGATTTCACCCAAACCGAACGGTGAGAGCAACCACGTAGAAGAAGAAGAAGAAACACCTGTGAAGATTAAGTCTGAACCTAGTGAACATCAATACGAGGCTGAAAACTTGTCACTCGATCTGTCGAAGAAACGCTCCACGCCGGATGTTAACGCCAACGAGAAGTTTACCAAATATTCGATCGACGTAAAGCCGGCGTCCGAGCTGCTGCAGAATCCGGTGCCACTCGTAAATCCGAAAAAGGAACACGAAACGGAACCGGAAGACCTAAGGAGACCAAGCTCAACCGACAGTAAAAAGAGCGCCGAAAGTTTGGACTCAGCAAACACCCTCAGACGGCTGGAGAATCTCTCTCACGGACCGCTGAATGAGATGATGATGCAACGTGGTGGCTTGCCACAGTTTCCTCCGCTAAGCTACCTCATGAATGCCGCTCCACCAAGTCCCGCCCGATCACGGAGTTCTTCGCCAGGAAGAACAGAAGATAACAGTCATCAGCAGGACGTTGATTCGGATGACAACGTAGACTACTGCGAGGAAGGCAACTGCTTCAGTGATCCCAATGTACCTCTTGACAAAGATAACCCAAAGAAATGTTCCGCCTGCGGACGGATGTTCCAGAATCACTTTGCCGTTAAGACTCACTATCAGAATGTGCACCTCAAGTTGCTGCACAAGTGCAATATCGATGGCTGTAACGCGGCCTTCCCTTCGAAACGCAGCCGTGACCGACATGCTTCAAATCTGAATCTACACCGGAAGTTGCTTTCCACTAGCTCCGACAGTAACGACACGGTACTCACCATGGACAAGCAGTTTTCCGGTTTCCCAGGACCTCTGCAAACTGAGTTCCTCGCTAGGCTGTATGCAGATTCGCAAAAGTTCCCCATGAACTTGGAAGCATTTAAAAACCACTTCCCGAATGCCGGTGCCTATGCAGATCACTTCTTGAATGGTGCCGGCCAACGATTTCCGCCAGCCGCAGCAAATCCATTTTTGTTTCCTCCCCTCGGAGGACTGGCCAGCTTTCCCGGATTATCCCAATTCTCCCATCTGCTGCCGCATCCGCTGAATGGATTATCGTCCCAGCTAGCGGGTGGCCGTATGTCCCGCTCGGATTCACCCATCTCGGCGTGCTCACCACCATCGAATATCAACATTCCATCCCCCATGTCACAACATCAGGATCACGACCAAGAGCGACACCATTCGGCGGCCGCTCTACTTAGCCACAACCGGTCACCGGCAGCCACCCCGGCCGAAGAAGCACACAAGAGCCAAAAGACGCCGGATACCCTGTCGTGACCAGCGCCGTCCCTTACATCGTTTGCAACCGAATCCACCATCTGGTAAATCCACCTTCAGTACACCAAGATTGCCGGTTTCCCCCCGTTTTCAACATTTTATGAGTTTTTTTCCCCCCTTCCATTCGGGGTCTCGCGGCAGACTAATCTAGTGTAGGCCTGGTTGAGTCACGGCAGCCTCGCTTAGGCACAAGTGCGCCAAGTAATGTTATCTCAGCAATGAAGCGTTTCGAGAAAAAAAAAACAACTTTGATAAAAACAGACAGATAATTCAATTTAAAAGCGATTGATGGGTATACACAAAGCGGAAGTCTCTCTTCTAAAGAAAAAATCGTGATCTCGTTTGACTCTCTTTTTATTATTTTGTAATTAAAATTTATCGTAAGTTAGGTTCTGCTTATCTGGTTATTCGAAAGTGGCCGTAATTATGGCGGAGAAAAGGGAAATAAAAAAAAACGACAAAAGCGTTAATAACAGAACTTAGCTACTTTTAGCGATAACGGCAAATTGTGGTTGAAATAATAAATCACACTTTACTAAAGTGCCCAGTGATATAACTTTAATTAAATGCTTTCGGACACTCGAAAAGTCTCCTACTGCAGATGCTGCGACTCGCAGTTTTTTTTTTCTCTCTCTCTCTCTCTCTCTCTCTTTCCTTTCGGTGCGTGGGAGAAGTGGGACAAAAATTGATTTCTTTTTTAATACGAGTAGAATTTTAGACGTTTTAGTAGCAAGCAAAAGTAATAATGATGAAACAAGTAGCTATGATAAGGCCGTAAGTGTAAGCTTCTCCAGTTCCTAAAACTCTGCTCCTAGTAAGCTGCTGTGTAATTTATTCGTGAAAGAAGAAACTTCCCAAAAAAAATAGAAAACAACCCTTAAGCAAAAGCAACTGATCAACGAAGAATGATATTGATTTTATTTAGAAACTAGTACCTTTTTTGTTTAATCATCGTAATTTAATCGCGCTGTCACCAACACCAAAATCTTCCACGAAAAAGAAAAAAACATGACTAGTGTAAGTGAAAGAGGTCAAACAAAGAGCAACAGCCGAAATCCTAGCGACCGAAGCAAGCTAATAATAGAAGAAATTTTTGCAACAGTGTTGCCCGAAACATTTGCGGGCAAACTTTCATTTTTGTGTACCTTTACTACTTGTAAACGACAAGCTACTCGTTTAATTTGCGAACACTGAATGGAAAAAACGCAAACGTAGCAAGACGATGCAGCAAAATCAATAAGAAATGTGCAATATTTTCGTCCTCTTTTGTGCTCTAGATAATTGAAAGTCTTTTAGGGTAATAATCATACGCATAGTTAAAATACTTTCACAATTCTAGTGATTAAGGAGAACAAAACAAAATAGTAGATTTAATCAGGCTAAGCAAAAAACGTAAACGATATGGAATATGTCTATACAGCATTTTACTCTCTAGGAAAAATGATCAACACAAAAAACAACACACACGAACAAACAAATATCTGTACATAGACTATACATACTGAGCTATAAAACCGTAGATAATTACAACAATTGATATTAATGGTTAAAAATAAAACTTCATTCAAAATGAAGGTATCGCATCACACATCACAAATTACAGTAATGTAAAATAGCGACAAGCAAGTTTACCTATACGAAAAAAAAAACAAGCAAACTTAAATATCAAAAATATCAATAACTACGAAAAGTAAAACAAATATCAGTAAGAAAACCCTCCCAAAAACCAGTTCCATAGGCGCTCACAAAATCGGCTATTTTCCTTCGATTAGTTTGTTTACATGTACCACACAAACACACATCGCACGTCATTGACCGACAAAAACGGCGCGCCGCACAAATGTCAAAACTTTTGCGATTTTTTCTATCAGTTTTTATGATAACAACAAAAATCACTTATATTTATTTTTAAAGGTTTACTCTCATGCTCGCGAGCTGCCGAGCGGAAAAAAACCCTCCCGAAAAAAAGTATGTGAAAATAAATTATTTTATTATTACAAAAAAAAATAAACAACCTGTTTTAACTTACCGACATCGCAACAACACAAGATGACAAATATTCCCTGTACGCACGCTCCGTGCGGGCACTGTTGCTGTCTCGCTTTTGTTTCACCTTTTGCTTTCCGTTTCTGACACACAGCAGGGCACCACAACAAATAACAACGGTCGATTATTGCACGGTTGTTCTCTCGGATCGGACCCGGCTCACACCTTTTGTTGCCACGATTCACGTCGTTGTAGTCGTCGTCGTCGTTCAGACACGCTTTGTTCCGCGCACTCGTCCGGGCGATTTTCCGTAGCGTTGCTGTCAACCTCGTCAAGGCCAACTCTGATCAACCGTATCTGTCACGTAAATTCAGCCATTCTTGTAGTAGGTACTATTTCTTAAATTGCCTGGACATGAGGTATGGCAGAAGTTCGACGCGACCCAGGAAGCGGAGTTTTTGCAGCGTTTGGAATAAAAGTTATTTGTGCTGCAATCGTTGAGGGATTTTACGCACACTCGTCTGTGAAGTTGTCAGATTTCACTAGGGGATCTGGTGTCATTGGTAATTAAAACAACTTTGCATGCATGAAATCTTGAGAATAAATTCAGGGTGAAACTTTGTTAGAGCCACAAATGGCCGCCTTCAAGCCACCGCTACGAATTTTCCAAAACACTTAAACTCGGCCATATTTAATACGTCACCTGTGAAAACGCTATTTTATGGTTGCTGCGGCGAAGCAAACATAAAATAGCGTTTCCACAGGGAACGCATTAAGTATTTCCGTGTCTTCTGCTTTTAAAAATTTGAAGCAGTGGCTCGAAGGCAGCCATTTGTGGCTTCAGCACCATTTCACCTTAAAGGAAAGATGTCATATTTTTTTCTAGCTTTTTTCCGAAATATGAACTTAAAATAATCGAAAATTTTATTCAATCCCAGTTTATATTGGCGATAAATTTGTTTGTTTTAGTGTTGATTTGAAATAAAAAAATACACAAACCTCACGAAATCAGTGTAATACCGTTGCAAAAACAGCGACTCTATAATCTGTGAGAATTTTCATGCGTCTGGCAGCTATGACAATAATCCAGCACTGCCATCATTACAGTGGTTGAAGTCGCAAGTTGCAGAAAGATGTCGTTAGTATTCCAAATGAGTAACAACTTGATATCTTACACGCGATTTCTAGAGTTTTTTGTTCTAGCTCTGATGTCTGTTATCTGTGTTACTACTGACTTTATTTCTGGAGAACAATCATCATGTTACTTAGAAGAAATGTTTTACCGTGGAAAGGTAGTCTGTGACAATTTGACCTCGCTTTCAGTAATTTTGCTCATTTTAATCTAACAGTGCGTCGGATTTTACTCGTTTTTTTTAGTCAATGGAAATATTAAAACCTAAATTGGGTTGTTTAGCTGTACCAGTTTTTTATATTCTGAATGAGCTGCATTTTCAAAGCAAAACGTTATTCTCAAAAAATCTCTATCGTTATCCTTCAGTTTTTAAAACACGAATTGAAACTGCACGAAATCTACTCGAAGTCGCTAAATGACAGTGTTTATTCTTCATTTAAAAATCGAAGGACAATGATATAAAGTTTGAATCACGTTTTGCTCAGAAAATTGCTTTTTTTTTCAGCTGAGGTAATCGCTCCTTTATTTATCTTAGTACCTATATTCATCTCATCACGCCTTTTCGATCATTATATCGTCAAATTTTACCATGTTTCAACGTAAAACTTTCAACCACTTGACGAAATCAAGAAGCAAATAGATTTACTTTTAAAAATTTGTAGAAATTTGACGGTAAATTGGACAAATGAGAGAAATAAGATGAATAAAGGTGCAGTTAGCTGTTGAGATGAATAATGGAGCGATTACCCTATGACAATCCGTGAATAGCTAAACAACCGAATTCTGGTTTTTTGTTATTTATCATTGTTTTACACCGTAATGACCATCCATCGATAATTTATGAAGTACACGCATTTTCTATTATTCAAAAGTCGAGAGTCAATTTGACGTATATGTGTGTAACACACCAAAATATGATTACACTGGTCGGCAAAACGAAAAAAGTGCTTTCCAAAAGCTCCAAGCCGGAAAAAATGAAAGATTATATCTATTCAACCATTCCCATGAATTTTGGTGCCCCTTTTTTCCAGTTTGAGCTTTTGGAGTGAACCTGTGTTGACCAGTGTTATCTTTTCAGGATCAAAATTGCCAGAGTTGTTACATCAGTTTTTAAACACTCATAACCAGGGTTGAGTGAAACTCTTGAGTGAAAGTTAAAAAAAGCATCCATAAACGTTATTTTTTTACAATCCTTTCAGAGTTCTCCCTTCCCGCTTTTTGCATGGAAGTGAACTGTCAAAACACCTCATTATATTTCATGCGATGGAAGCAATACAACAAAATCAGTTTATCAGTTAACGAAGATTGTAAAGGCATCGGTCAGTGTCAGTAAAAAAGTGTTTCGGTGTGGTTTATTTTGGTTGAGTGGACTGTTTGTTTTTCTTTTTCGCTTTGAAGTGAAGATCGTTTGGTTGGATTTGTCGTCAAATTTTATTCCGTAACCGTGAACGATGCGCGCGATCTATTTCATCTGAGTATAACCGCACGTTACTAGGACGAAAATCTAATGTATTTGAAAGAGTGCTGCGATCATTGGAAGTGAAAATTGAAAATGATTGGTTGTAATTTCCGAAGAATTTTGCTGGGGAAAATTACTTTTATCAGCACTGCTCATAACTATTCAACCACAGGTTGGATTGCAATCATCCATATGCCCTTGCGTAGACAGAAATGTAGATCAATTTTGTAACATTAAATGTCGAATTAGACAGATAGCTCTCCTCCCAACATGGCAGTCTAATTTTTTGCTCATTTAAGCGTAGGTTAATTCGATTTCCTGCGACTGAAGCTCACAGCCTAAAAGTGTAACAAATTTTAACAGTGCGACAGCTTGTTTAGTGATTTTTGACGTTGACTAACGTCTATATCGAAGTTAGGCCCCTGAATTTAAAAATCTAGTAATTCAACCAGGGAAAACCAGAGAAAAGTGGTCAGGTTTTGAGCGCTTATTTTGCAGTCATCTATAATCAGGTTTTCGAGGTTTTGGTATCAATCGATCAGAAATTCTTTTACGGTTAAATTTATGTAACAAAAACAAACTATTGTTTGAGATACACTATTGAAAAATTGGTAATTAATATCGATTGTCTAAATCATACCGCGCAGCCAATCACTACCTCTCTTCCCAAGCACAGTCGACACTAACGGATACAATCGATCTGACTTTGTTATTATTGTTGTTGTCACTTTCTGTTTCCGATGTTTATGCTGCTGCTAGCGGAAAAAACCTTGCAAATATGCATCTTTTTGTTGGTGTTAATTTTACGACAGCGGCCGGCGCCCCATCATTCTGATTCCAAAACCGCACCAGTGACATGCGGACGCTAGGTGATAGCAGCTGAAAGGAGGAAATACAAAATAGTACCGGTCATCTCGTGCCGGTTTCACCCGTAATGCTGGTGGCTTTAGTAGTAAATGGCTACTGCAAAACACTTAAATGGCTAGAATTCTGGACGGACTAACCAGGAAACTATAATCGGCAACTGGCACCTTTTGGTGCCTCGAAATTTTGGTACAGAAGCGGCTAATTGAATTTTCTGTTTTACCAAATGCTGCTGCTAGCGGAAAAAACCTTGCAAAAATGCATGTTTGTGTTGGTGTTAATATTATGACAGCGGCCGGCGCAGCTTTCAAGAAACATTTGTCTCTACCATTCCATCATCTATGTAGCCCATCCCTCTTTCTATTTATCTTACGAAGCCTTGGTATAAAATGTATCGTTCGAACATTTCACCCCATCAGTTTCATTATTAAACCGTACCGGATACATACGGACGCTCGGTGTTAGCAGCTAAAAGGAGGAAAAAAAAAATAGTACCGGTCATCTCGTGCCGGTTTGACCCGTGATGCTGGTGGCTACTGCAAAGTACTAAAATGGCTGGAATTCTGGACGGAAACCAGTAAACAAGAAATCGGCAACTGGCACCTTTTGGTGCCTCGCAGTTTTATAATAGAAGCGGTTAGTTGAATTTTATGTTTTACAATTGCTGTTGCTAGCGGAAAAAAACCTTGCAAAAATGCATGTTCATGTTGATGTTAATTTCACGACAGCGCCAGGATGTTAGCAGCTGAAAGGAGGAAAGACAAAATAGTACCAGTCATCTCGTGCCGGTTTCACCCGTTATGCTGGTGGCTTTTAGTAGATTAACCAGAGAACAACAATGTTGGTGTTAATATTATGACAGCGGCCGTCGCAGCTTTCAAGAAACATTTGTCTCTACCATTCCATCACCTATGTAGCCCCTCCCTCTTTCTAATTATCTGACGAAGCCTTGGTATAAAACGTATCGTTCGAACATTTCACCCCATCAGTTTCATTATTAAACCGTACCGGGTACATACGGACGCTCGGTGTTAGCAGCTAAAAGGAGGAAAAACAAATAGTACCGGTCATCTCGTGCCGGTTTCACCCGTTATGCTGGTGGCTGTTAGTAATAAATGGCTACTGCAAAATACTAAAATGGCTGGAATTCTGGACGAGAATAATCGGAAACTGGTACCTTTTGGAGCCTCGAAATTTTGTTACAGAAGTTTTGTAAAAGAAGCGTTGCAATTCCCTCTACTATTTGCTTCAATGGAATATTTTTTTTTTTTTTAAGAATACGGTAGTCAACGTCATGCGGTCGTGTCTTGAATACCACCCTCCTACTTTTTTCGTAAACTTGGGAGAAAAAACCTAAATTAATCCACCTAGCGGTCAGACTCAGCCTTTCTCATTCAAACTTATCATTTGTAAAAATAGATTTACATTAATGCTTAAATCCAAAAGGGTATATTCACTCTTTGGGTTCTAAAATATTGATGTTGTAATTGAAGTATAAAATATGAAATTGGACGTAATGTTAGTGTTTCAGAAATAGCGAAATATAAGAAATGACTCTTAATTTCGAACAATTTAATCACGAGCGATACCGGGAACGTTCAAATAGTACGATACCACATTTAAATCATGTTGAGGCCATATATATTGATCAAAGCAGCTATTGTGTTGAATAGTGTTTGAATTTCTTTTCTTTACAAAACTTTTGAACAGTATATCAAATTTTTATGAAGTTTGTTATTTGTAAGTTTGAGAGATGACTCGTTTGTATGACACTAGTTATGTTCAAATAAGTCGTGTAATACTTGAGAAAATAGACTTTGGTTGTTTTACAAATTAAAACATAACGGTTGCTTAAGTTTAATTACAATCAAATGAAAAGGGAACGTATGGGGGAGCCAAACTTTGGAACCACGTGTTCAATCATAATTCATCAGTTAACCCTTAACTATCCCGTTCTTTCGATATCAATATTGTTCAAATCGGTTGTGTAGTTTCTAAGATAATGAAGTTTAGTGATTTTCACATTTCGATACATTACAGACGAAGTTACATTCCGATTACAGCAAAATTCAATAGAGTGTTACGAGGCAGCTAGACCTTTCATTTGATACTGATTCTGTGGAAATCGTGTCAATCATCTCTGAGAAAAGTGAGTGAGCCCAAGTAGTCATCAGAATATGTTTCTTTTCATAGCTGGAAATCACATTTTTAAACATAACAGGAAAAGTAATAATCCGTTCGCAAAAAAAAATCATTAGAGTCTTAGGGGGCAACAAGACTTTCCATATGACACTGATTTTATGAAAATCGGTCCAGCCATCTCTGAGAAACATGAGTGAGATTAAACAGTCTCCAGAACACGTTTCTTTCTGTAATTTCTGAACCATATGTTCAATCTTCATAAAATTCAAAAGTTGAGGGTTTTTAGGTAGACCATTCATTTGAAACCAATTTTGTTCAAATCGGTTGTGTAGTTTCTGAGATAATGATGTTTCGTGATTTTTACATTTTGATACATAACCTCTAAACTAGAAATCAGATTACAATAAAATTCAATAGGGTCTTATAGGGCAACTGGACCTTTAATTTGCAATTGAATTCATTGAAATCGATTCAGCCATCTCTGAGAAAATCGAGTGATATTGGGAGAGCGTTACACACACACATGCAGAAAATGCTCAGCTCGTCGAACTGAGTCGAGAGGTATACGACATTCGGCCCTGTTGAGCACTTTAATACCTTTAGTTTTGGCAGTGATTGCTATACCTATCTAGGAGAAAGGCAAAAAGTGAAATGATAGAAATGACTTTTTATTTCAACATTGAACATTGAAATAGTGCAATATTAAATTCAAATGATGATGAGGCCACATATTTTGATCGTAGCTATAGTTTTAAACAGTCTGCGGGTTTCGTTTCTTTCTTTAACTTTCAAACCACACGTTTAAACATTATGAAATTCATTGTTTAAGGGTTTGAAAGCCTTTTTATTTGAATTCAACTATGTTCATAGCTTCTGAGATATAAGAGCGTTTTTCACATTCTGACGCAGCGCCAAAACTAAAAGTTTGATTACAATGAAATTCAATAGCAATCTAAGCGGCAAACAGACCCTTCATTTGACACCAAGATAGAAAGAATCGGTCAGACCATCTCTGAGAAAAGAGTGCGAAAGAAAGGTGCACATACACGTACACACCCACACACAAACATATACACTTATACATGCATATATGCAGAAAATGCTCGATTCGTCGAACTGAGTTGAGTAGTATATGAGACCGGCCATTTCAATCATCTTTCTACCTTCTAATTAGCCAGTGATCGTTAGGAGAAAGTCAATATGTTTACTTTCATTATGTGATTTCACATTTTTATGAACAACGGGCACAGTTACAATCCGATTGCAATGAAATTCAATAGCAACCTATGGGGCAACTAGACCTTTCATTTGACACTAATTTTGTGAAAATCGGTTCAGCCATCACTGAGATAAATGAGTGAGTTTAAACAACCTCAGGATAACTTTTCTTTACATAACTTTTGAACCATATGTTCAATCATAACGAAATTCAAAAGTTAAGGGTTTTGGGGACAGCCCAATCATTTGAAATCAATTTTATTGAAATCGGTTGTGTGGTTTCTGAGATATTTATGTTTCGTGATTTTTACATTTTGATACATAACCTCTAAACTAAAAATCCGATTACAATGAAATTCAATAGCAACCTATGGCGCAACGAGACCTTTCATTTGCAAATAATTTTATGAAAATCGGTCCAGCCATCTCTGAGAAAAGCGAGTGAGAAAAAAAAGTTGCACATACATACACACACACACACACACACACACACACATACACACATACATACATACATACAGAAAATGCTCAGTTCGCCGAAAGGGGTCGAGTGGTATATGACATTCGGCCATTGGGACCACTTTTATACCTTCGGTTTTTCCAGTGATTGCTATACCTTTCTAGGAGAAAGGCAAAAAGATTGTTACGTTTTTGTTGAGAACCACAAATCTCCAGAACTTTTCCTTACAAAGTTATAGCATATTTCAGCTTATTTTTTATTTTTTCGGTGACTTTACCAACGTATTGAATTACGTCATGATTCTGCTTGCCCCTTTTTACTTTATACGTTCTAAAAGTTATCGAAAAAATGAACTAAAATATACTGTAACTTTGGAGAGGTGTAGTTCTCAACAAAAACGTGTATTTAGTATGCCCGAATGCTCCTTTAGAACAACGTTTTCTCGTAAAATGTAACTAACAAAAGTTAAGTACAGAAACTAACTTTTAAGTAACTTCGATATAAAATACTCTGTAACTCTGTACCCAATGAAGATAGGAAATTTATTTGTTCAGCAAAGTTTCATATTTTTGCACGTTCTAAAACTTTGTCAAGTAAACCATTCCTCTGTCTCTTAACACAAAAAAGTTAGTATATTCAATATATGAGAACCTACTGTAACATATGCTCGCCGTACTCTAATATGGGTGTATTGAAACAAATGGAACCTACAAAAGTTTATAGTATTTCAGCTTAACTCTAAGGAAAAGAATTATTATCATAATTCTACTTGCCCCTTTTTAACCTATACGTTCTTGAAATTATCAAAAAATAAGCTGAAATATTGTATAACTTTGTAAGGAAAAGTGCCTTTGTGTGGCTCAACAATTTCTCCAAACAATACTTTTGTGTTCAATGCAACTTACAAAAGCTAAGTACAAAAAATTAAGTTTCAAGTAAGTTCCATATATTTAACCTTATAACTTTGTACCAAATGAAGATAGGATTTTCATTTGTTCAACAAAGTTTCATGTTTTTCAATCTCCTACAACTTTTTTGAATCAACCATTCCTCTATCTCTTAACCCTTTCCGACCGAGCCCTCACAATTGTGTAGGTAAAAAATGACGGATAACAAAACTTAAATCAATGTAATTCCTATATAAAAACACTTGCTTGCTTCGGTTTCTTATTTTTCGCGATGTTGACACTAGCGTTGTGAGCAATAAAACAATGAATAAGACTTTCAAAAAGCAAAAGAGAAGGTTTAGTATAAGTCACCTTCTATCTACGCATTCATATTATTCATATAATTTTTTTCGTTTTTATTTCTAGTATAGTAAACTTTTTATAATTTTTGATAATTAGCGATCATGCGGGTAATTCATACAAATAATTGTTCTGAAGACTTTATTAAGCTAGGTTACGGGGAAAGGTGCTGTGCACCGGCTGGGCGAATCGGTGTGAAACCCCTCTCTTTGGTACAACTTTTGATTTTCACTAGGCGAAATAATACGCGCCATTCAAGTTTCGCTCCGTGCAGACCAATTCCTCAGACGTCAGTTGTAAATATTACAATCCAGAGCAAGCTTTCCTTCCTTGTCCATCGAACCGGGCGTGACACTTGACAGGTTGGGAACACGACTCCTAGCGAACGATGACGCGACGGGGACTGCAGCAACGACGAGGACAGTCTTCTTCATTTCGTGCGGAGCTGAACCGCTGAGTCGTTGCTGCTGCCCTTGTTTTTCGTCGTAGCAAGTAATGCCGAACGGAACGTGTAAAACAACACCCGGGACGGTTATTAAGAAGAGCTTGATTGTACAAATGGCACAAAGGAATCAAAAGGCCTTAAAGGATTGATTTGCAGTCGTGGCTGTCATTTGCGATGAATGCTTCCTTTGGGATTTTATTTCTCTTCTTTTTACTGCTTGTACACAGGACTATAGAAATGACAGTTGTCGGAAGGGCGATACAGCAGAACCCAGCATGGCGTGCCAGTCGATATGTTACAAGGATCCATCAGGTCTTCTTGCTGACAGCTTTAGCACTAGACTCTATCGAAATTCAACGATGAAGGAGGCTTGTCACGTGTCAAGCAACATTGTGTAACGAATGTTTGAAAATGTAATTAATTTCTTAAGCAGTCAAGCCGCAACCAGCTCACTCTAAGAAAAGATACATTGCAACGTCTTCAGGCTTTCAGTTGGGTACGCATTTTGCTCTAATCAGAGAATCTTGACAGCATGTCAAATTGTAAATACTTGCAGGAACAAACTATAACTTTATTGACCGGCGTCATCGCAAACAACCAACAACAATCGCAAACTGAATGAGTATGGGTACTTGCATCGACGACACTGACGCCATACACTGGTTTGCTTCATTAGCTAGTTTGTTTTGATGATGATTCTTTAGCGGGCCAACATAATTCAATTTTGACCACTCATTATTTCATAATTTTTCAAATGACTCCACCGAATTGGAAAGCTGCATCTTTAAATCCCACGCTCAGACAAAAAACAATACTTTCCTCGCGATGATTGCACACACCGTCCATACGGGGGAAACTCTTCACCCCCAATATTGACGTGGACGGAACGCTTCATGCACCTCATTTGACACCACAATAATCGATTTTACGCAATCACAGCATCGTCATTTCGTGCGGGGTCGCAATTGTCGATGAGCAAACATGAGAGCTGACCGGAGTTCGTCACTCGGCGATGACGGATAATTGACCGGTCAGCGGTGCCCCACCGAGTTGGCCAAGGTGGACACCTCCGAAAAGCTATGGCAACACGAATATTTTCACAGCACAGCAGCTGCAATTTGAAACAAAGTCGTTCACTACCAGCTTTACTTCTGCCAAACTGACACTAAGTCTCCCATATTGTCTAGTGGTTAGGATATCCGGCTCTCACCCGGAAGGCCCGGGTTCGATTCCCGGTATGGGAAAACTTTTTCCCCGTTTATTTATTTACCTGTCACGCTCCACCATTTTGCGTTTCAATAGCAGTGGCCTACCGCGATGGACGAATTCCTCAGTTCGCGCAAACACCACCCCACCGTCAGCGTGTGATCGGAATGCAAACTACTCGATACTGGTCGTGACGATGTCATTAATCCCTTCTTTACATCGGCTTAACATAGAATAAACAACCTTTTGCCTTGAAACCGCATTTCATTCTTTTGCCATGCAAATATGGAAGATGATATGATTTAGAAATAGTTTTCCATTTTACTAGTAGACACTTACCACTGCACGACACGGGAGAAAAGTAAACATCAGACCAAAAATTCAACACTTTCCGCGCGAAGTTGGTGTGCGTGCTGCGACGGCGTTAGAGAGCGATAAACTGTCACATACGAGTAAAAATGTCAAACGAGAAAACGAAACGGGAGAGATATAGGTACAAGCCCCAACACAAACGGCTAACGCTGGCCGCGCCGGTGGACACTCGTCGTGGCTAAACGATGACGCCGTTCTCGGTTTTCTCTCTTTTATTCTGAGGAGGCGGGGCGAAATTAATATACTAGCGACAATATTTTACATTGGAATTATATGCACACGGCACCGGGTGGTATCGTATACGGTATTTATTTTTTTTTCTCGTTATGCCCGTAACTCGTGTCGTGACTTGCGGTGAATTCAAAATCTTCCGGTGCGGTGGCGACTGATGGCGGTGACCAGTAACAGGGTACTGCACAGTGGTGAGTTTCGATCTAAACCGTCAATGATAGTGTATAAGCATGCTAATTGGTTAGTAGTGGTGACTTGTACTGCTGTTTTTCTTGCTGGAAAAACACATAGATTGTGGTAAACTAGAACGAAATTTCTTTCAAGATTTAAGAAATCCTGTCGAAGCGCACCAAATATTGGTAAATGATTTTTTTTAAATTTAAAAAAACATTTTTTTTAAACCATTTTCTTACATTAAAGCTAATTTTAATGTTGAATACAGTTTAACATTTTCCGAGATAAAAACTGATTTCTTTTCGCGGGTAGAGGGTTAATTATGGATATTTTACAATCACTCAATTTTTGCATGCATTGCATTATTGTGCTACAGTCAGAGCCCGATTTAGAAGAAGTTGCCCCGCAGTTTAGGGGACCCTACAAATCAGGAGAAAAAAAATTCACTGCGTATCTATTTGATTCTAATGGTTTCAAATGCAACTGGGTGAACAGTCTTTTTCGAAGATAAAACTGATTGACATTAAGTTGCGCACAACTCTGAAGAATAAAAGACTGTAGAATTTGTTAAGTTGAAAATTCTATAAAATGAAGAAATTGAGTGCTGATTTTGCAGTTGACATGTTTTCAGCGAAGAAACCTCATGAAAAGATGTCCGAAGTGAGGAGCTGCGTAGCTGCAAGGTTACAGAGTCCGCTTTGTCAAGCGGATGGTCGTGGGTTCGAATCTTAGTAGAATCAGGCCATCCGATGTCAAAAAAAGGACTTAAGCATGGGTTTATTCTCAGGCTCCCCACACCAGTTACCCTTCCTTTACGCTGAAATCTACAAAAAACCTTTGCGTGACTTCCTCTTAACAAAAAAATAAGTCCCTCTTATCAATAAAACTGGCCAGAAGGACGCACGACGAAACTTCTCCAGGGAATTATAATTGGTGATATTTGGCAAGAGGAACGAGTATCGGTATAGTAGAACAGTAAGCGTGTAAAGGAAGAGTAGCACATTACACACAAGCACTGATGAACAATAATAATAAGCATGCCACTTCTCAATAGAGGTATTGCTATTAACAGAAGTGCGGGATACAGCAGACACCCGGGCATATATCACAATAGATCTACGATTCTGGTCGCAGTGAGGAAGCCCATATTAAGAAAAAAAAAAAAAAGATGTCCGAAAAGTTTGCTACAAATTCTTGTTTTCGCAACATAGTAAAGATTCTAAATATATATATTATTTGTGGCCCTCACACAAGACTGGGCCCTGGGACACCACAATCGTAAATCTGTTTCTGGCTACAACATCAACATCAGTTTCAGTGTGACAGCTCCTCAGCATGCCCCCGGTTATGGAGAATAAACAACACTGTGACTAAATAAATGGAAAAGAAAAAAATCAAATAAACGAGAATATAAGAGAAAAAATCTTCAAAACTTCCTGCGTTCATTTCTGGGTTATTCGTGTTAATTCCGGGAAAATCATTTAATAAAACCACAATAATTCCGAAGCCCGTGCAAAGACACGTCAATTCCAATATCAGCGTAAAAAAGAGGCTTAAAAAGTGACTCTTGAATATAAGACAAAGGAGAAGAATAGGTATTAATCCTTAATAAAAGAGAGAGAAAATTCAACATGTAACATAGAAAGATAAGATAAGGCAAATATAAACAACTGAAACTCTGACAAAACGATAAACCCAGCTATCGACGACCAGTTACAAAACGAAAATTGTGTATAGTAATATATTAAATTCTTTTCAAGACTTATCTACACCCGAAACAAACGGGGAAGAGCTTGTTACCTTTGAGCCACATTTTTATTACTTTTTGTGTTTCATGGCCGCGAGTCGAGATAAACCTATTTTAGTATTGTTGGGGAATCGACGTGTTGCTGACATTTTACGTGGATCAGACACCTACTAATCGATTCCCGAGACTTTGTCACTCAATATAAGACAGATTTTACCACTTTTAGATATTAGCGCATTAACATTAATGCTCATATATACTCGATATTATTTCGCTTCGTGAAATATACTAAAACCATGCCAAAACCGTGATCGTAGAATCACCGTTTTAAGCTCAGTTTTTGTCCAAATTAACCAATTAACATCTGTTTTAAGATGGATAAGAAAATGCTAATATGTGGAAAGGTCTTAGAATTTTGATGTTTGGCTTCAAAACAAAATGGCGTCAAAAAAATATCTAAAATTTCCGATTTCTCAAATATTCAAAATGGCGGCACGGTTGCCCCTTAAGATGAAATGTATTCAAACTCGGGGAAATTTGTTTGTTGCGTCAAAATACATGAAAAATTCATACATAGAAGCCAAGGCAGAAGAAAAAGTACATTTTTGTTGCACTGTGATCAACGGTTGCATACTGTATGACGGGGAAAATGATACTTGGCAGCTCTTGTCATATTTTTTCTCTACTCCGTATGCGTACAACGAACAAACTAATACACGCACACCGGATGAATTGGAGATAGAGGAAACTAATAATATGTGCAACATATGCGACAGCATGTGTTGTTTCTTGACTGGAGATTGAAAGAGAGCATTTTTCAACAAAGGAAAATTGTGCATGTGATTGAAACGACCGTTATTAGACAGCCGTACTCCCGTAACATGCACTATAAATTTCCCCTTTCCGGACAGCTGTGGATGTCCCCAGTCCAGAACGAAAAAAGAGTGGCTTTGGCATCTCCTTCTTGGTGATTGTCAGCCACAGCAGCTCCTTCTTGGGGAACTTGGTGTGTGAAACGAATTTCACCTCGGAGCTCACTTCCTTCGTGGGGGAAGTAAAATACGAAGTGCCCTGCCAGTCGTTGCCATCCTTCACTGTTTCCGCCATCACGGTTAGAGTTCGACCGATAGGGCTGTCGAATTTTTCTACTGACTCATGGGTTACTATGATTGTTGCTGCATAGGTAGTTTCGTCAGTGCGTGTGAAGGAAAACCCATGAAAATCGGCTCAGTTTTTGTCCGATTTAAGATCTGTTTTTTATAAGATGGGTAAAAAAATGCTAACATGTGGAAAGGTCTTAGAATTTTGATGTTTCAAAACAAAATGGCGTCAAAAAACATCTAAAATTTCCGATTTCTCAAAAATTCAAAATGGCGGCAGGGTTGCCCCTTAAGATGAAATGTGTTCAAATTCGGGGAAATTTGTTTTTGCGTCAAAATACATGAAAATTTCATACATAGAAGCCAAGGCAGAAGAAAAAGTAAATTTTTGTTGCACTGTGATCAACGGTTGCATACTGTATGACGGGGAAAATGATACTTGGCAGCTCTTGTCATATTTTTTCTCTACTCCGTATGCGTACAACGAACAAACTAATACACGCACACCGGATGAATTGGAGATAGAAGAAACTAGTAATGTGTGCAACATATGCGACAATATGTGTTGTTTCTTGACTGGAGATTGAAAGAGAGCATTTTCCAACAAAGGAAAATTGTGCATGTGATTGAAACGACCGTTATTAGACAGCCGTACTCCCGTAACATGCGCAAAATATATGATAGTATGTGCTGTTATTTTTCGAACTAAATTTCTATTTTTAACAACGGCTTCTACCCGTTGACACGCAAGTTCATTAAGCAGTGTATGTGAAGTAGAGAGAGCGTCGGGACGCGGTATATTTTTCCAAATCTGTATCATATTTCCAGTTCGCTTATTTTTCGCTCTCACTACTTCACATACTGTCTGCCTAATGAACTTATGTGTTGTTACTTGGCTGGAGAAAAATTTTATTGATGTTTAAGTAACAGATTTGTTACCCAAAGGGTCATTTTGCGCTATTGCGTTATTGTTATCTAATGAACACCTGCTCCCAAAGCGTAAACCGGTTACTGTCCCTTTGGAATATAAGAATATAAGGAATATAAGAATTTTTTTACTATCACAGAGTATCTTAGTAAAGATTAAAGTATTGTTGGCCGGACTCATTTTGCCTAGCTCTACTGCTTTTATTTCAATTAGAAACTCAAATTATTTTATCGTACCTTAAACAACGATCGTGTAGCAGGCGCAAACTAAATCCAGCCAGAACGCCGCATCTTCGCCCTCATGGTATTTCTTGATGAATGACACATTTTCCTGCAGGCACCTCGTACTATAAATTTCCCCTTTCCGGACAGCTGTGGATGTCCCCAGTCCAGAACGAAAAAAGAGTGGCTTTGGCATCTCCTTCTTGGTGATTGTCAGCCACAGCAGCTCCTTCTTGGGGAACTTGGTGTGTGAAACGAATTTCACCTCGGAGCTCACTTCCTTCGTGGGGAAAGAAAAATACGAAGTGCCCTGCCAGTCGTTGCCATCCTTCACTGTTTCCGCCATCACGGTTAGAGTTCGACCGATAGGGCTGTCGAATTTTTCTACTGACTCATGGGTTACTAAGATTGATGCTGCATAGGTAGTTTCGTCAGTGCGTGTGAAAGAAAACCCATGAAAAATCGGCAATTTTCGTTCCTTCTTTCTATGCAAACATTAGGGGTACAGGGGGTAAGCCTGGCCCCCTAAGGAAAATGATTCTTCATTAGGACTTGATGGCAAATATTGTTATATTTTTTTCACAGAATCATTGCCTAGATTGTTTTCAACAAGATATACAGACTTTCAGTACTTTCAAACTGTTATTTTACAAGAAATAGTGAAATTTTGAAACCAAGATAAAACGACGTATGGCAACCAGTGCGGGTGAAACCGACACTTCTTGGGAGTAACACCGGCACCTAAGTTTGTTCATGAATTTACTCGAATTAACTGAACCAATTTGAATTCGGAAACCGCCAAATGAAAGATCTTTCATATTTGTATGTTACTGTTGAATTTGGTTATTGCCGGTTAGCTGGTTATGGAAAGATTGCCGGAACAAGTTCCGGTGAACATTATGTATAAACAATGAAAAAATTTTAAAGCATATTAACAACTAGTTTCATCGAAGCCACGATCACGTTGACCACACCGGAGCATAATCCAAATACCATCGGGAAAGCGGTCAGTTTTATGACTTGATTCAGTACCTTTAACACCTCTAATAACCCTGGGAATCATTCATAAATCACAGAAGAGCTTGATGGTTCTGGTTCTAAGTCGATCTATTAATTTATTTAGCAGCGAGTTATCGGTAATAAATGAAAAATAAGTTTTTCCTAAGTTCCACTTACGAAAAATTACATCCGTGTACGTATCAGCTGCAGTAGCGTATGTTCTGTCTATTATTTTGACGTTTGACGTTTTACGGTGGCTTCGATGTGTCTTAAAATGTCTAAAATATTAAATACCAACACTTCACATATTCCAAAACACAGTTAATTTGCGTTTTCTAGTAAAATCCTAGGGGTGACGGTCTTACCCTCAGTGCCGGGCTTACCCCCAGTACCCCTACTGCTAGTTGTTAAAAGTTCGACAAGTAGCTACGGATAAATTCATTTGGCAAACCTAGTACTCCGTACTCCAGCTTCTGTAGTAGCATACCATGATTGATTGGTATCATAAGCCTAAGAGAAGTTAATGAAAACTACCCCAATACATTTTGTCCCACTACCGCGACTTCTCTTGAATTTCCATTTTTTCATTTTCATTTTCATTTTCATTTTCGGGTACAGAAGGGGGCCACAGGGCCAAGTCTGCAGTGCTTAAACACTTTTCATGCTGTACCAGTGGAGAGATTAGATTTGGCATCGCAGCATAGTAACCCGAGAGGTCAAATAAATTCTGCGTTGGAATGCCGTATAGTAAGACAAGGTTGAATATAGTGGATAGTCGAAGGGAACAGGGCTGGTAGTTGCAGAAAGGTGCATGAAAAGAAAAAAAAAGAATAGTTGTAACTATGGTTGATGTTAATAAATTTCGTCTATATGTAATATATGTATGTAATATTTGTCACGTATGTCGGTCTGCGTCCAGGGCCTCTCAAGGCAACCCCTCCCAACCGCACATATATTTAAATATTTTTATTCATTAAAACTCTTGTCAGATGAAACATTTAATAAATAGTAATAACAATAACAATAGTAATAGTAATTTGTTTTTTTTTACATACCTGCTGTGCCTTAATCCTTTACTTACCATGTTTTATGTTTGTTACCTTTAATCACTCTTTCATTGACCTTTGTTTGATTGTTTTCCTCAGGGTAATTGCTTGATTCTTCGTTTGCTCTAATTCTTGATTTTTCTCGCATTTAAAAAAAAGAAAAAAGGAAACTGGATTAATAATTGGATTAGAACAATAAAAATTAATGTAAATAAGTCTGAATTACGACCGCGCATATATATAACTACTGGTTGAGCGTTGGCTTTGAGAAAGTTGATAACGCAATCTTTTGATTACTATACCAAATTCCTTTACTAAGCCCTCTCGGCACCTCAGTAGAAAGCATGTCTTAGTTGTCACAATAGTCAATTAGAACCGCTTAATCCGTAAAAGACGAGATCAATCAATCTGACCTTTTATCAAATTGTTAAACATTCCACCCAATCATTATCATTAACATTCAACTTCGTCTTATTACGGCCGTTGCAATGAAAGATTCTAATGAGCTTTATAGACATTTAAAATTATTTTACAATGGTCATGCTGTATGCAGTATTAGCACAGACAAACAGACGTGCCTCTTCGATGAAAAATTCTGAAAAATCTTCGTCCTTATTCGAAAGTGTAACACTCATGCGCCATCATGTGAGCTTATTGCCTACTAACTTATCTTCGTAAAACGGTTTTTGTCTTTGCTAATGGGTGTGCATGCTTGCTTAAATCAACACCAGCGGCATTACTGACGGTTTTTGTCTTTGATAATGAATGTGAACGCTTGCTTCTAGCGACACCAGCAGCATTATTGCCCACTAAGCAAAATTTCAAAATAATCGTTATTTTTCTGGTTGATGGAATCTACTTTATTTTGATTACAACCGAAAAGCCCATCAAAGTCTTTTCAAAGAACGTTTGAGGTGTTTTGCTACTAGCATCTGGCCTTATTAGACTGGATCTATCTTGTATAATACATAACCGAAAAGGGTATTTTAGTTCACGAATTTGAACCAGATATTACTAAATGCAAAACCGTCAAGCCCCTCAACCTAGGAGAGGGACTTCTCTTGAATTTCCATTTTTAAAACCAAATTGGTGTAGGTATAGGATTCCAGTGCTTTTGAAGGAGTTTATCAGTCGTTTATGAAAAAAAATTTCGAATACTTTGTTCATTGCCATCCTTTAAACGCCAGAAACACTAAAGATCGCTCAAGCATGCGAGGTACACTCCAAGGAGCCACAAATTGCAGTAGCTAATCGGGGAGCCATTTATCATCCACACCACTAAAGTTGGCAGGTTGCGATGGGCTGGGCATTTCGTAAGAATGTCGGACGACAAAACAAAAATTGACACCGTCCCAATAGGTCAATTTATTTTTGCTTCCATGAGCTTAGACTAAAATGATGTCTCGAAGGTAAAAGTTTTCCGAAGAGTTTGAAACAATCCCCATTCTTGAACAATTTCTAATCCTGCCTTCAAAACCTAATAAAAACTGATGTCTTGAAAGAAAAAACGCCGGTAAAAGCAGTACCAGTACCAGTGGAGTAAAGAACCGCAGGATTTCGTCGTCTATGATTGCAGCGGTACTCTTCTATTCGTACATTTCAGCGGTACACTTCTATTCATACTGCAGCGGTACTATTCGTATTGCAGTGGTACACTTTTGTACGTACATTTATATTCGTGTACAATCGAGGAAAACCTGCAATGCTGCTGTTGATGGTGATTGAAAGTTTATCTCATAAATATGATTACCATAAACTATTCAACAAGAATTGTAAATTTCTGCAACGGATATTTATTCAATTTTATCTTCGATATTCACTAAATAATCTTGACCGGATAGTATCGAAAAAGTAAATTCCACATATACACATTTACAGAAGAGTAAGAGCCTGCGAATGCTTGTGAATTTTTGGTTTATTTACTAAGATTCATTCAGAATCTATTTTTACATTTCAAAATTGTTAGATGATATATTATTATTCAAAGCTTTACCATAATAAACGTATGTATATTAGCAGTCTTCGTAATACAGCGAATGTAGTTGTAGGTAGATGAAAAAATGTCAAGCAAAAAAAAAAATGGGATTGTTGATTTTTACGGTTTTTTGCTGGAACTTGTTAATAATTTTGTTAGACATATCTTTTCATGTTTGACAATGAACCTTTGTAAAGGCTTCTATAATATTTAATCAGAGTTAAATGAGACAAAACCATTTATTATAATAACGTTAGTATTATTGGATTTGGTTTTCGAAGATATAGAGTTAATTCTGACTTTGACGCATTACGAGAAATTCTTGGTGCTTTTTCAACAAGAATGATATGTTTGTGCCTTGTCAAATACATGTTGTTTGCACAAAAAATACTACAGGCTAATACTAATATCGCCAAATATATACGATATTCTTTCGAGTGTTGTTGAATATATTTAAAAAAATTGATTTCCAAGGGAGGCTGAAAATAAAAATACGTACAGTCGCTGAGCAAACACCTTGATTCTGTCTGCAGGCTCTGTATATTTTGTAACAAAAAATCCCCTAATTACAGTGTTTAGTCCCACGCCACCATTTCATACAACCCTAGGGCTGTATACCTTGTAGTATTTGATGGCAGTAGTGACTTTTAGGAAGGCGTTTAGGAAATTATCTACTGAAATAATGGGATTATGTTTTAGTGGCAGGGACGGTAACTTTAGTAGAACACATCAAAGTGGGTCGTTGTAATGGCCTCTGATGATTTTGGGACCAATTTTTAATTTTTTTTTTTTTCAAAATTTATATATTTCTGATATCAACTATACATTTCAACCATAAATTACGATGTAATGATGTGGGTGATTTAAATTATCGCAACCGTTTCCGAGGTATTTCATAAAAACAGTTTATCATAATCGCCATTAGAACACAGCTTTATTATCAGATATAGATACAAAAAGAATGATAGGTTTGGGTTCCTGAAATTAGCTTTGCTCTATTTTAAATACTGTTCAATTCCTCTGCACTTTTTTGCAGCGAAGTCTTCTCTATTTGTTTTGGGTATAGCATCTCGAGAATACAGTTAAACAAATCAAGTGTTGGAACCCTGATTTCGTTCACTTTTCTAATAATTGGGCTTTATTACCAACTTTCGGCTCGAAAAAAGTGTTAAAATCGCTGCCAACCCTGAAACTAGCAAGTGGTGTCATCTGTTCCAATGTTCCACCAATAGTAGCAAGAATTTTTACCGTGTTATGTTGCAAAAGCGCCATTCCTACTTTAATGTTATTTGAGTGTGTAACTGATATATACTCGCATTTTTTCCATTTGTTTACTGGAACGCAGATCCCTTCGGACATGAATATTATTCGTTTGATCTGAGTTTGCTGGTTCGAAAATGTTATTCATTTGAAAATCACTTCATATTAAGCTACTGTGCCGTGGCTTAAGACTTCAAATATCACCACAAAACTAGAATTTGGAAAAGTCTTTCCTTCATCATCATAGTAAAATCGCAATTACGGCAAATTCTGCATTCAAATAAATTTTTTCTTGAGCGTCTTAGTAGAATGGAATTGAATATTGAGAATAGTTTATGTTCCCATTTAATTCCACTACCAAAAGAGCGAATACATTCGATCACAGTCAAGTCGCAGTTCCTCAGTCACTGTCAGGCCACTGAGAGAAATATGAAATGACATCGTGAGATGATACAGAAGAAAGACCAGGGTGTGATTGATATCGACTCACACTAATGTTTATGGTTTCAATTATTTTGATACTTTCTTTTCTTGGAAAACACTCACAGCATATTTGGTCGACAGTTATGAAAAGTTGACCCAATTTCTTTCGAGCTGTACATATTCAATATCTTCAATATAATCTATAGTTTAATTTGGCTGTGTTCAAAAACAGTCAGTTGCTGAGATAGGGAAGCCATCTCAGAAACATTTATTATACTCTGCGTATATAAACGTTTTCTGTACATGACTACTTTTTCACCTAAAATTTGCGTTGATAATAGCGATCGGTAATTACAGGGTTGCGTCTTCTTGCGTGTTCAATATGGCGCTGTCATCGTTGCGCACGTTCAGGGTCAGTGGGAGCTTCCCTAGGAGCAGCGGCGGACCAAAGGACCGGCGGAAGTCGCATTTTGCTAGCCCATCAGAGGCTATTTGCACGAAGCATATCATTACGTCAGTAACGTCATCACGCGCCGGGTCAAGTTTTGCCACCACAAAAGCCGGCACGCGAAATATCAGCCGACAAAAACTTAGCAGGTGATTCTGAACGCTACGCTCCTCCCCGATTCTGTAGTTTTTTTTTTTTTTGTGTGTGTCGCGGATAAAAAAGCACACACGGCGAAGCTGCGATCGCATCGTAATAAAAGAGGGTCCCAAAAATTATGGTAAACAGAGAGCAAAAAACAAGCACATTTCGCGTTGCGAATTTCGATACGCTTACGCTTGTTGGCGATGTATATTCAACCCCCGGGTCACGACCGGACGTTGCGGAGTGCTTGCCGTCGCCAGCACCGGCTAGCGGATAACACACATTAAAACTCATTTATAACCACAAATTAGGAAAATTTTGATTAAACGATTCGACTGGATTAGCAAGGAGTGTTTTCTGTCAGACTTTGCGGATTTCAAGAAACAAAAACCCAAATTGGTCATTACTTACCTAGGAACGAGCGCGGCAGCTGTCGGTGTCGGTGTTACTTCATCACTTCTGTCCCTTCCATGTCCACATTGCCCGCTAGAACCGAGAACTCACTCGCAAGTTTGATCGAAACACAATTACGCATTCGTGCACTGGGCGACGCGAGTGCGAATGCGTTTCTGGATGCATTTATCGAGTCATCTTTATGGCAGTTTGGCGAAAGTTTGGTGCGAAACTTTTGTTAGCGAGCTCAAGGCGAGCAAGCGGATTTGAAACTGAGTGTTTGTCAGTACCGTCACCGGGCGTCATCGTCGTTGTAGCCAACGACGCCCTCGCCGCGTGCTGCCACCTTAACCACCTCACGGTTGCTAGATGAGCTGCGTCGTGGTGGCTCAAAATCAAGTCATTCCAGTTTGCCGTTTATCCTGTATCCGTTCCGTACTCCACACGTATGCAGCAGCAGCATACCTACTACGCGCTGAAATTGCTCCAATTTTGATAGTAAGAGAAGTTTAATGAACAAACTTTGGACACGAAAAAATTCCCACCCGTGGAACTTCATCCGCTCTTCTCGGCGACGAAGTTGTGGTCTGCTAGGGATCCCTAATTTTTAGCCTATTAACCGAAAATTCATGCGCCAGTTGTATTTCATAATGTTTGTACGAATGGATTGCTTATTTTAAACAAAACAAATACTATACGGGCTTATAAATCAGCATACTAGTGCAAAAACGATGATTTTTATTCAATTTTACATAGTCTCAATCTAGGATGCACTTGTTGTAGCGGTCTTCTAAAATTTCGATGCCAGTTTAGTTGACTAAACATCAAGTTTTTCAAACAAAAAGGGAAAACTGATATCAATTCACAAAAGTACCTAGATATATATAATTTACTCAACCTTGCCATAGGAAGAGTATAATCGTAAAATCGAAAATGAAATCAAATCATAACCAAAAAAATGCATTTGATTGGAAATGTAGGTGAAAACTCATTCGTAATTCACAAGGAACTTACAGTTCCTGTAAAACACCATTTCAATTTGTCCCTGACATTTGCAACTATCCTGGAACTGCCATTATTTCTTGCATTCCAAAGCTTTTCGAATCACCTGTAAGTGTCGAAAATTTTCAGCAGGTAAAATGCCATATTCCTTGCAAACAGCATGGCTCTTTAAAAGCTCACTAAACAACTTCGAGCCTTTTGTAGTTTGTAACAATTATTCCTAACGCGATGGATGGTAAATACGCAGATACTTTTTACACTGGTTTCAGTATTAAGCATTTAACCGAATCTTTGTACCATTATTACTTTTCAAACTGAAAAAAATGGATTGGCGTCTCAATTTCTGTGTTAACTCCAGTCACATCAAACGCTTACTTAGCTGAAAACCCATTTCATTCACCTCTGCAGTCCCCCAGTATTTGCATTTGGGTCCACTTCTTTTTATTCTGTATGTAAATGACATTTTCTCCATTCATAAAAACAATATTAATTTACGTAAATGACATGAATCTCTTTATTAAATTCGGCAATTCTAGTGACGCAGAAGAATTCCAGGGAAAAGTCAATTTATTCTTTACTTGGTGCAATAAAAGCTTACTTGAACTCTATCAAAAAAGTGTAACCACATATTGTAACATCTCTATAAAATCAAACTGTACAAAAATGCAAGGTTGTTAAGGACTTTGGAGTGATACCACAGACAGACAGACGTTCCACTCCATACAAAATTCTAAGAAAGTTGTGGTGCCGACTAACTTGTGCGACACCTTCTGGACATATTCCGCAAAAGAAAAACTTTCAACCTTTCTGATGCTTTGGCCGCACGGCGCGACAACTGTTCAAAGGGAAAAACCACATTACCGCCACCACCGCATAACTGAAACCCATGACTGACTGTTATTTTGGTCCACGAAAATAAACGTCGTGGTGCGTCTGTTTGTCTGTGATGATAGTACACATCAAACTAACTTTTGCAGAACATAATTACTCGATCATAAGGAAAGTAATTAGTATTTTGGGCTTTATTAAGCGGTTCAGCCACAATTTTCAGGACCCGTTCACTCTCAAACTATTATAAATTAGAAATGACTTAAATTAGACCTGTTGTGAAATATTGTAATCTCATATGGACGTAAATGCTGCCACAAACTAAGAACGCGTAGAGTGTGTCCAGAAACAATTATTTTTATATGCGTTTCGAAAATTGAATTGGACTGCATTATGCATTGCCATCGCATAAAACACTTCTCATGCTCATTAATCTGCAAGCACTCTCGCAACGCTACAAATTCGTAATGCTATTCATCGTCAATGACAATAGACTCAGCTGCACTACTACCACAACTCAGCTTTTATACACCCTTGCGGCATCTTATAACAAGAAAACTTTTTTCCGGAAAGCAGTGCAGAACAAACTATGCAAAAATACATAAAGCATGATGCGCTAGTCTAAATTGTATATATAATTCAAATTACAGAATCATTTGCATTACAATGTCAAAACAACATATTACAAACAATCAATTTATCGGTCATAACGCGAGCAGAATGAGCAGCAGCATTGTCTTGGTGAACGATCATCTTTTTTTCGCCATATGCGGCCTTTTTGCTTTGATTTCGACTTGTGAAATAATATTTTTTATCGTGTGTTTGTGCCACATTCAAGGTAGCCGATGATTATGATGCCTTGAGAAACCCAAAACCGGGTGGTTATTGCGCTTTTGGGTACAAAGTAGACCAGGTAAACACCATTCAGCCGACTGAGGATTGGACTCAACAGTGTAGTGGTGGATACATGTTTCATCCATTGTCCCGGTAATTCGCAAAAACTCCTCCTTATTGCTCGTAATCAATTGCAGATTCTCTGCTGAAAGTTTGACACGTTGCACAGTGGGTTGACTTCATAGAAATGCTGGCCAAACAAAAACATGTCTTTAAATCAAGGAAAATACATGGTTTTCATATAATTTTTGGAGACTGCAACCGAATTTGATATTATTTTGGCATGAGAATACTTATCTTTGACGGCAGGAGAATTTCCATATTTTTTTTATATATTATATGAGAGAAATTTTACGTCTTTTTCAAAGTCTTATAAAATAAGCGTATGATGCTTAAAAGACTTCCATAGGCCAGAAAAAAAGAGTTTTCAAGTTACAGTTTCTGACGTCTATTCTCCTATATGTAGATAACTAAAATTTGTAAATATGAAAAAGTGTGATATATTATATTGAAAGATGCTTGAAAAGGTTGTTGATATCGAACTAATATGAGCCATTTGCAATTCTGATGACAGTTTGCAGTATGCAATTCAAATTTACATTTTTGATATCCGATATGTGCCAAACATTCATTGGTTCTTTTCGAAAAAAGGGTGCTCTGCGCAACTCTGCGCAGAATCGGACAAGGTACATTTGAAAGCATTTCTCCCAAGCTATCTTTTAAAACAAGTGCCAGTAGTGCCAAACCCTGCTGTCTAAATTTTAAACACTGTTGTATGCAAAAAATACGTAATATTTTGATACTGCCCATTTTTTTTTTAGTACTACGATAAGGACTTATTCTCCACTGTTTTACAGACAGCTTTTCCTAAGTCGTCATCAAAATTTAAGTTACCCCTGAGGCTACAACAAATATCGTTACATTGCATTTTTTTAAGAAAAACGCTAGAAAACGCTGACTCTGTGTACTTTGAAAAATAATAGGAAATCCAAATTTTGTCGTAATGCTCTAAAAATTTGAATTCTAACACTTCAACAATTTACAACTAGAGGAAAAACATAATAGAAGAAATTCTCCACTTCAATTTTAAGTCGATAGCCAATTACATGCGAGCATTCCTAGCACATACGACGTGAATGGACACCATCTGTTCCCTCTGATATTCTCTGTATCAATATCAATATAAAAATTGACAGAGTCTCCCGTCCCAATAGGTCAATTAGTTTCCATGAGCTTAGACTAATATGATGTCTCGAAGGTAAAAGATTTCCGAGAAGTTTAAAACAATCCCCATTCTTGAGCAATTCCCAAACCTGCATTCAAAACTTAATAAAAACTTATGTCTTCAAAGAAAACATGCTGGTAGAAGCAACAGTACCAGTAGAGCAGAGAGCCGCAGGTCTCTCGTCGTATATGATTGCAGCGGTACTCTTCTATTCGTACTGCAATGGTACTATTCGTATTGCAGTGGTACACTTTTGTTCGAACATTTCTATACGTGTGCAATCGCGGAAAAATTGCAATGCTGCTGTTGATGGTGATTGAAAGTTTATCTTATATACATGATTACCATAAATTACTCAACAAGAACTGTAAATTTTTGCAACGGATATTTATTCAATTTTATCTTCGATATTCACTAAATAATCGTGACCGGATAGTATCGAAAGAATAAATTCCTAAATATATACATTTATGGAAGAGTAAGAACCTGCGAATTCTTGTGAATTTTTTGTATATTTACTAAGATCATTCAGAATCCCTTTTTACATTTCAAAATTGTTAGATGATATATTATTATTCTAAGCTTTACCATAATAAACGTATACTAGCTATCTTCGTAATACAGCGAATGTAGTTGTAGGCAAATGAAAAAAAAATGTCAAGCAAAAAACAAACATGTAATTGTGGATGCCTGCGATTTCTTGCTGGAGCTTGTTGATAATTTTGTTCAAAATATCTTCTCATGTTTGCCAATTAAAGAACCTCTGTAAGGGCTTCAATATCATTTTGAAAGTAAGATCCATATTATAAATTTGATTTTTCCAGAATTAAATAAGACAAAACCATTCATTATGATAACGTAAGTATTATTGGATTTGGTTTTTGAGGATATAGAGTTAATTCTGACTTTGACGCATTACGAGAAATTCTTGGTGCTTCTTCAACAAGCACGATATTCTTGTGCCTTGTCAAATACATGTTGTTTGCACAAAAAATACTACAGGCATAATATCGTCAGATATAAACGATATTCTTTCGAGTGTTGTTAAATATATTTCAAAAATTGATTTCCAGGGGAGCCTGCAAATAAAAATACGTACAGTCGCTGAGCAAACACATTGGTTCTGTCTGCAGACTCTGTATATTTTGTAACAAAAATTCCCCTAATTACAGTGTTTAGTCCCACGTCACTATTTCATACAACCCTAGGGCTGTAGTAGTATTTCTTCAGGACATGAGTTTTAATAACATTCTTACAGCAGAACGTAAAACTGTCTGATAGTGAAGGTGGTTACAAATTTTCCGAAAAAGCTTCACCTTCAAGACATCAAAATAGTCTAGGCTCATGGAAGCAAACATAATTTAACCTATTGGGAAGGGGAGATTGTGTAATTTTTTTTTGCCACTACTATACAGGATATCACAGCAGGCAGTTGGTGTCTGCTCATGAAGTCTGTGCCAAACTTTTATGAAATTTTCACTGTTTAACAATGAAAATATAGTGATGCCTAAAAATCACAAAATTGTCCATCATTTTATCAATTCAACGACACATTGATTATTGTAATCCATTATGTGGTTACATCAATATAACTGTTTGAAATCTTTCATTCCGACGTTACACTTTGGTTTTAGTTTCCGCAGAATGTATCTCGATACAGTGCGGTTATACGTAGTCCTACGTCAAAAAGTGTGCTAAAAACCTCCGTTTCAGCGCTAAAGAACTGTTGAAAATAATCACGCCTAGGTTACAAATTTTTCTTTAATTATTTTTTAGTTTTCCCTGGTGGTTACAAATTTTAATAATTGTCTTCCAAAAAATGTTATTATTTAACTGGTTTTGACAAGTTTTAAATTTTTTTTTGTAGCATTCTTTCATTCCTTTAGGCCGTAAAATAAGAAGCTGTGAATGTTACTCATTCGTTTGTCATTCCATTATCTACGTTTCTCTGCTCTTTGAAAAAACTTTTCTCAGCTTAATACATACGTAATACGATTGATAACGTACAGAATGTCTTCATGTCGGACACAGCAACAAGAGACAAGGACGGTCGCAATGTAGTTTTTCTTTCATCACTGCCATCGGCAACGGTACAAACGTGAAAGTTAGTGCATCGAAAAATCTGGTTTTGTTACGTAAGCGAGAATGGTGCTACTGTTGCTTCAGTTATCAAAACAAATAATTACAAATTGTAAAGAGGGGTAAAAAAAAATAAGTGCAATATTCATGCCGAATAAGCTGAACTAAAAATATGAATTTTTGAGACCGCACCAAAAAAACAGATAAACCACAGAACGGAAGATCAACTTCAGGTATATGATCAAACAGAAAGTGTACACAAAGAGGACTGAAAAATCACGAATGAATTTTCTTTACCCTCAGCAATATATATTTGTCGTGTACGTTTATGCCACTGCGACAGTGGTATAAAGTGGCATAATTTATTCGAAGTTTTGAATTGGCGGTAATTTCAACAGTTTAACCTGTTCAATTCGAACTTTTACTTACGAACTTTTTTAATGCAAAAACGTTGTGCAAAAACAGCAAAGTTTCACATTTGTGCTTTTTTTATATTCGAAAATCTATAATGTGGCATAGTGGAAGTAAGTGAAAGTATCAACACAAGCTATCTGAAGTCCTGTATATGTTGGTTTGGAACACGAACCACAATCAATGCTATTTAAAACCGGGTGCTCGAAACTGTTAATGATGCAATTATTGCGATGGTCTTCCTCTCACGATTGTATCATGTCTTAGCGACAGTTATTTATAAAAATTAGTTTAAAATTTTATCGCTGTCATAAATCAAATATAAAGGATTTTTTTGTTTTTGTATACAGGAAGTGCTACTTTGTGTTGTAAGAAGATGTTGTACAGATAAATTTTGTTGGGCAAATCATGTTATTTCATTATATCACATTGTTTCACTAAGGGAAGATTGCTCACCGGCGTCACTATCCGTTTCACACGGCCACAAGATCGGAGGTAAGTTCCTTCAGGTAAGGTTTTTTCACAGGTTTTTCTCTTCAGGTATTCACAGGTGCGTATTACATTCGCGGTAAGTACAAACTTTATTAACTTCCACTTTTAGCTATCCACTTAAGAAAAACAACACGGTTTTGCGGTACTGACAGTTCTCCTATATTTGCGCTTGCCTTTTTATAGCTAAATTAGCTGGAATGGTGTTTGTGTCACCGCCGTGCGGGGTAGCCGCGTTGGTAGCATGCAGGCGGTATTCGCTCAACTGGTCAAAATGCACAAAATAAACATACTACGTAGCACACATGTTTTATCGATCACCCGAGATCCAAACTCTGAAGGTATATCGGTTTTGGACTCATTGATGCTAGATGCATCCGAATGAATAAAAATACGCAGGATGAGATTAGATAAACTTGGATAAGCTTCTGGAGCAACGGATAATGTGGTTGTAGCATATTAATTTCGCGAACGATATTTCGATGTTAACTATTCACGGATTTCTGGTATTTATATATCAGATAAAACAGTATTATTTCCTGAAAAACGTGATTTTATGTCATTGTCCTTCAATTTTTCAATGAAGAATAAAAATCGCACTACATCGCATGAATGACAGTTGGTACATGGGCGAACTGTTATTGTAGCGATTTCGAGCAGATTTCGAACTGTTTTAAATCGGAATTTGAAAACCGAAGAATAACGATAGAAAATTTTTAAAAATCATGATTTTATTTGAATGTGTGAATGAACCGGCTCTCAGAAAAGAGCGAAAGAATGAACGGCTCACGAAAAAGAGCCACGGTTTTTGAGTGCACCAGAACTGATGGGTTCGCACGAACCCGAAGTTTACCGAGAAAATACGAACTGTCAACGCTCGTGAATCAACGTAAACCCTGAGCCGTTCATATGAGTTTGTTCGGAACGGTGAGTGAGCGGTTCAGAGCCGCTTTTGCAAAAGAGCCGTTCCGCACACCCCTATGTGAAGTCTTGCTCTTCGGCCTAAATAACACAGTTATACATTTTGCCAAAGCCCGTCGACATGTTGAGCAGGAGTGCGAATGAAATAGCTTGTCCCCGGGTCGTTTCACACCTCCTGTTTTACTGATCTTATTTCGAAAAATGCACACTAAAAAGCAGGTTTTCTTCACACAGAGTTCTATTCCACAAAATCAATATGCGTCGAAGCGAAACTAATTTAGAACACTTTTATATTGAATTGAAATAAGTCTTAGAATGATCTTTCACATTATGTGGATGTAACCAATATCTTTTTTTAATGGTAGTACAAAGGATTTAGCAAATAAGATATGCAATCTCTCCAGTGCAGCTATACTATGTAAATCACAGATTCTAAAGCAAAGCAAAGCCTTGCTACCACATTCTCAATCGGAACTCGACATTCTGTTATACTCCGACTTCGCATCCAACTGTTTGAGTGTACAGGACAATTGCCGGGCTAGCACTACGATTCTACTGACAGTGTCAGTCTGACACTAACAGTCTCTTCCGAGTCGAGACTCGCACCTACGACAACTGGCTCGGTAGGCTAACATCGTACCTCGAGACCATCTGGGACGGTTCGAAATCGCAGATTCTATAAGCATTCGAATCCTAATCACTTTTCGTGACGGATGCAATTTAAACATTCCTTTCATCCGCGTACCTTTCAGTAGTAACAATTTGCAAATTTCCAGATCGATTATGTTATTCGTACTCATACGTCAAAAGTTCAATATAAAACATCTTTCAAATGCTTGTGATAATCATCATTGCTGGGAAACTTGAGAGAATTTAAAAGTAATAATATAGAATAAACACATAACCGCATTAAAAGAGTGCACCTGTAGTGTTTTCGCATGGCAGATTTATACCAGTGTGTATGACAGTTTTCAATAAAAGTATAAATTCTATTTATTTTCCGTGTAAAATGCGTTCTTTCCACCTCAAGGGAGCGCTGCAAAATTCACTGAGCACTCAGCAGTTTTCGAATCACAGATGACCTTCCGTTCTGTGAGATAAACCCTAGAATATTCCAGATACTTGACAATAACCCACATTTTTATTTACTTATTGGCAAGCATGGTGATTGGTAAGGATGCTGGGTGGCTGCAAGGTCATAATCTTCGAGCCCTAGTAGAATTCGATGTCAAAGGACTAAGGAATGGGTTTGTTTAGGCTACTTACCCTTCTTTCGCATTTTTTAAATGCCTCGATGACTTATTCTGGACGAAACAGGTCCCTTTTATATTAAAACTGGCCAAAGGCACACACACACACACGCACACATAAAACCTCACCGGGGAATTACAATTGGCGATACTTGGCTAGCGGAACGGTATAGTAGAGCAGTAAGAATAAAAGGAATGGTAATATACTCGCACAATCACGGAGAAATAATAAGTATGTCGTTTACTTTCAATAGTAAATGTTTCTGGTCGCAATGATAAGTCCAAACAAGAATGAAATGGCGATTGGTATAGTACCAAACATGTATGTTTTTGCGTGCCATTCAATTATATGCATGATCCCGCCTTTTCGTAAAATTTCTTTTAAAAGTTCGATTTTTAAACAATCAGTTTATTTTCATTTTCCTCCCGGCTTCTTTCAGCGTACAATCAACCAACAATAACATAGCAAAAGAGCCTTTTTCATGATTTGTATCTTTTGAAACAAAAACAAATTCTTTAAAAAGATACAAATAATGATAAAGGGCTCTAAGATTCTCTGCTCTTGCAAACGGTTTTAATGATCGTACATATCACGATAAAGCTTCGCTGATCAACTAAAATCTTAGAGAATTCACTAATCTGCTGAACGAAAATTATCGGCGCTAATCCATACACATTTGACAATCCCAACCAAGTCTTACTGGAATATGATTGAAATTCACTTACCTCCAGTGACTTACGACACACTTTCATCCAACAAGCACATCCCTAGTTCCGCGGTCCCGGGAGCGCAACATTTTGTTGCGTACTGGCACGTCGTCCCTGCTCACACCATTGCCGTCGTCGTCGTCGTCGTCGAAAGATCCGAGTCAATATGGCGTCGCACTGATTGGCGATGGAAAAAGTTTTCCCTTTTGGTAGAAAATGCCAGCGTCGAAACGGTGCAACTGGATTTACCTCCACCCACCGTAAGGACCTGCTGCACTACGGTACAAAACTAGACGACGGCAAGTGCATCCGTCAGTAATTTGCCAGGTCACGGCGTCCAAACTGCAAGCAACCGAGCTCAGCTCGACACGATGAAAGCCGCGCAGCGAGAACACATGGCTGGAAGAAGAAAAAAAAAACAATTAAAACTTGAGAAATTATTGAACCCACACAAGATGGCGATCAAATGACTTTCGGACGAATACCGGCACATGTGTCAGAGGAAAAGTTTTCCCTCGTCGGTGCATAACTGTACCGTTGGACACATCATGCGAGAGTGCAATACTGCACTCAAGGTTGCACCGTATTCGCCACTGAATGCATTAAATTACCGTTGGTAGAAAGTTTCACCAGCTTGAAATACACCGAGTTGGGAAAGGATAATAGAAACAAAAAAATCATTCGCGTGGAAATTCACTGCGACTACAAGCTTTTAGTTTTCCTCCAGCAACAAATGCAGACAAAGTGCGATAAGAAGTGATTGGAAAGTAATTTTAAACTTCTATGATTTCTCCTATCATCATCAGGAAAGGTGGTCTCGAACAAAAACTGTGTCTGCGCTGATGTCTAAGGGCAAGAATGCGCAAATTCGTTTCTACTATCGCTGCAACTATTTGAACCCATTTGTCATCAGAAATTGGATTGATTCCAATTCAGTTTCCGTAACGTATCTATCAAAGATAATGCCATGCAAATACTAAAAACGGAGGCTATAACCATCTCCATTAGGCACAGGTTTTTTATGCAGCGAGAGAATAATAATTAATCTCCTAGACGCTACACATCAATTACTTTATTATCAATAATCGAAACAGATCTGTTGTGTTCAACAGATCAGATGTACCTACAAATTTCAATGCCTAATCAAAAAAAGTTTTCGCCCAAAAATACAACTGTTATCAACACTTTCTCTGTTACCTAAAAAACTGATTCCAGTGGCCACCCCCAACGCCGTCTGACCCTCGTTCCTAGTTTATAGCAAGAGAAAAAAAAAAACATAATACAACTGCATGTTACGAGGTTCACATAAACTCGCGGAAGACGACCGAGACAGGACGGGGTACGGAACGGTTATGCTTCCAATTGGCTACCGGTCAGCAGCATCGGTTGATCGATATTCAATCCGAGCTCGACTCGACTCGGTGCAAGTTTGAGCTGACGACCACCAATTAATAGTCTCTCTCGCACACAGCAACGGAGACGCACTTCGTGGCTCCGTGAGGATTTAGCTGAACATTATCATTAGGCAGGTTGTAATTAGCCCTGCCTGGCTAACCACCGACTGTAAGTTCCGAGATTTTTGCCACCCCACCAGCACCACCACCGGTCACCGATTCTCCTGCTGCTGCTGCTGAGTGGTGGGTTAAGATGATCATTGCAGACGCGTGAGGTGCCGCGAACGGACCGGACGGGGTGAAAATGTTCCCACGCACGCATTTCCAACTGCCACTCGATCACTCGACACACGGTGCAGCATAGCTGCATAAAACCGAACATGCTAAGCAACCTGTGAACCGTATGAGCATGCGAATCAGTGCCAGTGTGACTTGGGGATCCTCGCGCGAGTATTTTTCGCTTCTTTTATTTTTCGCCACCTCGAATACGCCCCGTTTACTGACGTTTGGGCTCTCGACTGGACTCGACTCGAGACTTGAGTGCGGCTGTATGCGTGTGTGTGACTTTTTTTGTCGATCGCCACCGCCGCCGCCAACGTTCGACCAGTAAACTGTCGTTCTCATGTAGTTCGGATTTCACCCCATCACCGGTTGCTTGCCTGCTTGCATGCAGGCGATCGTATTCATTGACGGTTCTGTGCCTGGGTTTCATTTCGTACACAGCAGCCGCGCGGCAAACGGCAATACGACGTTCAACTGGTTCAAGGATTCGTGATTGGATAGTTTTTGTTGTTTATTGGCAAATGATTTTTTGCGCTCGTCGTCTTCTACCTAACTAACCGCGGGAAGTGAAATTGGGTTTATGAATGGAGGTCGCTTTTGTATTGGTAGAGACCAGCACCCGGATCGAGGATAACGTTGTCGAAACGGGAATAGTTTTATGATTATGGCATGTCTTGCTAATTTTTCGGCTGTTGAGAACATTTCGGTTCTCGTGAGAATCTACCGCACCGGGAAAACTAGAACAGCAACATATTAGTGCACTCCTTTCCATGAATCATCAGTTAAGTTAACCGCTGATTAGGGGTCCATTGGAAACCATGTGCTCATTGAGAAAAGGTCAGGGGGTTGTCAAACAATTACGATGTGGTTAAAAGGAAAAAAGTTTCGATCGACCATTTTTGTTTTGATGTTCTTATATGTTAAAGATGTCATTTTACGCTATAATTATTATTTTGACCACGACTAATTTTAGAAAAGGGCTTGTGTATGAAAGGTATTAATGATAAAAAATATTTTCAGAGCCAGAATATTTGGTTGCCGTGATGTCTTCGGCACATTTGTAGATAGTAGTTTCATCCTACCAAACGATTTAAACTGTAAAAATAAATTGGGGAACGATTTTTTTGTTAGGGGAATAGAATTACGTTCTCCAGCAATGTGAACTAATGACAATTAATAATGATCGCACATGATCGATTTGTTGATAGGGCCTAATTTTTCCACTCCTCCGGTAGCTGTTTGGTATCCCAAATTTATTTCTTCCTTTCTTTCTTGATTTATTTATATCATCTGACGTAAAGTCTTAATGAATGTTAAGAGAGCCATTGAAAGTTTCTACAATTCTCGCGTAATTTTTCAAAGCGACCTATCTAACATTGAGAGACTCTCTTTGTTTACTTTCTCTTTGATCAATAATAATGTGTTTTTTCCATATTTCATAACACTCAATGCATAATAAGCAAGACAGTATTACTATCTCTCGATTAAGGGGAAGAAAGCTTAGAAAATATATATAATGACGACATAATTAACGAAACAAAATGAGAGGTGAGAGAATCTGTCATTGTTACTTAGGTCCCTTTGAAAAATTACGCGAGAATTAATAATTCTGTGTTTAAAAATATGACTAGGCTCACCATACTCAAAAAAATGTTCGACACTCGTGAAAGTTCTTACACCAAACGCAGCAGGTTCATAATAACCAAAGTTTGTACGATGGTATTGGTTTACAAGCATAGAAGACGGCCTCAGCATGCGTTGAGATGCACGAAAATTCATCATGGACAGTAGCTTCGGGGAATCCAGTACAGCATGCAAATTCTTGGCGACAAATACAGCCTGCTGTAACTTACGGCGGCGTTCTAGAGTGTCAAGTCCAAGTAGGCGTCAACGGTCTGGATAGCGTGGTAGGTTGGTAGGATCACGCCAAAGTAAAGCTCTCAGGGCCAGTCGAATGAATCGTCTTTGTACACGCTCAAGGCGTAAATTCCATGAAAGCTTGTGCGGAGTCCAGACAACACTAACGTTTTCAAGTAAGGGACGCACTAGCGAGCAATACAGTGCTTTCATACAGTGAGGGCCCTTGAAGTCACGCGCAACTTTAGCGATGAATCCCAATTGCCTACTTGCTTTCGAAATAACTGCAGCGCGATGTTTATCAAAGTTTAGCCTTCGGTCGAGAAGAGCTCTAAGCTCATTTATACAGTCGACTCTACGCAGCACTTCTCCGTCGACGGTATAAAATGATTGGCGTTTGAGCGCGATGAAATGTTATCACTTCACATTTCGCAGTATTTATATTCAGAGAGTTTAGTTTACACCGATCTTCCACCAGAATACTCCCTCCCATATCTCGGCACTTTGCGGCTCAAATCCTGTGCGAGATACGTTGAGTTTCTGGATGTGTAGCTCTACTCAACGTTAGTACCCGCGAAATCGATGAGTATTAGGCCGTTTTCGTTGATCACCTGGTGCATGCTGAATTTTCCAATTACCAGTTTAAGCTCCTCTTCATGGCCGACCTGAGTGTTCTAATCCCCGATAATGATCTTGATATCAAGTGTTGTGCAGCGGTCGATTTCACGCTCTAGCTACCCGTAAAATTCATCCCTATCATCATCGATGCTTCCGAGGTGAATGCTGTGCATGTTGATGATGCTGACTTTGAAGAACGGCATTTCATCCTCAACCGGGCACATTTAGGGAGTGATCGGTCACCACCCAATTACCCGCTTCTGCATCCTGCCTATCACGATAAAAGCTGCACCCAGCTCATGTATATTGCCGCAGCTCTGGTAGATGGCATGACCTTTCCGAAACGTACGTACCATATCGGCAGTGAATTCAGTACTGGCACAACTCAAAATTCATAGTTTCGAGAAAAAGGCGTTTGAATATTTGCGTCAAAAATTTTCTTTTTTCATTTTTGGAAAATTCCAATCGGTAAATTTTTCCGGAGCTCCTCTGAATCTACATGCCGTCTACCATCCACCATCTCAGAGCCTTGAATTGTTCCCCACAAAACTCAACTCTATACTATCGTCTTGGGGGAGCCGCAAGGTTACAGAGTCCGCTTTGATAAGCGAGTGGTCGTGGGTTCGAATCTTAGTAGAACCAGGCCATTTGGTTGTCAAAGGACTTTGACATGGGTTTATTCTCAGGCTCTCCACTCCATATCCTTCCTTCAAGCTGAATTCTATATTAGCCCATGCTGACTTTCATCCTAACAAAAAAAGTCCCTCTTATAATGAAACTGTTCTGAGTAACGTACAATAGTTCTCTTAAGGGGATTGTAATTATGGCGCGGTCTTGGCTGGAGGAACGAGGTTTCGATAAGACTCCTTCCTCTTGACATAATAAGTCCCTCTTAGAATTAACCTGGTCAGAGAGGAACGTTAGGTGTAGCCTCAGTTCAGGGAATTGTAATTAACGATATTGGTAAAATAGGAAAGAGGCTCGGTCTAATAGAGCAATAAACTTGAAAGGGTAAACTATCACACACAAGCACGGATATCAATGAAAAGCGTATTATTCACTTCAATAGTGATACTGCCAATAAAATGAAGTGCGGAGTACAGAAAACACCTGGCAATATCACAATAGATCGAATGTCTCTGGTCGCAGTGATAAGTCCACATAGAGGAAAAAAATCGAAATATACCTATAATCCGATATGGTAATAAATCTGCATAAGATTACGTCGAACTGTTAAACTGCTAGAACTTTGAGGCTACGAACTCATATGCTACTAGATCGTGTCTGCTCGGAGCTGTTGAGAGAAAACGTGACCAACGAAACAGTTGACTGTAAAAAATTAATCATTACTAAAGCTTGTCACATTGACCTTTAAAAAACATACAGAAAAAGTTGTTCGTTTGAGTTTCGGATAAATTCACGCACTTTCCGTTTCATATCGCCCATTATCTTCTGCATAGCGCTCTACCCTACATTAAAGTCGATTCAAATATCTTATTAAAGGCAGAACGAGATATGATATCAAAATTTTAGGATATTTTCATATGCATGTTTGAAACGTGAATATCTTCCGAATAACACGATAAGTTCGCATAGCTAAATATGTTATTATTTTGTTGCATATGCATATGCTCTCCTGCCCAGGCTAAACAGAACGTCTCAGGCCGTGTCAGAATTCGTAATTTTATGCAACTTCAATGCACCTTACCTTTCTCTTCACAAAAAGTTAGTCTAGAGTCTAAGTCTTTCAAATAAAAGTGGTTTTAAAATATTCAATTGGAGAAAGCTTAAATGAAATAAGTTTGAATTGATTTCATTTTTCCATCATTTTTACCCGTACATGGAGACGCTGGATAAATTGCAACATACGGTATGGTAACGATATAAACAATGTCTGTGTGCGTGTGTGTGTGTGTGTGTGTGAGATAGAGAGGGGAGGGGGAATGGGGGAGGAAACACTACATTGTAGTAGTTTGTACAATATGACTTTTATTGATAGAAAAAATACACAATGTTTATGTTACTGAGATTTTCCATTGTGGTTTTATATGTGGCTGTTGTTATAAGCAACATCTGCCGTCTTTTCAATGCATTTCATGAACTTAAAATTCGCGATTCATCAATGTTTTAGCAAAACCGTAGTGAATAGTTTCAATAGTCTATTCCGAACACCGTCCGAGTTCTTCATTTGCTGCAAAGCAAAACTCTGCCACATCAAATTTTATAATATAAAACTTCGGAGTTATTGGAAATCCTAAAACTAGCCGATTTTCACGAAAATATGGATTTCGATTACATTGCGATATATATAACAAGATAATAAAAAAAGACTTTAGGTTTGGTTAAACCATTTTGCTTTCAACTTTGACTCTACTGGTTTTACTTATCTGGCATTCGGTTCCACGTTACAAGTACTGTGGTGAGTGATAATGATGAGTGCTGATTACTGTTTCGGCAAAAGACGGCGTCATCAGCGACGAGCGAACATCTCAATAGCCTTTCATATGAACCGGCCTATGAAAACGAACCACGGTTTCTGGAGTGCCCCAAAACTGATCGTTCTTTTTAAACCGAAGTTTACTAATACATCGTGTTTTTGCCTTTCTCCTAGAAAGGTATAGCAATCACTTGCAAAACCGAAAGTATAAAAGTGCTCCAAAGGGCCGAATGGCATATATCACTCGACTCAGCTCAACGAGCTGAGCATTTTCTGTATGTGTGTGTGTGTATGTGTGTGTATGTGTGTGTGTGTGTATGTGTGTGTATATGTGCAGATTTTTATTCTCACTCACTTTTCTCAGAGATGGCTGGACCGATTTTCATGAAATTAATTGCAAATGAAAGGTCTAATTGCCCCATAAGACCCAATCAAATTTCATTGTGATCGTATTTTTAGTTTAGAGGTTATGTATCAAAATGTAAAAATCATGAACCATCATTATCTCGAAAACTACACAACCGATTTGAACAAAATTGGTTTCAAATGAACGGGCTACCTGAAAAACCCTTAACTTATGAATTTCATAAAGATTGAACTTGTGGTTCAGAAGTTATAGAAAGAAACGTGTTTTGAAGACTGTTTAATCTCACTCATGTTTCTCAGAGATGACTGGACTGATTCTCATAAAATTAGTGTCAAATGGATGGTCTAGTTGCCCCATAAGACCCTATTGATTTGTTTTGCAATCGGACTATTACTTTGCCTGTTATGTTTAAAAATGTGAAATACAGCTATGAAAAGAAACATATTCCGAAGACTACTTCGACTCACTCACTTTTCTCAGAGATGGCTGACCCGATTTCCACAAAATTAGTGTTAAATTCAAAGTCTAGCTGCCTCATAATACCCTATTAAATTTTACTGTAATCGGACTGTAACTTCGTTTGTAATGTACCGAAATGTGAAAATCACGAAACATCATTATCTCAGAAACTACATAACTGATTACATAACATTATGATTGAACACGTAGTTTCAAATTTTGACTGCCCCAAACGTTCTCATATCAATTCATTTAATTATAATCGAACTTAAGCAACTGTTATGTATTAAATTGTTAATAAAACAACGAAAGTCTATTATCTCAAAGATTACATGACTTATTTGAACATTACTAGTGCCATACGAACGAGTCATCTCTCAAACTTACAAATAACAAACTTCATAACAATTTGATATGTGGCTCAAAAGTTATGGAAAGACAAGAAATTCCAAGACTATTGAAAGCTATACCTGGTTAGATCGATATATGTGGCCTCAACATAATTTAAATGTGGTATCGTACTATTTTAACTTTTCAAATTCATTTATTCCTTACGATGTGTTTAAAGTCTGCAAATGCACGACGAATCGGCCATAGGATATGATCAAAGTCAAATAACAAATCGTTTAAAATGATTGGTTTTATCGAAATGACAACATCTTCGACTTTTGGCTTCTGTACATCGCCTTAATTCTGAATATATTCATATTGGGTGGTATTCGGTCATTTTCAGCAGATTTTCTGGCATCAATCTAACACCGGAAATACCTATATTGGGAGGTATTTAGTTATTTTGGTTGTTTTCCAGGAACTAAAAGCGGTCGTCTTTAAATTCAAAACGGTGTCCAGGGTCAATGTTTGGTTTCTATGCATCATCTCGATTACGGAAATATCCATATTGAGTATTATTCGGTCATTTTCGACTGTTTCCTAGAAGTTGCCATTTAGCAATTTAAAATTGTGCCTGAGGTCAATTGTTAGCTCATTGCATCATTCTGGTTCCAGAGATATTGGATGGTATTTGTTTATTTTAGGCTGTTTTTCATAAACCGGTAGTCGCCATTTTGGATTTCATAATGGCATTTGAAGACAATTTCGATCGATTTTAGCTCCTGTGTAGCATTCTAGATCCGGATATTATTATATTGGGTGGAAAACGGCCATTTCTGGCTATTTTCCAAAAACCGGAATTTGCCATCTTACAATCCAGAATGTTGCCTGAGGTCGATTATGGAACGAATTTGTAACCACTGAAAACATTACCCTGCCAAATATGGTTCCATTTAGTTGGTTAGCTCTCGAGATGTGCAGAAATTTGTGTATCATTTGTATGAAACCCCTCCCTTCCAGAAGAGGGAGGGGTGTCGAACCTTCATAGACATATTTTTTACCACTAAAAACATTTACCTGCCAAATTTGGTTCCATTTAGCTGATTAGTTCTCGAGATGTGCAGAAATTTGTGTTTCATTTGTATGGAACCCCTCCCTTCCAGAAAAGGGAGGGCGTCCAACTATTATGGACATACTTGTTACCTCTTAAAACAATCACATGCCAAATTCGGTTTCATTTGCTTGTTTTGTACTTGAGTTGCGCAGAAATTTATGATTCATTTGTATGGGATCTCTCCCTTCCAGAAAAGGGAGGGGTCTCGAACTATCATAGGAACCTTCATCGGCACCAAAAACCCCTACATACAAATTTTCACGTCGATCGGTTCGGTAGTTTTCGAGCCTATATGGGTCAGACAGACAGACAGACAGACAAACAGACCGGACTGCATATTTACATGTATAGATAATAACATCAATATTTTAGAACCTAAACAGTGAATATACATTTATTGGATTGAAGCGTTCATGGAAATCTATTTAAGCAAATAAAAGTTTGAATGAGGAAGGCTGGGTCTGACCGCTAGGTGGATTAATTTAGGTTTTTTGTATATGATATATCTTTTGGTTCCTTTCTATGTCAATGTATTCATTGTACAAATCTTGCGTTGCGCAAGTCACACATTTGCCGCGCAAAATTCGAGTAAAAGTTGTGAAGTATTCTGATTCAACTCGACCAGAAGTTGGCAGCATCCTATTAAAATTCATTGAGACTTTGTAAGTGTGTAGGCCTTACTACCCTAAGCAACTTTGCTTAGAGAGATTAGAGAAAAGATTACTTTTAGAAAGTGTCTGAACTTTTATAGAAAAATATTAACAAAATTGAATCTGAGATCTTACACTAAAAATCATTTTGAAAACAAAAAGTAGTTTAAAAAACATCGGTGATCTTAGTTTTCTTTTCAAAATAGGTTTTTAGATAGACAAATAAGTTGCTTAAAACCCTCCTGAAGAACCCAAAGTGGGGACTCCTAAGAAAAAAAGTTTCTCTAACATACCAATCGGATTGATTAAGACTTGCCTTTCTGTGTACGGATAGGTTTCCCCCTCAAATTGTTGGCTTGTTTCGAATTGTCTTCGAAACCTCATGATATTGAGAATTCCCAGCCAGCATCTAAGTGTTTGTAACCGTGTACTCTCCTTACATTTATGCACTTTTTCAGGTCCTACTCGAATCAAACAACCATTGCAAGTTTTGGCAAACGAGTGTCCTTTTTATCTCTGTCTCTCTCTCACACACACATACATACACGTACACGTACACACACATACACACACGCACACATACACACACATTGTTCATATCGTTACCATACTATAGACCATCGTACGAAATCTTTTTAACCTCATTCTTTTGACAGATAGTGGTTACTTTGTTCACATTCTAGACCTTGTGCTTTTTTGTGATGGTGCTATCGTGTGCATAGTCGAAATGCTGATCAATTTAAAATTGGAAAAAGTGGAAAAATATGCTTACGTAATTATTGAACGGCCCCTAAGCAGTTTTATAGTCTAGAGAATGATTCTTTTCAATGACATTTGTACAATTTGATTTTGAGTGATGTTACAAATACGATATACTAAAAAAATTAAGTGTTGTAATTGATATGTTTCCAGTAAAAAAAATCTTATAAAAAGATTGATATGTGACAAATTTTTGTTACGTTTTGAAGTGTAATAAAGGTTTAAAATACAAAAATTCTTTTAGACCCTCACACCAGACTGGGCCCCGGGCCTCCTCAATCGTAAATCCGGCTCTGATTATCGCTCAATATTTTTCAATTGGACGAAAATCTGGACAATTTGGTGGATTGATAGCTTATTCGCTGATATCAATTGTTTTTTGGCAAACCTGCAGATCCTCTGCCACACCATCAACTTCCGAACTTGCTGACAAAACACGAATAATTTTTGTCCTGGGAGCTGCGCGAAATCTATTTTTACATACCTATGTCCCATTGTTTATTAAAATGCAGCCGTCGAATTTGGTCAAGACTTTCTCATACAGCATCTTAGCGCGGCGTTTTGCAACGAGATTCTGGGTCCTATCGGAGTGCTTGCAGGCGTCCGCAGGCCTTCACGCCGACAGATTTGTTGAACAGTGCTGTATGCTGCCGAGAACTTCTTGGCCAAATCGCGCAGGGTGGTCCAAGGGTTCAATCGTAGCTGCTTGACTTCTGCGGTTGCTGTGATCAGCGCGATCCAGCGTTCGAGTTGCTTTGAATCTTTTCAACACCCTATTTACGGTTGATTTGGAGAATTTTAGGCACTTCGCTATTTTTGAACCTGATCACGTCAGATTTTTGACGTGAGTGTGCAAGATTTTTTCTCATGTCTTTCACGTTCCATCGTCGAAAACTTTTGATCCACTGGCTCGAATTTGATGAAACTTTCACCATTATGTAAACAAACCTTCCTCATCACTGAGCTGTCATTGGTTTCTCGTAACCGCCACTAGAGGCGCCACAGTCAAAAGAAAACTGCAAGCAAATATTAAGTGGATCTAACTTCATGTTCCGCTGTAAATTTACGGAAACCAATATCGCGTAGAATCTTAGAAAAAACCTTTGTCCACAAGACCAGGCTCAACATGCAAGCATGCAAGCTGTAAGTAGTTTACCTCAAGCATCAGCCCAAGCAAAGTCTTAATTTTGTTGTCAAAACCTAAAACACTTTGCGAACAAAACTGTCAAAACTGTAGAGTCGAAAGTTGAAGGTCATTGCTTCACTTGAAGAAAATATTGCGACGGAATAGTAATACAATATGCCCAACATAACTAGCAATAATCTCTGATGAGCGCACCGTTGCTGATCACTCCAACAACTTTTTCGGCACAATCGGATCTTTCATTAGCAGCAGTAAGAATGCAAATAAGTACAGCACCTTGACGCGTCTACGCGAATCAATCTACCTTCGAACAACTTCCGGAAATGAAGCGATACTGAGGATTAATGATCTAAAAATAATACAAAGTGCAGGTCCCAACGCGATACCAGCAGTTTTCATCGAGAAGCATCATCGGATCTTTAACCCCTGTTACGTGATGTGCTTAATGAGTTCAAATCAACTGCATGTGTCAAGTTTTGCGCCCGTGTTGTCAGCACTATCAGCAGCAAGCAGCGGTAGCATATAAAAATTTTCAAATTAATGATTCTGTTGAATTTTATGGCATCAACAAAATAGAAAAAAAAAGGTAACTGTTGGCAATGATAAAATAGTGCTTAGATTCCGTCCCGTTTCTCCTTAAACATACTTACGCAAACTTTGCTTCGAGTCAAATTTCTAACAAAATTAACAGTTCGCGAAACAACGAAAATAGGAGTGATTTTAGGTTGTTCCTTTGTGGCACATCATATTAGGATACTACTAAATGATTCGTGGCAAAGAACTTGAAATTCCAATCGTGTCAACTATTTTTCGCTATCGCGAAACATTCCGAAACATATTGAACAAGATCCTCAAAACCGAACTTTTGCGCCTGCATAATTTACGTTAATCGCGCATATGATCATCAATGCTTCCAGCCTGTTATCGGAAATCGAGTCTCCAACCGAATTCCGATCGCATTTCATGTTCGCCTAAACTGTCCATAAAATACACCCTGCAGTCGTGTTCATCCTAACTAATGCTGACACACACCGTCTAGACGACGATGATGACGACGACAACGACGGCGATGCTGTTGTTGTTGTTGTTGTTCGGCATGAGTCCCAAAATCCTTGCGCGACAAATCCTGCGATCAACTGCGCAATGTTTCTGCACGGGGCTGCGGCGTGGAAATTGTCCAATAAATTAGACCCAGGGCTCGCATAAATCATAACTCCACTCGAGTGGTAACAGGACCGAAAAATGACACAATATTCCTTGCCTCCTTCGGTTGTACTCCACCACCACCCTAGAATGCTCGATCAGCAGCTTTTACCGCGAGAGGATATCGACGAGTAACAAGCTTCGAAAATCGTTCAAAACTCGGCAAGAGCCTTGTCGCGCAATGTTCCCGAAGACACCGGAGGTGCAGGTGCGGAGATCCCCCGCCTGTGGGAGCATCAAAACATTATCGCGTTTGTTGTCGTTTCGTTTAGTCGATGGCCGGGTCGGATTCTGTTGATTCTGATGTTTTTTTTTGTTGCTTCTTTTGCTTGTCGGTTGCGTCGGTAAATTTACTCCGAGATAATTCCGTGTCGGTCGGCAGGTACCGTCCCTGGGAGCCGAGCGAGCCGATCGGTGGTAACGTACAGTTGAAATGGGAAATCATAACTTCATGTAAATACGCGAATGGTACGTATTGTGATTTAAATCAGCGCACAACTCGGTGGCCCTTCTTCGTTAATGGCTCGGAACGGGGGATGCGCCGATAGTTTGCAGTTGAGTTTTTTATACCATCGAGCTTTTTTGGGACTTCGTTTGTGAGTTAAGATCCCCTCGATTCTGTAGTTCCGAGGGAGAGCCTCCAAAATCATCAGCCCCATGTAGTGCGAGACATTGGCGCCTTTCCCCGCTCACGGTTGGGGTTTCAAATTAAGGAACAGATATTGAAATGTTCCGTCGGATCTTTGCGGCCGTTTAGGAGGACTCACAGGCGGTCATGAATGGTCGAAGGGGTGGGAGGGAGGTAGTACAAAGTGGCACGGGTACGGGTAGTACAGCAGGTATTTATTTCATCTCTTTTTTTCGGGAGGGAAATGTCTTCACAGCGAAACGCGTCCGCTGGGGAATAAATTAAAATGAAATGCGACAACATAATTTTAATGTTTTGTGTCCGCTGTTATATTTTTCGATTTTTCTCCTGACCTGTTGAGTTATGGCTCGGCTGGCCGCTGGAATGCCTTCTGGTTATTCGGAAGTTATTGCCACGGGTAAAGTTGTACATCGCGAATTCTTGGGTATTAATTTCGCGCAGTTTTATTGTTCTGGTTAGCTAAACGAATGTGTCGAACGGTATTTCAAATGTCATCAATTGGCAGTTATTGATACACTCTTTTGGTTGAGTATTTTTCCCGGACAGTTTGCATTTTCAGAGAAAGTGATGAAATACAGTTCCATTAAAAACTTTGAAATTTTCTAACAAAAAGTTTGGTTAATTTATGTTTAAGAGACATTTTGGTTCAAATATCACATGAAAAATCTTGCTCGCCACAACGGAGTTTTCAGCCTTCTTAGAAGTTCTGATTTTAACTTCAATTACCTGATCTATCAAAAAACTTAAAAAAGAAGGTTTCGAACTGGTGTTGAACCTTATCGAATTGTGCATATCGTCAGTTAAGTTCAATACTGTTTTCCATCCCTCAAAGACCTGCTTCAAAATTCACAAAAATCTCAAAGTTATAACTAGAATTTTATTTACCTTCTAAGCTAAGGAATTCAATTAGTAAAGCCTTCTCAAACATGGAGATACAAATATTGTTCCACGTCGTTTTGCTTAATTTTGGCTTAACATGCTAACGCGGAAATACAAAAAAGTTCTGGAAATTTTATATTCGGCCCGAACAACTTTATCTTGCACTAGCTGACCCGGTAAACTTCGTCACATGCTAAATTTGGCTCCATTCGCATGAGTTACGTAGAAATTCGTTTGTTCTCTTTTTGTATGGGAGCTCTTCCTTAAGCAGGTATTCGACGAAGCAAATATTTGCTATTTTTCAATACAGATTTAATTTTGTGCAAATAAAAATCGTACCAAAAATAGCAAATATTTGCTTCGTCTAATACCTGCTTTACAGACTAAAACCTCTACATAATTTTTTTTTTATCGATCACTTTCATTTCATCACCACAACTTATTAAACACCTTCTATGACACGTTTTTTGCACAAGTTGATAGGGGGGAAACGATGAAAGCAGATAGGACCTTTTGAAATGTTTGTCGAGATATACATAGCTGAAAATTAATGCTGCATCGATTGGCAGGATGAGTTGTTTAAATCACTCAGAAAGATTTTTTGGCAACCCAAAAGATTGTAACTAATCTTTATCGTCAGATTTTACGATTGAGTATGTTTTATGAACATATGGAAAAAAAAATAAAAAAAAATTTGGTTTCGTGATATTTGGATTGCATTTGTAACAGTGTATCGGTACTGTTCAAATATTTCAGAAATCATCTTTAATACCTCTAGCACATTGGAAAGCTCTAGCATAATGGAATTTTTCATCATTTTAGTAAGAAACACAACAAACTACACTTGAATTGGTTGTCACATCTATTTTTAAATCTTACAGAATTCGATGTGTCAGTTTCCGTTTAGCCCAAGAAAGGCGCCTTAGAATTGGAGGCTAAAAATGTAATTACCAACTAACCATCATATCCACATCATTTGTTCAAGCTAGGGCTACACATTAACAAAGCATTTAAATGGTTTTTGTAATTTGGTAATAAGCATTACTTACCCATTAATGTGAACTTTTGTAATATATCCCAATCAATACTATACGTGTCCCTTTGCAAAATACAATTATCACTATTGTTGAGTCATCATCATCAAGTACATGCACCAACACGCTCAATGTCAGGTAAAATATGGCTCATGAAGCCAATCACCTCCCCAAGATTCAAGGACCAAATCTCGAAAGACCAAATACAAATCTAGATGAACACTTCAAAAGGTCCTATCTGCTTTCATCGTTTTTCCGTAGCGTCTTTTTATTTTGTCAATGGTTCAGCTTTAGTAACTCTCCCAATTGTGGTTTTCGTTCATAAAGCTAGAGTGATTCCTCCGCTATAAACTTGTGCAAAGAACGGGTTCATAAAAGGTGTTTAATAAATTGTAGTGATTGAATGAAAGTGATCGATAAAAAAAGCGATCAAAGCAGATAGGACCTTTTGACATGTTTCTCTAGAAATGATGCTGAATATTTCGAACAGTCATTTTGATTCAAACATTTTTACTTTCAATGCATTTCCCACTGCCATCAAATCACAATAAACAATTTTGGAGTCAAACGAGTCTAATTACAGGTTTCTTTCCCGTCTGCGGTTCATCGGTTCATTTTAAATGAAACTGGTGACTGTTTCGATTAGCGGAATGACTGACGCAAAGAGTGACTCTTTGTTTTCCTTTAGCGTGTCGTTTGAAAGTGGCAATACATCATATCTTTTGATGATAGTTTTCGAACGCCTAAGGCGGCATCCATGAAATACGTAATGCTCATAGAGAAGAGGGGGTACCCGCTACCGTTACGAATTGTTACATAACGAAGGAGGGTGATACATGATCAGCGTTACGTAACAAAAAAATCTTGTTTACCTCTCTTGGGAGGTCGTAATATTACTCCAAAAACGAGAATTTTTATTAGGCAGGGCATTTTTTTTGGTCAGAATCGGACCACTGCAACCATTATTTTGAGCTTTCTTGGTATATTTCTTCTTTAGTTTAGGTACTCGTGGCAGGCATATTGATGGACTATTGATGGAAGTGATCGTCGTTGTCATGTTGCACCCTTTCTTCAAATTTGACACTAAATTTCGTATGAAATTAGTTACCTCATTAGGATTTGCAGACTAGACCTCGAAAGGCTCCAAAGTTACTTTTTCAAAGGCTCTTATTCTGCGCTGTATTAGTGCACTGCGATGGCAGAGCAAATATTCTGCGGTTTCGCATTCGAACCCGAAGAGACGTAAATTTCGTCATTTGACTGACCAATTTGTTTTAGGTGATGCTTACTTGGACAGTGTCCTGTGAACAGTCTAGTAATTGTCCTTAGTCCCTTTCTATTTAAACTAAGAAATTGCTGGCTTTTCTTCACGCTTGGTTCTATAAACCGTTTCGACTGGCGTAGCCCTACTGAGCATATCCAGTTCTCTTGTATTGTCCGATGTTTCCAGCAGCGCATTCCACGTGGACAGGAAAATCGTTATTTTCGAACCCCTCTTATAAACATAGATAAAATAATAAAATAGTCAAAACATAGCACAAAATTCCTGAAACCATGAAATGGCCAGAACAAAAATTAATTCTAATTAAATTGTTAACCGCTCGAAAAAATCAAATAGAAGATCACACACAAAAAGAATTCAACGATTTACTCAGTATGGCTGAAAACTTCTGTAGAAGCTGGAAAGATAAGAACATTTAAACAAACTAGAGAAGATTTAAAAAATAGTGAATACACCAAACTTAGTTCAAAATGCATGAAAACGTACTGACTGAAACCGTTTGAAACAGGAAATCAGAAAAAGAATTTATCAGGAAAAGAAGAAAAGGCCAAAACCTACTCTAAACAATTTATTCCAAATTAACCTCAGATAGTTGAAAAATTTGTATATAAGACACGACCACAAATTAACATAGAACTACGGCTGTCTTATGTCAATGTATTTCTTGCAATAGGTTTGGGAATTCGATTGATATGTTCCTATGTTACCCTGTTGAATGAAATATAAAAGGAATGGTGTTAAACATTGTGCAGCTCTGATGCTGGAGGGCTTTTCTATCTGTTAGTTGTAATAAAATACTGACAAACTGGAAGTTTTAAAATGATAGGAATTGCTGCCGATATAACAACAGAACGCGAGCCATTCCGCACGTCATGCAAGTGACAATCTGCAATGACAAGAATTTTAACAAAATGGCCGAGTGTGCATGGATGAAAGAGAATCAAAGTGTTCGGATGAAGGCAGATACCAATGAAATAACGACTGGGGAATAATTCTTTTCGAGCTAGCGTTAACTGGTGGCGGCCATGAGTATGAAATTCGAAATTCTGCTGTGAGCAGGCTTCTGAAAACGACTGTTTTCAGACTGTTGTTCTACCAAGCTGTCGCTAAAGACAGCCACGAATCCGGTTCAGAAACTTGGCTGTGAGGTCAAACTTTAACCACCTTTTTAAGACGTTAAAAAAATGTGGGATGTAGTGTTGTGAATTTTCTGAAACGGATCCAGCATTGTTGGCAGAACGGCCCGACCTTTTCTGTTGGAAATCGGATTAGTTTCATATATACCCCTGGTTTGGTTATGCTTAGTATCATCGAATATTACACATTTTCAGAGACTTAAAATCACAGTAGCAGTTTGTTAAAATCCATTCATTATGCTTTTCTTAGTATATGGAATAGCATTGAAGAAGGTCGTTAAATCGCAAATTCATTGCGATATCGCATGAATGCGTCATGGTCAGATTGTGTTCGATATCCGCACTGACATTATAAAATAAACTCCGCCTTGTTTCATGTTCTTTTATTTCTTTACCTGCGCAAAGATTTGATTTCTTATGTAGGAATACTATGTACGAAAAGTTTATTTTACAACTATTGTTTAACTGGCTCCGTCTTTATTTCAAATCCCACAGTTTGTCCCAGTTTCGCGATACATTGGTTGGTTACCAGCGAAACCGGACCAATAAAGTTATCACTAACGTTTCAAAAGTATACCATCAAATTATTCTCGTGTCGAATGGAAGCAGGTATTAAGAGTGTAACTGTTGCGTGTTGCATATTGCCTAAGTGCGCCTGGCAGAACAATTCTGTTCTTGCTGACATTAGCTGGTAGTAGCAGCTTATCGTCAAAACAAAACGCAATGAGTGAAACTGAATCAATCGATGGAAATTTCATATCAAATCTGACTATTGACCAGACATTGTAACTTGCGAATTTGATTTAACGGAATAGCGATGTTATTTTGAACAAATGCAATAGCGACGAATAGTGAGAAAACCCGAAAGATTTTCTCAAATACCTACGGAGAGTATAACGCAAATGCCAAAGCAGCGCGACGTAGGTGGTAGAATGAGAGAATCCGAAAAAAGGGACAGACTGCGTTGCGCACTGATTGTATGTATAAAAATATATATACAAGCAATTTGCGCGAAGAACACTAATTTTTCGTCGACTGTATAACCGTTAACAAGCATATCGTTAAAATAGCAGCGACGACAAGCGGCAAAGCAACCAGGTTAAGACTTCCGTGCGTTTGCTGTTGCTTGAAAAGCTTTTGAAGCTCGCTGTGTTCGTAGAAACTAAAGCTGTTACAAAATACAGTAGTTCCAAGTAAATTGGTTCAGTCCTCCAGTTGAGTACAAATTACAACCAGCCCTTCTCGAACACGTTCTTGAAGCAATGATCAAAAGGTGACGCTAAAAATCTAAAAAGAGAATTGTTTTTCACTGAATGCGATCATATTCTGATTATTGAACTAGTTTGAGTTATGGTAAATGGCTTCTTGTTTTCATTGAGTTACTAAGTAATGCAGATTGAATCGCTAGATTGATGCAATTGCACTTCTCAGGAAAATCTTTTGATAATTAAGTTAAGAGAATACAAATGATACACCAGTGGTAGAAAAATATCAACTTTTTCTATTACAGGTATGTTCCGTTTTGGCAACACGCTCCCCGATTTTCAGTTGCCAAAAATGGAACAGTGCCAAAAACGGAATATTTTTTTTCTGAGAATTTTTTGCTTTTTTATCATTTTGAATATTGGTAAACAACATTCAAATATTAGTTGGACATGACATTCACCCTAAAGTGTCTTTATTTTCGTCTCACGAGTGAAAAAGAAAGTGATCACTTAAGGCGCAACGAAGGATAAGTCCCATATATTCTTCTTCTTCTTGTTCTATTACTAAAGAGTCATTGGGTGTTATTGAATGAAGTGCTCAATTAAGTTTGAGAGAGGTAGCTTTGTGAAAAGAGTTTTGTTATTATTTAACCTCTTCAAGTAATTTATAACCAAATGAATTAAACAGAAAGTTCCACGGAACAGCGTCCAAATTATGTAGAAAGACAATAACGTGGAAAACAGTGCTGTTTGTTCTTGTAGCATTTTTATCTTCACAAAATGAAAATCGCTCAAAAAGCCATCACTAATAATTTGATATAAAATTTTGAGTAAAGCTAGTCGATGCTCTTTATCTTGAGAAATATTATTCACCAAATAAAATGTGAAGATTTTTTTTTTTTTGTATTTTCGTGAAGATACGCTCCATTTCACATCAATGTTGTTTTTTTTTTCGAAACTGTGGAAATTTGGTTGTAACAAATATTTTATAGCTTACTTTTTCAATGAAAAATATTTCGAAAAACAGTACTTTCTTTGTCTTGTTCTACATTTTGTTGAGTAAACTATGTTTATAAAGTTGGAGACCAAACTTTCATTATTCATATAAACAAGAAGAAAACATGGGAACTATCTTTCATTTACAAAAAAATGCATGCGTTTTTTAAACATTTTCTCCTTAATCCTCTAGTACCCAGTGCCGCCTTTAGACGGTCTTCAGTTGTACCTCTAAAAAGCCTAAATATGAACTTAAAAATGTTTTCGAAGCTTCATAGTGATTTTTTCGAAGTCCGTCCAAAAAATAATTTGGGCGCTAGAGGGTTAAAATTGTCTATCTGAAAAACTAGAGATTCAAACTTTAGACCTTTTCAAATGATAGTCTGGATGAATTTTCAATAAAAAATATGCAAAGTTTTCTAGTGTAGTTAGGCCTACACACTCACAAATGTTCATCAAATTCTAAGAGAACCTTGCCAGCCTCTCAGTCGATTAGTTAAAAATGTGTCATATATTGTATGTATTTACACTAGTGGAGAACTATGAGGATCATTTTTGAGTCGCCAATCAGTAAAAGATTAGAAAAAAAAATTGTGTTGCCAAAAACGGAACCAAAAGTTGCCAAAATCGAAACGTGCCAAAAACGGAACGTGCCAAAAACGGAACTTACCTGTACTTAATTTTGGGGCGCCAAAAGGTGCTATTGTTTTTCACAATAGCAAAAACACCGGCAAGATTGTTCAATTTTATCGTCGTTTCGGATTGTCATTAGCTGATGGTAAATTCTTCCGTTATCTCTGGCAGAAGTCCTTCTGCAGCTACCAAAAACTCTATGACAGCCGCCAGATTAAGCATCAACCAGCCAGAAATTTGAACCCGGCACGTAATAAACGGTATTACTTTGCTCTGTTTTCGCCACCATCAGCAGCTAGTGTACGGTCTTGGAATGAACTATACATATATCCCAAAGAGTTTTTCGCGTAAGAAATACACTAAGGTCGCTTTTTACGCGGTTTTTTTACGCGGCTTTTTTTACGCGGATTCCGGAGTTCACGCGGTTTTTTCCGCGGATTGCGAAATTAACGCGTTTTTTTACGCGGATTCCGGAATTAACACGTTTTTTTTACGCAGATTCCGGAATGTACGCGGTTTTTCTATGTTGCACGTGTCCCCCGCGTAAAAATCGACTTTAGTTTAATTCCTGGTTACGCCACTGCATAATACAAGTAGAACAACAAAAGGAAATATTTATTCTATGTTCGTTAATCGCAAATTGCAATAATTTTTCCGGAAAACCCGATTATCTGGAATGATTTTTTTTTTCCATTATCCGGATAATCGAGTCCGACCTGTATAGTAAATATTCTGTCGACCGTGTTAGGGAAAGCAATCACTAGGCGACCAATCAGAGCTAGCAATCTGCGTTTCAACAAGGCTGGACAATTTTCAAAAGTAAAATAGTTCGAATGATCAAGTGATCATGTTGCATTTTTTTGCATTCGGACGGGTGCATAGATGATAGAAGGATGAAAGAAATCGGTTGGAAACTGACTGAATTTTAATCATTCGAAAGTGGAAAATTTTCGCGATTTCATCGGATTTTCAGTTTGTACCCCTATCCTGGAATGTTGCCGTAGGACGTAATTCTACGTCAAAACTTTAAAACGTGGGGTGTTGTATCATGGTCGAAACAGTCCCAAAATGTACCATGATCGGAACAATTTTTCACATGCGCGATTGCTCACTATTAGTTATTTAAAAGTTATTTAAAATTTTTACCGGTATCATCAAACAACTGCTTCTAATGATACTCAGAACGTTTTATTGAGATTTCTCTATTAATACAATTAATAAAAAAAAGTTTTAAAAAACTATTTATTCTCGAGCACAATTCGCCCTCACGTTTTTAATCATTCCTTAGTTTCAGGTAGTGACAATGGGATCAAATATTAGAAAAATACAGCATAATTTTCTATAAAATGGTTCTATAACATCTAAATTTTTATGTTTGATCATTTCTTATGCGAAGTATTCGCTTTGAAGTTGGAATTGTTAGTGGAATGCAAATGCCTGTTCTCTAATATCTCACCGCTTCACTTTGCCTGTGCTTGATATAATGACGAGAGTTTACGTACCAAGGTACAATTTATGGAAAAGTTTTCTTACTTTAGAGTACCCATTTTAAAATTTAAAAAGAGTTCTAGGCAGATGAACTATCTACCTAAAAAACTATGATTCAAATGGATCTGAAACCAAATGGCTGGTCCGATCATTATACATTTTTGTTCCAATCATGATACAATTTCTCGCATTAGATAAAACGATATATTTCATTAAATTTACGTCGGATTTGCTATAAGTTTTTGTAAAAAATGTGATCAAAACAGTTTTTGGATCCCATTTTATTATGTTGCTATCGAAATTCGAGATAAAATTCATTGGTTAATAGCACGAACAAATAAATTTGGCGATTATCGATTAGCGAATTTTCCGATAATCAAAGTTCACCACTGTAAAGTTGATAAATCCAAATGAAACGTGAATCATTGATCAATACTGAGAACCTCGCATACCCTGAAAACGCTCTCGAAAAGCTCCCATAAATTTCATCGATGTCACGGGAAAAAGTTCGTCCCATACCCCGTGGCATCAATAATATTCCAAGTAAAACCGTTCCAAAACTGTTTGAAATATATGCACATAAATCAAGACATGGCGGATTTTACTGTCCAACGGTGCAGTCCCTTATGCTCTCGGGGGCACCCCCGTAAAATCACGGTAGCCACTGCGTCACCAGCGCGCGCGCGGTGCAAGGCGCAAAAAAACAGAACACCGAAACTAATACCGTAACACCGACCAGCAGCACATTATTAATTCATTAAAACATGACACGAAACTGTCTTTCGCCGTTCCATCCCTCGCAGGCTATAGATTCAGTTCCAGGTTTGGTCGTCTCTAACCCACGCCGATATACCACGACATCGCGACGACCAGACCGGTCTCCAAACAACCTGCGAAGGGGAGAACCAATCTCCGCCGGCTACCAACCGTGGCATTAAATGGCCTACCGCCACCTACCACTAGTCACATGCCCCCAGAGAATATCACGCTGCATATCGGGCCATCCCCCTTTTCTATCTTTCCATAGCGTCGGTGTAGAGCCCCTTCCTGGCCATGATCCTGACGTGTCGCTCGGTCCCAGCCAGCCTGCCGTACGATGCAAAAGTGCATCTAGGGAAAACAACACCGAAGATTCTCCGGAGCAAGTTTTACACCATTCGCCTTGCGAGGTGAAATTTGCGGTTTGCTCCAAAAAGTCCATAACGGAACTGGTCTCCGGTGTTGTTGTTCCTCCTAGACAAGGGCAGCAAAACAAGAGAACGTACACCTAGTCAGGACGGTGTGGGTTTGTTGCTGCTGACCCGTGTGTCGTGTGAGGGGGGACAATTAATCAGATAAGCACTACACATCGGCGCAGAAAACTAGTGGGAACGATGCATAGAGGATTTGGTAAGAAAGTCAATCAAGACTAACCAGTCATAAAAAATTGAACTCATATATTGATAGAAACAGTTATGTTTGGAAAATACTTTGATTTTTGCCCGTTAATTAACAAGAATTCTTCAAAAATTAACGAATTAGCAAGAATAATCAGAATATGTTGAAAAATGTCAGGTTGCTGAGAAAATACTGGAAATATTACTAATGTAGTTCTGTGAAAGTACTATATCATTTTCAATATCAATATCAATAGTCTAAACTAATTGATCGTTTGGAAAAAGAATGTTAAAATATGGGATAAGAAGCAAATTGAGACTGAGAAGGAACTCAAATAATAGTAAAAATCAATTTAATGAACAGTGAAGAGTTAGCAGCAGTTAGGTTAGATTAGGTTAAAAGTAACAAATTTACTCCATCGACAAGCTTTAAAACAAGCCTCCAGCTAAAGATAACTAACAACAACGTAACAAATAAGTGTTGATTCCAAGTAAACAAAAAAAAACACCCGAATGAACCGGGCTGGAAAAATGCCCATCAAATCAGATATTGCATATGATAGAGCTAATCAAACTCAATAAAACTTCCCTTCGCTCTCTGGTAGCCAAAACACGCTACGGAAACCAATCAAAAGTACCACTTAACTTCCGATCGCTTGTGAAGGTCCATTTCCACCCCTTCGCCGTTTACCACTGCACACCAATCCTTTGAAAAACGAGCACACATTGTATTTTAATTTAACAAATGAAAAAATAAATATTCAAACGAATCCTTTCAAGCCTTCGCTCCCCATACCGGTCTCGCCAGGGCATGTGTCGCCTTTCGTCCGGCCACCTCCGGCTAGCAGGCCGGTTGCATCCTACATATGTCCTTTGCGGATCCGCAAAGAGACCTGAACTGAGCCAGGATGAGACCGTACGGGATAGTAGAGTGCAGTCAGGTATTTTTCACCGGGGACGAGTCATTTGTTCGAAAGCAAGCTGATATTCGCTCACCCTCCTTAGTGACACACCCTTTCCGAACCGATTGGTGTGATTTGTGTACTATCCTATGCATTTATTCATTGCCGTACCCGGTTACCAACCCTGTTGCGTGCGCCACCTACAAACAGATAGTGGTGCCGTTTGTCTCTGCATAACTCGGAAGTCACCGTGCATTTCAACGTTTGGTCCGGTAAAAAACGTCCCCCGTCCCCAACTCTTTCGGTCCGACCGGCGACGGCGGAGGCTTCGGAATGTTCAATTTGTGATGCGTAAACATATCGACAAAAGCCTTTCACATCGATTGAATGTGTGCGCTTGTTTGCATAAAACTGAGAGGACGGTTTTCTGCTGCGTTCGATTGGATGCTGAAACAACCAGCATGCAGGGACCGAAACTGTTGATGCTGATGATCCTGTCCACCGAGTGAGGAAGCAAATCTGCTCTCGAGTGCGAGGACCTTTCCAACCACTCAACTAGTCGTTCGTCGTTGTCTTGCGTCCGGGGGTGCGTAAATTGAATGTGCATTTGAATTTGAATAATGAGCAACAGGGAGTAGCGAGCAGAGCAACGCTTGTCATCTCGTTCGGGCCAGAGGATTTGTTTGATTATACCGGTTCGAGTACCAGTCAGCGCGAAAAAGGGTTCCGCGCCCCGGTGGGTTGGGGATTGCAATTTCCGCAATCATACCGATGGTTGTTTGCTAATTGAAATTGATTCCCGCACCGGCAAAAGCGATTAATCAAATGGATTTGATCACTTTAATGGTGATATTATTGGAGGAAGCACGACAAACTGGTTGTTTTTATATGCAATTAGATTTAGTTGGAAATATTCTTGCTTTCGTCATGATCCGTATTTAAACGTCCAGCTTTCGTGCAACGAACAGTAAAGAAACTTTATACGATAATCACAATAATGAATTTAATGAATTCCGATGATATGATACACATTTCGATGTATTATTAAAGGGATTTAACAGTTAATTACAGTCCGCCGGTAAAAAGTCTTTAAGCTGGTGCCCACCTTCTGTGGTAGACCTTCCGTAAGCTGGCGCTAAGACCATCGCACGACAGGTTCCTCACGTGAGACGTTCGGGGCCCCGATTTCGCCAGACTGGACGATGCTGGTTGTGGTTGCGTTTTGTGGAGGAAGACCAAACCTCAAAAGACTAAGCTAATAAAGGCGCGGATTTTTGAGACCCAGACCAGCCCCTATTGTGTTGCGTCTTTCGCCTTTGTAGGAAGATTGCGTTTTTACGGGATTCTCTCTCGCTGGATGTTGTAATAAGCAATATACAGGAGGGGCAAATCATGAGAAAAATATTCGCGTTTTGAATGACCATCTGCGTTTGCATTCGAGGATTCTTGGCGGCATAATTAAAGGCTCCATCAGCTCGATTTTGGAGTTGTTTCGAAGGTAGCTATTTTCGGTAGCTTCTTCTCGGGTAGCGCCAGACAGTTGCCAGAGGACACTGAATGTCTCGGTGAAACGTGGCTTTCTGTCGGCAAAGCGCCCAGTGCTGGCGTTAATTTCCAGCGGCTCACTTTTGATGGTACGTTCTCTTCAACTATTTTTATTGGCTAATGATGAGTATTTGCGGGATTGCCGCAATTCGGTAGCCCCAGGATGGATTGGCTTTCTAAATGCCGCATTCCGATTTGACAGTGAACTTTACTGCTGTATTGGGATTTGTTGCTACCTTTATTTTTTAGTAATTAACCGTCCGTTTACTTAGTTTATGTGTCTAAAGACTAACAATAAGAGTACGTTGATAGAGATTAGTTCTTACCACGAAATATTTTTAAATATTTAAATTTAGGCATCAAATGGTGAGTTGACAACCTGGAAGGAGCGTCAAACATAGCTTCGGCCCTCACAAGTTCCTATCTCACACCTCCACGAGTCATATGATTACACTAGACTGCCGGTTGAAACATGGATACAACTGGTTGGTGTTGCCTGGGCAATGTTGTCATCCGACAATAGCTAAGTGAGAAGGTGCGACGCAATCATTGGCGCGTTAACCACATTCCGGCGGCGGAGGTCTGTCTACCAAGATGGTGCGGCTCAAAACAGCGTCTGATCTTCATGTTAGGAGCGGCTGATCAACGTCCTGGTGGCAGCGTGGGACCCTAAACAGAGCTGACACGATGGTCCCCCGGCGAGACAGGGGGTTGGGGAAGGCCCAACGAGCCGCCCCGGAAAACAACATGTTACAAACAACGTAAGAGATAATACGGATCGGAACAATCGGCATGGACCGAGGCAACGAAATAAGGACTACGATTGGAAACTTGGGACATGGAACTGCAAATCGCTCTGCTTTCCAGGATGCGACAGGATAATTTATGACGAGCTACATCCACGCAACTTCGAAGTCGTAGCGCTGCAGGAACTTTATTGGACAGGACAGAAGGTATGGAAAAGCGGGCACCGGGCGGCTACTTTCTACCAGAGTTGTGGTACCACCAGCGAGCTGGGAACCGGCTTCATAGTACTGGGTAAGATGCGCCAGCGCGTGATGGGGTGGCAGCCGATCAACGCAAGGATGTGCAAGTTGAGAATAAAGGGCCGGTTCTTCAACTACAGCATCATCAACGTGCACTGCCCACATGAAGGAAGACCCGACGACGAGAAGAAAGCGTTCTACGCGCAGCTGGAGCAGGTCTACGATAGCTGCCCGCGACGGGACGTGAAAATCGTTATTGGGGACTTGAATGCTAAGGTAGGACGGGAGGCAATGTACAGACCGGTAATCGGACCAGATAGCCTGCATGCCGTGTCTAATGATAACGGCCATCGGTGCGTAAACTTTGCGGCCTCCCGTGGTATGGTAGTCCGAAGTACCTTCTTTCCCCGCAAAGATATCCACAAATCCACCTGGAGATCACCCGACCAACAGCCAGAGAACCAAATCGACCACGTTTTAATCGACGGCAGGTTTTTCTCCGACATCATCAACGTTCGCACCTACCGCAGTGCGAATATAGATTCGGACCACTACCTAGTAGCTGTGTGAATGCGCTCAAAACTATCGACGGTGTATAACACCCGCCGAAGTCGAACGCCGCGACCAAATATTGAGCAGCTGCGGGACGCCGAGGCTGCTCAGGAATACGCGCAGCAGCTGGAGGCAGTGCTACCTACGGAAGAGCAGCTTGGCGCAGCTACCCTTGAAAATGGCTGAAGGAGCATCCGATCCGCCATAGGTAACACTGCAGTAGCGCTACTAGGAACAAGGGCCCCGAATCATAGAAATGACTGGTTTGACGGCGAATGCAAACGGTTAGTCGAGGAGAAGAATGCAGCACGGGCGAGAATGCTGCAACACCGTACGAGAGCGAACGTGGAACGATACCGACAGGCACGGAACAGCCAAAACTCAGTCCTCCGTAGGAAAAAGCGCCAGCTCGAGGACCGAGACCGCGTAGCGATGGAAGAGCTGTACCAAGCTAACGACACTCGGAAGTTCTACGAGAAGCTGAACAGCTCCCGCAAAGGCTTTGTACCGCAAGCCGATATGTGCAGGAGCTTGGACGGCAACCTCCTAACAGACGAGTGTGAGGTGATCGAGAGGTGGAGGCAGCACTTCGACGAGCATCTAAACGGCGATGCAGTAGAGCGCGAGGACGGTAGGGCAATTGATCTTGGTGCACAAGCAGAAGACATCAGAATTCCAGCCCCCGATCTTCTGGAGGTGGAGGAGGAAATTGGTCGGCTGAAAAACAATAAAGCTGCTGGAGTGGACCAACTTCCCAGCGAGCTATTGAAATAAGGTGGAGAAACACTGGCTAGAGCCGTGCACTGGGTCATTGTCAAGGTTTGGGAGGAACAACGAGTACCGGAGGAGTGGATGGAGGGTATTGTGTGTGCCATCTACAAAAAGGGCGACAAACTGGAGTGCTGCAATTACCGGAAAATCACTCTGTTGAACGCCGCCTACAAGGTACTCTCCCAAATATTTTGCCGTCGACTATCACCATTTGCGAAGCAGTTCGTGGGGCACTACCAGGCGGGATTTATGGGTGCCCGCGCCACCACGGATCAGATATTCGCGGTTTGGCAGGTTATGCAGAAATGCCGCGAATATAACGTGCCCACACATCATTTGTTCATCGATTTTAAATCGGCGTACGACACAATCGATCGGGACAAGCTATGGCAAATATGCACGACTACGGATTTCCGGACAAACTGACGCGGTTGGTCAAAGCGACGATGGATCGAGTGATGTGTGTAGTTCAAGTTTCGGGGGCACTCTCGAGCCCCTTCGAAACCCGAAGAGGTCTAAGGCAAGGTGATGGGCTCGGTTCAACTGTTTGGTTTCGCCGACGATATTGACATTGTGGCTCGGACCTTTGTGAAGATGGCGGATACGTACATCGGACTAAAGGCTGAAGCCAAACGGATTGGACTGGTCGTCAATGCATCGAAGACGAAGTACATTAAAGGAAGGGGTTCACGAGAGGACAGTGCTAACCTCCCACCTCGAGTTCAAATTGGTAGTGATGAAATCGAGGTGGTTGATGAGTTCGTGTATCTGGGTTCACTGGTAACTGCCGACAACGATACCAGTAGAGAAATTCAACGGCGCATTATGGCAGGAAATCGTGCATACTTTGGTCTCCAGAGGACGCTCCGATCGAGTAGAATTCGTCGCCGCACCAAGTTATCCATCTACAAGACGCTGATCAGACCGGTAGTCCTCTACGGGCATGAGACATGGACTATGCTTGTGGAGGACCAACGCGCCCTTGCGGTCTTCGAGCGGCAGGTGTTGCGTACCATCTTCGGTGGACTGCAGATGTAAAACGGAGTGTGGAGAAGGCGAATGAACCACGAACTGCAGGAGCTGCTTGGGGAGCCATCTATCGTTCACACCGCTAAGATAGGCAGGTTGCGGTGGGCTGGGCATGTTGTAAGGATGTCAGACGACAGCCCGGTAAAGATGGTTCTTGAAACCAATCCGTCAGGGACGAGACGGAGAGGTGCACAGCGGGCAAGGTGGATCGATCAGGTGGAAGACGACCTGCGGACCCTACGCAGACTGCAGAGCTGGCGAACTGCAGCCATGGACCGAGTGGAATGGAGACGACTCTTACGTACAGCAAAGGCCACACCACGGCTTGGGACTGTTTGGTAAGGTAAGGTACGAAATATTTAATGTGAAGAATCAGAATTTCGTAATGCTCTTCAAGCAAGTAGATTCTGTCAACCTATGAACGAAAAAATGATTTAGAATTGCATCTCTCCGAACAAACAATGTTAGCAATGCACACTGAGAAAATATTAACCCAAATTCCCGCTTAATAAACGCCGCTGAGCAGGCAACCTGAAATAACCTGCACCGATTGGTGATGGTTTCATCCTGTGCAGGGCACGGGAAAGGGTCCACCTTTGCGCTTTTCACCCTATATTTGCTTGGATTTGGGGTTTTGTCAGTCGTAGATTACCGCCGATTTCTTTGCGCAAAAATGAACAAAACTCATGAACACGCGGGAGACTCAATGGTTTCATTCAGTTGCCAAACACCGCTCAGTTTACTGCTCACACTGTTAAGTTTACTGTTCAAAAGTGAACCTATCATTTGTGAAAAGTGACAGGGAGCCAAAATGTGGTAGTATTGAATTTCTCTTGCCATTCAGATCGCTTTCCGAAATCGGACTTCGAACATTTCAGCGCATGAGGCGCGGCCAATAACAAATCAATCAATGCTGAGTCTGTGGTGTGTGTATGATGTGGATTTATTTTCAGAGTTTTATTATTAGTGTTGGATAGAAGTTATAGTTATTGATCATTCTCGAAAGGAACAATGCAATTAATGTAACCAACAACCTTATGTAGTTCTACGTCAAACTTGCAGTCGTGAATTTACCTACAACCATTCTGTTATTGAATAGAGGAAGAGCAGCTGGCGCAGCCACTATCGCTTCTAATACCCGCTGCTGCTGCTTAGTTAGGACTGTCCTAGTCGCCATCCATTAGTAATACGATTGCTTTAATTGTGCATCTATCTCCGCTATCTCCGACAGTGCGAATGAGGCATCCCTCTAAAAACGTAATGGAAAGCTCTTTTCACACTGAAAATTTGACAGCCCACAGATTTTGATTGCCAGTATCCCAAAACGCTTGTATTGTCAAATTTCGACAGTTTTTCATTGGAGGAAGTGCCGACCGATGTACAGGTGCTGCTCCTACCGCACAAAGGCAACTTTGCACTATCGTTGCTTATACCCGCTGCAGATACCGCTGCTACTATTCGTTGCCACTGGTGTTGTTTATTGCCGCTGCTGCCTAGTTAGGACTGTCCTAGTCGTCATCCACTAGTAATATGATTGGTTTAAGCAGAAGTAGGCTCTTGTATAATACAAATAGTACATTTACGGTTTACTAGGTATAGAATTCTGTCGATCGTGCTAGGGAAAACAAGCATTTGCGACCAACCAGAGGTCAAAATCTGCGTTTCAACAAAGCTTGACAATTTTCAGTTGAACATTAGTTCGAATAATCAAATTACAATTTTTTGCATATGAGTGCATAAATGATTTTTCATTCGATTGCTGTAAGAACGAAAACTAATCCATTAAAAACTAACTGACTTATTGGCATGTTAAATTTGACCAGTTTTCCCCTTTTCCGTATTTAGATTTCCATTTTACACTACTATGTAGCTTAACTTCCTTAGAGACGTAGTTCTACGTCAAAAAACACGATTCGAAATAACGTACCGAGTTGAAAATAGTTACGTTATAACGAGTTATACCTTTAGTGGTAGTCCATTTTTGATCTGGCCTAAACTTTGCACAGATATTCCTATGGGCTAAAGATGGGCAATCCCACAAAAAATGTCCTAGTTTTAATTTTTTTTTTAATTGTCATTATCAACAGCATAGATGTTTCTATGAGCAAAAGATTTCATTTTGAGCTATTGGCTTTTTTTTTAATCACAACTAATTTTAGAAGAACTATGTAGAAATGCTATGCAAAAATAGTAGGAGGGTGGTATTCAAGACACGACCGCATGACGTTAACTGCCGTGTTCTTATATTCCATTGAAAAAAAATAGTAGAGGGAACTGCAACCAGGTGCCAGTTGCCGATTATTCTTGTTTACTGGTTAGTCCGTCCAGAATTCCAGCCATTTTAGTATTTTGCAGTAGTCATGTACTACTAACAGCCACCAGCATTACGGGTGAAACCGACACGAGATGACCGGTACTCTTTTGTCTTTCCTCCTCTCAGCTGCTAACACCTAGCGTCCGTATGTAATCGGTACGGTTTAGTAATGAAACTGATGGGGCGAAATGCTCGAACGGTAGCTTTCATATCAAGGCTTCGTCATTTAGTTAAAAAGGAGGAGGGGCTAAGTAGATAATGAAATGACAAGGAACGTTAATAAGCATCGGAAACAGAAAGTGACAACAACAATAACAACAAAGTCAGATCGATCGTATCCGTTAGTATCGACTGTGCTTGGGAAGAGAGGCTGATTTAGACAATGATTGGCTGCGCGGTATGATTTAGACAATCGATATTAATTACCAATTTTTCAATAGTGTATCTCAAATAAGAGTGTGTTTTTTTACATAAATTTAACCGTAAAAGAATTTCTGATCGATTGATGCCAAAACCTCGAAAACCTGATTATAATTGACTGAAAAATAAGCGCCCAAAACCTGACCACTTTTCCCTGGTTTCCCTGGTGGTTGAAATACTAGATTTTCAAATTCAGGCGCCTAACTTCGATATAGACGTTAGTCAACGTCAAAAGGAATTGGTAATTACAAATATGTTAAGAACCAAAACAGTTTGTTTGATCGATGTGACGTCTTCGTCAAAGTTGTACATAATAATTTTGTCTTTCTGGAAAAATATACACTCTGAAGAAGAAATTTTATCAAAAGAAAACAGGTAAAAAATATATTAAAAAATAATTACCGTAAAACGGGGTATCATTGATCAGCGGGGTAACATTGATCAGTTTCACCCTTCTCATGAATAGTTGTAATGAAACTGCGCCGTGATTACTTTTGCTAAATTTGAGTATAACATCTTAGTCTTGTGTCATTCGAGGTCTGAACAATATTGCATTGGTTTAAATTTTTTAATGTTTTGATGACCAAATTTTAAAATTAATTTGACCGTTATATCTCTTACTCTCAGTAAGTGCCAAGAAAGCTCTTTATACTAGTCAAATATTGAACATTTCGTATTCATTGACATGTTTTTCAAATCCGTTTTTAATTTTCTCAATCAACTTGAAAAACATTTAGTCAAATTTATTACATTTACAGTTGATTAATCTATATTTGTTGAGAAAGTCCAGTTTTATGCTCTAGCCAAGACTATCCTGGCGTAGTTGTCTTGGCTAGAGCATAGAACGTAAAAGGCTAGAGCTGGCCTATTGATACTTCCGTTGTTGGAAAGGTCAACATACGTATTCTGAACACAAACATTTTACAACGATTGCTGACTTACAAAATACTTCTGGCACATTTCGCGACCTACGTTTACGTTTTTCATCATCGAAAGGTGAAATTACATATGGCATAAAAATTAATGAAAGTGCTTTTTTTTTTCAAAACCTATTTTTTTTAGAAAACTACAAAAAATTAACTTAACATAGATATAATAAGAAATAGGAATCAAAAAACTAAAAAGCCCTATCGTTGATCTACTAAAAGTTATTTACCTTTCAGTTTTCTCGGATACTGGCAAAGTATTGAATAATAATTTTGTACTTTCAACAAATATATAAACTGTAAAAAAAAAATTGAAAAAAAAGTTTTTTTTTATAAAGTTTATTTTTGTTTTTTTTTTCAGGTTCAGTTAACTATTATTGGTGAGTTCATAATGTATATGTTTTGTAGAAAAACTGATTCATTGAACGTTAGTTTTTTGAGATATTTTATTTATAGTTTTATTTTTGTGTTGTTTTCTAAAAAAAAAATAAATTTTGTCTCACAGTGAATAATTTTTCCTGAAAGAACAAAATTACTGTCCACAACTTTGCTGAAGACGTTGTACCAATCAAATTAAATGTTCTGGCTTTATTTTCTCTTTTCAAAACCGAGACGTGATTCAAAAAAGTGTAAATTTGGTGTAGCCCAGAAAGCAAAAACTAGCAACAGAGTGAAAATGTATTCTAGGTTCAACCACACCGCAAAATACCGGGAATCGATTCGTCATGAAAAAACAACAGACCAGCAAAAAATGGTAGATTGACAGCGGTTCCATTGAAAAAAAAAACATTTGATTTGGGGTTGATCAAGAATTTGATAATTTTACACAAAAATAGGATGATGCTTAACTTGAGATCAACAGGTCATTATAAATCTGAAAACATTGAAATTCATCGTCTTGTACTTAATCAGTAGGTAACAAAAACAATACAGAATGCTTGAAAATCAAACGGTACTTAAGTTTGGGACTGCAAAAAATCAACATGCGAAAAAATTGAACATACTTCAGCGTTTTTCTCATTTCCTGAAAATATTTTTAATCTTTAATAAATAAAAAAATCCGCAATGTGCCGAAACCCGGGATTGAACCGGGGACATTTAGATCTTCAGTCTAACGCTCTCCCAACTGAGCTATTTCGGCTTGTTATTTTTAGCCGACAGCAACACTGTTTGCTCTGGCGTCGACATAAGACAAACACGAATAGAAAACGATTCGAATAATACATTCATTGAATACAGTCACGATATCGTAGAGGTAGTACGAATGAGAGAATGCACCTCTGAGAAAGTCGAATGCGGATGCGGTGATTGTTTCTCATACCTCCCCACTCGTCTTTAGTGTGTGCCCAGTCAGAATATCATTTTTGAACCGATGACCGAAGTGACAAAAAAGATAACGGAACGGGGCGGATCACAGCAGACGGTTCGCGTCAATGTCGCATAGCAGCAATAATTGATGCGATGGCGAGCGTGTATGTGGTGAGTGCAGTCAAAGGAAGAGTGTTGGGTTATCGCGTTTGTTTTCGGTTGGTTTACCATCGCGAACTCGTGAAAACGCGTCCCTGTTTTGATCGCCGTTGTCAGGCTGTGTGTGAGCAATGTCTGAGAGATTAAGCTACATTGTCGTTTTATTTCTTTGTTTATAGAGTCGTAGAACCATTATCAAATCTAGAGTCCAGTGGGAAAAGGCCGGAGGTTATCAGTGACAACGACATCTCATCAAGGTTTAATTTATTATTAGCGCAGTTACGCCATGCGGTATTGCTTGTGTGGTACACTTCAAACAGCTGTTTCAAAATAATTACCTATTTCTGTATAAATATCAGCGCTCGGTACGGTAAAAAATATTCCCATACCGGGAATCGAACCCGGGCCTTCTGGGTGAAAGCCAGATATCCTAGCCACTAGACCATATGGGACACTTAAAACACAATAACCTCAATACTAATCGCAAGTGAAACTAATGAAAATCTCACCGAAAATGGACAGATCTGATTGCTTTGTTTTTGTTTGTAAATCCCAGCGCAACAAACGAACAACCTCCCGGTGAATAGTCACATCGTTCATCCTGTGTTGTATATCATGATTCAATTAGCGATAATCGTGTTTCTAGAAGTTTCTCTCCTGGTTTGGCCATCTGAAGTACAGCAAAATGTTTATCGGTCTTTTCACTCTGCAGCGTACATCGCTGCTGAACACAACCTCTAATCATCTGCGGTAGCATACTTGGCAATGGAAAAGACCACAAATCGCTCAACTGCCAATATATTGCAGCCTCTTCCCGTTGATTAGCCTCGCTTCCAGCCTTTCCTCTCGCGCATGCATGCATGCATGTATGAGCGGTAAGTTCTGATTCCGATGTGACCTGCGAGCCGCCTGTTTTTTCTTCTTATCAGCGGTTAGGTTAATCCAGCTTGCAGATTTGAGGCCAGTTTTTGCTTCGACCACGAACGTCAAAACGACGTTCGGTAATAAGAGGAAAAATTTATCTTCAGTGCCAGCCGCAAAAAAGTGGTTCGCCGAAAGAACTCAACTCCTATAGCAGTGCGGACAAAAAATCGGGCTGTTTTTTAACGTTGTATTCAATGTTGTTTTGTTTTACTATATTACTATTCTATTGTTTAACTATTTTACTGCTCTATTTTTTTAATTATATATTTGTTTCCTTTTTATTACTTATATATTCTCCATTATCAGTTTGAGTTTAAGCTCTGTTTAGTTTCTGTTCAATTAATTTCAGTTTCATACCAGTTTGTTCAATCGCAGCCGGTTCAATTTCTCTCCACTCACTGGCTTGTATCTTCGTGAGCATCTAATGAACTAAATCCAACCAGCCTTTCAATGCAAACATTAAATTTGCAAGCAACAATCGGTACAATTTTCCTTGCACGTTAGACCTGCATTCAAATGTTAGAAAATCATACGTTTGTGTATTCTGAAATGCCAATTGCGCCGTCCATCCGAATCGTTGGATGTCAGTATAATTTCAAACCAACAACGCACGAAACTTCGGAAGCTGCGTGCCTATTGTCGTTATTTTTTGCTCGTCGCAAATCGGCAGCTTTTTCTCACGATTTTCTGAGAGATCACTGAAAGACGTGGCCATCGTCGTCGTCGTCGTCGTCATCATTGTCGGAGAATGGAACCCTCCTTCAATGGCGCTCTCGGTGTGCTCTGAAGCCGCATGCAATATGACTCCTGGATAATGCGGCAGAAGCGGCCACCATCCCGAAACGAATGACTGCTGCTGCTCTTAGCGACGAAGAGCTTCGAACAACGAGAGGATCATCCATCGCCAGATCGTTTGAGATGGATATGCGCAGAAACGAGGGACGCCTGGTTGTCATGCGCAGGGGCTCCCGTCATATTCTTGCGGTCGCGCCCAGGAAAATTGCCGCGGTGCACGTATAATTTCCGAGTTCAAAGAGTAATATACATTATGATTTGCCCAGATTCTGCTTTACCAGAGTTGCATTCGCTCAAATGACGATCGTCTGTTTTTTCCCTGCTCTCCACTGCCAAAGTTTCAAATGAAAGTTTGGCTCTTGTGCGAGCACATTTTTCTAAGAGTTTTTTTTTTCTACATAGTACCTGAGAAGCTTCGATGCTCTGTTTTTACCAAACTAAATCGGCTCGGGGAATGAATCATAAAAGACGAGTCCATCGATCGATGAAAGTGCTCGGTCTAACCGTTCGATTTTCGTTAGATATCGAAGGTCGCGATCATCTCAGCTTACCGAACCGCACCGGAGAGTGAGCAAGAGCAGGAGGCATTCAGAAGAGACCTCGCACTGATTAAGTGTGGCCAATATGTGATTTGCTGTAGTTACAGCCATAAAAAGATGCTTCTGCTGGCTGCCTCATCTGCTGAATAAAGCGCCGAAGTCGGCAGCAACAACGACTATGACGATGATGGTGACGACGACGATGTTCGCGATGGCGACGAGGATCGCGGCGTATGCACACAAACGGGGTTGTGGGACGGTTGATGATTTTACGGTGATCCTCGCATGTTCTGGCGGTGCGCTTATACACGGGATGCATACTTTCATTGGCGTCGTTCACGGTTCTCGGTAAAGCTATTTTTTATCGCAAAGCTGGCCGTTGTTGTCGTTGTTATTTTCTCGTGTCCGTGTATTATCTTTGTCGTGCAAGTCTGCGGCACAGGTTTCCAGCGAGAGGCTCTGCGGCTGCCGCAGCTTTGGAAAACAGAAGGGGTGGTTCAGGTCACGATCGTCCCGGCTGCAGCCTTTATTTTGCCCGGTCGTTGTAATTATAATGACAGTTGTCGGAAGGATCCCGGGATTGCCTGTGAGAACGGTTTCGCGTTTTATGGGCCCCTCCGCTCAAAACAGTCGAAATGGGTTTTACTGAGTATGTATCTGGCGAATGCTACAATGATGAACCATAAAAATTAGAAACGTAATTTCGACGGAGAATTTTTGCTTTAATTATTCGACTGCCACTGCCCGAGATGGCCGCTAATCAGCGCGTATTGAGTGATTTTCCAGAGCACAACATAACGAGATTTACCTGGGTTGAGGGAAGGTACATCCTCCGAGAAAGCACACTAATTAAAACTAATTTATTTCTTTTTTAATCACACCTTAACTTAATTTACAGAGATAATCGTTCATAATATTCACCACTGATCACCAGAACATTAATTATCATTAATTATCATCACCGACTTTTTTTTTGCTTAAAATATTTTTTTTTGTTTAACAAAGTTTTTATGAATCTTTTCATTCACCATAATATTATTAGGTATGTTTTGTGATGGTAAAAATATGATCGAATTGCCATAACATTACCCGAATGCAAAATTTTACAGTTTATGTGAGTTCAAGAAAACGATAAAAAATTCAAAAAAGTATATTTACTTAAATACGGATCATTTAATCAAAATAGCACTTTTAATTCAAGCACTTTCTATATCTGAAAGCTGGCTTTTTCTCAAAGCTTTCCTAGGGGTGTTTGGGTGGTTTGGATTTCTGAATCTATTTTTTGGGAATTTTTATCAACCATGGTACAGTGGTCTAAAACGTGAAAAACATGATCGTCAGCCTTTTGAGTATAAAAATGCCATTTAAATGCTACAGTGTATGCAACAAAATTTTTGTAGATCTTAAGGGGCATCTTTTGATGCAAATAAACTTTTGTTTAATTATGTAATTATTTTTTTATTTACTTATCAAATCAAAACAAAGTCTACAGCAAAGTTGTAGACAATCTTATGTAGAAAAACTTTGCTGAAGACACTTTGGTTCTATCTCTTGAAAATCGACCAAACCTTGGCATTTGTATACAATAGTGACATAACAATTATTTTTGGAAAAAAATCAATTTTTCCCATTTTGTATGTTTTCCAAATAATGCACGGTGCCGTATATATAAATGCTTTTCGTAATTTCATTTCGAGAAAGTGCATTTTTTATCAAAAATGTCCTAAACCCTATGAAAAAGTTGAAATTTTCCCAAGGTATGTTCGGCAGAATGATGTATTTTTTAAATATAAAAAATGTCTAGAGCATAGTAGGCCTCTAGAGTCACTTCAAAAAAAGTTATTTGGTGTTTTTCGATTTTTATAAACTTTAAGGATGTCTGTGCATAAAACTATCTGTATGTGGTCGATTTTCAAGAGATAGAACCAAAGTGTCTTCAGCAAAGTTTTTCAACATAAGATTGTCTACAACTTCGCTGAAGACTTTGTTTTGATTTGATAAGTAAATAAAAAAATAAATTTTTTATCTCACTTCTAGGTGAATTGAACAAAAGTTTATTTGCATCAATAGATGCCCATTAAGATCTTCAAAAACTTTGTCGAATATACTGTAGCATTTAAATGGCATTTTTATACTCAAAAGGCTGACGATCACGTTTTTCGCGTTTTAAACCACTGTGCATGGGCGCCTTAAAAATGCTGATCTTTGATTGTCAGATTCTTGCAAACTTCTACCATGTACAAATGTTTTCAATATAAGTCCTGAAAAATTGAATTGATTCGTAATTATAATTGCCAATTAATTACAGCTCCCTTCTGTTTACTGTTGGCTTCAAGTGCTTCGTTTTTTTATTTTTTAAAGGTTACTTCACTTAAAATTTTTATTTGTTGCTTTTAATGCAGCAGTAACAAAAAATTCTCCTTTTTGTCACAAATTCGTTGCTTGAAAAGTAGTTCCTAATGTGTATTCGGCTTCAATCAAATGATATCACGTACTGTCGTAGTTTTGCACATGCCACTAACGGGTGACAACTAAAATTTTAGATTTTTTCTTGTGGCTCTCTTACTCCACAACAAATGCACACAGAGAGAAAGGAGAGTATGCATATGTAATAGGGTGGGGCAAAGTGATCGATTTTCCAGAACCAAGTTTTTTGGTTTGTTTGGGGCCCTAAACAACCCTAAACTTACCGGAAGTCAATTGGTTTTGTCTCCGCTTGGCGCATTGCATTTCAAATTTGTACGAAAATTTATATGGGGAAACCTACTTTTTTGTATTCACCTTTCTAGAGAGCTCACTAATGCTCTTCTAATGCACTACATTGTGTTTAAGTATAGTATTTGCAGAAGACACTGAAGAACTAGAAGCTAAGAAGAGCTATAGCTGTTCAGAGTTGAATAATTCGATTTAAAAGCAGAAAATCTTATTTTCTGCCAACATTACCAAAGTACCGGCGTCAGTGGGATTCCCATCAAAAGTAACCTGTCGTAACGAGGTTATACACTGAGCTGGATCAAGCAAACAAATTTAGGTCAATATTCTGGGTGTAGGTAGAATCTACAACGTGTTTCAGAGGTTACTTCTGATGGAAAGCTGACTGGCGCCGGTACATTGGCAGTGTTGGCAGAAAACATGATTTGCAACATAAATTTCGTTATAGTCTACTTTGAACAGCACTAGTATTTTTGGGACACCTTAGCTCATTAGTGTCTTCGGCCAAGTTGCTAGGCATCAGAAAAAACCTACCAATTGAAGTAATGAAATCTATGGTTTGAGCCATTTTGAGCTTTTCAGAATGTAAAATGCGAAAAAGTTGTTTTTTTTTATACAAATCTCCATATGAATTTAAAATGCAATGCGCCAAGCGGAAACAAAACCAATCGACATCCGATAAATTTAGCATTGTTAAGGGCCCCAAATAGAATAAAAAACTTGGTTATGGCTTTCTGCTATCAAGTTTTGTTTTTTTCCATTTAACGATTCCTCACCCTAATATGTAAGCTCTCTCTTTTTTACGTCAGTATTTTTTGTTTTGAATCTAGCTTAATGTCGAGAAAAATCTCAGGTTTTTCGGGATTTAAACTTTCTTGGTGTACTAGTCCTAGTTGTCACCAGTTACCTACTTTCTTCATTCCCAATTCATGCAGAGTACGTGCTCATAGGCGTAGCCAGAGGGGAGTATGGGGGGGTCGTTGCTCCCCCCCCCCTAAAGTTGTTGACATTAGTGCATATTTTTGTTTTCAATATCTCCAATAGCACAAAACGACATCTTTAGCCCATTGAAACATCTGTGTAAGGTATGAACCAGTTCAAGAATAACACTTTGCTACAAATGAAAAAAAAAATCAAGAACTTCTGAAGTGACCTAGTGTAAGTTGTAGGTCTTGTTGAGTATAACATTCGCTCATACTAGAAATTTTCCAAACACCCCCAAAATCTGAAGTTATGGTCAAATTACGGTTTTTTGAACCTCAGCGCATATAATATTTTTTAACTCAGTCATTTATCAACCGATTTTCAATATTTTAGCAGTTTTAGAAAGAAGACAAATAGAGCTTTCAAAATATTTACAGGTTTATACTAATATCAATAAAACATGTTGAGTTATTTGAGTTTAAATCTAATGTTTTAGACTTTTTCTCGAAATTTTTCAATTTAATTGTCAATTTGCCGTCTATTTTTGTGAGAAACATACTACAAATATACAACAATTTTGTAAGTATATTCAATTCCGAATCAAATGAAAGTAGTTTTGTGAAAATCAGTTGATATTTGGCTAAGTTATATATTTTTTAAGAAAACCAGAATTTTTGCCTTCTATCGCACAATTATTTCACGGGGCTACAAATGATGAAAAAATGCAAGAACTTTTGATGTGACTTAGTGTGGATTGTAACTTTAGTCAAGTGTTACTTACGCGTTTACTTGAAGTTTTTCATATACCCCGAAAATTATAAGCTATGTTCAAAACCCTGTTTTTTACCTATTTTACCTATATCTTCTTTCTAAAACTGCTAAAATATTGAAAATCGGTTGATAAATGACTGAGTTGAAAAATATTATATGTGCCGAGGTTCAAAAAACCGTATTTTGACCATAACTTCAAATTTTGGGGGTGTTTGGAAAATTTCTAGTATGCGCGATTGTTATACTCAACAATAGGGATGGGCGATACTGACAAAAGTATCGATATTTTGACATCGAGATACTTCAATGAGCTTGGATACCAGGTATCGAAGTATCGGTTGAAGGAGTATCGATTATCGATGCAATTTTTTTTTTTTTCAAAAAGCGTCGTTTAGAAAGTATCGATACCGGTACTCATTCCTCGCGGTGAGTATCGATGCCAAAATACTCGATGTCGTGACCCTTAGTATCGATACCGCTGGTATCGATGCTAGTATCGCCCATCCCTACTCAACAAGACCTAGGTCACCTTAGAAGTTCTAAATCGCTGTAGCACAGTGTAATTGATTGAAATGCTTGCCCTATGTTGCGTGGAATTGCACAGGTTTTTCAGTTGATCCACCAAGGACATTGCAGCGGCAAAAGTACCGGGCAAATCCGCCTGCATCAACTAGCTTGGAGTATTGGAACCGAGCTGTGACAATTCTCGTGTAACCTCACTGGAAACACAGTTTGGCGAAGATAGTGCACCTGCCTACGCGTTGTCCTTGCTGCATCCTGCTAACGTGATACGCATGTCGTTGGAAGAGTTCAAGCGCAAAACCTAAAGTTTCGTAATTTTTTACGAAGTTGACAATTTTGTTTGAGAGGTGGAAGTTTAGTATCAACATTGCAGCAGCACATTACATCGATTGAAAATCTGGCTGAGGTCAACAATGGTTGAATAGCGGTTGAGTGCTCTCTGCTTGCTGAGTGTTCATCGGCAGATGGTTATCAACAATCGTGAAAAGACACATGAACCGCTTCCGGAACGTTGACGTTTGATGCCCGAAGATTTTATTGAGAATCTTGACTGTGTCCTCAAACTTCTCATAAAGTAAAATCTCACTTTAAAGTAAAACTCACTTAAAAGCTCTAAATTTGATATTATAGTCGGGCATCTGCACTCGAAAACTCATTTATTTCAATCACCCACCTTAGAAAACAAAATCCGCGCATTGATTTACGGCTACAACGGGACTCGTTCAGCAGCCAACCAGAGTTTTCCATCGTTAGCGGATCACTTTTTGTTTTAATCACTAAACAAAATCACTCACTACACTAAGAATACTTTAATCTTTGAAATGTTCACTTCAAATTTCCAAAAACAAACTTTAATTAGCAGAGTGATATCAGAGGAATTTCTACAAATCCTAAATTCAGCTGTATGCATTTTCATCTGTTTTCACTGCGTTGAATATAATCAAATACAAAAATCAATTTCTGTTAATACGAAAAAATCATACTGAAAATGTTGAATTATTCCGACATAATTGACATAAATTGACAGCCCTGCAGGGGTTACCTAGTTTATCAATTTTGAGCGTAATCAACTACACCTGATTAACAGTGTAATGAATATGGGGGCGTCGTGAGATGAATAATTGAGCGATGATTTGGCTTCTGATATGAATATGGAAGCATTGTGAAAAATAGTTTTTTTCTTAGATTCAGGATAAATCTAGCTAAGTATACTATATTACCAATGCTGACAGCGGTTCTAAATTACCACTAAATTACCAATGCTGTCAGCGGACGGCGATATTTTTCATATCGATTGTACCCCCTGGCCTGTAATGTTTTCGCAGAGTGGGAGAGAGTAGTGGTTGATCATGTTGTGGTAGTCTAGTTTAGGTTTGAAATTGAACAATGGTTTGTTTGATTGCTACAGTCATGTTTTAAGAGCAAGATTGAAAAACAAATTAAGTATTTTAAAGAAAAATTGCTTTGTCCGCCATTACTGATTTTTCCATCGCGTACCCCCTGAAGGCTTTCGAGTACCCCCAGGGGTACGCGTACCCCAGGTTGAAAACCGCTGCCATAAGAGCATGTAATCGTATTTTGCTTATTTGTTCAATGATTTCGTGAAAATTTGATGTTTAACCCTCTAGTGCCCAAGTTATTTTTCAGATGGACCTCGGTAAAATCATTATGAATCTCCATTAACATTTTTTAAGTATTTGTTGAAGCTTTTTAGAGGTTCAACTAAAGCGTGACTAAGGACGGCACTGGGCGCTGGAGGGTTAATCTTTGCGTTCTTCCTGAATATCGGTGAATAATGGAATAAACTCCCTATATGAATTAGATTTTTGACCTCTGAACTCAGTTTCGAAAATCTCCGTGGCTTATTTTCATGTCTTAAGAAAATATGCTAATACAAAGCCCCTGTTATAGATGTTCTACTATATTCAAACAATTTCCATATTCAAACAATTTTCTGGAAGTATTTTGATTAAAATATAGCAGTACCCATTCATCATGTCACTAATTTTTCGATGCTGATCTGATCATAATCAATATTTATTTGTGTATTCCATCTTTCCTACTAATTTCAATTCCATAACCTTCAATTATCGCCACAACATCAATTCTATCATACCTGAAAACCACGAAATTTCACTTCAAGGTGCATAACTTTGGGGGGCGCTTCGATCTCGACTGCAATAACAAATTTACCACTTTGTCCGTTCAATACAAATCTAGGTTAACTTGGGTGAAGTTGAAATAGTTGTTGTGTAATCATGACAGCTCAATTCTCAATTGATTATCTGTAAACCATTGACCAATAAAAATATGATCAGCAAGTGCGGTGATACAAAAAAAAGTTTATTGTGCAAACAGTTACGAGTTTCTCAGTTCCTTTTACTACTCTTATTAATGACATTAAGCTAGAACTCCATTCAAGGCTGGTGAAAGGTTATTGGTTGTTATTCATTATATAAATATATCGATTTGAAATAATAATCAGTACAATAAAATATTGACCGCGACGAAGAATCGATATTTCAGCGCCGATTGTCGTTATGTTTTCACGTCGAATTGGAGAAGATAAAGCGAACAACTAATTTAAAGAGTTTTTGACGCGAGTGCTTTACATTTTAATACTGTGTCATAGGAAGAAAATCGTTTTTTTCAGTGCAGGTTTTTTGTACATTAAATAAATTAAATTTCGAAGAAACATCCAAATTGATGAACCATAAATCGACTCCTTTTCCAACCCTAATTCCATTGGTGTCGCTTTATTCACACATTGAAAAAAATGGTGTATGATTATTTATTCCAGTGAACAACGACCATTACTTTTTTATTACATCTATATTCATCAGTTTAACAAATAAATTTATGCGTACAGAGGTCGCTTTTCATTCCGGTTAAGAGTACATATAAGCACTGCCATTTGTTATCTAATAACATTTATCGATTGTATGTTTGATTAAAAGAAATGTATCTGTTGCATCCATAAAAACTAATCGTAAAGTTAGTATGTCTCAAACAAACCTAATATTTGTGACAGTGTACGAGCTTTCTTAATAAAAAACACCATTGAATCGTTTTAAAGTTTTAAACAGGCTTAAATTTATGTTTCAATTTTTTCAACAAACATTTTGTTTTCAAATAAATTTGAAATGAAACAATGCTTCGAGTTAATAAAAACTTTTTTTAATTTATTTATTTTTAGATTTCACAAACATTAACAGCCCAATCTGACAAAATAAAAAACGATTCTCACCCAGCTGAAAGCAAGAATCGATATAATCATACTTGAGCAGAACAAGCAACGAACGGATCGCCCCGAGAAACCGGAGTTGGTCCGTTTAACAATACGACCTGTCACATATTTCCTAATTCGTCTCGGCTCGCGAAGATGAATTATGATTGTTTGATTATAGATTGTCAACGTCGCATCGACCGAACGACGACCGAGCCGACCGTTGCGCTCGATGGTTGTTCTTCTCAGTCGCCAGACCAGACATTCCACCACCGGGTTAGGTTTGGACAATTTGAAACTTTGTTTCTCTGTGTCTCGCGCTCTCTCTCTCTCCAGCCTGAGGTCGGAACAATCGTGTCGTTCGCGTCGCGCGGGTGATTATTGCGAGTTAGGTTCGATACCTTAATTTATACGGCGAACGCTGAATCACTACGAGCTTTGGGCACCCTGTAATTAAATTGGCTGTGGGACGATTGAACTCGACATTTTTTTTTTTATTATCGGAGCGATTATAGTTCTAACGTCAAACCCGGACAAGAATGGAATGTTGGCGAGGGGGACGGTTCGAAACACTAAGCTATCTGTCGCCGGAGGAAATGATTGTCATTTGAATCGGCATTTAATGGGCGTTTAAAAGCCGGCACGAACAAAAAGTCGCATTTTCTACAGTCCGGTTGTCAACTTTTTGTGTGGAATTTTGAACTGCGAGTTGGATCATAATGTCCATGTGGTATCGGACAAATGCGTTGAAAGATGACATGGGAGTGTTCCAAGTCACCCTCCCTAATCGCGTTGTTTCTATGGCCTTGGCCTTTGAATTGACACTTCACAATTGATAGAGATAAATGCTTGTAGTGACAGAACAAATGTGCAAGCACTTATCAGTATGTGCAATAACGCAAAGCAGCGCTAATAAAAGTAATCTCACATAATGATTTTTTTCTTCATTTAGCCAATTTATTTCCTGTTTCTTGCGGTTTATACGCATTCTATCGCCATAATTAAGGTGCAATAATCCAAATCGGTTCCGTAAATCAAAGAACGCCGGATGGACGTGAGCAGACGACACATTGAACAGTACGGACGAAGGAACGAAAGCTGCAAGGGGTAGGACAATCTTTTTTTCTCGTGTCCGCTTAAGAATTGCGCAAGACAACGTTCGGTGGAGATCGACCAGAGTCCGACCGAGCGACAGAAATTCAATTTCGTAAAACACCAGCCATGATCGGGCAGCAGCAGCGTGTAGGTACGAGTGAAGCGGACAAAACATGATTAATTTTCCCGCCGCGCGCTTTTGTCGTCCCCGGCAAATGCCGACAAAATATTATTCCTGGCGATGCCACAAGACGACTTAGAGTCCGGCCCCGGCGAAACAGGACGCTTCGCTTCGCTTTGGACTGCTCTACGGGAATCCAGGATTACGGTCATCTGCGGGGCGTACCGGAGAGAGATCATTGGCAGGTGATTGGAATTTGGAACCGCCGCCGTCGTCGCCAGCTTTAGTTATCATTGCGGAGCTGTGGGTCGCTGGGGGTGGAAACGACAGCTGTAATCATCGTTATGGGACACTCGTAAATTGAGGATAGTATGGAATAGGCTGGTCAGAAAATGAGCTGAAATTGTCACGCCTTGCTTATTTGGTGCAATTTTGTTTTAATTCTAATCCACTGGTTGATTTGAACAAAAAATAGCAATGAGCATTCTCAGTAAGAATGATCTGACAATTTGCAAAAATGATCGATCATTTTCAATTTCAATGTAACTTTGCACCCGTTTCCACTGCTGCAGTGTGCTGGTAGACAATATTTTTAAACTTAGAAATATTATGAGCTCTTGGGCGGATGTTATTTTATCATGCACTGAACATTATCAATAACGAGACCGGCCACATCCTCGCAATCAGGTAGGAAGAGAGAAAGGAAGCGAGCGTGACTTTTACTATTTGGAAACAGTGTTAACCTCTTGTTAGGTTGCTGGTTGGTATGGAAGTGTTTGTGTGTGTGTGTGTGTGTATGTATGTATGTATGTATGTGTATTAGTGTGTGTAACGTTTGCATGAAAAAATTCTTTTTTTTTTCGAATGGTGATACAAAATAAAACTGAGACAGGTTGTTAGGTTACCCGTGGAAAGTTAATCGTTAAAATGATGCATGAATTTTGAATCGTTTAAAATGTAAGTTCTTGTTTAAAATTTAATGATGAGTAATCATTACGGTGTCAACACACCAATACATAACAAATACCAGAATTCTGTTTTTTTGAAAAATGGAACGGTTTCAAACTGTTTGAAAAAGAAAAGGGCCATGTCACTAAAAGCGAGGAGTCAAATCGACACAGACTCCCTTTCTAAGGTTAAACCATAAGGTTTGCCTCGGCCAGTATGAGGTGCGCATAAAGGTTCCTTACAGATGCTACTTAAAAACAAGGGCTATTTGAAGTTGGATTCTGTTGTTCTGTTGCTACAGGCAAAAGTTCAAGCTTACATCATCAGATGTGTCCTCTCAAAACGCACAATAAATACTCTGGCTATGCACAACAAATTTGTCAAAAGGATAACGCAATAATTGCGTAATGAAAACATTGACAGAGATCGAAATCAAAATATGTGTATTAGGTATACAAAAAATCGTGGTGTTTCGGTATACTTCGGTTTTGGGCAAACGATCAGTTTTGTTTTTTTAGGGTGCTCAAAAAACCGCTGGTAACTTTCGCGAGTCGGTGCGTATCAAAGGCTCGTGCATCCCTAATCACCGTCAGCAACCGAAACAGCCAATATCGAGCCTTGTTGCAACAGAATTTACTGACGCTGGTGCCAGTAACGTGGAACCGAATGCATATGAATAAAACCAGAGTTGTCGTTAAACGAAAAATGTTTTAAACAATTCCAATGTATTTTTAATTGTAATTGATTCGACGATGTTATTGAATGACCGGATTCATGATAGTGAATCGATCAGTTCATATTTGCTTTAACCTAGTCAGTACCAAAATCATCAGAATTGAATACTGCTTGCACTGCTTTAACGATAGCAGCATTTTGGAAAATGAGCAAGTCCACGCTACTTCGCAAATCGATTCTGATCGACCATTTCCGATACCGCTGAAACTTTGCACAGTTGTTTCCAGTTGATAAAGAGGTCATTCTATACTATCAGTTCTTCATGTAGACTCACGACTGCTGTTTCAAAAGGGCCTATCCAAAAATGTGACTGATGAAAAAAATATTTTGTATTAGAAAAACGACTCGTTTGATTGAAATGGTGTCTTCAGCAAAGTTGTAGGTCAGCGGTTCTCAACCTGGGGTACGCGTACCCCTGGGGGTACTCGAAAGCCTTCAGGGGGTACGCGAAAGAAAAATCAGTAATGGCGGACAAAGCAATTATTCTCTATAATACGTCATTTGTTGACTAATCTAGCCCCTAAAACATGACTGTAGCAATCAAACAAGCTACAGTTTAATTTGGAACCTTAACTAGACTACCACAACATGATCTACCGTTAATCTTTCCCACTCTGCAAGAACATTCCAAACCAGGGGATACAATTGATATGAAAAATATCACCAAGGGGTACGCGGACAAAAAAAGGTTGAGAACCGCTGTTGTAGGTAATGAAATTGCGATTCTTAAAAAAAATATATAGGGTAACCGCTCCTATATTCATCTCAGTACCTATATTCATCTCATCATGCCTTTTTGATCAATTTTTCGTCAAATTTTACCATATTTTCAACGTAAAACTTTCAGCCACTTCAGAAAATCGAGAAGCAAATAGATTTACTTTCAAAAATTTGTAGTAGTTTGACGGTAAAATGGAAAAATGAGAGAAATAAAGTGAATATAGATGCACCAAGCTGTTGAGATGAATAATGGAGTGATAATACACTGTAAAAATATTTTTTTCTGGGCCAAATAATCCAAACTGTCACAAAATCTAATATATCTCAAAAAGTACCTTTTTTCAAAATTTTTTTTTTTTTCATTGAAGACGCAATATGTACTACTATCTCTCCAAATTTGGTGATGGTAAAATGAAAAGCAAAAAAGTTATGGACGTTTGAATATTTTGTCATTTTCACTCAAGATATTGTTTTTGGTATAACAGAAAAATTGTTATAAATTATATAAATTAGATCGCTGCATCAATACAAACACAGCAGATGATGTCTCGCTTACACATGCAACGCGACTCTTGCTTGTATGTTCCCCTGCAAAAATGTATACAAGCGCGTAACTTCATTACTTTTTAGTTATTGGCATCTTAGCAGTAGCAACAACTATACATAAAACAGTTTTGAAGTGAATAAATAAGTGGTTAGGTGGAATAACTGTTGGTGTTAAGGTCCAGCAAACAACATGAATAACACTACGTACAATATTAAATGTATTGCTAAGAGCATGATACAAATCAAACGCGCTGTTTTTGTAACATAATCAATCATTTTGATACTGGAAATCTAATATGCGTAACTCAGCGACGATTCCCGCTATCAGACGGTTTTAAAAATAAGACGCGTAGAGAGAGCTAGTTTCTCTACATGCAGACGACATGACGTACAAATACGAAACTCGTTAGTTATTTGCGATGACTTGAAATACTTTATCGCTTTCAAGTTTTGGATATTATTATTCGATAATTTCCGCAGCTGCTTCGAACACTTTTTACCATGGAAAGGTCGAATACATTAAATTTTGTACGTGTTGTTGTTTGCTGGACCTTAACACCAACAGTTATTCCACCTAACCACTTATTTATTCACTTCAAAACTGTTTTATGTATAGTTGTTGCTACTGCTAAGATGCCAATAACCAAAAAGTAATGAAGTTACGCGCTTGTATACATTTTTGCAGGGGAACATACAAGCAAGAGTCGCGTTACATGTGTAAGCGAGACATCATCTGCTGTGTTTGTATTGATGCAGCGATCTAATTCATTAAGGTCGCGACAGTATGTGTTGTAAATCGACTGGAGATGAGGATAATTTTTCATTTACCTTTTCAAGTAGTGAATAAAAGTTTTGCAAGTAGTTGTAACGGTTATTATTAGATACTCGTGATCTTGCAACATGTGCAAATTATATGACAGTAAGGGTTGTTACTCAACAGGAGAAGAATTTTATTACTTGTAAAGTAATAGATTTGTTACTCGAAGGAAAATATTTTTTAATTACTCTTCGAGTAATCAGGTAATGTTCATTAAGCAGACAATGTGTGCAGTAGGGAAAGCGAAAAATAAGCGAACTGGAAATATGATACAGATTTGGAAAAATATACCGCATCCCGACGGGACTTGAACCCGCAATCTCCTGGATTGCGGATTTGCGGGTTCAAGATAGGAAATTGCGGGTTCAAGTCCCGTCGGGATGCGGTATATTTTTCCAAATCTGTATCATATTTCCAGTTCGCTTATTTTTCGCTTTCTCTACTGCACACATTGTCCCTAATGAGCTTGAATGTTAACGGGAGAAGCCGTTGTTAAAAATCGAAATTTAGTTCGAATAATAAGTTAAACTTTTGCGTGTAGTTATAGCAGCTATTTGGCTGGGAAATAATATAGGTACACAGTAAAAAAAATTTACATCACTTTTAATGCACATAAATGGAGCATTGTAAACCATGTAATATTCCGTGTGGTATTATATTCACATGCAAAGTAAATGAATATATTGTGAATTTGCATGCATATTTATATTCGAAGCTTTAAGTTTATATCAATTAACATACAAATTTACATGGCTTAAAACGATTCTGTATTGTGCATTATTAACGGTGTGAAATTGTATATATTATTCACTTTATGTGCTAGAAATCGTTATGTGCTTTCATTTGTATTAGTTGTAGATTTCATTTTTTGGTACTGTGTAGGTATGAAAGCATGACAGTTATAATCGATAAAACATTCAATTTCACCACAAAAAAGCGCGTTGGATTTGTATCATTCTCTTAGCGATAACTTATAACAACAACAGAAAAAATATTTGTGACGATTTGGAATGTTTGGCAAAGAAAAAAAAATATTTTACTGCGTATATATTTTTTTAAGAATTGCAATTTTATTACCTACAACTTTGCTGAAGACAAATATTTTATTCATCAGTCACATTTTTCGATAGGCCCTTCTGAAACAGCAGTCGTGAAAGAAGAACTAATAGTGTAGAATGACCTCTTTATCAACTGGGAAATACTATGCAAAGTTTCAGCGAAATCGGAAAGGACATCCTAAAAAAAATATTTTTATTTATTCTCCATGAAATGCCTCAAAAATAACCAATACCAGTACAAATCATCATGGCAATACTAGCACCGGTTCATACTTCGAAAGTGTTTTGATTTAGAGCCGTCCAATACATTGAACATTCGCTAGAGCACCAAATGCGTTATGAACAACACACATCCGTTGCACTGGTTCCGAAACAGAACAAAAGATGCTCTAAAAAGACGCAATATTGACGTGGTTACGCACAGTCCAACTTTTGCGTGTAAGGTTCTGGCATACATTTACATTCATGTAAGTGCTTCTTTTGTTTTGGTCTGGGGAGCTAATAATAGACTTAAAAACAATATCGCACGCTAGCCTGGAGGGCTAATGCGATCTCGATCAACTAGATTAGTTGAGAGAATTCGTTATCGACATTGTTTTTGGTACATTTTGCATGTGTAGGGTAAGTACAACGATACACCGTGCCCCAGTGCTGAGTCGAGAAAATTTACAGCTCAAAAAGATCCTAGACCTGATCGGGAATCGTACCCGACATCACAACCGTGTGGGAGAGCTAGCCGACCGACATCGCTAAGCCCCAGTGGCGTAGCTACGGTTTGGTGAGCCTGGTGCGGTAACAAAAACGTGGGCCCCCAATTAAAATGACTGGGCAGTTTTTTCTTTCATAAAAGGAATTAAGACAAAAAAAAACTTAGGTTTTTCTGCTTATTTATTCCGTTGTCCGCAAAATCAATAATTAGGCATTTAGATACCCACTTTTTGAGCCGTTTGGTTGGCAAAATCAGAAATTACAGATTCAAAATTAATGGAATCAGTGATTTCACGTTCGATTGATAAAATGGCAAGGTTTGTTAATCTCAAGTTACTCATCGTTGACCTCAAATAGTTCTTGATCAACTTTAACTTAGAGAAACTTGATGAAATTTAACTTAGACCAACTGTTCTCGGGTGCATATAGTCTCGCGTGAACGCAGAGTATTTCCCTCGCTCTGTTTCATGTTTTCAAGTCAGCCACACAGAAACACAGATAGACAGCGTTTTCCAGACTTGGTAAAAGCACCGCTCCGAGCCGCTCGGTGACATTGCCAAATTATAGACACCAAGCACCACGAGCATATTATCGTCTTATGTGACATTCGTAGCAAGCACCAGCAAGAGCTAAAAAAGTTACGAATGCAGTGCGATAATCTTGTGTTCGTCACCTGGAGGCACGTTGAGCGTTTTTTTCTGTTTCGTTTTGTTTTGATCCGTGAAGAGATATTTGCTGTGTAATACCTTTCTTAATTTGTTGCGCACCAAGCTGAAGACCAAAGCACCTAGCCCGAGTGCGTGTGGGTTATGGAGCTAGAGCTACAATCAAGCTCTGCTTGAGATGCTGTGCGTACTTTACCAAATTTGATTAAGAATTTCGTAATATATTTTTCAATATAAACTCGTTTTTTGAATAAAGATTGATGATTATGCTTCCTGAAACGACGGAAAGTATCAAAATAGTGTCTTGATTATATTCCACTTTTTTTCTGGCTGAAGGCTCAAACATATAAAGCAATCTAAACCTCATATTACAGAGAATATTTACCGAAACGCATGCATTCTTTAAACGAAACAAACAAATCCAAGTAATTGCAACTGTTGCAATGTTCTTTTGAAACTATTAAACAGAGTATCATTTTGCTGCTTCATTACATTAAATTTCATTTCATTGAATTCATGACATTTACTTTCAAAAACAACACAAATATATAGTCACCCACTCACCCGCATACGTCGTCAGCGCTCACCCTCTGCACTAGCTGTAACGTGTAATATACATAGCAAAGATAAGCAGAGTATAAGGAGACGGAGATGCCACGAAGCAAAAAAGCAAGCAAAATGATTGGAGGCTGCACCGTGCGCTCTATGTAACTTTAGAAGAACACCAACGAAGAGATATCCGCTCTGTGGTGGTATTCTTCATTCTTCGCGTGTCGAATCTTCAACCGAAGCACCCAGCTCAAGTGCGTGATACCTAGCAAGCAAGAGCTCAATTTTTGTTCCGCCTCTAGTGCAGTGTGTGCTTTACCAAGTCTGGTTTTCAGCATTGCAAAAAATCGCTCCTCCATTGCGTGTTTCCACGTTGCATCGAATGTTTTCTGCGATCTGCGCCTGGTGCGGACCGCACCAACCGCACCCCCCTAGCTACGCTACTGCTAAGCACAGAACCACCAAAAAACCCGACGTGGTCAGCTTCAAAAATCGCAAAGTTGTCATTCAAAAATTCCAAATCATGTTTTATGGACCCCCTGACGTTGCGGTTGCTGTTGGATTCATTCCTTAACAGTTCACTAGCAATGACCGATTTTTCAGAATGTACTCCAGCCTAAGTTGAAGCGCAACGTCTACTTCATACAGTGAACAGAACTCTTGACAAAACTGCCCTACTGCAGCTTGTATAGGCTCAAGAGCTTGAATTAGTTCCATCACAATCTCCAACTCTTCCTCGGTAAAGTTGTATTTGATTTGCATCTTCAAATCAATTCGAGTTCTTGGTAATTGGTATATTTTACCGAGATTACGAGAAGATGGGTTATAAGTAAGGATATAACGGATATCCGCATCCGCAAATGCGGAACATCCGCATGAAAATTGACACCCGCATTCACATCCGCTTCCGCTTCATACCATCGCCCATTGGGATATTAAAAAAATATCGCTTCATAAAAATTATTAGAAAAATTTTCCTGCTCGCTTAAATAACTTTTACACTGGGAAGGGAAATGGTCATCCGCATAAAAATGGGCATCCGCATCTACATCTGCATCCGTAATCACATATGTCTGAAAAATCATATCCGTAACATCCCTGGTTATTAGCAGCTTCCTGGACAAATTTCATCTTTTACAACACGGACGACATTCTTAATAAGACCATTTCGGTTTACAAGTGTTGAGTTAATATTGTTTTCATTCCATTAGCTGTGTGTGAACAGAAGGTTATTCAACTTAATTTATTTCTTTTTAACCGCTTGGGCGAAATAAGACATACGACAGATTTCCATCGATATCGGTGCAGACTAATCATCCACCGAATTCCGGCCATGATTAAAAAAATAGTCTCCCTTTCATCTGGATCATCCAGGGAACCTCCACCCTCTAGTATTTCCTTTGGAAAATATACTTGTGTTTTAAATGCAAATACTGTTGTAACTTACTTTTTGTTTTCACTCTAATAAACATCACGATCGTGAATGGTTCCCGCGACAAATCGGTCAAAAAATTATAATTTTTTTTTTCAAAACAGCCTTCTTGAGCCAAACAAAGGGCCGTATTCCAGTGTTGTCAGCACTGCCAGCAATAGCGTGCGCGAGTATACAGAGCAGATAGTTTGAAATTAGATGTGAATTAGATGTGTTCTTAACTGTGAAGTGAAAGGATTCTACAGGTTTTATCAGTTTTATTACGCCACATTTAACTTCACAGCGACTTCTCGTGAAAATTGAAATAACCCGTTTTCACTCAGTATTATTCAGCGTCGATTTTTGAAGAGCAGGTAATATAAAAAAAAATCAATAATACTACATGAGATAATAACGTCACGAGACCCCATCAATGTGCATTTAATTGGTATTTCATTTAAGAAAAAAAACTATATCATGGTCCTTCAATTGTTCGCCTTTTATTGTTTAGTGTTTCACATCGTCTGGCATCAATACACCTGCTAAGGACACCGTATCATCGATGCGAAACCGTACGATCAGCCGATAACCACCACCCCGGGGGATCCCAGAAATCGCACGTACTGCATACATGTACATGTGAGAGTGTACTTGTCTTGAAAGTGTACGATCGCATCTGCATCTGCAGTCCAGGAAGGAAGCCCACCAATCTTATTAATTCATCGGCATTCAATTTGCATACGGCCATTTGTCATAGCCTGCTTTGGCAGCCACATTAATAAGGGCCGAAAGGGGCGTCGCCTTTTTGCCAGCTATTACAAAACTGTTCCGCCGTGTTTCATAAATTATGCAACAAATTTAGAATCTACTCGCAACGCCTGTCGGTTGTAGCTAGGGTGGGGGTACGTGGCGGTGGCACCGATGGCACTTACCGACTGCCAAGTACAAAGGATATTGCCCCCACGTCTGTCGCCGCTTCCTATACCGCTGCTAATCCTAGCCAACAAAAAGTCCCGTGTCAAACAAAAAGGACGGCCAGCCTGCTCCGATCGGCTTGTACTGGTTGTAGCATGTAAATGCATACTTCCTTTATTCCTTGCTGCCATGACACATGACACTTTTCTGCCGACTCGACATGTACTCGGTTGTGTGTGAATGTGTGTGCAGGTACATATTAGTGTGCATTTTAAAGACAGGTTGTTTGGAGAAATATATTTTAAACTAGCAATTGCTGCATTGGCTGCGACAACGACCGTTGCACAGTGGGGCGACTCCATACAAAGGCTGGCCAAGCAAAAAAAGTGTCGATAAATGCGACAAAAACTTGGTATTTACATAATTTTGGGGCGCTGAACACGAATTTGGCATCCATTTTTTGTTTGGGGCCGTCCACAAAATACGAAAGCCAATTTTAATATTTTTTTGGCCTTTTTTTTCCTTTTTTATAGAATTATATTATCTTTGACCACAAGTAGTGCCACCGGGCGTCCTTCCCATTAAAAAAACGTAATTTATGGACGACCCCTCGAACTAAACAAATTTTGCCTAGATATATGTATTTTTTTAATAAACTAAAACAACATAAGTAATATAAATAGATGAAGAAAAAAAAATAAGTAATATAAACTAATTACAAATTGAAAAAATCATCAACAGCATCATCATCATTCGCTGTGATCGCTTAAATCTCGTGTTGAACTGTTTCTAGGAAATTTGAAGTTCATTATACTTATCAGCAAGAAAAATGTCTTTCGCTGCAATTTTCATTTCTTCTAGTAATTTTCGATGTTTCATTGTTTCATATATATGTTATCTTCCTAATCCGGTTTTTATGGTTGAGAGAGGACATTTAAATACATGTATAACACCATGAATTGACAACTTACTAGACATTGAATTAGGTGGTGCCGCTGAAATTGAAGGCTCCATAATAAAATTCAACGAATTTATGAATTTGAAAACTAAGACACTGGAATGACACAACGTTCGAAACGAATACGAAAAAATGCGGAGGGCGACGACTGTTCTTTGATTTTTTCTCATAAAGCAAAATGTGTGTTTTACTTTTGTATGCAAACGAGTGCGAAGCAAAAGCAATCTTCAAACGGGCTATTGTTGGCCGGAGTTTGATGGTATGAATTTGCTGCTAAATTTGACACTCCAATCAGTTTAACGAATTTCATGATCATAAATTGAAAAGGGCTGAATGTTTTAGTATTGTTTCAAACTTGCAGGAAATGATAAAGTTTGAGATAAATAAAATTTCAGATTTGTTTACTGTTTTCTTGTTTAACACTTATTTCATAACTTTTCATTGATAAATTTTGTGATTTTTGCCCAAATTTATATTTTATCCTTACGGATTGAGTACGATATCATAAATTTTCATTAATGGGGTATCATGGTTATGATTAAAATTAATCCTGGATGAAATTTCAACTTCAAAAATAAAAACTAAAAAAATCTGCAATCGCTTTTTTCACTAAAGTGACAATTTGCGCAGTTTTGCGCAGCAGCGGACAGTATGCATTTGAAAGCTTATGTTTTTACCTAAATTTTGAATGCAGTCACAACCGTGGCAAACTGCGGCAACTAAACTTTTAAGCTACTTTTCTACAAAAAATCACGTTTTTTCTAATTTTTTCTAGTGTCAGGCCTACTACGATCAAATTTTACAATATCTAATGAAAAGGGTTTGTTTTGCACAATATTTACAACAACTTTTCCTTTGACGTCAAATAAATCCAAGCTATCATTGAAGCTACAGAGCGTTTCAAAGTAATGTACTTTTTTTCAAGAAAAAGACAAAAACCATCAGTTCGCCAAGCTTTGAAAAGTCATAAAAAATACAGATTTTATTATATTGCGCCCGAATTTTGGATTTAGACAATTGAATGTTATAGCAATAAAGGAAAAATATTATGAAACAGCTAAAGAAAAAAATTTTTTTTTGGCTGATGGCCAGCGATTCCCCACTGTGCGTTGTTACAATACTTTACATACCCACCCTACCTTTTTAGTTTATACCCCTACGAGTTCTAGTGTGTAAGGACGCGACGATGAAGACGACAATATACATAGTCTGTTTTTCGTTTAGTTAGCCATTATACAATGACTGCCTCCTTTTTTGTTTAAATTTTGTTCGTAACTCAGTCCAGGTGAGTGATTTCGAAATTTTGCGAAATAGGGGAGTTTGCAAAAATACCACGAAACATTTGCGTTTCATTAGTATATTTCATTATCTATTATTGAACCAAGTAAAGAATATTTATTTATTACGCAATTTGTTGACAAGAGTTGACAATCGGAGCAATCGTCTCAAAACAGAACACTTGCTAGTACGTGCAGGTCTAGTAGGTATTACTATCTCTAAATTTTCGAACATACATATATTTATTAGCTGAGAATGTTTAAATTTTTTTAGATGAGTTCTAATTTGCCAGGTGATTTTGTAGGCAGAAAGTTAAAAAGAAATTGCAAATATTCCGAAATCCGGTACAACTACGAAAAAGCTATCTATCGAAAAAGCTTCAATCAATTTTATTAAAGCAAAATTATCCAAAGGTACCACAACAACGTTGTTCGAGACCCTACAGAAAGTTCTTATTCATCATACGATGCATAATTACCGCTGAAAGGTGGTATTATCATTCTAACCAATACTTAGCCCTCTAGTTGTTTATAAAGATTCAATGTGACTTTTTCGAAGTTCGTCTGAAAATTAACTTGGGCACTAGAGGGTTAAGATTTTTAAAGATCATTGAATTGATTTGCAGAGGCTTCTTAATCATACAGCATCAATATTACTTTAACTTGTTATGAATGAACTGATATAATGAAAAAAAATCATTTTTATTTCCTTCTTCTATTAAAATGGGGTATGGATGAAACAACGTTGAATGAATACAATAAACAATTGATTAAAAACTGAAAGCTCGATGTTTTTTCTGTCATCGCTGGTACCACTTAAATCGATGGATGAAGATAATGTTGCTTGAGTAAACTATTGTCCATTATTGGCAAGATTCTACGACCAGTTGTCACACAAATGGTCAAAGAATCTGTTAATTCAACTTGCAAAGAACACGGCCATATGATGTCTTTAATTTCGAGCTAAAATAAAACATCATCAAAAACCATCAACTCAATAACAAACAGTACGTCAGCACAAAGATGCTATCTGTGTAAATCAATATCGTCACAGTTTCATGAGATGGAAAACAACGCTTTTATATTCTTTCGACTGCCAGTCTGCTACAACTGAATCCATCGGTGGTACGTGTCAAACGTAATTAGCATGTTATTATTTTACTACATTACCGACAATATTGTAAGAAGTATTACTCGAATGCGATGCAAAAACTAGCTTCGCTAACCAATAAACGTAAAATTGGAATCGTTACGTCTATCTTTTTGATGTCTGTGATGAAGAAGTGAACCAATCCAATTTCGAATGATCCTTGCTATCTATGTAGCATAAACATCTGTATGAAATTCGCAGATTTTATGAATCTGTGTAAATCTGAGTATTTTCTCAAAAATCTGTAGTCAAATTATGCAGATTATCATCATCTGATATATGTGCTTGGAGGCCACTTTCCTAATGAATTCTTCAACACTGTTACTCACTACACTGAGGATACTTTAACCTTTCAAGTACAAATCTCAAATCCTCGTCAAAAAGTTTCTTGTGATAGAAATCAATATTGTTGATCGGCGATAAACATTCGATCTTTCTCAGCGCTTGTGTCAACTTCGCCTCTCACTCCATGAGTGAACGAATACGGAGAATCGCGAAGAGAGTTTATTCCGTCGCAGAAAATTGCAAGTGTTGATGGTGAAAAGGTTTTTAAATCGTTTTGCAGAATGTTGCTTCGAATAAAGTTACTCAATTTATTCGACGGTTTAATTTCATCGAAGGCTTTTTGCAATTAAGAAGTTTTTGTCTATTGTTGACGAGAAAAAGTAGACGTTCTTAAAGAAAATTTGATTTATTCCTCTTTAAGATACATTTTTCCCTAACCGAAAAAAAATATTGAACACTTGAGAAAAGTCTATAATCGGCTTTCCGTCGAAACTTTTTCAGAGTGCCGGTGCTCTACATAGTTCTGTATACCAAGGATGCCAAAATCTTAAAGGATTTAGGCGACACTAAGACAGATTCGTTGGGTTACGTGTTGAGACAAGAAGAACGGGGAATTTTTTGAAATTCATAACGAACTGTGCTATGCGTTTGCGCCATGCTGCTTGTTTCGACGCTACTTGAAACAGAACTGAGCAAGAAGAAACAAAACTAAAAATACTAGCATTAAGAGGAGAGAAAGCTTACATATACATACTAATATTTTGTTATGAAACGTGTTTGTTGTTGAGTAAGAGAACTTCTAAAAGAAATTCTAAGACTTTGGTCGTCACCGATTACACCGATGCAACTATATATGATTTTTTCATGTATTTTGACGCAAAAACAAATTCCCCCGAGATTGAACCCATTTCACCATAAGGGGCAACAGTGGCGCCATTTTTGATTTTTGAGAAATCGGATTTTGTTTTAAAGCCAAATATCAAAATTCTGAGAGTTTGCCAACATATTAGCATTTTCTTACCCATCCCCCTTTATGTCTGACGTTTCGGCCTTTGGACTTAGCCTTCCTCAGGGGATCTACAAATTTATTGAAACATTTCATAGAGATATTACTTTTTTTTTCTTCAAAACCTCTAACATTGTTTTTTTTTTCTCAAAAAACTTACATCAAGTTGTACCGTTTTTTGTTCAGCATACAATGCTTCATGATAGGTTGTTGTAGCTATCGATACCAATATAATACCCCACTCAGTTTCTGCACGGAATATTCTAGATGACGTTATGTTGCAGTGTTACGTCCAACGGGTCCTTTACATTCGTATACCGTATTTTGGTGGTACGTGCAGAAAGTGCAGAAAGTCAACGTCATCACAAACTCCGCTAAGCGGGTAACAAGTCTAACATCACATCCAGAAGAAAAACGGTTAAAAAAGTCAAAGTCGGCGCAATGATTATCCCTCATCGTTGATAAATCGCGTCATCAATCGGGCCCTAATCGAACGTCAACAAGTCTCACGAGATACACAGGATCAAATAACGCAATATGCATCAGTTCCAGGTTTAAGTAATACTATCGTCAGGTGCCTTAAAAAAGATTATCCACCGATCACTATACTGCCTATAATCGCATATCAGTCTCATCCGGAAAATCATTGAGTTGAGGAAACAGCGCTTGAAGATGTTTTTATTGTTTTGGGCATTTCACCAGTTTGGGGTGGGTTTTTCTTATTTTTTCGACATAATGTAATGAAATAGACCTTAATCATAACTTCTTCATTAAAGAATTGCCTTCTTCGTGAAAATTACTATGAAAAATAAGGAAGAGACTGATATGATATCATTTAGGCCATCGAGTAGCAAAATAATCGCATACCGTGCGGACCCGAAATCCGTACACTTAAGCACTCGAGAATATTGATTGATCAATATAAAATCGTAGAATAACAGTGCCTTTTCAATAATAGTTTTTGGTAATGTTTTGTTCTTTGTTTTATCGATATTTACAATCACAAAACTGTAAAACTGCTCTTAATTGTGTTTATTTCATGTAAATAATTCGCATCTCTTGATTCGAAATCCGTACACTCTTCTGTGGTTGAATCAAAATCCGTACAGTTTCGAATCAAAATCCGTACACAGACGATTCAAAATCCATACACCTTTGATTCGAAATCCGTACAGCAATGTGATTGCTACAAATGATTATGAAAGATTGTTGATATGATCCGAAAGGAAATTATTTTGTTGATGAACCACTGTTTGAACTATTTATGTAAATATGCACGCTCCAAGTAGACGACATTATCTTAGCAATAAGAATTTATCATTATTGATGTATTGATAATATTCAAAAAAGGGCTTCATAGCTCAAGCGCTGAGATCACGGCAATCAAATTCAGAGATCAATTTTGTGATCTTCCCCATACAAACGAAAATCTAAATTGGAAAATCGTTCGACTGTCTTGAAAACGTAGCGTTTTTTGTGCTTGACAAACTGGCTGGCTGTGACAATTGCAATATGGAAAGAAAGAAGACGAGAAATAATTTAAAACATCTATTTTTAATATATCTCAAAAACATAAAACTGGTTGTAATAGAGCTATAGCTAAATTATCTTATTAATTAGTGTACGAAATTAAGGTATAAGTTTTATAAAATTCAGTTGCTCGTGTTCTGTTTCTGCTTGGTATTCTTTGCCGCCGCTGGTTTTTTTTCAATGCCTTCTTTTGCTTCCTCAATACCTCTTTTTGCTTCCTAGCTTCCAACTTTCTTCTCTGTTCCTCTAGTGGAATCTTTTTTTTGTTTTCTCGCTCCTCAATTCGTCGTTTTTTTGCATTCTCTTTTTCCATCTTCTCTTGTTCTCCCTGTATGTATATTTCGGCCCATCCTTCGCTGGTGGCTACAGCTGGAAATTTCCGTTTTGTTTTCTTCTGTCTGTTTCCTACAACTCCCATATGAGTATTGGAGATATTACCAAGGTGATTTGGCTCGGTTTCTACCCGGGTCGTTTCTTGATATGGTTCACATAATTCTAATAATAGAATACCAACGTTACAAACACGATAACATATCCGATAAATCTTTAGAGCATTTACCTGCTTCTGCTTCTGGTTTTTCTGAATCATGGCTCAAGTTGTTGCTAAAATCGGACACATCGGGTCCAGGAACATTGATGAAAGACGAATCTATCAGTTGAATAGAAAAACAGCATTGTGAAAATGGTATGTTCAACAAGTCACTAAATTAAAGCCGCAAAATAAAAATTAGCATCAAAAAAGTGATATGACTAAAATAGAAATAGATAAAAATAAAAATCTGTTTACCTTCTGTCGTATTAGTCGCTTCATTATTCAATGAATTAGCGGAATCGTCGGCGAATGAAGCGTGATCTCCTTCTATCATGACAAACGGTGCATCGATTATTATGAATTCCGGGAGGCCTTCGATCTCATCCATCGTATTACGCCAAAAATAAAACATTGTTGTATCCTCCACTGGTCTTGACCAGATAAGATTATTACGCTGTTCTCGAAATAGAGATAGCTTCTCTGGTGTCAACTTTTTGTTCATCATCTGCATGAAGTGCAAATTTCTATCCATCTCTGGGGCTTGACAGTCATCAGCGGATGGTACATTTTCTGTGAGGGATGAAGGTCTATCGAAAGGTTTAGGAAATAATTCGTAATCTAGTGCATTCGCATCGAATGGATATAAGCCACATTTACGAAACCCATTGATCAATGACGCTTCCTTGTTTGCCATTCTATCTATAGCTCCTCCTGCCATGATTTTTTCAAGGGCGCAAAAAAAGCTACATTTAAAGGCTGCATCACGTGAGTAGCATTTGGGAACAGGGATACCAAGATAATTTTTTTGGTTTTACAAAATTCTACTGTTTCAAATGACGTGTGGGAAGAGTGGCAATACTGCAGAAATAAACTCATAAAAAGCATCCGAGTTCATCCATCCTGAGTCCGAGCGACCAACCGCCCAACCTTTTGGAACACTGTTTGTGATGCTAGCTGGAATCCTGGATTTGTAAGGAAACAATATCAGTGGTGGTACGAGATTCCCAGCGGCTGATCCCGAAATTAAGACCGAATAATTTTCTTTGTCGCTGTTTGCTGACAATGCCTGAACTGCCTTACAGTCTTTTGCTGCAAGCACTCGTTGCTTGCGTGGTACAAGAAAGAATGCCGTCTCATCCATGTTAAAGATTCTAGTTGGATCAGTCAGGACATCTTCGACATGGTTTTGCAACAAATGATCATTTACATTATGGAACCATTCCCGTACACCGGCTTCAGTTATCGCTCTTTTCTTAGCGATATTGTTCGCCGTTCTTTTCGCTAGCTCTGGATGACGTTTCAGAAAACGCCGCATCCAACCGCGTGAAGGAATAGAATTTTTGAAAGATTTTGCCTTTTGAAACGATTCTGCCAACTTCCCGACATATGAAATTACCTACAGAGATACGAAATTGCAAGAGCGATCCTTTGTGTTAGTTGATTAGAGCTGTAGCGTAGCGTAGTCGGGCAGAACCGTAGCGTGCAGTTGGTGGGGTTAACCACGCTGAGGGAATCTGCACTAGAAGGGCGCCGAAAGAGCTAAAATGATGCCTTGTAACGCAATCAAAGGGCTTCAAATATGCTCTCCACCAAGGGCACAGGGATGTCACGCTACGGTTCTGTTGGTCAGAAAAACCATGGATGGAGGGTAGATAGTTGTCAAAATATGTACCTGTTTTTCGCCGACAGGAAAACCTGCAGCGGCCATTGCAAGCACCCACTGCACGATCGACTCCTCTTCTACAGCCGTAAATACTGGAGGGGCACCTTTTTGATTTGAGTATCGATTCAACATCGCATCTCTTATGGTGGTGAATGGTACTGAGAATGCTCTCGATGCTTCCCGGTACGATTTACCCTCACGAACCATAGCCCCAGCTTGTTCTAAATCTTTCGACGTATACTTGGTAGTCATGTCCATGTTAAACTAAAAACACGTCGGATAAAGTTCAATTCACAAGACATTTCCTACGTGTACGGATTTAAAATCATTTCACAAATTAGGCTTCAAATCCGTACAGCTTAAAACATGATGAATATATACCATTAAAATCATATATTTCTCATAACCAGCGCTTAGAACACTAAATACTTACCTCTCAGATCGATGAGTAGCTATCAAATTATTGCAATCACCGCAAATGCACTTTTAAATTAGTTTTTTTTTTCAGAACTGGTTTCTTAGTGAATTGCTAACACCAAGCACAAATGATACGTTTGACAAGCACGCGAATAGATTTTTATTTTAAGTATTTTTATTTCCAAGCCTACTGATTTATTTTCAATGCAGATATCACGGCAATATTAAATTTAATATGACTCAGCAGTTATTGATGCATATTAACGATTATATTACCAGTAATTGAATAAAACCTACGGGGTGTACGGATTTCGGTACTGTACGGATTTCGGGTTCGCACGGTACCAGTCTCACTTTCAACCGTTCGGTGTAGGAATAGTCATATGTTCCTCAGGACTTTTGAATATGGGCAGACGTTCATGGCCGCAGGCAACTTCTAAATAAGCTGCATGGAAAATGACGGAGACGTCCACCCATTACTTATCCCGACTTTAAGGTCGTCGTTGAAAAAGCAAAATATAAGATTGAAGTCTTGGTCTATAGATAAAAGGGGTACATTTACAATGGAAGTCAGCGTGAGTATGGGCAAAAAATGTGTGGGCTACATACACACACCCGTATTCCTCGTTTTCCGAATTCCCTTTTGAGCATTTTCCAGGTATTCTATATAAGCAAACGGCTTTCTAGAGAGTGTCTATTAATAATGTAACGCAAATATTATTTTCTTCGTTTCTTCGAATGGGTTGTCAAACTCTCCAACCCCCTTTTAGGGCGTGACGTAATAATTGAATGTTCCCCTACATGTTGACTTGCAAATTTTCAATTATTTATATGTTTTTGAAAAATGTCTGCAACTGCTCGATGAATGCTTGAAAACTAAAATAAATTCGAAAAAAATTAACAATAACGAATAAATAACATTTGCAAATACTACAAAAAAACAATCGTTGAAAATCTAACACGGCGAGCAATAACTCTGCGGCCTTCGGACGCACTTCCGAGTTCACTGGGGCATGTCTAAAGTGACATATTATTCAACTTCAATGCACCTCAGCTTTCTCTTTCCAAGAGTTACCTTAAGGGTCTAAGATCTTAAATAAAAGTTGTTTGACAACATTGTATTGGAAAAAAACTAGAATAAAAAGAGTTTGAAATTTTTTCATCATTTTTGCTTCTTAATGGTGACGCCAGGTACATTGAAACATGGTAACGATTAAAAGAATATGTTAGAAAGAGAGAGAGAGAGAGAGAAAGAGAAAGAGAGAGATAGAGAGAGAGGGGGGGGATTGGTGAGTACCAAAATTTACAAAAATGAATAAAAAGCAATAATCTTTCATGCTTTTTTTATTGCAGGAACTATTATTAAGATATATTCGTGAACCGGATCGGATCCCGGATAGCGAATCCTCTACATCTTCGCAAAGACCACAGGAAGGATTGTTTTTTTGTTAGCAGCAGAATGGTAACGTTGAAAAAATGAAAAGCGACGCGATCATATTATATTGAACTATGAATATACTTTATATCGCTACTCTATTGTTGCGAAATATATTAATCCACCCCAGAAGTACCCGATCAGTCAAAAATATCAGGATTTTAACAAACCTTGATATTTTGACTTGAGTTCTAAACATGGTCTCGTTAATAGTAAAAATATCAAAATTCCTATCAAAATTACTTAATGATTATTACAATGCACAATATTTTGTCAATTGAATAACAAGTTTTGTTATAATAATATGCTTTAAAAAACACAAGAACAAGAAAACTGTACGAGCAAGTTCTGAGAGACTGTCTTTTGATGGACGATGAAACGTACGTCAGAATGGACTAGAAAAAAATGCCGGTTCAGAAATATTACCTTGCTAACCGTAAGGGGAATGCTCCAGGTAGTTTCAAATTTGTTTTAGCGGGTAAATTATCCCGCAAGTTGATGATTTGGCAAGTCATCTGTGTCTTCAGGAAATAGTTTTGCCGTTCATCCAGTCACACGAAAGCCCCGTGAAGTTCTGGCCCGATCTAGCTAGCTGCCACTACACCCGGGATGTATTGTAATGGTACAAGCAGCACAGTATTAATGTTATCGGAAAAAGGATTAACCTTCCAAACTGCCCACAGTTTCTTCCCATCGAGAAATATTGAGCAATGGTCGAGCGTAAATTGAAGAAGTGTGGCAAATCAATCAAAACATAATCTGATATGACGAAGCGGTAGGAAAAAATGGCCGATACGGTTGATTTTGCCCCTGTGCAGAAATTGATGGGAGGTATTCGACGAAAAGTTCTATAATTGATCAGAAAAGCAGACAAATAATTTTTCTTGTATTTTTTCCTTAAACTGTAATAAAAACATGTTTTTACTATTTTTTACGTTATTTCCTCATGGAGAAATCGGAAACTGTATGCGGCCGAATTCTAAATGAAACAAACCTCAGTTCACTACAGTTCCAGTAGATCATTGTTGCCATCAAAATAATTATAAGAATTTATCAAAATATGATCATGTGGTTTAAGAATTAACAGAACCCAGCAACAAACATGAGAAAATCGGCAATATATCATAAGAACATCCAACTAACATTATCTCAAGAGTACCGATTAGAAACTTTAATATCGGGTATGATATACTGAAATAGGGAAGTCTGCGAGTGCTTCATCACTATTAGTGAACTAATTTGAAGACAGCGAAAAAAAAAATATACTTTTCATTACCCGCCCCGTGTGACCGAGAACGAGAGCCTGTCCGCTGTTCGCATATATATGTACTGCGAACGTCGGAAGGGACCTATCCTACCTATCAACCTACACTAGAGAGTATAGGCTCGGTTCTTCACTCGAGAAGAGACCATCGCTCATTACACCATTAAGCAGGGAGAGACCCGTGTAATGAGCTACCATCAGCAAGCGTACAGGTAATGTTCCCGTTGAAATATTTATCTTCATAAAATATGACGGAATGGGCTTCCATCTTTGCTCTCTCCGTTGCAGGGCCCCACGGTTAACGGTTGTTCCTGGGCGCCGGGGAAAGGTATCAATTTCCGAGAAAAACGGAAAATATATTGATCTACGACGCTGACGGGTAAACCTGTCACCCTAAGACGTTCGAACGCTGGCAGCCAAGCCAAGGACATCATCGGCCAGCAAATGGCGGGGCCACCCACGGTGGCTACCGATATGGTTCGCTGTGGCCTGTAGCAACTTGCATTTATGTGGCACGGTAAAAACGAAAAATTGTCCATAAAATGAATCATCACCGGGGTACAGTCGTAAACCGCAAGCCGCCCGTTCTGTCTGCGCTCTTCGGCTGACTAATTTGTTGCTTCTGAAATGGGAGCTTTCGGGGAGATTTTTTTTTTTTTGGTTAAATTATTCGGAAAGGACCATAATTCACCGATGACTTTTTCTACCTCTTCTTCGTCGTTTCGCTGGGTCGGCTGAAATGCATTTCGCGCACAGAAAGCACAGTTCAAGAAACATATAAAAAAGAAGCAAAACACTTTATTCGTTTGAGTCTTCCAATCTGAGAAGACTAAATGCGGTTACCAGTTTTTTAGTGTTCTTCACAAGTTCTGGAAAGATGTCCCCTTTGCCGGGAACAAAAGGAGTAAAATTGCTGGCCGAACGGAAGCAGTTTGAATCCTCCATTATTCTGCGGCACCGTGGTAGACTTGTGTGACAGCAGAACGAAATGATTAATTTACTCGAATTTATCGCAGCAGTTGGCAAGGACACATGAAGTCGGGTCTCCGAGTTTTGCTTTTTTTTTTCTTACAACCATGTTCCGTTAGTTTCATTGATTGTTAGTTTAAATAGAACTGTACCTTTGGGTACTCCTAAATGCATTAGAACAGATTTTAGGAACCTTCGTCTGGGTCATAAAATTAAATGCCGTTAGCATGTCAAAAAATTAAATGCCCTGGAAAATTAAGCTATATTATTTGTAGATGTTGAAGAGGATTGAACTGACACTAAGAATGAATTGATTTTGAACAAAGTATAACCCTTTACTAAGCCTAAGGAAAAAATACTGTTTCCATCGGTAACCAGACAATGCAGTAAATGATTCGCTCCTGCTGTCATGGAAATTGAACCTAATAAGGCAATTTCCCATCCCATAACGACCCCCTAATGTCTCATCGGAATAATATTTAAGACATCCCTCCGGGATCGTAGCAGACCGGAGACAGCCCTCACACACCTGCCCGGACCAAATTCGCAATCGCTTCCGGCGGTCACACCCGTCTTGCTGCTGCACGCTGGAGCAGCATCCAGGGCGATAACAGTGCGGTACGCACGACCGACTCAGCGGCTTCATAAATTTCGATTATTCAATTAGTGCATAATTTATTCGCTTCTTTCCAGTCTGCGCACCATTGCCAAACGGCCTTAAAGTGCCCAGCGTAAATTGTAGTTAGTGTTGCGCGCTTGTCGGCCAGAAGTGAGTTATCACTTTCTCGCGTAAACCCTGCTCAAGTAGTTAGTATTATTGGTAGTAGGCCGCGCGCGCGCGTAACCTTCATTTCCCCATTGAGAAGATCAGTCGGTCTGCCCCGGCCAGAGCCTACTGACAACTGAGAGTGTGGAGCGCGTTAGTGTCGATTTCAATTAGGTTCGCCTCTCTGTCTGTGGCCGCACCTCTGCTGCATTTATACTTTACAGCTGAACGAGGAAGTTTCGAAAAGACGCCGAAATAAAGGCGCGAATTTGCCGCGCAATAATACGCAGTGGGTCGGGGAGTATTAGCGTAGTCGCGTGATGAAGTTTTGGGAGGCAGGACGAGGCCGAGTCTTAAATACATCAATTTTTTGCCTCAATAAATCTATTCATTATCAGCTAACAGCGTACGAACGAAGTTTTAGCGCACTGTGGGTGAAAGTTGCGCTGCTTCGCGTTAATTTTTCCGATAGCTTTGTTTTATAACCGAATCAGTGTGTGACTCCGTCATCAAATTGCAACCATAATGCTTGAAGCTTGATGATAAATTCGCAATGAATGTGTTAAATGAAAACTCAAAAAAAGACCCCAGGCAATCGCACTCGGCCAGTGCAAGAGTACTCTTTTCGCGTTTCACAAAACACAAACTAGAGTGCCAGCAGAACTGAGATGTTTTACCGCATAACCACGTATCGGACCAAGTTCTGCCGAAGGGAAATGCGTTGCACATCGGTGGACGGTGATGTGCGCATTTCTCTTCCACTGCGGCCAATCGTTGCTGAATCGTTCAATTGAAACAAAACGGAAAAACCGTGTGATTGTTGCTTTCGTGTTGGCACCTTTTTTCCCCGGAGTCGAATGCCGTCCACATCCGTGGGGAACTGTAGCATGCATAAAAAGGTGTGAGAGTCAACCGTACCCCCTGTCTTCCTTCCAAGGCCTTACCCGGTCGGGCCAGAGCGATCTTCAAAGAGGTCCTCGGGCGGTTCTGGAGTCGATTCTGTCTGTCCCGAGCCGGCCTGAACTGCGCTTCAGCGACGGTTGGCGGAGAAGAAACTTGTTAACGCTTTTTATAAATGTTCAATATTTTATTTTTATTACTCTTTTTATCATTGCGAAGACGAATTTTTTTAATTTAGTGTAAATATAATATTATAAAGTGTTTCTTCGGTTCGCTACGATGCCAGCAGTTTTGAAAGTCGTCGCACTGTGATTTTTTTTACTGTCAGATGCAATTTTTACAAGTTGAAGTAAGTTTAAGTGTAAATTAAACTCGAGAAGCATTGTTAAAAGTACTGAATTCAGTTTTCTATGTTCACTTTCGTTGTCGTCGGATGAAATACATTCTTCTAGTCATTTCTAATAATATTATTACAAAAACAACTCAGGGAGTGAATCTCTTTTTGGCTTTGTCCAGCATTCTTGAAAACTCAAATAAATAACAATCGCAGCCCAGGGTTGATAAATGTCAAATCACTTGTCAAACGACGGTTTTCGTTGTGTGCGTCTTGGTCTGTATCGCACTGTGTCGGGACGCTGCTGTCGAGTAACTTTTGATTGAAGAATTTATAGCACAGCAAGATGCGGCAACAAAAGGCACCACTTGGACAAAAGGTGTGACAAAAGATGGATGAACCCCGGGCGAGCTCCAGTCGTTCAAGTTCTTTTATTACTGAAACGTTCACCATGAATGCATGCTTGTTTTGATGGACGAGTGCAGTTGGGGACAATGTCCATGTTTCGATCGTAGATGGATTTTATTTAGACGAAGGCAACCATAACACGATCAATCTCGTGCACTTAATGGCTTCGGGTTAATAATTAATAATCGATTCAAATTGAGACTCACTTTAGAGACAGAATTATAAAACTTTAAAACTCTGGACATTACCAGAAAGCAGCCATTTGTTGAGCGAAATCACCGGACACACGTTGAAAAAAAAGTCATTTCGATCCCTCTCTGAAACAAACCGATAGGTGATATATTAGTTTATCGAGTTTTCAACATTTACTTATCGTTTCTCTCGACACCTTCGTTCTACGTTCTCCGCGGGCCGGCTCTTCGTTCCGATATCATCGCCGTCATCGCAATCATAAATGCGCACACGCAGAGACACGCATGCTGAGCAAAAAAAAACTAAACGGTAAAAAACTGCTCGAAAAAATCCGAGGTGACTGTCAGTACTCCCGCTGTGAAAAATGTGCCCGTTGTCAATTTGACAAATGAAGTTACGATTTTTTATGTCGACGTTGAACGGTATATTAAAATGTCCCGCACATCTCCGCTGTCGTTCCGATGGTTTTTACATACACACTCTTTCTCGGGGGGACAACAGCCCAGGTCCAGATTTCGCCGCATTCGGAACGTCGGACGCGTTTTACCGGCACCGGTTTGATGACCCCAGGCGAGTGACAATTTATGGGATCGCTGGTCGTTTTAAGCTCGTAGCATATAAAAAACCCGTCCGGGTCCATTCCATTGTTCGTACGGGGCGAAATAATCGGCTATGTGTTTATTTGCACACGATTGCTGATCGGTTGCTTTTATTATGCTGTGAGAAATTGGTTGTAAAAATCACAGCTCCAACCATCGGACATTCCCGGAGGTGTCTACAAGATCTTTATGTTAAACACAGCCGGGTGATAATTTATTGCTGGAAATCGGTTAGTCACCTATCAACCAGAAACGCGGGAATGTGTGCACAGATTTACCAAAACAATAAACAAGCTACCCATTAAATCGGTTCAACAATGGTTGGTGATGAGTTTGGAAACATAATTTGCTTCTACGACTTCACTAACTAATCAATTAGAATCAAACATCTCAGTCCAAAGGAATCGCCCGAAACAGATAAGTAGGGGCATAATGAGCACACGGGGCGAAATGGGCACCCCTCTTTTATGCGAAACTACGCATTTTTTAATGCGTTATGGTATGTGGAACTCTTCCGTAGTTACTACAGTATCTCTTTATGTAGAACAAAAGTGATTTGTCTGTTTAAAATATGGAAATATATTGAAAAAATCAACTTGGTTCCCGGATGTTGGAAAAATTATTATTATTGCGCACTACAAAATAAGCTTCTACGGTGGTTTAAATGGCTCAATCAAGTATGTAGCCACATCAATATGACGTATGGGTCGTACCCCAGATTTCACCATTATTGAAGTTTTGATTTAGAGCTATAATCAGTGTTAAAATCGCACGATAACTTTAAATAATTCGATAGGGGCGAAATGAGCACACCTTGTCCCATAAACTTACCTGAAATTCATCTCAGTAGACTTGTGAGTTTGTCTGTTTCCATAGTCAGTGTTTGTTTACATTGATGGTGCGAACATATCCGGACTACTTCGTGATAAGGGCGAATCCTTGCTTGTTTTCCTATCTAGTTTCGCCCTAATCACGAAGTAGTTCGGATATATTAGAAAATTTTCGAGACCGAATCGGTCAGAATTGACCACCAGACAGAATTGACCATCATAAGGTCCGACGGGACATTCACGAAACAAGCCGCCAAGTATCACGGCATCCCGCGACAAACGTTGGCCCATTAGTTGTACTTCTACACAGTTACAAGATATGTTTTCTAAGAGTGCTCATTATACCCCGTGGGTGCTCATTATGCCCCAGTGGGATGCTCATTGTGCCCCACACATCGACTGATTGCTAGTTTTTTATGCATAAATCTAATTTGTGTTTTTCACCATTATACGATAAACTTTTCAATTTGTGAATAGTGTACCTTTAATAATAGATAGTTAATTCAAGTTTTGCACTGAAGACAGCTTAAAATTTTTGTCGTTTTCCATGCTTGAATCAGCAACCAAGTTAGGGTGCTCATTATGCCCCTATTCCCCCTAGCAGCTTTTTTTGTTTCAAGGAAAGCTCGATTCGATCAATTTTGCTGGAATTTGAACGTTATTATCAACTTTTTTTATCATTGGAGCAATTCCACAAAAAATGTCCCAGATATAACATATTTTTTAAACTGTATTTTTAATTTGTATTTTTTTTAACTCGATTTATTTTTGAGAAATTACGTAAAAATGCTATGCAAAAAAAAGTATTTGTGATTACAAATACTTTTGGAACCAGAACGGTTTTGCCTCGAGATTTTTTCCTACTAGCTTAGCTAGAAAATCCAGTACATCATAATCCGTGCATGTCTGTTGCAGCTTATACGGTTTTTGTGTAGTTAAGTAATCAACTATTTTGGCTCTCTTGGAACTGAAGTATGATTGAAGAATTCCAATTTCAATGCCAGTTGCTTGTTTGAAGTGATAATGGAGAAGTTGACGACTTCGTAGAACAGGTCCAATCGTGATCGAACGAATGCCTGGGAATCATTCAAAAACTATCAAGCCAGCAGAGACGGCTTATCTCGACGGAGCTTTTTTTGTAAGATTTGGACCACTGCGACCATTATTTTTAATTTTGTGGTAATCGACGGAGCTTAGCAAATATTTCTTTCGAATACTGACTAGACGATAACTTCCAAAATCCCGGAATGATACCTGCATTGCAGTTTCGGGGCTTTGAAGTCACAGGGACAGGCTTATTCTCTGATTTAGCGGGGTTATTGAGATAGCACTTACGGTTTATCATTCGTTTCGAGGCACAGATATCTGTACAACAGTTGCTCTGGAACGGATTCCATTACATCAGCGGGAATGTTTTTATCAATAGCTCGTAGCTGATCCACCAGAGTGTTGACTAACAAATTTTTTTCATTCTTTTTCAAACACAGATACACTGGGATTTGATCATTCCGAGTGTTTGGACGCTCACGTTCATACTCCTGTAATGCGTTCAACCGAGGTTGTCACTAATTTTAGTCCAAATTATTCGAAACTTCATCGCGCTTGTAGCAAGCTTTTTAGTCTGTTATTCAGGTCTGTCAGGTCGTTTCATAGATGTATTAGGCGTCTGATTTTCATTTTGACCACCTTGATTAAAAATTTCCTCTGGATTAGATGTGACAGTAAGTGTTTCCGTAAATAAAGGAGGCACTTCTTTAGATTGCTCGTCACATTCGTCTATACATTGATGCTCGGTTAACATTTGCATAGCTATCGGATCGCTTGTCAACGTTTCTTCTTGAGGATTCGAAACTAACGTGAGTACGATTGGAGCCAGTTTAATCTGTCGCAGGAACGGGAAACTCGGGTTTTCTGTGTCCATAGGAGTCTGCAAACTGCAGTGAGCAAAATTTGTTCCGTATCTGTGTTAAACTCTAAAAATCAAACATGTATATATTATGAATAAGAGAATTTACTTCATTGCAATGAATTTAATTCTAAGAAGCTTTTTAAATTTCACAAACCTTATAAACCAATAAGCAAGCCCCTTTCAATTTAAAAAATTCATCCACCTAGCGGTGAGACCCAGCCTTTCTCCTTCGTACTTATAATTTATTAAAATAGATTTACTCCAACACTTAAAAAATACACCTTGATTATATCTGCTGGATTTGTTATTTATTCTAAACAACAAATTCTCGGTAGTCAACAGCACAACTATACCGAACATTTAAAATTTAACATATCATCGGCTTCGTGCTACACTGGCACAACTCAAAATTTTGAATTTTTGGGTTTTTGATGGCAAACGATGCCAAATACTGTTAAGTTTCATCACACGGAATCCCATTCCGAAAATCACATAAATTCCAGAGTTATGAGTAGAAGTGCCTTTGCTGCACAAATCGAAATTTCTCCATAAAGTTAGTGAAAATAAGGTTTTAACTTGGACAACGTGAGCACGTCATATGTGCATAATAGACCCAAAGGTGTTTAATAAGGATTGGTAATCTTAAACTTCAAAGTTTTCTTGAAAATCGGAAAATAAATTTTTGACGCAAATTTTCAAACGCGTTTTTCTCGAAACTATGTTTTTGAGTTGTGCCCGTGTTGCACGAAACCGACGATATGAATATAAATTAACACATATACATGAAAATAACATTAAATTATTTCAACTATATGGTGCGATTTTGTTTTTGATTGTGGTATAATCGATTTGTACTCATATGCTGCCTATAAATATTCAGATTCTTCAAGTCAACATTAGTCAGTAGATTTCAAATAATTTATAATTAAATGTTGTTCCTTATACATTAATTTGAATGATCTTATCAGTGAAATTGAAATTCTTTAACGCAGTTGATATTACTGATCGTTTCTGAGAGGCATCCAATGAATGGCCAAATACCAATCAATAGGGGTTCTTGAAACCTGGATTATATCCAGTGGCCAGAATCCGACCAAAAACCCTATTTTCAATCCAGATGACCACTTCTGGTTGCCTGATAATCATAAAATCCATCATAAAATTGCCGAACTGCCTAATCTGGGTATTTCTATGGCAAAGATGGCGACAGTTTCCGATCAACAGCCTAAAGTGACAAATATTATCCAATACGATTTGGGGAAGCGGTATGATACCCTGAGGCCAGAAATCATCTTCAGACGCCATTTTAAATTTCTAGACAGTAGCTTCCGGTTTCTACCAGTCTAAAAGGGACAAACATTACCCAATGTGAGTTTTCCAGTACCCGTGATGATGCTCAGAAACCAGGAATCAACTTCATACTTCATTTTGAAATCCGAATTTGCGACACCTGTTTTCTCTAAACAAGTCGTGTAACCTTTGAAAGAAGAGATTTTCAATATTTTTACAATTTAACACATAATGAATAAAATAAAAGTCCGGTTACACTGGTCAACACAAATGTTGCCCCGAAGGTCAAACTAAGAAAAAATGAAAAATTATAGCTTTTCCTGTGAATTTTTTGCATTCTAGGGCAACTATTATGAGCTTTAGAGCAGCATTTTTTCGGTTTTGTCAACTTGTCATAAAGCAACTAAACCTTCAATTTAAAACTAAGAGTGTTGCAATTAAGTGATGCCATCTTTGGCAAAACGAGTGAATTTGATAAAGTTTTCTGAACACGTTTCTTTTCATAACCTTCAAACTACATGTTCAATCATCATAAAATTCGTTATTTAGGGGTTTTAAAGACAGTCCGTTCATTTGATACCTATTTTGTTCAAATCGGTTCTGTAGTTTCTAAGATAATAGAGCTTCATAACTTTTACATTCTGATACATAACAAGCAAAGTTACAGTCCGATTATAATAAAATTCAATAGGGTCTTATCAGGCAACTAGATCTTTCTATTGCAACTAATTTTGTGAAAATCGGTCCATCCATCTCCGAGAAAAGTGGGTGAGTTCAAACAGTCTTAGAAACATGTTTCTTGTCATAGCCTGATTCCACATTATTATACATAACGAACAAAGTTAAAGTCCAATAACAATAAAATTCAATAGGGTCTTATAGGGCAACAAGACCTTCAATATGACACTAATTTTGTGAAAATCGGTGCAGCCATCTCTGAGAAAAGTGAGCGAGTTTAAACAGTGTTTGAAACACGTTTCTATGCATAACTTTTGAACTACATGTCCAATCATTATTATATTTTACAAATGGTTCAAAAAACAAGCCCGTTCTTTTGATACCAATTTTGTTCAAATCGGTTTTGTAGTTTCTGAGATAATGAAGTTTTGTGATTTCACATTTTGATATATAACCTTGAAACTAAAGATGCGATTACAATAAAATTCAATAAAGTCTTATACGGTAACTAGACCTTTCATTTGCAATTAATTTCATGAAAATCAGTCCAGCCATCTCTGAGAAAATCGAGTGAGATTGGGAGACCGTTACATACAAACACACACACATACAGAAAATGCTCAGTGATCGCCATCACGCCCTTTATTTTTTATAGAGAAGGCGCCATTACGCCGTGTGTGTAACTGGGCCTTTAGAACATTATTTCTTATCGAATTGTACATCAAAAGTAGTGAAGTGTAACTTTGTCGAGTGCCAAAGAATAAACAGAATTGAAATTACTTTGTTGTTTGATAACGGCAACAATACAATAGACACCAGGATGCGTTTGAAAATTTTCGAGCTGAATAATTGATGTCATTCAAATTCCAAACAAGAAAATGATTTTTCCTGGAAACGATATGAACACCAACCTTCTTGCAAGCCACTTGATTTGACGCTGGATTGAAATATCAGGGCCTATCAGACCGAATGTCAAACACTGCTCACCTTCTGCATCCAACACAGGGGAGTGTAAACGTAAACATTTTGCCTACCAGTCATGAATTCATCATGGCGTCAAAATTTTAATTTAAAATGTCCTATTCATTTGAAAGTGTGCTGAAAATAAACGTTCAATCTTAGCTTCGAAAATAAATCAATGGTAATTATGAGACGTTTATTGCACTTGTTTTAGAGCACACCAACCAGAAAGTGGGTACCAGGTTCGGTAGACGAAAAATGTTAGCAGTTTGACAAATAAACCTGTCCCCTGGTTCTACAGCATCCACCGCCTGTCCGAAATACAGTTTACCTCCGCTTATCCTAAAATCTTTAATCTGATGACTCGATAATTCGGATCCCGTTAGTCCGGAATTTAAGAGCACTATTGCTAGAATGTAAAAAACTTTCAAGCCAGTGCTCAAGGGGTAAGGTTGGTCTGGTTGCCCTTTTTCCCGACAACGTATCACAGTCAACTTTACTCGTTCTTCGGGCAGAACAACACATAGACTGTAAACAAAGTTATGAACTTTATTTGTTCTTCAAAACGTTTTAATTACTATAAAATTATTATAAACGTCTACTTTCGAACTGATTAAAATTAATCCTGTAATCAAATTTTTCTGTGGGTGCACCGCGATAATGTGATGTGATCAGTAAAAAACTTTTATATAATATCACAATTAAATGAGTTAAGCGTAGGAATGTAACAAGTGGTATTAAGAATTTACGGAAAAATCGGGATTTAGATTTAACAGTTCTTTTGAACTGATTTGTCCTTGTTAACTAATCTTCGATTAGTCGATCAGCATAAAATATTAAAAGTAAAAAACGAAATTAGTATTAAATCTTAAAGCGAAAACCAACTTGATGATCAGAAAGGGGGTTGATTTTTTTACGATTTAAAGCATTTAGTTTTCAAAATAATTGAGATATTGTACATCTGAGAAAACATAGGAACGAATAGTGGTGCCAACACTAACACTAGTATGTCGTTCATTGGACAATCGTTGTTCAGCAATCCAACGCGTTCATGAGTCATGCTAATATTGATGTGTTTTTTCACAAAAGCAATATTGCCCTATTTCTTCTTTGCTTCTGAGTAAGGCTATCGGACTAAGTAAGTCCGGATTAACAGAAAAATACTGTATTTCCACTACTCGAAAGGTTCGATGGCTTGGTGTGATGATAAAACTCTCTGAGATACATAAAACTTGTTTTCAAATTTGAGAGCACAGAAGCAGCTGTCAACGTACAAAATAATGTTGTCATTTCAAATCATTATTTGCGGATGTACTTGACCGACCAGTCAGGTAGCTAATTACTATAAGAAATCTTCGATAAAAAATAAGCCATTCGTACCTTCAACCTGCGTGTTAGATTGATTTGCCATAGGATGTGTTGTGATCGGTGCACATAGGAGTACGTAGAACAAAAACTTGGCCAAAATTAAAAAATGAGTTTTCAGACAGCAAATGTGTCTTAAAGTGGTTTTATCTCTATTAAGCTTTATATTTAGACATAAAAACTTATTATTAACAAGTTTCGTTAAGTTAAATCACCTAGCAGTGATATATCAACTGTCCTCTGCTATTACTCTGAAATTCGAAAAAAGTACAAATATGGTAAGAGCTTGTTCTGGTGAATACCTTTTTGCCAATAATAGATTCTGATACTTTTGAAGCGTCATTTAAATCGCTAGCTTTAAAAGGATCGTCTGATATGGATATGTTGGATACCGCAGTGCTCCCAGTATATCATTGAGTCATGGGAACTGCTTAACTCAACTCATCCAATGGTACATTTACGGAGTAATTCGCGATTAAGGCGCAACTAACAAAATGTAAACAGATCATTTTATTACACCATTGGTTTCGAAATGACTTACAAAATTCATCGCAAGAATACTTCCTTTTGTATAAATTGATAAAATTATTTTAATCAAGGCGACAAAAAAAATTATTTTTAGTGAAGGGCGACAAAAAAGTTTATCCAAAACAAAAGATACTTTGGAACTGGGCCCTTTACATTGTTTTGAATCAACGGGCTTATTTGCGAAATATTTGATTTTAGCCATAAATGCACAAATTGAATGTAGTATTGTTAGGAAACTATAAGACAAGTTTATTTTACGTCGATTTTTGGTATTGATGTTAATGTTAGTCACTTCCTTTGAACTAACGATTGTAAATGTAATATTCCAAATTTTCAAACTGGTATTTCCCAATGTTTATCTTTTGCCAGTTGCGCCCTTATCGCAAATCACTCCAGATTTTCTCTTAGCATTTGTGTTTTGCGTCTCTTGCTTCGATCACTGCAATCAATCCTTTGTTTGGACGAAATGAACGTGAAGCTTCCGACCAACTTTACAATTTTATGGTTAAGCTATACCAATTTTGCCAAATTTCGAAACTGTCAATTTAATTCAAGCTAACTTTTGAGACGACTTCGTTGAAATCTTGAGATCGATTGCTTCTTGAAGGACATTTGTTTTTTTTTTTTTGTAAGATTTGGACCACTCGATCATTGTTTTGGTCTTTTGTGGGAACATTTGATGGTTTTTTCTAGTTTTTATTCCAGAAACAGAAACTTTTTATAACTTGAATGTTCGTAGCATTGCGCAATCAACTCGAATAGGGTATTTCTCGGCAAGTTATCACACAATCTAAAGAAACTAATCAAATTTTCACAATCGAAAGCATCATAAATGCGCTTATTCAGTAAAAAAAATATTATCAGAAAATCTGGACGTTCCAACTTCGCATTAATCGCAATCACGAATGGGTGAGCATGGGGTAGATTTTTTTTCTAGTACTTACTCAGAAACACATAAGCTTTCCAATGGTGAGTGAATTTTTGCTGGGACTTGCTAGGAACCCAAACCAAAATCCTTTTTTGTAAGAAAAATTGGTAATCAAAAGAAACTGAAAGACACGTGTATGGCAAGACCTTGTTTTGAAGAAGTTTTTTCAACCTATACAACACATTTCTGACCTAAATTTACTTAATACGCCTTTGTTTTTACTGCCCATATTAAGTTTACGCCCAAGAATCACTTTAAAGTTATAAAAACATGAGTGGACATTTATATTTTTCAAAGAACAATTTGTGACTTATTCATGGGCTCTAACTAATACGAAGGTAATGATAGTTACTGTCGTTAGTAAACAACTCAGATAATTTCAAGCTGGCCTGCATACAATGTAGTAAGTATCAGAGAATGCAAAAAGGATCAATAGAACGAGGAACACTTAAATTTTTTTTTTCGTATATTGGCCAGATTTTTGACTGAAATACTCCTATGTGCGGTGTCCAGTTTTCATTTTCAGTGTGCAGAATTAACAAACTGTTTGCAGAAACGTTTAGAGCCATATCACTAGAGATCTGACATTCATTGTTGTCTAATACGATCTGCGTGATTTGTTTCTTAAAGGTAAATGACCCTGAAAATTACGAACAAATTGTGTAAGAAACACATGATTATTTAACAAGGAATAACATATGTTATCAACTTGCTTTGTTCGAGCAAACTATCAACAGTAGCGGCTGCCGGAACAACGTAACGCTTTTTGCGCGTAGCACATGCTTTGAAAATTAGGGGAACTGCTCCATTATTCATCTCAGCCCGTATATTCATTTCATTCCACATGTAAACACAATTGAAAACAGGAAAAAACGCATATTTTCTTCTAAAACTAATCTGCTAATCCATGGAATGGATTCTTCTTAGTTCACTTTAGATTCCTCATAAAGTATAACCCTCAGAAACTCTTTTAAAAGCACTAAATTTGATATTATAGTCGGGCATCAGCACTCGAAAACTCATTTTGTTCAATCACCTACCTCAGAAAACAAAATCCGCGTACCGTTCTATACGGCTACAACGGGACTCGTTCAGCATCCAACCAAAGTTTTTTTTCGTCACTAGCGGACCACTTTTTATTTAATCACTAAACAAAATCACTCACAACACTAAGAATACTTAAATCTTTGAAATGTTCACCTCAAATTTCCTAAAACAAGCTTGAATTAGCAGAAATATATGAGATGAATTTCTACAATTTCTAAATTTCAACTGTTTGTATTTTCATCTGTTTTCACTGCGTTGAAGAAAATCAAGAAATGTCAAATCAGTTTCTGTATATACGAAAAAATCATACTGAAAATGTTGAATAATTCCGACATAATTAATATAAATCGAGAGCACTGCAGTGGTTACCAAGGTTACCATTTTTGCACGTAAACAACTACAGCGGATATCTAGGTAACCTACTACGACGGGCTGCGGCTACGTTCATTCATGTGACTCATTCATGATTAACAGTGAGATGAGTATGGGAGCATCGTGAGATGAATAATTGAACAGTGATTCAAGTTTTGAGATCGATATGGAAGCGTTGTGAAAAATGGTTTGTTTTACAAAATTCAGGATAAATCTAGCTAATTTAACTAAATATACAATGCTAAATGATTCCATAAGAGTACGTAAGCATATTTAGCATATTTGTTCAATGATTTCGTTAAAATTTGGTGTTTAATCCGTGCATTCTTCGTGAATATCGGCTTAATGAGATGAATAATGGAGCAGTTCTCCTACAACATTCTAGTTCATATTGTTTTTGCCTTTCGAGCTGAGCATTTTCTGTATATGTGTGTGTGAATGTGTGTGTGTGAATGTGTGTGTGAATGTGTGTGTGAACGTGTGTGTGTAACGCTCTTCCAATCTCACTCGATTTTCTCAGAGATGGCTGGACCGATTGCCCCATAAGACTTCATTGAATTTTATTGTAATCGCATTTTTAGTTTCGAGGCTATGTATCAAAATGTGAAAATCACAAAACTTCATTATCTCAGAAACTACACAACCGATTTGAACAAAACTGGTATCAAAAGAACGGGCTTGTTTTTGAACCCTTGTAAAATAAAAATTATGCAAAGAAACGAAGCTCGAAAACTGTCTAAACTCACTCACTTTTCTCAGAGATGGCTGGACCGCTGTTCACAAAACTAGTGTTATATGGAAGGTCACGTTGCCCCATAAAACCCTATTGAATTTTATTGTTGTTAGACTTTAACTTTGTCCGTTATGTAAAATAATGTGAAATCAGGCTATGACAAGAAACATGTTTCTAAGAATGCATGAACTCACCCACTTTTCTCAGAGATGGTCAGACCGATTTCCACGAAATAAATTGCTATAGAAAGGTCTAGCTGCCTGATAAGACCCTATTGAATTTTATTATAATCGGTATGTAACTTTGTCTGTTATGTATCAAAATATAAAAGTTATAAAACTCCATTATCTCAGAATCTACACAACCGATTTGAACAAAATAGGTATCAAATGAACGGACTGTCTTCAAAACCCCTAACTAACGAATTTTATGATGATTAAACATGTAGTTCAAAGAATATGAAAAAAAAGTGTTCAGATAACTTTTTAACTTCACTCGTTTTGCCAAAGATGACATGACTGATTTCAACAATCTTATTTTCAAATTAAAGGTTTAGTTGCTTCATCGGTACCCATTTCATTCAATTATAACAGTGGTTGACAAAATCGAAAAAAATGCTGCTCTATAGCTCACAAAAGTTGCCCTAGAAAAAAACCACAGGAATGATTAAAAAGCTATAATTTTTCAATTTTTCTCAGTTTGACCTTCGGAGTCACACTTGTGTTGACCAGTGTAATCGGACTTCTATTCTAACCATTACCTATGTGTCAAATTATAAAAATATTGAAAGTCTGTTCTCTCAAAGATTACAGGACTTATTTAAAGAAAATATGTGAGTGAACGTGGGAGCTTTTAGTGAATGCGATTGCACTTAGCCAGCCCTTTCTGACTACCACTAGTTGTGGCGAAGAAAACCTTTCGGTTCTGGCATCAGTTTGTTTGATCGGTGTGACGTCTTCGACAAAGTTGTGTAATAATAGTCGATTAAAATATTTGCCCCTTTCTTTCGTTTACTGAGCATGTATCTCCATGCAAAGTAGGGAACCTATACATTAGAGAAATGACAAGACACTCACCGTTAAGGCAACTGTCAACATCAAAACGGATAACGGCAATGCAAAATTATACAGCTCGCCCGTTTTGATGTTGACAGTTGCCTTAACGGTGAGTGTCTCGGCGTCTCTCTGGTGTATATAGGCTGACTAATGCAAAGTAATCCAAAGAATTAAGATCTGTTAATGAGGCTAATGATATGGAATGGGGTAAATCCTGGCGACACCACTTCAGTGTTGTTTTCGATTCACGAGTAGGGGTAGAATGCTATTGGAATCAATGTCCAAGCATGAAGTAACATAGTAACATAAAAACATCTTGGATATTGTAATTAGTAATGATTTTTTACTCCTGACTTGATAAAAAGATAATGCCGCTCATGGCAAGTCCGTCCCAATTGCATTTTTGTCAATTTTGAGTTTATTTATGGAATCAATTCATTTTTATGTCTTCTTTCGATAGAACAAATATTTTTGAATACTTCGTTCTGAGGAACTATGAAAAAAATAGCAAGTCGGTTTGTCCCATAGCAAAAGTGATCGCAAGTCGGTCCCATTGCAAAAATCTTCGCAATTTAACCCCACAGCCAATAATGATTATGAAAAATGTGATATTTACCACAACTTATGGTCTTCAGGTTTAGAATTGGATGTACCAAGTGATATTCGATAGGAGGTTTGATTGAATTTTACACGTTCTACATCGTGTGGCTCTAGCTGATAGTACAATGTTTTCTTCAAGACAAAGTTTCCACCAGTAGCTTCTTTCAGCTGTTGGTTGTTGACAATGAACGCTTCAGGTGTGTCACTGTATTGTTAGGTAAAGTATTCTTGAGTATTTTATCTTTTCGTATTTTATCTGTATTTTAAGTAACGACGTGGGCCAGAATTGTAACATTATTGTCGTGAATTTCGTTTTGAAGAGTTTGTCAGTCATATCAAATACTTCGGTACGCTACTTAACTGTTTTTTAACGGAGCAAACATTTTCCTAAGCTACATTTGTTCTTTCATATTTGCTTCCACTGCTACGTCGAAGCTGTCCGCCGTCACGAACGTGTGACCGCTCTCAGGAAAATTTAGAATAAGTTACCTACACTGATTTCGAATTTATCAGTAGTATCAAATGTAAAAACAAAATCTAATTTTATTCTGAGCGGCGCAGTTGGTACATTATGTTAAGCTTCTTACAAAAAACTTGTTTGATAAGGCACGAGAGAAGGTCATTTATGAATTGACCAGCGATGGATTCATTCCAAACGCAAGCTATAGCACCGCCATTGATTTGCAGTAGTTTGTTTTTCATCACCGGTCGTAGCTGGCTATGGGACTGACTTGCTATCATTCTGGCTACGTACCGTAAAAGTAATCGCATGTGAGTCCCAGCTTATGATTTTCAACAAATTTTAGTCAAATTTCGGTGTTTATACAAGTTTTATGATGTAAAAGTGTTAGATTGTCATTGCAGTACTAAATTCTGTTGATGGTCTTGATTGAAAAAGCATTTTAGTGCCAAATTTCACCCAAAGCGTTACGATTTTCAATTGCTGTTTTCTCGTCAGCACCAAAACGCAAATGGGACGGACTTGCTATGAGCGGCAGATATGCATCTGCACACATTTTGGAACCGCTGTATTGGAAATGTATTTTTGGGAACATCAGCAAGGTTCGTTCCATATTCTCTATCACTCTGTTGATTGTGATTATCTCGAACAGAAACAGTTTTTCATCGGAAAAGCTGAGTTGCTATAGCAACTCGTTACTCGTGAAGTCGTTGTTTTCATACGCTTTGAGTCTCAAATTATGTGTGATGATGTTCTGGATCGACGTATGAGAAATGATTCTTGGCCTTCCTTCGTCCTGATTGTATCGGATTCCGTCAAATTCATTCCCTTTATATACGCGTTTCACCATCATTTTAATTCTAATCGTTGGATGAGGTCTATGCTTTTAGTTGATTTTATACGTGTCTCCTTGTATTTTTTATGGTGTGGCAGATGAATGAAGATGAATCTCTCTGTGTTTAAACCGTCTCAAAATCTCACGTGGTCTGAATTTCCTCAAATGTAAATCTACTACTAGCTTTTGCTTTGTGTCCATGACTATAGCGTAAACAAAACTCTTTCAAAACAATTCGCATCCGTCCAATACCAAAAGATTACACGTTCATAATAAAATCATATCGGTAAATAGAACTGTAGCAGAGGCAACTTTTGCCAACCTGTAAATCATGGGAAATTCACGCGAAACATATGAAATCTATCGCCGGAGCGTATTCCTTGCTTTCCTGCACTATTAGACACACAGTTTAATATCCGCTTTGTCATTGCCATGAGACAAAATTACTACCGATAATCTTCGAGTTTCGATCCGACTTAATGGCCTGCAGCTTCCATAAAAAATCATGGTTGTTTACAAATTCGACGTCGCTCTCATGTGTCATGAAATACTACCCAATCTTTACTGTAATCATCCTGTTCGACACGACACCGGTATTTAAGTTAGAACATTGTCGCACTGCGCTCGTCGTCCTATACAACGCGGAACCGTGCGAGAGCGGCCGATTACAATAGAGTCATCGGGCGCAGTTGACGTCGCCGATTAGTTTTAATCACACGGCGGGCGGTCCCGACCGGTCACGAGAATTCAATGACAAAAAGCCATAATTTTGATTGATTACACCACCAGCCGATCTTCGATTCTCGCGAAGCCCAACTCTAGCAACAACGTTTCGGGCATTCGATGATCAATCCGTTTGAGATGGTCGTTTTTTGTCGTTCTTTTCGCGCAGGTATTTACTCGAGAACAGGTTGTAGTAGTTGTTGGGATGATTTGAGATCCTTCAATAAAATGTCCCGCTGTCAAAGGGCAACTCTGTCATATGTAGCTGATAATGGAAGATTTGTCATTCCGTGATGTTTCACTCTCGGGTTGAGGAAGTGTTTTTCTATTGGATTATGCTAATCTGATGAGCTCACTCGACATTCAATTGGCGATTGTTCGGGTTTGGCATTTGCTCTGACGTGTTGGGGATGCATTTTTCGTTCGCAATAATGTTTTCCAATCATGATCCGAACTGCTCTGAAATATGCACTGCCAACCCTTTTAATTAAACGAGTGATGTTTACACAGTCCCTTCCGTGGAAATCTATATAAAGAGCGATAAAACGACAGCAATAAAACAAATGATTTCATCTTGTTTTTCTTTGCCCCGCCGCTGTACCGCCCTCTTTTACCCATCGGGGGATGGTCGGTTGTTGTCTTTGGTGCATTCTGTTGCGGACTGGCCAGTTGAAGACATATCGCAGCCTGGTGATCTTGATTGACTCGGTGGATCGCGGTCGCAAGCAGCGGGGTGATGGTAACAGCCGACACCAGTGCATCTCCTCCTGACTACGTCCGCGAGCAGAACAGAGTGAGAGCACAGACAGCCAGTGTTTGCAGGGCGACGGTGCAATCAGCGCTGGCCGCGCGAAAAAGCGTGATTTTATGAGTGATGAGTGTCGTTTTCGCGTTCGCCACGGTCTTCCAGATTCCAGACCGATGAAGATTTACGAGCTTGCAGTCATCCGTCGCGTCGCGTCGAGCTTGCGTTCCCAGGTTTCACGGCCGCTCGCTCGTGGAGAGATTTTGTCATTCCGCTTGTTGTCCAATTTTTGGTTATGCTACTCGTTGAACAATAAGAACTTGTATACATATTTACATTTTGCCTTTAAGCGATCGATTCGGTTCGAGTTCGAGTGCATTTTTTCCGCTCCGAACAGGGGGTAGAATGTGCCTCATCATGGTCGAATTGTCATCGGCTTGTCATTTGTTACGGTTTGGTGACGTGTACAGGGTCCAATGCAGCTTCGGCTGGAATTCCATCATCCGTTCGTGTGTGATGCCCTCAGTCGACGGGAGATAAATCATTTTGAAATATAGTGTAGTTTCGAAAAAATTTGCACATTTGCTGGTTGTTACAAACCTTTCAGTATTCTGAAGCACTCGGGCAATGGTTGCTTTAAATAGGATGGGAAATCGATATTGATTTTACACATGATTTTCATATGTTTAACTTTCGCTGAAACCAAGCCATTAGTTGCAGAAGGTATTCAAAACTCGAAACCAATGTGCCTAATTGATTGAAAATAGTGGTTATAGTTCTGCAACCAAAACTATTTTGGCAACTAAGTTATCTTTAAATCAGGAGTGACATTGTTATAGATAAGTCAAAATTAATTGAAATTCTACTGATTTTTCCTCAACTATTATTATTAATGGTTGACGATGTCGCATTTTTCGGTTAGCGAATTGACAATTACCGGTTCCTAATTTTTATCACTGACCTTTTTCTGTTGAGCTGGTTTTCGTTGTGATGGCCCCAATTTTTCCCTCGTCAAAATTCAGAATAAAATGCCCCTGGTTACATGTCAATTAAACCCTTATTACAACAGTGTAACGTAAACACACCTTCAATCACGAACCGAATGTAGTAAAACACCCTATTGTTTAGAACGGAGTGGCACTTCGTTCGGTTATTCTCTACACATGCCAAACCAAGCGTTCGTTTTTTTGTCAAACTGTTAAACTGATGGAACTGGGGCCACCGAACACAATAGCGTCCACCCGGTGCCGCCACCCGGAGCGAACCACAAGCCGCTTACAACAAAGTAACGCGCGCCCCCCGAATGAAGCTGAGGTGGGTGGTTCGTCCTTTTGCCGTACTGCCGACTACTGAAACCTGTTCCGGTTTTGCACATCGGGGCACCGAACGACGTGACATGACAAATATTGAAATTCTACCAAAGTCAGTCCTCCACATATTCTTCGCGCGTCAACACAGTTTGAATGCACGCTCGGTTGATCCCAGAGAATATTCCCGGCTAGAATGTGGTGCGCTGCAGAACCACAGTAAAGGATCGGTGGTGGTGGTAGATGACAGTGGAGGGTCTCGGGCGGGGCACACGATTTAATTTGTATCACAAAACAACTGTTGTTGTTGGTGGTGGCGTGCGAACAGCAACGCCCGGGTCGTCGTCGCCTGGTACTAATAAAAAGGCAATAATGGTAGCAACTTCGGCGGGCTGCCGGAATGGCCGCGCGCACGATGAAAAAGCCATTATGTTGTAGAGCAAACGTCGTCCTCCGTGTGCCGTGACAACCGGGTGATGTCTGGATGTCTTTCTCGTTTCAGTTTTGCACGGATGTGTGCTCCAGTTCAGCCTCTCCCACCGAGGTCGGTCGGTTTTAAGGCGAACGGATTGGACAAATGAAAGACAGATTGATAAAATGTATGTAGATTTATTCGTCCGCATGAACCGCAAGTCACCCCGACGGAGGATGGGTACCATGTGTGGGGATGTGTGGGTCTGGAAATGTCAGCAGCGATAGGGGGTGGAGACAAAGAGGGATATCACACCGCACTAATGGCTGGTGGTTTAATTCTATGGTGAACGGATTGATGTGGTTGAGCGGCGGCGATGGCGACCATTTAGTATGCATTTAAGAAGTACCTATATTGAATCACTGCTTAAGTGTATTTAATTCCCGCAGTTTCTGTCAAGGTGAATTCTGAATCATTTTGAAGCGGAATACCAATGTAGTGCTTGTGGCCAGATATTAGGAACAACATTTTGGGGTGTTGTTGAACTGTGGAAAGCGTTCTGCTGCCTGACGAGGCACGTCGTGTCAGAAACGAAATGTTATACAACTTAATTGCACCTCCGGTTTTTCTTCACCAAAAGGTAGTTTAGGGTCTAAGCTTTCAAATGAAAGTGGTTTTAAATATTCTATCGGGGAAATCTTGAATAAAATGAGTTTGAGTTTTTATTCAATGTTTTGACCATTTTTGTCCATTTTGGAGACGATAGGAACATTGAAATATATGGTATGGTGACGCTGCTCGGGCATTTTCGTCGATAGCCCACATCCAACGCGTGCGGGAACTGTGTCAATCCGTAATAAGTCCTGTTCGCTACGTTACGAGTGTACAAGAAGGATACATTCATCAACCACTTCGAAAGTACCACCATTCATCACCACCGCAGCACCAACGCTCTGAGTACTAACACGCTCTCTGCCAGTCACCATGTACTTCATTTTGGCAGTGTTTAGTGCAGCTTCTCTTATGAGAGCCGTGAAGGCCTCCTCCACAGTATGTCGCAAAACTATCTCTCCGCAACCTCCACTTTTCGATTGGTAAACAAAAATAGCTGTATCTTTATCAAATATTGGGCCCCTTCTACAGAGCCCTCGGCAAGCAACTCATCTCGTTCGAAATAAATGGATTTTTCTGCTTCAATCTTATTGTTTGTTGTTTGACCACCCAAATGCCCTTCCTGAATTGGGATAGCGCAATAAATCGACTTTTTCAGAAAAATGACTATTTTCAAAAAAATTTAATTTTTAGTTCCTCGACCGATTTCAAATCTTTTAGCAAGAAGTGCAGGTATTTATTGAGGCTTTCAAGAGAAAATATTAAAATGTACTTGAAGTAAGGAAAGATGACTATTTAAGATGCATAAATGATCCCGTTTTTGTGGGTTGTGTGTTGGATTCAACACACAAAATAACGAAACTGAATATCTTGCGCTGTCATTTCGCTTCGAAGAGTTTCATTTTCACTTGATTTCTTTCGGCTACTGTCATCAAATCACTTCTTTCTCTCTTTCCCGTCTGTTGTTCATCGGATCATTTCAAATGAAACTGATGACTATTGACGGAGAGAGTGACGAGAAAGAGACTCTTTCCTTTCCTTCAGCGTCTCAACCCAAGTAACACAAAAAACATGCTAAAAATAAGTCACAACGAAAGTAGTCATATAAGTGTACTACAAGCGCAATTGAAAGCTTGTGTTATTATACTGTGTTTGAAGTTGTTTTTCATCAGTAATACAACCGCATTTCGAAAACGAGCTCGTTTTATTGGTTTTGGAGATGTTTTTAATAACATGAATTCAAGAATGATAATCACTATCACTTGATCTTTTCGTAAGACATTACACCGTCTAATAACAACACTACGTACCTGTAAAATGCTTTTACTTAGTAGAATAGTCGTAGCATTCATCCCAAAACTTAAAATTACTTGATCATTTAAATTATATGAACAATTTCTATATTTATTCGAAGCAGGTCAAACGCGCCATCAAAAGATAAACAAAACGCTTGCAGTGTAACCAATATCACTTCGGTTTTTTGTTATTGTATATCTGCCAGCGTTTTTAGTTTTGTTAGATTTTATATCCAGATAACGTTGAAACTATGCGAAAACATTTTCAATATTCAAGGGAAAAAAACAACTCTATTGGAAAGGTTGAATATTATTTTTTATCGTAATTTTATAATCAATTAAAACTGCCACTGGTAAAAGCAATGGTCGATCTAGTTGCACTGCGCAGACACAACACATTTGCGCATGCGCTGGTTAACAGCTGTCATAGCAACAGATTTCGCATTGCCGTATTAGTACCCGAGATGTATTTTGCCACTTAATTATAACAAGTTGGCTTGCTTTCATGCAGTTATCGGTACTTGTTCTACTAGCCTTCATGTTTTGCGCTTTTCTGGTGATATTGATGTCATGGAATAGGTAACGTCAACTATTCTATACCAACGTGTGTTACTTGGGAATTGAAATTAGCACCGCATCGTGTCGTTTGATGATAGTTTTCTAATACCGCAAGCCGTAGTTAAAACGACAATGGCATCCAATGATTAAGTCACACAAGTTCCGATCAGTATTTCCTCCCCCTTTCCTATATATGCGTGAAGTGCTACATGGAAGCTTACTGTCTCCGTCGGCGCTCATTGTCATTTTCGATTGAGAATCGTCATGTGAGAGTGATGGTAATAATCTCCGCTTTCAATTAAAAAGCATTTGCATCAATTCCAAGCACTTCAGTTGTCAAAATCAGAGCAAGAGCCTTCGATTTAGTTTCATGTGACTTATGAAGTACTCGAAAATGTCAACAAAATTTCATTGAACGGGTGTGAGAATAAAATAGTCAAATACACTGTTTCACGCTACCTTTGAAATTGTTTAACAATCGCGTTTTCATTATTTATTTAAATTTTCAAGCACAAAAGACATTGTTACATTTTTAATTTTATCTCAAAACCATTCTAGCAATTCCCCATGGGGTTTCACTGGTATTGAACATGTAATGATTTAATTCCATTAAAAAGCAAACTCCTCACTTTTAGGTGGATATAATTTGTTGCAAATGATTATTATACATCATGATTCCATGTTGTATTATCATTATATACTGACAAAAGCTCAAAAACTCGTTTTCGGTAACATTAAAAAACACATAAAATTTTCGTAATGCGACACCATAACCTTGACCCTATTGTAACTTTGAGTAAAATGCACCAATTTTACATACCAACATATACTAAGAAAGGTCGCATCGAGTACTAAGAAAATCCTGTATACGACTTTTCTACAGTGTGTAACATTTGCAAAAAAAAGCAAAGCCTTGGTGCTACATTCCTTATCGGAACTCGACCTCCTGTTTATTATACACAGACTTCGCAGCCAACTGTTAAGTGTACAGGACAATTGCGGGGCTGGCGCTACGATCCTACTGACACTCCCGAGCCGAGACTCGTACCTCGAAACCAGCTGGGAGAGTGTAACATTTGCACCATACGAAAATAGTAGGAGGGTGGTATTCAAGACACGACCGCATGACGCTGACTTCCGTATTCTTATATTCCATTAAAACAAATAATAGAGGGAATTGCAACGCTTCTTTTACAAAACTTCGAGGCACCAAAAGGTGCCAGTTGCCGATTATTCTTGTTTACTGGTTAGTCCGTCCAGAATTCCAGCCATTTTAGTATTTTGCAGTAGCCATGTACTACTAACAGCCACCAGCATTACGGGCAGCGTTGCCAGGTCATTTTTCAAAAAATCTGGAAAAGCCAAAAAAAAATCTGGAAAAAATCTGGAAGTCATTTCGTGGAGTGAAAGGTAAAGTCTTCGGATAAAAGTCTTGGGGTACGTAAAATTTGAGGTGACAAAATTGCAAAATTTCGCGCCAAATTTGAAGTGATGACCTTTTTGCGGAACAGAGAAAATAAAATCTGGATAAAATCTGGATTATTCATGAAAAATCTGGATAATTGGACATCAAATCTGGCTACCTGGATACATGTTCAAAAATCTGGATAATCCAGCTAAATCTGGATACCTGGCAACGCTGATTACGGGTGAAACCGGCACGAGATGACCGGTACTATTTTTTCTTTCCTCTTTTCAGCTGCTAACACCTAGCGTCCGTATGTAACCGGTACGGTTTAGTAATGAAACTGATGGGGTGAAATGTTCGAACGGTACCTTTTATACCAAGGCTTCGTCAGTTAGTTAGAAAGAAGGAGAGGCCAAGTAGATAATGAAATGACAAGGAACGTAAATAAGCATCGGAAACAGAAAGTGACAACAACAATAACAACAAAGTCAGATCGATTGTATCCGTTAGTGTCGACTGTGCTTGGGAAGAGAGGTACCCTAGTAACAATATTGGTTTTATCAAAGTTTTTTAGCGCTTAATACAGCCAAAAAAGCGCTATAAAACTTTGATAAAACCAGTTTTGTTACTTGGGTAGTGATTGGCTGCGCGGTATGATTTAGACAATCGATATTAATTACCAATTTTTCAATAGTGTATCTCAAACAATAGTTTGTTTCTGTTACATAAATTTCTGATAGATTGATGCCAAAACCTCGAAAACCTGATTATAAATGACTGAAAAATAAGCGCTCAAAACCTGACCACCTTTCCCTGGTTTTTCCTGGTTGAATTACTAGATTTTCAAATTCAGGCGCCCAACTTCGATATAGACGTTAGTCAACGTCAAAAACACTATTTTCGTAACGCAACACCATAATAATGCGACTGTTTCTCAATGACTTACCAATTAAATTCAATAACTGTGTTTAGGCCATCAATACGTCCATAAAAATCCTTTACTTTCTGAGGAATCACATGCTCATAGCTCCAAAACAAATGACACTTAGCATATTTCTAAAAAAATAGTGTCAAAACCATGATTTTAATAATCTTTTATTTTTATTTTTGATTTTTTTAAGATTTGCATGTAAATTCAAATGAAACAAACGTTTTCCGTGAAGTTCAATATATCCTTTTTCACACACACACACACAACAGTTCTGGGTTAAATACGCAGTTTGAAATTTTCATGTTTTGGCGTAGAACAGCTTGCAATGTGTCTATTACATATTATAGATCGATCTGTTCTCTAACCGTATCAAAAAGTTTCGTTGTTCAAAACTGCAAGTATAATTGTTCAGCTACAATCAAATTTCAGATGTCAGGTGATGCCACACGGCCAGGAATGGGTTAAATAAAAGAAACATAACAAATGCTATCGAAAATATCTGTCTGGCTTAGAGTCTCGACTGAAACAGTAATTGGAACACTAACCTGAACCTGGGCCTAGCCTTGTCTTTGTTGCAAAAACTATTTTTTATTTTCACATCATTTCCTCTCTTCTAACAACATCTAATAAAGATTTCGTCACTCTCTTGTAACATCATCTAATCTACAGTGATATGATTCTTGTTAGATATAACCTTTCAATCGATATAAATAGTAAGTAATTATTTCTATTATTTGAATTGGGTTTCACACCTCTACGCTATAATTTATATATATATATATATATATATATATATATATATATATATATATATATATATATATATATATATATATATATATATATATATATATATATATATATATATATATATATATATATATATATATATATATATATATATATATATATATATATATATATATATATATATATATATATATATATATATTTATTTTCTTTTGGATGCAACAACCGCCAAATAAAAGGTCTTGACATACCATTGCATGTGTTCGATTGGTCAATTCGACGAAATCAGAACGTATTTTTTATTGTTTGTGCTTGTGCGTGTGTTTTTTCCTACGTAACGGGGAAATCTGCATACAGACATCTGAGAAGATAGCTCAGGGAGTGGGGTTGAATTTAACTGAACTCACAAAAATCCCCTCTTGTCTTCAACCCGTATCTTCCCGGAACTACGGTTAAGTATCAAGTCGGGAAGTGGCTTTTTGTGCTTCATGCAGAGCCGTAGTTACTCTGTTCTGCGTAGGAGGGCAGAGAGTTTTTATTTATTCAACCTTTTTGTAGAGAAAGCACAAAGCTTAAATATACAAAATAGGATGGAAAGTAGAGGGATTCACATTATTCACACGGTTGTTTGTAGTACTATGCATAACTTTTCACATGCTAATTTTCAAATTTCCTAACTGTTGAGTGATAGCGGTAACGTTTGCATTAGAAAAAATATAACAAAAATCGCCGATTTTTCATGACTTTACATTCACGCGCACTGCCGAAACTACGTATGCAGCATCAATCATTGTAACCCAAGAGTCAGCAGAAAAAAAAATGGACAGCTCCATTAGTCGAGTTCTAACCGTGATGGCGAAAGCAGTAAAGCTACTCCGTTCAGAAGTGTGCCGCGTCGAAACCGGACATCGTGCGGCGCTTTTTGGACGCCGGATACGATGTTGGCACAATTAGACGACGATAAGAGCATCGAAAGAAAGCCGAAACTGGGACGACCAACGACCCTGAGTGACAACAAAACTTCAAAGACGAAAACCGAGGTGGCGGTGATGATGGACGACAAGACCTATCTCACCTTGGATGGCAACGACTGGCAGGGCAGCTTCCCCACGAAGGAAGTGAGCTCCGAGGTGAAGTTTATTTCACACACCAAGTTACCCAAGAAGGTACGGCTGCGGCTGATAATCAGCGAGAACGGAATGTCAATGCCGCTCTTCTTTGCCTCCGGACTGGTCGTAAAAGAAGAAATTTATAGTACGAAGTGCCTGCCGGAAGTTGCGTCAAGAAATACCAGAAAGGCGAAGACGTGGTTCTGGTCGGATTTGGCGTCGGCCCATTACTCGAAGCGGAGATGGAGCGGCTGAATATTGATGCGGTAGCTAAATTGGTGAACCCACCTTATGTCCCCCAGCTGCGCCTCATCGAGAATTTCTGGGCAAAGTTGAAGCATAATATCAACTCTAAAATTCTTTTTCGCGAAAACTTTTTCGCGAAAAATACAAGGAAGAAAAAACTCAAAAACATGCCTGCACGCATGTTTTCTTTCACCATGGCGAATGTTCCGATTAACTGGCGGAAGGCCGCTCGCAAAGGCGTTGAAATTTATTGCGAGTAAGCTAACCATAGACCGTTACTGTAAAATAAAATGCACAAAAGGATTTGAATATACCATTCGATTCATTATGACGTCCAGAATCTCTGGTCAAAATTTCAAAATCGTTGTACGGTACATTTTTGAGTAATGTCCTTTTGATGGTCAAAAAATACAAAAAAGTGATATAAAAATAACGAAATACTTATTATAAAGCTCGTTTTTCAACCACCCTGTTATGAAATAACTTCCAAAATAGTTTTTACACATTCCAGGTATTATATTTCATGACATTTACAATTGGTAGAATGATTTATTTGAAAATCCCCCAGTGTGCAGTGGTCTAAACTAGAAAAATCGTAATCGTTTTAGATTTGACAGTGAAAAATTGATTTTATGTACTCAATGTCTCAAGCAAAATTGTTTCATAGAACAAAGCCTTACATTCGGCGTTTTCGGTTTTTAAATCAAATCATCCATCACTTAGCAGTGAGAAAAAAAATATTTTTTTTTTTCAATTTTCAGTATACCAAATTGCTTTTCTCAGCAAAGTTGTGGAAACATTTGAAAGAAAAACGATTGCCGAATACTGCGATGTCCTATCTCTACGTTGGACACGATAAAAATAGAGTTTTCTGTGAAACACCCCTCCTTAAAATCAGTTTTTTGTCTATAACTTTTTCTGTGATTGTCAAAACAATACATTTTACAAAGTCGTGAGGGTAGCTTAGTTGAATGAATAACATTTAGAAACATTTTGAACTGTTTTGAGCATTACAGAGGGAATATCATCTGTTTTCACACAATTCATTTAATCAAAATTTACAAAACGATATCCTCACTAAACTGTCGAGATACAACATTATGACGTACATCCATTTGATAAGTTTTTCAGTACGGCCCAAAAACGAACGGATTACTTGTCACTTTGGTATTGAAATGGTGCATACATCATTTTGTTTTCTTGATTTTATGCAACGTACGAATAAGTAACAACTAAAAGAAAGATACCAAAAGATGGGCCTTCGAATAACGAACAAATTGACATAACAACCTCATATTTGAAAAAATTGCGCTTACGTCAGTCTGCGAGATTACGGCAGTAAAGTCCCACTATTATGGGCCACTTTTTGACTCTTCCAGTATTATGCGCCAATGCTCCCGGTATTAGAAGCCAGACGCATTTTTTTGTTACTGAAACAGCGTCATTGTAAGAGTCGCTTATTACGTTCAATTTGTTTAATCCAAGAAATCGAGAAGTGAAAATTAAACACTTCATGAAGAACTATTCAAACTTTACAGCGAAATTTGTTCTGCATTGTTCTGATATAATATTGTGACAATTGAAATCACACTTTAAAAAAAAAACTATCATGTTCTATAACGCTCATTGTTTAGATTCCAGGTTTTTCCTTTATTTTTTATTTTTTCTAGTGTATAGAGGCAATGAAAACGCGTGGGAGGACAAGGTCTACCTGAAACAACCATGGCTTGACAAAATCTGTGTCAGGTAGAAGTTTACTTCTCCATGGCGCCTCCCGAGTCATCCGGATATCTCCGAAATAAGTCGTTGCGTCCATCTACCCTTCGCGGAATTGGACCATTCCCGCTGCCATCTGATCATCGAGAGTAGCTTCCTGGTACCTCGTATGCCCCTTGTGTCACGTTAGTCCAAAGCACTCTACATCCTCCTTAATAGCGATGCTGGTAGGCATCATGCCGGACAAGATGCATCGTACGACATTGTACGATACGTACTGACTACCCTCAGACACATGAGCCTGAAGGTACTTTTAAGTCTAGTCTAAACATGGACGAAACCACGCTGGCAAGCAACGTCGCCAGTATGCCAGATAAACGTCAGAATCTGCCAGATATTTGAAAATAAGCCAGATATTTGCCAGATTACATCCGCTTCGTCTCGCAAAAAGGTCATTACTGCGAGATGAGCCGTGGTTGGCCTTTACCTACCTACGCCCGGCGAGAGCAAAAAAAAAGATTATCATTTTTAGTTCTGCCAGGAATTTTCTCCAAAAATGAGTGCCAGATTTTGCCAGACTTTTTATTTTCCTTTTGCCAGATTTTATTTGAAACTTAGTGGCAACGCTGCTGGCAAGTTTCCGCTTGCTGCTTCACACCTGTTCGACATCATTCGAGGTAGTGCTGCAATAGCCGTTGAGGCCTTCTTACAGACATACTTTACGTGGATCTTGAACGTAGGCCATCACCCCCAAGAGTTTCAGATTGCTATGAGGAAATAGTGCAGTCTCCGACTCTGACCACCGCCTATTGCTCTCATTTACGGTTATTCACAACCGTGACCTCATGGTGCGCTAGATAGTGTCCCGGAATGACGAAAGTGAATAAGAATATTTGGTTTTGACTAACATCAGATCATTAGTGGTATTAGTCTAATCCATAAGTGGAATAACATCCTAATGCTTTCGATATAAGGAGTTTAATTTATTTATTTCCAATGATGATGACTCTCGATTCATCCGACTTCACGAACCCGATAATATTCGCTGTAGCTTCAATTACACATTATTGTTCTATTCATGGAGCGATTTACAAGTAAAAAATACCCTATAGAATCAAAAAAAAAATCTTCTGTCATGTACATCCCACAAAGATTGATTCGTTTGGGGGAAGAATTTTTCTTTGCAACAAGTAAGCAAAAATGATTGTTTCAACCGATAAAATCATCCATTAATCTAATGGATGACACACACATTTATTGAGCATGATGATTGCGTTGAAAACCCGCGTCGGACCGGCAATTATTAAAAATGGTGTTCCATTTGAGGAATCTTGAACAAACCTGCTGCATATCAGCAGTCAACTCGGCACCCAAGCGAATGACGAATTGCCAAACCAACCGATTTGCGCTCCATCAAGCAAAAGCAAGCAACGACGACAGTCGGAACATTAACTCATGACCGGAATGAAGTAAGCAATCTTACGGTAATATACTGCTGCCATACACACATTTACCCACCCTATCGCTATCGCTTTCTGCCTTAAGTTGGATGGATGGGCCCCTCGGTATGGATTATCCTATTACACAGGACGTAAGCGGTACGAGAGACAGCTCACCACGGGATCTTGCCTACGAACTCCCACCCAACCCTCTGGGCAGTGGTGATGATGATGATGACCCCGGTTCCATCGTCGCGAATAATGTGCACCTCTACCAGAAGGTAAAGTCGTCGTCGTCGCCGTCGTCACCATCGTCGCAAGTTTCGAAAGAATGCAGCACAGTTCCGAGCGTTGCGCAGAAAGATAGATCACGCCGCGTCTGTCATGGCGCGAGAAAGAAGCTCAACTCTGATGACCATGTCCAACAGTGATCCCCATAACCTCGCACTCGGATACCGTGTCTGTCTCGATACGCCGCTACTCGGAAAAGACACGGTCATCAACGCTGCGGCCGGCCTCCTCAGCGCACAGTCCCGGACAACTGCCGGAGCGGCAGCAAGCATCCATAATGTAACGTCCTCTGGTGTGTTTCAAGTTTGTCCCGCTGCTGCCCATGTCTCCAACCGGACACACCGAGGTTGATACACATCTTCACTCGCTTCGGTGTGCTCTACTGGCACCAAGTGGGCGAGGCAGTATCAAAAGGGAGGGAGGGTAATTGCTGAAATACACCAGTAAATACCACTTGTTATGGGGATGAAAATAATGAGAAGAGAAAAAATCGAATTAAACCAAGATTGTGCGGTCGCAGACCGAGAGGCATTTGAGCGGAGAAAACTTCTTCGAGCCGGCAGCGCGATGCACCGTGCGTTGCATACCGGGTTAAGAATAAATTATTAAACTCTCAAGGTCACGATCGGTTGCGATCAGTAAGGTGGTTCGGTTGGGCTCAGGTTGTAGGTAACGCGAGCGTTCCTGCAAATAGCAGGGATAAAGTTTTTCCATTGTGTAAAAGTTGATTCAAGTCGGGATGCTTCGAGGGCACCAAAACTGATGAAAAAAATTACATGTTGCTCGATTCAAGTAACACCAAAGAGCAAAATTCGGACAAATTTTGTTTGATTGTTGCTAAGTGTTGATTTATTTAGCGATAACAGTTAAAGCTCTAGATTGAATAGTAGAAAAACACAAATCAAATATTTACAATACTCTAAATTTTAAGTAACCGCAGTTTGTATCAGGCAGTAGCATGTAATATGTTCTAAAATAAAGCTATTAATTGGAAAACAATCCGAATGATTTATTAACAATGAGTAATGGTCATTATAGCTCTATATCATTACGCTCGTAAAAGGAAATGCTTATCAGCTTACAGATTCTGTTCTGAGGCAGCTTTCGGGTGAATTGTACCTAATTTGAATGTTCAGAGACTTTGAGTGTGTTGTTTTTGCTCAATTTCGCCATCCATCAGGATGAGCCCTAATTGACTTTTCATAATGCATGTGGGTATTTTTGATATCAAAAGTATGCTTTTTATTAGTGAATATTCATCTGTGATACGCATTATTAGGGAATAAAATATATACCTGCTATAAAGTGGGTTGGAATTGATTACTTCTTACACTTATTCTAAATGACTAGCTTAAAATGACCATGAACAATATTTCAATCGTTTACTTCATAAAATAAATGCGAAAATTACCTAAAGTCCTATTAGACAAATCGGGGTAAAACTGATCACCCCTGCAATCCATGCGTTCTATAGACAATAGACCATAGTTCAATGCATAGGTACATGGCAAATGACGAATTTTAAACTAAAAAATATCAAACACAACCCTCTTTGGAAACGGAACTAGTGATATTCGACTTACGAGATGAAATTTACTAATTTTGCTCTCATTTCATCAACGTTCGAACTTCCCAGGTTACCACAAGCTCGCTTTCTATCCGCGATGTTTTTCGAAACCATGTAAGTGGCTCGTTTTGCCTTTCTCCTAGAAAGGTATAGCAATCACTGCAAAAACCAAAGGTATGAAAATGCTCCAGAGGGTCGAATCTCGTATATCAATCGACTCAGTTCAACGAGCTGAGCATTTTCTGTATGTGTGTGTCTGTGTGTGTATGTATGTGTGTGTATGTGTGTGTGTATGTAACGCTCTCCCAATCTCACTCGATTTTCTCAGAGATGGCTGGACCGATTTAAATGAAACTAATTGCAAATGAAAGGTCTATTTGCCCCACAAGACCCTATTGAATTTTATTGTAATCGGAATTCTAGTTTAGAGGTTATGTATCAAAATGTAAAAATCACGAAACAACAATATCTCAGAAACTACGCAACCGATTTGAACAAAATTAAATTCAAATGAACGAGCTACCTAAAAAATCCTTAACTTTTGAATTTTATGAAGTTTGAACTTGTGGTTCAGAAGTTATGGAAAGAAACGTGTTCTGGAGACTGTTTAATCTCACTCATGTTTCTCAGAGATGGCTGGACCGATTTTCATAAAATCGGTGTTAAATGGAAGGTCTAGTTGCCCCATATACACCCTATTGATTTGTTTTGCAATCGGACTTTTACTTTGCCTGTTATGTTTAAAAATGTGAAATCCTGCTATGAAAAGTAAAATTTCACAAGACTACTTAAACTCACTCACTTTTCGTAGAGATGGCTGAACCGATTTCCACAAAATTAGTGTCAAATGAAAGGTCTAGCTGCCTCGGAACACCCTATTGAATTTATCTGAAATCGAACTGTAACTTCGTCTGTAATGTATCGAAATGTGGAAATCACGAAACATCATTATCTCAGAAACTACACAACCGTTTTGAACAATATTGATATTAGATGAACGGGCTTGTTGAGGATTAACTGATAAATTATGATTGAACAAGTGGTTTCATAATTCGGCTGCTCTATACGTTCCCATTTCATTCGATTATAATTGAACTTAAGCAACCGTTATGTATTAAATTGTAATAACAACGAAAGTCTATTATCTCAAAGATTACACGACTTATTTAACATAACAAGTGTCATACGAACGAGTTAACTCTTAAACTTACGCATAACTAACTTCATTACAACTTGATATGTGGTTCAAAAGTTATGAAACGAAAAGAAATTCAAAGACTATTTAAAACTATACCTGCTTTGATCGATATATATGGGCTCAAAATAATTTGAATGTGGTATCGTACTATTTGAACGTTCCCGGTATCGCTCGTGATGAAATTGTTCGATATTAAAAGTCATTTCTTTTTGCCTTTCTCCTAGAAAGGTATAGCAATCACTGCAAAAACTAAAGGTATAAAAGTACTTAAAAGGGCCGTATATCACTCGACTCAGTTCGACGAGCTGAGCATTTTCTGTTTGTGGGTGTATGTAAGTGTGTAACGCTCTCCCAATCTCACTCGATTTTCTCAGAGATGGCTGAACCGATTTCAATAAAATTAATGGCAAATGAAAGGTATAGTTGCCCCATAAGACCCTATTGAGTCTCATTGTAATCCGATTTTTAGTTTAGAGGTTATGTATCAAAATGTGAAAATCACGAAACATCAGTATCTAAGAAACTACGCAACCGATTTGAACAAACTTAAATTCAAATGAACGGGCTACCTAAAAAACCCTTAACTTTCAAATTTGATGATTAAACTTGTGGTTCAAAAGTTATGGAAAGAAACGTATTCTGGAGACTGTTTAATCTCACTAATGTTTCTCAGTGATGGCTGGACCGATTTTCATAGAATCAGTGTAATATGGAAGGTCTTGACGCCCCACAAGACCCTATGATTTTTTTTTGCAACCGGATTATTACTTTTCCTGTTATGTTTAAAAATGTGAAATCCAGCTATGAAAAGAAACATATTCCGAAGACTACATAAACTCACTCGCTGAGATGGTTGAACCGATTTCCACAAAATTAGTGTCAAATGAAAGGTCTAGCTGCCTCATAACACCCAATTGAATTTTGCTGTAATCGGACTGTAACTTTGTCTGTAATGTATCGAAATGTGAAAATCGCGAAACTTCATTATCTTAGAAACTACACAACCGTTTTGAACAATATTGATATCAGATGAACGGGCTAGTAAGATGTGGTATCGTAATATTTGAACGTTCCTGGTATCGCTCGTGATTAGAATTGTTCGAAATTAAGAGTCATATCTCTTATTTTTCTATTTCTTAAGCACTAACATTACGTCAAATTTCATATTTATACTTCAATAACAACATCAATATTTTAGAACCCAAAGAGTGAATATACCTTTATTGGATTTAAGCATTCATGTAAATTTATTTTTACAAATAATAAGTTTGAATGAGAAAGGCTGAGTCTAACCGCTAGTTGGATTAATTAAGGTTTTTTCAAGTTATACCATTTTCCCACTTTCATAAAACACAAACAGATTTTCTTCCGTATCTGAACATAAAAAAATGCAGCTCTGTCTGTCTGTCTGATACATATAGGCTTGGAAACTACCGAACCGATCAGCGTGAAATTTTGTATATAGGGGTTTTAGGGGTCGGCAAAGGTGACTAAGTTAGTTCGAGACCCCTCCCCCTTCTGCAAGGGAGGGGTCCAACACAAATGAAACACAAACTTCTGCACATCTCGAAAACTAACCAAGCAAATGGAACCAAATTTGGCAAGTGGATGATTTTAGGAGTAACAAATATGTCCATGTTGGTTCGACACTCTTCCCTTCTCTGGAGGGGAGGGGTCCCATACAAATGAAACACAAATTTCTGCACATCACGAGAACTAACCAAGTAAATAGAACCAAATTTGGTAGGTAGATGTTTTTAGGGGTAACATATATATCCATAATGGTTTGACACCCCTCCCTCTTCTACAAGGGAGGGGTCCCATACAAATGCAATACGAATTTCGCACAGCTCGAGAACCAATCAAGCAAGTATAACCAAATTTAGCAGGTGAATGTTTTAGGTGTAACAAACATGTCCATAATGTTTCGACACCCTTCCTTCTTCTGGCATGTCTCCAAATACCATTTCGAAATCCAAGATGGCGACTCTCCGTTTCTAAAAAATAGCGCCAAATGACCTTATACCACCCAACATGGGTATTTCCGGAATTGTTATGATGCACTGAAGCCACAAATCGACCTCAGACAACATTTCGAATTGTATGATGGTAACTTCCGGTGTCTGGAAAACAGCCGAAAATGACCAAATACCACCCAATATGAGTGTTTCTTCAACCAGAATGACGCTCAGAGGCCAAAAATTGTCTCCTAATGCCAATGACCAAATACCACCCAATATAAATGTTTCTTCAACTAGATTGACGCTCAGAGGCCACAATTGTCTCCTAATGCCATTCTGAAATCCAAGATGGCGACTTCCGGTTTCTGAAAAATAGCGGCAAATGACCAAATACCACCCAATATGGGTATTTCCGGGATTTTTCTGATGCACTGAAGCCACAAATCGACCTCAGACAACATTTTGAATTGTAAGATGACGACTTCCGGTGTCTGGAAAACAGCCGAGAATGACCAAATACCACCCAATATGGGTATTTCCGGAATTGTTATGATGCATGATGCAAGCCACAAATCGACCTCAGACCAGAACCAGACCATTTCAACCAGAATGACGCTCAGAGGCCAAAAATTGTCTCCAAATGCCATTCTGAAATCCAAGATGGCGACTTCCGGTTACTGAAAAAACAGCGGCAAATGACCAAATACCACCCAATATGCGTCGTATACAAATTACGTAACGCATGAAGGGGGGGGGGGGAGGAGGGGGGATAAGTCTGCGTTACTTATTGTTACATAGGGGGGAGGAGAGGTAGTTGAGCCCGTTACGTAACTGAGATGTTTGCTCAAAATTGCAAATTTGGAGGGAGGGACAGGTTGTCCAGCGTTACGTAACTTTAGGGGGGGAGTCATATCTAGCGTTACTTATTGTTACATAGAGGGGGGAGGGGGTCTGAAATCTAGGTTTTTAGCGTGACGTAATTTGTGTACGACGCCATATGGGTATTTCCGGGATTGTTATGATGCACTGAAGCCACAAATCGACTTCAGACAACATTTTGAATTGTTAGCTGGCAACTTCCGGTGTCTGGAAAACAGCCGAAAATGATCAAATACCACTTAATATGAGCGTTTCTTTAATCAGATTGACGCACGGAGGCCAGAAATTGTTCCCAAATGCCAGTTTGAAATCCAAGATGGCGACTTCCGGTTCCCGAAAACAGCGGCAAATGACCAAATACCCCTCAATATGCGTATTTCCGGAATTGTTATGAAGCACTGAAGCCAAAAATCGACCATCAACCTCAGACAACAATTTGAATTGTAAGAAGACGACTTCCGGTTTCTGAGAAACAGCGGCAAATGACCGAATACCACCCAATATGGGTATTTCCGGGATTGTTATGATGCACTGAAGCACAAATCGACCACAGACAATATTTTGAATTGTAAGATGGCGACTTCCGGTGTCTGGAAACAGCCTAAAGTACCACCCAATATGAGTATCTCTGGAACGAGAATGAAGCTGAAAATTGACCTCAGACACCATTATGAATTGTAAGATGGCAACTTCCGGTTTCTAAAAAACAGCCAAAAATGGCCGATTTCCATACAAAATGAGTATCTTCGGAACCAGAATGATACACAGGAGCTAGCATCGACCACAGACACCATTTTGAATTCGAAGATGGTGACATCCGGTTTCTGGAGAACAGCCGAAAATGACCAAATAACACCCAATATGGGTGTTTCTTAAACCAGAATGGCGCTCAGGGGCCAGAAATTGTTTCCATGTGCCATTTTTAAATCCAAGATGGCGACTTACGGTTCCGGATCACCGGATCCAGAATGATGCAAGGAGCTATAAATTAACCTTAGACAACAGTTTGAATTGAAAAATGGCAACTTCTGGAAAACAGCCGAAAATAACCGAACACTGCTACATATGGATAAGTCCGTAATCGAGATGATGTAAAGAAGCCAAACATTGACCCTGGACACCATTTTGAATTAGAAGATGACCACTTTCAGATTCTGGAAAACAACGAAAATAACTGAAATGCACCCAATGTATATCCGGAATAGAGGTCATGTACAAAAGCCAAAAGTTGAGGATGTTGCCATTCCGATAAAACCAATCATTTTTAAACGATATAATCCAATCGCAAGGAATCAATAAATTTTAAATGTTTAAAATTATTAAATTAAACACTAAAATAGGCGGGACGAAGTTTGCCGGGTCAGCTAGTGTTATATTAATGTACAAGAAATGAACCTCATATCGTATTAGCAACCAGTGCACAATGGTCCAGAAAACCAATATAGGGTGAAATTTGGATCTGGAGCTGAATATCAACATTTAAGAAAGAATGGTTTTTACAAATTTCCTACATATGGGTCATTCCATACGAAGTGATCACGGAAAAGAATAAACTTAGACACGATCATCACGGATTTGGCTCAAAGCTGGGGGAATTATTCATCTAGGTTCACTATGAAAAAAACCCAATTTTGGTGTCGATTGGAATACCCCCCGCTCTGTGGGACCCCCCTCTTTGTGACAAATTCAGGCCATTTTTTGTTCAAAATTCCGTTTTTCTTTTTCTTACAATTCATAGATGTAGGACGTCCGCAAAATACTGATAGATGTTTTTTAAAGAAAATAAACCAAGGAATCCAAAAAAAAATATTTTTTTGACTGGAAGTGTTGCCAGATAGATCATTTTTGTATTTGAAAACTAAATTTACATTTTTCGGCAAATGCAGCCATTTTTATTTTTAATTTGATAATTTCATTGTGTTCCTTGGAAAATTTCACGTAAGAAGCAACTATCATCCCGAGGTAATATGAGCCAATCTCATGATATAACATTTTTACGAAAAAAGTTGAAAATTTTGTAATTAATTTATTTTATAGTTTATAGCCGTAAGACACCCGAAAAATAGTGATGAGTGAAATTTGAAGAAAACAAACCAAGGAATCCAGAAAAAATATTATTTTTGACCGGAAGTGTTGCCAGATAGATTATTTTTCTGTTTTAAAACTAAATTTGCATTTTTCGGCAAATGTAGCTGAGTTTATTTTAAATATGAAGGTTTCATCGTGTTTCTCGGAAAATTTTACATAAGAAACACTTATCACCCCGTGGTAATATGAGCCAATCTCGATTTATCTGGCAACACTTCCAGTCAAAAATAATATCTTTTTTGGATTCCTTGGTTTATTTTCTTTAAAATTCATATATCAGCATTCTGCGGACGTCCTACATCTATGAATTGTATGAAAATGAAAAACGAAATTTTGTACAAAAGTTGCCTGACTTTGTCACCAGAGGGGGGTCCCACAGAGCGGGGGGTATTCCAATCGACACCAAAATTGAGATTTTTTCATAGTGAACCTAGATGAATAATTCCCCTAGTTTTGAGCCAAATCCGTGATGGTCGTGTCCAAGTGGCATGTACACTTCGTATGGAATGACCCATATGATATATCACCTAAAACATCGAATTTCAGGATCACCCAAATTTTTTGATAAAATGGAGTATCTAATTTTTTTATCTTCGTAGATAGATGAAAAAGTTGTTCTACAGTTATAGCACCGTTAATTTCATGTAACTTTGTAGCAAAAAGTTTTTATCCATCTTTAAAAGTAACCGATTTAGATTGAAAAAACACATTTTTCTCTCTAACTTTTTATTTAGATTTTCACAATAAAATTGAATGACTTTTGAAAAATTATAAATTTTCTTTCCAGTTTTCTCCATGATCGGACAGTGTCCATTGTTTAGACAATTTTTTGTAGTTTCTATAAAAATAATTGAATTTTTGGAAAATGAGCTTTGTTTTTAGTCTATTCAATTTTTCTTTTAACTTTAATTAAAAAAATTAATTGTTTTAGAGTATATTTGTTTTGGAAAGACGTTTAGGCTCTAAAAATATTCGTAGTCTCAATATCTTCCCAAAATAGCATTTTTAAATTACTTCTCAAAAATAAGTAGTAATAAGTCTAAAAAATTAAACCAATAGCACAAAATGGCATCTTTTGCCCATAGAAATATCTATCAAAAGTTTCAGCCAAATAAAAAATGTTCGATTAAATTGGTTGCCCGTTGTTTTTTTTTTTTGTGGAATTGCACCATATTTACTTTTTTGAGAAGCAAGCCCCTTCTCCTCCTTTCTGCTTGACATCGAAATTCTCAAGTCTTCTGTACACACGCTTTCTAGATACTCTTTCTTCTTCATGCTTTCCCCTGAGTAGCAGCAAGCACGCACCGACACGGAAAAACTCTTTTGTATTGCTACTCAGCGACGAGTACGCGAGCTCCTGCAAGTGAGTAGGAGTACTTGACTAAAATAAGACTGTGCTCGAAAACGAAAATGCTTTCTGCATCTACCTGGTTTGGCTTCGTGCACCGGCAGCTGAACGTGGGGGATAAATCAGTAAAGTATCGCATACTGGAACGTGTAGGGTATCGGACTGCTTTGGTAAGTTTTTTATAGCGGTCTAATGCAAAACCAGCCGAAGCAAACCGCCTCCGAAGTAGTCCGTTGCCCTACTTGAAATATTTTTTTGTCCCTCCGCAAGTATCGTAATGCATCCTGAAACAATACTCGGCCGCAGCGATGCCAACCTTTTTTAAGGAAAACTGGAAGAATTCAAAATGAAAAACTGGATAAAATCGAGATACATTCTGCAGAAACTAAAACCAAGGTGTAACGTTGGAATGAAAGATTTCAAACGGTAATGCTGATGTAACCACAGGATGGATTACAATAATCAATATGTCGTTGGATTGATAAAATGATGGAAAATTATATGATTCCTCAGTTATCGATATCATTTTTTTATTGATGAAGATTATAGTCACAAGGTATATAGTATAGAGTACGCCACTCGAAATTTTGAAGATGCGACTGGAATTCGATTTAAACCAGAAAACTATAGGGGATAGAAAAGATAAAAAGACCACACGTTTGAGGACAATGAATTCAATCAATAAGGTGACGAATAGAAAGCTGGATAAAACTGGGATAATTTTAAAAGAACTGGAGATATTTAACCTTTAGCTGTTTCGCTGACGTGCCCAAAAAAAACTGGAGATATCCAGGAAAACTGGAGGGTTGGCAACGCTGCTCGGCTGGTTGTGCTCGCGAGAAGGGGACTACACGCGAGTGAAAGAGTAGGCGCACTCGTGTGCATATGATCTCGGTAGCGAATGAGAGCAAGGAAGACAGCGAGAAAGAACGATAAATAGCTTGAATGGAGAATACTCCAGTGTGTAATAACGGCAACTACGACAACCCCACTTGAGGTGTTGCATGCTGTTCCTGAGTGAGGCTAACAACACTGCTTTTAACTTGATCCAAAACGACCAAAAATCAATCAACTGGTTGAAAAGTTGTGAATTTTTGAAAACGAAAAACCAGCTCAATTTCTCTCCTGTTTCTGTCGACAGCTCTATCATCTGCACCGTTCAGCAACACCTCGAAATGCTGTTTCCATCGCAAGGTCACCCGTTACTCATTGGATGTTAGGCACCCTTCGCTGTTGCTGCACATGACAAGGATTGGCACCGATTCGGAGTGTACTCAGCGTCAGCGTACTCCGTCAGCTGACAATCTCTGAACGTCCAGCCGTATCCTACTTCAAGTGCTCATCTTGTATACGTTGACCAGCCGAGCGCAAATCGTTCGTACTACGAGATGGTGATCTGAGTCGACGTTTGAGCCTCGTGACGGTTGGACCGCACATCGATGACGTTTGAGAAATGCCGACCCTCAACCAGAATACGGTCGATCTGAGAGCAGGCTTCGCCATTGGGGTATTGCCATGTGTGTTTCCAACCAGCCTCTGACAATTCTCGTTACTGGTAATATGGAGACGGCATCTACCAATAATGGGACGCGGCTCTCTGACTAAGATTCCTACGCGTACTGGTTCGAATAAAGTACTTACGTTCCAAGTACTAAGTTTTCAATCATTTCCCTTTTCGTTCGCCCAGGTCGTTACCAATCGTGCCGAAACATATTAATATCTGGATTGTTCGTAGTAGGGTACATTTGGCACTACCTTACTAAGGCCACGATGCCTTAGTTTTACGTCAGGGCTACCGTCTTGGGTGTAGCTGGCGAGACACAAAATTTCATAATTCAGCCGTCCACTCCGGATCAGTCGCTGTTTGAGCCGCCCCTGACATGGGAAACAGACACTCGGGCAAGCTGCTCTCTAAGGAAACCAGCTCCCCCTTTCCTGTCAGCATACGACGACCGGTTCACCGATCTCCCCTTGGTTAAACGTATCCCAGTTGGAACCACGAGGAGGTAGGGATAGATAAGCTCAGATCAGATTTAGAGAATCTGACTTCAAACAACTCAAAACTCCAGAGAACCAAAAATCCGAAAATTGTAAATCGTTTAGAGTTAATTTTTGCGACAATTCTACATTTGTAACGTTCTACCTTTTTTACATTCGATGTTTTCGTCTTTTCTGTCTTATTCACTTATTGTCGAATTCGTTTTCTCGGTGTAGCTACACTTTTCCGAACTACAGTTTGCAGCGTCAAATAAAACATTTTCAGTGTAGTTGCATTGGTATGCGTAATAATGGGATAGCTGTCAATTTGTTTTGTTTTGGTCATTATCGCCATCGTCATTTTGTCTCGTTCCCATTTTATATGTCCATCTCGCAAATGTGCTGAAAAAAAAAATTACCTGACACTTTACCACGTGGAACGAGAACCAAAACAAACCAGTTTTGACACATACGTGTGAATGTGATGGTAACTTCCTACAGTACACTCTGCTTTTTTCGGGTGTAGTCCGGGACAGAAAAAGGATAGTCAGAGACAGAAAAAGTGTAGTCCGGATAGTCAAATAATACAATTACGGTGTCAAAAGTGTAGTCCGAGTGTAGCTACACCGCGAAAACAAAAACGACGTATGAAAAAATTGTGAAAAAAAGGGGGTTTGGATTCTAAAAAAATTAAACTTACATTTTAGTAGGTAACTACATTGACTAGCGGATAATTTAAAATACACGGAATATTTTCCAGTCATAATCAGTAATGTAAAAAAATCATGACGCTGTCGAATACGTTTTCATAGGAGAAAGAACATTTAGTTGGTGGAACCGAAGTCGACACCGTTTTTTCACGACATCTTGAAATGATTGGACTGCGGCTTGTCAAGTCAAGGTACATACCACCGAAACGGTATCAACCGAGAGTCTGTCATCGAATGGAATCCACTGTTCGCATGGAGAAACATAACACGTGTCATTAATCATGTTTTGTCACGCTGCCTCTCGGATCGGACGCATCAGCCATTGCGTTGTATCGATGCTGGATGAGTTAATTTATTATTATTTAACAGCGCTGGCATGCTATTTATAGAAAAATCAGAGGGGCAGTATAAAAGGAAACCTGTGAAAAGATCAGTCAGGTTCTATTTTATAGTGCCATTGAAAAATCATGCGACACTGCAGGAGGGCTATATGAGAAAGTGAATCAAAGAAATTTCACCGCTGATGGATTTTTAATTGATAACAAAGTATTCACGTGCAAGTGTCTTGATGTTACAAGGTGATTGCATTTCTTGTGTCACATTAAATGAGTTTGATGAATCTATGTTTTTCGAGGTAACGGCTCGAAATCCCTCACGTCTTGGTCACACACACAAACTTCTATTTCGAAGGGATCAACTTTTTCCGATGCAAAGGTTTCTAAGTCAACTTTTGTTTTCCGCTACATATCGGACAAAGTTGAAAGGTTGATAACAAGTTTGCTGTTTTTTCACACATGATAGAACAGTGCGGATACTGTGAAAGTGTAAACCGGGACCGTCCCTGTCGTAGAACCGATAATGTCTTTCAAGTAACTTCCAAGGCGGCAACGAGAAAGGATTATGGGAAACTCGATAAAATCCATCGGTCTGACAGCAGCAACAGCAAGTGTAGTCCGAGGGAGCATACGTGCCGAATGCAGTGGCATTCGGTCCGTATGAACCCTTTTTCCCGGATGCGGAAAATCCGTTCTCCCACGAGACTTTATCTTTTATTTGCTTTGACTCGGATGCTCTTTGTCCGGTCGTTGTTACTGCAGCAGCGGAACCGAAGGCTTCTGCGGAAGCGCTACTGCTGTCTATTATGCTTTGTGGGTGAGAATGGCCACCGTTGATCCTTTTAGATTGTTGTGCGGGGGTAGCAACAACAACATGAGGGATGTGCGGACGGTTTGATTGTTAATGCATATTTTATGGACTGAAATTGTCGATTGTGGTGGCTACATGTACAGCTATTTAAAGGTTCTTCACTTATGGTTAGATGACGTGAAAAATTTTGAGTTTTAATTTCGTTTAAAGGAAAAACTCATGGAGTCGAAAATATCCACTGTCCACTTGAGTAAACAACTAGAGAATCGATGCTATAAATATCAATCATATTGATTCTGCATACAATACTCACGGGATCAGCTTAATCAATTTGGTTACGAATCTGCATAGACAGAGGCTGTGCTTCATCCCGATTGATTTATTACCACTTGATATTTAATCTCAGGCTAATTTCGTAACAGATAAATTCTATCCCATATCCTTAAAGAAAGTATATTTCCACCAGGGCCAGCAAAAATTTGCATTTTCCTTTGTTTCCACCATCTTTTCCTTAGTGTGTCGCTCCAATCCCTAGCTCCGGTGTTGAATAATTGAGGTCACCGACGTGCTGGAGTTATTTATTGGGATTTATTTCTCCCTTAAATTCTACCCGATTCCTGTTTGCTACCATTCATCACCACCAGTGCTGGGGAGCTTCAACAAGCCAGAGCTGGCAAGAATGTGATAGATGCCACTATCGAAGAGGTTAACGAGGGACCGATGATTGTCCAGTTTCTATTGTCTATCGATTCCAGTTGTCGGTTTGATACGGTGGCGATACCTCAGTACTTTTACAATGCCCCTTCAACGAGTTGAAACTTTTCTTTTATCTGCACAGAAAAAAACCGATCTCGTTTTAAGTTACACTTTCTTCTTTAGCTACTTAGCTAGTACTTGGTCGAAAAGGAAAAAAAAACACAAATCTACTCGAAGATAGACCAGTTCAAATATTTGAAGAAGCTTCATCAGCGCTCGAGACAAAGACAAGACAATCGAACCACGCGCGATGAGTTCGCGGCAGGTTGCTGACAGGCAGACAAGAAGTGGACAGCAAAGGCTGTGCGTGCGCTGGATTTACCTGTTCCATCCGATTCGCTTGGTAATGACTCGAAACGAATCGATTAAAATCTAATTTGGCTGGTGCGTTTTGTCACTTAGTAATGTTTGCTTTGGAGCGAAAAACCGGTGGCAGTTCCTCTCGTTGACTAATTCCCGTTTCTACGATTTACAGCTTGTTTGTTGTACGTTGGAGTTTTTTTACGGCTATGAGTACATACATTGTATAAAAATTGAGCCAAAGTGTGAAAAACGAAAAAAAAATAAAAACAAAATTCAAAAGTGTCAGAAGTGTAAAATATTACCAAGAGTATTTAAAATATACAAACCTAATGGAAATCCTTGCACAGATACCCATTTTATCTTTATTTACAAATGTCCAAAAAATTCCGTACTGGTAAAAATTTACAATATTTATGGGTTATTGTCTTTTTTCCACGAGTCGTGTTAATTACTAGGTATTATTATCCTGTCTATCAGTTATTTAGCGCTAACGAATTACATTAGTAAGAGTTGAATATTTTCTCTAATTGCGCTGGTTATGAATATCGAAGAAACGGCGTTAATAATCCAGTGATTTAAAACGAGCGTGTAAAGAGCGTCAAAACGAAGCCATCTCCTACTCAATACTAATTATCGTGCTTGTGGGCAGATAAATCACCAACAAAGCAGCGTCCTTCATTGATAATGGTACGTATGCAGGAATTTTGTTGAATATTTACGAGCAAACATTTAACGAATAGAACCTTACTCGTACAGCTTCAAAGGGCACTTCTATGACTGAAATCGATCTATTCTTATGCTGTTGTGCTCTATTCGCAGTCGAACAATGATTCGCTACACTATTGAAAAAAATCTTCATTGTCACTAAAATCACTGTGTAATAAAGCAATTTTCCATTGCACGTATTTTGTAGTCCGCCATTTAGCACAATATTAAGCAGCACACAAGTTATGATCGTCTTCTTTTGAGTAAATTTTAATTATCGATATGTTTTTTATAGACTAGCAAATTTAGATCTTTCAGATTTATTCTTCCACACGGATCTGAGTGCTTCTCTACATCCAGACTGGATGTTTGTTTAATTACGCTTGTTTACACTTGTTGTCGTGGTGGATGAAATTTAATGATTTGCGTCTGACGTTTTGTTGACAAGCAGCATTGTGGAGCTCATTTGTTTGTGCACGCCTCAATAACCCATTGTATGAAGGAGTGTGGAATTCAAACGATAACGCTCAAGAATAAGTGTTTTTTTTTTCGTCATTCGTCCGATGGTATGTTGATTAGACTCGCGACTGTCAGCGGCGAGCGCCGGGTTTAAATTGTGTTTAGTTCATTCAATTGAGTGCTCGATAAGCCTCGGAGCGGAAATGTGCGGAATTTAAATCATGCTTATTAGCACCTTTTCGCATGATTATTAGTGAGATGACGTTAGTTGGGTTTAATTTTGTTTGTGCTACGGTTTATTGATTATGATAAATTATCTCTTATTATTTATAGCAACTTCATAATTTACGCATGAAAAGCGACTCTAGTGTGCTCCGATCGAGTAGAATTTGCCGCCGCTCCAAGTTGACCATCTATAGACATTGATCAGGCCGGTAGTCCTCTACGGTCATGCGATATGGACTATGCTTGAGGACCAATGCACTCCTGCGTTCTTCGAGCGAAAGGTGTTGCGTACCATCTTCGCTGGAATACAGATGGAGAACGGAGCTTGGGGAAGGCGAATGAACCACGAGCTGTAGGAGCTGCTTGGAGAGCCATCTATTGCCCACACCGCTAAGATTGGCGGGTTGCGGGAAGCTGGGCATGTCGTAGGGATGTTGGACGACAGCCTGGTAAAATTGAGCCTTGAAACCAATCCGTCAGAGACAAAACGGAACGATGCACAGCGGGTAAGGTGGATCGATCAGGTGGAGATAACCTACAGACCCTACGCAGACTGCAGAGCTGGCGAACTGCAGCCATGGACCAAGTGCAATGGAGGTAAGTAAGTGTGCCTTAATATATACAGGGTGCTCAAAAAGTTCGAATACAACTTTTCATTGTTGTGTACGTTTGCATTCTGTGTATTGGTATTGATGGCAGCTTCAGTTTCATATCTAGGTTAACCGACACGCATGGTACCGACTTGTTCTTTTAAAATTAGTTTTTTATCGTAAATTAGTCCCAAGTACTAAATAATGAGTATGTGTGTCCAATCACAAATGGTGACTTCTCAACACTGTTAGTAATTTGTAATTTTAATTGTTAGGATTTGTTTGCTTTCGCAATTAGGACTTATCATTCGTAGGGATTTAAACCAACTTGTCAAGAAAGGAAAGTAAACTTACAACTAACTTGAATGCTAACTTATTGGCTAAAAAGAGAGCTTATCGTAGCAATTGAGGATTGCAACGATTTTTGTCGAATATTGTTAATAAGTTTATTTGACATAGCTTCTAATGGTTCAACACCAGTAAGTCTATGTAATTCGAGTGTACCAAACCAAGGAGGACGCTTCAAAATCATTTTCAGAATTTTATTCTGAATCCTTTGGAGCGTTTTCTTCCTTGTTGAACAGCAACTTGACCAGATCGGCACAGCATAAAGCATTGCTGGTCTAAAAATTTGTTTGTAAATCAAACAAAAATGACAATGAACAATTGGTACATAATTGGTTTAAATGACAATGAACAATTGGTACATAACGACAATTTAGGCGGACATGGGGTTTTCGATGCAATATTTTGATTTTACAGCCATACTTTCTATGGAGAAGTTGCTTCTCATAAATAGGTCTACATATACACTGAAATGAAAATAAGGGTGGGCCTTAAACCTGCAAAATAGAACAACTCAAATTTTCGTTTGTAAAAAAATGTTAAAATACATTTGACAAAGTTGTAGATCACTTGATTTTAAGCAATTTTGTAGAAGACTACTTTTTTGTAGCACTTGAATTAACAGAATTAGAGCAATTCTGTTAAAGGCGGCTCTGAAAAAAAGTTTTTGTACTTATTCGCGGATGTCACACATCTAGAAGTGACACGCATGAAAATATTCGAATAGATGTGACCTCCTCAACCCCAACCACGCTACGCCAGTGATCAGTGTTTTCAGTTTTTAAAACTAAACACACTGATGCAACTTATAAAGTGAAAACATGTTGCAAAGTTCAATAATATAATATGTAAAGGTTGCCATCAGGGACAGAATGGAAGTTTTAAAAACTAAACAGAGAGAACACGAAAAATCATTGGTCCATCTGTAAAAGTTACACTCTATCAGTCAATTTAAGAGATATAGGCGTTTTTAAATGCGAAGTCATCTTGAATAAGCTTATCTATAACTTTACCGAAATATATGTACAGTAGTTTTACCAAATAGATAAACTATATCTGAAAAAATCTTACTTTTTTAACAAAAGTTAGCAGATTCAAACTAATTTTATTGAGTTTCAATAATAACTTTTCACCCGCAAAAGATATCTTTGAAGTTCAGCAACCAAAAGATGCGTTTTTTGAAGTTCTAAAAGTTGTCTGAGCTCAACTTTACTGAGAAATTTGAAATAAAAATGATAGAGCAAAGAAACTGTTATTTCAGAGCCACCCTAAGCAGAATTGCTCTAACTCTGTCAATTCAAGAGCTACAAAAAAGTAATCTTCTACAAATTTACCTAAAATCATGTGATCTACAACTTTGTCAAAGATAGTTTAACATTTTTTCCACAAACAAAAAATTCAGGTGTTATTTTGCAGGTTTAAGGACCACCCTAATTTTCATTTCAGTGTATTTGTAGACCTATTTATAAGAAGCAACTTTTCCATAGAAAGAATGGTTGTAAATTCACAAAATCGTATCGAAAACCCCATGTCCGCCTAAATTGTCGTTCTGTACCACTGTGCAATGGGCTGTTTATAAACTACGTAACCCGTAGTAAATACAAATGAATAATAGGGTTGTTTAGCTAAGCAAAACATGATTTTCAAAAATTTTCTATCGTAGTTCATCAGTTTTCTAATCACGAATTATCATTGCTCGAAATCTGCTTGAAATCACTACAATGACAGTTCGCCCATATACCAACTGTCATTCAAGCGATTCAGAGCGATTTCTATTTCTCATTTAAAAATCGAAGTACAATGATATAAACGTGATTAAAAATTACGCTTTGCTCAGAAAATTACACTTTCTCAGCTGATATATAAAAATCAGGAATCAGTGAATAGCTAAACAACCCAATTATACTACATTTGATGTTTTTCAAACCGAGCTCGACCCGAACCCGATTTTTTTCGATTCAACCTTAACCTGAAAATTTTATTTTTGTGAAACCCGAACCCAACCCAAACCCGAAATTGTGAAACTCAAACCAGACCCGAGCCTGTGATTTTTTTGGGGTCGTTTTTCTATACCAATTTGAGCCTGCCATAAAGCTTTGAACCTCTAATGGTATTAGAATGTTAGTGATTTTTACAGTTGCATGATATTTGACATTATTATCTTACAATTATGTTTATTTGATATAGTCTTTCTAGTGCGTGCCACGTGCGATTCATTCGAGAAACGTCTCCAGTTACATCATGCAACACAAATGAGGGCGCTTTCTAAGCTAATATGTCGTAAAGTTTCTCAATTAACATTGCCTAACGTTTGTGATAAAAAATGGACAAAAATTGTCGATTTCTCATGAGTTTACCTTTTACACACTGGAAAATAGACAGCAGAAAAAGTTATCGCACCCTGGATGGCAACGACTGGCAGGGTACTTCGTATTTTGCTTCCCCCACGAAGGAAGTGAGCTTCGAGGTAAAGTTTATTTCACAAACCTAGTTCCCCAAGAAGGTGCTGCTGTGGCTGACAATCAGCGAGAAAGGGATGTCAAAGCTACTCTGCTTTCGCTCCGGACTGGCCATGAACGGGGAAATTTAGAGTACGAAGTGCCTGCCGGAAGTTGCGTCGTTCATCAAGAAATACCATAAGAGCGAATAAGCGGTGTTATGGCCAGATCTGTTGTCGGCCTCGAAGTATTACTCGAAGCGATCGTTGGAGGAGATGGAGCGGCTGATGGGCTGGTGGAACCCAAGTTCGCGAGCACGCCCAACGTCCCCAAGTTGCGTCTCATTGATGATTTCTGGGCCAGCCTTAGGCGTAAGATCAATTTCAACAATTTTGTCGCGAAAATAGAGGAGGAATTGATAAATAAAACGAAAAAAACGCCTATACGCATGTTTTCGTCCGCCATGATTAATGTTCCGGTTAAATTCCGGAAGGCCGCACGCAAAGTCGTCGAATTTTTTCGAGTTAGCTAACATAATTAGCCTTTATGTGAAATTTATCAAACTCGATTATCTGTTTTAGTCATTTTTTTACCACCATCTGAAAAAAGTACGTTTTTACGTATACGTTAAATAAAAATTAACTCTGAAAATAATATCATATTTTAACACATTTTCAAAGTGAATTCAAACTTATTGAACACCCTGTATATTTTTGGCTTGATTTTCGGCTCTATTCGCAGGCGTAAATAACACTGCTATTGACTTTTTTCGAAAGTATTTAGCAGAAATGATTGAAAACCTTTAGCAAATAATTTTTTTACTCGGCTTTCAGAATTTACACGGTTTTTTCTACGCTGATTTTGAAATTTACGCGCTTATTTGTTTTGGAATTTACACAGTACATTTGTTTTGGAAGGACTAAATTATTATCTACAATTTTGCCGAAGACACTGATCAAACAAAACATTTAGATGCTAATTTTTCTGTTTTGACTTAAAACAACGTCTCGCAGGAAGTTCGGCTACATAGGGATGTAAAATAAAAATCTAAAACCGGATAAAGTGAAAAATATATCCAATTTCAAATGCTAATAAATCGGTTAGATTTCGATTAATTTTCTTCGTTCTTGCAGCAGTCGATTGGAAAATCTTCTAAGAATCTTCCTAAATGCAGAAAACTGTAATTTAATTATTCGAACTATTGTACTATTGAAAATTGTCAAGCCTTGTCAAATCGCAAAATTCGACCTCTGATTGGTCGTTATATGATTGCTTTCCCAAGCACGGTCGCCGGAATTATTGGTCTATAAGTGAGATGTGCTATTTGGCCTATATAAGAGCCCGTTTTAGCCGGAACTGCTCATACTAGTTCTAGACAGCGACTACAACAATTCTTGCTTAACAGCGGCTGTGGTAGCAGTTAGCATCAGCAGTAGCAGTGGTTTCAGCAGCGATGTTGGCAGGGCCAACTTATGCAGCGGTACTTCCTCTATTAAAAGCTGCCTTCGTGCAGTAGCGAGCAGCATCAGTAGCAGGTACAATAGCCGGTACTTCCTCTAATAAAAGGTTGCCGTATTTTGACAACACACAAACAAAACTCTGACTGTTGAAACTTGTTTGCGTTGTATAGTGTTTGTTCCATTCCTGTTCAGTGATGCATGTGCAAATTGAAATTCGCTAGCACTCCTGTTTTGCACAAAATTTTGAACATATTCAATACAAGTAATGTAACAAACAACCTTATGTAGTTCTACGTCAACCTTACGGTCGTGGCTTTGCATACAACCCTCATGGTTTTTCATAGACATTCCTTGCGGGAAGTAATCCCAAAACATGATGTCCCGGATTTTGTCCTGGCATAAATCAAACACCAAAAAAGCAGATCAGCTTGTTTGATCGGTATCAAGTCTTCAGCAAAGTTGTAGATTATAATTGGGTCATTCCAAAAATTAGAAAAAAATGATTTTTTGGGTGTTTTGTAATATTTAATTTATCATTATATTTTCGTGTTTTTTTCTTTCAATTTTTTTTTTTGTCTCATGGTGTAGATTTTTTCTAGAAGAATAAAATTACTGTCTACAACTATGCCGAAGACAATCTTTGGTGAATTTTATTTCATTTCTCCATGATCAAAAAAACCGTCGGTTACGGAAACCCTAGCAGAACTCAATGAAACTTTGTCGGTAAGTAGGCCTTATTAAACTAAGCAACGTTGCCAACTTTTCCAAATATATTGAATGACACTGGTTTGACCGATAAATTGCTTGCTAAAATCGTAGAGCCAGAAAAAAAGTACATTGCTGTGTACAGTGATAGAGAAACCACCGGTATTCTCTTATTTATTGGTGAAACAAACAAAAAAATTACTATGTATAACTATCGATTTCAAGTAAATTGTAACAAACTTATCTGCGAGCTCTTGGTTCGGGTAAAAGTCAATTTTAAAATAGTATTGAAGTTCAGTTCCGCTTTCTTATCGCAAAATCCTGGTGAAATCGCAACCGCATGGCCGCGGTTGCAAAACCTGTGACGAATGTGACATTTCCTCTAATAAATCGTTCGAAATTACAACACACATAATTGTAGGAAAGTGCATGATTTCCGCTCGGACTGTGGTCCGGTCCCCTATCGGTACCACCGGCACGAAACCAATCCCACTATCGGTTCATCAGCTTTCACCTTGCACTGTGTCGGGCGGCCAGCCCTATATCGGAAAATCCGAAGGATCGCGTGTCTTACGACAATGACAACGGTTCCGGTTTTCTATTTTTGGTGCGCTACCTGCGCTGTACTGAGAGCGTATGATGATGCCATCGGTTCCGTTCGGTGGAGAAAAAAAAAAAGAATTACACAAGAAAGGATAGGATCTTGATGCATTCGGTGGGATGTCCTCGGCTCGGGCTGTGAGTACTGTGCACTTCTCGTCCAAGCAAGGGACGGCGGCGGTGGTGACTTACGTTACTTATATTCCGGTGAGAGTGTGGTGATGCAAGCATCGTTGCTTCGAGCCGACCCCTGGATGGTCACCCGCTTGACTATGCTAAACGCGGAAAGATTTAGTTTAGATTGCCAGTACGCGAAGGAAAACATGTGTACAATGTACTCACTTAGAACAAAGAAACAGAAAACTATAGGAGAGAATGTAGCACGCAGACTTTAGCATTTTAAAAAGGAGAGTTTTCCTAAATTGAACAAAATTTAGCTACACAATCAATTAAATTGCTTAATTTTCATTTTTAAAGCACAAGAACAGTGTTTCGACCACATTCTCCTCTACACGTGATGTGACGCTAGAAGACCCGGCCATACTCGAAATAGGTGGAGCCCGAAGAAGGGACAGGGCAAATCACTGCAATCCGACGTCGTTCCGAACGGATGCAGACAACGGACGCGGAACGCGGTTGGCTGCATCGTCGTTCTCGCCTGCCAAGCATTAAAAGTCCTCGCTGGAAGTGCATCGCAACTACACAGCACATGACATAGCAAGCCATGATGCAGCCATGATATCCTACATACATAGTTTCCCATAAGCCTGCAGAGAGGGCGTTCTTGGGGCCATTCATCTTGTCTTGTATGTCGAGTGCGAGACGTCCGTTCGCCAAACCGCAGCTGCTGGTGAAACCTCCCAGAGCACCTGGGTGCAATACCGGACGATTGACTCCCACTGGCCGGTATTTTTCCTACTTGCAGCTATTCGGCCATGAATCTAAGGGTGAGTGAAGGGGGAGAAATAACTTCCAGTGACGGGTTTTGCAAAGAAGTATAGCACTGTTATCGCCAGATTAGGATCGTCCCTCGAAGCAAAGCTGGTTTTACCGAAACGACCTGCTGCAGTGAATTTACAGTTTAAGGTGAGTTTTTGCCAAGGAACTAAAAATTATTATTTTTGGTTATGTATTTAAAGACATACGAGAGAATGCAAGTTTAATGATATCAGTCATCTAAACAACGTTGCACACTAAAGAGGCCTAAAAAATATTTAGAAATATTTAGTTGCAGTCTCAGGTGTTCAAAATGTTATTCATTGGACCTTTTGATATTATTTTTGAAGAGATTTGAAGCCATCAGATTTATGTACGTTATTTCGATCATTTCAACATCAAATCCGAATGTTGTTTATTGTTACCACATGAATTCCAAAGTCCGCGTGAAAAGTGATTTTAGTCTAATGAATAACACGTTTAGCGTGCAGTGTATAAACAGTTGCTGTTGAGAAAACTTCTACGCTAAAATACGAACAGTCTTCATTCTTTGATTGAAAAAAATTCTAAACAATACATACAATATCACTCGGCGCACTTTCCACAAACCGATATTTTTGTGCTAAAAGGTGCAGCATAAAACGTTCCATCGATTCCTCTAGATTAAGCTATAAAACCGAGGATCTTCAACCTGACATGTCACGACCAAATTACCATTGGCTGATTACGTTTGATTACGCTCCAGTTCATCGTCCCTTGTCAGCCATCTAAAAACGGCGCTCCGGTATTGCAAAATAAAAGAAAAGAAAAGAAAAATCCAACCGCGGGCCTAGACGTGACCACGCAGGTGCTCTGATTGTGCCAGGACTGCTGCAGGGACCACGACTACGGTGGTGATTCCGCCGCCGCCTGGCAGCTACTTATAAGACACAAACCCAATTACGTCGTCAGTTGCGTCCGGCGCAAAAGTAATCCCGAACCCGGTTAACCACCAAATGAAGCGGCGGCGTTGACCGACGCACGGCACGGAATCGCGGTTTGCGGTAGCTTCAATTGGAATTTATGGCTAAATCTATCCAATCCGGCAAGACGTGGTTGGACACACGCTGGGCACCCAGCGTGGATACAATGGGTCTGCAAAAGTGGTGACTTGCGCAGGTCCCCCTTTTTCATAGCCATTTAGATCGGAGCAGAGAAGAGACTTTAATCAACATTCCCGCAATGACACTTGAACTCGAGCGGTACGTTGAAGATGACGCAAAAATCATATGAGCCAGTGGATGAAATCAAGAGTTATGTTTTATGCTAACCCACATTAGTAATAGTCTTAGTTATTATCTATGACATTTCGAAGAAATTGAGATTGGTTTTAATTTTTTTTTCTCTGTGCTTCGGATGTCATCTTTTATGTTACCACTTTCACCACAAACCTGCGTAGTAGTACGTAGTACTTTTAAGAGTTTTATAACCAATTTCAAAATTAACCGGGTACTACTTCTAATAAAATTGTAAAAGCTCATATAGAGCCAATTTATTTTGAATGATATATTTTTTATGTTACTTCAATTTGATGGTTTATGATGACTTATTATGATGACTTCACGATCTCGAGTTAATATTCTTTTCAATGATCATTATTTTTTATCAAGTTTTAAAGACTTTAGTGGCATTTCTATTTTCAATATTTGAATCGATTGTAAAAATGTTCTGTTTTTATGATTTGAAACAAAAATTGTTGAAAATATATAATACAAATTCAAAAAAAACAGCAAAGAGTAATTTTCAGAATTACTGAGATTTTTTTGCTGAAAATGAATTTCGAGAAAAAAATCTGTTTATGATAACGACGTTCTGTGTTCTAGAAGGCAATAAAAAAGCAAAACTTTATTGTCATGAACAATATTCTCATTATAAGCAAATCTCCATTATACACTTAATTCTTTATTACGCGGATTTAAGAATTCACACGCTTTTTTACACAGATTTCGGGATTTACATGGATTTCCCAGAAAATTCGTTTGTTACGGGACATGTTTTTAATAGTTTTTATTTTCACATCGTTTATTTAGAGTGTTCGATGAGTTTATTTGATCGAATTACTTAAAATTCACTGATTTGGCCTAATTTTTTTAATATTTTTTCTTGATTTTTAGCTCAATTCGCAGGTGGAAATAACACTGCTTATTGGGACAGTTTCGGACCTCTTTCTAGCGGCGTCGTAGTTTGATTAGACGGAGCTCTAAATCTGTAATTTATTTTTTGCATTTAATTTTTAGTATAAATTTTGAATTAATAGTCACTTACAATTTTGGTCTTTTCATATAACTGTCACCAACAATATCAGACAATTTTCTCTAACTGAAACTTCTTATAAATTTTGAACAACGTGTTTCTTCCTTGCAGTGAAGAGTGTAAGTGAAAGACAATAGTGCTGATAAGGAGGAAGTGATAGTCGATAAATGAGCAGGGTATTTTAGATTGTGGATCTCGCTATAATGGATTGACTTCAAGTGAGCAGGGTGTTTGAGATTGAATCTCGCACGGGCAGAGGCGCACGGGCAGTGCCCCCAACATCCCCCGGCCCATAACGCTGGTCATTGATCTCCTGTGTGTCAGCGTTATCAATTTTCTTATGTAGTGAGTTGGTGTCCTGGATGTCCAATATCGCGATCTTCGTAACAGGACGTCGTAGCACCCCATTCTGAGTTTTGACGAATGCCTGCCTTACTCGTCCGTCGCGTCCTGTCAATGTAGATAAAACTTTGCCACGCAGCCACCCATTACGCGTGGATTCGTTCACAATAACCACCAGGTCCCCCTTTTTGCACTCCTTCGTATCTCCTGCCCACTTGGGGCGACAAGCTATTGTAGGAAGGTATTCCTTAATCCAGCGGTGCCAGAATTCGTCCACCAGACTTCTCATTAGCCTCCAGCTGTTTCTCGTCAGTTGAGCATGCTCTATCTTGGGCTGTGGCCGTTGCGTTACTCCTTGGGAGCTTAGTAGCAAAAAGTGATTGGGGGTTAGTGATTCCTGTGCCTCATTGTCTAACGGAACGAATGTAAGTGGTCATGAATTAACCACTCCTTCTGCTTCGATCAGGAGTGTGACAAGAGTTTCTTCATTGGGGTTTCTAGTGTTTGACAGCCCAGCAAAAGCGGTTTTAATCGAACGAACGAGTCGCTCCCACGAACCGCCCATGTGGGGGGCTGAGGGGGGATTTAATATCCACTTAGTATTGGCGTTAGTAAACACCTCGGAAAGCTGTTGATTGATCTGGCTCAGCTGCTCCTTCAGTTCGCGGCTGGTACCGATAAAATTGGTGCCGTTGTCGCTCGAAATTTCCAACGGCGATCCTCTTCGTACCAGAAACCGTCGAATAGCCATCTTGCATGAGTTTGTGGAAAGTGATTGCACTACTTCCAAGTGTACTGCTCGGTTGGTGAGGCGCGTGAATAAGGCAACCCATCTTTTCACCAGTGAACGCCCTATCTTCACCTGGATAGGGCCAAAATAGTCAAGGCCCACGTAAGAAAAAGGTCTGACAAACGGACTAAGCCTTGCTTCTGGGAGCGGGGCCATGCGTGGAATAATTGGTTTCGCTTTTCTTATTTTGCAGTGCATACATAGGTTTCCCACTTTCCGAAGCTGGGTGCGCAGAGATGGTATATGGAATCGCTGTCTGAGTTCATTTACTACTGTCTCATTATTTTCGTGAAGGTAAATGCGGTGATACCAGTCTATCAAAAGGATAGTGAGTGGGTGGGTTATCGGCAGAATAACCGGGTACTTTGCTTGGAAAGGCAAAAAGCTAGCCACGCATAGTCGAGAATCCATTCGAATTACGCCATGGTTGTCCATGAAAGGTGATAATTTATAAATTCGGCTTGTTTTTTCTATTGAAACCGACAAGCCATTTTGAGTGAACTTTGTCAGTAGCTCTACTTCTTCCGGGAAGGCATGTTTTTGAACTAGAAGCCATAAAGTGTCTTGGGCCCTATTCAATTCCTCCGGGGTAAGACAACCATGTTCAAGTGGTAATCCCTGTTTCTTTCGACGAAAGTTTTTTATTGCACGGTGTACATATACGACTGCACGCCAAACTCTTTCAAACTTAGAGAAACGGCTCCAATCGATTACCCCATTTACTACAATATATTGTACCAGACAAGGTTTCAGTTCTTCTGGGGTTTCTTCGCTTATAAACTGTCGTGGCCAAGATGCTTCTGTTTCTCTCAGGAACTGAGGACCAGTAAACCAGCGACTTTCTGGGTACAAGTTAGGTCCTTTGCCCCATTTTGTTGCCTCGTCCGCCACATTTTGTTTCGTGGGTACCCACTTCCAATCTTCGGCATTAGTTTTGGAGAGGATCTCTCCCATTCTACACGCCACAAACTGCCGGTAGCGGCGGTGATCGGAATTGATCCATGCGAGTACTGTTTTAGAGTCGGTCCATAACACCCTTCTCATGATCGGTAAACTGTGACCTGCGCAGAGTGTTTTCATTAACCTAAACCCGATAACGGCTGCCTGCAACTCCAACCGGGGCACAGAGAGGGACTTTAAAGGAGCAACCTTTGCTTTTGCGCCCACCAGTGCGCAGCGAAATTCGCCACGGATCTTTGCCCGAAAGTAGCCGACGCAGGCAAATGCTGTCTCACCGGCGTCGACAAATATGTGCAGCTGGAGATCTTCAATCTCATCTGATGTCACATTCGGGAAATAGGCGCGGGAGATGGTTACTTGCTTGAGATCATCGAACAAGCTCGTCCACCGATGCCAGCTTTCGAGAATATCCCCTCCGACATTGTCGTCCCAGCCAGCCTTTGTCCGCCAGATGTTCTGTATTATTACACGGCCATGGATAAAAAAGTGAGACAGTAAGCCAAGTGGATCGTACTGGCTCATCACGCACCGTAAGATGCTCCTCTTAGTCGGGGCGATTGCAGCCAAGTTCATTGCATTGGTATAGACGAAGACATCAGGTTCAGATGCCCAAAGCATCCCCAAAACTCTCTCAGTCCGCCCGCTCTTGTCTATATCAACTGCCTTCTCGCGGTGTACATCTGTTCCTCCGATTCGTCGAAGGACTGCAGCAGAATTAGACAACCAGTTCCGCATGGTGAAACCGCCTTCTTTGTGCACTAACTTGACCTCCTCTGCCACTCGACACGCTTCTTCTTCGCTATCAAAGCTGTCCAGATAGTCATCAACATAATGCCGTTGCTGTATCGCCTCAACTGCCCTAGGATAACGATCGATAAACTCTTGAGCGTTCAGGTTTTTAATGTACTGCACTGAACATGGCGAAGACGTCGAACCAAACGTTGCCACGTCCATTATAAAAATCCGCGGTGTTTGACTTGGGTCATCTCGCATAAGGAAACGCTGGGAGTTACGATCTTCTAATCGTATTTTATCCTGATGGAACATTTCTTGTAGGTCGCCACCCAGGGCTACTCTGCGTTCTCTAAACCCGTACAGGACTGTTGAGAGTGGTACGATGAGATCCGGTCCTTTCAGCAGCATACTATTCAGCGAAATCCCATCGACTTTAGCAGCGGCGTCCCACACGAGGCGAATCTTATTTGGTTTTTTTCGAATTGAGAACCACGTTTAATGGCAAATACCAGACCAAGCGTGGGTCCGCTGTTTCTATTTCCTCCTGCGTCGCTTCGTGAATATATCCTTTTTGTTGGTATTCAATCAATTGCCGTCGAACGTTTTCTTCGATGAGAGAATTTGCTTTTAGCCGTCTTTCAAAGCACTTTAGCCTGCGCATCGCCATGGGATAGCTATCCGGGAATTCCACATGATCATGTCGCCACAATAGTCCAGTCTCGAAGCCTCCATCGATTCTTTTCGTTTTTTGCTCAAGGATTAATCTTGCCCGCTTTTCATCATCCGATTCCGGTCCTTTGTCAGCCGAAACGCCGACGTTCTCTACGGTAAAATATTGTTTAACCATTTCGTGTAACTGAGTATCGCCTGTGCATTCACAAATATGGAAGGTATAGCAACGACTCTGCATCCGTTGTTCCACTGGTCCATACACCGCCCATCCAAGCCGGGTTTTTGCAGCAACAGGCTCTCCTGTTCGCCCTTCTCGGAGTTTCTTGGTAGCGGTCAACATTGTATGTCCCGCGCCTATCAGAATTCCGGGTGTCACCGACTCATAATCCACGACTGGCAGCTTACGAAGATGTTGGTAATGCTCAGCTAGCCCCCGGTACCGAAGCGATTGTGTCGGGAGTGCAAGTGTCCTAACAGTTCGAACGCCATCAAGCTTGTATCGACGGTCTGAATTGTTTCCTGATATTTCTATCGTAACTTCTTGAGAGTTTTCTTCGTCTCTAGTAACATTACCTGTCCACGATAAGCACAGACGTTTTTTGATACCCTCAACATCGAGTGCATCTGCAATCCATTTTTCCATCAACGTAACTGAAGACCCCTCATCGAGGAAAGCGAATGTATCAACACTTCTTCCTTTTGCTGAAATAGTCACCGGTAAAATGCGAAACAGCGTGGTACCCTGACTGTGCCGGTGTGTGTTGACTCCTTCCATTTGATTCCGAATTGCAACGGTGTCTCTATAACTAGATGACGCACTTGCCGACATTGGCGTTGAAGAACCACGATGTAATAACGGATGATGGCGCATTTGACACCCTTGCATCTCACAACGTATTTGAGAACGGCACGGTTTCCTCCCGTGTTTGCCAAGGCAAATGCGGCATAGCTGGTGATTTTGTATAACCTTCCATCTGTCGACTCCACTCATATTTTTAAAAACGCCACATTCTTTTATTTTATGATCTTGATCGCTGCAGATTAAACATCGCACCGGTGAATTTTCTGTTTTTATAGAACTCGATCTCGATTTTGCCTGTTCACTCACTTCCGCTGAATTTGCATGAGCGTTGACGAACTCTTTCGGTTTATCCCCTCTGCCTACCTTCGCGTTAGTAGGCTCAAGCGTCAGTGTGACATCCGCCGCAGCAGACACTAGATTTGCCATATAGCTGCCAAAACACGTAAATCTGCGACCATATACTGCCGTTTATATACCACCCAATCCAATTTCAGGTGTGCGGGTAATTTGTCGATTAGCTCTTGTAAGAGAACTGGATTAGAGAGATGAGCCACTTGATCCGCTGCCACTAGATAATCGCAAAAATTCTGCACTGCCATACCAAACGTTACTAATGTTTTCAGATTGTCCGCTTTCGGGGCCGGAACTTCCCTGACTGTTAAGAGAAGAGCATGAATTATCTGCTCGGGACGTCCATACAAAAGCTGCAGTGTTTGCATCACCTGTGGTACCGCAGAGGGAAGTAGAAGACGGCTTCGTACTGCTTCCAATGCACTGCCCTTTAGACAGCGTTGAAGTCGGCCGAGGTTCTCCACTTCACTGTAACCACAAGCCTCTGTTGACGTGTAAAATGCACTATAAAACATGGGCCACTCCTTAGGGCTCCCACTAAACGCAGGAAGATCTTTCGGCATAACGTGCCTGGTTTCGTACTGGAATTGTTTGATTGGCACCAGAAATATTGGGAGTATACTGAGATACGGACACGGGAACGTATGGGAATGTATTTGCGTTCAAAAGATTTATATGAGAATAAGCTGGCCCTGCACTAGTGAATGAATATTGAGGAACCTGTGCTTGTCCTAACCCTACTTGCAGTTGGTTGTTATATCTTTGTAAATGATTATTCTGACTTACATTTGTTCCAAACAAACCAATCGTACTTATTGTCGGCGGCAGTGATTGGGTAAGAACCGTCTGATTCGTCACTGGATCAACCCACGGTGTTGCTGTCGCTGACGTAATAGGTGTCGACGATCCGAGGTTGTATCTCCCCCCACCGGAGAGAAAATCGTGCCCGTAACTGGTGGTCGATCTCACTGCACTCGGGTACGTTGACGCACATGCAGGATGAACACTCCTCGGCAGTACAGAGGATGACATTGGTGGTATTCCGAAGGAATTAATTCCTGTAGCAGCAGTATTAACGAGCGAAAACGGTACTGGAGCATTTTCCACACCTTGGAGAGTGCTTCTCGAAGAACTCGAACTCGAAGTAACGCAGGTGTTGTTATCGACTTGGGGACCATCAGTTACCTCAGCTAAAGTCATTAAAAACTCACATCGTCTTCGCCATGCCGCCTGTTCCACTTGCAGCTTTTTTCTCTCGCACTCCATTTTACGATCTAACTCGATCTCTCGCAAAAGAAACGCCTGTTGTTCTTCCAGTAATTTGAGGTTGAGCTTTGTTCTCTCTGTCTTTGGGTCAAGCACACTCGTTTCCTTGCAAGTAGTTGGTGGTGGTTCACTGGTCGACATCGAAACTACTGCAGAACTTGTGACAACTGGCTCGTTGGCCACGCCGCTACCGATACAATCATATGACCATATGGCACTTCCAATTTAATTCCTTCCTCCCGTCGTCAAATCCCACACAGCCGTAGTGGAACCATCCGCCACATCTCCCTTAGCACTGGACCAGATCATCGATATTATTGGCCAGCTCGCAGCAACGGCAATCGAATCGGCTGGATTCAGACATCATTCTCCAACAAATAGCAAAATTCTTTAGAGAATTATTGGGACAGTTTCGGTTCTCTTTCTAGCGGCGTCGTAGCTTGATTAGACGGAGCTCTAAAGCTGTAATTTATTTTTTGCATTTAATTTTTAGTATAAATTTTGAATTAATAGTAGCTTACAATTTCGGTCTTTTCATATAACTGTCACTAACAATATCAGACAATTTTCTCTAACTGAAACTTCTTATAAATTTTGAACAACGTGTTTCTTCCTTGCAGTAAAGAGTGTAAGTGAAAGACAATAGTGCTGATAAGGAGGAAGTGATAGTCCATAAATGAGCAGGGTATTTAAGATTGTGGATCTCGCTATAATGGATTGACTTCAAGTGAGCAGGGTGTTTAAGATTGAATCTCGCACGGGCAGAGGCGCACGGGCAGTGCCCCCAACACTGCTATTGATTCTTTTGCGAAAGTATTTAGCATGTTTAACAGAAATATTTAACAACCTGCAGCAAAGAAGTTTTTTTTGCGGATTTTAGAATTCACGCGTTTTTTTTTTTCACGCTACGTTTCCCCCTCGTAAAAAAACTATAGTTCACACGCACAAGTTGGATCAACAAACTCACATCAATATTGTGCGAAGTTAGCGCAACTTTTGATTGATACCGATAAGCAGTTTTGCCACATTTTCATCTGTACTGGAAGGGTAAAAATCTTTTTCATCCCGAAAATCTGTACCAAAATCTGTACCTGTAAAATTTGTGTTGTTGTAAGGTTTACTTTTGTTAACCTCAAAAATGTTTCAGAAGTTGCAAGTTATTGATTTAGTTGATGATGTTAATACATATTTTTGTTGAATTTGGAATTTGTTTTCAACTGTTCCAAGAAGAGAAGCACGACAACAGTAACGTTTGGTTTTGTTTTGTTTTCCGAATGATGCACCTCAAGTGATTTGAAATGCACCGAGGAAAAATATCAGTTTGATTACCGGACGCTTTGAAAAATCTGTACTCATCTGTACCTGTCAACAAAAGCTATACAGTCAGGTTTTTTTTACGCGGGGGATACGTACCTCGTAAAAAAAAACGCGTAAAAAAAACCGCGTTAATTCAAAAATCCGCGTAAAAAAAACCGCGCTAATTCAAAAATCCGCGTAAAAAAACCGCGTTAATTCAAAAATCCGCGTAAAAAAACACGTTTTTCAAAAAACCGCGTAAAGTAGTCCAGTAAGAAGGGCTTTAGAAAAAAACCCGAGACACTCTAGAACCAGTATTTAATACAGAATTTGATTGTCCTCTTTGACGGACATTCCGGATCTTTCGGTGGGCGGAGAGTATTTTTTGGACTAAGTCTTTTACTAGATAAACACTTGAACGTTTCTGGTTCCAAACCCACGTTAATTTGGAAATTCGTGAAAATTTTTTTGAGTTACGCGGTATCGCGTAAAAAAAACCGCGTTAATTCAAAAATCCGCGTAAAAAAACCGCGTATAAAAAAACCGCGTAAAAAAACCTGACTGTAATCTGTACCATACAGAATCTGTACCAGGAAAAAAAAAGAGAAAAACTCTACCTTTCCCGATAAATCTGTACATGTGGCAACACTGCTGATAGGGGAGCATACTTAAATGACGTAACATTTTTTCAGTGATTTTTACAACCCCCCCCCCCTACTTCCCCGCCTTCCTCCCTTCTCGTGGCATTTGGTCACAAAATCTCAACCGTCCTGAAAAAAACGTAGCATTAGATGACACTCCTCCCCCCGTTCTAAGAAAAACTTATGAAAAAAAAAAACAAGCCAAAACATTTATAAAAAAAAATATAAAAAAATAAAATCACCATGTCAAATTAAATTTTTTTATCGCTCATACTGCACTCTATGTAATTGCCTCTGCAGAATGTGTCTTTGGCACGAGGGAAAAAATTGTTTATACAACTCCATACGGTCCATGTCTGCAGAAAACACAAAAAATATTTACGAGCTCGTTAAAAAAATAAATAGCTGCACTTACCAGCAAAAAACAAACGAGTACCTTGTAATTTTCACTACTACAAGGCACGCGTGTGAGATGCAAGCGATTGTTTATGTGCTAGAAAAGCTTTCAGGAGCTCGCTGAATCTTCTATCTTCTTCTTCTAAACATATAAAAATGCAGTTCTGTCTGTCTGATCTATATAGGCTCGGAAACTACTGCATCGATCGGCGTAAAGTTAGTTAATAGGAGTTTTGGGGGCCGGGAAAGGTTACTAGGATAGTTCGAGCCCCTCCTTATTCTGGAAGGGAGGGGTTCCATTCAAATTAAACACAAATTTCTGCACTTTTCGAGAACTAATTGAGTAAATGGAAACAAATTTGGCAGGCGAATGTTTTTAGGGATAACAAATATGTCCAAAGTGGTTCGACACCCCTCCCTCTTCTGTAAGGAAGGGGTCCCATATAAATGAAACACAAATGTCTGCACATCTCGAGAACTAATCAAGCAAATGGAACCAAATTTTCAATGTAAAAGTATTCAAAGCCAAAAAAATATTTCCATGGTGGTTCGAAACTATCCTTTTTCTGGAAGGGAGGGGTCTCATACAAATGAAACACAAATTTCGCACAACTCGAGAACCAATCAAGCAAATACAACCAAATTTGATATGCGAATGTTTTTAGGGTCGACAAATATGTCCATAGTGGTTCGACACCCCTCCCTCTTCCGTAAGAGAGGGCTCCCATGCAAATGAAACACAAAATTCTGCACATATCGAGAACTAATCAAATGAAACACATATTTCTTCACAACTCAAGAACTGATCAAGTAAATGAAACCAAATTTGGTATGTGGAGGTTTTTTAAGGTAAAAAATACTTTCGTAGTGGTTCGACACCACTCCCTTTTCTCAAAGGAAGGGCTTTTATACAAATCGAACATGACCGAATACCACCCAATATAAGTGTTCCCGGAAGCAGAATGACGCTCAGAAGCCAAAAATTGTCTCCAAATGCCATTCTGAAATCCAAGATGGCGACTTCCGGTTTCTGGAAAATAGCCGCTAGGGACCCAAAACCACCCAGCATGAAAATTTCCGCAATCGTGTTGATGCATTAAGGCCACAAATCAACTACAGACACCATTTTGAATTCTAAGATGGCGACTTCTGGTGTCTGGAAAATAGTCGAAAATTACCAAATACCATATAAATATTTCCGGAACCATGAGGGCGCCCAGAGGCCAGAAAATAACTTCACATGCCATTTTTAAGTCCAAGATGACGACTCCCGGTTTTCGGGAAACAGTCTAAAGTGAAATTTACATAATCAGAGAAAAGAATTATATGTTTCCATTAAACTCTACTATAAATACTACTCTAAAGTGACCAAATACCACCCAATATGAATATTTCCGTGATCGTGATGATCGGGATGAAAATGACCAAATACTACTCAATATATTTGCTGTGCTGTACAAAATCCACTAAAACCAATCGTTTTAAACCATATGTCTTTTGCCTTTGATCGTATCCAATATTCGGCTCGTCATACATTTGCAGACTATAAACGAATCGCCAGGAACCAATCAATTTGAAATGTTCAAAATTATTTTAATAAAGAAAATAATGGGCGGAACGAAGTCTGCCGAATCAGCTAGTGTCATAGATAAAAAGATTTAGACAGCTCCCGCTGCTTTGTACGATGTTTTGGTGGATAGGTTACTTCTGTTCTGTAAAAAAATGGTCTTTCAAAAAAAAGTGCTACGTCAATTTCAATAGTATTAATTTGCTATGGAGCACGCGGAACTGATGAACTCATAGCAATAAAAGTAATGCGGCTTAATGCTGCTTTTGTATTCTAGCTAGTACCTACTAAGAATAAATTTTGCTTGAGTTTTCAGATTTACTCTTAGTGTTTAAATAAAGACAAAATCTCCAAAAACAATCTTATATGTGGAATCCAATAAAAGAACAGCTCGACAAGTCGTGAAACAATAGAGTTAAAATTCAATAGAACTAGAAAAAATACGTACATTACAAATTCAAAAAGGTAGGTTATTGCTTCATAGTTTCATTTCGTTTCTAGGACATTTTGGAACATTTGGGACTGATTATTTTCTTATCATTGGTCATGACTCTTTGTCTCCTCAATGAACAAAAAGTTTATACTAAAATCAACTTCTGTAGATTGTAACGAGTTAAAAAATCTTTTGATTGCTTTTCGAATAAAATTTAAGAATATTGAACAGAGAGTATCCTAAATCAATGACCGATCATCTAACAAACGGTATTAGAAAACAGTGATTTAGCGCGCCTTTATCATTTACTCTCCATACGAGTTGCGTTGTAGTAGAGATATGCGTACGGGAGAATATTGAAGAGAGAGAATAGGCAGAGCCGGATTTACGATTGTGTGAGCCCAGGGCCCAGTTCCAAGTGAGGGCCCTAAAATATTTATTTTTCATACGAGTACGAGATTTACACCAATGGTGCCAGATGTTTTTGAAAAGAAGTCTGCAACTTCTCGAAAACCGGAAACTTTTTCTTGATATAAAAAAACCTACCGTAATTTTAAAAACTTACGATCCACAGGCAAAAATTTGCACTCAAAAGACTGCGCAAATATTAGGCGACCGAGACAGTAATCTACAGAAACTATGAAAAAACTACACACATCTGCAGGTCAATAAAATCTGCACACGAGCTCTGAAAATCTGCATTTTGCAAAGCACATCTGGTATCCCTGATTCAAACAAGTTAGCAATAGCAATGCATTAAAAAACTTGTGGGTTATTTTTTTCTCTGCTTTACATACCTAGCTACAAAAACGTGATGAAAATTGAGTTGATAAAAAAAAACAATGGTTTTAGAGCCGTAGTGGCTTCGGCAATGTTGATCCATTGATTATTCTCCATTTCATAGAAGTTGCAGTTTCGTGATTAATCCACCAAACAGTGAGAAACGAATTTTACTTTTTCATTTTTACATATAAAAATTCACTTTGTTTGGCAAAGTTATAGCACATTCTATGAAAAACAGCTTTGTTAAAGACACCGTGCTTCTATCTGCCAGTTTTAATGGACTTTTGTGGAGTTTTCTACAGTTTGCCACAAAAAATCAATTTTTTCGATATAACATTTAGTGGTTCTTTTCTACATTTTTTCAATGTTCTACAATGTTGTCTGCTACATCTGAACAAATGATTTCATCAAACAAAATTTATTTTTATCTCTCATATTTCTTTCATTATTGACGATTTTTATTAAAATAATGCACTAATATACTAACAAATATCATCAAAATCTGCAAATATCCGCAGACTAAACAATTTTTATATTAAAGTATAAGTAAACCATCATTCGATTCACATGTAGGCATTTGTCTCTCGCTGCCTCCTGTGTAGATATATGTAAGTAAATGAGAGCTCTATTTACTAAAAATTTTCAGTAGCTGTCTAAATAAAAGAGATAAAAATAAACTTTTTAAGGTGACCTCATGTGTTTTATTATGATAAACAATATTGAAGAACATTGAAAAATTTTAGAAAATCACTTGAATAGTTATATTAAAAATTGATTCTAAAGGGCATTCCAAAGAAAACATCACAATAGTTGATTTAAATTGGTAGATAGAAGTATGGTGTCTTCGACAAAGTTGTTTTTATAAAATGTGATACAACTTCACTCAGCAAAGTGGATTTTTATATCCAAAAATGAAAAAAATAAAATTCGTTTCTCACTTTTAGGTAGATTAATCACAAAATTTTAGTTTCCATAATATGGGGAATAATTACTGAAACAACTTTACTGAAGACAGCACCCGGCACCCCCCCCCCCTTAAATCCGGCTCTGAGAATAGGAGAGAACAATGTAAAAGAGCTAGTGTTTTCCTGCTATCATTAGTAATACCGCTTACCGTGCAACGCTCGTGCTGTTTAAATGTCAATGTTCAATCCGCCTGACACAAACTGTAGGGTACCAATGGAAATCGACTTTACGAATTTCGTCTGCTGTTTAGGTTTCAAAAGTTTTGTCTTCTCGAAAAAAGTCCAAGTAGCTTCTTTCCCAGAACCAGGTATAGTAGGATGTCAATGAAAATCGATTTTTCAAATTTCGTATACAAGCGGGACTAAAAAGTTTCGTCTTTCGTCGTCCCTATGCAAAATTTCAGCTCAAGAACACGTGCCTCAAGGCGGTCAAAGTTTCTACTTTTTGAACGATGAAATAAATGCACAGGTAGTAGATCATTTAACTGCCAATATCGATATTTTTTTATGCCAATTGTCTCAGAAATGCATTAATAGACGAAAGCTGGTGTTATCTTCGAAACAAAATTTTTTTTTGGAAAAAAATTCAGCTTTCTGGGACTCAGAAATTTTTCATCTGTAAAATTCCCTCATCAGTTTTTTTCGTTTTTTTCGACCACTGATCAAAATAGGATAGCCCAAGAGTTCAAACTGGTTCCTGTGAATTGTGGTGCCCTGAGCAATAAATAAAGTACATAAACGTACGAAGCAACGAACCCGGCTAACAAATACTCTACTGCCTTTTAACGCATTTCTATCTGTGCTAGGGGCAGGGTAGGGAAATGTACTGGTACGCTACAGTAATCACACGACAGTTGCGAGATTTTTGTGATTACCACTGTGGAATGAAACACAACGCGACAGTAGCCGCTACCGAACTTTCATACGATCTGCTTTATCTCTTGCTTTTTGTTACGAATTCAATATGAACAACAATTCTCTCGCTCACTTCTTTTCATACTGTTGTCATTGTATAGACAATCTCTGGCTCGTGTGTTATTGACTGTAGCTATCTGTGGTATTTATTGCATTTATTACGAATTGAAGTGGAATCAATTCACTTAGCGTCAATTTTTATTTAACCACGAGGACGTTAATTGAATTTGTAAGATTCATGCTTTTATTGTCCTGTTTTTGATTAAATATGCTAAACTTGTATGAGACTTTCGCTACAGCGAACTATTTTCGAATGAAAAAGTTTAGAAGTTGGGAATAAAATTTTCTGGTGTACACGATTGATGATACTTTTCGGCAGTACATACATAGTAATTATTAATTTTCCATCTTATTACTGTGCTAAACTGTCGCATGATTGCCAATTATTGTCATTCGCACAATGCGACAGTCGACAGTCGAAGCGGCTGGAGATCGGAACAAAAGAGAATCGTTACCTATCCGTGTTAGCCTTTAGTCTCACGATTCTCTCAAATAGAGAAGCGTACAGTTGAACGCTGCTGTCGAAGTCAGCAAGAGAAGCAACAGTATTTTTCGATAGGGTGTCATGCAAAAATGTCAACTGTTCTACACACTGGCTAGGGGTACCAAAATTCACAGGAATGGTTAAAAAGCTGTAATCTCTCATTTTTCCAGCTTCAACTTTTTGGAAAAACCTGTGTTGATCAGTGTAATCGAAACTTATGAGTGATTTAGTATATAAGTGAGTGAGAGTAGGTATATAAATTATGTGAGAAAGTGAGTGAATGAGCGAATAAGAAGGCAAGCGAGTAAGCGAATGAAAAAAAGGGGAAAGGAGTAAGTAAACGAATGAGGGCATTAGTGAGAGTTGACAAAAAAGTAATTGAGAGAGCGAGTGAATGTGTGAAGAAACTGCTGGTGAAGAAAGTGCAGGGTACGTGCATCAAAATGTATTCTGGACAGACTAGTGCATCAGTAGTATTGAGGCTGTGCATGCGTGCTATATAGAAATGGCAAAACTAAACTCGGAAATACTCCGGATTCTCTTTTTACACGGTCTTTTTCTACACGGTTTTATTGCACGCCTTTTCTACACGGTTTCTCGAAACAACATGGTTTTTTCTTGCACTGATTCTCGAAATAACACGTTTTTTTTACATGGGACGCATCCCCCGCGAAAAAAAAAATCGGGTGTAACAAATTTTGTCATGCGATTGAGTTTTATCAAAAATTAAAAATGGATGTTAAGATACAATTGAAACTAATATGCTTTAAAAATAGCTATAAAATAAAAAAAAGTGAATAAAAATGAAAAAATGGTATGAAAAATAACATCTGTATGTCAAGACAGTTGTTCAGGCATTACTTCAAAATCAACCTCCCAGCTATCCTCGAGGTGCGATGCTGGTGATTGAAGCCAGAATCGTAGCGCCAGCCCCGCAATTGTCCTGTACATTAACAGTTGGCTGTGAAGTCTGTGTCAAAGGAGGTCAAGTCCCGAATTGGAATGTAGCCCGTGGGCTTAGCCATTCAGAACCACTTTATTTTTTCAACTGTATGACGCACAGAAAAAATTTGTTGCACTGAGTGATTCTGCGTTTTAAAATGTTTCCCTCTATTATTTCTCATATATTCAAGGCCACTCAGCAATTGGTTCTGATTATCCATACAAAGACAGCAATTATACGCTGTTTTTTCAAGCTGTTAAACGTGATAGCAATAGCTAACTGCAAGATACGTTTGATAGACATTAAAGATAATTTACATTCTCTGCTTCTAGACATCATTCTTATAGTTTTTTTCTTAGATATCACTTGCGTTATGAGCACAAAACGATGTTGTTTTCATGCATTTCAGTACCTTATGAATGGAAAAACATTGAGCAAGAATTGAAGAAAGCAGATTATAGAGCATCTAGAAGCCAGTTGCATCGTTACTTGATTTAAATCATTGGCTCTTATTCATCTTATTAGAACAAAAAAACCAGTGGAAGATCAAGTGTACGCACGATAACGAGACAATAACTTCGACAATTATAGCTTATTGTCACTTTTACTTGTTATTTTGTTTTGCTCTGCTTGCCTGCAGGTCCATCTCGCTAAACATAGTCGATATTACCCAATTAGGGCCACCTTTCTGCATTATTTTTGCTCCACCACAACTGACGACCGGAGAGTCTTGTCTTGATATCTCCCATGTTTTGCGCCAGGTTTGATTTCCCTTTTTCCAAACTAAATAATTTATGCAGAATGTATGTTAATAAATGTTTTGTTTCTGACTCTTTGCAGAGAACCTTTCCCCATCTCCCGGGCTACCAGCCGCTCTTAACCACCACCACCACCATCAGCCGACATGAAGTGCGTGTTCTCTGTCTGGCCGGCGTTTGCCTTATTATCGCGGTGCTGTTTTCATCGCTCTGGCTTACGTTCTGTGGTTTCGGAAAGGTCCCAGACTAACTAACCGCTGCTCCCTCGTGCCGGCCCAGTTACTTCCATACAAGTGGTTCTGTTGGGCACCTGAGATTGCACTTTGGCTGCCCGCTCTCCACAGTCTGGTATTGCGTTTATAAGTAATATGTATTTTTGCTCAAATATCTCTTAGCTTGGGGCGTTCCACAAATTGACATGTGATGATTTTATAACTAATTGAAAGTTAATATAATATTATTTAGTGCAAGCATTAATAGGTGTTACAAGTGGCGGCGTTCTCGCGTCCTCGTGTGGGTCTCGGGGTGTGCGGAAATTGGTCGGCTCTTCCCCAGCTAATCAAATGCTGGTAGAACAGACACCAATTGGAGTGCAAATTGTCGGTTCCTTTGTATGGCGGATGCGAGAAAAAAAAGGACTCTTTTTTAATGGCTCAATGATTCAAGAATTTAATGGTGCAATTGTTTGAATAAATTCATTCCATAATTTAATGAGTGCATAATTTCATTACTGATGAATTTCGCCCTACATCGCCACATTACATTGGCAGCAATCTCTGCGTATAGAATAGAACTTTGTGAGTGTTCTGTACAGGAAAATAAACACATTCTAGACCAAAGCTCCGTTGTTTCAATAACAAGTGTGTTGCCGTATATGGAAAAAAGTCGCCATTCCATATTGATAAACAGCTTAGACCAAAAGTGGAGGATAAAATAAATAAAACACCTAAGTTGTTATATCTTTCCAGAGAGATTGAAAATTTTCATCCAATCAAATTCAGTGCAAAAACAGGAACTTGGAATCAGATCAGAATATTTTCCTGTCGATTAATTGCCAGCGAATGTACGAAAAATGTAGGCGGTGCGAGGAATCGTGGTGAGTTTAAGCGGTCAAAGACGGACATGGCTCATTTAGATGCTACCCGTACAATTCGACAGGCTAAACATAACTCACAGTTTTCATTGTTGGTCATCGTAGATTCGATTTTCGTGCAAATTTGCCGACGAAAACAAATTTAAATTTGGCTGAAACATCCCCACGAACCGTTGCCATGTAAAATTTTTGACCTGGGATTTGCTCGAAGTAGGCCTTGACATAGGTTTTATCGTCCATCAGAAAACACACGTTGAACTTTGTCATAGCTTTCGAGCACGGCTTTGGCCACACTTGCCTGTGTCATGGTCCGGTTTAGCTGTTTGCTAGCTAGATACGACTTGAATGCTTCCCGGAGTCGAACTCTCCTCACGGTACTATGCACCGTCAGCACCGAATTTTCTGACAAAATCAATTTAGCTAGCCTAGATGCAGACCACAATGAATTTTCCAAAAAAACTGTGCACAATTTTTCCCTTTTTTCGGCTTCCATTTTGACTGTTCACAAAATACAGTCGTTTCGTTTCGTATAGCTAACAAAATTCCCAACACATGGGCGCCAAAAACTTCAAAATCCGTTCGCGAAGAGCGCCGAGACATCAGCAAAAGTTTGTTCCAATTCTAATTATATGAGTATGAAAATGCCATTTAAATGCTACAGTGTATTCGACAAAGTTTTTGTAAATCTTAGGGCGCATCTTTTGATGAAAATAAATTTTTGATTAATTGACCTAAAAGTGAGATAAAATTTTTTTTTTTTATTTACTTATCAAATTAAGACGAAGTCTTCAGCAAAGTTAAACACAATCTCATGTAGAAAAACTTTGCTGAAGACACTTTTGTTCTATTTCTTGAAAATCGACCACATACAGGTAATTTTATACACAGACATTCTTAAAATTTCTTAAAATCTAAAAATGCCAAATAACTTTTTCTTATGTGATTTTAGAGGCCTTCTATATTAAAGACATATTTTCATATTTAAAAAACACATCATTCTGCCGAACATACCTTGTCAAATTTTCAACTTTTTCATAGGGTTTAGGACATTTTTTCTCGAAAAACTGCAAAAAGCTGCAAAAATAACAGTCTCCACTCAAAAGATGGGGATTCCCCAGGTGGTTTCACTAGTTTTTTGCAGTCTCTTTAAGACTTGGACGTGGGTGTAACAAAAAAATTTTTTTTTGGTTTTTCGGCATTTTTTATGTTTTTTTCTTCCAAAATGTACAGAATCGAAATGATTTTTGATTTTTTATTGAAAAATACAAAAACATTTATATTTACGGCACCGTGCATTATTTGGAAACATAAAGATAGAGAAAAAATTTCTTTTCAGAAAATAATTGTAATGTCTCTACATGCAGATGTCAAGGATTTTTTTCAACAAAATTAGCAACATTCTTTGACGATTTTCCAACGCTTGAATTCTGGAAAAAATGACAGAGAGATACTCTCATTTTTTTAAATTTTGTCCATACGGAGGAATCTCGGTATGGATTAGGTACCTCCGTATGGACAAAATTTTAAAAAAATAAGGATATCTATCTCTGAGCTGACATTTTCATTCAAGATTCAAGCATTGGGAAAACGGCAAAGAATGTTGCTAATTTCGTTGAAAAAAACCTTGGCATTTGCACACACTACTGACATAACAATTATTTTCGAAAAAATTTTGTTTTCCAAATAATGTACTGTACCGTAAATATAAATGCTTTCCGTACTTTTTAATTATGAATCAGAAATCGTTTCGATTCAGTGCATCTTCGAGGGAAAAAACATGAAAAAACGCCGAAAAACATATTTTTTTTTAGCCACGCCCAAGTCTTTAAGAGACTGCAAGAAACTAATGAAACCACCTGGGGAAGCTAGTATTAATCCCCATCTTTCGAATGAAGACTATTGTTTTTGCAGCTTTCTGTAGCTTTTCGAAAAAATTTATTTTGAAAAAGTGCATTTTTTTACCTAAAATGTCCTAAACCCTATGAAAAAGTTGAAAATTCGCCCAAGGTATGTTCGGCAGAATGATGTGTTTTTCAAATGTGAAAAAATATTTAGAACATAGTAGGCCTCTGAAATCACATCAGAGGAAGTTATTTGGCATTTTTCGATTTTAAGAAACTTTAAGAATGTCTGTGCATAAAACTAACTATATGTGATCGATTTTTAAGAGATAGAACGAAGGTGTGTTCAGCAAAGTTTCTCTACATAAGGGTGAACTTTTAGGTGAATTAATCAAGAATTCAATTGCATCGAAAGATGCCCCTTAAGATCTACAAAATCTTTGTCGAATACACTCTAGCATTTGAATGGCATTTTTATATTCAAAAGGCTGACGTCACGTTTATCGCGCTTTAAACCCTGTGCAGTGGTCCCAAATTACTGCCTTGCGGGACACCCGATAAATTCGAGAAACATGCAGATTGCTGTGATCCAATCCTAACGCATAACGTTCTATCTACTAAATAGGACCTTAACCATTGTACGATAGCTGAAGCTGCTCCTAATTTTTCCATCTTAGCAAGCAAGATTTTGTGGTCAACGCGATCAAATGCTGCTTTCAAGTCCGTATTAACCGCATCGATTTGTGCACCTTCGGACATATTTTGTAGGCATGTAGCGGCAATGTTGAGCCATTCGTCAGATATTTAATCAGTTTGAAGTGAACAATTTTTTCTACAAGCGTCGGACACTCTACAGTCTTTGGAAGACTTTTCCTCAGGAACAAATATAAAATTCAAATATTATGTATCGATATATTTTTTGGAGCTAACTAGACATCTTTGGAGAATAACTTTTGAATACGGACGGCCCCTTTTTAAAATCCAATGGAAATTTATAAAATCGGGCGCAAAATATATTTCGACCGATCGATCTTAAAATTTACACAGTTGTTATAGGACTCATAAGGAACACGAAAAGTGCATTGGAGTAACAGAATAACACCATCAGTTCTCTCCAACATCCAAAAGCAAATCGCTCCGTTCAATGCTATATGATACAAACCCCGCTAAATTCAGATATATCCAACGGTATGCTGGACGTCGCTGCACCTGAACGCATATAGGTGTCAGATTTACTATCAAAATGTTCGAGGCTTATGAACGAAGATTGATGACTTTTTCATTGCTGTATTTAACGGCGAAAACGACGCCATCATCTTGACGGAGACCTGGCTGAAAGACGATATCAATTCCATGCAGTTGTTCGACCAATGCTATTATCTATACAGGAAGGATCACATTCCTAAAGCGACTGGTAGAACGCGAGAAGGAGGCGTTCTTATAGCTATCAAGAATCTCTTTAGTTCCACTCTCTGTTTGGTTAGTATCGATGATAGCCAAGAACATCTATGGGAAAAGGTTAACTTTATTGAACGAGTTAATTGCCTATGCGTGGCTCTTCCTGGATTTATCGAGAAACCACCCTGTTATAGAGAAGCTCAGTAGTTCGATTTCTTACGTAGCAGAATGACTTCAATCTTTCGAACTTGTGCTGAATCAGCTTCCGTTAGTAACACTTTTATTGACAATATGATGAAAAATTATTCATAAAGAGTCTGTTTCGATGTGTAACCTTACAGAGCCTTCTGAAGCGCTCATTTCCTAGCACATCTGCTCCTTACGGCTCCCATAGGCTTTAGTGAACCACATTAACTTCTTGACTTCGCACGCGCTGGTTTTGAAGGTCGGAATTGGTCATCAGTTTACGTCATCAACGAGGCAGTTCAATTCTTCAACGCAACTTTCATACAGCTATTCCCGATATTCGTACCAACTCGTCGCCTGAAAATGTCGCCTCCGTGGACCAACAGCTGCCTTCGCTATCTGAAGCAACAACGTTCGAGAGCTTTGAGACAGTACTTAAACAATCGTGGTTCGGCCACGAAACGAAGGTTTATTGGAGTGAATACCAAGTATAAGTTGTACAAACATGCCCTCTAAGGACTGTACGTGCTACGAATGCAAAATACCCTAAGAACTCAGCCAAAAAGATTTTCGGGCCCTTGTTAGTGAGAAGTGGACGGAGCACGGTCTACCTTCAAGTATGTTTTTGGACAGCAAAACCTCGAGGTCCACTGTTTGCAAAACGCTTTGCTACTGTGTTTGACGACGCAGTATGCAGCCACCCACAGATTGATGATGCGCTTGGAAATCTCCCTTTTTGGCACGGTTTCAATGTTTTACGGGTTGTCGACAACACGGATGTTCTAGTAGCTGTTAGAAAATTGAAGTCCTAGAAAACACCTGAACCGAATGGAATTCCTTTAACTGTGTTGAATAATTGCGCTGTTGAACTACGCGCGCCATTGAAAGCAACATTCAACCTATCTTTATTACGAACGCCATTTCTAAAATTCTAAAATCATGTTTCCAGTTCTTGAAAAAAGTAACAAAAGATGGAAACTTTTTGAGATACTGATGAACGCAGAAATCTTCCGAACAGCAAAGTCATATATTTCCCATGAGCAACACGGATTCTTTCCTGGCAGATCCATTTTAACGAATCTACTACAACTTACATCACTGTGCCTTACCTCCATAGCATAAGGGTACCAAGCTGATACAGTCAGACGACTTGAAAGCAGCCTTCGACAAAGTTAGCCGTTGCATTTTGCTTGCTATGTTGGATTTTCTTGGCGTATCCTCGAATCTTGCCCGCTGATTCGAATCATATTTGCAATCGACGATTATCTGTTAAACTAGGGTTCGTAGAGACAGATGAATTAACTAACCGATCAGGTGTTCCCCACGGTAGCAATTTGGGGCCACTACTATTCATCATATTTGTCAACGACGTGTGTCTATCGCTGCCTAAGGACTGCAAATTGGTGTAAACCGAAGACTTGAATATTTCTGGCTTTATTAGCACTTCTGTCGACTGTCAGATTCTACAGAATACACTGTTCGTTCGCTAACTGGGCTGAGGGCCTAGCCCAGTTAACGAATGTCGCTCGCTAACTGGGCTGACAATTCAAATATTGTGAATTATCGAGGGGGATTCGGATGTAATGGCTAGGCAGAACTCTCTCAGCGAAAATTGGAAAATGTTTCAAACAAATACACTAAAAATCCTGATTGATGAACAGAAAATGAGATAAATTGCTGGCCTTGCGTGTGCTTTATTCGCACTAACCGTCGCCTGGAAACATGTTCTTTTCATTAAATATTTTTTCGACCTGGAAACCAGTAGATGGATATCTAGTGGATCGCATATGTGATGACAACCAAAATCCATTGAACTGAAAAAATCAATCTCAATTACCTATTCATGTGCCCCTATCTCGTTTTGGCAGCAATATGATAAACGCTGATTTTTGACGTTCATCTGTGTTTTAACTGGGCTATAGCTAACGCTAACGCCCAGTTAAAAAGCAGCCCAGTTAAACAGTACCCAGTTAGCGAACAGTTACTGTATATTTGACAGACTTCATGACTGGTGTCAGGGTATCGAAATGCCCAGAGATAACTTTTGCAAGGAAAAAAACATTCTATTCAAGGGAACTACCATATAGGCACCGAAACCATTAGCCAAAATATTTACTGGTGTTGAACCATTACTTTCGAGAACACTACAGTCACGTAATCAATAAATCTAGGCGGTATCTTGGATTTATTTATCCGGTGTCAATGGAACTTCGTGATTTTTACTGCCTGTGATCTTTGCACTATAGCCTAGTGCGATCTGTTCTAGAAACAACTGCCGTCGTGTGGAGCTTTTTTTCGCAACACCTATAAATGAGAATTGAAAAAAAATCAGTCAAAACTCATTAGTTACGCTTTGAGACAGATTCCTTGGAGAGATTTGTAACAAATTTGTATGTGCAGATAAAGCTCTAGATATTAGCATGATGTATAGATACAGTTATTAGCTCTTAAATGTTCATTTACACTGTTTGTCGGATGAATGTAAATCAAATTGAAATGAGAATAAAATATCACTCAATATATCAATCAATATAAAAATTTGCAAAAATATATTTACTTTAAAATAAACAACTTTAGTCTTTCAGGATTGTGAAATTTCCGTTTCGTATTCTACCTCTGCCTCTACTGTTTGTTTGTGCTTCTACTACGACTTTTGCTTCTGCTTTTACTTCTACTTCTGCTTCTACTTCTATTTCTAATTCTGCTTCTGCTTCTGCTATACTTTGCTGTTGCTTCTGCTTCTGCCTCTGCTCTTGCTTCTGTTTCTGCCACTACTTCTGCTTTTGCTTGTACTTATACTTCTGCTCCTGCTTCTACTCGTACTCTTGCTCTTGCTCTTACTTTCACTACTATTGAATTCTGACAATAGCTCAAAACTTGTGCCTAGAAGCCACTAAGTTTCATAAAAGGGAAGTAAATGTTCCTGAAGATGTTTCACTGGAACTGAAACAGTTATCTAATTCTTTAAGATTTTTTGAGCAGATTTTGTTTGAATAGATCGGTTAAATTTATTTGAGCTTGACGACCGCACATTCCGTAATTGCTCCTCCGTGATCGATCTAAGGTAGTGAAGTTGCACAAACAACCACGTATATGGCTACTTGGGATTAGTTAGCCATCCTCAATGTACAACAATTCAGTAGCTTCCATTTTATATAGATCGATAATGGCACCGGCCACGTCCCACAGTGCAACGTTCCATAGACTAAAATCAAAAAAGTGGACTTTTTATTGAACCAATTCTATATGCTGATATGTTTCATACATGTTTGAGACATACTGTAATGATATTATTAACCTAGCAAGTTATCCTAATTGCGAAAGCAAACAAATCCTAACAATTAAAATTACAAATTTCTAACAGTGTTGAGAAGTCACCATTTGTGATTGGACACACATACTCATTATTTACTAATATTTATCATAAATACTTAAGCTACTAACAAATCCCCCCCTTACAAAAAAAAACCTCGCAAGTTCACCAATACGATCATGAAAAGCATTTACTGTAACTGTAACTGTATGTAATGTAACTACTAGATTTCACATGTTACTATTCAGACATAACGTAGCGCATTTGAAAGTTAATTGCTTCTTGGTAATGCTTTTTTTTTGCTTAGAGAAAAAAGACACTTTCGGATTAAAATCGATCGTCAAAAAAGCACCCCAAAGTACCTCTCTGAATTTCACTTTTTCCCCTTATTTGGAATATCCTTCAAACTTTGGAAGTGATTGGCATTGCTCAAGTTTGCTCTTCCAACCAGAATTCGCGTTTTCGAATGATACCTCTGGAACCAAGAGTGAGCAATTTATCGTACATCTGTCCCTTAATTTTATGTATATCACGTAATTTATGTGTAAAACACATAAGATTCCTGAATTAATGATGTCGAAATGGTATGCAACAGTAAACCGTATATAAACATAATTAAAAGGGATATCAATAAAAGTAATGATAAAAACTAATAGTCATGGCATTTAAGTCACGTTTTAGTCAGGCATCGCAAATAAATTATTTTAATATGCTTTTCAAGCCTTTTATCTCGAAATGGATAATATTCTTGGAAAATTATCATTTTATGCTTCTGTACAAAAAATGGAGTTTGAGACATTTTTGCGATTACGTATTTGACATTCGCCAATTATGCAAATGTTAGCTCTCATCGGTACTAAACATTTTTCGTGCTACACAAATTGAAAAAAATACTAGAATGGCTGTTTCGATTTTTGTCCCGCGTTATCTCATACTTTCAACGCACTGTGCGTCCTTACGATCGTTAGGGTAGGAGAGGATGTCGTAAGGAAGAAGATATAACGAGCGTTGTTGTCGGCGATCGAGTTTAGGTCTGCATCTCCAACGCTGCGACGAAAAGGAAGAATTGCGTCATCATGATGAGTGACTGAGACAGACAGTGTTGCGCGCGAAGTAAATTCATTGCGAAGTCGAATGATGAGTATCTTTCTTGTCAGACCCCGCGACACAGTAGTCCAATAAGACAAAAAGTGGAATTCAATTTCATAGCAGCTTTCACCTTCATCCTAGCTTAATAGTGTCTTAGGGATATGTGTTTGTATGAATGACCCGCATAATCTCAAATTGTTAAAAAAATTGTTAAAAACTTTTCATAGTTTACTATATTGAAAATTAAAAGCAATAATTTTTTTTTGCATAAAGAGTTGGGGAATGGTTTATTCCACAAAGTTGTAGAATATTTGAAAATATGAACCATTGCTGAACAAACAAAAATCCTATGTTCATTATATACAAAGTTACGAAGTATATTATATGAAAGTTACTTAAAATTTAGTATTTTGTACTTTACTTTTTAGTTGCATTTTACAAAAAAAATTTTGTTCGGAGGAATTGCTAGGGTACAAAAAACACACATTTTTGACAAAGTCCATACAGCTCCAGGACTTTCCTTTACAAAGTTATATTATATTTTAGCTTATTAACTTCAAGAACGTATAGGATATCGGGGGCAAGTAATCATGATGTCAATACTTTTCCTTGAAGTTAAGCTGAATTGCTAAAAACTCTTGCGGGATCCATTTGTCTCAGTCCTTCCACATCAGAGTACAGCGAGCATATGTAACAGTAGGTTTTCACATATTGAAAATACTCACTTTTTTGGGTCAACAGAGGGGGTTAAAGTTTTAAAACATGCAAAAATAAGAAACTTTGCAGAACATATAAAACTCATATCTTCGTTGGGTACAGAGCTACAGAGTATTTTATATAGAAGTTGTTTTAGAATCAGTTTTTTGTGCGTAATTTGTGTTAGTTACATTTTACAAGAAAACGTTATTCTAAAAAAGCATTTGAACATATAAAACACACATTTTCGTTGAAGACTACACATCTCTAGGGCTTTTCCTTACAAAGTTATAGCATATTTCAGATTACTTTTGCAATAACTTTAAGATTATTTTATTAGTAGCCACGAATTCAATCGGTTCATCATTTATATGGATAATATTATGATCAATTGATTCTCTAGATTTATTTATCAAGAGAGCCTTAGTTTTGTGAGAATTTCATAACATATTTCTGCAAGACCATTCATAGACATTGCGTTAATAAGACTGAACATCAACAGCAAACATGTGTACAAAACAGAAAAAGCGGGCCAAGAATAGAACCTTGAGGTACCATGGAACGGGGTGAAATTGATCATTTTTATAACAATTTCCAATTAACTAGCTTCATGTACATTTTTCCCGAAATAGTATAATTTTAAAACAAGTACTGGTATGTGCTCCAGTCAACCTCTATGGCTATTGGTAAAATTTCTATCGTCTACTTCATGAAATAAATTCGATAATTCTATGGGGTAAATACATTCTTTTGGCAAAGGGCTTTTTTTCGATATGCAAGAGATAAATGATGATTTCTGTACTGAAAAATAGCATTTACAGCTAGTTTGGAAACGAAAATAACGATATTTCATGTTAAAATTTGTTTATTTCGGTTCACGAGCTGCTTGTTGTTAAATTTGCTCTTATTTGAGCGTCGTTAGACCGATTTCAATTCGGCAAAAAAAAATAAAATCTTTGTGGTTTCCTGCGAATTAATCAGTATTTCTTTAATGGTATGGAATGATCATTGTTGAAAATTACATTTTTTGAGCTTTTATCAAACTTTACTCACTTCTCCAAATTTAAAGTAATTAACCCTCAACTAAGATTACTTTAAGCAGTTTTGACCGAGTTAGAAAATTTTTTCGAAAATATGAAAAATTGCACCGGGCATGCAAGGGTTAACTTTGACAGGTATGTGAATCATGCAAAAGTTGCGTTTAAGGACACGTTAACATTGCCTACACACTTAATTTATCCCGGTAAACTTCCCAACAGCTGATTGGGCTCGGCAAAGTTTTCAACAAATGTCAGCAATATATTTCGACGAACATTCAGCAAATATATCGATTTACCGTAAACCAGCAAGTATTGACATTTCATTTGCCGAAGTTCTTGAAAACTCTGCCGAAAGTTTGTAGAACATTTCGCTGAATTTATCAGCTGTTAAGTTCTCGGCAATAAAATCTAAGTGTGTAGTGTTGTAAGAGCAATATCTTTTGATTAGTATTTTTTATAACGAATTTTCAGGTGATCAATTTCTCCCCATTCCACGGAACACCAGATTTAGTTGGTTCAAACAAACACAGAGTTATAACAGACCACAGTTTGAAAGCGGTTTTCTAGATATGATTTTATAAGGTTTACGGTAGTGTTATAAAACTGAAAAAAATTATAAGTTTATGTAACAATTTCGTATCCAGCTTTCTACGAGCGGTAATGGCGCATGGATTTGACAATGGGACACCCGAAAAAATGTTCAATGCTAAGAGTTGGCGCTGTAGTGGTAGTGGTAGTAAAGTCGAAATTTCCACGAGCATTTTGCTCAATGGCCGAAAAAACTGCTATTAGTTACCCTGTTTTTGATTATTTTAACTTTCTAGTACTTGCTTTTACTACATGCAATCTATTTTTATCAAAAAACTTGATTTTCCTATACAACTCAATGAACTCAATGGAGTTGTATAGGAAAATGAAGATTTTTGTTAAAAATAGATTGCATATAGTAAAAGTAAGTACTAGAAAGTTAGAATAATATAAAAACAGGGTAACTAATAGCAGTTTTTTCGGCTATTGAGCAAAATGCTCGTGGAAATTTCGTATTTACTACCACTACCACTGTAGCACCAACATTTTTTTGGGTGTCCCATTGATGTAGGTTGTCAAACTACTAATTCATTGAATACTTCGATTGAAGCGGATAGGACACCCTATAGAATGCTTCGGTAAAATCCAGCGTTTCCAGGTATCAGAACTTATCTGAATTATCCAGATTTTTGAACATGTGTCCAAACCGGTAGATTTAATATCCAATTTTCCGGATTTATCATAAATAATCCAGATTTTATTCTCTCTGTCTCGCATGACAATTTGGCGCAAAATTTTGCAATTTTGTTACTGCAAATGATGCGTTCCCCCAGCATTTTAGCCGAAAAACAAATTACCTTTTGCTCCACGAAATTTTTCCGAAACCCCGATTGGTAGGAAGTAGAAAACCCCAGTTCATTGATGAAGTTTGAGCTTTGAGTAAGAAAAGGCTTCTCGAAAACTTTCGAAAGTAAATTGGGTCCAAAAGCCATACCAGTTTTTATATATCATTCGAAAAAGCCGCGTTTTCTGAGCAAAACGTGATTTTTTAAAAATGTTTATCGTTTTCCTTCGATTTTTAAATGAAGAGTGAAAAAACTGCTCGAAAGGTCTTAGTTGACGTTTCGCCCATGTACGGTATATGAGAGAACTGTTATTTAAGGCATTTCGAGCAGTTTTTTAATCTTCATTTAAAAATCGAAGGAAAACTATAAACATTTTTTAAAAATCACGTTTTGCTCAGAAAATTGCACTCTTTCAGCTGATATATAAAAATCAGAAAACCGTTTAAAACTTCAGGACTTAATTTCAACTGGTAATTCCACCACGCAAATTATATAAAAATATACACCTCAGAGTAATTATGTACAACCAATTCCAAGTTAAAACCCGAGTACTTTGAATTTCAAAATGTTACAACTTGGATTGATAGAACGCTGAATATCAAATATTTAAAACGGTAAATGTTTTATTGAAAAATTTGAGACGTTGCTAGCCAAGTCTGGAATCCTCTAGCCAAAACCTCACCCGCTTCAACCAAACTTAGACTACTAACCAGCAGATGTCACTTACTCATATCAATTTAGGTACAGCGGTATCCTCATGAGCTATGCGCACACGATGCGATGCCAAACATTTAGCTAGCGGCAACACATGTAACATCTATGACTGTATGCATGATGCAAATACGCCACAGCTGGTGATAGCGAACCAAAACAGAAAATAAGAAAATCGAAAAAGATAATTACAAGCCCTCTCTTATTTATATTTTCACTACCGGACTCTGCAAGTGATTTTGGGAATAGCTCTGTGATCGAGTGAAGTTAATGACACAGGTACAAAAGGTAATATCTGTGTTCTCTTCATCACCCACATCGTCAGTGTGTTTGTTGATACGCCGTTCGAAACACCACACGGATCGAATACATGCTCGCAAGAGTGGATTCTGGTTTGTAGTAACAATCCTGCGAGAAAGGTTGGACGTGCAAAACAAAGTGTTTTTTAACTTCTGCTAATGCAGGCAAATTTACGGACGTGGTGCTAATATATTGGCCAAAGAAAGAACATCTCAACATTTCGTCATCTTTGTTCCTCCTCTGCCAGTTCATTGTTTGCCACTGAACCGCGAGGAGTGTTTTTTAAGCTGTACCCTACCGGCCCGATCGAAATCAAATCACAGGTAAATAAATTGCGTCTGAGCAAATTCAGTGACATTGAATGCTATTTTTTATCATATAGAAATGGAAATTTCGGATCAATACGTAACACCACCAGCAGAAGAGTCGAAACCCACTACATCAGACAGTGAATCGATGATATCCAGTATAGAGGACATCCACAATTGGTCTTTCGTCACTGACCCCGATATGCAAAACGACGGGCAACCGATAGAAAGTGGAAGCATTGAGTGGTAAATTTGCATTGTTTTTTTTTTTCGAGCTTGATCGATGTTCTCATTACACTAAAATTATTGCTTACAGTTGCCGCGAAAGTTTCTCCTCTGACAGTATCAGCGTTATTAGTGAAGGGGAAGATCTTCACTTGGAAACGTTCAGCTCAGTGCAGACGAATACTAGTTCTATTGAGTTGATTGATCACACAGAAAAATATGTTGAAAATTATCACAAAGCAATGGCAAGTCAGGAAGCGTTACCAGTACGGAAAAGCGTAATTTGGACCACTCCACTGGTGCTGGGTGTCGTCCTTGCCACGAACGCTGCTATTCTGTACGGTCATTCGAGAATATATCAGAATGTAATGAACGAGTTTAAAACCCTTCAGGACATTAGGGTATCCGAATTGATGAACAGTACTTCCAAAAGTTTGAAATGCATTAACGACTTGGAAACAGAAAACGGTCAGCTAAGAGAAGAAATAGAGCGGCTCAAACGGATTGACATTAAATCCGAGCTGGAGAAGCATATCCACCAGACAGTACTTAAACTTTTATCTGAGCATAAATCCAAAATGGATGATTATCGGGAAACAGTGAGAAATGCGAAATACCATGAAATTCAATTCAAAACATTCCTGAATAATAATTCACCTTCAAAGGAAATTAAGGATGAGGCAGCCCAGCCGGAATTTTGCTATGATAAATATGCAACACAAGATGCAACATTTTCGGAAAAATGCAATTTCGGCCATGATGACAACGATCTCAATAAAATTCCTCAGGCCAAAACACGACGAGGCCGTAAGCGTCGGCGCATACTACCCAAAATTTGCTACAATAAATATGCCACACAGGACGCACTATTTTCCGAGGAATGTAACTTCGGAAAGCATACGAAAGACAAATCTGAGACTTTCAAAGATTCCTCAGAACAACTCAATGACTACTCGAAACAAAAGGTTCTACCCAGCTTCTGCTACAACCAGCGTGTAACCCAGGATGCTCTGTTTGCGGAAGAGTGCAATTTTGGAGAAAGCCACGCCAGACACGCCAAACCGAAACTGATGAAGGCAAAAAAAGCAACCATTAAACGAAGCCGACAGGACCGGTCACCTCGCGGCCACAACCTGCCGAACGAACGAAATTAGTTTTACACAATTCGATGTGTAAGAATTAATATACGAGAGATTACCATAATATTTGGCAACAATGGCTGTTGATCGGCAATGATATGCATTTTAATCTGTGAAACGAATAGATCTTCATTTTACCGTTATAAATAAACATACCAACCTGAAAAATAAACGTTTTGGTTCCTATTCGAACAGCAAATAAAGTTTGAAAACAATGAAATGCACTCATTTGTTTTCAGTCTAGTCTCGTGCCAGATTATTTTTTACAGATTGAGCTGTAATTTTGTTTAAAAAATAGTTTTGCTGAAATGCAATGAATATTCTACAAACTCCCATTTTACGATGTTTGGTTAACGAGTTATTAGTTTTTAAAGCAATTCAAATTAATTTTGATTTTTTTCGAAGAAACCCACCAATTCTTAATTTTTTTTCAATTATGCTTTGTCATTGGTTTAATTAATGAAAAACGTGTCCACTTTTCCACCGAACAATTAACTTTTTCCCAATCCCAATACCTTGCGCACAGGCGTGTTGTTGAGGCGTATTATGCGTATTATACGCCTAACAAAAACATCACAAAGTTGCATCTTACGTGAAAGAGAAGGACGATCTGTCACTAGCTGGTAATTATAATTATTATCATAAGTATTGCATTGGTAATCGAATTATGAAAGAAATATATCAATAATCGTAGCAGCAGAGATAATTTTTACAGCGGTACTCTAATGACTGAATCTTGCTGAACAAAATTATCTGCCTTCTCGTTGAATAGAAAAGTACCGCAAACCCAAACAAAAATAAAGCATCACCCCTTTCGTTGGTATTGGTGTTGACAAGCAAAATCGCCACCCCCGCCGGCCGCACAGCGGCACAACACATGTTTTGGTTTACCTCCCACGACCCCACAACCTTTGCAAGGTTCGTGGGTTTGCAGCGCAGTCATCATTAGCGTTTCGTTCCTCAAGCTGTGGTGACGTTTAAGCATTGTTCAGTGTTCGCGCAGTAAGTCGTCATTCGATGTGCCTTTTTTTGCGTTGGAAAAATGTAAACTGCAAACTTTTCTATCTAAGTAGACTATCGATTTAGCGAAGAAAAACGACAATCAGCTGCGAAAAGTTTAATATCGCAGCAGAAGAGTTCATTGTAAAACATAAAACTAGATAAGTAAATCGAAAAAGTGTTATATCATTTGGCGTCGATCAAAATTTCGAGTGAAAAGACTTTGTTGAAACTCAAGTGCAGTTTCAGTGCTATCGTTCTCGACAAGGTAAGCAGGCTAATCTGAAAACAAGTGAAAGGTTATTACATTACGCTACTGGTTAGCAAACCAGTTTCAAACACTTCCTGATAGAACTTTTTCTACTCCTTACGTTATGAAATTTCGAGCTTGGCAGATTTGAGCTCAATTTTGACAAGATAATTTAAAGGGGCCTAACAAAATTTTTACCTCGTTTTCCGACTTTTGCTTTTACGACTACCTTTGTACTTATTTTGCCGGTATTCAACAATAGCTAAAAATCAAAGACAATCGTTCTAACAAACCTTTCCTTAGCTAGAATTTATTATACAAACAGAGGAGTGTCTATGCAAAAAGCAGTGAAAACTCCAGGTAAAAAATTAAAATTCAAACTTGTACATTAAAGCAAACAATCAGTCCCCTCCTCTATTTCTGTACATTTCTACTTCTCTCATTAACCATTATAGTAATGAAAACCAATGTAATATTTCAAAAAAAAAAAACAATTTCAGGCCACCCCTCTGCTCACACAAAGTATTTTTAAAATTAAATCACAGTTCGTTCTCAGCTTAGAAAATTTGTTTTCATTTTTCGCTTTTGCTCCATTCATTCTAGCGATCTACCCACGATGGACCCATCCGCCGAGAGAACCGGCGACAAAGTGGTCTCTCCCGCAGAGCAAGACCAGAGCACCGGCACGGATATTCTAGGCGCAGAAGTGTTCGAGAGTTGGACATTGATAGAGCCATCGCCGAAACGTACAACGCCAAATTCCACCAAGGATTCCACGGTAGAGACCGCCGGAAAAGTGCATGATCTCGACAAAGACGATGAGGATGACAGTGTAGAAGAAGAAGAAGAGGTAGAGGAGGATGAAGAAAGTGGATCGGAGGAGGCAGACGACAGCGAGCATAAACCCGTGGATGCAAAGGCAAGCGAAAGTGAAAAAGCGAGTGGCGTGGAAAATGTTCCGGAAAAAGAGAAAAAAACGAGTCGCGAAAAACCTGGTGATGATGAGCAACACAAAAAGAAGCGAGATGACAATGAATACAGTGCTGTGTGAGTAGATTTTTGCCAACTGACGCCCTTTCTTTAATACCAAATGAGTCATTGTTCACTTAAATGAGAATGGTTGCGGGAACTGATTTAATTACTTTTATCTTTATTCTTATTACAAACAAAATTTCAAGTGAAACGGCTTAGACATACTCTGATCTTTAAAAAATAGCACTGCCGCCAACGGGCTTTGGTTTGAAAAATATTCTACCCGAAATTTTGGATTTAAAAGTCTAACCCTTACAAGTTAAACTTTTAAACACATTAGCACTGCCTCCAATGGACTTGAAGCTAATTCGTTTGAAAAAAATTCTACCCGAAACTGTGGATTTAAAAGTCTAACTCGAGCAAGTCAAACAGACCCTCCCTCTATTTGCTTAGTTCTATGATAGGAGTTGAACCACAGGCAGAATTGTCCTAACCAATTGCATTGCTCTTTTTTAAGAGTAGAATTGTTATAACTAGAAGTCTAATGGTTTAATGAAGCTTAAACAACGTGTAAAGTCATAAAGGATGGATTAAGAAACCTAAATTAATAACTGACTTTATGAATGAGGCCAAAAACATACTGGCGCGTCCTGCGCTGCGGAGACGGTTCGACTTCCGTGAGTTAATGTACAGCTCTAATTAACGCCGTACATTAACCCACGGCAAGGCGAACCGTCTCCGCAATGCAGAACGCGCCAGTATGTAAACGGCCTAACGCTTTTAAGCGTTGTGGGATTGTTGTTCAAAATTAGGTCTCGAAATTTCATGATTATCTTGTGATGGTAGTTCATGCATGACTTAATTTATTAATTTATTAAGATATCAAAAGAACAACGAATACCATAAGTTTTTTTGACATTGCCATACTTGATCCACATTTCATGACAAAATTATAACATCAAAACAAATAACCTTATTTACAGCTACGTTTTGGTGTTTATTATTTATCGATGTCGTAATGAGCATTCATCAACTATTAATGAAAAATTAATGAAGAACTTGCCAAATAGTCGGAAGTCAATTTGACGCATGATTATCTTTTAACGCACATTAAAATGTAATTATCTTTATTGGGATTATTAATTGTGGAGATAGTATCCGTCAGTAGCCGGTTATATGCGGTTTTCTTACTGTTGATTCCAAAAACCAGTTTTTATTCACTTAGGTACCAAAACGCAATGAAAAAAAAATGACAAAAAGGGTCTTTTTTAGAATACCATTACGAACCAATTAGCAAACCTAAACTATAAAACGATGTTGATATTTTGATGATTAAATAACTTATAAGAAAACTTATTAGTTTTTTTTGTGTTTTTACACATACTAGAAATGAGTGGTTCTGATGATACCAATAAACGGCGAAATAAGTCGAAATTTAAGATATCACTATTACTTGAGATTTTTATTTTTTGATTCCTGAGCCTCTTCGGAACGTTGACCAATTAGAACATTCGAATATTCTATAATTTCGCTGCCATCGATAAGTATTTTACGCACTGAAGCTGGTAGTACCAAGGGTATACATAAGGGTGGGGAAAAGTGATCGATTTTCCAGAACCAAGTTTTTTTGGTTCCTTTTGGGGCCCCAAACAACCCTAAACTTACCTGAAGTCGATTAGTTTTGTCTCCGCTTGGCGCATTGCATTTCAAATTTGTATGAAAATTTATATGAGAAACCCTACTTTTTTGCATTTACCTTTCTAGAGAGCTCAATAATGCTCTAATAATGCACTACATTATGTTAAAGTATAGTGTTTTAGATGCCTAACAACCTTGCAGAAGGCACTGACGAGCTAGGATGTTTCTTAAAAGAGCTATAGCTGTTCAAAGTTGAGTATGTCGATTTAAATGCAGAAAATCTTGTTTTCTGCCAACATTACCAATGTACCGGCGTCAGTAGGATTCTTATCAGAAATAACCTGTCGTTACGAGTTTGTACACTCAGCTGGATCAAGCAAACAAATTTAGGTCAATATTCTAGGCGTAGAAAGAATCTACAACGTGTTTCAGAGGTTACTTCTGATGGAAATCTGACTGTCACCGGTACACTGGCAGTGTTGGCAGAAAAAATGATTTGCAACATAAATTTCGACATACTCAACTTTGAACAGCTCTAGTATTTTTTGGGACACTCTTTAGTGTCTTCGGCCAAGTTGTAAGGCATCAAAAAACCTACTATTTGAAGTTATGAAACTTATGGTTTGAGACATTTTGAGCTATTCAGAATGGGAAATGCATAAAAGTTAGTTTTTCCATACAAATCTCCATATAAATTTGAAATGCAATGCACCAAGCGGAGACAAAACCAATCGACTTCCGATAAGTTTAGGATTGGTTTGGACCCCAAATAGAACCAAAAAAACTTGGTTCTGGCTTTCTGCTATCAACTTTCGTTTTTTCCATATAACGATTCCCCACCCTAGTATACATACACTAACATGTTGCTGTTTCTGTATAATGTTCAGAAAATTGCTGATTTTTTATATAGGAGATTTTATCCACCCAAACTTTCAATAACTTGCTTGAGGCGATGATAAGGTCGATAAAAAAGATAGGAAAATAGGAAGTTTGGAGAAATGCAACCACTATAAAGCGTAGTAAAAAACGTTGGTTTACAGAATCCAAAACATTCATTTGGTTTGGTGTTGATGGTTGTTGTGGATTCTGGAACAATAATTTTCCCTCAACGGTGGCCTTGATAGAATCCAAAAAAGTTATGAACATATTCCAATCATTAGATTCTCCATCGCCATTTTCGAGTTTTTGTTTGTATTCCACATGTCCTTTTCTGCCGTCGAATCCCCATTTCACCAAAAGTATGGGAGAACCGTACAGAACGCATCAGCAGGGTAAGATGGCCCATGCTATTTATTCCCTTAAAATACTTTAAATAATGTTTTTTTTTTCGATTTTCTCATATAAATCTAACTACAGTTCTTATATAAAATGCGCCAGAATGACTTAAATACTTGAAAAACTGTAGAATTGTCTCTGGCTCTGTTCAATATCAACATCAACATTTTATATAATCTTTTATGGTCAACTGACCTGCACATATTACAAAAAAAAACATTCCTTCAACTTTCACACTTTTGAAATTTGTAATTCCATAAGTATTTCAATTTATTTCACTAACTTTCAAATTTTTTTTACCTAAAAACGATAAAAATTCAAATTGAGGTAGAATGCAATATGAAGCACTGCAAAAGCTTGCTCGAAAACTTAGCGTTTATTGTCTCGCTTTTGATTTTGCTTCTGAGACTTCAAACGCTTCCCACTTCGCGTGTTGGTTTCTTAGAGGGGTATATTCTGCATCGGCCAAGCATATTGGCCTTTATTGTGGTGCGTCTTGGCCACGAACTTGTTTGGTAGCAAAAGTAATTTTTAAAATTTTAGAATAAGCTTCGTCATAAACATACATTATATAGATTCTACAATCATCCTGCAATGCCTAAAAATGATCGTGTAGTTACTCGCTATTTACTAAAACAATCCTGTTCTTGATATGATCTAGAAGCTTCTTTAGATTTGCTTCGACCTTTTTCTCGCCGATAATGATGAACTGTTCTTACGGATAGCACTCTTTTTTGGAAGTCGAGCGGTTTACTTCTCCTGGTAATTTTTTCAAGAAACATTCATGCGGATGCCGCACCGTCTCTCTCAATATTTTTGTCCCATTCGTTTGACCGCCTTCACAAAGCTTCATTTTAGTGGCATATGCTAACCTGTTGGCGGAATAATCACGCCTTAGCATTCTTTCTTAGTTTGTTAAAGACAGTTTGGGAAGCGGGGAATTGAGGAGTTTGAACTCTTTTTCGCAATAGCTGTTTCTGTTCCTGGCAGAGCTTTGAAAAATATTTGCTCATTGAAACCATCAGTTTTTCATTACAGCCTGACTTGTCTGCCTTATATGCCGCATAAACCACTTGACTTAATTTTTTCACCTTGCCTCAATTATTGCACCTTATATAGAACACATTTATTCTCTATCGGCTGAAAGAGGTACAAATTTTCTAAATGCACTTTTACCTTAAAAACAAAATGGCGAATATTCCAAGGAAATGGAGTGCTCGCTATTGATTAGTTCTTTGTATGCGGGATGGCTACTTTCAAAATTTTCATTTAAAGCAATGCAGTAATATTTACCAGGATGGCAATTGTATGGAAAAAAATTTCTTTCCAATTTCGTTTGAATGCAGGGCTCATCAAGGCAGTAGCATCAAGGCTTTGCTTTGCTTTATATCAATATTTTACAAGCATTATAACGCGCACGTCACTTGGTTGAAAATGACTGTTCGTCTTACCGAACAGTGGCCAATACGTGTTCACCATGGTGCCTTGCAAATCAATTTTCATCGCTATGAAACACGACTTTCCGAAGTCCGGTTGAGCTGGTATTTTGCATAGCGACTCCTTTCGAGAAGACGAAACTTTAGACCTATCGATAAACATAATTTAAAGATAAAATTTTTCTCATATATTCCATTGGGATCCTAACTCAGACATTGTCACAAGCCCGCTCATCTGTGAAAAATGTAATTTTTATGTAATTTCTGAATGTTTTTGAGCTTTTGTACCACAAAGAGAACAAATTTCAATAAAATAAAATTTTCCAGGATTCTTCACAAAAAAAATCACATATTGGCTCACTGTATGGTAAAACGAACAGTGAAAAACTTGGTTGTGGAAAGCCGTAAATATTTGTCTTCGTATTTTTTTGTCTTAATTAGAACAATACAAACCTGTGTCGTGAAAATCGGATCTAGTTCTAGGTCTGGGCCATAATAGGTTAACAACACTCGAAAGAGTATTGTTTACACTTGGCAATATTGTGCCTGTAGTGTTTATTCTTGTGTTCAACCAACGTTTATTTGATCATTACAGCCAATACATACCGCTGCAATGATAGACCAACGACGTTCTGCTCCACCTGTACTGTACGGTGCTGTTGCCTTTATCTGCATGTTTTCTTGCAAGACATCAGTTTTTATTAGCTTCTAATAACAGGTTAACAAATTGTTTAAGAAAGGGACCATACCTAAATGACGTAGCATTCATTGGGGGAGGGTGCTTATTATCGTTTTGTTGCAGAATGTGACAAGAGGGGGGGGAGGTGTTGGATTAAAATCGACGTAGCATTTATTAAAAAAAACGATTTTTTACAGGAAAAATGTATACTTAAAATACTGCGCAAAGGTTTTGCAGCGAGAGCTGTCAAAATCCTTTTATCTGTGGCATTCTGAAATCTTCTTAAAGCTCTGCTACATAAACAATCGCTTGCATTTCCAAACACACAATCTGCTTTAAAAACAAAAATCGTTTCTTTGTGGCATTTAGTAGTGATAATTACCAGATACTCATAACTTTTCGAAGCTGGTAAGTGCAGGGATTAGTTTTTTTGCGGATTTCGGAACATTACCTGTGTTTTCTACAGGCATAGGTCACGAACATCTTTCGTTGTCGTACCAAAACACAAATCCTTCGAAGCAAGATATTAATCCAGATGAGTGATAACAAAATTTAATTAGACACGGTGATTTTGTCAAGGAATTTTTTTTGTAATATTTTACCACTTGTACTTTTCCACGTTTTTCTTAAAACCGGAGGGGTGGGGGAGGTTAATCGAATGCTACGTTTCTTCAGGGGCAGTTGCAGTTTTTGTGACCAAATGCTACGAGGGGGGAGGGGGGCTTTGAAAATCATGAAAAAAATGCTACGTCATTTAAGTATGTTCCCAAAGGCAAAAATCGGGGGCTTAGTGTGGTTGGTAACGTCTCCGCCAACCACGCTCGACGCCTGGATTCGAATCTCACCGCCGACATAGATGTCGATGGTTGTGAGGTGGCGTGATCCACTCACAACCAACCCAACTGGTCTAGATTCAATCCTAGCCGACACCGGGAGATTTTCTGAGGCGAAAAATCTCTGGGATCACGCCTTCCATCGCATGAGGAAGTAAAGCCGTTGGCGCCGGTCCGTTAATAAACAGGTCGTAAGTTAGGGTCCTGGGTGGAGTCGCCTCCCTGGGCGTCGGTGATTGGCACAACAACAGTGGCGGAACTAGACCGACGGAAAATAAGCGAGAATAAAAAAAAAAAAAAACTTCGACATTTGGAAGAGTACCAACGGAACCCACGTACAAAAGGTAAAAAAACTGAGCTAAGAGGTTTATGCGGCATATGAGTTCAAAAGTTCAGACTTCAATGAAAAACTTCTGCTTACAATGAGCAAATATTTTTCGAAATTGTACCTCGAATTTCATTGTATCGAACAGAAGATAATTAAATACTTTTACAACAACTCTGGAATACTTTGTGATCACGAAGTACTCCAGAACTGATCAAACTCCCCAATTTTCGCTTTCTTAACTGTCCACAATAAACAGAGGAAGAAAAGCGTCGAGTTTGCAAAAATTTTTACAAAATAGAACACTGTAGGATGCTCAAAATATTTAATCAGTATTACAAAGAATGAAATATATACGTGGAGAGCAATGCGACATTTTTCTTATGTGTTGTTCAATTTAACTATAAAACTTCTAATATCTAGTAGTAACAGCACAATTCAAACAACAACTGAATACACGCTGTCACATTTCAATTTCGAACTAAAAACATTTGGGTTGCTATGATCGTGGCGAACGTAGCGGTTCACAGTCTAGTTAGCTGAGTATTTCAAAAATAGGAATGTTTGCCCTAAAAATTCCCAATAAAGTCATTTTCCGGTCTTGAAACTCGACCAGGAATAGCCAGAAGCAAGCCATGTTTCAAAATCATTGCGAATACGGCTGATTTCACAAGATCAGCCAGGCGTAATCAGTAGAGGTCCAAGTGGCCGAATACACTTGAATTTATCAGCAGTGGTCTTGTTTTACAAAAACATAAAGTTTGGCATATGGTAAGCCGGGTTTTGGTACGTTTTTTAAATCTAACCTGGAAGGGTACCCACCCCACGGTTTCTCTCAATAAATCCGGAGTAACGGAAAATTTTAATATGTCTTCTACTGTCCTAAAAATTATGATAAATTTGTAACCTTTTAAAAATAGTCGGATCAAATTCGGCTGAGATCTTACGGAATGGCAGGTAATTGATTTTTCGGCCTGGAGGGCTCAGATACGCAAATGTTAAGGTTTATTTCCTGGGCATTTTTCACTAGACCATTATGAATTCTTATCAAGGTGACACTGAAGATGCTTTATCACGTTACTCGAAGCATGAACAAGGTTGCAAAATTGTGACATACATTTTAATTTGTTTTGCAACTTTATCTACCAGCACACATCCAATACACGTGTTTCCGTGTTTACGCAACCACGAAACCCCTCTGAATTGTTATCAAACATATCTGCGTAATATATCCTGCAACCAGTCTCATCCGTTATAAATTATTACCCTTATCTGTTGAGGAGAAAAAAACTAATAATTTCCTATCTACTTTCCAGCTCATCCGACGATATCAGTGTAGTAAACAAAGGTGAGAAAAGCAACGAATCGTTCGTGCCCTCCAGTAATCAGTCACGTTTGCACTTCGGCAAAGGTCCTGACCTTGACAAGTGTAAACCCGGTGCACCTCTGACGGCACTCTCACCCGACCGGAAAAGTACCGAAATTGCCGAGCGTGGCACAAGGCAAGTCACCCGAACAAGTCAAACGGTCGGCCTTCATCCTTGGATAGAAAGGTCTATGATAATAGGTTCTATCATAGCAGGGCTCGTTATAGCCGTTCTGTTGGGACATTCACGGCTCTCGCAATATCGGGATAACGCTGTTAACTTTCAACACGAGCAACGGATCTCCGAGCTGGAACTTGAGAATAATTTGCTGCGAAATGAAATGAATAAGCTGAAGTACACGCGGTCCGAATTAGATGAGCAAGTTTACCAAGCTCAAGCGACTTGGATGTTAAATGTGCTAAAACATGTTCAGACGAAAGCCACACCTGAGCCGGATGCTAAATTGGAGCCCAAGCCAGAACCAGACTCTACCGCCACTCCAGCATCGGAAGCGGAACAGCCAAAGGTTTCAAAACAAGGGGATTGGGTTGCTGATGATGAGTATGTGATGCCAGAGTTCTGCCATAACGAAAACGTCGTCAAGGATGCCCTATACTCGGAGTATTCGGCCAAGTACTGCGATATCAAACGTCGGAAGATTGAGGACAACCTAAGATCAAGAACCAAGGAACCTGAGATCAAGAACAACATCCAACCAACCGCTGAGAGAGTGGAAGAAGATAAGCAGAAATTGACTCCACCTACTCCGACGAAAATGCCATCACTATCACCATTCAATTTCGATTATAATGCAGCATACGAAACACTCAAAGAAGAAGGAGCTGTGATCGTCGAAAGTCTTAAAGCTATTCTAGATCTAGATCCGGAACCAGAGTGGGTTACACCTCCTCCCCAACCAAACGAAGACGGCTATGTGGCAGATGATGAAGCTAGCAGCAGCTCAACCATTGACAGCACTGCAGAGCCAGCCAAGCCAGTAGAGATCAACTGGGACAGTTATCCACCCTGGGTACGAGCAAAGTACGAACAGCAACCGGAGATGCATAGTAAACTAGTAAACAAAGCGGAAATTCTGTGGAGTTGGGAAAACAAGAAAAATCAATTCCTTCAAGATGTTGGACTGGATACGCTGGAAGATGTTGGCAAAGCAACGGAAGAAGAGCTGCAGCAACGATTACAGCGGAATAAGAAAGGTGACCAAAAGGTTGGCAAGCAGGACGCCGAACAAAAGGACAAGAGCGGGGATAAGTAAGTAGCTACACAAGAGTGATGGGTTTCGCAGTCATTAACTTCCTTTTTTCTGGTATCATTTGCAGGTTCCATGGTCAAAAAGAACACTACAAGCAGAACAAGGAATCGAAGCAATACAATAATGGTAAACAGCAAAATTTCAAAAATGACAGTGGCAAACAGAGTAAGGAAATGAAAGATAGAACATCATCGGGTGATGGTTACGATAAGAAGCAGCGCCGTGAGCAAGAACATAAATACGATAAGAAAAATTCGAAAGAATTTTCTGGCGATGGTAAACACGATAAATATAAGAAACAGTGGAAAGAATCGTCCGACGAGCGTGACCACAAGTACTACAAAAATTCGGGAGAAAACAATTACAAGAAAGATTCTGGAGATGACAGTAAAGAAAGGAAAGACAAATGGAAGCGGTCATCTGATGAGGGAAAGCACAAAAACTGGAAAGAGCATGAAAATAAAAAGCATTGGCATGATGACGATGACGATGACGACGATCATAGCGATGAAGATCGCAGTCATCACGACGATAGTCATGAGCAGTTTGCTTCTGAAAATTCTTACCTGAAGCGGCACAGTGAAGAACACCCGAAAACCCACAAACATAGCGATGAAAACAACCATTATAAGAAATATGAGTACCAAAAGCACCACCACGATGACGACGATGATGATGACGATGACGACGACGATGATGACGATGACGATCATCATAAACATCACAAACATCACAAGCATCACGATAAACACCATGGAAAGGACGATCATTATCGCAAATCAGAAAAACCTTGGCACGATAAGAAACAACATCACAACAAAGGCAAGCAGGAACACTGGAATAAGCGACAGGAGGACTCGCACTCGCAGGAAGGACGGCGGTGAAACAGAACATACATACAGGGAATGATCCGTTTACTAAGTGTGTTTTTGTGTCCAGTTTAAGATTGTATCCCCCTTATGGATATTTGGCGAGACAGATTTTGATTAAACCCAAAAAACTTGAAGCACTCCATAGACGAGGTCATAAGATACACGTCACGTCACGTAGTCCGAAACATGCAGTACGGATTTTGCTCTAGTCATTCAAGCGGAGCTATACTCTGAAGTTCGTTAATATTTATCACGAAATTCAAACTTTCAGCCACATGTGATCTCTAGCTTCACTAGCAAAAAAAAATGTGTCTTTGTTTCTGGTCTCTTCTGTGGAGTTTTATATTTTCTTGAACATTTGGAAACATTTATTTTTATTTCTATTCGACACATATCCTTATCCTTAGTCAAGCCAATAATTACACTACTTTTAAAAATTCGAGCCAACAGTGAGTGTCTCATTTTACATAAGCTAATCGTGAACGTGAAACCCTATAGTTTTAGGTCAATTAGAGTAAAACTTATGTCTTTTTGTCTTTTGTCTTTTGGAGAGCCTAATTCTGCTGGAGCCGGAGGGCTGGGGGTAACTAAGCAGGACTCTTCAGATTTGCGTTGTAGCATACCAGACGAAACGGGTAATGTCACCCACTAAAACACTGTTTAGCTGTCATCCCCCACACGGCCCTATTAATATGTAATATGTATGGACAGAAGACAACATATATGCTACATTGGCGCAATCTGATTTAAATTTGATCACTTTCTACCATTCTTACCATTGTTATAATCTGAAAATTAAATGTGTTAAAAGATCAAAGAATGTTATCTTTGACGAATGAATTGTTTGTATTATCGGCCTTCACAGGCATAGGTGGGTGAGTCAATGTCGACTGAGAAATATATACATCTGTGAAGGTAATCTTTTCGTCCTGTGGGCTGTGATTGCCGTTCAAATTTTATTTGTATGGATTTTTTACCTTATGTGTAGTCGTTCATACTTTCATTCACGAGTCGTTTCGCATTAATTTGCCTTGTTATATCCTGTTAGAATTGGTTTGTGTTCTTGCTGTCTCTGATCCTTTGTGCATCATGTTTGCTACCCTTTCAAGGATCTTATGTATCAAGATGGTTCTTCATTTGGTCGTTCTAGTGTACTCCTTGTTTTTTTTTGTTCACCTCCTTCTTTTATCCCTCTCTCTTTCTAGTTTGACCTGAAACCGACTCATCATTTAATAGAAAATGAGAAAAGAGAAGAAAGGATATACACGGTGAAATCAGAGTGAAGTGAACAAAATCCTATTACGGGACTCACGCAAGTGAGAAAAACGTCGCGAAGCGACATTCGCCGTGGAATCCGGGTTATTATGAGTGTCACATCAGTGAAGTAAGAACGGAAAATGCGACGTGTCGCGTGGAACTACCTCACGACCATTCTGAACGGTGAAATGATTCCACGAAGCTGCCATGAGTCTTAAAGTTGATTGATTTGTGATCTAATGGTAAATATGGATTCATTCTTCAGTAAACGAAGCGAATCAGAGTCTGATCCGTGCCTTAAAGCGGTCAATCTTTCATTTTTTGCCCTATGAACAAAAATGCAAACTAGTTCAGGAAATTTTCGATACCGACAAAAAAAAATTTTTTTTTTTTGATGCCGAATGTCTTAGAAATGCAGAACACGTCAAGATCTGGTGTTATCTAAAATAACGGGAAAAAACGACTTTTTGGGACTTAGAGATTTTTGAGCTGGGAAACAATCTCATTTCACTTGTCCTATTCTCAATTTCACTTCACTGTCAATCTCACTCCACGGAGGTGATTTCTGTCACCTCACCTGAGGTGGAATCGGGAATAGGTCTAAAAAAGTGAAGTGAGCGTGAGAGTGAAACACACTTCACCGTGAAGTGACTCCCGTAATAAGCACCATAATAAATATTGGTACACTAAGTTCTCCCCTTACACGGTTTTCAACGCATCTTTTTTACGCGGATTTCGGAACTTATGCGGACTCCAGAATTCACCCGGTTTATTTTTTACGCGGATTTCAAACTTATGTGGTTGTTTACGCGCCATTCCCCGTATATGAAAGACTTCAGTGTACATTATTGTCAGTATGAACTCCACCCCGGCACAACTTAAAACTCACAGCTTCGAGTAAACCGCGTTTGAGGATCAGCATCGAAAACCCCTTTCATCTCCGTGAAAACCCAAAATTCTAAGACTTCCCACCCCTATTGAACCTGTTCAGGTCTATAATGAGCAAGTTATACGAGTTGCAACCTCACTCTGTGGTCCCTTTTAGGACATTCCAACTTGAGCCATAGAGGCACATTCACCTACAACTGATTTTTTGTGAATTTTGAAACGGGTCCTTGTGAGATGAAATTTAATAGTATTTTGCATCGTTTGTCATTAAAAACTCAAAACTGCAAAACCCTAATCCGCGGCAACACCGAATCCAACCGACGATATGAGCAAGGATTCATTTCTTAGGAAAGGTAAAGGGAAAAAAGTAAGAAAACATAGAAAGAAAAAAAGAGAGAAAAAAAGAAAAAAAAGAGAAAAACAAAAACAATAAAACAGTGGTTTGGTCCACGTGTGAGATCCATTTTTCAAAACTAGCCTTTTGTAAAATTAAAACCATATTTTATTTTGTAGAATTCTCCCACATAGGAGATAGCCAAGAGAAGTCATAATAGGAAGAAAAGAAATTTACAGATGACCAACTCTCTTCATCTCCCACTCCCATCCGCCACCCAGGAGTACGCGCCCTATAGGCTAACCACCAAGCCCAGGGAATTAGAGTAAAACTTATGGAAACAAAAAAAGTCTTTTAATACGACTGAATTTACTATCTCTTCACTGTCCTACCTAAAAAAAATAAAAGAACATATGTGACCTGACCGAATTACAAACACAATTACAAATACAAAAAAAAAATCAACGTGAAAGAAAAATTTAAAGAAGAGTAAGAAATCAATCACCAGAAGTTAGAGTGACGAATGACACTATGTGTTAGAAACCCCTAAAATTCAATGAATAGATAATATCACCAGAATGAAACTATAAAAATATGGTTGTTTTTTGCTGTGCCGAGACGATTAAGTACAAACATGAAAATCTTTTTGTTTGAGCATATCGATCAAAGAATAGAAAACTTTCTTTATCCGCCATTTCAAAACAACTCACGTCGGCCTGAACCCAAGTCATCACTAGAAACAAACTCTCAATCTTCAAGCGAAACCCTGAATAAAACCGCAAGAAACGTCTTACTCCATACATTTATTATTCACTAGATTTTTACATACTTTAGAGCAATCTTGACGAGATGATTAAGAATAATAACAATTTATATTGTTTAAATTTTACTGTTCTCAATTTTAATACCATGTATCAACAACAACCGTCTTGCTGTCGGAGTTTAGTTCCGTATTTCGAACGCTTATGTGATATTTTATGCTTTCTTCTCGAACTTGTTTACCGCGGTTTACCGTAGAGCGAGAACTTCTTCTGCCAGAGCGCTCTGGTTTGTCTAGCTTGCTTTTTGTTTTTGTTTGTTTGCGCGAAGCATGACGTACTCAATTTCGACCTTCTGCAGTTGAATGATTGCTTAGGGGTAAAGCTTCGCAAAAATGCAATTACGATTTCAGTACGATCGACTTGTTTTTAAATATCTGTAACTTTTAATCCGTAACGAGGAATGCAAGTTGTGAGTTAAATTTAGTAGACACAATCGTTAAGGTAACTCTAAACGAATAAAATATCTTTGGACCCGAGGAGAAGCTACTTAAACAAAGATTAACTGAGAGCTTAGAGCATGGAAATTTTGCTGAAACGATAAAATGGCAGCTTCATTATTTACTAAGAGACATTCCTGTATCCCCATCATGATAGTAAATATAATCAATCCATCGGGATATTACGCTGAGATTCAAGGTGAAACTCAATTTATACAATATATGGCTTAAACTGGCTGTAGGTATAAACACCGTCGCCTGTTGCAGCAGGGATGTTTTTTTTTTCGCTAAAACAAAATTGAAGGTCACTTCGTGGTTGCTCATTGCAACACCGAATCTAAGAACATTTAGAGTTCAACACTTACCTGGTCGATGAATGAGAATATAGGGATTCCCGTGTGAGTGACATATATATGACTAATATTGCATAATATGGAAATAAATTGTCGTCCTCTACCAGCGGCTTACTCTAGCGAGTTTAACGTCAGCAACTGTTTCAGTACTTTGGTTTGCGAAGTTTCCCGGATCTCCCCAGCCAGGAACATTTCATCCACAACCGTGTACACCTTGTAGAAGTTAAACACCAAATCCAGCTCACACACATTGTGGAAGTATTCGTTTAAAACCTCGACGAAATTGTGGATCGCCTCCAGATAGCAGAGATTGTTGTCGTTCACGTCCACACAAATGCAGAAGTACAATCCGGCGTATCTTCGGTAAACAATCTTGAAGTTACGGAACTCAACAAAGTTCGTGTGCTTCGCATCGCGTACCGTAACGACGGCGTGGACCTCCTCGATCAGTTTCTGCTTTTCGTCGTCATCAAAATTCATGTACCACTTAGCCAATCGTGTCTTTCCCGCACGGTTCTGGATAAGGATGAATCGTATCTGTACACCCAATAAAAACAATGTTCAATTATCTCAGCTCTCTCACTGTCTCAAAACTAGAAACTTACCATTTTCGATGTTCAGCGGTTTACGTCGGTGGAATCTGTCCGAGACAGACAAATAAAAGAAGAACAATTTGCGAAATTTATCTTATTCTAGCAAAAATTTAACACTTTTGTACAAGCCAAAATTGATTATCAGCTAGCAGAAGATGAATTGCCCCTTTAGTTCCCTTTATTAGGCCAACTTTGACAGCTCACGCAAGACACCCACTTTATCGCTGCCAACAAGACGAAAATAAAACCACGGAACATGCTCACTCATTTTTACTCCGAACTGAGTAACATTTACTCAGTTCGGTGTTGAGCTCTTCGCGAATGTTAATGCCCGAAACCGGATAAATTCCGCATGTGCGGACCTACGGACCAAAACGACTGTCAAGCGAACTTTTGGCTCAAACAAATCAACCGCCAGTTCTATTCAATCAGTCATTATGAAATCGTATAGATTAAATCTCACCAAACATGTAATAAGGGACCATTTACCATATCCGGAATACTTCGTGATAAGGGTGAATCACAGACAGACGTCCAAGCAAGAACAAAATTGATGGAAAATTCCGTGTGAATTTTCAAAGAGAATTGCGTTATAAATCACCTGTGTACTAGCGCCGCCTGGTGACCTTATCGCTACAATACATTTTTTTTCGCTGGTGTATGAGGCTGGTGTCACTGGTAGCGCTATCTGGTTACGAATTGCTACTACAAAAATCGTTACACAATTTTGGAACTCAGCTTGGACGTCTGTCTGCGGGTGAATCGTTGCCTTGCTTTCCTATCTGAAGTAGCATGGAGTAGTCTGGATATGTAAACAAGCCACAATTTTACGTTTTTGACTATAAACAAGCTTAAGCTGCTCATACAAGTAAGATTGTTTGATTGACACCAATTTATTCGATCAACAAGTCTTATTGGTGGGTGTTAGGGTGGCAGCGAAAAGGGTCATGTCAAACCGACCATGTGCATTTGGCCCTTGGCCCAAAAAAATGGTCTGGGTCCATCTGGACAAAATTTCAGCTCAATCGGACTTAGCTGTTTTATGAGCAACCGAAGGCAATATCTGCCGTAATCTCGCAGACTGACGTATGCGACAGCGAGTAAAATTTTCAGTACGAAGCTTTTTCCAAAAATGTTTGTATAATGAGTGTTTGGACGAATTTCAACAATCTGATCTGTACATAATGCATTAATATAATCACAGAACATTGTCGAACGTATGATTTGTGGAAAAAGCTTTATTAACTGAAGTTATGTTACCAACGTCATTTTGTTGTAGAAACAACGATTTTATTTTCCCTGTTTCTACAACCGATTGACGTACGTCCATCGTAGTATGCGACATGTCGCTAACAAAGATTCTTTTTTCATAACCAGTCAAACAGTAGCGATTCGATTATACGTTCTCGGAAATGGATATATTCAAATATATAGTAGCGTTCGTGGCCTCTGCCATTTTCCATCCGCACTTCTTCCGTACGAAAATCACAAGTGCGCTTCAGTTGTCCACGAACATAGACCAAGCTTCGTGGCCTTAGACGGCTACAGTATGATCAATGTTTTGTAGATGGTAAACTTTGTGCCGCGGCGAATTTAATTTGAGCAGAGCGTCCTTTAGAGTCAATAAAAAAGGTATGATTTCCTGCCATAGAACCTCGACGACTTTCTCTGCTGATGTCTGTCTCGGTAATCACCAGTTGGCCTAGGTACACTCACTTGTCAACTACCTCGATTTCATCACCGCTAAGCTGAATCCGTGGTAGGAGATTAACACGGTCTTTTCTATGGTCGATTGAAGGCTTCTGTGCATCATCACGTTTAAGGAAATATCCATATTGAGTGGTATTCGATAATTTTGGGATGTTCTCCAGAGAGCAGAAGTCGTTAACTTGGATTTAAAAAAGACAGTATCTGGCCTTTTGGTATCATTCCGGTTCCGGGAATTGTCACGACGTATTTGGCCATTTTGATCTTTTATTTAGAAACCAGAAGTTACCATCTTAGAATTCGAAATAGTCTCTGGGGGCAATTCTTGGCTTCTAGGCATCATTTCGATCATTTTAGGCTGTTTTCCGGAAAAATTGTTTCAAATATGTGTTTCATTTGTACGGAACCCTTCTTTTGCAGGGAAGAGAGAGGTGTCGTACCATCATAAAAATATTTCCTGCTCCCAGAAACTTTTACATGCCAAATTTGATTAAATTTGCTTGATTAACAACAAAGTTGGGTTGGATTCCAAGTATGATGACAGTTCTACAAGGTATGCTACATTTTTGTCTATCCACGCACACAAACAAATCTCGTTATGAAAAATTTCGCGTTTTGTTTGGAATTCAGAACATTTTTGGAAATTTCTCGTTTTATGTTGTTTTATATCTGATTTTTTTAGTTGGAGAGTGAATCTCCAGTAGAAACACACTAGAAATTGATATTAATTTAGATTTAGTGTGAAAAGTTGCGACAATATGTCGCAATAAAATATATAAAAATGCTATATTTCTAATAGTTGGAGCATAATCTTAGTCTTTGTCATAGCTCATGACTTTTGTTACTGTATGAAACATAAGCGACTCCATTTAGAAGCGCTATTAGAGTACAAGAAAAAAACGAAAAGTGCAAAAAGGTTACCGGCAAATTGATGAAAAACAGCATATTTTACCTAGACCGCAGCATGTTTATGTATTCCCCACAAATAACACATGTTTCAACATCATTTCTATAACTTTTCAGGAAAGAATGTTCAATAAGTTTAGTTTAAAATGCAAAATCATTTCAAATTTCATACAAAATTGTTACAAAATTTAAATTACAAATTCATACAAAAAGTTCATAACGATCACTAATACTAATGCATCGACGTGAATAGCATACCTTATAGAACTATCATCATACTTGGGGGTTGGATTTACGTCACGTGAGTAGAAATGGCGGTTACGTCATTTCGTTTTCGTGAATTAATGACGCTATTTTTTACACGTTTGATCAAATTTTGGTGCCTATAGGTCCGATTTGGTGTCTTCTATCGTTTAATCACAAAAAACACAAATCGGCCACTTTGGCGCTTACGTCAGTCTGCGAGATTACAGCAGATATGGAATATTTTAAAACGGGCTTCTAAAATGACTCACAGATGGTGCCAAACCAGTTAAAAATTATTTAAATATTTATTAGGTATCTCAAACTCGATTTTCATTAGAGTGGTTCATTTATCATTCCCCTTTTGGTAATTTTTTGAAGATCGAAAAATCACAATTCTGAGCGCTTTGAGGCACCCCTAAATCATGTTAGATTGAGCTGAAATTTGCACAGATCATTTTTTTTGGGCCATTGAACAAAATGTACATAAAATGTAAATGTAACGGCCCTTTTCACATTTTTGGCAATACATCAATCTTTTCATATATATGTTGCTTTGTCAGGCTTGAGCTCGAACGGAAGCACATTTCGTAGTTATTTTTTCGTGGAGGATCTGAGCTAATGAAGTTGCATAAGGAACGACATATTGATTGCTATTTGGATTAATTTACCATCTTCAATTAACAACAATCCAGTAGCTTCCGCTTCGTAAAGATCGATAGCGTCGCCGGCTATGTCCTTACGGTCGGTTAGGGAAAGAAAGAAGTGTTACAATCGGTGTTGCCATGCCAGAGACCGAGTCTATCTTTGCATCTCTAATGAATATAACGGAAAAGAAGATTACCTTATCACCGTGGTCAACGACGGATTTTTATACATTCACACTTTTTTTTTTCTTTATTAGAGAAGCTTTCAGCTTTTGGTTGGTTCGCCTCATCTATTCATGCTTCTCTTAATTAAACATCCTCTTTAAAAATTGTAACAACTCTTGTCATTTTTAAATTTTTGCGCATAAATATACATATACATAATTGGTTCTCATCAATTTTGCAGAGCTGCAATTACACAAATAAACTTAAAACCTTAACAAAAACGTCCTCAACAAACAATTTTATTGATTTATAGCTTATTAAACTAATATCAGTCATACTTCGACTGAATTAATGAATTTCGATCAATATTGTTCTTACATAAACGTCTGTCTGTGCTCTAATGTTCGACAATGCTGATGAGTCTGGGATTTACCCAAATTTGTAATATCGATGTTTTGTGTAATAAACCAACATTTTATTAGCCTAAACAGGGTTTCTCTATTTAAGAAACAAAAAGTCACTGCCTGGTTTTTATTTATTCATTTATTTAAAATTTATTTTTGTTCGAAAAACAATAGGTGGATTCACCGAATGCATCTTGAATCTTCGAATTATGACAAATTGTATAGTTAATCTTTGAATAACTAACAAAGGTAACATCGCTCTTCCGACTAAATCGAGTTTGAACTCATTGTCTCAAAAAGGAGTATAATTGCATCTGTACAATGAACAAGTAAATGATATAAACTCTAGAGGGTATTACAAGGAAAATATTTGCTTCTAGCGATATGTGGAACAGAAAGTATGTATTACCTATTCAGCGTAGCTGAAGGCTTGGCTAGCTTCTAGCATCGTTGACGGTTGCTGGTACTTGCACTTCCAAACCATTTAAATTCTTCGTCAGCACTATCTGGCATCCAAGACGGGAAGTATCGGTTAGGTCATAGGCCAGATCCAGCATGTCGAGCTCTTCGTCGCCCGGTTTATCCGGTAGAGCATCGTAGTCAGCCTTTTTAAAGATCAGATGACAAGTCGAGCAGGTCAGTGTGCCTTCGCAAGCTCCGAAACCGTCCAAATCCAGCTCGTTATTGAGGACAACATCAAGCAATGAATCACCAATTTTTCCCTTCGCCTTTATACGCTCACCATTGGAGCGGACGAAAGTAACTTCAATCCTAAAAGAAGAAAAAAAAGTATGACAATGCAATAGCTTTTATCTACGAGATAGTATTTGACATTATAAAAAAAAACCCTTTCAAGCGTTGCAACAGTGCCGCTTAGCGACCCGCGAATTGTTTCTTTTCCTCGTCTCTTTCGTAATCTACCTAAATCACTACACGACTCGTTGTTTAGCGTTTCCTTGATGTGCATAACAGTTTACATTACCCTGAGCGTAAACAAAACCCGCAAACCCATCCCACGCGACGCGACATGACTTGCAAGTGCACGATAGTACGATGATAGGAACTTACTCTTCACTTTGCAGCTTCGGCTGAGAAGTAGATATAAATCGGGAAAAATTTTGGATCAAACGTGCCTGCTGGAACAACACCAAATTTCGGCTTTCCCCTGTAGCCTCTGCCGAACAGGTTTTAAGAAGCAACTTCCGAAATGTATGCTGAGTACATCGTGATGTAATCAGCTTGAACATTTTTGTGTTGGTTTCACTTTCTTTCTTGTACCTAAAAACACGTAAGCACAGCGAATCGATAGATTTATGCTAAATTGAACACAAGCTGCAGTTCAACCTTAACACATAGCACACATTCTAATCGAAACTTCGTTATTTAATCTAGCGCATTAGATTTAAATTGATTGAGATTAATACTTTCACACTAAACTCGCACTCGCTATCAACCTGTCTGAAAAATCAACTGATTTGATGACTGCACGAGCCATCAACTGGCACAAGCAGAAAACGTAATGATGACGTCTTTTGTGTTGCCCGCCTACATGCAAAAAAAAATTAGAAAAGATTTATGTGAAAAATACGCTTACAGCTCCTCACATCGGAGAGAGAGAGCAACAGAGATAAGTGATTTTTCACCTACGCACACTAGGAAACGTGTAAACCCGTGTGTAAGTGTGCTGTTGCTGTTAGAACTAACTGGATATTTATTGTGCTGATTCGTAACAAAGTAAATGTACATATGAGCTAGGACAGGACGTGACAAGAGAAACCAAAAATCACCCAAAGTTCTGTCAAAGCGAAAGCCCTCTCTGATTGGTTGATTTTACTTAGCGCACTGTTAAATTTTATTATTAGTCGGTACGGTTGGCCGTGCTGCGAAAACACACTGTTTTTGCTTACCAAGTGAATGAACAGCTTTTGGTTCAACAATTTTTTGAAACTTTTTCATACACTACACGCTGCTCTATTTTAACTCTAATCTGATTAGGATCTACTCAGTTTGGTATTCTTATGCAAAATGTCAAAAAGTGAGTAATCGAGTACTGGACAATTGAGTAACATTAACCCAAATTTTCATAATTACCATGTTTACTCAGTTTTGAGTTATTATCCATGATGTTTACTCACCCTGAGTATATGTATATGTCAAAAGTTTCCAACAGCAATTTTTTCGGTTTCCGAAGAACAATCGGTGTCGCTTTTTATTTGTTGGCTAGCAGTAAGTATCTGATCTGTCATCAAATCAATAGTTTCTTATTTTTTTAATATTAATTAATAATTTCAGCCCAACATCAGTATTGCAGAGGATTTGAAAACACATAAAAGATCTCTTCAAAATGAACAACCGCATGTTGTATGTTCTACGATGCCGTTTAAAGCCGGACTTTTATTCGTGATAACAAACGGAAACATTTGTATTGATGTACAGTGCTCAACAATCGATGCAATTTAAAACCTTCGCAGTATTAGGTGACGAATGATGACGGATTATCTGGCACAAAAATGTAAGTCACAGTTCACGGGCAACTGTCTACCAGTTGGGTGCCGCATTCAATGAAGACACGGGAATGATTTAGTAAATTTTCTAATGTTTCGATGAAAAATAAATCTGTGTTTTTGATTGTTCTGAATTTATTTTATTTATTGAGTCAGATTTACAAAAACCAGAAATCATTAAATTTCCGTATTTAGGCAAATGGGTAACTTGAACTCATTTTCGTTAATTTCTGGTTTGCATGAACAGAGTAGATTCTACTCAGTTTTTGACTTATGACGCCTTTACTCAGAAGTGAGTAACCGTAAAAGTACCCTATTTTTTTTTGTAAGATTTGGACCACTGCGACCATTATTTTGATCTTTTGTGGTATACCTCTTCTTTAGTCTAGGTACTCGTGGCAGACATATCACTATTGATGGAAGTGATCGTCGTTGTCCTATCGCACCCTTCCTCCCAATTAGGCTTTGTATTTCGTATGAAATGTATTACCTCATTAGGATTCGCAGACCAGACCTCAAAAGGCTCCAAAGTTCCTTTTCCAAAGGCTCTTGTTCTGCGCTGTATTAGTGCACTGCAGTGGCAAAGCAAATGTTCTGCGGTTTCACATTCGAACCCGCAGAGACGACAAATTTCGTCATCTGACTGACCAATTTGTTTCAGGTGATGCTTACTTGGACAGTGTCCTGTAAACAGTCCGGTAATTGTCCTTAGTCCCTTTTTATTTAAACTAAGCAATTGCTGGCTTTTCTTGACGCTTGGTTTTATAAAGCGTTTAGACTGGCGTAGCCCTACTGAGCATCTCCAGTTCTCTTGTATTGTCCTATGTTCCCAGGTTTTCAATTCTGTTTTCAAGGCGCTTGATGACACCCCACAGAACGGTTCTGGGCCAATGAAATCGGTACATGACCCCTGTCTAGCTAACGTATCGGCTTTTTCATTGCCTTTCACTCCGCAGTGACCAGGAACCCAGTATAAACATACTTGGTTCCTTTCTGCCAGTTGTTTTAGTGAAAGGATGCACTCCCATACTAGCTTAGAGGTACATGTGAAGGCTTTTAGTGCTTTAAGTGCTGCTTGGCTATCAGAAAAAATGCATATGTTAGCATGCCTGTATTTCCCAGCCAAACAGACTTGTGCACATTCATAAATTGCAAATATTTCGGCCTGGAACACTGTAGGCCAACGGCCCATTGGTATCGAGATACTTATCCCAGGACCATTTATACCTGCTCCGGTTGAATCATTCATTTTCGAGCCATCTGTGTAAAAGACGACAGAGCCTTGTCGGATGTTCGGGCCACCTTGTTCCCAAACTTCCCGTTCGGTCTCTATGATTTTGAAAGGTATTTCGAAGTTTGCTTCTGTATTCATCCAATCTTCGATACCTGGTATATGTTTGCTCAGCTGAAAATGTTTGAGGATTGCCAGCTGGCCTGTCTGATCTCCATCAGGTACTTTTTTAAGGCGTGTTAGTCTCAATGCACTTTTTTCCGCCTCTAGTTGTACTACCTGGTGGAGTGGTAATAGATGCAGAATTGCATCTAAGGCTTTCGACGGAGCATTTTTCATTACTCCTGTAATTGCATTACAAATTAGCCTTTGCAACTTGCCAAGCTTGTTCTGCGTTGACCTTTCTTTTGTTTTAGGCCACCACACTAGCGAGGCATACGTTATTCTTGGTCTTATTATTGCCTGGTACAACCAATAGATCATACTTGGCCTTAGACCCCATGTTCTGCCAATAGCTTTGCTACATGTCCAGAGGGCACTCGTAGCTTTACCGATGACATATTCAATATGTTCATTCCAGCTGAGTTTCTGATTTAAAACTACTCCAAGATGTTTAGTCTCAGTGGAAAGCTGCAGTGTAGTCTCGCCCAGCTTCAGGCTCTCCAAGTTGTACCTTCTTTTCCGGGTGAAGGGAATAATGGTTGTTTTAGAGGGGTTAATGGTCAGCCCTTCTTGTCTGCACCATTCTAAAGTATAGTTTAGAGCTAACTGCATTCTCTCCGATACTGTACTGTCGAATTTCCCCTCACAAGAATCACAACATCATCGGCGAATCCGACAACTTCGAAACCTAGCTAGGTATATGTATATGTATCAAACCCATGGTGTCCCATTGCGTTCAACATTGAGTGATGGGATACATTATCAAAAGCTCCCTCTATGTCTAAGAACGCAGCGAGTGCGATTTCTTTTATATCTATAGATTTCGCTATTTTTGTCGTTAGCATATGTATTGCATCCACTGTTGACATGTTGCTCCGATATGCAAACTGATACCTACTCAGCGGAGAGGTTTTTAGGTACGTTGATTTAATGTGATAGTCAATTAGTTTTTCCATAATTTTTAACATAATGGAGGTTAGACTAATTGGTCTGAAGGCTTTTGGAAGTGTTTTGTCGCGCTTCCCAGCCTTTGGTATGAAGATCACTCTCGTTTTTCTCCAGTTGGTGGGTATGTAATTAAGTGTCAGGCTTGCCCTAAATATCTCGGTTATGAATGGAATTATTACCCTTCCACACCGTTGAAGCATTATTGGTAATAATCCATCCAATCCCGGGGACTTATAGGGCTCGAATGAGTTGATTGCCCATTCCACTTTCGATTCTGTGAAGATATCGCAGGCTATGTAATGCGCATTTGTCCTAGCGATAGTCGAACCAGCACATGGCGCATTTGAGTCCTGCGTTTCTTCTTCTAGAATGGATCGTGATCCTGGGAAATGTTTCTCCATCATAACATTGAGTGTTTCAAGAGAATCGGTAGTAAAAGTACCGTCGTCCTTCTTTATTCTGCCCAAGCCATTCGTGTGATCTTTGGAAAGGGCTTTGTGTACTCTTGCAGCTGCAGGGGTGCTTTTAATTTGTTCACACATTAATCTCCATCCCCTCCTGCGTGATTTCCTAATTTCTTTATTGTATTGCGTAAGGGACTCTCTATAAGCATCCCAATTTGAGGTTAACTTGGCTCTGTTGAACAACCTTCTAGTTAACTTCCTCAGTTTTTCTAGATTTTTGTTCCACCAAGGCGCGTCTTTGTTGGATACTCGCGTCTTGGTTGGACAGCTTTGGTTATAAAGGGCTATGATTTTATTCGTAAATTTTTGTGATGAATCCTCCAGTTCTTTTATTGTCTGGATTTGCCCTTCAAAGGTAGATTCATCACGAACTATTTTTGAATGAAAAAGCTCCCAGTTGGTTTTTCTAGGGTTTCTATAAACTTCCGTTACTAAGTCCCCTGCGTTATAGTCAAACAAAATTTGCTTGTGATCCGATAGAGAAATCTCATCAGATACATGCCAGTTGACGATTTTTTCCGATAGTTTAGCGCTCGATAAGGTTAGGTCGAGCACTTCTTGTCGAATTGCATTTACAAAAGTTGGATTATTACCTCGATTGCATTTATCAATATTATTTGTTAGTATATATTCAAAAAGGCACTCACCTCTTTTGTTTATATCTGTGCTTCCCCATATTTTGTGATGGGCGTTTGCAGCACACCCAACGATGAACTGCTAATTTTGTCTCTTGCAGTGTGCTATAAACTCCTGTACCTCCCTGGGAGGGGCTTCTTCTAGTTCCCCTGGGAAGTAGGCGGAGGCCACCATTATTTCTGCTTTTCCCCGTGTCGTTGGCAGTTCCACTTGCACAGCAACTATATCCCGTCCGATGAATTCTGTAATTGGCGTATAGTTGGTATTAATACTTACCAAAAGCGCTGCTCAAAGTACCCTAATTAGGGTACCTCCACTTTTTTTAAAAAATGGGTGATATCTAACTCACTTTAGAGTAACAAAAAATGAGCGTGTATACTGTGTAATGTCTATAAAAATCAACATTCGAAATGTTATTAATGTGTTTGAAACTACGTATGATAAACAATAGCAGATTCATTTCATGAAAAGCAAGAGGAACCCAAAATGAGTTGAAGTTATGGCTGGTTCAAATAAATTAAACATATATCTTTAAATCAATTGAACTAGCATTATCAAATGAGTTAATTAAAATTAAAATCCAGAACATGTAAAATCCTTGATATTTATATTTTGCTAATTAAACATTTTTGGCAACACTGGCAAGCGTTGTGCCGAAAAATCACAATGTTTCATGAGGGCAATTTTGAACGAAAAGAAGAATAACTAGAAGCCACTTGTCACGTCCTGTCCTAGCATATGAGGTGTATCATTCTGACTACATATTAGTGTTAGTAAGTCACTACGTCACATCTCTCTTGTTTTGAAGTTTAGTAATACACAAAATCTTTCCTTAAAGCAGGCTTGACGAGTCTACCAGATCGTGTTGTTTGCTGTGTAGTATCATTCGACCCAGATATTGGCTGTGTGGGTTGAGAGACGCTCAGATTTTCTCTCACGTAGTTGGTTGACATAACTTCATCCCTCTGCACTGCTTCCGGTTCCGCCACGTTTCCCACTGTAGTCGGTCGTAGATGGTGCGCGTTTCTTCTGAGCACCTTCTCACCATCATCGACTGCATACGATCTTTCATCGAAACTTTTCACCACAGTAGCTTTCTTCCATGTTCTATCACTTTGTAGAAGTAGAACTGATTCTCCTTGCTGAAAATGTTTAGGTATGGTAGCGCCGCGATCTGCATACCATTTCTGTAGATTCCGTTCTGCATCGAGGGCTTCCGTGACCCCCGTCACTGTTTTCGGTTGTAGTTTTTCCAATGCAATAGGAAGGTTAGAGCGGAGCAGTCTACCCATCAATCTCTCACAGGATGCTGGTAATCCCTCGGAACGTGGAGTGTTTCTTACGTGCAACATAGCCAATTGAACATCTGATTTATCCTCAGCACACTTTTTAAGAATATTTTTGGCCGTATGATATGCATTTCTAGCAATGTTAGGTATAAAAAACGGTACGAGAAAAAAATATTGTCGTTGATCGAGAAATTTGGTTTCCAAGTCCAACGAAAATATTCAAGTAAATCAACTAACAGGTTAAAATAGTTTCAACAGTCGTGAGGTGTACGATCCAAGAAAATTTGTTAGACAATGTTTGAATGGTTGAAAGATTTTTAGTTTAATTTGTTCTTTTGACGTTGATTATGAATTGTTACTGAATTTCCACTTCAAAGATCTCTTGAATGCGGTCCTGTGTGAAGTGCGGTCGGTCCTGTGAACTTGATTTTGATAGATTCAACTATTCAAGATCACCTTTTTGCCTGGTTATTAAAGCAAAAAAAATAGTTTTTTGGTGCATGTTCAAACTATTGGAGCGAACTGTTCGAACGATGCACTGTAAAATCAATGTAGGATGGAACAGCAAAAAATGAATGCGAAAGCTTGGGCACCAATTTGCTGCAGAGTTTTGTTCGAAGTTGCATATCTGTTCTGTGCTACCAGTTTTGTTGTTTATTGTAACACTTGGGAATTATTTGCGTGGATCAGAATGTCATCCATAGAGCATTCGACACCTTCTAAATCACCTATTATGTTCTGCATTATACTTTGGAAAATCTCAGGTGCCGACGCTAGTCCGAAAGGCAGCCTTCTACAACAATAACGACCCCACGGTGTACTGAATGTGAGAAACTTTGACGTACGCTCGGTAACCCTAATTTGCCAGAATCCCCTTTTACAGTCAAGAATAGTAAAGCGACTAGAATTTTTCAAACGAGCAGTAATCTCCTCAATCGTTGTGAGAGGGTGGTGTCTTCTCAAAAGGTTTTACACACCGTGTAAGTTGCTTTTGTTTCCTCCAAACTGTAAATCATCGCAGCTCGTTGCTTCGACTTTTATCGACTTTTATATTATTCAGCAGCTTGAAAATGAGAAAATTTATTCAGAAACAAGTTTAAAACATATAATGAGTGTTCAACTGAATATTTGTCCAGCTGCTAAAAACATAGCATTGTAAACAAAACAGTTATTTGTAATATTTTCCTCAACTAATGGCACTAACACATTCGTACGTAAAAAGGTCTATACATTTTCTGTCAAATTTACGCAACGCTACACAAACGTATCCATTTTGCTTGGGCCTTAATTGCGAGGGAATGTGCTATGAGTTATAACATCGAGTACAACATAGAAACGTCAAATCTAATGTTTTTGCTCTTTCCTGTTTCCTTGCTTGTGTTTGCTGGAGATATGAACCTCTCGCCGTTCCTTTTTTCGACCGGAATGTTCATATATAAATTATGAAGAGGTTTTTTACTTGGATTACATCATTTTTTTGGTTAATAATCAAATCCATTGTGTCTACCGAAGAAGCGCAAGGGCTAAGCTCCAACCGAAACAGCAAAACAATGAAAACAATGCGACCGACATTGACGTTTTTGCATCAGGTTTGACGTTTTCGTATCAGGTTTGACGTTTTTGTATCTTCGATGTTATACTCTGTCAAATGTACAGCGAGGGATAGGAAAAGGCATTCCGCTTAATTGTTTACCGCCCGGGATATCGCACAGCAAAAAGTCTAGTCTTTAGTCTGTGGAACTGGTAACAATTTGTTGTTGTTGGATTTCTCTTGCTTTGATGCTCGACTGCACACAAGATGGAGTCGTTCTTTGAGTGGTAAAGACGTGCTTTTGAAGTCTATTTTCGAAGGTGGAAAAGAAATTATAAGTGGAAGAATAGTACAGTATTTAACGGACAAAGATTAACTGAATCCCAGTGAGTGAAAAAAGGTGTTCGGATTAGTGAGTTAATCGCTCTAGCGACAGGACGCTCAAAAACAAAAATATTTTCATGCGTGGCAATAGACGCCATTTTGCCGAAGAGGGAAAATAAGAAAGGAGAAAAGTGCCTAAGAAGGATGGACGGTGATGAAGATCCCCCGGGAGGGGACAAACAAGGCGCAACTGCGTTGGAATTCAAACAGCAGGAAACGAGAAAAGAACCAACAAACCATAAATACACACACATCGATAAAGGACCGTATCGGTTGCTTTTTGAGCATAAAGATCGAAAGCAAGATATTAAAATTAACAAATTCGCTCTTGGCAATACCTTGCGCAAAATAAAGCAAATAAAGAGGTTTATTGTTGATATGAAATACAACGGTCGATACACAATTATGGTCATGATGAGCAGTTATCAAAAAGCGAACGAGTTAATGGAAATCATCAACAACACCAGTAACATGTACAAATGCTATGTACCGCGACGGTTAATTAGCATTTCAGGCATTATTGCAGGAATACCAGCGGATATTCCACCAGAAGAAATTAAAAACGATATGGTATGTGATGTCCCTGTGCTAGGGGTATACCGGTTGCACCGATATGAAGGAAACGTCAAAATCCCAATCAACCGAATAAGTGTGGTGTTCAGAGCAAAAGCCTTACCAGATGAGGTAAAAATTTTTTGTTGCTTAAGCAAAGTGAAACCTTTCATACAGAAACCAGTTTTCTGTCATAACTGTTTAAGCTATAGCCACGCAACTGAAAAATGTAGAGGAAGCCAAAGATGTACTGTGTGCACGGAAAGACATGGAGATGAAAATCAAACAGAAATTTGCACACGACCAATATACTGTCTTCATTGTAAAAAAGGTGAACACTGCACCGGGAGCGATCAATGCCCTGAAAGGGAACGCCAAGGTAAAATTAAAAAAATAATGGCAGTTCAAAATCTTACATATACCGAAGCTAACGAAATATGCCCAGTAAGAGTAGCTAATCGCTTTGAGCTATTAAATATGAATATGGATTTTCCGGAAATCAAGGATAGCTATGCAGAACAATTGGCGCAGCGGGCTAATGAACCGCTGAGTGTACAGTGGAAAAAAACAAATGAAACCAGACAACAAGTCCTTGCAGCAATCAAAACTTATCCAGAAACGAAAAAGAGTACCGGGAAAGGAATAAAACGAAGCAAAAATGAGCAGAGTATACCGAGTTCAAGCGCTGCGAATGGTGAAAATATGAATTCCTGGAAAGAAAAGGCTGAGAAAGAAAAAAATGGAACAGCGCTAAACAACATGGCGAAAGTAACAGAGAAAGAAAAATGAGAAGGAATTCTCAGAGAAAATGAAAATAAAATGAGAGAAGCAGAGAAAAGAAGAACGAAGGAGAAAACCATAAGTATCTACTCTGAATTGTTGAATGCGACAGATTTTAGTGAAAAACAAAGAAGAAAAATACAAATGTGTTTAAAGCAGCACATTGATTTAAGTGACGTAATTATATAATTTTACAATCTTTTATCAAAAAAAAAAAAAGGAAAAAGAATAATCAAGTAAAATAACAGCAGAAATGGGTGATGAAATAGAAATCTTACAGTGCAACATTCAAAGCGTATATAAACAGAAAGAAGAATTACAAAGAGTTCTGATTGGTGAAGATTATTCGATCGCGATTTTATCAGAATCGTGGACACAAGAAGTCTACGAAAATGGAAAACGGTACAAGGTTACGAGATATCACGAAGCTCTACACTCCAGAGCAGACGGATATGGTGGCGCTGCCATCTACATTAAAAATTCTTTAAATTTCAAAAGAATAGACTTGCCGAATCTATCAAGAAACACGCAAGCTGTTGCAGTGAATCTAACTACTGCCAACATTGTGGTGGTTTCAGTGTACATTAGTCCTTCATCCCTTATAAATGAATTTGAGCAAGACATATCTATTATTCTGGATACCCTGAAGCACCACAAGAGAGTGCTTATCGGCGGAGATTGGAACTGTCATCATGCCGAGTGGGGTGATGAACAATGTGACAGAAAAGGATGTATCCTGGTGGATCTAATAAACAGCTACAACTTCCTGATTTTCAACGACGGGTCGTGCACTTACATTCCAGTTCACTTGGGCAGAAGAACTGCCGCAATAGACATATCTTTGTGCTCACCAGAGTTATACGGAAATTTACAATGGAACGTTCTTAATTTCGGAATAGGGAGCCAGCATTTGGGAATTCAAATGAAACTAGAGGAAACATCGAAGCAACGAACTCGACGCTGGATCTACAGTAAAAAACAAGTCAACGAACACTTGGCAAAGCTGGAGGAGACACAGGTAGGAAACCTAAGTGAACTCATATCACAAGTCAGGAGAGCCTGTAAAGAAAGCGGAAAACGTGACAACTATACCCCGAAATATTGGTGGTCTACTGAGGTAGAAGAGGCCTGGAAACAGAAATGCGAAGCAAGAGCTAAGTTTAATAGAGTGTCTAGCATCGAAAACTTAATACAGTTCAAAAAAGAATCTGCGATTTTTCTACGTCTGAAGAAAAAAGAAAAAGAACGAAAACTAGAGGAGTTCGTACATCAAATTAATCCACATACTAGCTCACACGAGTTGTGGCAATTAGTAGGTAGACTTACTGGCAAAAGATTCAACAAAAAGGAGAATAATGTACTGTTAGATGATGTAGAAATGGCCGAGAGTTTTTTGGACACACACTTTGGGCCAAGTACTGTAACCAATGAAACGACATCTGAAAGAATGATTGCTGGATATGAAATTTTGGACAAAGCCAAATAGATTGAGATACTAGCTTCAAAAAAAGTAGATCAACACCAGGACATGACAGAATTAGTTACGAGATGCTCCGACAGCTAAAACCGGCCGTGGTCAACAACTTACTAGTCGATCTGAACAATCAATGGATGCGTGGCTTTCCGGACGAAAAACTTAAATACATGAAAGTGGTAGCAATACCAAAAGCAGGAAAAGATCGGACGCAAATAGCAGGAAAACGACCTATATCACTGGTACCAACATGTACAAAAGTGGTAAACACAGCGGTACTCGAAAAACTAAAATAACACCTAGAGAACGACAGTATTCTCCCAGAAAAGTCGTTCGGATTTGAGCATAAAGATCGAAAGCAAGATATTAAAATTAACAAATTCGCTCTTGGCAATACCTTGCGCAAAATAAAGCAAATAAAGAGGTTCATTGTTGATATGAAATACAACGGTCGATACACAATTATGGTCATGATGAGCAGTTATCAAAAAGCGAACGAGTTAATGGAAATCATCAACAACACCAGTAACATGTACAAATGCTATGTACCGCGACGGTTAATTAGCATTTCAGGCATTATTGCAGGAATACCAGCGGATATTCCACCAGAAGAAATTAAAAACGATATGGTATGTGATGTCCCTGTGCTAGGGGTATACCGGTTGCACCGATATGAAGGAAACGTCAAAATCCCAATCAACCGAATAAGTGTGGTGTTCAGAGCAAAAGCCTTACCAGATGAGGTAAAAATTTTTTGTTGCTTAAGCAAAGTGAAACCTTTCATACAGAAACCAGTTTTCTGTCATAACTGTTTAAGCTATAGCCACGCAACTGAAAAATGTAGAGGAAGCCAAAGATGTACTGTGTGCACGGAAAGACATGGAGATGAAAATCAAACAGAAATTTGCACACGACCAATATACTGTCTTCATTGTAAAAAAGGTGAACACTGCACCGGGAGCGATCAATGCCCTGAAAGGGAACGCCAAGGTAAAATTAAAAAAATGATGGCAGTTCAAAATCTTACATATACCGAAGCTAACGAAATATGCCCAGTAAGAGTAGCTAATCGCTTTGAGCTATTAAATATGAATATGGATTTTCCGGAAATCAAGGATAGCTATGCAGAACAATTGGCGCAGCGGGCTAATGAACCGCTGAGTGTACAGTGGAAAAAAACAAATGAAACCAGACAACAAGTCCTTGCAGCAATCAAAACTTATCCAGAAACGAAAAAGAGTACCGGGAAAGGAATAAAACGAAGCAAAAATGAGCAGAGTATACCGAGTTCAAGCGCTGCGAATGGTGGTAATATGAATTCCTGGAAAGAAAAGGCTGAGAAAGAAAAAAATGGAACAGCGCTAAACAACATGGCGAAAGTAACAGAGAAAGAAAAATGAGAAGGAATTCTCAGAGAAAATGAAAATAAAATGAGAGAAGCAGAGAAAAGAAGAACGAAGGAGAAAACCATAAGTATCTACTCTGAATTGTTGAATGCGACAGATTTTAGTGAAAAACAAAGAAGAAAAATACAAATGTGTTTAAAGCAGCACATTGATTTAAGTGACGTAATTATATAATTTTACAATCTTTTATCAAAAAAAAAAAAGGAAAAAGAATAATCAAGTAAAATAACAGCAGAAATGGGTGATGAAATAAAAATCTTACAGTGCAACATTCAAAGCGTATATAAACAGAAAGAAGAATTACAAAGAGTTCTGATTGGTGAAGATTATTCGATCGCGATTTTATCAGAATCGTGGACACAAGAAGTCTACGAAAATGGAAAACGGTACAAGGTTACGAGATATCACGAAGCTCTACACTCCAGAGCAGACGGATATGGTGGCGCTGCCATCTACATTAAAAATTCTTTAAATTTCAAAAGAATAGACTTGCCGAATCTATCAAGAAACACGCAAGCTGTTGCAGTGAATCTAACTACTGCCAACATTGTGGTGGTTTCAGTGTACATTAGTCCTTCATCCCTTATAAATGAATTTGAGCAAGACATATCTATTATTCTGGATACCCTGAAGCACCACAAGAGAGTGCTTATCGGCGGAGATTGGAACTGTCATCATGCCGAGTGGGGTGATGAACAATGTGACAGAAAAGGATGTATCCTGGTGGATCTAATAAACAGCTACAACTTCCTGATTTTCAACGACGGGTCGTGCACTTACATTCCAGTTCACTTGGGCAGAAGAACTGCCGCAATAGACATATCTTTGTGCTCACCAGAGTTATACGGAAATGTACAATGGAACGTTCTTAATTTCGGAATAGGGAGCCAGCATTTGGGAATTCAAATGAAACTAGAGGAAACATCGAAGCAACGAACTCGACGCTGGATCTACAGTAAAAAACAAGTCAACGAACACTTGGCAAAGCTGGAGGAGACACAGGTAGGAAACCTAAGTGAACTCATATCACAAGTCAGGAGAGCCTGTAAAGAAAGCGGAAAACGTGACAACTATACCCCGAAATATTGGTGGTCTACTGAGGTAGAAGAGGCCTGGAAACAGAAATGCGAAGCAAGAGCTAAGTTTGATAGAGTGTCTAGCATCGAAAACTTAATACAGTTCAAAAAAGAATCTGCGATTTTTCTACGTCTGAAGAAAAAAGAAAAAGAACGAAAACTAGAGGAGTTCGTACATCAAATTAATCCACATACTAGCTCACACGAGTTGTGGCAATTAGTAGGTAGACTTACTGGCAAAAGATTCAACAAAAAGGAGAATAATGTACTGTTAGATGATGTAGAAATGGCCGAGAGTTTTTTGGACACACACTTTGGGCCAAGTACTGTAACCAATGAAACGACATCTGAAAGAATGATTGCTGGATATGAGATTTTGGACAAAGCCAAATAGATTGAGATACTAGCTTCAAAAAAAGTAGATCAACACCAGGACATGACAGAATTAGTTACGAGATGCTCCGACAGCTAAAACCGGCCGTGGTCAACAACTTACTAGTCGATCTGAACAATCAATGGATGCGTGGCTTTCCGGACGAAAAACTTAAATACATGAAAGTGGTAGCAATACCAAAAGCAGGAAAAGATCGGACGCAAATAGCAGGAAAACGACCTATATCACTGGTACCAACATGTACAAAAGTGGTAAACACAGCGGTACTCGAAAAACTAAAATAACACCTAGAGAACGACAGTATTCTCCCAGAAAAGTCGTTCGGATTTGAGCATAAAGATCGAAAGCAAGATATTAAAATTAACAAATTCGCTCTTGGCAATACCTTGCGCAAAATAAAGCAAATAAAGAGGTTTATTGTTGATATGAAATACAACGGTCGATACACAATTATGGTCATGATGAGCAGTTATCAAAAAGCGAACGAGTTAATGGAAATCATCAACAACACCAGTAACATGTACAAATGCTATGTACCGCGACGGTTAATTAGCATTTCAGGCATTATTGCAGGAATACCAGCGGATATTCCACCAGAAGAAATTAAAAACGATATGGTATGTGATGTCCCTGTGCTAGGGGTATACCGGTTGCACCGATATGAAGGAAACGTCAAAATCCCAATCAACCGAATAAGTGTGGTGTTCAGAGCAAAAGCCTTACCAGATGAGGTAAAAATTTTTTGTTGCTTAAGCAAAGTGAAACCTTTCATACAGAAACCAGTTTTCTGTCATAACTGTTTAAGCTATAGCCACGCAACTGAAAAATGTAGAGGAAGCCAAAGATGTACTGTGTGCACGGAAAGACATGGAGATGAAAATCAAACAGAAATTTGCACACGACCAATATACTGTCTTCATTGTAAAAAAGGTGAACACTGCACCGGGAGCGATCAATGCCCTGAAAGGGAACGCCAAGGTAAAATTAAAAAAATAATGGCAGTTCAAAATCTTACATATACCGAAGCTAACGAAATATGCCCAGTAAGAGTAGCTAATCGCTTTGAGCTATTAAATATGAATATGGATTTTCCGGAAATCAAGGATAGCTATGCAGAACAATTGGCGCAGCGGGCTAATGAACCGCTGAGTGTACAGTGGAAAAAAACAAATGAAACCAGACAACAAGTCCTTGCAGCAATCAAAACTTATCCAGAAACGAAAAAGAGTACCGGGAAAGGAATAAAACGAAGCAAAAATGAGCAGAGTATACCGAGTTCAAGCGCTGCGAATGGTGGTAATATGAATTCCTGGAAAGAAAAGGCTGAGAAAGAAAAAAATGGAACAGCGCTAAACAACATGGCGAAAGTAACAGAGAAAGAAAAATGAGAAGGAATTCTCAGAGAAAATGAAAATAAAATGAGAGAAGCAGAGAAAAGAAGAACGAAGGAGAAAACCATAAGTATCTACTCTGAATTGTTGAATGCGACAGATTTTAGTGAAAAACAAAGAAGAAAAATACAAATGTGTTTAAAGCAGCACATTGATTTAAGTGACGTAATTATATAATTTTACAATCTTTTATCAAAAAAAAAAAGGAAAAAGAATAATCAAGTAAAATAACAGCAGAAATGGGTGATGAAATAAAAATCTTACAGTGCAACATTCAAAGCGTATATAAACAGAAAGAAGAATTACAAAGAGTTCTGATTGGTGAAGATTATTCGATCGCGATTTTATCAGAATCGTGGACACAAGAAGTCTACGAAAATGGGAAACGGTACAAGGTTACGAGATATCACGAAGCTCTACACTCCAGAGCAGACGGATATGGTGGCGCTGCCATCTACATTAAAAATTCTTTAAATTTCAAAAGAATAGACTTGCCGAATCTATCAAGAAACACGCAAGCTGTTGCAGTGAATCTAACTACTGCCAACATTGTGGTGGTTTCAGTGTACATTAGTCCTTCATCCCTTATAAATGAATTTGAGCAAGACATATCTATTATTCTGGATACCCTGAAGCACCACAAGAGAGTGCTTATCGGCGGAGATTGGAACTGTCATCATGCCGAGTGGGGTGATGAACAATGTGACAGAAAAGGATGTATCCTGGTGGATCTAATAAACAGCTACAACTTCCTGATTTTCAACGACGGGTCGTGCACTTACATTCCAGTTCACTTGGGCAGAAGAACTGCCGCAATAGACATATCTTTGTGCTCACCAGAGTTATACGGAAATGTACAATGGAACGTTCTTAATTTCGGAATAGGGAGCCAGCATTTGGGAATTCAAATGAAACTAGAGGAAACATCGAAGCAACGAACTCGACGCTGGATCTACAGTAAAAAACAAGTCAACGAACACTTGGCAAAGCTGGAGGAGACACAGGTAGGAAACCTAAGTGAACTCATATCACAAGTCAGGAGAGCCTGTAAAGAAAGCGGAAAACGTGACAACTATACCCCGAAATATTGGTGGTCTACTGAGGTAGAAGAGGCCTGGAAACAGAAATGCGAAGCAAGAGCTAAGTTTAATAGAGTGTCTAGCATCGAAAACTTAATACAGTTCAAAAAAGAATCTGCGATTTTTCTACGTCTGAAGAAAAAAGAAAAAGAACGAAAACTAGAGGAGTTCGTACATCAAATTAATCCACATACTAGCTCACACGAGTTGTGGCAATTAGTAGGTAGACTTACTGGCAAAAGATTCAACAAAAAGGAGAATAATGTACTGTTAGATGATGTAGAAATGGCCGAGAGTTTTTTGGACACACACTTTGGGCCAAGTACTGTAACCAATGAAACGACATCTGAAAGAATGATTGCTGGATATGAGATTTTGGACAAAGCCAAATAGATTGAGATACTAGCTTCAAAAAAAGTAGATCAACACCAGGACATGACAGAATTAGTTACGAGATGCTCCGACAGCTAAAACCGGCCGTGGTCAACAACTTACTAGTCGATCTGAACAATCAATGGATGCGTGGCTTTCCGGACGAAAAACTTAAATACATGAAAGTGGTAGCAATACCAAAAGCAGGAAAAGATCGGACGCAAATAGCAGGAAAACGACCTATATCACTGGTACCAACATGTACAAAAGTGGTAAACACAGCGGTACTCGAAAAACTAAAATAACACCTAGAGAACGACAGTATTCTCCCAGAAAAGTCGTTCGGATTTAGGTCAGGGTTGTCCACCAATACATGTGTCTCATATTTGGTGAACAAGATCAAAACTAACAAGAGAGAAGGAAAGCTAACCGCAGCTATATTTATAGATTTAAGTAACGCCTTCAGTAATGTGAAAGTACCGATTTTGGAAAACATAATGAGGAACAAAAACGTTCCGCCGGAAATAATTGCTTGGATAGGAGCATTTCTAAAAAATCGCAAGGTGATTTTCGAAACGAATGATAGAACACTAACAAGAACAGTAAGCACCGGGCTACCAGAGTCTATGGTATATAGAGTCGCGCGAAGAGAAAATCTATCGTTTCGGCAACACAGTTTTTTTTTGCCGTTTGTTGCCAAGAACTATACAGTTCTGTTATTCACCATGCATAAGCGAATATCATTTTTTGAAATTCTTCACAAGGTGCACAGTTTTGAAAGATTACACCGGTGATGTTTTGTTAAATTTAAGTGAACCAGTGTACAGGTTTAATGTTGGATTAAAATGTGTAAGTAAAACTTCGGAAAAACACATATTCTTTATTACGCTCAATTACAACACTTTTCATCCACTCCTAACATTATCACCTTGTTTATTTACATTGCTCGATTGGTACCCTCGTTTGACACTGATTTGGTTCCTCTGGTTTCATCTTTGCGGGACTCTTAAACATAGACTCTGCGGGCTACCACAAGGGGATGTAATGTCTCCAACTCTTTTTAACATCTACACCCTTGAACTACACGATATACAAATAGATGGGGTAGAACTAGTCCAGTTCGCCGATGATTTCGGTGTTATTGTGACGGGCAAAAACCTATAAGAACTCAAAGAGAAAGGGCAAACATTTTTAGAAGAGTTTGAACAACTAGGACTGGAAATCAACCCGCTAAAAACTAATTTCTGCTATTCCAGCTGAGTGATAAACTTCTGGAATTTACCATTGGAGGAGTTTTGATAGAAACGGTAAGATCGCATAAATACCTTGGAGTCACAATGGATAGAACTTTATCCTTTGGTGGGCACATCAGGGAACTCAGAGGCAAACTTAACGATCGGCTGAATATGATTAAAGTGATAAGCGCACTCAAAAGCGGAGGTCACCCGCAGGCAATGCTAAGCATACACAAGGCTCTGATACGAGGTACCATCGAATATGTTTCAACTATTCACAATAATGCTTCTAAAACGAACCAGAACATTCTAACAGTAATAATAAATCAAAGCCTGAGAAAGGCGACAGGTTGTACCAAAACAACACCACTTAATACCTTGTTGGCAATTGCTGGTCTAGAGCCATTGTCTATAAGACAGGAGTTCATAACTGGCAAAGAAATTGCACGGAATATAGCACAACAAACGGCGGTTGGGAAACAGCTGACCGAAGCTTACAGCAACTGCGCAGAAGAATCTAAATATTCGTATATGGAGAAGGTTTTTAGAAATCACTTCCAATTATTTGATAATATCGAACCAATTTCCAAAAATTGTAATACGAAACTCAACGTTCAGATCAACAGTTCACTGGATGGGTTGCTAACATCCAAAGAAAACACGCCCAAGGTGAAAATAAAACAGCTTGTTTTGTTTGCCATCAACCATACGTATAAAGGTAAAGGACGAATATATACGGACGCCTCCAAAAAAGACACCAACTGTGGAATAGGGATATATGTGTAAAGCACGGGAAGAAGGTACTCCTTTCACTTAGCCAACGAAGTAAGCATTACCGGAGCGGAAATAATAGCTATCAGAACAGCATTGATTGTGGTTCAAGAGGAGCAGTTGGAAGATCAAGTCATTTTCACAGACTCACAATCGGCCTGCGAGATACTAAATAACGCCAAAGAACACTCGAAAAGAAAGCAAACACTCAACGACATACTAAAGCTAGCAGCACACTGGAGGGTATCCTTTCAGTGGATACCAAGCCATGTGGGCGAAAAAGGTAACGAAGTAGCAGATGCTCTGGCTAACATCGGATTGCACAGAAAAAAAGCGAAGAAATAGAAAACATGATTTCATATAAGGATGCGTACTGGATTTTAAAAAATCGAAAACTGCTACAAGCAAATAAGTGGTATAAAGATTACGCGGTAGAAAAAGGAAAAACCTTCTATGAAATTCAAAGTGAATTCTTAGAAAAACCATGGTTCACCAATCTGGAGCTTAACGGACAACAAGTTAGACAGCTGAATCGACTCATGGCTGGCCATGACTGGTCAAAATTCTGGTTATCAAAAATGAAACTGGTAGAGTGCCCGAATTGCGACCTATGCGGTGAAGTGGAGACCGCAGAACATCTAATTTTCAGATGCAAAATATATAAGAGCATACGAAACAAGTACGAAGCTGCCAAAAAATACTCCAACCTAGTAGAATTATTTAAATCTGAAAAACTAGAAGAATACAAAAAGATCTGTGCATTTATTAAAGAAACAAAGTTAGACATATGAAAAGCTGCAAAAATAGTTACGTGATATTCCAACGATTCACAAAAGTGATAACAGGGCATATAGTCGCTGCAACTGGCCCTCCACCCATCGAGCTGACAGTGACGCAGGGATACCAAATGTGCAGATTTGTCTGCAAAACGCAGATTTTTGGAGTCCGTGTGCAGATTTTTGTTGATTTGCAGATATTTGCAGTTTTTCCACGGTTTCTGCAGATTTTTGTCAGAGTCTCCTTATATTTGCGCAGATTTTCTTAAAATGTTTGCAGATTTTTACAGACTTTTGCCTGCGCGAGCGAATTTTTTTCGAGATTTTTAGGAGATTTCGAGCACATCTTTCCGGTTTTTCGAGCAGTTGCAGACATTTTTCAAAAACATCTGGCATCTCTGCAGTGATGGCTTAGGCTCGAAAACAGAAGAAAGAAAGATGCTCGACTGGCTTCTTGTGTTTTCATGTTATTTTCCATTGTTAATTTAAAGCTCGCAGCTTAAAAACATGTTAATATGTGGTTTTTAAAAAGTCTCAACAGTGGTGAGTTAAAAAATTAAACATACATTCATTGTGATTACATTTAATTCAAAAAAAAAAATGGTCAATATCACTTCCAGCTACCGTTTATTATATTCGGCCGGAAAAGGCCAAACACGTCGTAAGCCGTTCAGTAGGTGAACTGATTATTCGTGACGATCCCTCGATCAGTCGCAATCATGCGTTTCTTTATCCGGAACCAAACTCGCTTAAGATCATCGACGCCGGTTCCCGGTATGGAACATTTCTCAACGAACAAATCGAATCGAGCCGGGAACCCATTACCAAAGATGTTCCGATCAAGCTGAAGCTGGGCGATCGGATTCGTTTTGGCAAGTGCAAAAGTAGTTGGTGCGTATGTCGGGTCGATTTTAACTGCATCACTTCAACGATTAGCGTGACGGAACCATTGCAAGAGGCGCTCCAAAAACTGGGCGGACGTGTTGATGGTAACTTTCAGCCCGGTATGACGCGGTTTCTGATAATGAATTCGATAACCACTACCACTAAACTGCTGCTGTGTCTGATCGAACAAATTCCGGTGGTTCGTCCGGAATACTTTCAGGAATGTGTTAAGGCAGTAGAGGACAACTTACCGTTGCCGGATGTTGATTGTTTTATTCCGGAGTTTACCGAATCGTACGTGCGTAGCGATGGCATCAATTTTAAAGCAACTCTGGCGAGAAAAACGTTATTCAAAGATAAAGTGTTTGTATTTCTTAAGGTGAAGCATATGAGTCAATACGAAAAAATAATTACATCTGCGGGAGGAAGTTGTATTTGCGCTCAAAAACGCAAGATTGCCAAGTCTTTTTTCATCGAGCCTCACGTAATCGTGATGCAAAACATGACGGATTCGCTCTCGCAAGGCTCTTCCCAGGCTGTTCATGGTTTGCAACAGCTTGTTACAGACGCTGGTCGTAGAATGATTCCAGAAGCGGATATTGGTCTGGCTATTCTATACTGTTCCTTGGAAAAATATTGTAATCCATTATACAAGTTTTCTAATTTGCTGGATCTGGAAACGGTGCGTTTTAGCCAAGGAGCAGTATTGGCGAAAAATAGTGAAGAATTATCGAAAGAAAACTGCACGAAACAAATTATCTCAATTCCAGAAACGGAATCCCGAGATAGTACCGAAAGTTTCGATATTCACGGAAGTTCGAGTGTAAACTCGTTGGTATTAAAAGCTTCCGATGCTACTTCGGAGTTTGTCAAACCTGCCGCAGCTGCAACGAAGGCAGTGCGTGGCAAACGCAAACGAGAACGAGAAAATGAAATGCCTCCAGCTGAAGTAAAAAATAATCCTACAAAAGTGAGCTCTACCGAAAGTCAAGAATTGGTTATACCCGAAACACCTTCGGAACAGCAATCGTCTTCACAGTCATCACAGTTGTCGGGATTTCTGTCGGTGCATCACGATGAGCCTGTGTCTTCGACCCAAACAGAGCCAATCAATCGACAACAAAAGAAACGATTGTTGAACCTTGATGATAACGACGACGACTTGTTCAATTTTGGCGATAGTCATTTACCAAAACGAGCGAAACGCCAAACTGCGCTAGCAGAATCTTTCAGCGGTTCGCAGTCACAGAAAAGAACCCGTTCCAAGGACCAAGACAGTGACGATGATTTATTCTCCTTTGGAGCTGGTCGATCGAAGCGTGTAAAGAATAGCTCAACTAGCGAATCTGCTGCAGTTTCATCGGAAAGCTCAACACCGGTTCCGAAGAGTACGACAACTACCAACTCCTCTTCGATTTCTTCGTACAAGCAGTTTATCAAGCCAATAAAAGTTCCAGTTGATAATTGGCTGTCATCTACGTTCTGTGGACTGAATGTCAAATCACAGGATAACGGTTCCGATATGTTGAACGGATCTGAGGAACATTCAACCGAGAAGATAAAGACCGACCCAGACGAGCCAGATGAAAAGACGCGAGTCTGGATCGATGGCATGGAGGCGATGTTTCAGGTGCGCGTTAAATGTATGAACCTGACATCGCATCGGCCTGCACCGCAACTGAACGAGGACAGTTTTTCATCGTCACGAAATGGCCTCTCCGGGTCAACAGTCAACCGTGGCTTCAAAGCATTCGTAAAGGTAAGTCAAAGGTATTTACAGTAACACCATCCCAAAAATCAATTCACACTGTCTTATAAAACTGTCCTTAGACTCGGTTTCGATTATTCTCTTCTAGAAACACAACTACAAACCGCAGCAAACGATAGTCAAAACTAAACCAGTTTGCGTGTTGGATAACACCCAAGACGATCACTTTTAGGATGGGAAATTTCGTTAACTACGAAACAAACCAATGCTGAAGATTTTCGAATAAAAAGCAACCTTTAAACATGTATAAACGTTCCTTATTTTTTACCATAAACAAGTGGTTTTAATTCTTCCTTAAACATAGTCACATAATCCTTCGTTGACATTCTACTGATTTCCCGTTTCATTTTGGTGGCGAAACTATTGAAAGTCTGTGCCTTAGCTTTTCGAGTTAGCGCAAGTGGCAGGTTTTCTTTGCGATTGAGTTTCTCTTGGTCCAGGAATTGTTTGCAATCAAATTTCGACTTAAGTTGCGTCACGGCACTCCAGTCGGGCTTCGTTTCTTTCTTAGGCTTCTTGGGTTGACGCTGCACGGTTTCTCCGGTGTCGGATTTGAGTCGATCCATTAGCAAAGTTTTTGGAATTGATCGGTTAACCGTAGATTCTTTTGTGTTTGCTTTTTTGCTTACTTGATCATCCACTTTTTGATTGGATGATAAATCTTCAGTTTCGCCTGTCAATAAAACAAACAGATCCATGTCCGGTTGTAAACTTAACATATCTATTTCACATTCTTTCGCAAGAACCTCCTCGGTCCAATCATCTCCCAGCCATAAGGCAAATTTTTCGGGAAGCAAAACACCGCTTTCCGAAGGCCATTCTTTGCCGTCATCCACGAGCAGCGATCTCATCGGAACTAACTCGTCGTAGAAATGTGCGATCCGCTGGCATATGTCCCTAGACTTAAACCAAATCTCCGCCAGCAGACAGAGGAACATCGAGCTCAGATTGAAAAAGTTTCCGGTTGAAATGTATCTGATGTAATAGCGCGCGGCTTCTTTGGCTACAACTATGATACGGCAGAACAATTTACCCAATCCTTGCATTCGTATTAGCAGATACTCCAAAACGGCCCTATTCGGCAACTCTACCGTTTTGTCCAGATAGCTGCTTGGCAGCGTCGACATAATGTTAGTGAGCATTCGCACGATATCTATACTGCGTACGCGAAGCAGAGCTTGATTCAACTTTCTCAGCAGTCGAAAGCCATGCATATTGTAGAAACGATTTCGCCATCGAGTGATGAAGCGCGACAGATACGCACCGGCCTTCTCGAAAGATTGTTGCGACTGGAAGTACTGGAGGGCGGATGAAACACATGATGTTAAAGCTAGGATTTCTGTTGAAGGAAGCATCTTTATTTATTATTGTCATAAAACTGCCTTTGTGATCGAAACCTACCTTCTTTTCGTTTCTTAGTTTTACACTTGAAGGTGACCATTACTGGCGGAGCTAAGTCTCGTTTGTTCCAGAGTTCCATGTTGAAAACTGTAGATTGGCTAAAAAACTAACAGCTGCGATTTGCTAGGCGTGAAGGTTTGTTGAAGAATGAGGAATCAAAACAAAAACGAAAGCGCACGTGTTATTAAAGCGGCGGGCAACGAGAGGCTGTACACGCAAAATTAAAGTTACTCAACAATTTTCTCTTGAACCTCTTTGTTATACAGTTGCTTATTCTTTACTCGTTATTAATTCAAATTTAAATTCGAAGTTTTTTGCTTCGCTAGTGAAAAACAATTGCTTTACATACAGAACAACAACTGATGACTTGAACCCAAACAAATGACATCGTAGCAAGTTGACATTTTTTGTACAATTTAAAGCATAGTTTACAGTCCCAAGCGAAGTGAAAAATTTGACAAGTGAAAAAGCGTAAATTTTCGCAAGCGAAATCTGTCGTGAAAACCCGTTTGTTAGGGATACCATCTGGTCAGAGGTACAAATCAGGACATCTATTTTTTTGGCACAAATTTGATCCAAATTATTTTTATTCTGGTTTAAACTAGTGGTATGTGATTTGTACTTCAAAATGCTATTCGGTTGTTATTTTTTTAACATATATCTCGAACGATACAATTTTATCAAGCAACTTTGAAGTTTAAGGAATTTGTTTTCGCCAAAGAATTCAGCACACGTAAACTGTTTAAAATTAAATATAGAAATTGTCAAATGTTTAACACTATTCACTTTACTCAGGCTTAACCAAAGAAATAATTTACGCAGTGAGCGTTGTGTGGTCAGGTATCGAGATTTATCTGAATTATCCACATTATTGAACATGTATCAAGATAGACAGGTTTAATGTCTAATCTCCCTGATATTTCAAAAATAATGCAGATTTTTCCTGATTTTGGGACCGATTACAGGAAACAAGGCGAGCAATTTGCCTCGCCTAGAGTCACTGACGAGCAAAATGTTGTATTAAATAGGAAACGCGAGTGAAACTTGGCTGGTGACAGCTGAGTGGAGCAGTTTTGCAGACGAGCTACTCCTCCGAGATCCAGCCGACTCACCATCTGTTATATCTAAATTGGTTAGGCGAGTAACTCGCTGCTCACTTCGTTGACTGTAATAGAGGCCCCTTTATTTCCTTTAGCCCACAAAACGGTCATCACTTCAAATTTTACAATTTTGCCTCATAAAATGCTACTTCAAGAATTTTATCGGAGAAAAATGTCCTTTTGTTTCTATTTTTACCAGCGACTACAATACTAAATACAATCTCCTACAATTTTTAATATCAGGTAACATTCACGTTTCTGTCAAAAACTTACCGACTTGTGCCTTGCAATATGAGCCTGGTGATTGAAGGTAATTGCCTGTCTTATAAAAATCAGGACAAATGCTACAATATCAAAAATAAATCAGGACGTCCAAATATGATCTCAAAATCAGGACATGTCCTGCTAAATCAGGACGGATGGTATCCCCACCGTTTGTGGAACATGCAGGTATTTCACCAGCCTGCAGTTTACAGTTTAAGTGAAGCGAAATTCACGAGTCTACACTCCGAGCGAAGTGAAAATTGACTGCAACTGACAGAATATAAACGCACTTAAAATTTTTGGCTTGCTGCTGCTTTTTTCACTAGCGTTTGCATGCGTGGAAAAAGTAAACCCAAGTGAAAAAGATAAGATCCAAAACCTTCGATTTCGCTGGATCGAATTTGTTTACAATTCCAAGCGAAGTGAAATTTTTGCAAGTTGCATTTTTCACGGACGTGAAAAAAAGAACATTTTGTGTGAGATTTTCACTTCACTTGGAACTCTAAATAGGGCTTAACATAAGATAATCCACGAGACAGTTATTTCAGTCTGTTTTCAACTTTTGACAGCTATATGCTTGTTCGATCGGTAGCAACTTGGATGCAATTCGGATTGAAAAGCGTGAAAAACGAGTGTAATCCGATCGGTAGTTCTAGTATCGCGAGTGCCAATTCTGCATACAACCATAAGAAAATACTTTTGATATTATTATCGACATTAACAGAGTTCGTTTTTTGGTTATGTTTTGGCTTTTCAGCTTGAAAATCAACAACAATAATAAACGTACAAGCGTTGAAACGTCAAAATCGTGATTAGAAGGTGGTTATTTATTAAGGCTAGAAAACAGACAGACGTTCAAGCAAGAACAACATTGATCGAAAATTTTTGGTAAATTTTCAGTGAGAAATGCGTTATCAATCATTTGGTGACCTTTTGACGTAGAACTACGTCTCTCAGGAAGTTCGGCTACATACTGGGCTACATAGGGATGTAAAATGAAAATCTGAAACCGGAAAAAGTGAAAAGTATGTCCAATTTCAAATGCTAATAAATCGCTTAGTTTTCGATGGATTTGCATGTTCTTGCAGCAATAGATTGGAAGATTCTCTATGATTCTTTCAAAATGCAGAAAATTTTAATTTTATTATTCAAACTGTTGTACTATTGAAAATTGTCAAGCCTTGTCAAAACGAAAAATTCTACCTCTGATTGGTCGTTATATGATTGCTTCCCAAGCACGGTCGACAGAATCATAGACCTTGCAATTTGAAATGTGCTATTTGACCTATATAAGAAGCCGCTCATGATCCTGTGAAGCACAGTCAACCAAACAAATGAATTGACGATTTAACTTTTTCTCGTTCTGCGCTAAAACCAATTTAATTCGCATGCACATGCACACTAGGGTGTCCCAAAAATCGATGTTGAAAAAGTCAAGGTGCTCGGCCCTTGGCGTTTTTACATGTGATGGAAAACTATGCATTTTGTCAAAAATGCCACTTAAGCTCAATATCTCCATTGCACAGTGTGTAATTTTACCGTTTGTGCGTAAAATTTCCTAAATAGTGACTCAAATGTTGAATATAGCTATGTTCGGAGAAGTTTCAGGATATTCAAAAATGCATCTTTTAATGTAGAAAGATGGGTCAATCCACTACTGAGTGCGATGAAAAAATTACTTTTTAATCAGAATGAGATAGACGCAAGGTGTCTTCAACAGAGTTTTAGGTTATCTTAAAACAAGAAACTTTACCGAAGACATCATGTTTCTATCTCTTACATATTACGAGCAACATTGAGTTTTCTATTAATAGGCACTAAAAATCGCAATTTTCGTTTTAACTTTTTTCGCGGATTTTTCCGAATTTTTAAACCTTCTACTAGGTTATCAGCAATCTAAATACGCATTTGTTTTCTGAACATTGTTATTTTGTATCTCCCAAAATAAAACAGTTATTTAACATATTTGTTAAAATGCATGGTTTTCCATCATATACAAAAATGCCAATATCTCAGCTCCCCAATAAGATATCAAGTATCGTTTTACATGTAAATTTTCGTTGTAAATCCCACTTAACAATGAAAATTCCAGTTCTTGATCAAAAATTTTTTTCATTTGTGTTTTGAAGGGTTTTATCTGAAAATTATTAGAAAAATTAATTTTTCTGTGATGTTTAATGGGCTCTTAGAGTCAAAAAACCAGGGCTATGCTATAAACGTCAAATCCGATATAAAAGTCGCGTTACCAAATTTTATAGCGGTACCACTGACAGTGTGGTACCACTGACGTTGCGGTTCCACTGACACAGCAAGAAACAACAAGATTTGCCAGTAATGACAATCATCATTGTGATAATTTTGGTTACACCATTTACACGGTAATATATCTTCATGTTAGAACTGCACTGTGGTCGAGAATAATCATGGTTTTTAAGTAGTTTACTGAACAAATGACGCCATATTGCATTAAGATTTTATTTACGGGATACTCATTAAACGTCAGACCCCTGCAAAAAACTAAATGCAATGCTGAACTGAACCATGCAAAATATTCAAAAACAACCCCACAAAAATAAAAAAATATATGAAAAAATTTAGGAATCGAACAGAATTGAAAAAAGTGCAAAAGAGTGGGTTTGTAGCTTGAAAAAGTCATGTTTTCATAAATCACGTTTGGGCAACCTGAAAACAATTTTTTAGAAAGTCGAAATTTTCTACAAAAATGCTATAATAACATTATATTTCAATTTAGGGCTGAGCACCTTGACTTTTTCAACATCGATTTTTTTGGGACACCCTAATGACTGTAACACTCTGACTGTTGAAACTTGTTTGCGCCGCAAAGTGTTTGTTCTTTTCCTGATCAGTGGGATCGTATTTATATGTGCAAACTGAAATTCGGTAGTGCTTTAACTTCTCATTTGCACAGAATTTAAAAAATATTTAATACAAATAACATATCAAAAAACCTTATGTAGTTCTACGTCCACCCTGCGGTCTTGGTTTTGCATACAACCCTTGTGATTTATGCAACACGATTGAAATTTATTGACGGGTCTCAGTAATTTTTGCCGAGAACGGCACCACTGAGTTTTCGGTTAAAAAAAGATGACAGCTGTCACATTTTTTCGTAAATCTCGGTTCACCTTACTGAAAGTTCGGCACAAAATATCCGTAATCTCGGTAGTGAAAGCTCGGTAAAGTTTCATGCCGAAATCACAGTTAGGTGAAAACGAGATTTACCAGAAAATGTGACAGCTGTCATCACTCACTGATGCGAGTAAAACTTGGCTGTATCCATCTATCCAGTTGAGTCAAGCACTTTTGCAGTCGAGCTGTTCGTCAAAAAAACAGTCGACTCGCCATCTCTAATACCAAAATTAGTATGGCTTATGAATTTTTGTTCGCCTCGTCTTCTGTATTGGGTCCCTTAGTGTTAAGGCCCAAACACAATGGATACGTTTGCGTTGCGTCGGCGTTAAATCGACAGAAACTGTTATCAGCGAGTCGAAAATACCAAAAATGTATGCTGAGGACTTTCATCAAAATGTTCATTTACCAGGGAATTAAATCAATTTTTCCCAAGTGCCTCGAGTTATAACAAATTGAAACATAAATACCAGAAAAAAAATAGTTGAAGAGGTTGTTTATAAGACACGAACGGATTTTTTTTGCAATAGGTTTGGAAATACACTCGATTGGGGTTAATCAATTTAATGGTGTGAAGCGGTATATTTTTTCGCATATTTTTTTCGTATATTATTTTTGCTTCAAAAATGAACGAAATCCGTTGAAAACTGGTTGAGTTTAAAACATTGGAAAGTGGACCATTTTCGTTACGCTGTCGATGTTTTTGGTTTTACAATTTGTACCCCTATATATGTTGCCGTAAGACATAATTCTACGTCAAAAGCGCACTAATCGATGTGCTTAAGTTAACTCTGTTGAAAGAGAAATGAAAAATGGAAAGATATTGTATTAATTAATTCATAAATGCTTCATGATCGCGTGCGATATCCGCTCTGACATAATAAATCTCATTGGACCGATAGAGCTCTCATAAAGGCAATAAAATAACATGTATCGTGTCATGTTGCGGCTTTAAAGCAGACAATGTTCCCGTCCCCGTATCGAATGGAAGCAGATTGTTGCCTGTTTGATATTGCCAATGGTAGATATGAATATGAAGGTCGAAGTTTTGCTGTGATGTCAAACTATAACCGTCTTCTTCAAGACGTTACATTCTTGTTAATGAAGTGTTGTGAATTCTTTAAAACGGACTCAGCACCGTGAGCAGAACGTGTCGAACTTTTCTGTTTGAAATCGGATTTGTTTCGTTTATAGCGCCGATTATGCACAGTATCAACGAATCGTAATAAACATCACACTGCTGTACATTAGCAGCAGCATCAAACCTAAGTTGCATTTTAATAATAACCATTCATTATGCTCTTTTAAATACATGCAATTGCAATTTTCATTAAATTATTGCATAAATGCTTCATAATCAGATCTCGTGCGATATCCGCTCTGACATATTTTTTTCGAACGTTGGAGAATGATATAACTGGAAATGAAGGCGTGACTTCATTATTTCCAGTTATATCTTCCGCACTGGCATAATAAATAAGTCACCCCTTATCTCCAGTTATACCATTCTCCAACGTTCGAAAAAATTTATTTCGTATGTCGCAATACTAATGTACGAAAAATGAATCTTATTTATTCTGGTTTAGAGCTATCTTCTGAATAGCCCCACCTTAATTTCAAGTTCCCACAATTTGTCTCAGTTTCGTAATACGGATGCACAAAAAATGATTTCTTGTGGACATTCTTTCGAGCCGGACCGATAGAGCTCTCAAAATAACATTGTTTCGTGTCGTGTTGCGGCTTGAAAGGAGACAATGTTCCCGTTCCCGTGTCGAATGGAAGCAGGTTGTTGCGTGATTGGTATTGCCGATGGTAGACATGAGTATGAAGGTCAAACTATAACCGTTTTGTTTTAAGACGCAATAGCGTAAGTGTTGTATTTCTGTTGTCTGCTGCCATCTAGCACGAAAACAAGTATAAATTACAACCGGCCCTTCTCAGGGTCACCAACACGTTTTCGAGGCAATGTTGAATTTTTCTTGCCTTGCAAATGCTGAAATTTTCAGTTTTACGTTTGTTACATATCGTCAGTTGAATTCAAAACTGGCACAACTCAAAATTTTGCAGTTTTGAGTTATTGATGGCAAACGATGCCAAATACTATAAAGTTTCATCTCACAAAGACCCGTTTCAAAATTCACAATATTTCCAGAAATATAAGTAGATGTGCCTTTATTGCACAAATCTAAAATATCGCTAAAAAGACAGAAAAATGAGGTTACAATTATTATAACTTGCTTATTGCATGCACCTGATAGACCCAAACAAGTTCAGCAAATATGGGAAATCTTAAAATTGGATTTTTTCACGAAAATGAAAAAAGAAATTTTTGACGCAAATTTTCAAGCGCGTTTTTCTCGAAACTATGAATTTTGAGTTGTGCCAGTATTGAACTCAACTGACGATAGATGAAAAAATCTTAACTACTTCAATCCCATAATTGTGGATCACCGAAAGGTGCTATTATATTTCACAACAGTAACAACACTGGCAAGTTTGTTTGATTATCATCATTTCGGATAACTATTCGCCGATGATTCTAGTACTCCCGTTTTCTCTAGTAGAATTTCCTACCATTTCCAATAATTCTACATTTGGACGGGTGCTTGCAAAAATTATGGAAATCGGTTCCAGTGCGTCTTGAACTGTCCTACAGGTCAGACGTTTTTTCGGTTGCTTGTGGACTGGTCTTTGACTGCCTATAGCTTCAAAGTTTGTGTTTTGTCAGTGTGTCTTTTAAAGACTACCTGAAAGTTATTTCCCATCAGTCTTTCTCAAGACTACCTACTTTTGAATTTAACATTTGTTTTAACTTTTTTCGTATCACCTGAGGAGGAAAGAGAGGCATCTCTTTCTGACACTTCGAGTGTCTGTAGTGACAATCCTTTTGATATTTTGCCTGAGCAAGAAGCTGGTGAAATGGAAGTTGTTAATAATGAAACTATACAAAATATAAAATCTTTAAAAAAGGAGAAAGTTCCACCTATTGTGGTAACTATTTCTTCTGAATTTAATATATTCAAAAAGGAACTTTCAACGTTTGTTTCTGACGTTAAAGTTACCTATCAAATTGGCCGTAGAGGTGAATGCCGCTTATTAGCCGACTCAGTAAAGGGTCGTGATCGTCTTGTTCAGTATTTAACTGACAAGATGTACAAATTTTTTACATATGACACCAAGAACGCCAAGCCGTTCAAGGTTGTCTTGAAAGGTCTCACCAACGATCAAACCGTTGATGAGATCAAACTTACTTTAACAGAATTACTTGGCATAGCCCCTACCCAAGTAATTCTAATGAAACAAAAATCACGAGGCGAAAACAGTCAGAGAACTGGAATTTCCCTTGTTAATTATTTAATTCATTTTAACCGCAATGAGGTTAACAACTTAAAATTTTTTGAAAAAGCACATGCATTGTATAATGTGCGTGTAAAGTGGGAAATTTATAGGAAGTATGGCGGAGGTGAAAAGCATATCACCCAATGCCGTACTTGCCAACGTTATGGCCATGGTTCCAAATTCTGTAACATGGACCAAAAATGTCTTAATTGTGGAGACTCTTCTCACAAAAAGGACACATGTCCTGTGAAAGAGAGTAAAAATTTTCGCTGTGCGAATTGTAACGGCAACCATATGTCAAATTTTTATCAATGCCCAGTCCGGTTAGCAATTGTTAAGGCAAGGCAAGGTAAACAAAATTCAATTTCACAATTAAAACCAACTTCAAAACAAAATTCTCCAAGCGTACCAGTGACGCATAGTTTACCTACTCCTTTGCATACCCGTTTAACTTATGCACAGGTTACAGGTAGTTCGAACATTATACCGCCTATTTTTGGTAGTTCGAAAATGACCGTTAATATGGGTAAGCAAAACACGCTAGAAAATAATTGTACACCTATCACTCCAGCTAATATTGCTACCGAAAATATTTTTTCTAATGTCAACTGCCTGGGGCCTATTACGGCAGGTAAACTTTCTTTTTTGCAACAGGCAATGTTCGATCTTATGAACGCCATGTTGCAGGCAAAATCAATGTTTGAAGCCATTCAAATAGGCACAAATTTTACTATTAAAATTGTTTCTAATTTAAAATTTAGCAATGATTTTAAATAAAACAATTAAAATATTAAATTGGAATGCTCGCTCATTGAAGGCCAATGAGAATGAGCTTTTTAATTTTTTAACAGTAAATAATGTGCATATTGCAATTATTACTGAAACATTTTTGAAACCTAACATAAAATTAAAATATGATCCCAATTACGTGGTTCATAGATATGATAGGATTCAGGGTTCCGGCGGTGGAGTTGCAATTTTTATTCATCGCCGAATCAAACATCGTGCTCTTCCCCATCTTGAGACGAAAGTTATTGAAACTTTGGGAATTGAAGTTCAAACTGAACTTGGGATTTTATTTATTGCCGCAGCATATTTACCATTTCAATGCACACGCGAGCTCAAAAATTATTTTAAAGGTGATTTACAAAAACTCACCAGAAATCGTTCGAAATTTTTCATAATCGGCGATTTTAACGCTAAACATCGTTCATGGAATAATTCTCAAAGTAATTCCAATGGAAAAAATTTTATTCAATGATTGTTCTTCAGGATACTATTCTATTTTGTCTCCGAATAGTCCTACATGCTTTTCTTCTGTAAGAAACCCTTCAACAATTGATTTGGTGCTAACAGATCAAAGTCATGTGTGTAGTGATTTGATCACACATGCTGACTTTGATTCTGACCATCTTCCAATAACTTTTTCTTTATCACATGAATCAGTTTTAAACCCTATGAGCTCTGTTTTTAATTATAACAAGGCTAATTGGGAAAGATACAAAACTCATATTGAGAGAAATTTCAATAATGAGCTTGATTTGCAAAACGAAGTGAATATTGATTCCGCTTTGGAAGCATTAAAATGTGCAATTGTTGATGCCAGGAATTATTCTGTTCCAAAGGCTCAAGTGAAATTTGATTCATCAATAATTGACGAAAATCTTCAACTTCTAATTCGTTTGAAAAATGTCCGCAGACGTCAATATCAACGTTCTCGCGACCCTGTTTTTAAAACTATTTATAAAGATTTACAGAAAGAGATTAAACATAGATTTACTCTTCTAAGAAATCAAAATTTTGAGACTAAAGTTGAAAAATTGAAACCATATTCAAAACCATTTTGGAAGCTGTCGAAGATTCTTAAGAAACCTTCAAAGCCTATTCCAGTTTTAAAAGATGGTGAACGTTTTCTTGTATCCAATGAACAAAAGGCTCAAAGACTTGCTCAGCAGTTTGAGAGTGTTCATAACTCAAATTTGAATTTTGTGAGTCCAATTGAAAATGAAGTCACACGTCAATTTGATTTAATTTCTTCCCAGAATTTTTTACCTGCAGAAATAATTGAAACTAACTTGAATGAGATTAAATCAATTATTAAAAATTTCAAAAATATGAAAGCACCTGGTGACGATGGAATCTTTAATATACTAATCAAACATCTCCCTGAGAGCACAATGGAATTTTTAGTGAAAATTTTCAATTGCTGCTTCAAAATTGCATATTTTCCCAAATTATGGAAAAATGCAAAAATTACTCCAATTTTAAAGCCGGATAAGAATCCAGCTGAAGTTTCAAGTTACCGACCAATCAGTTTGCTTTCTTCAATAAGTAAACTGTTTGAGAGAATTATTCTTAACAGAATGATGTCACACATCAACGAAAATTCAATTTTTGCAAATGAACAGTTTGGATTTCGCCATGGGCATTCCACTACTCATCAATTGCTCAGAGTTACTAATAGGATACGAGCTAACAAATCTGAAGGTTATTCCACTGGAGCTGCTCTTTTAGACATAGAAAAAGCATTCGACAGTGTTTGGCATAAAGGTTTGATTGCGAAATTGCAAACTTTTAATTTTCCGATTTTCCTTATCAAAATTTTAAAAAATTATCTTACTGATCGAACTCTGCAGGTTGTCTATCAGAATTCAAAATCTGATAGATTTCCTGTCAGAGCAGGTGTACCTCAAGGTTCAGTCTTGGGGCCAGTCCTGTACAACATATTCACTTCAGATCTTCCTGATTTGCCTCCAGGATGCACAAAGTCATTGTTCTGCGATGACACAAGCATTTCCGTAAAAGGAAAAAGCCTTCGTGTCATATGCAGTCGATTGCAGAAAAGTTTAGATATTTTTTCTTCCTACTTGCAAAAGTGGAAAATCTCTCCCAATGCTTCTAAAACTCAAATGATAATTTTTCCGCATAAGCCTAGGGCGTCTTTCCTCAAGCCAAACAATAATCACGTTGTCAAGATGAATGGGGTTATTTTAAGTTGGTCCGACAAGGTTAAGTACTTGGGACTAATTTATGATAAAAAACTTATTTTCAAAGAGCACATTGAGAGTATACAAGCCAAGTGCATCAAATATACGAGATGTTTATATCCTCTCATTAACAGGAATTCTAAACTTTGTTTAAAGAACAAACTTTTGATTTACAAAAAAATTTTTAGACCAGCAATGCTTTATGCTGTACCGATCTGGTCAAGTTGCTGTTCAACAAGGAAGAAAACGCTCCAAAGGATTCAGAATAAAATTCTGAAAATGATTTTGAAGCGTCCTCCTTGGTTTGGTACACTCGAATTACATAGACTTACTGGTGTTGAACCATTAGAAGCTATGTCAAATAAAATTATTAACAATTTTCGACAAAAATCGTTGCAATCCTCAATTGCTACGATAAGCTCTCTTTATAGCCAATAAGTTAGCAATTAAGTTAGTTGTAAGTTTACTTCCCCTCTTCTGACAAGTAGGTTTAAATCCCTACGAATGATAAGTCCTTATTGCGAAAGCAAACAAATCCTAACAATTAAAATTTCAAATTTCTAACAGTGTTGAGAAATCACCATTTGTGATTGGACACACATACTCATTATTTACTAATATTTATCATAAATACTTAAGCTACTAACAAATCCCCCCTTAAAAAAAAAAAAAAAAAAAAAAAAATGGAAATCGGTTGGAAACTGACTGAATTTAAAACGTTTGAAAGTGGGCAATTTTTGTAACGCTCTCGATGTTTTCGGTTTTTGAAACTGGTTCCCTGTATTGAAATCGGACCCCTGTATATGTTGCCGGAAGACGTAAATCTACGTGAAAAATCGTAAGGGTTGTGTGCAGAGTTGAAAGCAAGGTTGATATAGAACTACTTATTAAAATTAGAACCAGTAGAGCAAAAAGTTTAATCTTCAATCATTCATTTCTAACAGTTATCGTGACCGAAGTTTTTACAAAGGAGTCACCTGAGGTACAGTTATTTCAATGTTGATAAACTTTTTAAAAAATCAAATGTAGCGAGACACGCAATAATTATCTATTACGGTCATATCTCCTAAACAATTGATCGAGAACAGCTATGACAAATCTCGTACGACAACGAATTCCCGGATAAACTTACGCGATTAATCAAGGCCACCATGGCACAACCCAACAATTTATTTTGTTAGATAGCTGCTTGCTAAGCTTCTGTTCAACCGAAATCCGCCTAATAGCAGTCTCTGTTGTGAATCACAGTTTTTTTAATCGACTGGACATATTCGGATTGTTTCAGACCACCAAACTCAGGCACCCGGTTCAATTCTCTGGATTTTAAGCCATTATCCATCTAGTTCTCTTCTTCGAATAAATGTACAAACAACGCTACCCTCTCTTCATTATCTAATTGCTCCTAACTGTTACGAAGATGCGCTCAGAGCCTTAATCCTGCTTTAATCAAATACATACTTAGTACACAACTGGTTCAACATTGCTAGTTTTCCAACGAATAAAACCTTTCCTTTGAATTGCTTTTGCCCGGCAAAATAGATTTAATGTCTACTTCGCTACCGTGTAGACACCGCTTTTCGGTTCCTGTCTTCCTCTCTTCTCCTTCTCCTGCTGCTTACAAATCAATCAATAATGTATACGTATAGGCTTACTTTCGGTTTAAAATACGAAGATTTCACGCCCAAACCTCAAATCACTACAACTTAACTACTAACACAAATGGAACCGAAGAAAAGCTGCGACGGCGAATTCTCCTATTCCAGCTATGCATGCGCGGTTGAACATCTTCTAAAGTCGGATGGTCATGCTCTCTAAAAAGGTAAATTTTGCAAGATGCACTATTTATTGCAGGAACATCGAAAAGGAGTGTTCTTTATTCTCGTGTTTATCGGTTTGCTGTTCGCTTAAATGAGGGGATTTTTTTCCTGTCTAACGTTTTTGTCTTCTTTAAGTGGCAATCTTAATGGTGTATCAGGTTTATTAAAAAGTTTTAATGTGTTTTTGTTTTATCTCTTGAGATTATATAGAGTAAAAAGTTGGTTATGTTTTACGTTTTTCGGTCGCATTTCTCTACGTGGGTAGCTTAAATGTGGAAAGTTAGTTTCTTCGTTTTTTCTTTCTTGTTTTATAATGATAGTGTGTGGTTTTGCGATCTTCACAGAGGAAATCTATCAGTCTTTGCATACGTTTTTTTTTTTCTTACACTGTAGTCGAAATAGGTCAATTTAATTCGTAAATAACAACATCTACTTTCTCTCGATTTTATGGTGATACTTTTGGGTTTTTGTTTTACATCGGGGGATGGGATTGTTCAACGACTAACGATCACGCTCGAAATTTCTGATGTTTTTTTTTGTCTATCTTTTACTATCGTAGTAAAAATTGGGACTATTTAGTATGCCATTTTCTTGTGGTCGGAAAAATTTTACGCTTCGCGGGAAAGTCTTAACAGTAACGAACGAACAGTGATTTGCTAGCGTGATATTTTATGCCACACTCGATAGTGTGAAACGCGAATTACCAGCGCATGTACATAATAATGAATTGAATTATGGAGATCGTCTTTGACTACGTAGCTTGCACTCGGTTGTTACCGTAGCGTGTTTCGAGTAACGTCTAAAGTGCCGTCCGTTCGTCGTAAATTACGACAGCGTCCTGATCGGCCATCGGAAGTGAGGAAAGATTTTGAGAACGCGACCGGCAGAGTGCAATAATGGCCGCTTCGTCGTTACGCATCCGGTTACGACGCTTTTTGCTGAAATTCACCTGAAAAACAAAGAAATTTTCAGTGATATTTGGTGATAACAACTTATGCACAGCTATTGATAAATCGCTTTTGATGACAGAGTTGACAATTATCCTACCAACCTGTATTCAAAAGATCATCATTACGATACAGAGTTTTTGGTAAAGTTTCATTGTGTACATAAATGTTTTACTGTCTAGCTTTTCCAAGCAATGCACACTGGGAAAAAATGGACCCATATTCCCACTAATTAGAAGCCGCTGGGCTGGAAACCTGAAATGTAGCATTTCTTATGTAAAATTGGTCAACAAATCGATTGGTGATATTTTCATTCTGTGCAGGGCACGGGAAAGGGTCTATATTTCCAAAAATACACAAAAATAGGGTGAAAATCGTGTTTCTTCCACGTTCGTAAATACTTGTTGATCTAAGTTTTTGGACGAGAAGCTTTCTAATTTTTCAGTTTTTTCGTTTCTTTAATTTTTCAGACGACAGACCAAGGTACTTCTTTTAATTCGGCAGGTATCAGAAGCGTATCTAAAAGACATTGTTCCGTTAGAAACTCTTCCCAGCTCATCTTCGTTCATGCTTGCTCTATCGGGTTTCCTTTTGTAGTTCCGAACCATTTTTAGGACTGAGAATCAGTCTCAATCGAAATTTGTCAATAAACAACAATCAAACACAAATTAAGTAAGTGTCCGAATGTGCCCCATGAACGATGTCCGAATGTGCCCCACCACCATCCAAAGACAAATCTTAATTTTATCTAATAAATAAGATCTTTGTTTCCCCGTTGTTATCACGTTTTTTCATTGCATATTAGTTACGAACTAAGGTGGTATACTTAAATTTTTAAATCGTTCACAAAGAAATTATAGAAACACTTACAACTTTAAGCTCAAACGGTTGAAAACATGAATGAAAAAGGCACTGTGTTGTTTTCGTAAGTAATAAACAACCAAGAGCTATCAAACTACATGGTAGATGTTGGTGGAAGGACTGCCAACTCACTTATATTTTTAGTTTAGTTGAAAATTGCACCATTTGTTTTTTTAAGCTCTGTCCGAAACTGCCCCTCTTTCCCCTACACAGCATGCACTGCATACCAGATCAATGCTTGAACACAGTGGAGCAGAAAATCGTGAATCTTACTACACTAAATGAAGGTGCAACGAATTACTTTTAAAGTTACGTAGCAGTTAAACTAAAAGAGTTAGATGCTTGGTGAATAACTTATAGAGACTTCAATGTTTAATTTATTTAACGACAAAACCCAAATGAATGAGTTTAGTTTTCACAATTGTTTTTTTTTTCTTTTTCTAAATGCTTCTTATTCTCTCTAATTCGGCGTTTTTGAGATACTGTTGATTACAAATTTTTTTTCAGCTTTCCAACGAAACTAACAGAATTGAGCTAACTATCACACTTCTTGTGCTAGACCTCATTAAAGGCAAATATAACCGAAAACTTTTTGTTTTCATCAAATAGGTTCATTCCGCGTCGAACACTCGACAGAAACGGACGTGCAAAGTGATTACAATCCGGTCCGTGTGTACGAATAGCCAAACAAAAGAGTGTATTATTCAAGGCCATCAGTTGACAGTCGAGTCCGTGTCGCTGTGCTGAGTGATCTCACACCCGGCTCACTGCTGGTGGCTGTATTGGTGCTGCTGTCCTGGTGCTGCTGGCTGCTTTGGGTGCAGCTTCGAACGATCGGACAACCACTGCTGGAAGGAAGAAGTAAAGAGGTACGTGTTCTTGTCGGCGCTAGTTCGCTAGTGCGCTACATTTAGCGCGATGGATATAGATCCCTCGCCTCCCGTGCCACCATCCCCGAACCCCCCTGACCCTGACCCTTCTGTTACCCCCTCCCCTGTTCATTCTCCAGTCCCCCCTCGCCCCAGGCTTTACCCGGACGGATCTCAACAGGGCAGCTATACTGTTTATTTTCGTCCAAAGGCAGGAGTGAATTCAAAGCGTTTAAACATACTGCAAATTTCAAAAGACCTGACGAAGGGGTACAAGGCCGTGACCGAAATTTCCAAGGTCCGACCTAACAAGCTCCGTGTCGTGGTCAGTGATCTGGCACAGGCCAATGCTATCGCTTGCTCTGAGCTCTTCACACGCGAGTATCGCGTCTACATACCCGCACGAGACGTGGAGATCGACGGTGTCATAACCGATTCGAGTCTGTCTGTCGAGTGTATCCTAAAAAGCGCAACCGGTTGCTTCAAAAATACCGAAACACAGGCGAAGATTTTGGATTGTAAGCAATTGCGGTCCATGTCTCTCGTCGGCGGTAAAAAAGTTTACACTCCGTCAGACTCGTTTCGCGTTACGTTTGCCGGATCTGCACTCCCTAGCCACGTCTTGATCGACCGGGTTCGTCTGCCTGTGCGATTGTATGTACCCCGTGTTATGAATTGCAACAATTGCAAGCAGTTAGGCCACACAGCCGCCTACTGCTGCAATAAGGCACGATGTAGCAAGTGTGGGGAGACTCATGCGGACAATTCTTGCAGTGTAAATGCTGAAAAATGTATTCACTGCGGGGAAAATCAGCATGAGCTCTCCACATGCCCGGTGTACATGCAGCGCAGAGATAAAATCAAGCGGTCACTTAAGGAGCGTTCAAAGCGTTCTTACGCTGAGATGCTGAAGAAGACCGTTACCACTTCTACCATAACATCGAACCCCTTTGATCTGTTGCCCTCCGATGAAACCGATTCTGACGATTCATCAGCGGGAACATCTTATGCCAATCCTGGGGAGTCTAGGAAGAGGAAAAATGTTTCTTCTCCTAAACTTCCCCGTAAAGGTCCTAAGATTTCCCAAAGTGTAATGAAAAGTACGAACAAACCAAACAGTGCTGCGGAAAAACCGAAGCAAACTCCTCCTGGGCTTGCAAATGTAAAGTTCCAGAAGGAGTTCCCAGCACTGCCAGGAACATCTAAAACCCCAGTTGTTCCTTTTGCACATCCAGTTGATGAAACAAACTCTGGATTAGTGAAATTTTCTGACATTGTGGACTGGATTTTTGAAAATTTCAATGTACCCGATCCAATTAAAATTTTTCTTACAGCATTCCTCCCAACAGTTAGATCATTTTTGAAGCAGTTGACTGCCCAATGGCCCCTCCTTGCAGCGATTGTATCCTTCGATGCCTAATTCAACTGCGTATATGAAGGATTCTATCTCTGTCTTACAGTGGAATTGTAGAAGTATTTTACCAAAAATTGATTCGTTTAAAGTTTTGATAAATAAAAACAAATGCGATGCATTTTCCCTTTGTGAAACTTCGCTTACTTCAAATATTGATCTCAACTTCCATGATTTTAATATTATTCGCCTTGATCGAGACACCCCATATGGAAGAGTACTTTTAGGGATTAAAAAGTGCTATTCTTTCTATCGTATTAACCTCCCCTCGATTCCAGGCATCGAAGTTGTCGCATGTCAAATGACAATACAAGATAAAGAGCTTTGTATTGCCTCAATATATATTCCTCCCAGAGCACAGGTTGGGCAACGGCTGCTCTTTGATTTAATAGAACTTCTTCCCTCGCCACGTTTGATTTTGGGAGACTTCAACTCTCATGGCGTGGCTTGGGGTTCCCCATACAATGATAACCGCTCCTCTTTAATCTATAACCTTTGCGATGACTTCGACATGACTATTTTAAACAACGGTGAAATGACACGTATCCCGAAACCTCCAGCGCGCCCAAGCGCTTTGGATCTATCCTTATGTTCGACGTCGCTACGGTTGGATTGCACATGGAAGGTAATCCTCGATCCTCACGGTAGCGACCATTTGCCTATTCTTATTACAATTAATAACGGGTCAACTCGCATGCGACCAATTGACATTCCGTATGACCTCACACGGAATGTCGATTGGAAGTTATACGAGGAAATGATTTCAAAAGCGGTCGAGTCGATTCAACATCATCCACCACTTGAAGAATACAACCTCCTCGCGGGTTTGATTCTCGACGCCGCGTTGCAAGCCCAAACGAAGAAATATCCCGGCGTAACGATCAAAGAACGGCCTCCCACTCCGTGGTGGGACCAAGAGTGCTCCGATGTCTACACGCAAAGATCCGACGCGTTTAAGGCCTACCAGAAGGGAGGTATACCTGGCGACTATTTACGGTATTCGGAGCTTAATACCAAGCTTAAAAGTTTGGCTAAAGCAAAGAAACGCGGATATTGGCGTCGGTTCGTGAACGAGACGTCGAGGGAGACATCGATGAGCACTCTTTGGAACACAGCCCGAAGAATGCGGAATCGCGTAACGGTCAACGAAAGCGAGGAGTCTTCAAGTCGGTGGATATTTGATTTTGCCAGGAAAGTATGTCCGGACTCTGTTCCTGAGCAAAACTTTGTTCGCGATACGTCTCCGGGTCACGACGCGATAGAATCACCTTTTATGGCAGAATTTTCAGTTGCCCTCCTGTCCTGTAACAATAAGGCGCCTGGGTTAGATAGAATCAAATTCAACTTGTTGAATAATCTACCCGGCAATGCCAAGAGGCGCTTGTTGAACTTGTTCAATAAGTTCCTGGAGCAAAACATTGTAGCGCAGGATTGGAGGCAAGTTCAGGTGATCGCGATCCAAAAACCAGGGAAACCAGCTTCTGATCACAACTCTTATAGGCCGATTGCAATGCTATCCTGTATCCGGAAATTGATGGAAAAAATGATACTCCGTCGTTTAGACCATTGGGTCGAATCAAATGGTCTACTATCAGATACTCAATTTGGCTTCCGCCGTGCCAAAGGGACGAATGATTGTCTTGCATTGCTTTCAACAGATATTCAGCTGGCGTATGCTCGCAATGAACAAATGGCGTCTGCGTTCTTGGACATTAAGGGGGCTTTTGATTCCGTTTCTGTTGACATTCTTTCGGGTAAACTTCACCGACAAGGATTTTCTCCAATTTTGAACAATTTTTTGCACAATTTGTTGTCCGAAAAGCACATGCATTTTACGCACGGCGATTTGGCAACTTTTCGCATTAGCTACATGGGTCTTCCCCAGGGCTCATGTTTAAGCCCCCTTCTTTACAACTTTTATGTAAATGACATCGACGAATGTCTGGCAAATTCATGCACGATAAGACAACTTGCAGACGACAGTGTAATCTCTGTTACAGGAGCCAAAGCTGCCGATTTGCAAGGTCCATTGCAAGATACCTTGGACAATTTGTCTGCTTGGGCTTTACAGCTAGGTATCGAATTCTCTCCGGAGAAGACATGAACCTGCTCAGCTTCAAACACAATTAATGGGTAAAACGATTTCTCAGGTTTTGGTACACAAATATCTTGGTGTCTGGTTCGACTCTAAAGGCACCTGGGGTTGTCACGTGAGGTATCTGATGAAAAAATGTCAACAAAGAGTGAATTTTCTTCGTACAATAACCGGACAATGGTGGGGAGCCCATCCAGGAGACCTTTTAAGGCTTTACCAAACAACGATATTGTCTGTTATTGAATACGGGTGTTTCTGCTTCCGCTCCGCAGCAAACACACATCTGATCAAACTGGAGCGAATACAATATCGTTGTTTGCGTATCGCCTTAGGTTGCATGCAGTCGACCCATACGATGAGTTTGGAGGTCTTAGCTGGAGTACTACCATTGAAAAACCGCTTCTGGAGCCTGTCTTCTCGTATTCTAATCAAATGTGAGGTCTTGAACCGTCCCGTGATTGAAAATTTTGAAAGGTTAATCGAACTTAATTCTCAAACCCGTTTTATGACATTGTATTTCAATCACATGTCCCAAAATATTAACCCTTCTTCGAATATTCCAAATCGTGTCGACTTATTAAATACTTCTGATTCTACGGTGTTTTTCGATACATCCATGATAGAAGAAACTCGTGGAATCCCGGATCATTTACGCGTGCAGCAGATCCCTAAAAAATTTTCCAATAAATATCGAAACATCAACTGCGACAATATGTACTACACTGACGGATCACTTCTTGATGGGTCCACTGGCTTCGGTATCTTCAATAACAATTTAACCGTCTCCCATAAGCTCGATAATCCTGCTTCTGTTTACGTCGCAGAATTAGCTGAAATTCAGTACACCCTAGGGATTATCGAAAAAATGCCCACGGACCATTATTTCATCTTTACGGACAGTCTCAGTTCCATTGAGGCTCTCCGATCGATGAAAGATGTTAAGCACTCTCCGTATTTCCTGGGGAAAATACGGGAACATCTGAGTGCTTTATCCGAAAAATCTACTCAGATAACCTTAGCGTGGGTCCCTTCTCACTGCTCGATACCGGGTAATGAGAAAGCGGACTCTTTGGCTAAGGTGGGCGCAACAAACGGTGATATTTATGAAAGACCAATTGCCTTTAATGAATTTTTCGCATTTGTACGTCAGAATACGATCATCAGTTGGCAAAATTCTTGGACCAAGGGGGAACTGGGAAGGTGGTTACATTCCATAATCCCCAAGGTATCGACGAACCCGTGGTTCAAGGGGTTGGATGTAGGTCGGGATTTCATTTGCGTGATGTCCCGGCTTATGTCCAATCACTATAGATTTGACGCGCATCTCCGTCGTGTTGGGCTCGGGGAGAGTGGTATCTGTGCCTGTGGTGAAGGTTATCACGACATAGAGCACGTTGTTTGGTCATGCCCTGTACACCGTGACGCCAGGTCTAGATTAATAGCTTCCCTGCAGGCCGAAGGTAGGCAGCCGGCTGTTCCTGTTCGTGATGTCTTGGCGAGCCGTGACCTATCCTACATGTCCCTTATATACGTTTTCCTGAAATCCATCCACGCCCCAGTTTAGTCCTATCCCCTTCCGCCTACATCCAACCAAACGACAAGAACACGTTAAGACCCCGGATCCGGAAACAGCAATCAGACCCGCACGATACTCTCAAGGCCCGATGGAAACAACCCAATATGCCAGTCCGTAATATCTTGGCCCAGCAGCGGAACAAAATTAATATGCTGCTTACCTATGGCAATGAAAACCATCAAACAGCAAACCTGTGCTTTTAATAGTTTCAGCTCGTAGTCGGCAGCGAGGATAAAAAATTTGCTTTTAGTTATTAAGATACTTTAGAAAGTAAGCTACCAGATATAATTGGCGCCGTTAAACATTGAATTGTATTTGTGCCGTGTCAAATAAACTATAGATGAAGAAAAAAAAAATCAAATAGGTTCCTCTTTCACCACTTAAAAGATTTTAAGTGAGCACTCTAACACCCATCTTGGTGAACTTAAAAAAACATAGTTATTCGTCTTCTCCTTGTGAATGATCGTAATCATCGCCTCCATCTTGGTGAACTTAAAAAAACGTAGTTATTCGTCTTCTTCTTGTGAATGATCATAAATTATTTCTAGATTCTTTTAAAGAACACTTGATGCGGGGACTGTTGTGAGACAATACAATCGAACGTTAGTTTGAGGGTATATGTGATTTTAATAAATTGAACTAAAGTTTTCTTTGTTACTTGATAGGGGTAATTTCTAAAATTCCATATTTTTTTAAAACAGTTGGGGGACGTGGGGTGCGAATTGGGGAAGGTCATGTAGAGATGTTACGGTAAAAAAAATAGTCAAACAAAAATGTGTGTAAATTTGCGATCTTTTTTAAATGAAATCATGTTTCTTTGTCAATTTCAGTTCGTACAGAATACAGGAAAAATATTGACTAAAGCTTCCTTTCTAGCAAATGCGAATTATAAACACTATATATATAGACCTGCGGAGTGGAAGGCAGCAACCCTAGCAACGCTGATTTTCTATATTTTTGTTGTTTGTTTGATACACATTTTTCATTATGTTCATTTTGGCCCGCTCGTTTGACAGTTGTTTTGGCTCGCTGCTATTCAGTCCGCAGGTCTATATATATAGTGTCTATAATGCGAATTGCCGGACGTTTCTTTTGACTCCTTCCATCAAGTTTTGTACAGCCTACTTGGTCACGTTGTTCGCCGCAAAACGTCAGTTAGCCTTGAACTGCATCGCGTTGATAATTGTCTTTCGTGTCTTCTTGAGGTTCCAGCGGCAATTGTGCCGAGCATTTTCTATAGGGCGGAGCTTAGGTGTGTTGGGAGAGTTACTGTCCTTTGGCCCCACCTGGACATTGTTCGTGATACACTACTTATTCAATTTACACAATTTGGACTCACCAGTTTTTAGCCCGGCTCGTTTTTTAGCTCTATTCACAGTTGTAGACGACACTCCTAACTTGTTTGCGACATCTCGGATGGAAAAGTTGGAGTTCGCTTGAAACTGCTGGCCACTCTCTGGTCGTTTTTGCGGCCTTCGGATTTCGATTCCCCCCGATCTTGTCTTCCTGGCAGTCGACAAACGTTCTACAAACATTCTTATTACGCTGGTTATGGTTGATTTGGCCACATTCAACAATGTTGCCAACTTATCGTGCGAGTAGTTCGTTTTGAGCCATTTTCACAACTGAAGAGCAAATGTCAAAATCAAGCATAGACCATTTTACGAACTGACAGGTGTCACGGATCCTGCTGATGTTGATGATGCTTTTACGTGCGTTATGTCAGCGGTTCCGTGCTTCCTGTCAAAATTTCTTTCATGAATTCAGTTCAGAAACGTCTTGTAAAATGGTCTATAAGGCATGATACACATCTTTAAAATGAGGGGTGTTCAGATTATTTTTTGTTACACGATAAAAAGGCAGATTCAAGTTAACCCTTTCTGAATTTCAATTTTCAATTGCAGTAACGGAGTGGAAAACATTAAAACGTTAGCAAAAACCGTTTCGTAAAATCACCGTTTTGATCTCAGTTTTTGTCCGATTTAAGATCTGTTTCAAAATGGGTAAGAATATGCTAATATGTGGACAAACTCTTAGAGTTTTGATATTTGGCTTTAAAACAAAATGGCGTCGAAAAAACATTGAAGTTTCCGCCCACAACATTGAATTCTCAAAAAATTCAAAATGGCGCCATTGTTGCCCCTTAAGGTGAAATGGGTTCAAACTCGGGGAAATTTTTTTTGCATCAAAACACATCAAAAAATAATATATAGAAGCCAAGGCAAAAAAAGTCATTTTTTGCACTGTGTAATCATCGCAATCATGATTATTTTTCGCAAAAAATTGGTCCAAACGGGTTGAAACTTGTCTGATAAATGAAGCAAGTCCCTAAATCATGGGTTTTCCTTTTCTCTGGTTCCTATTCAACTGCTTGTGTTACGCTGTCCTTCAGTAGCAACGTTCGTAAGCATGCACAGCAGATGATTTGAGTTAGATTATGTGATTTTAGTTGTAATTGTAATGCTTTTATGGTTCCATTATGTTGCGTTTATTATGCAGCGACTTCTCGCGACAATTGAAATATCCAGTTTTTCATCAGTATTATTCAGCGCAATCCATCTTTCCACGAGTGGTAATGGCGGACAGTGCACGCAGCTCATTTTGACTTCTTCTGGAGGTCAGTTAGTTTCCGATCGCAGCAACGGAGTAGAAAATATAAAAACGTCGTTACGTGGCATAGCAACTTCAATAAACAATGGGCGTTCGGTATTCAAATTTCATCGTGCGCATGCGCGGATTAAAATGAACAAAACTGTCTATTAAAGTTTCTATGCTAAGTTGCGACGTTTTTATGTTTTCCACTCCATTACTGCAATTGAAAATTGAATTTCAAAAATTGGTCAACTTCAATCTGCCTTTTTTTATCGTGTAACAAAAAAACTGAACATTCCTTATTTTATGTTGTTTTCGTTTTCGCGGTGTAGCTACACTCAAACGACACTTTTGACACCGTAAATGTTTTATTTGATTTTATCTGACTACACTTTTTCTGTCCCTGGCGACACCCGAAAAAAGCAGAGTGTACTGTAGGAAGTTACCAACACATTCACACGTATGTGTCAAAACTGGTTTGTTTTGGTTCTCGTTCCACGTGGTAAAGTGTCAGGTTTTTTTTTTTCAGCACATTTGCGAGATGGACATATGAAATGGAAACGAGACAAAATGACGAATGCGATAATAACCAAAACAAAACGAATTGACAGCTATCCCATTATTACGCATACCAATGCAACGACACAGAAAATGTTTTATTTGAAGCTGCAAAGTATAATCCGGAAAAAGTTTAGCTACACCGCGAAAACGAGAACGACATTAAAGATGTGTATCATGGCTTATGCTTGATTTTGACATTTTCTCTTCAGTTGTTAAAACGGCGTCAGACCAAGAGAAGCAACATATCCCGAAAATTCAAACTACTCGCACGTCAAGTTGCCAACATTGTTGAATGTGGCCAAATCAACTGTAACCAGCGTAATAAAAATGTTTGGAGAACGTTTGTCGACTGCCAGGAAGACAAGATCGGGGGGAATCGGAATCCGAAGGCCGCAAAAACGACCAGAGAGTGGCCAGCAGTTTCAAGCGAAATCCAACCACTGCAACATAAAAATCTCGCTTCAGTTATGAAACAGAACCATCCAAAAACCATGCCAAAATCGTTTTCGTAGAATCTCCGTTTTGAGCTGTTTTATCCGATTTAAGATCTGTTTTTTTGAAGATGGGTAAGTAGATGCTAATATGTGGACAAACTCTTAGAATTTTTATATTTGGTTTTGTTTTAAAGCGCGTTTTAGAAGGCGTCGAAAAAACATAGAAAATTTCCGATTTTTTTCAAAAATTCTAAATGATGCCATTGAGGTGAAACGTTTGCTTACGGGAAAACCTATTTAAATCTCTGAAAAATTTATCTTTGCTAGGAGCACCAAAATTTAGAAAAAATCGTAAAAAAGCTATAAATTGTTTCTAATTTTAGATCTACGGTAAAACCTGTGTTAACCAGTGTATTCAGCAGTTGCACTGATGTCTACTAGAGATGGTCGGGTTTGATGTTTTTCAAACCCGTACCCGACCCGAACCCGAATTTTTTTTTCGGTCGAAACCCGAGCCCGACCCGAACCCGAAACTTTTTTTTTCGTTCAAACCCGAACCCGACCCGAACCCGAATTTGTGAAACCCGAACCCGTGATTTCATAGGTTTTATAGTCGGGTTTCGGGTTTTCATACCCAAACCCGACCTGAACCCGACATTTTCAAACCCGAACGCGACCCGAACCCGAAAATATTTTTTTCACAAAACCCGAACCCGACCCGTACCCGACATTTTCAAATATTTTCAAACCCGAACCCGATCCGAACCCGTCGGGTACGGGTCGGGCTCGGGTTTCGGGTTTGAAAACCCGAAACCCGACCATCTCTAATGTCTACCTTTATTCCCCGAGAGGGTTAAAAGCTGGAAACAGTAAAATAATATAAACAATCCGATCTACCTAGATGCGAAGTTTCATTCACAATAACGATGTCGACGGTTCATGAAGATCGCTTTTTGGACTTAGATTTTTTTTTTGATGGAGCCTAAACTAGATTATGTTTTCTAACACTTGTTGGAGTTGGAATCGAGCTACTGCAATGAAAATGTGTTCATTATTGCTGGTTTTTCATGCGCTTTCTGATGGAATAGGTCACAATTTTATAAATAACTTTCCTGAACCGTCAAAATAAGTGAGGTTGGGTCGTCTCATGCAATGATCTATTAACGTTTTCGTTCTGTAATATAATTTATAATTTGGGAATCGACCGTAATGTTGATATCGGGGGATTTCGGCTAAGCAGTCTTTTCATTTGGAACAAATTATTTGATTCTGCCCAACGTTTCAACACCGGTTGGTGTCTTCATCAGGAAAAGAATGATGGGGTTCCACGTCCTATGGCTTTTTAAAACTTATCACTGTGTGTTTAGTGCAGTTGTGTGGTGGTGACATTGATAGTTTTAGCTAAAGCTATTCTGTTTTGATATTTAAAAATCTGTGGTTGTTCTAACTGGCTACGTTCACTTTTGGCTATTGGGATTTAATGATTTTTAAATATCAAAACAGAATAGTATTAGCCAAAACTATCAATGTCACCACCACACAACTGAACCAAACACACAGTTATAAGCTTTAAAAAGCCATAGAACGAGGAACCTTATCATTCTTTCCCTGATGAAGACACCACCCGGTGTTGAAACGTTGGACAGTTTTATATATAACAAACTTTTAGCTCAAGCACACAGATACTTAAAAAAACAACAGTGTCCTGACAGCAAGACACTTTGAAGTCATATTAAACTACTGAATATATTGAAAATTCACTTGGACACCAACAAATTGAAACATAACAAATTAGAACATATTTATGTTTGTTAAGCAGGTATTAGACGACGCAAATATTTGCTATTTTTGGTACGATTTTTATTTGCACAAAATAAAATCTGTATTAAAAAATAACAAATATTTGCTTCGTCTAATACTTGCTTTAGTTTGAAAATATCAATATTCAATACCAGGGCTTACCAAACATAAAAGTTCACCCGGCGCCAACATTTGAAAACATACTCTCCCACTATTATGTTGATAGTACTGTTAATTTCATGTGACGTGACACATTTCACATCGTAAAATTCAAGTATCTGAATTACGTTTAAAACATAAAAAAGAGGATTTTTCGATTTTTACAATGTCTGATTAAACTTTGTATACGAAAATGTTCAGAATGTTACAAAAGGTCGTTTGAGGAGATCCTAACAGAATAGAAAAAGGCTCTGAAGCCTATTTAGAAAAAAAAAACTGTTTGGCATGCTTCGAAAGCAAGTACATTGCATCCAGTACTTCAGAAGCGATCAAATTGATTAAGAAGGTCAAATAAATATTTATCATCGTTTGACAACAGTTTTTATCTTAATAGTAATGTTTATAAAGAGGAAGAAGACTATCGGTAGCTACATGGCTACCTTAGGGGACTTGTGATGGAAATAGTGTAAGTGGTCAGTAGGTTTTTTGCTAAAGGGAATTTGCAGTTGCTCGATATCTGCTCGCAGTCAGCCTCAATCTCGAAAATTACTTAAAACTTCGCTAATCTCCTCTTACAGGAAAGTTCCTTTTGATGGATGCATTTTTCCCTCCAACAGGGAACCATCACTCACCTTTGCATACAGTTCCTCCAAGTCGTCCGCATTAGACAGCGGTCGCTGTTTGTTTTTGCCCCACGATGGCAACGATCGGGTCCGGTACGAGGTGCTACCGACCGCATCGTCATCATTGTCGTGGCGTCCGCTCCCACCGCCCGTGCCACTTCTTCCGACACCGGTACCGCCATCGTTGATTACTGTTATGAAATGTTATGGTTATGTTATGGTAGAATAAAAATAAAGGAATCAAATCATTTATAACGCAAGGATAAAACATTGGCGGGTCGCATTATTATTCATTAGTAATTATTGTGTAACGGGTCGGTCGGTCAGTCGGTACGTACCCCCACTAGATGCATATAGTGGATTAATGGCCCACATGGATTTGTGATGCACCAATTGGTTCGGCTGGTGATGATGCTGTTGGTGATAGTGATGCTGTTGCTGCTGCATTTGATGCTCTCTGGTAATGATTAAAAATAGGATAGGATAATTTCGCTTAATAATTTCGATGTTATAAATAATAATTAATAACTGTTTATTTCCAACATACCTCTGTTGCTGCTGCTGCTGTTGAAGGGCTTGCTGTTGAGCAGGATGCATATATTGAGTCATTTGTGAATGCTGATGTTGCATTTGCTGTTGCTGTTGCTGCTGCTGTTGATGTTGCTGCTGTTGTTGATTGTAATACTGCTGATAGGTTTGTTGTTGAGGCTGCTGATATTGAATACACTGTTGCTGTTGTTGTTGCTGTTGTTGCAGGTGTGCATAATGTGCATGATATTGTTGCTGTTGTTGTTGTTGCCGCTGCTGCTGTTGCTGTTGATGATGGATGCATTGATGATGATGTTGAAACTGCTGTTGCTGTTGATGGTACTGATGGGCGTACTGAGGTGAGCTGCTGTATTTGCTGTGATGTCCGGCTGTTGATGGGTTGGAGCCGCCCTTAACGCCACCGGCTGGATGACATGGAATTCCGCTAGATGAGGCCTGGCAACCTTGCGAGTTCGTGTGACTGGTTTCGCTGCTACTGCTGGTCGGGGGAGGAGGCGCACTGTACTGTGGTGGACATATTCCAATGGATAAGGGCATTACTAGCTGGTTGGAGTCACTGGTTTGCGATTTCGGCACAACTGAATTGTGAGAAACTGCAGAAAGTAGAAAAAAAAATTAAGATTCTCATACAGTTTCAACTAAATCATGTAACAATTTACCACTGCTTCCGGTGTAATAGGTGGATCCGAGCAGTTTTCGTGTTCGCGGCTGAAGCCAACAGCAGAAAAAGAGTGTCGCTAGGATCACGATCAGTATCACAATGGTCCCGATCAGGATAGCCCAGATCAGCGTCGGTAAGCCCCAGATTGACTTCGCCGCCGTGGCCTCAATCGGATACATCCGGGCGGTTAGCGTCACCGACTGCTGGTAGAGACCATTGGTACTGTTGAATAGCAACACGTCCTCTGGCCCTGAATTGGGGTAGAGATAAAAATATAATAATATTAGAAGTTTTAAGGTGCAATAATCAAGTGGATAGGTTGTTTGCGACTGTGGGGTAAAAATCTAAACGATTTAAAAATATTGCCTTCTACGCTTCAAACGTTATGTTCAAGTATGGCTATTTAAAATGAGCAGAGGTAGCCCTGAAAGACATGTTTCTGACTCATAGTTTTAAAGACGCTCCGATGTTTCGTATATTTGATGATATAGCCCATATGGAATAACAAATAGCCCTTTGGTAACACGTTTGCCAACAATTACTCAGTATAAATTTATATTGAACGTCACAGAAAAAAGTGTATCGAGCCATAATGGTACTGAAAAATAAATAGGAAAGAGACTCCCACCCTGAATTCACAGCTGAATAATGACACCAAATTTTCATTAAACAATAATAGGTATCCATTGACGTCATTTTCCGTCATTCTTAATCCGAATCTGCTCATGTATTAACGAGTTTCAGAGCTGGAAATCGCCGTCCACGTATAGAGTTAAATTTCAATTGAATGTTAGTTTCAAAAATATGAATATAATCGCGAGATGCGCTGCAATGAGTTTTCACTGAGAATGTAGGAAACGAGTTTCAAGAAACTAGTTTCCATTCCATTTACCAAGATCACCCTAGAGAACATCGGTTGAAAACTGAATTCGTACCACCCACTCGCAGAATTACCACCCAACTGCGAGATTCCTGTTGCCCGATGTTTACATTGTGATTCCTTTGGATAGGGAATTCTCTGCAATTGTATCTACTGTTTGATTTCTGATGAAATGATTCTTTTTTTTCTCTACTAAAAAGTAATTTATGAAGGGTGTGTATTCCAGTAAGAATATTAGGTAAAACATTGTAGCTCGGAGCGTTCGTTTGTGGAGAAAAACTATCTAGAAAATAAATGAAAATCCCGGTAACCAACTTATAATATAACGTTTTTTGAACACGGTTGTCACACTCTTCACGGCCAAGTTGAACTGCACTTATATTCTCCAAGTCTAGGAAACGACTGTAATCTAAAATAAAAGAATAGTGGATGATTTGGGGACCATCCAATAATAATTACACGGAAAATTTGTAAAAAAATAACCCCCCCTCCCGCTTGCCATAACATCCTTGACCCCTCTCCTTAAATATGTCACGTTTTCGTCAATTGCTTGGTTATAATTGACTAAAAATAAAAAATATGTAAAAGATGCAATTTTATTTTAATTTAGAACAATTTTACTGAGCGAAAAAACGTTATAGAAGAATACTGGAAAAACAGTTCAATCCTTAGTCCCAAAAGGAAAAGCATCCATGTATAGTTCCTCTCCTTCAGTCCACTCGCAATCCAAATATTCTCCGCATGTTAGAAAAGTCCTGCATTCTTGTTCACATTTTGCCACAATTTTTGTAGGGCTGAAGCCCACGATCTCCCAAAGGACTTTAAAAGGTTATCAGATTTGCAAATCGGCCACTTATTTGAAATTGGTACCACACCGATATAATGCGAAGGAAGAAAAACGGCACGTTTCGACAGTTTCTTCTTCTTCGGGCGCCAGCGATCAATATTTGAAACATCAAAATGGCGAATTTTGTAAATTCGAATATTGGAAGAGATTGCGGCTTTTGTAAGTAAGGACGAAAAAGCGAGAATGGTAATCAATCAATTAGTCAATTAGATGCAGTTAGATAATCGGGTAAGTTTTTTTTAGTTTTCAACGTATCAATTAATTCATATTCAGGAAAACACACATAATCTACAGCCTACTCTCATGGTCTAGGTTATGAAAAGTTACTAGACCCTCTAAAGTATGCTGATAGCGTGCATTTGCAAAGCAATGCAGAACCACTTCAAGTGGTAATTGTAGATGGGGGTAAAAAGTGATCAAAACATGACCACGTGGTTTAGGAATGGCCGCGGCCCCATTATGATTTTGTTGTATTTTGATGCAAAAACTATTTTCCCTGAGATTGAAGACATTTCACTTTAAGAGCCCATTTAATCCATTAATACGGCGCCAGTAATCGAAAATTTTCAATGTTTTTTTGACGCCATTTCGTTTTAAAGGCAAACGTTGAGAATCCGAGTGAATTTATGAGGAGATTTTACATTCTGTAGACAGTGTTTTGTGTTTTGGGGAGAGAGAGCTTCTCTGTAAACAATCCTCAATGAGTCGTAAACCAGGACTGCTCAACGTACGGCCCGCGGGCCACATCCGCCCTCGGCTTCTTTTCTCGCGGCCCGCATTAAGTTTTGAAAGACGTTTCACATTTGGCCCACATGTTGATGTATTCGGATTGGAATTTGTTATGATACAAAACATCTTTGTATAATTTAAACTTATTTAACGAATAATGACATCCTGTTTTTAGTGTGTTGAAACTTTCAATCCGTATCGACATTTCAAAAATGAAGAACGACTTCAAAAGAATGGAGACAGTAAAAAAATAGTTGTCGTTCATCTTTATCAGACGAGAATTTAGTATCATGTTTGCGGATTTCGGTATCAGATTTTCAAAATCAATATGGCACGTGTTTTGGAAAAAAGGGGTTTCAAGTTTCTCATTGATTCTCAAAGCTCATGTAATTTTAAAATCTTACAACAATTAGTAGTCTACTCTTTAATTCAAACTGTTCACAGAGTCTCATAAAATACTACGTGCAGTCATTGTAACACATTAGGCATGTATACCTTAATTTCGTAATTTGAAACATCGGCAGCTTGGAACACACAACTTTGATGATGAAACCACATTGATAAATTGACTTCCTTCAAAAATGGCTCGTAGGATAATTGCGATTATTGACTAATCAAATTTCAAAGGCTAATACATTTCAAATGAATCAACTTTATCGCAAACGCGATGATACTATCTAATAGCTGAAACGAGATTTTTATGTTTTGGTTGGCCTCGGCCAACGAAGCGACCCGCTCCACAGTGGGGAATCGCTGGCCATCAGCCAAAAAACTTTTTTTTCGTTAGCTGTTTCATAATATTTTTCCTTTATTGCTATAACATTCAAGTGTCTAAATCCAAAATGAGGGCGCAATATCATGAAATCTGAATTTTTTATGACTTTTCAAAGCTTGGCATACTGACGTTTTTTGATCAAAAGACCGCGAAAGACCACGCACGGGGGTGGAGGGGGTAACGAAATGACCACGTGGTCTTTTTTCCTGATAGTTTATTGCTGCCACACCAAGTCAAGATGAAGCTTTTGCATTTTAGAAATTAAAGTATGTACTGAAAGTTTTATAATAAAATTGTAAAAAATAAGCGAATTTTTGGCACATGACAAATGAAAAAACCATGTGGTTAAAGTCGCTAGGAGTGGGGGGGGGGGGGGGGGAATTGGCCCAAAGACCACGAAAGACCACGAGAGGTGCGAGGGGTATAAAAAGTGATGAAAATATGACCACGTGGTTTAGGAACGGCCCCTTATTGTATCTTTGAGTATCGCTTACATTCAGCTGGCCTAACAAGCCAGTCGTCATAGGTTCGAGTCTCATTCCGCGTCGAACACCCGATAGAAACGGACGTGCAAAGTGGTCGTTCTATTACAATCCGGTCCGTATGTACGAATAGCCAAACAAAAGAGTGTATTATTCGCGCTAAAGGCCAACTAGATTGTGAGTTGTGTCGATACGTTCTGTACCCGGCTACCAGCTGCAGTTTTGATCTGTGCATCGTGAATAGATCTTTTTAATCCAAGCCCATCAGTTGACAGTCGAGTCCGTGTCGCTGTGCTGAGTGATCTCACACCCGGCTCACTGCTGGTGGCTGTATTGGTGCTGCTGTACTGGTGCTGCTGGCTGCTTTGGGTGCAGCTTCGAACGATCGGACAACCACTGCTGGAAGGAAGAAGTAAAGAGGTACGTGTTCTTGTCGGCGCTAGTGCGCTAGTGCGCTACATTTAGCGCAATGGATATAGATCCCTCGCCTCCCGTGCCACCATCCCCGAACCCCCCTGACCCTGACCCTTCTGTTACCCCCTCCCCTGTTCATTCTCCAGTCCCCCCTCGCCCCAGGCTTTACCCGGACGGATCTCAACAGGGCAGCTATACTGTTTATTTTCGTCCAAAGGCAGGAGTGAATTCAAAGCGATTAAACATACTGCAAATTTCAAAAGACCTGACGAAGGGGTACAAGGCCGTGACCGAAATTTCCAAGGTCCGACCTAACAAGCTCCGTGTCGTGGTCACTGATCTGGCACAGGCCAATGCTATCGCTTGCTCTGAGCTCTTCACACGCGAGTATCGCGTCTACATACCCGCACGAGACGTGGAGATCGACGGTGTCATAACCGATTCGAGTCTGTCTGTCGAGTGTATCCTAAAAAGCGCAACCGGTTGCTTCAAAAATACCGAAACACAGGCGAAGATTTTGGATTGTAAGCAATTGCGGTCCATGTCTCTCGTCGGCGGTAAAAAAGTTTACACTCCGTCAGACTCGTTTCGCGTTACGTTTGCCGGATCTGCACTCCCTAGCCACGTCTCGATCGACCGGGTTCGTCTGCCTGTGCGATTGTATGTACCCCGTGTTATGAATTGCACCAATTGCAAGCAGTTAGGCCACACAGCCGCCTACTGCTGCAATAAGGCACGATGTAGCAAGTGTGGGGAGACTCATGCGGAAGATTCTTGCAGTGTTAATGCTGAAAAATGTATTCACTGCGGGGAAAATCAGCATGAGCTCTCCACATGCCCGGTGTACATGCAGCGCAGAGATAAAATCAAGCGGTCACTTAAGGAGCGTTCAAAGCGTTCTTACGCTGAGATGCTGAAGAAGACCGTGACCACTTCTACCATAACATCGAACCCCTTTGATCTGTTGCCCTCTGATGAAACCGATTCTGACGATTCATCAGCGGGAACATCTTATGCCAATCCTGGGGAGTCTAGGAAGAGGAAAAATGTTTCTTCTCCTAAACTTCCCCGTAAAGGTCCTAAGATTTCCCAAAGTGTAATGAAAAGTACGAACAAACCAAACAGTGCTGCGGAAAAACCGAAGCAAACTCCTCCTGGGCTTGCAAATTTAAAGTCCCAGAAGGAGTTCCCAGCACTGCCAGGAACATCTAAAACCCCAGTTGTTCCTTTTGCACATCCAGTTGATGAAACAAACTCTGGATTAGTGAAATTTTCTGACATTGTGGACTGGATTTTTGAAAATTTCAATGTACCCGATCCAATTAAAATTTTTCTTACAGCATTCCTCCCAACAGTTAGATCATTTTTGAAGCAGTTGACTGCCCAATGGCCCCTCCTTGCAGCGATTGTATCCTTCGATGCCTAATTCAACTGCGTATATGAAGGATTCTATCTCTGTCTTACAGTGGAATTGTAGAAGTATTTTACCAAAAATTGATTCGTTTAAAGTTTTGATAAATAAAAACAAATGCGATGCATTTTCCCTTTGTGAAACTTGGCTTACTTCAAATATTGATCTCAACTTCCATGATTTTAATATTATTCGCCTTGATCGAGACACCCCATATGGAGAAGTACTTTTAGGGATTAAAAAGTGCTATTCTTTCTATCGTATTAACCTCCCCTCGATTCCAGGCATCGAAGTTGTCGCATGTCAAATGACAATACAAGGTAAAGAGCTTTGTATTGCCTCAATATATATTCCTCCCAGAGCACAGGTTGGGCAACGGTTGCTCTTTGATTTAATAGAACTTCTTCCCTCGCCACGTTTGATTTTGGGAGACTTCAACTCTCATGGCGTGGCTTGGGGTTCCCCATACAATGATAACCGCTCCTCTTTAATCTATAACTTTGCGATGACTTCGACATGACTATTTTAAACAACGGCGAAATGACACGTATCCCGAAACCTCCAGCGCGCCCAAGCGCTTTGGATCTATCCTTATGTTCGACGTCGCTACGGTTGAATTGCACATGGAAGGTAATCCTTGATCCTCACGGTAGCGACCATTTGCCTATTCTTATTTCAATTAATAACGGGTCAACTCGCATGCGACCAATTGACATTCCGTATGACCTCACACGGAATGTCGATTGGAAGTTATACGAGGAAATGATTTCAAAAGCGGTCGAGTCGATTCAACATCATCCACCACTTGAAGAATACAACCTCCTCGCGGGCTTGATTCTCGACTCCGCGTTGCAAGCCCAAACGAAGAAATATCCCGGCGTAACGATCAAAGAACGGCCTCCCACTCCGTGGTGGGACCAAGAGTGCTCCGATGTCTACACGCAAAGATCCGACGTGTATCTGACCTTCCGGGATACAGACGATGCCGACGACTTTAAACGTTATTCGGAGCTTGATACCAAGTTTAAAAGCTTGACTAAGGCAAAGAAACGCGGATATTGGCGTCGGTTCGTAAACGAGACGTCGAGGGAGACATCAATGAGCACTCTTTGGAACACAGCCCGAAGAATGCGGAATCGCGTAACGGTCAACGAAAGCGAGGAGTCTTCAAGTAGGTGGATATTTGATTTTGCCAGGAAAGTATGTCCGGACTCTGTTCCTGAGCAAAACATTGTTCGCGATGCGTCTCCGGGCCACGACGCGATTGAATCACCTTTTACGATGGCAGAATTTTCAGTTGCCCTCCTGTCCTGTAACAATAACGCGCCTGGGTTAGATAGAATCAAATTCAACTTGTTGAAGAATCTACCCGGCAATGCCAAGAGGCGCTTGTTGAACTTGTTCAATAAGTTCCTGGAGAAAAATATTGTACCGCAGGATTGGAGGCAAGTGAAGGTGATCGCCATCCAAAAACCAGGGAAACCAGCTTCTGATCACAACTCTTATAGGCCGATTGCAATGCTATCCTGTATCCGGAAATTGATGGAAAAAATGATACTCCGTCGTTTAGACCATTGGGTCGAATCAAATGGTCTACTATCAGATACTCAATTTGGCTTCCGCCGTGCCAAAGGGACGAATGATTGTCTTGCGTTGCTTTCAACAGATATTCAGCTGGCGTATGCTCGCAAAGAACAAATGGCGTCTGCGTTCTTGGACATTAAGGGGGCTTTTGATTCCGTTTCTATTGACATTCTTTCGGGTAAACTTCACCGACAAGGATTTTCTCCAATTTTGAACAATTTTTTGCACAATTTTTGGTCCGAAAACCACATGCATTTTACGCACGGCGATTTGGCAACTTTTCGCATTAGCTACATGGGTCTTCCCCAGGGCTCATGTTTAAGCCCCCTTCTTTACAACTTTTATGTAAATGACATCGACGAATGTCTGGCAAACTCATGCACGATAAGACAACTTGCAGACGACAGTGTAATCTCTGTTACAGGAGCCAAAGCTGCCGATTTGCAAGGACCATTGCAAGATACCTTGGACAATTTGTCTGCTTGGGCTTTACAGCTAGGTATCGAATTCTCTCCGGAGAAGACATGAACCTGCTCAGCTTCAAACACAATTAATGGGTAAAACGATTTCTCAGGTTTTGGTACACAAATATCTTGGTGTCTGGTTCGACTCTAAAGGCACCTGGGGTTGTCACGTGAGGTATCTGATGAAAAAATGTCAACAAAGAGTGAATTTTCTTCGTACAATAACCGGACAATGGTGGGGAGCCCACCCAGGAGACCTTATAAGGCTTTACCAAACAACGATATTGTCTGTTATTGAATACGGGTGTTTCTGCTTCCGCTCCGCAGCAAACACACATTTGATCAAACTGGAGCGAATACAATATCGTTGTTTGCGTATCGCCTTGGGTTGCATGCAGTCGACCCATACGATGAGTTTGGAGGTCTTAGCTGGAGTACTACCATTGAAAAACCGCTTCTGGAGACTGTCTTCTCGTATTCTTATCAAATGTGAGGTCTTGAACCGTCCCGTGATTGAAAATTTTGAAAGGTTAATCGAACTTAATTCTCAAACCCGTTTTATGACATTGTATTTCAATCACATGTCCCAAAATATTAACCCTTCATCGAATATTCCAAATCGTGTCGACTTATCAAATACTTCTTATTCTACTGTGTTTTTCGATACATCCATGATAGAAGAAACTCGTGGAATCCCGGATCATTTACGCGTGCAGCAGATCCCCAAAATTTTTTCCAATAAATATCGAAACATCAACTGCGACAATATGTACTACACTGACGGATCACTTCTTGATGGGTCCACTGGCTTCGGTATCTTCAATAACAATTTAACCGTCTCCCATAAGCTCGATAATCCTGCTTCTGTTTACGTCGCAGAATTAGCTGCAATTCAGTACACCCTAGGGATTATCGAAAAAATGCCCACGGACCATTATTTCATCTTTACGGACAGTCTCAGTTCCATTGAGGCTCTCCGATCGATGAAAGATGTTAAGCACTCTCCGTATTTCCTGGGGAAAATACGGGAACATCTGAGTGCTTTATCCGAAAAATCTACTCAGATTACCTTAGCGTGGGTCCCTTCTCACTGCTCGATACCGGGTAATGAGAAAGCGGACTTTTTGGCTAAGGTGGGCGCAACAAACGGTGATATTTATGAAAGACCAATTGCCTTTAATGAATTTTTCGCATTTGTACGTCAGAATACGATCATCAGTTGGCAAACTTCTTGGACCAAGGGGGAACTGGGAAGGTGGTTACATTCCATAATCCCCAAGGTATCGACGAACCCGTGGTTCAAGGGGTTGGATGTAGGTCGGGATTTCATTTGCGTGATGTCCCGGCTTATGTCCAATCACTATAGATTTGACGCGCATCTCCGTCGTGTTGGGCTCGGGGAGAGTGGTATCTGTGCCTGTGGTGAAGGTTATCACGACATAGAGCACGTTGTTTGGTCATGCCCTGTACACCGTGACGCCAGGTCTAGATTAGTAGCTTCCCTGCAGGCCGAAGGTAGGCAGCCGGCTGTTCCTGTTCGTGATGTCTTGGCGAGCCGTGACCTATCCTACATGTCCCTTATATACGTTTTCCTGAAATCCATCCACGCCCCAGTTTAGTTCTATCCCCTTCCGCCTACATCCAACCAAACGACAAGAACACGTTAAGACCCCGGATCCGGAAACAGCAACTAGACCCGCACGATACTCTCAGGCCCCGAGGGAGACAACCCAATATGCCAGTCCGTAATATCTTGGCCCAGCAGCGGAACATATTCAATATGCTGCTTACCTATGGCGATGGAAAACCATCAAACAACAAATCAGTGCTTTTCATGCAAAACATTCTAGCTTAAGTTAGATTTAGTTTCAGCTCGTAGTCGGCAGCGAGGATAAGAAATTTGCTTTTAGTTATTAAGATACTTTATAAAGCAAGCTACCAGATATAATTGGCGCCGTTAAACATTGAATTGTATTTGTGCCGTGTCAAATAAACTATAGATGAGGAAAAAAAATAGGTTCGAGTCTCGACTCGGGAGAGATTGTTAGTGCCAGTAGGATCGTAGCGCTAGCTCCGAAATTGTCCTGTACATTAACCAGTAGGCTGTGAAGTCTGTGTATAATAAACAGAAGGTCATGTTCCGAATCGGAATGTAGCACCAAGGCTTTGCTCAAGTCGAGATAAACATATTTCAGTATTACAAGGGAGTTGGGGCAAAATTGACATGTTGTTCACATTTTACGTGGATCAGATTCTTACCAATCGATTTCTGAGACTTTTCCTCAATGCAAGACATAATTTGATTACTACACTTAGATATTAGAGGACCCATTGATGTTTTACATACTTTATATTATTTTGTTTTGTGAAATTTATTAAAACTATCTCAAACTGTTTTCGTAGAATCGCCGTTTTCAGGTCAGTTTTTTGTCCGAAACAAGATCTGGTTTTTAAAAGATGGGTAAGAAAATGCTATTTATAATGTGGACAAACTCTTGATTTTTGCGTTACGTAATTTTCGGATGTCGCCTCAGGTCATTTATTTTATCTTTAGCAATAAAGTGACTGTACAATAGGGTGTCACAAAAAAAATCGATGTTAAAAAAGTCAAGGTGCTCAGCCCTAAATTGAAAGATAATGTTATTTATAGCATTTTTGTAGTAAATTTCGACTTTCTAAAAAAATTGTTTTCAGGTTGCCCAAACGTGATTTATGAAAAAATGACATTTTTCAGCTACAAACCCACTCTTTTGCACTTTTTTTCAATTCTGTTAGATTCCACTGAGTGTACAAGCACAGACAAACAAACATGCAACTCAATAACGATTTCATCGTCCAGAAAAATAACGATTATTTTGAAATTTTGTTTAGCCAGTAATGCCGCTGGTTTCGCTATAAGTAAGCGTGTACGCTCATGCGCAAAGGCAAAAACCGTTGGTAATCCCGTTGATGTCGCTACAAGTAAAGGTAAAAACCGCTTTTAGGAAAATTTGTTAGTAGGCAGTAAGCCCACATGGTGGCACATAAGAGTAACGTTTTCGAAGAGGTTGGTACAAAAGTGAATAAATGATGCAATTATTATTTTAAATTTTAAGTTGAACTCTGTGGTATAGGTATGTGTCTTTTATATTTTTTTTCGAGTACAAATGTGATGTCACACGCAACACAACAGGAAAAAATATACACCGTAAAAATTTCGTTTTAAATAACGTACTGCCACTTCCTGGCAGTCCACGTTTTGGCTCCTTGAGTAAGCGGTCGAATTTTTATCACATTTTTGTACTACTATTATTTTTTCATTTCATTAAGAAAAGTTACGAAAAACTTTTGATTGATTATTGAGTCAATTGCGAAATTGCACTTTGACAGTCTTTTCGTTGACCTGTTTGCGTTTTGGACATCATTCGATTCTTTTCGTCAATACCAAAGCAAAGATAGCTTGAAAAACAATCGTTTTTGGCCTAATTTTTGCTATCCGTACTCCACCGCCGTTCAAAGTTTAAGTGGAACATTGACGCCATCAATTTCGCGTGTTTCAAAGCATATTAATACTAGTGATGTCATTGTTGTAGGTGTGTAAGATGCGTCTTTGTATACACAATTGTCGAGGGTTTGAAACATGTTGTCGTGTACTGTACGATAACAAAGGGGATAGATAATTTTGCACATCAACAGTGCTTCCAGAATCTGCCGCAAAATATTTTCCAACTCTAAATCTGATTATCATATATATCTGAAACGTGATCTTTTTGTGCTATATTAGTTTTTGCGATCCAAGAAACATCGAAATATGGTTTCGCATATCATGATCTCTAATAAATAAAGAATATAGCGTGTTTTGCCGTGCCCGGGTTCTGTGGTTAGCGATGTCGGTCGGCTAGCTCTCCCACACACGGTTGTGATGTTGTGTTCAATTTCATCCCAAGTCCTTATAGTGCCCAAGACTTTGAACAATGCCACTAAGATGGTCCTCCTGCAACAAATTGGGGTTGGTCGCTGGCCTGCATCGTCGAAAACAACAGCAACGAACGCAATAACGGTAATTACGGACCGGAACGGAGAATGTGGAGTGACGGATTGACGGATGATCGTAAGGTGATCGAAAGGTGGAAGCAGCACTACGATGAACACCTAAACGGCGTGCAAGAAGCAGACCACAACAGAAGCGAAGGAGACGTGGTCGGTGCAACGAACAACGAAGATGTGCCACCCCCAACAATGAGTGAAATTAAGGATGTGATCCAGCAGCTCGAGAACAATAATTCTACCGGAAAAGACGGCATCGGAGCGGACTTTATAACAATCGACTCCGACAAATTGGCCAGCTCAATGCATCGGCTGATCGTCAAAATCTGGGAGACAGAACAGCTACCGGAGAAGTGGAAAGAAGAGGTCATCTGCCTTATCTGCGAGAAGGGCGACAAACAAAACTGCGTGAACTATCGAGCGATCACAGTCCTGAATGCTGTGTTTTCCCAGGTCATTTTCCAATGCCTGTCACCATTAGCCAGCAGATTTGTAGGAAGTTCATGGAAAGATGGTCTACGAGACCAAATCTTTACTCTGCGGCAGATCCTCCAAAAGTGCCACGAGTTTAGAGTAGGGATGTAACGGATATCCGCACCCGCATCCGCAAATGCGGAACATCCGCATGAAAATTGACATCCGCATCAACATCTGCATCCGTAATCACATATCCGCATCCGCATCCGCATCCGCATAATACCATGCGGATATTGAAAAAAAAATATCGCTTCATAAAATATTGCAGAAAATTTTTCCTTGGTGTATTTACTGCTCGCCCAAATAACTTTTGCACTGGTGAGGGGCATGGTTATATGAAAAAAGCAAAATATAACACAAGGGATGCTACGGATACCCGCATCCGCATCCGCAAATGCGGAACATCCGCATCCGCATCCGCATGAAAATTAACATCCGCATCAACATCTGCATCCGTAATCACATATCCGCATCCGCATCCGCATCTGCAGATGTCTGATGAATCACATCCGTAACATCCCTGGTTTAGAGTCCCTACACACCATCTTTTTGTCGCATACGACACAATAAACCAACAAGAGCTATGGAAAATTCTTGACGAAAACGGTTTTCCAGGGAAGCTGACAAGACTGATATGGAGTGTTGTGTGAGGATTTCGGAACGTCGGACTTCTTCGAGTCTCACAGTGGGCTTCGACAAGGTGACGGTCTTTCCTGCCTAATGTTTAACGTTGCGCGGGATGATGTTATGAGACGGGTGGGGTTTCATATGTAGGGCACGATTTTCAATCAGGTCAATTTGGGACTCTGAAAAATTGGCAACACAAATGTTACCAGATATATTTTTCTTTTGATATAATATATGCAAACTTCACACTGACGTAAGCAGAGTTGTCAAAAGGGTGGGTAATTTATTACGAAATTTGCATTATAGCGTCCGCCATTATTGCACGTAAAAAGCTGGATACCCGACTGAACCGAGAAGCAGATAGGATCGGATTGAAGATTAATACGTCTAAAACGAAGTATACGTTTGTGAGCAGGTCTGAGCAGGACAGGACACGACTAGTCAATACCGTAACAATCGACGGGGATGAGTTCGAGGTAGTCGACGAGTTTGTGTACCTCGCCTCTCTGGTAACTGAGAACCACGATACGTGCCGGGAAATTGAGAAGCGTATTATCGGAGAAAGTCGTGCCTACTATGGGCTCCATAAACACTACGGTCGCAAAACCTGAGTCTCGAAGTGTATTCTGTACAAAACGCTAATAAGACCAGTCATTCTCTACAGGCATGAGACATGGACAATGTTCTAGGGGGATTTACGAGCGCTCGGAGTTTTTGAGCGTCGGGTGTTAATAACCTTCTTGGGCGGTGTGCTGTGCAGGAGAAGGTAGTCTGGAGTCGTAGGATGAACCACGAGCTTGTGCGCCTCCTCGACGAACTCAGTATTCGTAAAGTGGCTAAAGCTGGAAAAATACGCTGGGCAGATTATATAGCTAGAATATCGAATAACTACCCTGCAAAACTGGTGCTTCAGATCCGGTAGAAAAAAGAACAAGAGGGACGCAAATAGCGGGATAGATTAAAAAAAAAATAAAAATTTGCGGAACTACGTTATGCAGGCCATGTTTTAGAACGTACGGATATTTAACTAAGAGAAAGAGAAATCAGATTTAACCACGAAAAAATGACCTTCAAACTTGTATTACTCAGCAACTAAAGAACTTCATGATTTGAAATTACTATTCAAATCATATTGCAACATCGGAATTTTATTAGTCTTTCAAATGTTGATATTTAAAAACGAACAATAAATTTCAAGGATTTTTTGTATTGAAAAAAAAATTTAGTATCAATTTTCCAACTATCTAAAATCAAATTTGAAATAATTCAACAGATGGATGTAGAAAGTTAATAAGCATTTTGATTAGAACTATTTATTCAGATCTTTTAAAATCATTTGCATACAATTATTTTAAAAAATATTAGAATTGATTTTTTTTCAAACTTCAGATATGTGAAAAACAAATGAAAATTAAAATTATAATTGAGTATTTGTTTATTATTTATTTTGGTCAAAACAAAATTCAGACAGTTTACAGGATGATATTTGACGAAAATATAAAAAAAAATTTTTTTTTGAAGAACAAAATTGTTTTTTACAGTTTTGCCGGATACACTATACAGATCAAATAGTTTCAAATTGTTTTGGCATTGAGAATTATTTTTATCATCAATTTACAATTACATTTGTATTTTTTTGGGTCAAATTGGTTTATTTAATCAGTATTTTCGGCATAGCTGTAGATATTAATTACTTCTGAAAAAATACATTTTTTTAGATTTTTTTTTCAATTTGTTCTCATTTTCGACATTTTAGAAGTTTGATAATTTTCACAATTTTTGTCATTTTTGATATTATAATTATTTTTCACATTTAAAAGACTTAGCTTAGAGCTTTAGATTTACACTAACTTCATGAAAAATCTTTTACATGGGATGGCTTTATGTCGATCCTCAATTGACGATCCGTATTCAACCCAACTAATAGATAATTGCAACTATTTACGCCTCTCAGCGATGACTCGAAGCCGTATTCTTGTGGACGATCAATGCCACCATAATTAGTGATGATCACGGTCGATCCATTTGCTAGCGACAATTTTTTTTTAGTTCGCTTCCACTATACCTGACAACTCGCAATTACCTGGCAGTACGACGAATTCTTCTGCTGCCTCCGTGCCATCCATAACTGCAGGCGTTACCACAATCGGCGCTTGGCTGGGTGACGCAATTGCCACCGTAGATGAGGTGACATTCAGCACGTCTAGCAACAACCCCGGCGGGGATGACGGTAACAGCAGTGGGGTCAGGGGTGAACTGGGAAGTTTATCGAGCGTGTTCAATGCGTTCGCACTGGTCACATAGCCGGAGGACGTCATGATTTTCGACCGGCTGCCACGTGGTCGGCGCCGTAAACAACCCTGGCAAATAAATTGGCGCCGGTCGCCTCCCCCCGCCCGATCGACACACAAATAAATGCACACTTGTTGCTCTAAAGTGATTATCGCATACACACACACGCGCGCGCGGGCAATATTTACTTGTAGAAATGATTTATCCTATTTCTGTTTCACATTTTCACTGATTTCGCACTGGCGGGTGGGTGGCAAAGTACCGAACGTAACGTCCGATTAGTTCTGGTATTATTAGATTACTGAAGCGGAGAATGTTTCCTGCGTTGAATATTATAGATTCACATACGTCAGTCAAGTGGGGCGGTTGCCTTGCTGGAGGCGGCGCGTTGGCTGAAGTGTGACTTTCGGCGAAACGGTTTAACGTGTGATAAAATATAATGTGTCTCCATCGAAACTGTTATTTTCGTCTACATTTAGTATCATTTTCCAACCGTAAATATAGCTTAAGTTGAATTATGTTATGTTGATATGCAAGCCAGGTTTTCTTTTTTTAACTTGGTAAGCCTTGTAAGTGTGAAGTAGGTCCCAAATTATTCAAAACCAATCAGCCAACAACAGCACAAAAATGTCGAAAATACCATGTTGTACCCACGCGTTATCGTTGTTATTTTCGAGCTATTAGTAATCGGATTAGTGCAATCATTCCGCCTGACCGACCGAGAACGGCACCTATTCACCGGGAGCCTTAGCAGCAAGAATCCCACTCATTGCTTGTATGCTAATGTTCGCCATACCCATAACCGTGCATCAAGTGTTTTCCCGAATTGGGGAACCACCCTCTGCCCAGTCCACTCAAACCCCGAACTATGATAGCGTGCACAAATAGTGATTTCATTTTCATTTTCCTGTTGTAGTTCCGCACCGGCGCACAGTGGGACCGATTCGAGAAAAGGAGTACATCAGTCCATAAAGTTTAACGAAAGCTGTTAGCCTTTTTTTCCACTGTGCGACTCGGCGTGACGAATAAAACACCGACTGGCAGGACAGGATGAAAGAACCAAGCGCATACTACCAAAGCAATCATGCGATTGTACCGAAGGGGTGCGATGGGACGTGACTACAGCATATTCTGTATTTGCCGCCAACTGTGGCCAACAGGTTGTTGTCACCCGAAGCACAATATATGTATTTATGGTGCCGTTCGATGGCACTCGATCGATGACCAAATTCGATAAACGCAGTTCAGCTAAATTAAGGCTTCTTATATGGTGTCTCCGATGGGGGAGCCGATTTCAATGTCAACCGAGTACCAAACAGTTCCGCTTACTATCGAACTGGATTTGTTCATCAAACATTTGCCTAATCCCAGCTTGACACACGTAACAGGGTTTAACTTTTTCTTTAATTATATATTCAACCATAAATAAATTTCCAGTACCAAATGTTTATCGATCTTATAACGAAACGGAGAGCCTGTAGTAGGTTTTTGTATGCCTATCAATTTATCAATCCAAATACTCGACCAAAAACGACTGGAAACTTTGATTCCAAGTATGAAAAAGAGCTTAAAAAACAAAAGTTAACAGATTGAGAGCAGCAACTCCCCGATAAGCCCCCCAAACCGAGAAACGTTACTGTGGGTGGGTGAAAAACAAAACAGTCGTACCAATCGCCCCGAAGAAAGTCCCTTCGTGGCTGGGGTTGTTGTGAAAGGAAATCCGAACTCTGTAGAGATTTGTTCGAACAAGAACGGATTTAATGAATCAGGTGAATTGTTACCACTGCTGTGCCGGATGCGGCCGCTTTGGTTTTATCTGTAAACCGCCGCCTAGTTTCCACAGTTTAAGGTATTGAACTAGCAAAAAGTTCAACAATCTTCAGGTTGACTTTACGTGCGAGTTTTTTTTCTGTTAATAGTGCTTGTTTCCCGGTAGTCCGTGTGTGCGTAGAGAAAAGTTATGCTTCTTTTCTCTTTCGACGAAAAGATACATTGTATACAGAAATATTACTGGGTTCGTGCTTTGTTGCAAATACAAAAGGTGCCCTAGTATTTTTCCTACCAGCGACACAAATGTTCTATTATTGTCGTGCCCAATGCTGGGGTTTAACTATTCTTTCTGTTGAATCTTTTAGCCCACTTGGAGTGATAAGACTTGTCAATACTAATCACATTTTTATTTCTCGGGAACAATTTTTGAACACAATTTTTTGGGATTTGATGTAATAACCCAAGGTTTAATAAAAAAATCATAGAATGCGGCTCTAAAAATTAAAGATGAAGCGGTAAAAATATACTTTGAACCGGTATCCATTAAACAAAACTTACGCATTTTTTATACAAAGCAAGAAAATAGGTGGTAAGCATTAGGTACGGTAACTTTTTGAATGAAATCGATGATTATGGAGTGCTTTCAGGCCCTCAGTCATGTTTGGAGGCCATAAGTTGCTGTCCGACCAAAAGACTGGAACAGAATACTCGACGCCATTTTCTCAGCCCATTCTTAAATTCAGGAGGGCATCTTAAGGTTTTTGGAACAACGTTCAGAGACGACATATTAATACTCGACGTCATTTATTTTAATCCAGAATTGTGACTTCCGGATTATGAAATTGTTTGAATACTCTCCAACATTGATATTTCCAGAACCGACATTACGCCAAAAAACCGAAAATTGATGTTTGACGTTATTGGAAATGTTTGGTTTCTGCAAAACTTTGTAAAACTTTGAAGAGATATTTATAGATCCAGAGCTTTGTCTATAAACTGAAAATTGATGATTCCCGATTTCTAGGAAGTTATGAAAAGCTGAAAAAATATTCAAATATTTCCCGTTTACAGTATTTCCAGAATCGGTATGAAGCCTTGAAATATATATTTGACACCAAGAATTGATGTCTGATGCCATTTCGAACCCCAAGATGATAATTTTAAATTTCTAGAAAGCGAAAAATAACGGTACTTTCGTGAGCAGAGTATGATTTGCAGTAACGGATCTGCAGATGTCTTATATTACAATATCTGCATTTACAAATAAGGATGTAAATTATCACTCAAGCTCATTTTTTCGCAGGCCAAGAGCACATAAACACAATTTTGAACGATTCTGTATGACAAACTTGAAGTCCACAAGTAGTACCACAACTTTGTCGAATAGAAATTTGCTTGTACTTAAACACCGGAGCTGTGAGAGTACATTCTTTTACCGCGATAATTATCACGATCAGAACGTGACAAAGTCATTTTCAATTGACAATTATCAGGTTATAGTGACGCTTTGACCTGTCGCTTTCAATTGAAAAGCTTATGTATCATTTCCGAGCACTTTAATTTCAATTGAAAGCGGACTCTCACATGACGATTCTCAATTGGGAATGACAATGAGCGCTGATGGAGACAGGAGGCTTCCATACAGTACTTCACGCATATATAGGAAAGAGGGAGGCAATATTGATCGGAACTTGCGTGACGTATTTATTGGATGCCATTACCGTTCTAACTACGGCTTGCGGTGTTGAAAATATATCACCAAACGACGCGATGCGGTGCTAATTTCAATTGAGACGCTGAAGGAAAGGATAGAGTCTCTCTCTCCGTCACTCTCTCTGTCAATTGAAATAGTCATCAGTTTCATTTGAAATGATCCGATGAACAACGGACGGGAAAGAGAGAAAGAAATGATTAGATGACTGTAGCCGAAAGGAATCAAGTAAAAATGAAACTGTTCGAATCGAAATGACAGCGCGAGATATTCAGTTTCATTGTTTTGTTTCGAAAATGTAGAGCCCTGATCACGATCACGGTAATTATCGCGATAATTTTCTTAAACGTGCCTTCACGGCTCCGTTGTTTGAGTACAAGTAATACTCTCATTGACAAAGTTGTAGTACTACTTGAGGACTTTAAGTTTGTCATACAAAGTTGTTCAAAAATATCAAAAAAATGAGCGAGCTATTGGTTGGCAAAAAATGAGCGTGAGTGATAATTTACATCCTTGTTTGCAGATGTATAAAAAATTAAATCCATAACATTCCTGAGGGTGGAGAATGATGTTTCAGAGATTGTAGTGTAGGAGTAATGAAGGCACATTCCAGCCACAATTTATCATATACGATTACATTTTAATTAAATTGTCTTCTGTTTTGAAATTTTTAACTATCATTGCTTGAAATAATCGACGGAAAATATATTCTAACATTTGAAGCAAAAGCAAACAAGCCCATGCTAATTATAACCGCTTCCCGAGGATTCATAGGGTTTCGTCGATGAGATGATCGATGGATGCTTAATCAAAACATCAAGAAACCATCAGAAATTGCTTTGCCAGCGAAACCCGATTATTTCGGTATATTCCCAAATGTATCGCAGCAAGCCTTTGATTTTCGCTGTCAAATGTTTTATTGGGCATCACAGGGAAGTTTAACACTAACTGTTTATATCGACGGTGTGAACATGTGGTCGGTGTTAAGTCAGACCGGACCAAGTCGCAAAATTGGAAAAAAAACGAGGTTAATGATAGCATTTAATCAAGATTTACTTAAGCTACATCACACAACAACCAGAGTTGATTTATTTTTCAAATAGCGAAACTTATGGCATATTTTTTTCTGAATGATCAAAGAAAAGCAATCATAGTGTGCAGTCAGAACAAACCAAGTGTTAAACAGGTATTAGACGAAGCGAATATTTGCTATTTTTCAATACAGATTTTATTTTGTGCAAATAAAAATCGTACCAAAAAGAGCAAATATTTGCGTCGTCTAATACCTGCTTTAGGTTATTGGCAAATACAACCCAATCACATGTTGGTTAAAATCAGCAAGTAGATAAATATTCTAGCGATTTTTCGGATTTCTCTTTATTAGAGGATACTTTCTTCATCAATCATCGGAGTCATGTATCTTTTACACACAGCAATGTACTTGAATGTATTTTTTTGACGAATTTTGCTATCGCTACGCTGACCATATATCACGCTTTATAGTATTCAGACAGAGTGGACCATGTGCCAAGCAGAAAAAAGTCGTAATTACCGGAATTATTTGCATTGGTTTGAAGTCAGCATAAGTCGATTTCAAAGCTGCCAGGTACCTTATAAAAAAATTCCAGAGCCCGTTAGCCAGTAAAAGAAAAAAGTGTAAATGGCCCACTATGATTGAACATATAACTAGAAAATGTTAGTCTTTAGTGTAAGTAACTCAAAAATTTTCATTTATGAAAACAAGTTCCGATTGAAATAGTGATTCTGACCTCAAGAATAATGATTCTACCAAGGAATCATATCCTAATAATGTTGATAAAAATGATAATAAAGTGAGATAGGATGATTGCGAAAACATTCATTGAGTTTGTTCAATTACATTTTAAGTATTATATTGTATTATTTTTAGTGCTGAAGAAGCGAAAAAAAAAATTTAAAACTTTTGACTTTTTGAATATATTTCAATTGATCAGTCACAATGAACCAACTCATTACATATCATTCTTTTGTTCTTCATAATTTCGCTGTTTTTCTTAATTGACACTTTACATGATACATTTACATGATCACTGTATTAGTAGCGAAAAATAGGTAAAAAACCGTGTTTTTGGGTTGTGACTCAGATCTCCATCAACGAGTAAATGCCATTTGAAATGGTACTTCGCAGATGGCAGGAATGGATTTCAGTTGAAAAATCTTAAAATCTACCGAACCGAACATGGTTATTTTCATACTGCCTTAGGAGTTCTACCTCATTCCAGTGGTGTAAGCTGACTTTGATTAGTTTGTTACTCCGCTGAGTATTTTTTTCAAATAGGTTGAATACTGGTTTAAAGCTTGATCGAAAACAACCCAACAAACGTGACGTCAAAACCATACAACGGTTCGAACGGTTCACATGAGCAAAAGTGCTCATGCACCATCAATTATAGTAACCTATAAGTCAGCAGAAAAAAAAGCTCTATCAGTCAAACTCTAGCTGTGATGGCAAAAACAGCGGAACTACTGCGTTCGGGAGTGTTCGCGTTCAAAGAACGGTACCTCGCCGCGTCGAAAACGGACATTGTGCGGTACTTTGTGGACGCCGTATACGCCCGTTCCGGCATTTACAACACCTTGGCACTGTTGGACAACAATCAGAGCATCGAAAGAAAGCCCGGTTTCGAACGGTTGACGGCCCTGAGCGACGAGAAGCTCCAAAGGATACTGAAAAGAAGGACCGAGGTAAAAGTGACTACATTGCTGCGTCCGCGCGCCGGAAGGTCGGTGCAACCGGCCAAACAGTGAAAGAGTACTTGGTGAATGGGACATATATCTCAGGGAGCGGCAGTCCCGTCCACTGGTCTCGGAGCTGCAGACAATGACGCATCGGCAGCGGCTGAATGAGATGGTCTAGTAGGTGATGGATTACGGGACCTATCTCACCCTGGATGGTAACGACTGGCAGGGCACTTCGTATTTTACTTCCCCCACGAAGGAAGTGAGCTCCTAGGTGGAGTTCAATTCACCCATCAAGTTCCCCAAGGAGTTGCCGAGAATGGGATTTCGAAGCCGCTCTTTTTTCGCACGGAAGTGCGAATCGTTGCATCGTTCATCAAGAAATACGGAAGTTGCATCGTTCATCAAGAAATACCATAAAAGTGGAAGACGTGGTGTTCTGACCAGATTTGGTGTCGGCCTAGTAGTCGAGGCGATCGTTGGAGAGATGAAGTGGCTGAATATCGATGTGGTACCCAATCAGTGTTGCCGCTAGGTTTAAAATGAAACCTGGCAAAACGAGAATAAAAAGTCTGGCAAAAATCTCAAACTCATTTTGGGATGAAATAACGAAAAAAATCTGAAGTGATGACCTATTTTTTTGCACTCACCGGGTAGGCAAAGGCCGGTCGCGACCCATTTCGGCATGATAACCTTTTCGCGAGACGACGCGAATGAAATCTGGTGAAAATCTGGCTCGTTGTCAAATATCTGGCAGATTCTAAGGTTTATTTGTTTTTTTTTTTATTCTCGCTTATTTTCCGTCGGTCTAGTTCCGCCACTGTTGTGCCAATCACCGACGCCCAGGGAGGTGACTCCACCCCCAGGACCCTAACTCACGACCCGTTTATTAACGGACCGGCGCCAACGGCTTTACTTCCTCATGCGATGGAAGGCGTGCTCCCAGAGATTTTTCGCCTCAGAAAATCTCCCGGTGTGGGCTAGGATTGAATCTAGACCAGCAGGGTTGGTTGTGAGTGGATCACGCCTCCTCCCAGGCGTCGAGCGTGGTTGGCGGAGACGTTACCAACCACGCTAGGCCCCCGCCCAGGTTTATTTGTTTGTCAGGCGCGCAATCAGGTTTCTGGCAAAATCCAGATTTATCTGGTATACTGGCAACGTTGTACCCAATAGAGATGGTCGGGTTTGAAGTTTTTAAAATCCGTACCCGACCCGGATCCGAACTCGACCCAAACTCGAAAATTTTATTTTTGTGAAACCCGAGACCGAGAGTTTTTTTGGGATCGATTTTTTATACCAATTTAAGCCTGCCTTAGAGCTTACTAGAATTCACAGCAACGGCTTAATGCTATAATCTCTTTTTTCCAGTTTAAGCTCTAGGGCTGACCTGCGTTTTCCAGTGAAATTATACAAATGAAAATTTAAATAGCGCAGTTAAAGATCCAAGTACAATGGATACGTTTGCATTCATTTTACATTGTAAAATTAACGTTAAATGAAAGACGAACTGACAAATTGCCGCAAACGCAGCCGCAACGTATCAATTGTGCTTGGGCCTTAAGATTCGAAAATAATAAAATATTTCGGGGTGCTAACTGTTGATTTTCTGGTTGAGTTTTTTTTTTTTTTGAATAATATCCTAACAGTTATCTACAGATCGAACTTCATTTTATCAATGCTGTCAAAATAGTCTTCTCCTGCCTGCAGCGAGTATGAAAATTCAAAAATAATAAATAATTTCGGGGTGCTAACTGTTGATTTTCTGGTTGAGTTTTTTTTTTTTGAATAATATCCTAACAGTTATCTACAGATCGAACTTCATTTTATCAATGCTGTCAAAATAGTCTTCTCCTGCCTGCAGCGAGTATGAAAATTCAAAAATAATAAATACAAAACTTTCCAGTTTAAACTGATACATAAAATTGAAGTTTTAGACTTTGAATAAAATCCATTGTTTTAAAAATACCTACATTAAAACATAAGGAACTCTCTCTGTGCAGAACAATATGAAAACAATTTTAAAATATTTGGTGTCACGAAGAATTTTGTAATGAAGTAGAATTACATTTTTTCACACGTCACATGGCAAGAGCCCATGAAATAGAGTCATTGACAATATACAGTCATACCTCGATATAAGGCAACTTTATTTTTATTTTCGTTACGTTATATCGAGTTACGTTATATCGAAGCAAAAACTTTTGTTTTTAAATTATGCAAGAATGTTAATGGTTACTCAAAGATGCGCGAAAACCTATAACCTATCAGTATTTTAAAATCTTTTTTATGCCCATTCAGAAATGTTTTCAGAAGCAAAACAAAATATTTATTTCAATTGATACAAGAGGTTACTCAAAGATTCGTGAAAACCTATTGCCCATCACCTATCAGTATTTTTAAACAATTCTCATGCCCATTTAGGACAATTTTCAACAAGCAAAAAAAATTTGTTTAACTGATGCAAGACTGTTGGTGGTTACTCACAGATGCGCGAAAACCTATTTCCTTTCACCTATCAGTATTTTGAAACCTTTCTTATGCCCATTTAGAGAAAATTTCAACAAGCATACAAAAATTTTTTTAATTGATGCAAGACTTTGAATTGTTACTGAAGGATGCGTGAAAACCTATTTCCCATCACCTATTAGTATTTTCAAACCTTCCTTATGCCCATTTTGGACAATTTTCACATTGGTTTCATTGGTTTTAAAACTTACTACAAACATATTTTTGAAGCAATTTATAGCCCAAAAACAGTTGCTGTATCATTTATTTTCGAGTTCAATACATTTTAAAAAGTTACGTTATATCGAGGTAAAAGTTACGTTATTTCGAGTTACATTATATCGAGGTTGCCTTATATCGAGGAATGACTGTACTCACACTTAGGCAACATTGCAGATATAAATAGTTACAAATAATTCTTTGACAAAGGATTAAGGGGTTAAATACCTTTTTAATCGAGAAAAATAAGAAAAGGTTAGTTTGTTTATATGTGAGCAGCAATTTTGTTTATAACATTGGCGTTATAATTTTCTGATCATGCAAAGACTCGGCAGGTCTACTAAAAGCATTTAATCCATATTATTACATTAGTTTTATTTTTATTGCAAACGGAAACTGTTTCGCCCGAAAAATCTAGTTTTTGATGTCTGAAAATTGTATTTTTTTTGCGAAGTAAAACTTTGTGTATCAAAAAATGATCGTGCAAGGACTGGCAACGTTAATCACGAACATTCAAAACGTTAACACGGCAAAGTCTTTTTTTCCAAAATACCATTCTGATATAGTCGTTTCCAGGGCCAGGGCGTCTAAATGGCGACAATTTAGGTTGTTTTTATTTTATTGATAAACATCAAAGCTTTTTCGGTGATTAGCGGTATTCTAGATATAAGTAAAACATTTGATAATTAGAGTTTTTGTTTCCGTCTTTGGAATTGTTGATGTTGATTAAAATTTCAAAAGTTTGAAGCCCGTTTTCTTCGACTGATTAAAACAGACGGCACTGATTAGGCCACATGATTTGTCGACTGTTGATGTAATAAGGAAAGTTTATTATCTTCAGAGCTACTAATAACAAGATTCACTTTTTTGTACAAGTTGTCCATGGTAATGTAATGCGGTTTCTATCAACTTCGATATAACATAACTTTTTTAGCCCCTAAAATTATAGTTCAGCAATCGTTTTTGGGGAGTAATATGTTCTGAAAAAATGTTTTAGGAAGTTTTAAAACCAATAAGTACCGTAAACTGTGGTAACATTGATCTTTTTTTTAATGTTTTGTGACTGGTTATGTTTGTCCACGAAAATCGGCTTAAAGGGGCATAAAAAAAGGTTTAAATATTTTGCTAGGTGATAGAAAGTAAAATTGAGCAACCATCAACAACTTTACATCATTGAACAAAAATTATGCTTTAATTTAATGTAACTAGCTATAACGTAACACAAAAAAAGTTGCCTTATATCGAGGTATGACTGAATTCACTTTCACATAACTGCAAAAGTGCCAAGAGTAAACTCTCATATATGGAAATCTTGTGGCAGAGACAAAATCACATTTTGAAATCGATATTCTTTTGTTGTCGTCACAGTTAACACACTTTTAAGAACCTGAAAATTGAATTGCTTGTGATTGTTTCACATGAATTCGTTATTTCGTTATTCGTTGTTTCACATGTTCGTTAAAATTGTAATCAATTTCAAAGTCTAAATAATAAAGTGTTTCACTACTCGGCAAACGAGAAAATGGAAGACTTTCAGAGAAATAAACCCCTACCGAACTTTTCCGTTAAAAAAAAAAAAAAAAAAAAAAAAAAACAGTTGTATTGAAACCGATCAAAATGAGCAATCAGCTCTTCGATTTTATTAAAAGTCACTTAGGAACTTGAACCAATTAATGTCAAATCTGCTTATGACCTGATTAACCTGAGCCAGGGAAACTAAACGAAGCTTAAAATTCATCTCTAAATTTAAAACGCTGTCCTAATTTGAGGGCTCAATGCAAACGCGTCAACAATATTAGACAAACAGCGACAGCTGAGTGTAGTTGCAATTTAGTGAATTTAATTCTCACTCTTTATTAAAAAACGCACAAAACTCGTACGTGTACTTATACTGCTCGTCTACGTATCATTCGGGCACTCGCTAGACATACAGAAAAAAAGCACAACACATAAAATGGGACGAATTGTTTCCCTTTGAATGTAGATTTTTTGCAGTCACTGAAACCTTTTATTCGTGTTGTAATGCGTTTTAAAATGTAAAATAAATCCGTACAAGGATTGCGTGTAGGAAACTCCACTTTCAAGTAGAAAACATCATTCGAAATACCATTTATTAAAATCACCATCAAGATGTGGAGTCTAAAGCTTTGAAACATTGTGCACTTTACTTTGATGATGACGGTGGCGTTCAGAGAGCGATTCATCAGTACTCAATTGCTCATAGAATTTGTTAAAAAACTCCGTTTTTTACGCGAAGCAAATAGAGCAACGTGTATTTAATTTTTAACCCGTATAATGAGCTCAGGTGATTGCATCCCAACCACCGGTATTAGCCTGCGTCTAAGACACACATGCTAATTAACAATTAGAATGATAACAGGCAATCGTGTTCCACTAAGCCATCACCGATCAATACATTTACGAGCGCACAGATCGAGTCGGGCTTAGTATGCTAAGCTAACAAAACCTTAGCTCCCCGCTCGGGGCTGCCGTGCATGTATTCAACTCTTCCAGGCAAGCTGTAAGCAAACACGATGACGAAGCACTCGTAAAATATTCTGTCACAAAGCAAAACAATACGGCTTTGAGGATGGCTATTCGAACGAACGAATTGTTTGCTTCTGCCTCACAAGCACGGCACAGCAACGGCGGCGCTCAAGTAACAACAATTCCAGAGATGTGCCCATCGGCGGCAGTGTCCGCACTCGGACCGAACTCGGCACTAGGTTAAGCGGCGATATAGTGACGCGAGCTCCCAAATGGTTATTCATTATAAATGACCATGCAGCATCAAACCGCATCACCGCATCACTAGGATACTGATGCACCTTTCGTGACACAATAATCGCCGAGAAATAATTACTCCAAAGAGTTACAAACACACTTCAGCCGCCAGCGGCGCCGTTGACGCATAGCACTAAATTTCCATCGCGAAAACGCGTACTTATTCTCACGCAAATCTATCTATAAGAGCGATTAACTTTCCGCTACGAAGCACAAAATCTGGATCACTTCGCACTAGTCACCGAAAACAAAATAAATACCACTAGTCCAAGTCCTTCCGTGCGGTTCGAAGTAGCACACCGCCAAATTGTACGATTAGTATCCTATCAGTCACCGGCTCTGAGGACCGCACTAGTCGAGACCGTTTGCTAAACTGAGAGTTCCGTCAGCCAGCAACGTTCACGTTCAGTTTACCTTTTTGCCCACTCGCCGCCACGCCACTCTGTTGCTCGTCGAATATGTTTCCTTCGGTCGGTCGGTTGCATTCGTATAGGCAGGCACACACGATGAGCGAAATGATTCATTTCGCCTCACAGTCACACTGACTGTTCACACAGCAGAACGTTCTTGCTGCTAGGTCACAGCCGTGCGCGGGGGGTGGTTTTTGATGACACAGGTTGAAAAAAATTTAAGCAGAAGATAATTAAAAAATATGTATAATCCAATACGGGTAGACCATTGTACCATTTTTTATCAGAGCTGAAGGCGAAAATTTTTCTGTCAGAAATTTAATAAATTTATGAAAAAGCTGTGAAATTATGAAGCAGTTGCGTTGCCAAAAAAGAGATAGTTGTTGTTTTAATAAGTTTATTAGGATTTCTAGTTTGCTGCAAGAGGTAGAAAAATTTAAAGTTTAAAGAGTGCTTCAAACATGAATCAAACCATCCTTTATCGAAAGCTTACAATCTAAAACGTCAAAAATATCAGAAAGTTTCAAAGAATATAAAGATAAACTGGAAATGAAGTTGAGAGGCCTTTCAAAAACTCCATGAAGACACTTCGTATAACAATAATAAAAAAGTTCGCTCGGAAGTACTTTCTATGGTTTCCCGATAACCGGAAATTACTATCTCGAACTTCAAAATACCGAATGGAGTCGATTTCTGGCCTCTAGATATCACCCCGGTTCTGATGATATTCAGCCTTGGTTCCAGCTCGGCATTTCGTTGGATGCTTGGCGAAATGCAAGTATGCAAGAATTGCAAGAATTTGGACAATTTTCATGACGCGTCGTTATTTTCGGTATTTCAATTTTCTACCCTATTCCAGAGTTAAGACGTAGCACTACGTCAAAAAATGGCTGATTCGATTTTGGAAAATTTTTGGTTCCGATAATGATTCACACTGTTTCGATTATGATACAAATTCTGTGATCAGATAAACCGAAATATTTGAATGCATTCACGTCGGATTTACTATAAATTATTGTTATAACTAGACTGATGGATGGTGAAATCGTGACATGAAAATCAATGTACCATGTAAATAGTCTAAACTATTCTAATCATGATACATTACCTTGCTACGAAGACTGTACACATACGTACGGGCCAACAGAAAGACGCAAATAACGACACTCGTACTGCGATAGTAAAGTATAATTTTTACAGAATTTACCCCAGTGGCAGATGGAAAAAATCGGGAGTCAAAAAATTTCGCCCTTTTCACCAAACGGAATTTTGACCGCTGAGAATGCTTAACAGTAAGGTTATCTGCCGTCAATCAGAGCCTGTTCTGTACTGCTCATTATAAAATAAGGTTAAAAAGTGATATTTGGTTTAAATACAGTATTCAAATCAAGTAAACTTTGTTGTCACTTTTCGTTCATGATATTTTTTTAACTGCGTCAGAAAATTTCATTGCCTGATTCAGTGCCTGAATATCACAAGGGATCAGAAAATAAAAGAAGTTCTTTTTCAACTGCGCACCACGCTATGAAGAAAAAAAATATTACCCTGCATAAAAAAAAAAAAAAAAACAGATAACACAACAATTTTTTCAATTCTCCAAGGCCTTTAGAGACAGAAATTCAAAATAAAAATAGTAAGGCACTACCACAAAAAAAAACAAAATAATGGTCGCAGTGGTCCAAATCTTACAAAAAGGCGCTTCCTTAATGGTTGGTTTCCATCTAGAAATATCAGAACATCGCATTAAAAGACACAATAATCCAGAAACCGAATATAGGGGGAAATTTGAATCTACAGCAATAGTAATTTGATAGTTATATTCTAGAAAAAAAATTTCTTCTAGAATGTTGTATCGATAGAACGCTTATTTTTATGTTACTAAAAATTGGGGTGACCAGAATTTTCGATATAAACAAAACTCTAACTCTTTGTAGATAGAGAAAAAAGTTGTCCTACAATGTTTAAGCAACTTTCATGTTATTTTCAAGCAACTTCGTGAAAAATATTTTTTAATCTTTGAAATTAATACTGGTAAACACAAGTTTTGCACTCGAGTTTAAACTAGAAAAAACGAAAGATTATAGCTTTTCAACAACTCCTGTAAATGCCCCTTGCAATGATAACTTTTTCAGAGACTTAAATGAGTTTTCAGAGGTACTAAAATCACATGAATGGTGGGCTTCGTTGAAACGTTAGATTTCGATCTCTAACTGGTCGTTTAACGCTTGCTTTCCCTAACACGTATGACAAAATAAGATACAAAGTTACCGGATATGCACTCTTCGAGCTAAAAGAGCGGGCTGCTGCTCAAACCAATCATTTTACTAACGGATGATGGGAAGGACGGTCCCAACTTTTTTGTGAGATTTGGACCACTGCGACCATTTTTTTTTTGTGGTAGCGCCTCACTATTTTTGTTTTGAATTTCTGTCTTTGCCGAGTCTGTTTCCGGTCAAACAAATCATTATACTAATTATACAGATGGTTGGATACAGACGGTCATTTCCTTCAGTGAACCTGTTTCATTTTGATAACCAAACAAGCTTTCTGGATCCTGGCAATCATAATCTGCTGGCCTTGTCTAGTTTTAAGGGCGAAAACAGCTTTTCACTGTGTTGTAAGAGTGCTGTTGGCGCCGCAACGTCGAACCACCCTACAACCTTCGATTGAACTTCTGTTATTTTTTGACGTAGAACTACGTCTCTCAGGAAGTTCGGCTACATAGGGATGTAAAATGGAAATCGAAAACCGGACAATGTGAAAAATATGTCCAATTTCAAGTGCTAATAAGTCGGTTGGTTTTCGATGGATTACCATCGTTCTTGTAGCTTCTCCTGTAGATTCCTCCCAAATGCACAAAATTTTAATTTTATTAATCGAGCTATTGTAATATTGAAAATTGTCAAAACGAAAAATTCGACCTCTTATTGGTTGTTATATGATTGCTTCCCAAGCATGGTCGATAGAATTATAGACCTAGTAATTTGCAATGGACTATTTGGCCTATATAAGTGCCTGTTTCAGCCGAAACTGCTCATATTAGTTCTAGACAGGGACAATAGTAGTCCTCCCTTAGCAGCAGCAGCAGCAGTGCAGCGGATACCAATGGCAGCGGATAGCGGCCAGAGCTGTGGCATGGTAACGGATAGCGGCCGCAGCGGGTCTCAGCAACGATAGTAACAGGGCAAGCTGATGCAGCGGGACACTTCACCGCTGACTCTGTGCATAGTGGGCACTAGTAAATGCACCCATTGAAAAGTTACCTCATTTTGACAACATACCAACATTCTGTAATGCTGGTGTTCAAAATACATGAGCCGTCTAGTTTTGAGTGTTAGAACAGCTTTCCACTGTGTTATCTATCAAAAGGAATACCTTATTCGCATTGTCAGTGATAATGCAAAGATGTGGTTAGCATCTTATCCGAAATAGAATTACACAGCAAATTGTCCTTTTCAGGGTAGAAAAGGTCTAATTGAAGAATTAAAATTTTCTCTCAAATTCATTTGCACCTGTAAATACTGGAATAGTTGTAAATTTGACTTCATCTCCATGTCTTAAAACGTACCGAATTATTTTTTACTTCAGTAATAAGCACAACAGCCGAACAGCTATTATTATCTGCATTGAATTTAACATTTTTACGAAAAATAAATTAAGAAATTTAAAACTATTTTCGTAAAAATGCTATATCTCGAGATTGGCTCATATTACCTCGGGGTGATAAGTGTTTCTTACATAAAAATTTTCGAGAAATACGATGAAACCATAAAATTTAGAAAAAAAATCTGCATTTGCCGAAAAAGGCAAATTTAGTTTCAAAATATGAAAAAAAATCCATCTGGATCCATCTGGCAACACTCCGGTCAAAAATAATATTTTTTATGGATTCCTTGGTTTATTTTCTTCAAAATTCACCTATTACTATTTTTCGGGTGCCTTACGTCTTAAAATTGTAAAAAAAATAATTACGAAATTTACAACTATTTTCGTAAAAATGCTATATCTCGAGATTAGTTGATAGTTGTTTCTTACGTAAAATTTTCCAAGAACACGATGAAATTATCAAATTCAAAATAAAAATAGCTGCATTTGCCAAAAATTTTGTAAATTTAGTTTTCAAATACAAAAATAATTTATCTGGCAACACTTCCGGTCAAAAGTTATATTTTTTTCTGGTTTCCTTGGTTTATTTGCTTCAAAAATAATCCATCAGTATTTTTCGCACTTTTTACGTCTTTGAATTGTAAGAAAAAGAAAAATAGATTTTCAACAAAAATTGCGTGACTTTGCAATAAAGAGGGGGGTCCTACAGAGCTGGGGGAATTCCAATTGACACCAACATTGGGATTTCTCCAAAGAGACAGAAGATGAATAATTCCCCCACCTTTGAGCAAAATCTGTGATGGTCGTGTCCAAGTTTGTGCTTTTTCGTGGTCACTTCGTATGGAATGACCCATATATCGAATAACCTGTTTTTTTCTGGCCGCCCTGTTTCGGAGCTGGCCACTTTAACAAGCCAACAGCAAAAACACGGGGGTCTGATTATTTTCGGTGAATTGAATCAATCCTGCAATTTTAAGCACAAATTGGAACACAAAAAAATACAACCACTTATTCCGCGGTTAGTCTATAAGAAATGACGTGGTTCAGATCTACGATGAGATAAAGATGATGAGACGACATGAAGGAGGCTGAGACGGTTACAGTCGACAGGAACCTCAGTATATCGAAAAGAAGAAGGAGCTAATTGCTGTGGATTTGGACGGTCGAGTGTCAATGGTCAAAAGAGGTTGCAAGCAGTAATCAAGAAAGGTATGATCAGTTCTGAACAAAAAAATTTGACAACGAAAAAATTACAAAGAAGGCGAATCAAAGCAGGTCCAGGCAAACACACGTGACTATAAGGCAAAAGAGATTGCGCTATAACCATTCCATAAGCGTGAAATGAATTGCGCCAGAGATATATTAGGATACTGAACAGAACTATTAACTGTATCAGCAATAGAGGAAAATGAAAACTTTAATGGTAAGTAAAGCTTCAAAGAAACGCGCAAAATGAATTAAAGGCGCGCAAACATCAACGCGGCTAATTGGAAACCCTGTATAATCGATCAAGGGTGGTGACCCGATTATCTACCGAAACCACTGGCATTTACAGTACTCTTTGCAAAGATAGTCTATGTAACACGCGTTGTTACAGAACAGTTGACATTACCTACTCCATGACATCTCTATCACCAGAAAAGCGCAAAAATAGACCATCGCACGGTTAGTTCACGCACCTGAGTTTGACAGCTACTGCTAACTTCGTTTACCCTTGGATGATGCAGTTTTGTGTTCAATTATAGCAGGTCATTTCAATTGTGACCAAAATTCCCTTTAAATGCTGTGCGTGAGGTGCCAGTATACTAAGAACAATTATAAATTGAGCAGCATTTCCGCTACGCACACGATTGCTCCATCAGAAAAAAGCACAAAATCCAAGATGTAAATAAAGTTACCACTAGCTGTCAGAAAAGTGAGGTTATAGAAATTCGGTGAGATAGTCTATTGAAGGCTACTTGATGACAACTGTTAAACAGCGCATACACAAATATGTTGTTATGCGCAGTGCAACTAGATTGACAATCGTTTTTATCAGTGGCAGTTTTTATTGATTTTAAATTGATGATAGAAAATAGTAGTAGTAGTACACTTATTTTCTAACATGTTTTGTGGGTTACTTGGGTAACTAGAAGCGCAGTAGTACTTGAATCAAAATCAAATACTGTAATACTATCCACATCAGCTAAGGAGGACTTCACATGGCCTGACACGCTCCACCCGTTAGATTTTTTCGTCACTCGACTCACAACGTTTGAAGCATCAAAAATCGGCATTAATAGGGCACTCACTGCTAAAAAACTTCCTAAACCTCGCATTGATTGGGCTATTGTGTGAATTTGCAGAGCTCTGATTACACAGTTATGAGCTCAGAGTGTCATGATAAGAATGACACCCGGAAAATAAGCATTTTAAAAAGTCGAATATTTTGTAACTCTTTTTTAGGGTACTCATGTTAAAAAAGCAATGTAAATGTTTTTAATTATCTTTGGGGCTTACATCAGAAATGTATCGTGCTTAACATTTAGACAATCTGGACTCATCTACAATCCCAAATAACGTTGCTAACACTCCTTGGCAAAATGTTTAAAGAAAGATTTTTTCAGGATGGTTTAGGGAATTACACTCAGAACATTTAGGACTCATCAAATTATTGTTGAAGCAATAAAAAATTTTTTTTAGCACTTAACCCTCCTCCCCAGGCAACTCCTGCGCTACGACTATGGTTAGCACCGCTCGGTGGTTCGGTGAAGCGACCATTTCTAACTCACTGCCAGCGCAACGGCCAGCAACCAAGCACTTGTAGCGATTTACGAGATACTCCATACTGGGCCGCGGTACGGCAAAGGAATCCTTTGCAAGTACACACTGCGCGCTGCCACTATGTGACTTGTTCTACCTCTTCAGTGGGCAGCCAGCCGGGTACAGACTCGGGTATTTACGTATTACACATGGTCGAAGGAATTGCATGAATAGCCGCCCGTCTACAGCAGGAGACTTACAATACTCGCAACCGGAAACAGTGCAATGCACCGTGGGTTTACGTTAGGGGGTTTTGGTTTCGATTTGTGCACCTGCTGGGGTTAAGATACTTTTCCAATTTACATAGACGTAACGTAATAATAAGCTGGTAATAATTATAAGATGGTTGAAAGTAACTCAGCACAAAAAGCGTCTGATGGAGTAGTCTTATTGAACTATCCTCAACATTTACCTAGGAACTTGCTTAGTGCTTTATACAAATTCAAAGAATTCAGTCTTGCATGAATTCATAAAATCACAAAAAATATATTACCACATTATTTGCTCTCAGATTAATTCAAAGATAATTATAAGTATTTTATTAGTACAGCTCTATTTGATAATGCAAAAAAAAACTGACTAAATTCAAGTGGTTCTGAATTTGTGATCCTTAAAGCCATCATTCTAAACAGACAGTTGCAAATGACAGAAAGCAAAATATTGCTTCTATCTAGTCAAAATTCTCCAGAATGTAACAAGCGATAAAGACTTAGAGAGACAGAGAGAAATTGTCTGAATTGATTGTTTAGCTTTTGACGAAACGGAAAATTGCTAACTTCTTTATTCAAGTGGAAAAGTCTGTACAAATTCTGTTACAGAGAAATGGTGACAGTGAGCAGTAAAAAGCACAATCCGCACAGTTACCCAATTAAATTGTCTATCGCGATGGAATAATGGGAATTCGAGGACGCGAAATTTCAAACAGTTACCTACTTCCAAAAATTTGTTGGGAAACTCAAACATGGATTGATTCAAAAGGCACCAACTGAGTGTTATCGCTAGCACCATTTCAATTATCCCACATACGTGAATTTGAATACTTTCCTCCAACGAGTGGCATTCGAGTTGAAAATGCATTGAAATTTAAATAATTACATAAATGGCAAAAATGTTCATTCTGATTATGAGAAATTTTAATTGAAATTATATAGAAAGTTTAACGAATTTCCCTACCGACAGACTCAACTTGCTCTTGTTGCAAATTATGTGTATAGGTATATAAAAACAAACATTTTAATGCCAACGAACAAACTGCCAGTGCTGGTGTAGGAAGCGAAGAAAAATTCCACTTTCGCTTAGAATCGTCCACTTTCGCTTGGCTTCCCATAAACGCCCGCTCGCTTGATGCGCAAGTCATGTCTCAATCTAGATTCCGGAGTAGGTACCTACATATTTGCCTGCCTGTGCGCTATCTAGGAACGTTTGTAAGTTGTGATTTTTGCTTCACACCCCGTTTCAGCTTCAGTTTAGAGTGAAAATTAGGTCTCTCTCACCTGCTGTGGCAGCAACCTTTCACACCTGCTTCCAACGCGGCCGCGGAGCTGCAAATTTACGCAAGAATTGTAGAACAAATTAACCCGGATTCTGAGGATTCGCCCATTCGTGACCGAATTACCTGTTCACGTTTCGTGTGGAAAGGCTATTTGTTTAAAAGCCTCTAGGGTGATGAGAGGAATGATAAAACTATATTTGTGGTCAGTCAGTAAAAGTCAGATCAGATTGCAATGAGACTGCCAGCTGATTGGAGACCGCACTAAGGAAACCAGCCCCAGAGTTTGGTTTCTCCCGTTGCGTTGGTGGCTTGCTCATCTTGGCAGATTGTGGCAGCTAAGGATAATGATAGTTGGGTTCTCCTGTTGCGACACAGAGTTACGAACGTTTGCCTGCTGCAGCGCACATGGAAGACATGTCGACAATGATGACAATACCTACAGAAAAAAAAACCTGAACCTAGCAGAGCAGGTTGAATTCAGACTAATGGTTCCGTTGTTTAGGTCAGTGGGTAGTAGGTAACTCTGATATTCTCGACTGAAACAGGGTTGGGAGGAGAGCGAGGGACCAGAAAGTTTGCATATGTATAGCTAAAATGAGGATTACTGTACTTGAAAACAATGGAAACGGGACCGTGCCACTGAAAATGAACGAGTAGAAATTATTTTTCCTTGACTAGCACTTTTGTGGAAGTTGGCATGTCCGCTAAGGATAGTTGGAAAAACCTCAATAGAACATATAATCAATTCAATGGATAACTTGTTATTTAAACCAAATAAACAAAATGAATAACATGCACTATTTACAAAGAACAAAATCATTTATTGGCAACGCGCTCTCAGAAATTAAAGCTGATCACGATTACAGTTACAGTTTCAGTTGTTGTAGGTTGCAAGTCGTGCATGCTTTCTTTCCTTCATTCATCGTATCGTTTAGATCCTAGATCCGCTCTACCAATCTAATAGTTAATTTTAAATTGAACACCGCGACCGCAATTTCCCCCCATCCTTAATCATTATCAATGTATGCGTCAAAATCAGTTCGCTAGCGGTAATGTTTATTCAACTGGGTTCTATTTAATGATGAAAATGATACCGGAAAGGGTATGTTATTGTTCCAGCCCGAAAGCAATTGAGTCAGCAGTGAATCAAACTAAGTATAGGTAAGGTTCGAAAACAGCAAACATTGAATCGGTAACGAAACCTCGCAGAGTGAGTACACCCGCTGGCAGTGGAAACGCACGGTACTTCACACAGTGAGCCCCGTTGGCACAAAGGATATTGTTTCCTGCGCGATCTGGTATTTGTTGTTTCAGCAAACATACGCACACTTTAATTAATGGCTTGCGGCATTGCTATCGTTACACCTAGCAACTAGCAGGAATAACACCAAACTGCATGTTCTAGTTTTTGCCTCTGCATTTTCAACACACGCTATCAGGTCAAAGCTGCTCCTCTTCTGGCTGACCGGTTGCACCCCGTGACGCAGGATCGCGGGAAGATATTTCTTCTAAAAAGACAACAACAGAAGCAACAGTATGCGAGAAATTTTGACAATCTTTCTCACGTAGTCGTAGTCAGTTTTGAAATAATTCCTTACTTCGGGTGTTAATATTTTTTAACAGTTATGTATTACTAAGAATTCCATTTTACCATATCCTATAAAACGAAAACGGTAGCCTTGCTCAACTGGAACTTTACAGGTGTACCTCGGGTATATTATTTGCATGCAGCATTTCCGGCAGGTATTTTATCATTTTTGGTTTGTTCTACTACTTCCATCTGCGCTCCTGCATGACCCGCATGAGAGTAAATTTTCTTTATATTTCTGACAAACTACTAAATCCTTTGTTACAAACCAGTATGTATGGTACAAACCATTATGTATTAAACCAGTATGTCTACTAATAATACATTAGATACATTAGAAAACGTTTACTAGAGGGCGTATACATGTTATAATTAAATTGCAATGAGTTTCATCAAGGTGACACCAATAACTGAGGTCTAGAGTCACAATTGAATCCAACCTACAATTACGACAAAAATAGATCACATATTTTCCTGTCAAAAGATAGGTAACCACAAGCCACACTTCCGTGTTCTGACGTTAGTTTTAATCAAAAGGGGAAGTTTGCTGGTGGAAACCCCGTTTGGGAAACGTGTCACCATTGTCAACCGATTTCGAAACGGAGGTACAGTGAGCGTGTATACACTTACAGATAAGTCATTCCTTCCTTGCCTGAGCCACCTGATCAATATTTTATTAGATAATATCTTGCTGGCGTGATGAGCGGACGTTATGCCGGGAGTGCACTTTGGCTGGCGAAGTTTTCGGGGAATAATTTTTGCTAGTGGCTTGTGTCCCTATTGGGATCATCAGGTTTTTTTTTTCAATTGGCTGCAAACTTTCTTTCCCGCTAATAAAGTACGTTCGTGACATGATCGCAAAGTAGGTTTTTTAATTTATCAGTATTCAACTCTTTTTCAATTAATTGATTTAGCATTCGTTTGTATGATGGTTTGTTACCCCTTCTTCCTCTATAAGTGTGATGGGGTTTTATAGAAATAAAATTTCTAAAATTTTTTGGAAAATAGCCAAATATCACCGAAAGAGAAACTCACTGACTGTCCAGAATCGAGTGCACGTGCAATCCGGGTGGCAAAAAAATGTCGACGTTTTGAATTTTATCTTATCATTCAAAACTAAATTCTTGGCAATTGATAAATTGTATGAATAATCACGAAGTTCACCTATATAACGGTTCATGCTTAGAATCCTCAACCAACCAAATTTATGTAATAGGTTTTGACTGGTCGTAAAACATCTAAAAACCAGCGTGTAATACAAGCAACGACACGATAAGGCAGCGGTAAGGGCTAGGATGCTCTCATTCCGATAAAATCAATCATATCGACCGATTTGACTTTTGAGTTCAAATGTATCCAATATCCGATTAACCATGCATTTGCAATGATTTTGGAACTACATTTTTGTAATCTTTGTAAATAAAATGTTGAATTCCCATGCCTTTATTTGAACAATTATTTGAACAAGGAAAAAAGGAGGAGGTTGTCTACTATTGCTTGCTCAAATCAAGAAACGCTTCATTCAATCAACGCTGGGAGCCAATTGTACGAGAATAATACTTCAGAGTAACACAGTGCAGTTTCGATTTTATCACGGCCACAAAAACACTTTCAGATAAATCTAGCAAGGCTGTAGTTTCGAGGAAATGGTGGCAGGTATTTTTTTTTTGAATAGCATTAAAATCTAACAAATAATACTGATTTTTATCATGTCAAAAAGTCCAGAGTTTTGCTGGATTAACGGGAAGATGTTTTTTGACCGTGATAAAATCGAAACAGCACTGTACTGCACTACTTGGTTTATCCTTAATTACTTGTTTAGTTGCCCTAAGAAGGGTAGTTTAAAATGTGATATGCTGCTGATCGCATCCTTCGTGCTGCCCCGGTAAAGAGAGAATAAGGCGCTTTGACAACACACCTGAAAAATATCGCGCTGTTTCTGAGGTATGTGACCAACCAGCAAGTGATTTGTTTGAGCCGAAACTAAATTCGGAAAGCCAGCTGATACTGCCACAACGCGCTGCTACTACTGTCGCAATCCACTACGCTACTGCTAATATGGGACCGTACATCCGACCCACCATCTACCAAAAGAATTCATGTGCAGACTCTTTCATAGCCCAAAGAGTGCATTCCCGGCTATTTAGGTATACTATTCTGTCAACTTTTTTTAGGGAAAGCCAGCAAGCGACCAATCAAAGGACGTAGTTTTCGTTTCAACAAGTCTTAACAATTTTCAATAGTACAATGGATCGCATAATTAGACAACATTTTTCTGCATTCGGGCGAATGCGACTTATAAGCTTTTAAAAAGGTGAGCATTTCCCGCGGAGACCGGCCCACTATTTACATGATGGTATTGAAAACGATTCAAGTAATGTTTTTTTTGTTGAACAAGTAAAGAAACTGCATTTGGTTGATCAAATTGTTGAGCTGAAAAATTCCGTTGGAAAATGGATTGCCTCATCAGCATCTTCGACGGTATCAATTAACTTACAATAAACTCAAATTACACTGAAATCACATAATCAATAGCCTAAGCTCACCTCTGATAGTTAAAATTATTGTTTGCTTTGTCTTCTCGTTTTACTTTTTTTGTGTAAACAATATCAACATCATCCTATAACAGCGGTTCTCAACCTTTTTTTGTCCGCGTACCCCTTGGCAATATTTTTCGTATCGATTGTACCCCCTAGCTTGGAATGTTTTCGCAAAGTGGAAAAGAGTAGTGGTAGATCATATTGTGGAAGTCTAGTTAAGGTTTCAAATTGAACTATGGTCAAACAATGATTCCTACAGTCTTGTTTTAAGAGCAAGATTGAACAACAAAGTATTATAAAGAAGAAATTCTTTGTCCGCCATTACTGATTTTTCTTCCGCGTACCCCCTGAAGGCTTTCAAGTACCCCCAGGGGTACGCGTACCCCAGGTTGAGAACCGCTGTCCTATAACATCAGTCTTCATGAACATCACTGCTCATAATCGCATATTTGTAACATTTGCAAAATTGGTTGTTCGAGCAAATGACACTTTTATATTTTGACCTCAAATGCTTTGTTCCCAATATATTGTTGCAAATAAACAATTCAACTCAACTTAGTATCATGAAGAAAGCACTACTTTACACTACGTATGCATTGAACATTACTTTTGAAGTCAAATTGGATGAAATTTTTGCAATGATACTTTTATGCCGTCACTTTCAAGCTACTTTTGGAATACACTGAATTCTATTTTTACACGACTTTTTTTACGTAATTTTATTTTACGCGATTTTTTTTGCGTGATTTTCTCGAAATTACGCGATTTTTTTTACGCGATTTTCTTGAAATTACGCGATGTGTGACATGGAAAACATTGTTTATGAGCCAATATGTTACACACACACAAACATACACATACATAGACATACATACACACATACACACACACACTTACCACATAGCGAACGATTTTGTAACGACGCGATATTGTTTTACGCGATTTGCTCCAAGTTACGCGATTTGTTCGAAATTACGCGATTTTTTTTACGCGATTCTTTTTTTGCGCGCACGTATCAATCGCGTAAAAAGAGAATCCAGTGTATATCACAGTGGAAATGAAGTTTTTCTTGTAATGAACGACCATGAGCGGAACATTAGAAACAGATCACCGTTAGTTGGTTACCGGACCAGAATAACTTCCGAGTTCAAAAGGATGCAGATGTGGATTTGGAAGGAAGCTTTTTTGACAAAAAAAAGTTGAAAAAGTTAAAAGTGTAACAATTATGCGGTTGTTTACGCTATGTGACAAAATATATATTGATATCGAAAATATACATATTGCAGAGCATAAATTCGTTTTTCATGAAATTCTGATACCGGAAGTTGCCATATTGAATTTAAAAAACTCGCCATCTTGGATTGAAAATGGCATCATGTTTCGGTCTGTGGACATCAACTTCCGGCCTCCAAATATGACCAAGAACCCGAAAATCATCAAATTTCAATGAAAGGTTTCCATTATGTATGAAAATTTATTAGTTTTGACCCCCTCCTTCTTAAAGGGTGACCCCTCCCCCTATCCAATATTTTTATGACCACTTCCTTTGTACAAAGAGCACGTATGCCAAGTTTGGTTGAAATCGGTTCAGGCCTTCGAGAGTTATGGTGGAACATACATACATACATACATACTAGGGTGGGGAAAAGTGATCGATTTTCCAGAACCAAGTTTGTTTGGTTCCTTTTGGGGTCCCAAACAACCCTAAACTTACCGGAAGTCGATTGGTTTTGTCTCCGCTTGGCGCATTGCATTTCAAATTTGTATGAAAATTTATATGGAAAAACCAACTTTTTTGCATTCACCTTTCTAGAAAGCTCAATAATGATCAAAAAATGCACTACATTATGTAAAAGTATAGTATTTTAGATACAGAAAATCTTGTTTTCTGCCAACATTACCAATGACCGGCATCAGTAGGATTCCCATCAGAAGTAACCTGTCGTAACGAATTTAAACACTCAGCTGGATCAAACAAACAAATTTAGGTCAATATTCTAGGTGTTGGTAGAATCAACAACGTGTTTAAGAGGTTACTTCTGATGGAAATCTGACTGACGCCGGTACACTGGCAGTGTTGGCAGAAAAAATGATTTGCAACATAAATTTCGACATACTCAACTTTAAACAGCTCCTGTATTTTTTTGGGACACCCTAGCTCTTTGATGTCTTCGGCCAAGTTGTTAGGCTTAAAAAAACCAACCATTTGAAGTCATGAAACCTGAACTCTTTAGAATGGAAAATGCAAAAAAGTTGGTTTTTCCATACAAATCTCCATATGAATTTGGAATGCAATGCGCCAAGCGGAGACAAAACGAATCGACTTCCGATAAATTTAGGATTGTTAGAGGCCCCAAAAAGAACAAAAAAACCTAAATAAATCCACCTAGCGGTCAGACCCAGCCTTTCTCATTCAAACTTATTATTTGTAAAAATAGATTAACATGAACGCTTCAATCCAATAAATGTGTATTCACTTCTTGGGTTCTAAAATAATGATGTTGTACTAGAAGTACAAAATATGAAATTTGACGTAATGTAAATGCTCAAGAAACAGCGAAATAAACGAAATGACTTTTAATTTCGAACAATTCAGTCACGAGCGATACCGGGAACATTCAAATGGTACGATACCACATTTGAATTATATTGTGGCCACATATATTGATCAAAGCAGGTATAGTTTAAAATAGTCTTTGAATTTCTTTTCTTTCCATAACTTTTGAACCACATATCAAATTGTTATGAAGTTTGTTATTTGTAAGTTTGAGAGATGACTCGTTCGTATGACACTAGTTATGTTCAAATAAGTCGTATAATCTTTGAGATAATAGAATTTCTTTTTTTTATCAACAATTCAATACATAACGGTTGCTTAGTTCGATTATATTCAAATGAAATGGGAACGTATAGGGCAGCCAATCATAATTCATCAATTAACCCTTAACTTTCTTAGATAATGAAGTTTCGTGATTTTCACAATTCGGTACATTATAGACGAAGTTACAGTTCGATTACAGTAAAATTCAGTAGGGTGTTATGAGTCAGCTAGACCTTTCATTTGACACTTGTTTCGTGAAAATCGGTTCAGCCATCTCTGAGAAAAGTGAATGAGTTTATGTATTCTTCGGAATATGTTTCTTTTCATAGCTAGATTTCACATTTTTAAACATAACAGCAAAGTAATAGTCCGATTGCAAAAAAATCAATAGGGTCTTATGGGGTAACTAGACCTTTCATATGACACTGGTTTTGTGGAAATCGGTCCAGCCATCTCTGAGAAACATAAGTGAATTTAAACAGTCTACAGAACACGTTTCTTTTCATAACTTTTGAACCACATGTTCAATCTATATAAAATTCAAAAGTTAAGGGTTTTTTATTGAAATCGGTTGTGTGGTTTCTGAGATATTGATGTTTCGTGATTTTTACATTTTTAAACATAACCTCTAAAATAAAAGTCCAATTACAATGAAATTTAATAGGGTCTCATGGGGCAACCAGAACTTTCATTTGCATATAATTTCATTAAAATCGGTCCTGCCATCTCTGAGAAAATAAAAATCTGCACATACACACACAAACACACACACACACACACACACACACATACACACACACATACATACATACAGAAAATGCTCAGCTCGTGATTGCTAGTGATTGCTATACCTTTCTAGGAGAAAGGCAAAAAGTTTAAAAAAATTATTAATTAGGAGTAAAATATTCGTGCTGAAGTAATAGCGAAATAAAAGAAATGACCGTGAATTTCGTACACTTCAATCACGAGCAATACCGGGAACGTACGAATAGCAAAATACCAAATTTAAATTTTGTTGAGGCCATATGTTTTGATCAATGCAGTTACAATTGCAAATAGTCTTTGAATTTCGTTTCTTTTCATAACTTGTGAATCACATATCAAATTGCTATGAAATCCCTTACTTGTGAGTTTGAGAGACAACCCGTTCAAATGACACTAGATATGTTCAAATAAGTCGTGTGATCTTTGAGATAATAGACTTTCGTTGTTTTTATAATTTAATACATAACGGTTGGAATAAAAATATGATTATAGTCAAATAAAACGGGAACCTATAGGAAAGCCAAACTTTTCATTTGACACTAAGATTGTTGAATTTAGTCAAGCCATTTTTCGGAAAACGAGTGAATTTGAAAAGTCACCGGAACATGTTTCTTTTCACAATTTTTGAACCACGTGTTTAAACACTACAAAATTCATCAATTAACCTTTAACTAGCCCGTTCATTTGATACCAATATTGTTCAAATCGGTTGTGTACTCTCTGAGATAAAAAAGGTTCGTGATTTTCATATTTTGATACATTACAGACAAAGTAACAGACCGATTACATTGAAATTCAATAGGGTGTTATGAGGTAGCTAGACCTTTCATTTGACACTAATTTCGTGGAAATCGGTTCAGCCATCTCTGAGAAAAGTGAGTGAGTTTGAGTAGTCTTCGGAATATGTTCCTTTTCATAACTGGATTTCACATTTTTAAACATAACAGGCAAAGTAATAGTCCGATTGCAAAACAAATCAATAGGGTCTTATGGGGCAACTAGACCATCCATTTGACACTGATTTTGTGAAAATCGGTCCAGCCATCTCTGAGAAACATGAGTGAGATTAAACACGCTCCAGAACACGTTTCTTTAAATAACTTCTGAACCGCTCGTTCAATCCTCATGAAACTCAAAAGTCAAGAGTTTTTTAAGTAGCTCGTTCATTCAAAACTAGTTTTGTTAAAATCGGTTGAGTAGTTTCTGAGATAATGATGTTTCGTGATTTTCACATTTTTGAACATAACCTCTAAACTAAAAATCCGATTGCAATGAAATTCAATTGGGTCTTATGGGGCAACTAGACCTCTCATTTTCAATTAATTTCATGAAGATTGGTCCAGCCATCTCTGAGAAAATCGAGTGAGATTGGGAGAGCGTTACACACACACACATAAGCACACACACACACACACATACAGAAAATGCTCAGCTCGTCAAACTAAGTCGATTGATATATGAGATTCGACACTTTGGAGCACTTTTATACCTTTGGTTTTTCCAGTGATTGCTATACCTTTCTAGGAGAAAGGCAAAACTTGGTTCTGGCCTTCTGCTATCAAGTTTCGTTTTTTCCATATAACGATTCCCCACCCTAATAAATATATATGTCTCTGTGTCTACATGCAAAAGACCTTTTTATCTCCTTTCTAATGGTGGGTTGATTGGAAATATTCTGAGAAGAATATAATGTGTTACAGCATTTTCAGCGAGGTAAGATTCAACGAAAAACCAAATGGTCAAGTCGAACATGTTTTGGTAATTTTAATATAATTTTTATTTTAGACAACATACATCTCTAATTTTAACATATTTTATGTAAAAAAGCACGATCTTTCGAATGGAATAATACAATTTGAGGTAGGTGGGTGGGCAGCTATGCGAAAATCAATTTTTCTGGAAGAAAACAATATGGCGGCTAAATCCAATATGGCAACTACCCACTTTGATGTTTGCAAAAGAAGGCCCCATCTTTTTCCTTTCTCTTGATATGTTAGTTTAGGTAATTTCATAGAGAAGTTCAAGAGTTAGAGCAATTTTGGTGAACCAAGGTTTGAAGAAAGCCAAAAAATTTTAAAAAATAATGATTTCCTGTTGACGGGGGAACTATCAATTTGATCAACTAAATGCAGTTCTTTTACTTGTTCAGCAGGCTTCCATAAAAACATTACTTGAATCGTTTTCGATACCATCATGAAAATAGTGAGCCCGTCTCAGCGGGAATTGCTCAGTTACTAATCACGCTCTTTTACTTTGAAGTATTATACAGTCAGGTTTTTTTAACGCGGTTTTTTTTATACGCGGATTTTTTTTTACGAGGTTTTCTTGCACGGATTTTTGAATTAACGCGTTTTTTTCTTACGCGGATTTTTTAATTACCGCGGTTTTTTACGCGATACCGCGCTAATTAAAAAAAAAATCGCGTGGGTTTGGAACCAAAAACGTCTAAGTGTTTATTTGGTTAAAGACTAAGTCAAAGAAAAAACTCTCCGCCCACCGAAAAATCCGGAATGACCGTCAAAGAGGAAAATTTTAAATATTGGTTCTAGAGGATCTCGGGTTTTTTCTAAAGCCCTTTTTGCTGGTTTCCTTTTCGCGGATTTTTTGACTAACGCGGTTTTTAACGCGGATTTTTTAATTAACGCGGATTTTTGAATTAACGCGTTTTTTTACGCGGATTTTCAAATTAACGCGGTTTTTTTCACGAGGTACGTACTGCCGGTAACCGCAAGTCAGTCCCATCTGTAATTTTGTCGATTTTGAGTTGGCATCGGATTTTGGCCTATCTTTGAGTGTATTTCTAGATGTACCGATAAAAAATAGTGGTTTGTTCAACAAAAGTGAAAATCAATACCAAGTCGAACTGTCCCATTATGAAAAGTAACCGCCAGTCAGTCCCAGAGGTAAAATAACCGAAAGTCAGTCCAATTAAAAAAAAAAACATGCATAATACGTACAATCAAATGGATGGGGAGTGGAGGAGAGAAGTTTGATAAGACCGTTTATTAAAAAATTGAGTTATCTAGTAACAGTTATCAATTTTTTAGTTTGAATTGGTGATGAATTTCTATGCAGCAATTTCTTGCTAATACGAGTTCATGTCCATTTTTTCATGGTTCGCTTCTTCGTGAATCTATCAGGAAAATCTTCAGTACTGAAAAAACTTCCATCAGAATCCAGGGAATCGTTCCAAGATATCTCCAAAGGCGATTCTCGAACCTCAAACGGACATCGGTTCCGTACATCTCGAGATTTTCCAACGCCAACATTTTTTAACTGTTCTCTTGGACATACACTTCCTAACTGCGAAGGATTGATGGCTTTTCACGGCAACGAATAACAACACGTCAACACGCACTATAGCATCAACATGGCAATGTGACTGACTTGCGGTTACTTTTCTCTTCGGCGTAGAATGTAACGGCAAGTCAGTCACACTCAATGTTTTTATCATGAAATCAATAATTTAAGTGATTTTTACAACCTAATTAGTGCAGGCTAGTATGCAAACTATATTTTAGCATGAATATTGTTAAAATAATTCATCTCGAATCAGTTGGGGCTAATGCGGTCTCGATCAACTAGATTAGTTGAGAGAATTCGTTATTGATATTGTTTTTGGCACATTTTGTATGTGTAAGATAAGTACAACGATACACCGTACCCCAGTGCTGAGTCGAGAAAACTTCCAGCTCAAAAAGATCCTCGACTCGATTGGGAATCGAACCCGATATCACAACCGTGTGGGAGAGCTAGCCGACCGACATCGCTAACCACAGAGCCACGGGGGCCACTATGAATCAGTGATAACTGAGCGTAAATAAAATATCTTTCGAAGCTGTTTTCTCGATTTTATATTTTTACAGATGGGACTGACTTGCGGTTACCAGCAGCGTATCCCCCGTGTAAAAAAACCCGACTATATTAATATATTTTTGATGTTTCACATATGTTTAGTTTCAGAATCTCCATACGTTCTAGCAGCATTGTAAAATGATATTCACATTAACGTTTCGGTAACATGTCGAGTGCCAACGACACGTCAGTATGCCGAAATTTGGTCTTAATTGTCTATCCGAGCGCAGTAGGCTGCGATTTCGAATGTAACGCAGCCTTCTAAGCGGATGGACTAACAGAAGAGACTGGTATATAAGTGAGTGGAGAACCTGTTAACAAGCTTTGCAACCATAACTTCAAAAACAGATTTGTGGTCTTGAGAAAGGCCGATTGTAATTGGTACTTGGCAGGAGGGACGAAACGAATCACTTTGAGCTAATATATTTCGTGATAACTTCAGCTTCGACCCAGCGTACTTAGCTGCTCTGCTGCTAGTCCGTGCCTCATTTGTCCTGCTAACAGCAATAGTACTGGAGGCTCAGCTGCTCTGCCGCTTGTCTGTGCTCCGCTTGTATGCCAGAGTTGCCGTTTCGAAATCTGTGTTTTGACGACAAAAATCTGTGAAAATCTGTGACCAGAGAAAAAAAATCCGTGATCATATCTGGGATATGATCATTTGATTAAAAACAAAACGAGATTGATTGAATTGCTTCATATTAACAATAAATTTTCCTCCACTCGATTCAATTAACTCAGGGGCCTGAAGACAAGTGATTCTATCGTAAGGGGCCATTCACATACCAGGTGGACAGATTTCCAACGACTTTGACCCCCCCCCCTCCCCCTCCGTGGACAACGGCTCATATAAATTCTAAAAAAACTGCATGGACCGTGGACATTAGCCAACCCCCCCCCCCAAAGCTGTCCACGTGGTATGTGGATGGCCACTAACACAATATGGCGTCTTTTGTTTACATTAATTAGGGGAGATTGACCCTCTATTGGGGTGTTGGAAATTCTAGAATATTATTAAATTGAATTAACTTTAAATTAACCCTCTAGTGCCCAAATTATTTTTAGACGGACTTCGAAAAAATCACTATGAAGCTTTATAAACATTTTTTAAGTTCTTATTGAAGCTTTTTAGAGGATCAACTGAAGGCCGTCTAGAGACGGCACTGGGCACTAGAGGGTTAAGATTTGGATACGGTAATAAAAAAATTATTACCGGTATTCGAACCGGTGATGTCTTCGTCGTCGAGCACATCCAACTCGGTGATGCCTGCAATCATCAAAGTGGGAACTGCACTTGGCAATAACTTACGCTTGCCGTTCATTAAATAAAAATCTTGTTCGCAGAAGTGGTGAGAACAAATCCTTGTGCTTGTTTTGCTACCAGCAGCAGGCAGATTTGACAGTCCGGAAATGGAAAGAATTCGACACCAACGACGGTTTCTTTTGTGATCAGAAGGCTTACATGTGATACAAGCTGTACTATTCACCTGTGTGTTCAAACTTCACCTTTACTCCATGCAAAATGCACACACAGGACGGAATAATGCACTTCTTCTTTCACAACATCACACGATAAGCGTTACAGTAACGGTATATTCGATAAAAAATCGCAACAAGATTAGCGAAAGAACCCGAAACATAAATAAACAAACTCGGAAATATGAAAATGTAACCACGGTTATTAGTCTCACCTACTCGTGATTGCGCGTGGAAATAAACGTCAAGGAACCATTATTGGTTGGTTCAGCATGGCGGCGGTTCGTGTTACGCTTACGTGGCTATGATTTAGTCAGAAGAAACTCATCCATACGTTGGATACGGTAAACGTCAAAATATCGTAAATTCAATCATAATGAGGTGGTTCAATCAGGTCACCTCTCTGCACACTTCATTGAGTTAACTAAGCAGTATATAGCGCAAAAAAACTAGCATTCCTAGATGAAATCGATAAAAAGGCAAATGTCGGAATAGTAAACGTATTCGAAATCTGCGAAAAGAATAACTCCGGATAGTCGAACTATTTTCTACGGATGATTATTCGAGCTTCCGGAAAATCGTTATTTCGAATTAATGAGTTTTTTTTTTTATTCTCGCTTATTTTCCGTCGGTCTAGTTCCGCCACTGTTGTGGCCAATCACCGACGCCCAGGGAGGCGACTCCACACCCAGGACCCTAACTCACGACCCGTTTATTAACGGACCGGCGCCAACGGCTTTACTTCCTCATGCGATGGAAGGCGTGATCCCAGAGATTTTTCGCCTCAGAAAATCTCCCGGTGTCGGCTAGGATTGAATCTAGACCAGTTGGGTTGGTTGTGAGTGGATCACGCCACCTCACAACCATCGACATCAAAGTCGGCGGTGGGATTCGAACCCAGGCGTCGATCGTGGTTGGCGGAGACGTTACCAACCACACTAGGCCCCCGCTCAATTAATGAGTTCGATTTGTAGTAAAAGTATAGGTAGGGTAATCGCTCCATTATTCATCTCAACTTCTAGATGCATCTATATTCATCTTATTTCTCTCGTTTGTCCAATTTACCGTCAAATTTCTACAAATTTTTGAAAGTAAATCTATTTGCTTTGCTTTTGTCTAGTGGTTGAAAGTTTTACGTTGAAAATATGGTAAAATTTGACGATAAATTGATCAAAAAGGCGTGATGAGACGAATATAGGTACTGAGATGAATATAGGAGCGATTACCCTAATTTGTTATTTCCGGCATTTATGGGAAAAATCTGTGAAAATCTGTGATTTTCCAAAAATATCTGTCATCTGTGATCACAGATTCTGTGATTTGAAAAAGGAAAAAAATCTGTGATTTTACAGAAAAATCTGTGAAAATGGCAACTCTGCTTGTATTCTCCATCCTAATCAGGGATGCCACATATAAAAAATTTTCTGTATTTTACAGACTTTTTAACTGAAAGAGCAATACGAATCTGTGTTACAGAATATTGCCAGAAATACAGAATTTACAGATTTTTTTGCTGTCCGTTGACTTGCGGCCTCGTATGCAGCTTCAAATCCAGATTGATAACATAATATTTAATGTTTTTTTTTTCTTCATCTATAATTTATTTGACACGGCACAAATACAATTTAATGTTTAACGGCGTCAATTATATCTGGTAGCTTACTTTCTCAAGTATCTTAATAACTAAAAGCAAATTTTTTATCCTCGCTGCCGAAATATTTAATGTTGTACATATTTCTTTTATTTCACAGTGCGTAACCATTATCACCGATCATAGCGTAGAAAGTCAACTTTACCATTGCTGTTTATCAACAATTCCGAAAACGGAACATTTCTAGCGGAAAGGCAGCTGTTTTCAGTTTCCTTTTTTCGAATACAGCTCAGACTCGATTATCCGTAGGCTCCGTAGCCGTTAAGTTACAGAGTCTGCTTTGGTAAGCGAGTGGTCGCAGGTTCGAATCTTAGTAGAATCAGGCCATTTTGGTTGTTAAAGGACTTTAGCATGGGTTTATTGTCAGGCTCCCCACCACGTACCCTTCCTTCAATCTGAATTCTACTGTTCTCCTGTTGCCACTCCTTCTAACAAAAATGAGTCCCTATTATAATAAAACTGGTGTGAGTAACGTTTGAAAGTTCTCTCCAGGTAATTGTAATTAGGTGATATTGTTAGGATGAAGGCTCGGTATAGTAGAGCAGTAAGCTTGAAACGGAAAGGTAAAACTTACAGACAAGCACGGATATGAATGATAAGCGTATCCACTTACTTCAATAGTGATTTTGCCATTAAATATGAAGTGCGGAGTACGGAAAGCACCTGGGCGATATCACAATATATCTAATCTCTGGTCGTAGTGATGAGTCCACACAGGAGAAAAAAATTTCAAAAAGGTCAGATTTATAACAAATCTTGATGTTTTATTACGAACTTTTTGTATCAACTTGTGTTCTAAACTTGGTTTCGTTAATAAATAAAATATCAAAATTCCCATCAAAATTACTTACTGATTATTAAAAATTATAGCAAGTTTCGTAAGGTCTTTGGCAGAAAAAGATCAGAATGAGTTGGAATGTACAATATTTTGTTATTTGAATAACAAATTTTGTTCTGAATATGATTTAAAAACGCACTTTGAATATTCATAACAGAATAACAGAATTTGATATAATTCTGTGCTTTTTATCATTCTGGCATATCAAGAATATTACAGGATTTGTTATTTTTATCAAGCTCAGATATATTTGTGTTACCTGTTTGTAATAATTGTTTGATCGGGAAGCACGTGGCATTGAGCGCTGGTTTGGCTAAATTGATTTGGCAAGCCGGTCTTCAACGTTATCTTGGTATTGAGATTACGCGATCGGTGACGATCTATGAGGACCGTGGTTGCATGGGAATGGCCTAGAGTATGAACGAACAAAACATATTGAAGCAGTTGGTGGACGAAGGTGCTGAACGTTGAATGATTCGAAAATCCACGATAAGTAGTTGGGCGTTAACTTGGAAGTACATATTTTTTCTTCCAAGTTCAAATCCAATATTATCCTACAATTTTGTATTTACTCGGGAAGAAAGTTTTTTTAATCTGGTAAATATAGACGGTGGGGAGTCAATTCGTAGCCTAATTCGTCTTGATGAGAAAGTTTTTTTTCTTCGTTGTATTGCGGAAGTCTGCAAGACCCGATGCGAGTCACTATTTCACAGAGAAGGTAACAAAGTAATCGAAATTTTGATAAGTACTGCCCACGAATCAGAACATGCGCGAAATGATAGCGGAATTGAAATCTAAATGTATCATTATCACAATTAGAAATCACATATCGAAGATTAGGAAAATGACAGGATTTCAGTTTTTAAATTTTCAGGAAACATTGATTTAATGAATAAAAGGAAGAACGATCCGTCAACGATATCATCAATCCATCAAAGATTTAACTTGTGATTAAATAGAAAACAGATTGCAAAACATTTAAATATTCTTTCGTTGAAAAGCAATATAAAACTCCAAAAACTAAGAAGGACTAGTACTTTCAAACCATAACATATTATCGCCAGAAAGTTGACCGGGATTTGTTCCAATTTAGTCCAGAAACCCTTATAATTAATTGAATAATTAAAATTTAACTTTTCATAATTATGTACCTACTTTCTGCAACCTCAGATTCGGTGTTGTGAAAGCATTCACAGATTAGAAGAAGCCCACAAGCTTGTTTTTGCATCACACCCGCGAAAACTCTTAAAGCTGGCGAAAATAAAAGCCTGCGAAAAGTGCTTTTTCCCCTGGAGCGGAGACGGTCCCGAAAAGGCACACAAACATGTCAACGGTGCAGAACATGTGTCCCGCTTATGACTGGAAAGATTTCAGCGAAGATGCCGTCAGAAGTTTACCCAAGCCAGAAAAAAAAACCCGCTCGAGTTAAGGATGCACCAGCGATGCGACCAAGACGGGTGGAAACGAAAGCGCAAACTGACGGCTGTGTGAGACTCAAAACAATGCACGGTTATGAATTATGAGCGCTTTCGGTCGCGTTTCTAGTTTACTCGGACGGTTTTGACTTTGTGGCTTTGTTTAATTTTTACTTTTGTTTCGTGTTTCTGGTGAAGTAATCAAGATAAGGACATTCCCCGTACCGTTGAGTGATTGTTGGTCAGTTATGTTATCTTTTCGGGCTCTTTTTTTAGTGGCAATAATCGATATGGAACTCGCAGTCTTACTAGAGTACTACTTAAATTTACGTAACGATTTGGGAAGTATACTCTTATACATTACGAAATGCCGCTGTTACGACTCCCCATTGGTTTTTGTGACATATTTTATGGCTATTTCTCCTTCTTAAATGCCTTGTAAAACGCACATCATCGTCTGCTTCCGAGTGTTTGTTTAACTCCTATTTCGATGTGGCCTTGCAGGAAGCTATTCACCCAAGTTCCAATATGTACCGATCAGGAATTCCCTCCCCCGGTGGGCAGAGTTAAGCTCTCTCTCTCTCTGTGTCTCTCTGTCAACTGGATAGGCAATAATTTCGACTTAAACCCGAACGTTGACTTGTTCGGTTTCGCCTGTTCGAAATCGTCGGTTGAGGACGGTGTAGCGTACAGGTGTGGAAAGGACAGTCAAATTATTAAGGATTTGCCTCGTTTAAATCCCGAAAGACAACATTAGCTGAAGCGCGCATATGGTTGTATCATTAGGTACCGGTTCCATATGCTTTGAGTGCTTTTTGGATGCTTCTGGGGATTTCACTGTGATAAAGCAGACGGTGATTGCCTAAAAATCGATCGGAAGTGGGAATCGGGCTTTTGGCTGTGTAAATTGTGATTCGTCGAACGATTACTTCCTTTTCATCAGTTAATGATGTGTGGTGCTACTACAAAGCACCTTTCAGAAATGGTTTTGATTATTTCTCTTTGTATATTGAATTACCATAGTTTGATAGCTATTAGTAAATTTGAATTTTATATTCTGCTGACCCACATGCTATTTTTCGATGTGGTTTCAAATTTCCTTAAACTTGTAATCTTCTTTGTGGATAAGTTTTGTGCAATTTGACGTCAAAATTGCGTGTCAAAATGCAATAAATTTCGTGTTCCGGTTAACACAAAGCTCGCCAACCACTGTCGAAAGTACAACTTGTTGCTTCCATTAACAGCAGTGTGGCTGATAATGACTATAAAACGTATTATTTAAAATTCATGAAGACGTTGATGTAATAAAATGCTGAATCTGAGAGAGAGAGTATGATATTTCGAAGCAGGAAACGAAAGATACAACAAAAAACTCAATACAGAAAACGTCCTGAAAAAAAATGGAAGAAGTTGTTTATAAGACATGTCCGCAAGGTTAACGTAAAGTTACCTCAGCCTGTCTTATGCCAATGTATTTCTAGCAACACTCGATTTAGGGTTAATCAATTAGCAGCACAAAATTTCAATCATACGCACTTTGATGAACGCATAGCTAATTTCTCAATTGCTGTAATAATGAAAGAAATCTGTTGGAAACTGACTGAGTTTTGAGCATTTGAGAGTGGACTATTTTTGTGTTGGTCTAGATGTTTTCGGTTTTTCAATATGTTGCCGTAAGACGTGAATTTACGTCAAAAATTTGAGATAGTTGAGCTGATAACCAACCAGTTACAGACGGAAATTTTCTAAAAATCAGAAGGTTGGAATAAAGAAATTGAGCCGGAAAAATTAGAACAAAATTGCGTAAAGTTGGGGTTTAGCTTGTTGACTGCATTTACTCGTCCCAACAGGTTAGCTAATCTTTGCTTTGACGAGCCTAGACCTGGCTCTGTGTCTACGTCTGGGGGGAATTATCTTGGTCCTTGATGTTCCCCAAAAAACATATTAGAGCTTCTTATGTTTATTATGTACATAAACGACATGCGACGGAAGTTACGGATTTGTGATAATAATGAATCTTCGCACCGATGACACTGTTTCATTTACTGCAAAAAATGTAGCAGAAGCAGTTTCACATTTGAATGCAGATTTACGTTCTCTAAACTGATGGTAACAAAATAAGCAATTGAAATAGAATATTGATTAAACTCAATTTATGATTTTTTTTTGCGCACCGTTGTAAATGACAATGTCTTTGTTGCTATTGATGATGAAGCGACTGGTTGCGACAAAACAGAGGTGATAAAAAAAAATGATTGACAATTCGACAGAAATAATAACGAAACCGTTAAATAGGTTGTAATTTCTTATTAGTTATAACCCTGCATCACTTCATCGAAATTAATGTCTTTCGGCGTTTGATCTTGTCACTCGAGGGGTATTGTCAATACCCCTCCATGTTGTAGCTGATTATAATCCATTTACCATTTTTCCACAAGTTTAAGGTAAACGACATAGCCGGGTTTGGACGGGTTGTCTGTCGCACGCACTCAGACCTAGTCAGACATCGAACGAGGCACCTTCCGAGTCTTGGCAGGGGGGGTCTGTTAATTATTATATACACACACACAGAGCCCAGCATTACTTTGGCTGCGTTATCCCCTGCGTTGTCCTGTGCTACCCCGTTAAAACATCAGGAGCAAATTGGTGGCAATAAAAGTAAAGTTTTTGTTTTGATGTTACTCTTTCTTGGAGCCGTTGTTTAGCTAATCGATATGGGTGATGTATATAAAGGGAGGCAGCACTTCTACGAAAGCGTTAATTCTTGCTGAAACGTCTTGCTTGGGGTACGTCTGGTAATTTTAAGAAACCAGAAGAAAAAGCCTCCCATCAGTCAACCACACATTGTTTGGCTTGTTTTGAAAGTGAAATCAATCACACCAATCTCACCACAGTGAAGTGAAAACCCCGAATTTTACTTTGATCCAGTTAGAGTAGGCGTGTTTTAGTGAATTGTTTTGTGTTTTCGCCACCAAAAAAAAATAACAAAATGTCCACCGATGAGCAGGATTTGGCCGCATTGCAGCTGCCGGACGACACCGGATTAACTAAGTCGCAGAAGGTGGCCGTAGTGGCAGCTTGGAGCATTGTGAAAAAGGATATGATAACACATGGGCGGAACATATTTATACGGTAAGAGATTGTGATCAAATACTTCTAGCTGGCCACTAAAGCACGCTTCTTTCGGTTCTAGTTTCTTCGAAGAAAATCCCAAGTATGTGACGTATTTTGATTTCTCGCAGGATACTGAAGCGACGGAGCTGAAGGACAACAAATCCTTGCATGCGCACGCTCTGAACGTAATGCAACTGATCGGTAAATCAATTTAAACAGAAGAAAGAACTTACTTTACTACCGGTTAACTTTCCTAGGAGCATTGATCGACTATGGGTTAGATAATCCAGTGATGCTGAAATGCAGCTTGGCTAAAATGTCGCGGAATCATAAAATGCGCGGCATTTTGAAAAAAGACGTTGTGGTATTTAATAACCTTCTTTTCTGTGTAACAAAATTAACAATTTATAATTTTGATTGATTTGTCTCAACAGATTGTCTGCGAAGTTATTAAAAACTACTGCCTGGAAGCGTTGGAAAGTCACCGCTCGAAAACTTTAGATGAAGGATTGACCGCTTTCCTGGAGAGTATTGTGAATGCTTTCGATTGAACATCCCAGCATAATTATTGTTTAAATATAAGGTGTTTGACTAATATAAAGATCCTTGTAATAGCAGTCTATGTTGTATTAGTATATATTGCATAGCCACGCACACAGGGTTTAAACCCCTCGTAAAGGCGGAACAAACTAAGCAGGGGCGAAATAAATTTTACAATGCAATGTCTTGAATTAAGGCAATGCCAGTAAATTTATAACAGTGCTTTCGAGTAAAAAATTAGGTTAACACAGTGTTAGTCATTAGTAATATAGTGAATAACAAAACTGTTAAAGTCGAAAATTGAAACAAAAACGTAACAATTCAATTTTTAAAACAATATCAGGGAACCTAAACCAGATAATTATTAATTTTAAATTGAGGCTTTGGAATACAGTCATACTTCGATATGAGACAACTTAATTTTTGTTTTCGTTACGTTATATCGAAGTGAAAATTTTTTTTTTCAATTTATGCAAGAATATTAATGGCTACTCAAAGATGCGCGAAAACCTATTTTCCATAACCTATCAGTATTTTTAAACTTTTTTTATGCCCATTTAGAAATATTTCCAGAAGCAAAAAAAATATTTTTTTCAATTGATACAAGAGGTTACTCAAAGATGCATGAAAACCTATTTCCCATCACCTATCAGTATTTTTTGAACTTTTCTTATGCCCATTTAGAGAAAATTTCAACAAGCAAGATTTTTTTTTCCAATTGATGCAAGACTGTGAATTGCTACTGAAGGATACGTCAAAACCTATTTCCCATTACCTGTTAGCATTTGAAGAATGCTGTAACTGGAGTTTTTCCCATAATATCTCGACATAATAGGTGTTTTACCTTTGTTATACTATTACCTTTGTTATACTAAACAAAGGTTATAAAATCGGTCCAAAAACGCAAAATAGATCCAAGATCCGGAGGGCCGAATCGTATATACCATTCGACTCAGCTCGCTACACCTTTTTACAGTACGCATATTCCGATTTTGATGTTCGCATGCTCAAATGAAAGCCCCGGAGCTCTAGCACTAAGTGCGATTTTTTATTGGTTGCTTGTACTGTAGAGTTTTGACCAAAGTATATTTTAGACATGGGATATTTTACTTTCTGGATAATTTATCTCTCTCTCCATGCTTTTCCTTCTTCTCTATCCCTCTTTTTTCGTATCGCTATTTATTTCTCAAAGGAAAGCAACAATCATCGAAAACTTTGCATAATTTTTACACTTTTCGTAGTGCGTCTTAACTGGTGTAAATAAATTAATTTCAGAGCAAATTGCAATGCCTACTTAGCTTCTTTTATTGCTTGCGAAGCTTCCGTCCACACTTTCTTTAAAATATATAATCAATTGTACGTTGAACCCAGATTTGCGAAAAATAAGAAGCTTTTACAGTTTTCGGGGAGCATTGAAGCAAAACCTGACCCCACAGTGTGCGAATGTAACACAATTAGCGATGCAGACCCGAATAAAGTAAGATAACAGCCCTCAGGGCATCTGAATAACAAATCATGGCATTTTTGGATTCATTTTGCTGTTCTCTGTTATCTAAATATAGAATATCATGTTATGGGCGTCATTCTGGTTGAAGAAACACTCATATTGGGTGGTATTTTGTCATATTCGGCTGTTTTCCAGACACCGGAAGTCGCCATTTTACAATTCGAAATGTTGTATGAGGTCGACAGGTCGATTTGTGGCTTCAGTGCATCATAAAAATTCTGTAAATACGCATATTTGGTGGTATCTGGTCATATGCCGCTGTTTTTCGGAAACCGGAAGTCGCCATCTTGAATTTCAAAATGGCATTTGAAGACAATTGCTGGCCCCTGTGCGTCATTCTGGTTGAAGAAACACCCATATTGGGTGTTATTTGGTCATTTTCGGCTGTTTTCCAGACACCGGAAGTCGCCATCTTACAATTCGAAATGTTGTCTGAGGCCGATTTATGGCTTCAGTGCATCATAACAATTCTGGAAATACCCATATTGGGTGGTATTTGGTCATTTGCCGCTGTTTTTCAGAAACCGGAAGTGGCCATCTTAGATTTCGAAATGGTATTTGGAGATATGTCAGAAGAAGGAAGGGTGTCGAAACATTATGGACATGTTTGTTACAGCTAAAAACATTCACTCGCCAAATTTGGTTACATTTGCTTGATTGGTTCTCTAGCTATGGGGAATTTGAGTTTCATTTGTATGGGACCCCTCCCTTATAGAAGAGGGAAGGGTGTCAAACCATTATGGATATATTTTTTACCCCAAACACATTCACCTGCCAAATTTGGTTCCATTTAGTTGGTTAGTTCTCGAGATAAGCAGAAATTTGTGTTTCATTTGTATGGAACCCCTCTCTCACAGAAGAGGAAGGGGAGTCAAACCATTATGGACATATTTGTTACCTCTTAAAACATTAACATACCAAATTTGGTTGTATTTGGTTTATTGGTTCTCGAGCTGTGCGAAATTCGTGTTTCATTTGTATGGGACCCCATAGTTCGTCAACCAGTCGACCAAGCTGACCGCTCAGGTCAGGTCGCAACCAAGCGACAGCGGTCGACTGAGACAGCGTCGCCAAACACAAGCGCTAAGGGCCCGAGCAGCAAAAAGCCCCGGGACTTGGCTTGCGCGGAGCTCCCTGCACCGCGACAAACGTCAGGGGTAACATATAGGGAGATGCTGGAGGCCACGAGCCTGTCTATCACAACGATAGACTATCCAGCCTCCCTACTTACCCCTGAACAGTTAAAAACTGTTCGAGATGCCATTCTGGACTGCATTGCGGACCAGGAGTCACCGGCCATCAGGCCCAAGTTTAGGAGCTGCCGCCTAAAAAACGGTACCCTACAACTTGACTGTGCCGACAACGACACAGTTAGATGGCTGGAGACCACGGCGTCTTCTCTCATACCGTGGGAGGGAGCACACCTTAGTGTCTTTCGCACGAAGGACCTGCCGAAGGCCCTAAAATTTGTAGGGTACTTCCAGGACAGTGTGGACACCACAAATGAGAGAATTCTCCGTCTTCTCCAAAATCAGAACGACGGTTTCTCCACACGTGCATGGCGAGTATGTCATCGCAACGTTACTGGAAAGACTGTCGAATTGATGGTGGAGCTGGACCAACAGTCTGCTAACCTCATAGCGGCACAGAGCTTCCTGCTGAACTACAAGTACGGCAAAGCACGCATGCGGCAGGTTGGCAGAAAGTCCTCAAACACAGGCGCGAAAGGTTCTGGTGCGAAGGCAGGAACGGTACGTTCGGAGACTCCCTCAGGGAGTGTACCGCTACCACCTGCTCGACGCACTCCCGCGATAGCGAAGAAGGTTCCGCCCAAAAATTCGAAAGAGGAGTAAGCGTGAGCATCTGAACAGTCGCGACCCTCAGAGCCAAATTCCGCCGCCTAAACGTGAGAGTAGCACTTCTGCCGCCTACTGTCTGCTGCAACGGGAGCCTGTTGCTGCGAATCTGCAGACTACCCATCCCAGCGTCACCGCTGATGGCAACCGTCCGCCAATCGGATCTCAACTAGATCCGACGAAGGACGCGCTGCCAACAAAATGAGCAGCATACGCTGCGTTCAGGTGAACCTCCATCACGCAAAGGGCGCCTCTGGTGTTCTTTGCCGGAGGTTCACCAAGGATCAGCTATCCGTGGCGCTGATCCAGGAACCGTGGGTCCACGACACCAGGATCCTTGGCTTAGCCAACACAAACAGTAAGCTGGTCTATTGTAATCAACAGTCAAATCCCAGGACTGCAATTCTGCTGAACAGAAACATTAAATTTGTTCCCATTACAGAGTTCATCCAACGGGATTTGGTTGCCATTGCGGTGGAAGTCCCGACAACCAACGGCACTCAAGAAGTGGTTGTTGCCTCCGCTTACTTCCCGGGGGACGAGGACGATATACCGCCATCCGAAGTCGCAGCACTTGTGCGATACTGCCGAAACATCAACAAGCCACTCATCGTCGGCTGCGATGCCAACGCGCATCACACAGTCTGGGGCAGCTCGGATGTCAACACTCGAGGTGAGTACCTACTTGAATACCTCACTTCTAACAATGTTAATGTATGCAATGTGGAAAACGAGCCAACTTTCAGTAATGCTATTAGACAAGAGGTCCTAGATCTCACTCTATGTAGCGCCTCGATAACGGAGAAAGTCAAGAACTGGCATGTCTCTGATGAACCCAGTTTATCAGACCATAGACACATCAGATTTGACGTCGAGGCTACTCCTCTGAGAAGAGAACATTTCAGGAATCCTAAGAAAACCAACTGGAACTCTTTTAAGGAACATTTGGTCAATTCGAGAACATCCTGCCACCAAAATATTCGAACTCCAGGTGAACTGGACATCGCAGCAAGTGACCTACAGCACAGGATCACGGAAGCTTTTATGTCAAACTGTCCGTTAACAAATCGAACAGTCTGCCGTGATGTGCCCTGGTGGAATGAAACTCTCAGCAACCTTCGTCGGGAAGCTAGACGCTTGTTTAACAGGGCTAAAATCACGTCCAACTGGGAAGCCTATAGAGCATCCCTTACAAAATACAACGCTGAGCTACGCAAAGCCAAAAGGAGGTCTAGAATTCGATTCTGTGAAGACATTCAGACTCTACCTGAGCCAACGCGACTGCAAAAAGCGATGTCCAAAGTACACACGAATGGTCTTGGGCAGTTGAAAAAGGAAGATGATAGTCTGACTGTCACCACCAAGGAAACGCTGGATGTTCTTATGAACATTCACTTTCCTGGATCGACAGCAATCTCCGGTTCGAACGTCGAAGAGTTTCAGAGCCTCGAATCCAGACGCATAACGTCACGTGACTCCGCAGCGCTCGCTCGTAGAATTTTCACGGAGACTTCTATCAACTGGGCACTAAGCTCTTTTGAGCCTATGAAGTCACCAGGACCGGATGGCATTCTACCAATCTTTCTACGAAAATCGGACGGAGTCGTTATATCCGAACTCATCAGCCTCTTTCGAGCCAGCTTTACTATGGGACATATCCCGGTCAACTGGCGGAACGTTAAGGTGGTGTTTATACCAAAGCCGGGCAAAAAAGACAAAACATTGCCCAAAGCTTTCAGACCTATAAGTCTGACGTCAACTCTTCTCAAGTTGATGGAGAAAATTACGGACAACTACATCCGCAGTGAGTTTCTGAAGGAGTTACCCTTACATAAGCATCAATATGCTTATCAACAGGGTAAATCTACTGAAACCGCTTTGCATTGCCTAGTGACGAAGATCGAGAAGTCCTTGAAATATAAAGAGACAGCGGTCTGCGCTTTTCTTGATATTGAGGGAGCTTTCGATAACACGTCCTTTGCATCAATTTACACGGCTCTACAAAATAAAAGAGTCGACGATACTACAATGAGCTGGATCCAAGCAATGCTTTCGAGCAGGAAGATCACAGCTGCATTGGGGGATACGTCTGTCACAGTAGGGGCAGTGAAAGGGTGTCCTCAAGGAGGAGTTCTCTCTCCTCTGCTATGGTCACTGGTGGTAGACGTTCTCCTAACCAAGCTATCACAGCTGGGCTCGAAGTCATTGGATATGCTGATGATATAGTCCTTATTGTTCGGGGAAAATGTGATGCAACTCTATCTAGTCGCATGCAAACGGCACTTAACACCACCTCTCAGTGGTGCTCAGGAGAAGGGCTGAACATTAACCCCGCTAAAACGGTCATTATACCATTTACCAAGCGAAGAATGCACACAATCATTCCTCCGCTACTGAATGGGGTAAGACTATGTTTCAGTAATGAGACCAAATATCTTGGAATCATTCTGGATAAGAAGCTGAACTGGACTGCTCACCTAGACTACGCTATCAAGAAGGCAACTTCAGCTATCTGGACTTGCAGTACACTGTTTGGCAAGACCTGGGGGCTAAAACCACAATTAGCGCTCTGGTCTTACATCACCATTGCTCGGCCACGTATAACCTACGCAGCCCTCGCATGGTGGCCTAAAGTAAATGAAAAGACAGCTCAGGCGAAACTTACCAAATTCCAACGATTGGCCTGTCTCTCAGTTACCAGTGCCCTGCGCACAACACCGACAGCAGCCTTGGAGGCCTTGCTTTGCTTACTTCCTCTACATCTCCATGTGAAGAAGGAAGCAGAGCTTGGCGCACTAAGGCTGCAAAGAAATACAACGATGCTCGAAGGTGACCTAACGGGTCACCTAAGCATCCTAAAGGAGTTTAAGCTGACACCTTTAGTAACAACAGTCTCGGACTGGATGGAAGCGAAGCCAAACATGGACGTTCCATATATAGTGATCGACACAGATCGCTCCATGTGGAACAATGGAGGGCCGAGTCTTCCAACCGTCTTTCAGGCGGAGGTATACGCAATATATATCTGTGCTATAACATGTCTACATCGCGAATATAGACATGCGAAAATCGGAATCTTTTCGGACAGTCAGGCGGCACTAAAGGCATTAAAGTCTGCTACATGTGTCTCCAGACTAGTCTGGGAGTGCATCGCAACACTCAGGGAACTCTCCCGCCTCAACAAAGTTATGCTACTTTGGGTACCCGGTCACTGCGGAATCGAGGGAAATGAACATGCCGACAGCCTCGCAAGACAAGGATCTGCTCAGCAATTCATTGGACCGGAACCGTTTTTGGGTACTTCCACATCCGCCATTAAAGGCGAACTAAGTACATGGGAAAAGCTAAAGATAGCATCTCAATGGCAACATGCGCAGGGTTGCAGGCAAGCTAAACAGTTTATCTACCCTAACCCTACGGTTACCAAACGGCTACTTAGTTTAACTCGTAGTGAACTACGCATCATCACGGGACTTCTCACTGGACACTGTCCTGCTCTTTATCATTTAAAGAAAATCGGCAAAGTCCTAACCGACTATTGTCGCTTTTGCAACGCTGAACCTGAGAGCTCAGCGCATTTGCTTTGCTTTTGCGGGGCTCTTGCTTCATCGAGGTTTAACTTCTTTGGAAGTTACCTCTCAACTCCATACCAGGTATGGAGCACCAATCCCAAAACGGTCACAGGTTTCATCAACCATGTAGTTCCGGATTGGGGCACAGGCTTACAACCAACTAGCTCAACTCCATCAATGAGTTCGAGCATCTTGTAATCTGTGTAAAGCAATCGGGACCAGCCACAAAAGACAAACATTCCTGTCGCAGTGGCGCTTTCTACCCAATGCCCTTCAGGCATACAAAAAAAAATGGGACCCCTCCCTTGTAGAAGAGGGAGGGGTGTCAAACTATTATGGATATATTTGTTATCCCTAAAAACATTCACCAACCAAATTTGGTTCTATTAGTTCTCGAGATGTGGAGAAATTTGTGTTTCATTTGTATGGAACCCCTCCCTCCCAGAAGAGGGGGGGTGTCGAACCAATATGTACATATCTGTTACTCCTAAAAACATCCACATATCAAATTTGGTTCCATTTGCTTGGTTAGTTTGTGAGATGTGCAGAAATTTGTATTTCGTTTGTATGGGAGGGGTCTTCCAGAAGAGGGAGGGGTCTCAAACCATCATGGGACCTTTCTCGGCCCCTAAAACCCCTACATACAAATTTTCACGTCGATCGGTTCGGTAGTTTTCGAGCCTATATGGACAGACAGACAGACAGACCGGACTGCATTTTCTGCTATTGCCTATAATCGCATACCAGTCCCACGTGCATTCTTGTCGTTCTTATGGAGAAGTTAGGTAAATGTCTATCTCATTATATCATGTCGAAAATATGGGAATAAACCATGCTCAACAGTTGAAATAACATAAGCACGAAAAATACCTTTACGTGCTGTTTTCTCAACTTGATGAAAATGAAGATGGTACTGATATGCGATTATAGGCAGCCTAATAAGTATACAATTATAGTTAGTATAACAAAGGTTTCTGCACCACTAGGTGGATTAATTTAGGTTTTTTGTGTAAAATTTTCTCAGCAATTGTCAAATTTGAAATCAATTTATATTTATTGGACAAAAAATGCAATTTGATTTTTCAACTGTAAAAATAACATATTAGGCAACGCTACCAGTCAAAATTGTTATTTTTTGGATTTCTTGAATAATTTTCTTCAAATCGCATTATTCAGTCCATAAGCAAGCCAGTTGCAGATATATTAGCAGAATAATAATAAGAAATTCTATAACTAGAGTTTTGTTCCTAATACCGCGGGGTGACAAGTGTTTTTTATGTAAAATTTTTTCAGGAACACGATGGGATTATTTGATTTGAAATCAAAATATACTCATTTGCCAAAAAATACATTATAATTTTTCATATTAAAAAACAATACGGCAACACTGTCGCTCAAAATATATATTTTTTGAATCCTCACTTACCTTACCAATCAGACGAGAGCCGTGGTGGCTCGTGATGTATCAAGAATTTGTCGCCATGTTGCTCGGTTTTGGGCTGTGTTTCTCCTTCGACCTGATCGAGCCATCGTGCACGCTGCGCCCCTCTATTTCTGGTGCCGGTAGGGTTGCTGAAGAGAAGTGATTCCACAGGGTTGTCGTCCGGCATCCTTACGACGTGACCGGCCCACCGCAACCTATTAACTTTCGCCAGGTGTGCAATGGGATTCTCTCCAAGCGGCGCGTGCAGTTTGTGGTTCATGCGCCGTCTCCGTTCTCCGTCGTCCGTCTGTACTCCACCGTAGATAGTCCGTAGCACCTTCCGTTGGGGTTTTGTACAGTGTGAACTTTGTGCGTCGTCGCACTCGATTCGATCGAAGTGTCTTCCGAAGTGAAAAGTAGGCACGATTTCCTGCCTGGATGCGTCTCTGGATCTCTTTGCTGGTGTTATTGTCAGCGGTCACCAGTGACCCCAAATACACGAACTCATCGACCACCTCAAGCTCATCACCGTCTACAAAGACTTGAGTTGGGAGGCTGATGTTGTTTTCCTTGGAGCCTCTCGCTCGCATGTATTTTGTTTTTGACGCATTTATCCGCAGTCCGATCCGTCCAGCTTCGGCTTTCAGTCGGGTGTAAGTTTCCTCCGCCGTCGCAAAGTTACGTGATATGATGTCGAAGTCATCCGCGAAGCCCAGAAGCTGAACAGACCTTGTGAAAATTGTGCCCCTCTGGTCGATGCTCGCCCTCCGGATCACACCCTCAAGGGCGATGTTAAACAGCAAACAGGAAAGTCCATCACCTTGTCTCAACCCTCTGCGCGATTCAAAGGGACTCGAGAGTATCCCCGAAACACGCACGTAGCACATCACTTGCGCCATGGTGGCTCTGATCAATCGAGTCAGTTTATCCGAAAATCCGTTGTCAGGCATGATCTGCCATAGCTGTTCTCGATCGACTGAATCATAGGCCACCGTGAAGTCAATGAAGATGTGATGTGTGGGCACGTTGTACTCGCGACATTTCTGTAAGATCTGCCGGATTGAGAAGATCTGGTCCGTGGTGGCACGGGCTCCCATGAAACCCGCTTGGTACTGACCCACGAACCTCCTGGTTAAAGGTGATAGACGATGGAACAGGATCTGTGAGAGTATTTTGTAGGCGGCATTGATAAGTGAGATATCACGGTAGTTGCGGCACTCCAGCTTGTCCCCCTTCTTGTAGATGGGACAGACGACTCCCTCCATCCACTCGTCTGGCAGTTTTTCCTTCTCCCGAATCCTGGAAATGACCCAGTGCAGCGCTCTAGCCAGCGCCTCTCTTCCATGTTTCAAGAGCTCGCTCGGCAGTCCGTCTTTGCCTGCGGCTTTATTGTTTTTCAGCTTCCCGATCTCACAAAGAACTTCATGAATATCGGGGGCTGGTACTCGGTCATCCGCTGCTGATGCTCCTAGGTCAGTTCCTGCTCCGCTTCTTTTTTGCTGTTTCGCCTTTCAGGTGTCCATCGAAGTACTCCTTCCACCTGTCGACCACCTCGCTGGCATCCGTGAGAAGGTTCCCATCCGCGTCGTTGCACATGTCGGCTTGCGGCACATGGCCTCTGCGGGACTGGTTTACCTTCTCATAGAATTTCCGCGTTTTACTGGCACGGTACAGCTGCTCCACCTCCTCATGTTCACGATCCTCTTGCTGGCGCTTCTTCCGTCTGAGAATCGTGGTCCTGTCGTTCCGTGCCCGTTTGTAATTGGCCTTGTTCTCTCTCGTTGACCTGCCCAGATATATCGCCCAAGTCCGGTTCTTCTCATTCACCGCTGCCTCGCACTCCCCGTCATACCAGTCGTTTCTGCTACTCGGTGCTTTCACTCCTAGTGTCACTATAGCTGTGCGAATGCTGCACCAGCCGTCTTCGAGAGGCAATGCGCCCAGCCTCTCCGCCGTGGGTAGCACCGCTTCAAGCTGTTGCGCGTATTCCTCCGCAGCCTGGACGTTCCGGAGCTGCTTAATGTTGAGCCGCGGGGTTCGACGATGTCGGGCGTGGTATAGGGTTGACAGTTTTGAGCGCAATGATACCGCAACTAGGTAGTGGTCCGAGCCAATATGCGCACCGCGATAGGTACGTACGTTTGTAATGTCTGAGAAGAACCGGCCGTCGATGAGAACATGGTCGATTTGATTTGCTATACGTTGGTCAGGTGATCTCCAGGTGGTTTTGTGGATGTCCTTACGGGTAAAGAAGGTACTTCGGACTGTCAGTCCTCGGGAAGCTGCGAAGTTGACGCATCTCTGGCCGTTGTCGTTCGTCACGGTGTGCAGGCTATGCGGGCCGATCACCGGGTTGTACATTTTTCCCTACCGATCTGCGCGTTCATGTCCCCGATGACGATCTTGATGTCTCTACGCGAGCAGCTATCGTATAGTTTCTCCAACTGTGCGTAGAACTCTTCTACATCGGGTCTTCCTTCGTGAGGGCAGTGCACATTGAGGATAGTGTAGTTGTAGAACCGGCCTTTTATTCGCAACAAACACAACCTGTCGCTGATCGCCTGCCATTTGATCACACGACTATGCATCCTGCCCAGCACTATAAAACCGGTACCCAGCTCATTGGTTGTCCCGCCGCTCTGGTAGTACTGTGCCCTGCGGCCACAAATCCTTCGTACCTTTTCTCCTTTCCGGCAAAGCTCCTGGAACGCAACGATGTCGGAGTGGCGGGGTTCTAGCTGATCCAGCAGAATCCGGTCGCCACCCGGGGCGTTCAGCGATCTACAGTTTCATGTACCGAGCTTCCAATCGTCGTCCTTATTTCGTCGTCTAGGTCGTTGCCAATTGTTCCGGTCCGTATTCAATTCTTGATTGTTCGTAGTATTTTAATGTTTCGGCATGCTGCCTTACTAGGGCTGCGGATGCCTAGTCTCGCGACGGGGCTGCCGTCTTGGGTGTAGCTGGCGAGACGCCGCATTTTATAATTCAGTCGTCCGCTCCGGATCAGACGCTGTTTGAGCCGCCCCTAACATGGGAACAGACGCTCGGACAAGCTGCCCTCCTAGGAGAGCAGCTCCCCCTTCCCTGTCAGCATACGACCAAGTTCCCACCGGTTCACCGATTTTCCTATGGTTGCTCGCATCCCAGTCGGTACCACGTGGAGGTAGGGATAGGAGTTATAGGATAGGAGGAGTGAGATGAGACCCCATTGATCTGTTTTGCAATCGGATTTTTGCTTTGCCTGTTATGTTCAAAAATGTAAAATCCAGCTTTGAAAAGAAACATATTCCGAAGACTACCTAAACTCACCCACTTCTCTGAGAGATAGGTGAAACCGATTTCCACAAAATTAGTGTAGTGAGCTTGCGCAGGCGACGATTTCGAATATCATGCTGCCTTCCATAGCGGACAGAGTTATAGAGTAAACAGCACCTTCCACAGCACTTGATTCTGGATCTCCCTTTTGAATGAGGAGCAAAGTCGACATACAGGCATGTGTTTTATTAAAACTAAAATCAAACGTTCTTTCTTTTTCTAGATCCAACTGTTTGGTGGTGATATTGAGCTTGAGCTTAATGACCCCAAATTTCGTAGTTGCTCCTCCGAGATGGATATGAAGGAAGCAAGTGTTACAATCGTTGTTGCCAGAGACCGAGTTTACCTCTGCATTTCTAACGACCGTGACGGGAAGGACAGTACTTTATCACCATGGTAAATGACGTATTTTAGACTATTACTCTTCTCTAACTCTACTGTTTTTTTTTACCGAATCTCGTTAGTTACTCCTGCAATTAAGACTGTCTAGAGAGGTGTATTTTTATTCATGTGTGTGGACTCGGTAACCTTGATGCCACGAGCCACCCTCCTACTGTCTGGCAGTGATATTATGAAAAGGAGACAGATGCAGCTTTTATTTCTGGAATCATCTTACTTTTGGGATCTAGAAGATGTAAACTCTACCGATCTTCCAAAAACCCTTTACACTGAGTACTTGCAGTATTGGCAAGAGCCTGCTTCTGCTCAAATCAATTAGTTTACTAGTGTATGGCCACTAGCACTGTTCTAATTGAGTAGCAGCGAGTGGTAGCAATAGCGTTAGCTGCAGCAACTACTTAAGATAGCGGATATATCCGATCACTGTTGGAAGAGATTGATTTACTGCGAACTGGATCGACCAGCAGCAGGAGCAGAGCTGCAGAGGCGGCGATTTCGAATAACATGCTACCTTCCAGAGCGCTAGATTTTGGATCTCCCTTATGAATGGGGAGCGAAATCGACACACGGGCATGTCCCCAGTTTTTTTTTAAACTAAAATCAAACGTCCGTTCTCAAATTAGTTTTATTTAAGAGTACTAAAATAAGTTTTATTTACGAGCCGAAGAAGAATTGATTGTGCACTTCGAAAGGCAGTGTTACCGATCACAGTTCTTTTAAAAATTTACTCTTGAATTCAAAATTTACTGAGTCAAACACGCTGTAAAATCTATATCGAAATGAGAAAAAAGTTTATGTACGATAAGGTGTAGTACACGAATTACGTAATCATCCCTCCTATGTTACAAAAAGTAACGTTAGAACCCAAATAATATTCCAGGCTTTAAAGTATATTACGAGTACAAAATATGTTTTAGGAGAGTCTCCAAAAAGATAATGAAACATAAATTGTCACTAATTTGGATAGGACTCCTTAACAAATCCTTTAAAATACGTTCAGGAGGATTCAAATAGTCTTTCTCTGTCGGAAACTTTAATTGGTTATTGTGAAAGTTTGCCAAATCAGTTTTATAATCTGAAGATAAGTGCTAACAAAGGCAGCATAAGCTGCTAAAAATTGGTTCCTTATTCCATAATGCAAAAAAACATACCATAACTGTGCAAAATATGGTTGAAAATTAAAAAAATAAAACTAAGACGTTAGCAGAACCATATAAACGAAACCCCTCCGCACTCCTACCTCACGTCACGAAAATCCAGTTCACGACTGATATGTTCTTATAGGTGAGATGTAGAAGAAGTGAAAAGCAGGGAAAAATAATCAACAAAAGCAATTTCAGCACAGCCGCAAATATTACTATACACCGTTGTAGAATAAAGTTAATTAAATCAATGCAAAGCAATAAAACGCGGCTGCATATCATAACTCCAGCCTTCGTGTTTCAACAACAACATCGCTGCTAGGACGATCACAGTGAAGATAACCTCTTTTCGCCATTTCGCTGACCTACAAATAACAAACGAAGTGCAGCGAAGGAAGGATCTGCTGCTGCTAGTGTGATTGTGTGCCCCCTGCAAGTGCGAGTGGGTGACAAAGCAACAGCCAGGAGCGGTGTGACCCACACTCGACCAGCAAAACCCGCTTCGAAAGCGCGAAAATCGATTTTTTATCATTTTGCATCTTTTTTGCGCGTCTGGCACTAAACCTGCTACCCCCGCTCGTCCATCACCCCAGCGGCGGTTCTAGTTGGAAAAGGCATTCTTGGGGCAGAGCTCAAGCGGAAAAGGCCGCTGCGGTTGGATGACAAACGACGTCGCGGAAATTCCAAACAAAGAAGTCCTACAACTGGGTAGTTCGAGGAACAAATTGCTGATTGTGCGTTCCTTTTTACTTTTTTTTCGTACATCCCACACAGTCGGAAAGTCATTGGCTTGGACCTGCTGATAATGGGGACAATAGTGGCGGATACTTACATTACTGGTTGCAGTTGAATTCTTACATAATCTTGCAAACGAGAAAATATCAATCAACAAACACAATGCCTGGCGAATGCAAAACTATGTGGCTCTATGCTGCTGAGGTCAGCTTATCCTGGTTTTCGCACTCCACTGAGAAAACACGGCACGGTCCTGCACCTTTTCACTCGGATCGTGTGCCAATTGGCAGCTTCACTACACTGCACTGGGAAAATAACCGTCCATTTACAGACACGTAGGGGAAGACGAAATTTCCGCTTCTCGTTAACAAAATTTCAATTAACTACAGAAACCGAAAAAATCAGAGCTGAATTTTCAAACCAAACTGCACAATCTATTTTCAAGTACCTGTGCCTCTCCGTACCCCGACGCGATAGTGGGAAAGGTTCGCACAAACAACAACACAGGATGTGCGCTCTCTTGGTCTCTTTTTCCATTCGCTCTCTGTTAGTTGGGAAAACCTGTAAGCTCTCGCGAACTTGGGGGTGACAGCTTTTCCAGTGCTCATTTTACCCACACACACTAGCTGTGTAGAATCCTACCACCACATAGTTGTCACATTTGCCAACAGGCTGTGGGATGGTTCAATGAATTCTTTAGCTGTCTCTTATAGGAAAGAAATTCTTCGTTCAAAACCTCAATGAACAACACTAACGGCCGATTCGTGCAAAAATCTCACCTCTCTCAACTTGATTAGAAAATCTTTGTGTATAGGTGCGCGTGTCGGAAAAGCTGTTTTCACTTTTTCGCCGCCGAGAATCCTTCGGGCCGCTTTTCTGCCAGCATTGATTGTTGGCGGAGGGGGAGATTTCCCTATATGCCTACCGACTTCTCCACCGTTTGTTTCGTTTGCCGCTCGGGTCAAAGTGATTACATTGCCGGCTGGACAGACGGAAATCAATCTGGAAAGCAAAACTGTCGTCTTTCAACGTGAACTAGAAGACTGCCAATGAAAATTGTATTCGTCTACATATGGCATATGGAGGCAGACATATCGTTGTATAAAAGGAATGACATTACGTTTTGTGCTAGGCCGGGTCGAGTTTCCTTAGTTCAACTGTACGGTTTTTGCCGCTCACAACATGTGACAGCATAGAAAACAGCCAACTGAATTTCTATACATATATAAGGTACTTTTAACTAACTAAGGTTAGGATTCAACTAAAAAACAATTTAGTAGAATGGATCGAAATAGCTTTGCTATTGTTAAAATGTTCTTCTAACTTGTGACTTGATAATTGGTACATTTTTTCAGTTGAATTGGAACTTGAACAAGTTGAGCAAAATTCAGCCAATTGCAAACTTGCTTTGTTTAACTCACTTTTGGTAGCCTACTGGTACACTATCCATAAATAATGCGTGCATTTACTTTTGGCAGCCAGAAGGTTATGATGCTGTTTTGGAGTCTGAAAATAATTAGTCGTTCTCAAGACTATTAAATTTGTAGTTTGAATAAGTTAAATGATTTTGCTCATACGAATGCTGCATTTCCAAACGACGATCATAGTTTGTTAGTTCGTTGAGCAATAGAATAATGCGTCATGATTAGACCGCGTACGGTATTCTAATATAAGTATCATTGGGCCGTTGGGGAGCTCCGTAGCCGCAAGGTTACAGAGTCCGCTCTGGTAAGCGGGTGGTCGTGGGTTCGAATCTTAGTAAAATCAAGCCATTTGGTTGTCAAAGGACTTTAAAAATGGGTTTATTCTCAGGCTCCCCACCACGTACCCTTCCTTCAATCTGGATTCTACAGTACCCTTGTTGACTCTCCTTCTAACAAAAATAAGTCCCTATCCTAATGAAACTGGTGTGAGTAACATATGAAAGTTCTCTCCAGGGAATTGTAACTAGGCGATATTGTTAGGATGGACTGAGGCTCGGTATAGTAGAGCAGTAAGGTTGAAACGGAAAGCACTGATATGAATGATAAGCATATCACTTACTTCAATAGTGTTACTGATAATAATATGAAGTGCGGAGTACAGAAAACATCTGGGCAATATCACAATAGATCTAAGCACTGGTAGCAGTGATGAGTCCACACAGAAAAAAATAAATGATTAGGCCGTTCGATGTCGAAGGTTTTCTTAACTATGGGTTTTTTTTCAGGTTCCCCACCCATTTCCACTGTGAAAATGTCTGGGAAACACAGTTAAATGAACACCTATTGGCAGAAATACCTATCTAGGCTCGATAAAGAATTACTGCATTTCGTAGAGGAAAGTGTAAAAAAAGCAAAGCAAAGCCTTGTTGCTACATTCCGATTCGGAACTCGACCTTCTGTCTATTATACATAGACTTCGCGGCCAACTGTTTAGTGTACAGGACAATTGCGGGGCTATTGCTACAATCCTACTGACACTAACAGTTGCTCCTGAGCCGAGACTCGAATCAACGACGACTGGCTTGTTAGGCCAGCATCGTACCTCGAGACCATCTGGGATATCATGGGAGAAAAGTGTAAAAAGTATAAAAAGAAATCCCAGGAGGGTTGTGTGCAAAGCCACGACCGCAAGGTTGAAGTAGAATACTTTTACAAGAGAGATAACCCGGCTGCTTGCGTGTCAGTCATTTCGAAATCGGATTTGTTTCGTATATACCGCTTGTTAGGCACAGTATCAACAAATCGTAATAATACATTGATTTGTATTGTGCCGTGTCAAATAAATGTTGTGTGAAAAACAAATCGTAATAAACATCACACTACTGTGCATTTGCAGCAGCATCAAACCTCAGTTGCAGTTTTATAATAACCATTCATTATGCTCTTCCAAAAACATTTAGTAGCCTTGAAAAAGGCCGATTGCTGCAATTGCAGTTTTCATCAATTATTGCATAAATGCTTCATGGTCAGTAATACCCGCTGCAACTATCACGCTATTTGTAGTCATGCCACAGTTGTGGCCGCTATACGCTGCATTGGTAACGCTGCCCCTGAATCAGCTGGCCCAGCTGCTTTCGATGTTGACACTCTCGCTGCAACTGCTACGTTAACCGTAGCCATGCCACAGTTGTGGCCGCTACACGCTGCCATTGGTATCCGCTGTCCCTGCATCAGCTGGCCCAGCTGCTATCGATGCTGAGATCCGCTGCAACTGGTGCACTACCTATTGCTACGCCACAGCTGTGGCCGCTATCCGCTATCGCTGGTATCCACTGTTCTGCTACTGCTGCTGCTAAGGGATGATTGCTGTTGTCGCTGTCTAGAACTATTATGAGCGGCTTCGGCTGAAACAGGCTCTTATAAAGGCCAAATAGCATATTTTCAATTGCAAGGTATATCGTCAGTTGAATTCAATACTGGCACAACTCAAAATTCATAGTTTCGAGGAAAACGCGTTTGAAAATTTGCGTCAAAAATTTCTGTTTTTATTTTTGTGGAAAATTTCAATTTTAAGACTTCCCATTTTTATTGAACTTGTTTGGGTCTATCATGTGCATGTAATGAACAAGTTATAATAATTGTAACCTCATTTTGCTGTCTTTTTAGGTATATTTTAGATTTGTGCAATAAAGGCACATCTACTTATATTTCTGGTAATATTGTGAATTTTGAAACGAGTCTTTGTGAGATAAAACTTTATAGTATTTGGCATCGTTTGCCAAATCAGAAGTCGAATTTTTCGTTTTGACAAGGCTTGACTATTTTCAATAGTACAATAGTTTGAATAATAAAATTACAATTATCTTCATTTGGGAAGAATCTTAGAAGATTTTCCAATCTATTGCTGCAAGAACGAAGGAAATCTATCGAATACTAGCCGATTTATTAGCATTTGAAATTGGACATATTTTTCACTTTTTTCGGTTATAGATTTTCATTTCACATCCCTATGTAGCCGAACTTCCTGAGAGAAGTAATCTACTTCAAAACCGCGCTGCTCCTGAGACGTGGTGACCAACCACAGGGCTAGTGCTGCTGCTAAGGAAGGACGACTGCTGTTGTCGCTGTCTGATGCTACGCTATGCATAGCCATGCCACAGTTGTGGCCGCTATACGCTGGCCTAACTGCTGAGCAACTGCAACGCTATCCGTAGCCATGCCACAGTTGTGGCCGCCATTGGTATCCGCTGTACCTGCATCTGCTGGCCCTGCTGCTATCGATGGTGAGATCCGCTGAAACTGCTACGCTTATACACAGCCATGCCACAGTTGTGGCCGCTATCCGCTATCGATGGTACCCACTGCTCGCTCCCGCTGCTGCTAAGGGAGGACTGCTGTCGTCACTGTTCAGAACTATTATGAGCGGCTCCGGCTGAAACAGGCTTTTATATAGGGATGAAAATAGGAATGTATTATTTTTCGTAAGTGGTGGAATGACATAACTTGAAAAATATGTGTGACTTCATTCCGGCTCAGAGCGATCATTTGATAAGCTCCACCTCTTTTTTAAGTTTCTAAAGTTTTTCCTCAGTTTCGTAGCACGGATGCACAAAAATGATTTCTTGTCGAGCCGGACCGATAGCACTCTCATTGAAGCAACAAAATAACATGTTTTGTGTCGTGTTGCGCAGCTTCGTTGAAGAAAATGTTCCCGTCCCCGTGTCGCATGTAAGCAGATTATTGCGTTCAGTAGACAGTAGATAGTGTATCCAGCGAATAAACACCGATGGTGCTCTCACACACGCAACGGTTTTAACCCGTATCTTATTGCGGTTTGTAACATCAAGCGATTTCGTTTGCTCGCTGTTGCGTGTTGCATCAAGTTGCAACTTGGCAGCTGGGAGTCGACGAAATTCTGTTTATGCTGATTGATTGAATCGACTTCATATTAGCTCTGCATAGTCGAACTAACTGCTTTTGTGGATGCATTCTAACAGGGCAATTTATTATACAATGTCGGTTATGCTGATCGCAGCCTTTGCGCTGCCCCTACAGTGGGGAGTTTACTAAATAAAGTAAAAATTAGACAACTACAACAAAATTTGATTGCATCCCGCACAGAATGTCTGCTTGTGTTGATGCCAGAAAATTATTAACCTTCAATTATTTTTTTAATTGCCTTGAAAAAAGCATGTTGCGGTTCAAAATCGGTTTCTAATTACAACCTTTGAGCTGCCCTAACATTGGTGGAATTAAGATACACGGACAACATGCACTGTGGAAGCTATTTCACATTCAGTAAATTAGACGGGTGCGACAAATTTAAATTGCTAGGATGCAACACAGAATACTTGCTTGCGTTGACAAAAATTATTAACTTTCAATGACTTGTTTATTTGCCTTCAAAAAGGCATTTTGATTTCCGAAACTGGATTTCCTGATGGCAATCATCATGCTGCCCCAACACGGGGGGAATAATGGCTGTCTGGCGACACACGCTGAGAAAAACCGCGCTGCTCCTGAGACGTGGTGACCAACCACAGGGCTAGTGCTGCTGCTAAGGGAGGACGACTGCTGTTGTCGCTGTCTGGAACTATTATGAGCGGCTTCGGCTGAAACAGGCTCTTATATAGGCCAAATAGAATGTTTTGAATTGCAAGGTATATGATCCTGTCGACCGTGCTTGGGAAGCAAGCATATAACGACCAATCAGAGGTCGAATTTTTCGTTTTGACAAGGCTTGACTATCTTCAATAGTACAATAGTGTGAATAATAAAATTTCAATTATCATATTTTGGGAAGAATCTTAGAAGATTTTCCAATCTATTGCTGCAAGAACGAAGGAAATCCATCGAATACTAACCGATTTATTAGCATTTGAAATTGGACATATTTTTCACTTTTTTCGGTTTTAGATTTTCATTTCACATCCCTATGTAGCCGAACTTCCTGGGAGAAGTATTCTACTTCAAAATCTGTCACTACCACGGTGATAGATAACACTAACCTTCCCTTTCCGTCACAGTCGTTGGAGATGCAGAGATAAACTCGGTTTCCGATAATAACGATTGTTACACATCTCTTGTTTCTTTTTCTAACTGACTGATGCCGTTATCGATCTATACAAAAGCAGAACCAGAAACTACTGAATTGTTGTACATTGAAGATGCCGAATTAATCTCAAATAGCCATCTGCGTGGTTCTTTGTGAAATTTTACTAACTCAAATCCGTCGCGAAGGTATAATTACGAAATATGAGGTCGTTAAGCTCAAGCTTAAGCTTAACTATCTCATTCCATTAGTTTCGTGTCATAACATAGTGAAATTTCTTTCACAATGTAACTAGATTGATTGGAATCTCTCATTTTCCTGTTGGCAGTCGTGAGATGCTGAGATGCAGACAGTCAAAGCGAAGAGCTCGCAATGCTGCTTTGGATTCTACATTCAAACCGTGTTTGTCAAGATCATTAATTTGTTGAATGAAGTTGATTGCAAATTGAGCATCCTTAAGCTGACCAACTTCTAAATGAAAAAAAACCGGACCCTTTTGTCAATACTCAACTTCATTGGGGACCCGAAAAAAAACTTAAAAAAACCTTTAAAGTTGCTGGAATTGCCACCACAGACTAACAGACACAACACTGTGAACAAATTTTCAATAAAATCATCGTTCGGCTTATATCGGTACTCTACGTTAGTAACACTAGCACTAGCCACCATCAGCAGCCGTGTTCGCGCTCCGTCTTGAGTTTCGACATCAGCGCTAGCGTACGTGCATGTGTCAAATTGGAAATCACAGGATATGTATCAGATTACATAGCAGCGCTCCAGACAGTGTTGTCGCGCGATGACTGTTATGCGATTGAAAATTTGAAATGATCGTTTTTTGTGGCGATGAAGCTAGGTTCCAGTGTTACGTCTGTTAGAGACCGTCCAATGATGTCACGCATTTAGGAGGAGGGGGAGGGGGCTGTTTCGAATATTGTGGCGTTTTGTGATAGAGGAGGAGGGGGGTTAACTTGAGTGTGACATTACATTTCAACTAAAAAAGAAAAGAAGACACATAGCTATACCACAGAGCTCACCCCAAAACTTGATATGATCTTGGATCATTCATTAATAATTATACAATCACTTTTTTTGCTTAAGATTTACCTGAGATAAAATGAATGACGAAATTTCTTTTTGCCTTTCTCCTAGAAAGGTACAGCAATCACTGAAAAAACCAAAGGTATAAAAGTGCTCCAAAGGGTCGAATCTCGTATATCAATCGACTTAGTTTTTTAGGTTTAAAAAGTACAATGTTCGTTAGTTATACCCTACCGTGTTTTTCTATGATTGAAAGTGCGTGAGTCATTTTTTCCAAATTTTGCGTGACATTTTTAATGGATGGTCTCTTAGTCCATAGGCGTAGCCAGAGAGGGACAGGGGGGCCGCTGCCCCCCCCCCCTAATTGTTGACATTGATGCAGAATTTTATTTCCAATAACTCTAATAGCACAAAACGACATCTTTAGCCCATAGAAACATCGGTGTAAAGCAGCGGTTCTCAACCTTTTTTAGTCCGCGTACCCCTTGGCGATATTTTTCATATCGATTGTACCCCCTGGCTTGAAATATTCTCGGAGAGTGGGAAAGTGTATTGTTAGATCATGCCGTGGTAGTCTAGTTCAGGTTTAAAATTCAACTATCGTCGTTTGTTTGATGCTACAGTCATGTTCTAAGAGCAAGATTGAACAACAAATGAAGTATTACAAAAAAATTGCTTTATCCGCCATTGCTGGTTTTTCTTTCGCGTACCTCCAGGGGTACGCGTACCCTAGGTTGAGAACCGCTGGTGTAAAATACGAGCCAGATTAAAAATAATTGATTGAAATGCTTACCCTATGTTGCGTGGAATTGCACAGGTTTTTCAGTTGATCCACCAAGGACATTGCAGCGGCAAAAATACCGGGCAAATCCGCCTGAATCAACTAGCTTGGAGCATTGGAATCGAGCTGTGACAATTCCTGTGTAACCTCACTGGAAACACGGTTTGGTGAAGATAGTGCACCTGCCTACGCGTTGTCCTTACTACATCCCGCTAACGTAATACGCATGTCGTTCGTAGAGTTCAAGCGCAAAACCGAAAGTTTCGTAATTTTTTACGAAGTTGACAATTTTGTTGGAGAGGTGGAAGTTTGGTATCAACGTTGCAGCAGCATGAGAGCAGACCGTAAGAACTTGGAAGAGCTGGATCTTATAGATCTGCTAGCCGAGAGCCCGTTCAGCACATTACGTCGGGTGAAAACCTGGCTGAGGTCAACAATGGTTGAACAGCGGTTGAGTGCTCTCTGCTTGCTAAGCGTTCATCGGCAGATGGTTAACAACAATCGTGAAAAGACACATGAACCGCTTCCGGAACTTTGACGTTTGATGCCCGAAGATTTAATTGAGAATCTTGACTGTGTCTTCAAACTTCACGTCCTTGGGAAGCTTTGCCTGGATGTAGTTGAGATAGCGGCTGTGCGAATGGGTGTCCAGAATCCGGAGAAGTAGACGTACCTTCGCCGCATCATTCAGCTGGCCTGCATAGTTCTCGAAGAGGTCCTGGTAGCTGTTAAACCAACGTCCGATCGTAACTCCGTTTTCTTAGTCGAAGACAAACTCGGTGATATTCGATGAGAGGGACTCCAAAATCTGCTCCAGGGTTTGATAAAGAGGCTGCTGCTGCTGGGTCGCCATCTGCTGTAAAAGTTAGGCCATCTTGAGAATCATATCTTAAATTCCCGGTTGCGGCTGCTGATCAACTTTATCTTCTGCCATGTTCGTGAATTCTTGAGATCCTCGTCGCCAAAATGGTATGTCCAAAGGTTTAAATGAACTTAAGAGTTTTTATTAAAGTACATCTATTTCTATTCGAGGTTGGACAAAGAATAATCAAATTTTCCATTCTGATGTCAAGGACAACTTTTTACTGGTTGCCTTTATGTAACAATCAGTAAACACAAGTATTTATTTCTATTTTTCAAAATACTATTATTTTACTTCTAAAATTTTAAAGAACTTAACTCCCCCCATGTCTTAGTCTGTGGTTATACCATAAATTAATTATGTTTTTCACTGTACTCAGTAAAAATACCATGTTCTGTTGGTTAAAATAAAAAACATTGTCTATCCACTGTTCTCACCGTAACGTACTTCGTACTTTTTTTGGGGTAGTCAGTTAATAAATCCCGGGCTTGTGTCAAACGTCACATCTTTAATTAAAATAAATTTTTTAAACACCTTCGGAAAAATAATCCGTACGGTTGATCAGCTTAAGCATCCTCAACGAAATATAGCCAACCTCAACCGGAATCAGATTTAAATTGCAATGAAAACGGTCCCTTTCAGGGCAACTGTAGATATCACAGTTCGATGAATAACAATTTGCATAGTCCTAAGTCAATAACGTGTTTCAAATATAATCCTCTCCTGTTTTCTCTAGACATATAAAAATGCAGTCCTGCCTATCTGTCAATCTATTCCATATATACCGGAAACTACTGAACTGATCGACGTGAAAATTTGTATGTAAGGGGTTTTGAGACCGGGAAAGGTTCCTATGATAATTTGAGGCCCCTCCCTCCTTTGAAAGAGAGAGGTCCCATACAAGTGAAACATAAATTTCTACATAACACAAGAACTAATCAAGCAAATTTGGTTGACACCCTTCTTTCTCCTTCTTCTGGAATACAGGGTTCCTATACAAATGAAGCACTTGGGAACTAATCAAGTAGATGGAACCAAATTTGACATGTGGAAGTATTTGAGGGCAAGCAACGTTTCTATGAAGGACACCCCTCCACAGTCTGGAAGTGTAGGGTGATCTCACATGCAAATAGAACAGATATTCCAACCATTTTTTTCTGGAAACAGCCTAAAACGATCGACACAGCAACCAAATATAGACTACAGACACTATTTTTGAACTCAAGATGGAAACAGCCGAAAATGGCCGTATACTACCCAATATAGGAATTTCTGGGACCAGAATAATGCCCAGGTGCCAAAAACGGACTCCACATGTCATTTTGAAATCCTAGATGATTTAAATTCCACCCAATATGGGTATTTCCGGAATCGGGATGATGTACATGTGTGTGTGGGAACCTATTTCTAGATCCCACTATCTAGCAGTGGATCTAGAAGGTGTTAACTCTACCGACCTTCCAAAGACCCTTTACAGAATAACTGAATACTTGCAGTACATTCCGGAGTCTTTTTCCATTCGGTAATCCTCAAAATAATATTAGATTCTTATAGATTCATTTATTATTTCCAGACTTTCAATTCATTTGATTCATCTATATCAAAAAAATTGACCCGTATTAAATGATCAAATTATGTTTTATTTATTGAATAGAAGAGTTGCAATACGAAAATAAAGCCATGAATAAATAAATAAATTAACAAATCTTACCATATACATGTGTATCAAAATATAATTTAAATTCTGCTGACCATCTCGCCAAACTAGTCATAATCAGTTACGATCCCAATCAATAAAAATGTCCATACGAAACATTTGCTCAAAAGCTAGAAAAATAGAAAAAGGTAACAGCGCAATACGTTTTTGTTCTCTAGCTTGTAATGCACTTATTTAAGCAATAATTCAGATCTAAAGCTCGTCAATGCATGCTTAAATGTTAAGTTAACAACTACCACAAATATGGTTAAGTTACAATAATATATGATTTTGCCAAAAATACATGAACATTGGCTCAACCTTACCCCTTCTATGGGGTGACATTGTGCCAAAAGCAAAAAGGTTAGTTTAATACCGGAAAAACGAACAGTGGTGTATCTACGAACAATACACATGAATAACATTATAAAATAGTAAGAGTATAGGGTCGACCATAAACCACGTGTACTATTAAGAGGCTCAAGGGGTCGACTAGAAACTACGTTTCATACAAATTTAAAAAAAGGTAAGACTAAAACAATCCGAAGGGCAGGGAGATATCTGGAATAACCAGTAATGAGAACGTGGTTGATAGACAGCCTCTATACACATAGTGGCGTTTCCAGGTTTCTCAGAAAGGAAAAACATTGGGGTATGAAGCCTCAGAAAACTGTTTTTTTTTTTTCAATTATGATGTGTCATTCACCATTGTATATTCCATTAGAGATACCAAAGCCACTCGAGACGTACCCACAACCTTCCATTCTTCTTCTGAAAGTCATCAGTTTATATAGGATAGGTGTACCTTTTTTGTTACATTCCATAAGCAATGACAGTCATTGTAATTTTCCATCTAAAAACTTTTTTGTTTCAAAGGGGGGGTTTGTTAGTAGCTTAAGTATTTATGATTAATATTAGTAAATTATGAGTGTGTGTCCAATCACAAATGGTGACTTCTCAACACTGTTAGAAAAATTGTGATTTTAATTGTTAGAATTTGTTTGCCTTCGCAATTAGGACTTATCGTTCGTAGGGATCTAAACCTACTTGTCAAAAAAGGGGAAGTAAACTTACAACTAACTTAATTGCTAACTTATTGGCTATAAAGAGAGCTTATCGTAGCAATTGAGGATTGCAACGATTTTTGTCGAAAATTGTTAAGTCTATGTAATTCGAGTGTACTAAACCAAGGAAGACGTTTCAAAATCATTTTCAGAATTTAATTCTGAGTCCTTTGAAGCGTTTTCTTCCTTGTTAAACAACAACTTGACCAGATCGGTACAGCATAAAACGTTGCTGGTCTAAAAATTTGTTTGTAAATCAAAAGTTTATTATAAACATCTCGTATATTTGATGCACTTTGCTTGTATACTCTCAATGTGCTCTTTGAAAATAATTTTTTTTATCGTAAATTAGTCCCAAATACTTAACCTTGTCAGATCAACTTAAAATAACCCCATTCATCTTGACAACGTGATTATTGTTTGACTTGAGAAAAGAAACCCTATTTTAATGGGGCAAAATTATCAAATGAGTTTTAGAAGCATTGGGCGAGATTTTCAACTTTTGCAAGTAGGAAGAAAAAATAGCTAAACGTTTCGACTGCACATGACACGAAGACTTTTTCCGTTTACGGAAAAGCTTGTGTCATCGCAGAACAACGACTTTGTGCATCCTGGAGATAAATCAGAAAGATCTAAAGTAGGTATGTTGTACAGGACTGGACCCAAGACTGAACCTTGAGGCACACCTGCTCTGACAGGAAATCTATCAGATTTTGAATTTTGGTAGACAACCTGTAGAGTTCGATCAGTTAGATTTTGGTTTCAAAATTTTGATTATAAAAATTGGAAAATTAAAAGTTGACAATTTTGCAATCCAACCTTTATGCCAAACACTGTCGAATGCTCTTTCTATGTCTAAAAAGCAGCTCCAGTGGAATAACCTTCTGATTTGTTAGCTCGTATTATATTAGTAACTCTGAGCAATTGATGAGTCCATAGCGAATTCCAAACTGTTCATTTGCAAAAATTGAATTTTCGTTGATGTGTGACATCATTCTGTTAAGAATTATTCTCTCAGACAGTTATTTATTGAAGAAAGCAAACTGAATGGTCGATAACTTGAAACCTCAGCTGGATTCTTATCCGGCTTTGAAATTGGAGTAATTTTTACATTTTTCTATAATTTGGGAAAATATGCAATTTTGAAGCAGCAATTGAAAATTTTTTACTAAAGATTCTATTGTGCTTTCAGGAAGATGTTTGATACATATGTTAAAGATTCCATCGTCACCTAGTATCACCTGAAGAAAAAAATTATGATTTTGGTGATTTTTCGAATATCTCAAGGTCAAACTTCAATCGCTTTACGCCACTCCATTTTAAGACCGATCGAGCAAAAATTTTGCACAGGGTGTTTTGTCAGGTCGGTGAACACTTTGTGTAGGGGTTTTTTCAATTTTCTGGTTCTTTTTTCCCATTTAAGTGATTGACACCCTAATATTGATATTACATGGTTATAACATGCGCATTAACTTGGTTCCAGCATATGGCTACTACGTTGATTGCGCGGAACGCATTGAATGTTTTGAAATATCATTCGGAAAATTGGTTCAATTGGTTAACACTAATGCTCACCCTAACTTTGCAATTGCATCTAAAGCATTTTTTCTCAGCTTTTCAATGCTTGTCTCAGATCGAAAATCAGTAGTTGTGAACAGGGTCACAATCGCATTTTTTTATATAATCCATATATATAATATATATAATTTTATATATAATTCGAGATGGCGGCCAAAATTTGATCACCCCATATGAAAGCCCTTTCATTTTTCTTCACAAAAAAGTGCTACTTGTAGTAGGTTCTATAACGACCTTCAGAGATATAGCTTGATGTTTTATCAAGAATTACTAAAATTTCAACTTTCCTATAAGCTATTTGAGCCCTCAAAGAACAAGGGATCCACAAACTTGATTAAACGAGAATGGTATTATCAATTTTTCTCTATTTCTAACAACTATGTGCATTTACATAAAATTCGAAAGACCTCTTGCACCTAGTGGCTTGGTTTCAGTGAGAACTGCTCATGACGTGTACACCACAAATTACCATTGCGATAATAACTTGACGCAGTTATAAAGAAAAAATGAAAATTGATGCTGTATGTATAATGGAAATCGGAGGTGGAATTAGAGGTGAAAATAAACAGCTCCGTAAAAAAAACATTAGGTTTTAATTTTTTTTCAACCTGAAAAAAAAACTCTGGCACTTTTTATTCCATAAATGGATAGACAGCATTACCACAAAACTGCATAATTCTTTCACTTTGGAAGTTAGTACCTATGTAGAAGTGAATAGAACACAGATTCTCTAAAACTTTCCGCAGATTTCTCGTGGTTCACGCAGTTTGTATTAATATTTCCAGCAGAGTTGATGAAATGTATAATATATCAGTTTTCGATGGATGCCAAATAACTGTTTCAAAGTTTCTGACATCAAATGCATTTTTGGTCAATTGTCAGGTATTTGTTTTTTCTTTTGTTTCTATTTCTCTACATCTCTTTTTTCTTCGATCTTTTAAGAGTTTTCTGTGTTTGTTTTTTGACTTCACTGCTTGGTTTTATTAATTGTGTTTCTTTGGCATTACTTTCTGCTAATTTTGATTTTTTCATCTTCTCTGAATTTTTCTGTTAGTACCTTTTTTTTGTTTTAGAGTATATTTCAAATTTTTCTTTCTGTGCTTTTTTTTTTGATTTCTCAGTTTCTTTTGTTGTTTATTCTTTTTCTGTACACTTTACTCTTCTTCTAAAAGAAAGAAAAAGGAATAATTTTATTTTCGATACACGTTGTTATTAGAAAACGAAGAAGCTTCGGTGGCATCCAAAGTGGGTATCCGGAATCCGAGGAACAGTAAAATTATCATTTTTGTATCGAGGTAATGGATAACTGATAATTTCTTTTTGATATTTCAAACTGGGTTATGTAATTACAAGCAAATTTTCAAAAGTCTCAAAAGTGGAAAATGTAATACCGGTGTTTTATTTCAAGTATTTCCGTTCTTTGAAGTTCTATCATTTCCCGTAGCACAAAAAAGCCATCCTATTTCACTAGGTTTATCTATATGCGAATAATATTAAACTTTATTTTCATCTTCTTATATCAACATACTTTTCTTGTAATGAATCGATTTTTCGTAAAATCTATTTGCACCATTTTTTTAATTTCTTTACTTTAATTTATAGTTAATATATATTAAAATATATTTATCATTTAATAAGTTACTGAGTCCTACAATTTGCTTAAAACTTCATAGTACTGTTTTTTTTTTCTGAAATTAGAAAATTCCTAAGTCTCAAGCTTTCTACAGGGTCGCAGAAAGCAAATCCTACCAGTAAAGTTAATAAAAATAATAAATGTGATGAGGACAGGAATACCGTAAATGTTTGATTTTGCGTGTTTTTTCTGTTGTTTGTTTCTCGGTTTTTGCTTTGATCTGCAGTTGTTTCTTTTTTTACATCGGTGTGTCAAGCATTTCGATGATGAAATTATCCAAATGCTTGTCGCTGAGCAACCGTATAAAGTTAAGATGATCGAGACACTTGAGGCTGATTGAGCGCAAGGCCGGCAGCCTGAGGAGCAGTTGCGCGAATCGCCCATCCTCCGCGGGATGTTGCTGTTTGCAGTACTCATCCAGACAGGAGTAGATTTTTTCCCGCATCTGGTCGATCTCTTTCTGGCTCTTCAGTCCCCGAATGTCTGTTACGAGGCAGTCGTTACAAGATTAGATGCTAGTTGTAAGTTAAGACAAACCTAGCAAAAAGGATACTTACCGGGATTGAAGAGAATGATAGCCTTCAGAACTCCCAGTTCGGCTCGAGTAACGTCAAGTCTTTTCATTTTAATGCCGAGCTCACAGAGAATCCGGTCGAACAGTGTATCAACCCCAGCCTGCAGGGCACTGTTTCGGTGCAGTGTAAAGCCCGGTCCCAAGCACAGCTGCTGCGGTTGCCGTATCATGACCCGGGTTCCATCGGGCGAGCGTTCCGTTTCAATGTACTAAAATTGTAGAATTGTTTACTTTAGAGTAAATCGTGTAGTTTTGACTAATGTGTATCATAGTTTACCTCCATACTCCGCCAGGCTACCGAAGCGATGAGCATTTCGTTCCAGCCACATCGCAACAGCATCACCTGGTCGTCCCGATGCAGGTTGGTGAAGTTGGGCATCCGCCGGGCGTAGTCTATTAATTGGTAGATCTGTTTGTTCACCATCTGGCAGAGGTGAGAGACGGGTATCTAAAAGAAATTGAAGTTCAAAACGGATTGTTAACGATATTCAGTTTTTCCTTAAATTGCGAATAAAATATTTGAATTAAAAATTATAAATGGATGATAGTGGATAACCCTGCTTCTTTTTTTGTCGGTTTGAAAATGCTTGACTGATTGATTGACTTTTGCTTCCGATAAACTTACAAAAACAAGAGGGAATAATTATCCCAGATTTATTTTTCCCGCAGGTTTTTTCCGAGCCCTAGACACCTTGTATCTTCTGATAACATCAACCTATTTTAATATATCGTAAAGCAAAATGACGAAACGTTTAACTCAGCGTTATGGACTGCATCCTGCTGATCTAAAAACAGGGGTCCATAGCAACGTACATCTTTATTTTTATTTTATTTTTAGACATTAAACTCTGCTCTTTGGCTTTTAAGTGGTTTGAACCAGGAGTATTTTTTTCGATAGATCTACAGCTATAAGTTAAACGTATGTATTCATCAAGATTTTGTTAGCCTTCAGCCTATAAAATGCAATTAAACAGATTAAACTAGGCGACTGCAAACAAAAAAAAGGTTGTCGAAAGCAGAAGAACCTGCTGAATCGGCGAAAATTCTTATACAACGGACTAAACAGATTGAATGAGAAATTCTAGGTCGTGGAGGCATTGCCATTTGAAGCATAGTGAAACTGGTGAACCGAATACGCACTAGGAGGCCGTTTTAGCAACTTGCATATATAAAAGCTTTGGAAATATGCTGTCGGTTCGAAAAAGTCAGCTAATTCTGGGATTTTATTCCGATCTATTTATACATTGAATAAATATAAATATCTAAGCTTAGCGTTAGGAATAGATGTTTTTTTAAGGATGATTAGGTAGACGTTTTTTTAAGGATGATTAGGTAGACGCTTATTATAGAACTTATGAATAGGTAAAGACATATCGAGAACGTTGAACGTCGTTCAAGTTTTCGTTATATTAACAATTTAACGATAAGATTTTAATCAGATCCATGAAAGCGTTACTGATTGTATAAATATTCCGAATTCATGGCTAGGCAAAGTTAAGGTCGACAGTTGCAACATTCGATTTCTCTGAGCAACACTAAACAGATTAAATAAAGTCGTATAATCATTTTACAATTAACGAGCTGAGATCTTATTCAGCACGATTAGCTTCAGAGATGCACTAAGATTGAAGTTGCGTTTATCTCAAATGATTCAGTTTATTAAAAATGTTGCTCGTGCTTTTGCAGCCGTCGAGTGTTCGGAGATTGGAAACTACGTACCTTACAATTCATGATTCTTAAGAGTATGTTTCCACTCAGACTCAAATAAGCCACTGCAGCAGTCTAATGATGTTTTATTCATGTTCGCGAAAATTTATTCCACCCCATCCGGCGCTGACGCAAATTATCACTTACCTTGAATTCTGGCGGTATCATCGAATTGGACCCGACCCGCAGGTATGGAATCGCGTTGTCACCACTCTTCTGTTCGCTCAGTAACTCAGCCTCGTGGATTCGTTCGATCGTAACGTCACGCACCGAACTGGTCGAGTTGATTTCTTCGTTCTAAAACAACAAGCAAACAATTAGTTGTACGGAGATACCCAGTAGGAAAAAGTCAATTATACCTTTATGGAAAACTTGGAACTTCGCTGCCGCTCCTCCTGGACGGCTTCCCGTTTCATACCGCAGGCCAGGCACTTCTGGTAGCGACAGTACTGGCAGCGGTTTCTTTGGCGTTTGTCTATCGTGCAGTTCTTGTCCTCCCGGCAGGCATAGGAAAGATCTTTCCGCACCGTCCGTTTGAAAAATCCTTTGCATCCTTCACAGCTGCAGGGGGCAGAGAGAAGTGGAAGAAACGGATCAAGTCGCCGTTTAAATAATGCAGGAAAACGATCGAATGGGTGCAGCAGAAGACTCACACTGCCGTTGCAGCGACAAGGCGAGAAATATGCTAATGAATGATGATTAATTTCTATAAATTTTCAATGCAAATCGTGCATAATTCACCTAGCGCAACGATTAAGTGGAATGATTTTAAATGTCAAGCTGGGCCATGCTGAGTGTGGTAATTAATGACGGCTAGCTCATTGCGCTTTGTGATAGTTTCGAGATAGGCGTCCAATAATGATAAAACTTTATGAGCCATTCAGAAATTCTTCGCTCGTCAAAGAGTAAAGTTCAGCACGGAAACACGACAAACTGTTTTCCACGTTGCTGTACTAGCGTCACCTTAAATTATTTACAGAGTAAATTTTGCAGTAAACGAAAAATTTCGTTCGAGCTAAATAAAAAGCCACAGCCATTAAATTAATCGATAAATGCTTCACACGAGTTCTAGACCGGGCGCTGATCATCGTAAGTCAGTTCAAATCAATCCAGCATCAGGCTAAAGCGTGAAGATCAAATGTCGAGGTCAGTGGAATAATTTTAACGTTTTCTTCCCTGGAAGCCTGCGGTGTTACCGCATGACATCTCGCTATCGTCAACCGAAACCACACGTCGCCGAAAGGGGTCGGCCCGGCAAAATCACAGTTTGCATCTAATTATATAGCTTCGGCCAGCGAGCAAAACTAACCTATAAACTCCGTAATGCTTTCCGCTGGCCCGGTCGCCGCAAATCGAACACAGATGCTTGGAGCCACTGAGCGGATGATTTGGTGGATAGTGCTGTGTGGATCCACCGCCACCTCCGCCGCCATTTCCCCCACCGCCGGAGTTCTGCTGCTGCGCTTGACTGTTGAGACTGTTCTGACTGTTGATATTTTGCTGATGCTGGGGCGTCAGGACCGCTGCGACCTGCTGGTTGAATGCACCGGGACTCGCTGGGCCGCAATTGTTGCCGGGCGAGAACGGTCCCACGCTTCCGTTCAGCAGCGAGATGTCCGGCTTGAGATCCGGTTTCATGTCCTGCGGAGAGAGCGGTCCCATGTGGCCAACGAGGGCTGCATCGAATCCTGCATAGAAAAAAAAGAAGAACTCAGTGAATAATTAGGTTGTGACATGTTAGGGGCTATTATGTGGAAGCTACATATATTTTTTGTTCGAACTTTTGCTTCACTCAAGGATTACCCAATCTAAAAGAAACAAAATATTTGAGTGAGTTATCTAATCATTTGATAAAAATTGGAACATCTTTGGCATTCCCAAAAAAATCAAATCTCTGCATTCTAACTTAAAAAACGACCGTGCGTCTGCTTTTACCTTGAATTCAATGGAGGGACTTTATTCATAACACTGGTAAACAGGTTTCGCCCTGGAACTCAAACTAAAAAAATTAAAGTTAATGGGTTTTCAAGCATGCCTCTAATAATTTTGGTGCCCCTAGAACAAACAACCTTTCAGAGACTTAAATGTGTTTTCTCGTTAACATAACGTTGAAACGACGAACCCGGCGAGCATTTACTATGCGACACTCTGACGCACTTTTTGCATACACTAGGGGCTCCAAAACTCACATAAATAGTTTAAAAGCTATAATCTTTCTAGGGCAACTACCGTGACGTCGGGTTATTCAGCGCAGCACATTTTTTTGTGCAGTCATCTTGAAACAACTGTTTTCCAAGAGCAAATTTTACTAAAACATACCTAATTTTTGTACTAGCAAAGCAGGCTATGCTATGCACGTGGTAAAGCACACAAATAAATTGTATTTTAGTCAAATTTACTGTTGAAAAACAGTTTTTAAGATGAGTGCGCGGAAAAATTTTCTGCGCGGAGTTACCTGCAGTCACGGTACATTGAGCTTTAGGGCCGCATATTTTTTCTCTTCTGTCGATCAGTGTAATGGTTAAATTATTGAACATGTTCGATTCGTAATTCACTTTGTCCCTACAAATTAAAAAACTGATATAAACGAGAAAAACAGAAATTGAAAATTAATTATAACTTGTATTATTATTGTTTTTTATTTCAAAGACTAGAACAAGTCTCAATGATAACTATTAATCCGTGCTAGCAATTGAATCAATTTAGACACGAGAATGAAGTTTGAAAAGTTAATCTAGGTAATTGTTATTTTTAAACGTTGTGATGATTTTTATTCTGATGCGATTTTTTGGGATGTGATTCTGCCAGAATACTTTATTTTGGTGACAGCGGCGGGATTAGCTCGTTCAGAAGAACATCGGAGTACTATTTAGTACTTGTGAACTTGTGAACTGTGTACAAGAATCACATATTTATTCTATTGTTCAGAAAATTCAAATTGTACATAGGTGGTATTTCTACTAAGCAATTTTGCAACACCTGAGGAAGCGTTCCAAAAGAGTCCGCTCCCTGGTGCAACTCTAGTAACGCTAAACAGACTCAACAATCGCTTGCTTGATGGGAATCGAATTTAATCCCCCAATTCTGTAGTACTAACTGGAGTGTCGCTGAGTCGGTGGCCTTTTATTAGATAAGTACCACATCATAAATATCCTTTCTAATATCCCCAACCTACGGTTAAGATATGCGTAGCTAGCAATATATCTGTCAGGCCTACTTCAGCTTAGAGCAAATGCTACTCCCTAACATTGTTCCTCAAACAATCTGCAAAGCAAGTTTTCAGTGTGTTTTCAATGTTTACAAAATTTGTTCGTACCGTTCTTCTCTTATTATTTCATAATTTCGTTTCATTTTTTTTCGTATTATCTTTTCGTCTGAGTTTACACTTTGAGAATTTAATTCAGTTTCTGCGTATTTGCATGTTCTCTGCAATTTCTAGCTTATCATTTTCTCAACATTATTTAATTTTATTAAATTTAATTCTCTATATTAAGCAATTTTGACCAAAACTTATCATTACGTGAAAACTTCACCATATTTTAAATTTTGTTATATTTTTTTTGGTTTTTTATTTTATATATTTTTCTGCAAGTTTTGGACTATACTTCGATTTATTTACATGTTTGTTTCTGTTTCCGTCGCACGTTATTTTTTCGTAAAAGTCAGACATGCCATAATTCATATTTTTCTTTTTTTTCTAATTGATTTATTATGCATTTGATGTTCACCTGTCTGCCATTTTTTTTTTTCAGACCTAAATATTTTTTTATTATTTAGATTTTTTATACAGAAGCTTGGATGTAAGTTTAAAAAACAACGCATTTGTTTCACAAAATTCAGCAATTTACACAATTTCAACATTTTCTAAAGTGGAACATTCTTTCATGTTATGGTAAAATTCTAGAGAAATTCGTCTTAATCTTATTTCTCGTCAACAGCATAAGTCGACGAAAGCGAAAATCCTTACACCAGAACTCAAACTGACAAAAAGAAAGATTATAGCTTTAAAATCGTTTCTGTAAATCGTTTCTGATGGGTTCGTCGTTTTTCCGTATGTCTATGGCGAGATTTCTTTGAAGCTTCTTTCATTTTATTCCAGTATAAGCTCAAGGGTAAAACATGTGTTAAGCAGTGCATTGTGTTTTATTTTACTGATTTCGTACTCTAAATTGATAAATAACGCCCTCAATTTGATTTTAGTGATACACTTTACTTGAAAAAGTTTTTATGTATTTTTTGCGCTTCTTTTATAATTGACGATTTAGTGATTATTTCACCTTAAAGTAATATGAAGAATTCAATTTTTAGGACAGTGTCTTTGAAAAAGTTGTAACGGATACTTTTGCTAACAACCTTGTCGAAGATGTCTAATTTAAATCTTTTAAATTCAAAAAGATATAAATTAGAATTCACTCCACTTCTTTCCATTGTTTTCTATATACTTTACATATTTCACAAAGTTGGTAGCCATATAGAAATATACATTTTTGCTGAACATTATTATTTTTTGCGTGTCTTCTCACACTAATGAGTAATTTCTAGTTCTAATTGACTCTTGGAAAACCGACGATCACATTGCTCCCACAGACCATTATCATAAAAAATGCACCAATAGGTCTGAGTACCCCATTCGATTTGTTATCTCGTACAAAATCATTGTTCAAAATTTCGGAATCATCGTACGGTACATTTTTGAGTAATGGCTTTTTGAAAGTTGTGGAGTACAAAAAGTTGTAGAGCATGTTTTTCAGCCACCATTTCATGGAATAACTTCCAAAATGTCTTCTATACTTCTCAAGTATTTTATTTCATGATGCTAACAATCGGTAGCACCATATATTTCACAATTAAACAGCAAATGGTAATTTAGAGAGTATCCCGGTCAGTCAAAAATATCAGGATTATAACAAATCTTGATATTTTGTTACTTTTTGTGTCAACTTGTGTTCTGAGCTTAGTCTCGTTAATAGTTTTTCCTATCAAAATTACTTACTGATTATTACGAATTATAGCGAGTTTTGTAAGGTTTTTGGCAGAAAAAGATCAGAATTAATTAGAATGTACTATATTTTGTCAATTGAATAACAAATTTTGTTAAAAATATGCTTTAAAAACACATTTTTGAACATTGAAGTGTATGATAACAGAATTTGATATAATTCTGTACTTTTTATCAATCTGGCATATCAAGAATATTACAGGCTTTGTTATTTCTATCAAGTTCAGATATATTTGTGTTTGTAATAATCGTTTGATCGGGATTAACGAGTAAGTAACCTAAATCAATTACTATCATGTAGCAAAACGGAATTAGAAGACAGCGGTTTGGCCGCTCACATCACTCATTCTCAGTACGTGTTGCGTTATAGTGGAGATATGAGTGCGTGAGAATATTGAAGAGAGAGAATAGGAGAGAACTACGTAAAAGGAGTGTGTGAAAGAGAAGTGTTTTCTTGCTATTTATAGCGATACCGCTTACCGTGCAACGCGCGTGGTTTTTGAATAAACTATTGCGTAGTTCAGTAAATGGTCAACTTGAAATATTCAGTTTGTTGTTTATCGCATGAGCAGGGTGCCAATCGGAATCGACTTTTCGAATTTCGTTTAGCGGTAGGTATCAAAAGTTTTGTCTACCCGAAAATAAGTCCCTACAAAAATTCCAACTCAATCGTGCGACATGAAGGCCCAGAAGAAAATTTCATTCCCACAGGCAGACTGACATTTGAAGCAGCCTTCTGTTGCGTAGTCTAAAAAAGGATGTTGTTTCTTCGCCGGGTTAAACTGCTGGTACTAGACACCTTGTTTCCCGTGGGAGAAACAACGACGTCCGCATTGCGAAATAAGCAAGCGACAAAAAGAGTAGCGATAAAATTTTCTTTCTTGGTAACGAAGCCAAGATTAAAAACCTGAATTAATCCACCTAGCGGTCAGACCCAGCCTTTCTCAAACTTTTTTTTGTAAAAATAGATTTACATGAACGCTTCAATCCAATAAATGTATATTCACTCTTTAGGTTCTAAAATATTGATGTTGTAATCTATACATCTAAAAATGTAGTCCGGTCTGTCTGTCTGTTTGATCCATATAGGCTCAAAAACTACTGAACCGATCGACGTGAAAATTTGTATGCAGGGGTTTTTGGTACCGATAAAGGTTCCTTTGATAGTTTGAGACCCCTCCCTCTTCTGGAAAGGAGGGGTCCAATACAAACGAAACATACATTTCTGCACAACTCAACAACAAACCAAGCAAATGAAACCGAATTTGGTATGTGGATGTTTTAAAGGATAATAAATATGTCCATAGTGGTTCGACGACCCTCCCTCTTATGAAAGCACATCTTTCTGCACAAATTTTCAACTAAATGGAACCTTATTTGGCAGGTGAATGTTTTTAGTGGTAACAAAAAGGTTCCATAATCGACCTTAGGCAACATTTTGGATTGTAAGATGGCAACTTCCGGCTTCTGTAAAACAGCCCAAAATGGACGATTTCCACCCAATATAATAATATCCGGATAGAGAAAGATACACAGGAGCTAAATTCGACCACAGATACCATTTTGAATTCTAAGATGGCGACTTCCGGTTTCGGAAAAACAGCGGCAAACGACCAAACCCAATATGGGACCAAACCCAATATGGGTATTTTCGGAATCGTAATAATGTACTGGAGCCACAAATCGACTTCAGACACCATTATGAATTGTAGGATGGCAACTTGTGGTTTATGGAAAACAGCCAACTATGGCCGATTTCCGTCTAACATGAGTATCTCCGGATCTAGAATTATACGCAGCAGCTGAAATCGACCACAGACCCCATTTTGGATTCTAGGTTGGCGACTCCCGGTTCCTGGAAAACAGCGGAAAATTATCGAATTACACGAATTTCTTCAACCAGAATGACGCTCAGCGACCAGAAATTATTTTAAATGCCATTTTGAAATCCAAGGCACCATTTTGAATCGCTAAATTGCAACTTCTAGGAAACAGTCGAAAATGACCGAATAATACTCAATATGGATATTTCCGTAATCGAGATGATGCATAGAAACCAAACATTGACCCTAGACACCATTTTGAATTTAAAGACGACCACTTTTACTTTCTGGAAAACAACCAAAATAACTAAATACCTCCCAATGTGAGTATTTCCGGTGTCAGATACGTACCAGAAAATCTGCTGAAAATTGCCGAATACCACCCAACATAATTATATTCAGAATTAAAGCGATGTACAGAAGCCAAAAGTCGAGGTTAGTGTCATTTCGATAAAACCAATCATTTCAAACGATTTGTCTTTTGACTTTGATCATATCCAATGGCCGATTCGTCGTGCATTTGCAGACTTTAAATACATCGCAAGGAATCAATGAATTTGGAACGTTTAAATAGTACGATACCACATTAGAATTATGCTGAGGCCACATATATCGATCAAAGCAGGTATAGTTTTAAATAGTCTTGGAATTTATTTTCTTTCCATAACTTTTGAGCCACAAATCAAATTGTTATAAAATTTGTTATTTGTAAGTTTGAGAGATGACTCGTTCGTATGACACTAGTTAAGTTCAAAAGTCATGTGATCTTTGAGATAATAGACTTTCGTTGTTTTATTAACAATTTAATACATAACGCTTGCTTAAGTTTGATTATCATGAAATGAAATGAGAACGTATAGGGCAGCCAAATTGTGAAAGCACGTGTTCAATCATGATGCATCAGTTAACCCTTAAATAGCCCGCTCATCTGATAATAATATTGATCAAATCGGTTGTGTAGTTTCTGAGATAATGAAGTTCCATGATTTTCACATTTCGGTACATTACAGACGAAGTTACAGTTCGATTACAGTAAAATTCAATAGGGTGTTATGCGGCAGCCAGACTTTTCATTTGACCCTTATTTTGTGGAAATCGGATCAGCCATCTCTGAGAAAAGTGAGTGAGTCCAAGTAGTCTCCGGAATATGTTCCTTTTCATAGCTGGATTTCACATTTTTGAACATTACAGGCAAAGTGATAGTCCGATTGCAAAACAAATCAATAGGGTCTTAAAGGGCAACTAGACCTTCCATTTGACACCGATTTTATGAAAATCGGTCCAGCCATCTCTGAGAAACATGAGTGAGATTAAACAGTCTTCAGAACACGTTTCTTTTCATAACTTCTGAACCACATGTCCAATCTTTATAAAATTCAAAAGTTGAAGGTATTTCAGGTAGCCCGTTTATTTGAAACCAATTTTGTTCAAATCCGTTTGTGTAGTTTTTGAGATAATGATGTTTCATGACTTTTACATTTTGATACATAACCTCTAAACTAAAAATCCGATTACAATGAAATTTAATAGAATCTTATGGGACAACGAGACCTTTCATTTGCAATTAATTTCATGAAAATCGGTACAGCCATCTCTGAGAAAAGTGAGTGAGAATAAAAATCTGCACATACACACACACATACAAACAGAAAATGCTCAGCTCGTCGAGCTGAGTCAAGTGATATATGCCATTCGGCCCTTTGGAGCACTTTTATACTTTCGGTTTTGCAAGTGATTGCTATACCTTTCAAGGAGAAAGGCAAAAAGCTAGAGAATGATAGGAAGAAAAGCTGAAAATAGCATTGTTATTGACTTAAACCTAATGAGTAGAATTTGTTTTATGGAATCAATCTAGCAACCGACTTGATTCCGGGCGATCGTTATTTTCTCCGCACGTACGAGAACTTATGTATGAAAAGTCTCTGGAGAAAATCTTGAAGATTTCATTCCGACTTTCGGAATTCGGGATTCAACGGCGTCAGAGTTTCACTTTTTGAACGATGAAGAGGAGGCACGCAATTTCCGATATCGATTTTATTTATGCCAAATTACTTGGAAATGCAGGAATCGTCGAGACTTTGTGCAGTCTCTAGAAATTTTCTTTGAAGAATCGACTTATTAGAAATTATTAGAAACTTTTCAAATTGAAAGATTCTCCCAGGAATTTTTTTTAAGTTTTTTTTTTTTGAGACAACACCAGACCTCAAAGTTGTGTGCATTTCTGAGACACTTGGTTTGAAAAAACCATTTTTGGCAATTTCTTATCGACAATTTCTGTGTATTTTTTCATAGATCAAAAAAGTGAAACTTTGTCGCTTTGAGGCTCCACAACCCGAAGTGCGATTTACCTGAAATTTAGCATGACGACTTTTTTCGAGAAGACGCAGCTTTTGAACCATACTTTCAACCGGAATCCGAAGGTTAAATTTTTCCAATCCATTTTATTGACATCCTAATAAACAGTAATACACTCTTATGCCTAAAAAAATTGATTTCCTCACTGCTACAGCATTTAATATAGGTAATATTAGTGAATCTTAAAACTATCAGGTGCACAACCAAGTTCTCGAAATTTTGCAATAGAGGACACCGTCAGTGCCTGGTCGATTTTGACATATCTTAAAAATGGTTCACTATAGAAAGCGGATCAGAGCGGATCAGAGTAAGATGAACTATTTCATTTAAACAGCTCTTTCCGTTCTACATATTTTTTTCGATTAGTGTTAGCAGAAGTGGAACGAAAAGAGCGAAAGTACTGGTTCACTGATCTTCTGAATCTATATAGATGCAGGCAACCCACTCGCACGTTGATCAGAAGAGTCAGTTCATTGAAAGAATCGCTTGATCGCTCTCAAAAGAACTGGTTTTTCCAATAAACTGGCCCTTTTGATTAGCTTGCAGGCAATCCGCTCGGCGTTAGCCAGCCCGTGTGCCTGTGTGTGAGCTGTGGCAAGCTAATTTTTGCATGCTCTCGCGAATGGTAGGTGGATTATTCATGGCAAAGCAGACTGCCGGTGGCGGCTGGTTGCTGGGAGTTCTATTGCAGTTTTGCGCTCGGTATAAGGGGTGAAGAGCTTTCACATGGTTCTTGCTTGCGGTGCCTGATTATCAAAATTAACCATCATCTTTTTGCTTGAAATAAGTGGGTGAGTTAGTCTGAGTTTTTAAAAAAGAGCGGTATATTACTCACTCACTTTGAAGAACCAGCTCTTTAGATCACTTCGTGAGCGGATTGCCCACCTCTAGTGAAGAACCAACCACCTCTATCGAGTAACCCAAGCGATTGCATGCTTTGGGAATGATTTACAAACAAGACTTGGGTTCCTTGGGATTCATCATTTCGTCAGTGAACAACTGCTTCAGCGGCAAAAAAGAATGTTTTTCTTCAGCGCATCATGATGAGTCATGAAAAATGTATTCTTTAGATTAACCCAAAGAGTAATGTCATGAGGACTGCCCGATTGAATATTCAGTTTGCGAAGGTTATGCTGTGTATTATAAGCTTTTGAAACCGATCGCAATCATCACTGGGGAACGGTATCGACTTCAGTTGATGCGATCAAGCCGAGCACTGCGCGAAAAATGACCACAATATGAGCAGATGCAAGAAAAGGTGATTCTACTGCATGACAACGCTTCGTCACATGATGCCAAAGTCGTTAAACCTCAAATAGAAACGCTCAAATGGGAAGTCCTACTTCATCCGCCGTTTATCATAACGGTATTCGAGCTCTGCCAGGAATATGGGACAAAGTTTGAAAGATTTATAGAAAACTGTTCTGATTTGAAAGGTAAACTTTTAATAACTTTAAAAAGTAAACTTGTAATACCATCACCCCTTCTATAACATTGACTAAAAATTACACAACAGGTACGCTAGTGAATTCCCCGCTGCCATTCAGTGCAATCCGTATAATAGTTTCCTGTTAGCTACAGCTGAGCCAAATTTACAAATTCTCTCACCGAGCAAAACCGACCGCAAGAACCAGCCTCCGGCGATCGCTGCTGTTGTGTCATGCTGGAAGTGGCCAATTGAATACAAATAAATTTAATTAAATCGCATATACGATTAGTGTCATTATCCGCTGCTGATTCAATTTTGCCAATATAATTGTTTTGTTTCCAGCTCCAACAGTCGCCGGTCGGTCGGTCGGTCGTACGGCCTGCCTGCCGGTCACCAGTTCACTGCCATGTGTTGATTGCTACAGTGGGTGGGCCTATTCTCGGTCAAAGCACGGCACCTCGCGTGTAGATTAAACCGTTCGCCACTACGTAGGGTACTGTAGCTTCGCCCCGTACTGCGACGTTCGTTTATCGTGATATTTCGCTTTTATCGTGATATTTCATCTCAGCGGGTTTGGTAGTGAAACTTCGCCGCCTCTATCGGAAGTAAATTTGCATTACAAATGAGACATCAATAAATTATTTTTGATCTAGGGAGAAACAAAAGAAAACAACCCGAAAGAAATCCTCTTAATCCAACTTCACACGCGATGACAGAATCTCGTAATACTGGCGGATGAAAGGCTTAATTCCATAGCGAGCGGTAGCTGACGTGTTAGGGTGACGTCTGCTAATGATAGAGTCTGTCAGTTCGTAGATGCCAAGGCGCCCGTCGGATGGCAGCAGAGAGCACAACCCACGGATATATAGTTCAAGGTAGCGCCGAAATTCATAGAGCCTATTTAAATTGCAAATCTGTGGCGGAGCCGCATGTTCAGAATTGTAAAATTGGATAAATTGTTTACGCATCGCATTCGCCAAACCGGCATGTTTGAATTTCAATTATATATTCGGTAACGTAGCTTTAAAAGGTGGGTTTTCGGCGAGCTTTCAAGGTCGACGGTAGTGATCGAGAAATTAAGTTCGTTTTCACTTTGGTCCGTTTCGATGCCATTCAGAAGCGCTATTTTTGTGGATGATCCGATAACATAGTCCTTTAATGGGTGTCAAATTTCAAATTATTTTCTCATACTGGGGAAACTGGACATAAAAAGCGACACACAACGCTGATGTCATACGAGCATTTTGAGCAACCCATCATAATTTGAAAAATAGTGGATGCATTTCGCATTCAAACATAACAAAATAATTAAGACTAAAGCCGTTGCAGAGTGCAATCGCCTCCGGACACACTGTCAGGTTTCAGTGATTTCACGTAATCACAATAGACGAAGGAGCTCTAATTTCCAGCAACTGGAAACGCCATATCACACAATGTAATCCAATGTACAAAGCCAAGCAAACAACATTCCATTGGTGAAAAGAAGAGGCACAGAAAGAAAAAATATATATAAATGAAAGACCTTCACGAGCTGGCAAACATCTTCCACAACAAAATAGCATTGTTTGTGCAAAGGAGGGCTGCATCCAGCGCAATGGATAAAAAGTGAAAACTGCAGTCAGAAAAGAAAAAAACATAATCAGACTGTTTGCGCGAGTGGCAGCTACGGATACCTACACCGTTGTATCGATGCAGAAAATATAAACATGTGCAGTATCGTTGGTTGGTAAGTAGCTATCCTACAACCGCCGGCAGCAGCAAGTGAATCAGAACTTCAGATCGTATAACGGGCATATTGCTGTTGCTGAAGGTGATGGCAATTGAAAAATCCTTGATATTGGTCATGGCTATGGGAGTGGTAGAGCAGCGGAGGGCAGCAAGTACCACCCACTCTCGGTGTATGTGCTTTTACAGGAAGAATAGTGTTGTCTTGCCCTAGGCTGAACAACACCGCACCCGGTACGTGCATGTAGTGCTCCGGAGCGACGACGCTGCTGGTGTGCCGATGCCGACAGTGATGTGATTCGAAATGCTAAGGTTAACCATATGATTGGTCCTGCCTTGCGCTGCGGATTATTTTCCAAACATAACTCCACTTTAAGATGATCGTCAGGCGTCACTGTATATGCGCATTGCAAGCGTTGAAAGCAGATCGAAAGAGAAAAGCCGAATGCACGGAATGACGTGTCAACGCGAGCAAACATGCGGCAGATTAATTGCGGCACAGTGCACGCGTCATTGCTTATTATCTTTATGCGTCATGCTGCATTGCGGCTAGGTTTAGGAAGAGATGCCGGCTTGCAGAACATGGTAAAGGTAGTAACCAAATAACTTACACGAACGTTTGCGTTTTCACTTGTATGGAGTTTTCTGCACAACCATAAAGTCATTGTACCGAGAGTAGCTTGACGATGATTGTGCAGAAAAATTAGTCGAAATAAATAAACACACGAAGGCTTTAAATTTTAAATTTTAGTGCAACGTAAGAACTCGCGAATAAATTTTAAACGGGACACAAACACTTATGGTTCTTACAATGTAAATTTTTTTTTTTACCTTTTTACCGACCGGTTTCGGGTAAGCTGTTACCCATCTACGGGGCGATGTCCAACTCAATTTATTTACACAATGGCTTGTCTCATAATGGCTTGGGATATCACCATGAGTAACGTGAGATCGCACCCTGAGTAACAATCCATAATTAATTGTACTTTTTCTTCACTGATTATTATAGTTTAACAAAATTGCTAATAACACTCGGAATACTACCACGAAAAAAAAAACACTGCATGAGACGTTCGATACCCTAGTATATTTGACCGTAGGAATCTTCGTCAGAATAAAGTTCTGATACTAGACAACTTGTTACCCGTGGGAGAAACAACGACGCATGGCAGCGATGAACAGGCAACAAAAAAGACTAGCAATAAAGTTTTCGCTTTCTTGGTAACTATAATAGGTGACAAAAACTGACAAATGTTTGTTCGTAAATGTCCGGTTTCATAATATAGAAAAAAGTTTTTCTGTTTGTCTCTGTTTGCGTATTTGAAATGTGCATTAGTTTTTTTTTTGTTATACAATGCCTTTTCGATTTTATCGCAGTCAAAAAAGCATATTCCGGTGAATCTAGCGACATTGTAGATTCGACGAAACAATGGAGGTTAGTATTTTTTCTTGAATAGCATAAAAATCTAACGAAAAATACTGTTTTTTATCATTTCACCGAGTCTAAGTTTCGCTTGATTCAAGGGAGGATGTTTTTTTACCGTGATAAAATCGAAACAGCGCTCTAGTTGTATTGAATTCAAAATCATGATCATAAGAATATGTTACTCTATCAGCTAATCACGACCTGACCGAGTGAGAAAGTCGCAATCAAGTTAAATTTGTTGAATCAAAAATAGATTGGTTCACGTGATAGAATTCCATTCACATCGCATTATTTTGCTTACCATGCCTGTTGAACCGTGGTGTTTTTTTATTCACTCGGAAAATTCCAGCACATTTTTAATTAAATGACAAAATGTTGTGCAATCAAGTCATTCTCGTAAGGCGTCTCATTCATAGCGTAGCAAAAAAATAAGACAATTCAGCAAAAATTAGTATACTGCCAGTGGTGTACCAATTGAGTAGCGTCATAATAATGGATACGGTTTACGTTGTCATCAAAATTCCACCATTGCTTCACCTTTTCTGCAAAACGACACTTTCCGTGACCTAGAATCCACAGCTAATCCTGAGGGGTGAAAAAATTTCAAACCACTAAAATAGATTCAAACGACGCTTTTGACAAACCCCAACTATTATGCCATTCCCGGCGCTGTAATCGTAAAATCTGCAACGCAATACTCATCCGTGCTGGGAGGAAAAAGGTGGGGCAAATCAGCCACCCACAAACTTCAAAACCATCTTCTTACATGTAAATGCAAATGGTACACCAACCAGTTGCGTCAATTCTACCGCTCTGCTACCATATTGTTTGCGCTTGGTATATAAAGCATGCATGAATAGGTGGAGGCCACAGGAGTCCTTGGGAAAATTGGCGTGCAGGCGCTGCTCAATCGAGAAAAAATTGACTAAGGTCATGAAGGTTACGCGGGATCGATAAAAGAGTACTATATACAGCAACACCACCACGACATGCAGACCGAACCGTCGCTCTCTGTGTATTTGTGCGCTTCGGTTTGCATCCTTGTGGCTGTAAGATTTTCACATGCGAAAGTGGTGCGGCAGCCGAAGAAAGTTCTTTCTCCGTCCGGTTTGTTTCTCGCGCCTGCTCGATTCTCCGCGGGGTTATGTATAAGCTGTAGGTATGTCAGTTTCGTTCGCCAAACGAACGCACATTTGACATACTGAAAAAGCTGGAAACGGGGAGAATGAGGATGATGTTGCTGCTGCTGTTGCTGTTAGGTGCACGCAAAATCCTTCGTTGAGTGTGCAGTTAACATTATTTGGTTGGCCAAATTACTGTTGTGATGGCATTATCATCGTGAGTTTTATTTTGCCAGATGAACGTGCATCTAACCTAAATAATTAGTATACTCCAGTTTTGTTACATATGTTATGTAAAGTGTTTTGTTTTTCATTCACTTCTATGTTCTAAAAAATTAACATTTATAAATAAACAAACTTTTCTCGATAAACCAAATCCCTAAAATAAACAATAAAACAAACCAGATAATCAACTGTATTGTAATTCATATTCATCATGATAACAATGAAAATGATGTTCAGCTGTCCCATTTTTTTGTCCAAGAATGTCAAATTTACGAAAAAACAGCAGTTCAATTTATTAATATATTTCTTTCTTTTTGAGTGCTTTGAGTACAAAACCTATTGCAATTTCGCAGTGATGATGATTATTTTCGGTATTGAGCCTAATCTTGATATATTTAGTGGCCTTGAAAATTAAAAATGTTTCTGCAGCCGAAACGGTTCGAATGATTGGCATAGTGTCTTCGACAAACTTGAAGATAAAAATTTTGTCCTTCGAGATAAATATGCCCCCTGAAAAAAAATTTTTTTTTTCAAAATATATTTTTTCACTAGATTTCACCATGATAGATCGGTTGCATTGTTTAGGTAATCTTTTGTAGTTTAAAAAATAGATTTTTTTAAAAAGAGCTTTTTCAGATAATTTATTTTAAATTTTTCTTTTAACTTTTTTCCAAAAAATAAATTTTTTGTATATTTTTTTTTTTTTTTTTTTTGAAAGACAACTTTACTATCTACAATTTCGCCGAAGACGTCACACCGATCAAACAAACCGTTTTGGCCCTAAAAATATCTGTAGTACCTTTCCAAAACAGCATTTTCTTAATAGCTTCTCGAAAATGAGTCGTGTTCCAAAAAATTAAACCAATAGCACAAAATGGCATATTTGCCTATAAAAACGACTATGCAAAATTTCAGCCAAATCAAAAATGGTCGATTAAATTGGTTGCCCGTTTTTTGTGGAATTACTCATTTGTGATTTCCAGCAACTTTTAAGTTTCTGAGTTTCGATACATTGAATAAAATCCAATGTAAAAAACATACACCCTTCCAGAAAATTTCGCAAAAGGTTCCGAAGTTGGGAGAGACAATCAAAAGGGAATACAGCTCCTAACATATCTCCAACACAAAAGACTCCAGAATCCACTCTAAAATTACCTCTAACCAAACAAAATTGGAGACTAAACAGAAAATTATCAAATTCAAGCAAAACAAAAAATCTGAAAAGATACACCTTCCTAAGGGGCCATCCACATACCACTTGGACAGATTTTTAACGATTATGACCCCCCCCCTGGACAAATGCCCATATAAATTTTTTTTTTTTTTTGTAAGGACCGTGGACATTCCACAACCCCCCCCCTCCTCCCTTAAGGTATGTGGATAGCCCCTAATATAGATGATATAGATGTAAACCGCTCAAAGGAACCAAATCAAGAGGCCAAAACCAAAAAACATTCAAAAGTTAGCTCGATGATAATATGACTGCATGCTCCGTATAATTGTTTTTTACAAATTAAAAAAGATTAAAAAAAACAAAGACACCAAATTAACCTCAAAATGCATAAAAATGCTTTAAGAAAGAAACTGACCGACAACATTTTAAACAGAAAGTAGAAAAAATATAATTTCAACAGCTCAACAAGTTCTCGAATTCGAAAAGTAAAGCATAAATTTACCTTACGTCAGAAAAAAGCCGAAAGCTTCTATCAAATACTATACTACCTTGTACACTGCCCTAGGGGTTGTATGACATGGTGACGTAGGATAAATATAAATATTGATTTTAACTCTCGTTTAACATATTTCATTATGCCGGTTATACACCGTGTATCTCACACAGGGATAAGGGCTCCACTTGCTATCGTGTTAAGAAAAAGAATGAAGTTGATTTTTCTACACGCAGTCTTTTGTATCGAATTGAGCATAGATTTTTGCATTGAAGACGTGACCACGCAGTTTCGAGAAAGAGAAACGAAACAAAACACCTTTGATACTACTGAGTGATTTTCATAAGCACCAAAGAAAGTTTGTGCTTTCCCGATGCGAAAATTACTCTGGTTCTTAGATAAACTATTTTGCGTTATTATTATTTGACCGATAACGGTGTTCGAGTGGGCACAAAGGCACAATTGAACCGGAAAATCACTCAATTTAGCAGTGAAATTTCTTGAAATGGGGGTTATATCTTGCGATGAATTGTTGATAGGCAACACTACCAGTTATCTTTGATGCCCAAGTCGTTACTGTAAAAATGATTATTGAGAAATACATGAAAATTTCACACTAGTAGTAGTTGTGAAAATTCTCATCACTCTTATCTTGAAGCATTTATAGTTCTAAAAAGAACGCTTCCATAATCTTTAGCTATAAATGTGTGCTACAAATGCTAATTGAGTATTTTGCTTGGCCGCGCATAATAAAATTTGCTCTCTCGTATGTACTCGTATTCAGCTCTCGCTTCCTAATGTCGCGTACCTCTAACAACTATACTCCACTCGCTAATGTGTGACAAACTAGAATGAGGCTGAATTTTCTACACGCAGTCTTTTGTAAAGAGTTGAGCGTAGGTTTTTGCCATGAAGGCGTGGCCACGCAGTCTTGAGAAAGAGAAACGAAAAAAAAAACTTTGTTGAGTCAAATTATGTAGGCAGTGGAATTTTTCCGTCCATGTTATTGTTATCCGTGCTCGGGAAGCAAGACAATAGCGAGGAAAATGTATGGGAAAACTTGACCTCAGAACTTTCTACCTTTTTTCACCATTAAGCAGTAAAGCAACAATGTTTAACATTATATATGAAATCTGACGAACATTTGCCAGTTTCATTTTCAGTTTTACAAAATGTAATCTCGTATAGAAAACAAAGACGTAGTCCTACGTCAAAATTTTATTTCATTTTAATTGAACCTAAAAAGTACAAAATACAAAAGTTTATGCTGAACAAACATATCTAAAATGCAGAATCGAAATCGAAAGTTTATTTAACTTCAATTTGAATAACGTTCGCGCCTCGCGGCAGCGAGGATAAAAAATTTGCTTTTAGTTTTTAAGATACTTTAGAGAGTAAGTCACCAGGTATAATTGGCTCCGTGAACATTAAATTGTATTTGTGCCATGTCAAATAAATGATATGTGAAGAAAAAAGAGCATTTGAAGAAAGCCCGATTCCGGACGGCTGACGACCCTGAGTGAAAAGAAACTCCAAAAGATACTGAAGGGGAAGACCGAAGGAAAAATGGCTACATCGTTGCGTGCACTTGGTCGGGAGGTCGGTGCAACCGGCCAAATAGTGAAAAAGCACCTGGAGTCCGGGAGCGGCAGTCTCGTCCACTGGTCTCTGGCTGCAATCAATGAAATACCTGGGTAGAGGCTGATTAAGATGGTCAAGTCAAGTTTCCCGGCGAATCGCGACGTGGCGGTGGTGATGGACGACGAGACCTATTTTACCCTGGATGGTAACGACTGGCAGGGAACATCGTATTTTACTTGCCCCAGGAAGGAAATGAACTCCGAGATAAAGTTCAATTTACCCACCAAGTTCCCAAAGGAGTTGCTACTGTGGCTACTGTGGATGTCAAAGCTGCTCTTTTTTCGCTCCGGACTGGCCGTGAACGGGAAAATTTGTAGTACGAAGTGCCTGCCAGAAGTTGCGTCGTTCACAAGAAATACCGTAAGGGTGAAGAAGTGGTGTTCTGGATAGATCTGGTGTCGGCTCACTACTCGGAGCGATCGTTGGAGGAGATGGAGCGGCTAAATGTCGATGTGGTACCCAAGTTAGCGAACCCGCCCAACGTCCCCAAGTTGCGGCTCATCGAGGATTTCTGGGCAAACCTAAAGCGTAACGGGCCATCCACATACCACGTGAACAGCTTTGGGGGGGGGGGGGGTTTGGCTAATATCCACGGTCCATACAATTTTTTTAGAATTTATATGGACAGTTGTCCATGGAGGGGGAAAATCGTTAAAAATCTGTCCACGTGGTATGTGGATGGCCCCTAAGATCTATTCCAACAATTTTGTAGCGAAAATTAAGAAGGAATGATGAATAAAACGAAGAAAGAACTCAAAAACATGCATATTTTCGTCCGCCATGGTTAATGTTCCGGTTAACTGCCGGAAGGCCGCACGCAAGAGCGTAGAATTTTTCGAGCAAGCTAACATAATTACCTTCCATGTAAAATTTATCAAACTCAATTATCTGTCTTAGTTATTTTTTAACCACCATCCGAAAAATGTCCATATTTTTAACGCATACGTTACGTTGAGGGGGAAAAACAAAAAATCTTAAAACGCATTCAAAAGTACAATTAGTCGAAAATAAAAACAAATTTTGAATTTTCCTCGAACCAATTCGAATCTTTTATAAATAAAAAAAAATAAATTTAGTCCGGAAAATGAAAACTACTCCTAAAGTAAAAAACAGTTTGGAGCCAAAAACGAAAACAATAACAAAATAATTAAGTTTACCTGTAATTCAAAAATAGAAGTCGATTGTCCGTTTTTATACATACATACACGCATTTTGACTTCTAACTCAAAAAAAAAATGCAATTACACCGAATTCAGTTGGAAGCCTTTACGAGAATATAAGTTGATATCAAGTTCAATTGAAAATGACCAAAAAACAGAACAAACAAAACTGTCATCATTCAGTCTAAAAGTACTGCTAAAAGAAAAAATAAACCAAAGTAGAAATAGACTACCGAAAGGTTCAAAAACAGAAGTAACCGAACAAAGCGATAAAAATTGTTCTATAGTGGGCAAAAGTAAATTAATGATTGATTTTTAATAATCCTTAAAAAATTCTCAAAAAGGGAATCCCTTTTTGATAAAAGAAAGTGAAATTTGAGAATTTTGAAGAAAGGGGCAGATAGAGATATGAGTGCGGCAGAACATAGAAGAGAGATAACAGGAAAGACGTAAAACGTAAAAGATAAACTGTTTTCTTGCTATCATTAGCGATGCCTCGCTTACCGTGAAACGCACGTGCTTTTTAAATAAACCGTTGCATAGTTTAGTAAATGGTTAATTCGAGAACAACACTCGAACTGTTGTTTATCACAAAACATAAACAGTAACGGTGCCAATAGAAATCGACTTTTTAAATTTCCTTTAGCGGTAGGGCTCAGAAGTTTTGTATTTTCGAAAATAGTCCCCACGCAAAATTTCAGCATGAACGTGCAGCAGCCCAGAACCAGGTATTGTCAGAAAATTGCATTCTCACAGACAGACAGACATTCGATGCAACTTTCCCGTTAATAAGTCTGGAATGCTTATTACGGGCGTCACTTCACGGTGAAATCAGAGTGAAGTGAATACAACCCTATTACGTGACTCACATAAATGAGAAACACGTCGCAAAGTGGCATCTGCCATGAAACTTGGGTTATTATGAGTGTCATACCACTGAAGTGAAAACGGAAAACGAAACCAAAAGGGACGTTTCGCGTGAAATTCTTTCAAAGTGAAATTCACGAAGATAGGAAAAGTTAAAAAAGAGGTTGATTTGTGATCTAATGATAATACAGGTAATATTGACGATGACGATGCCAATGAAAATCGATTTTTCGAATTTCTAAAAAAGTCCCAATGCAAAATTTCAGCTCAATCCAACTAAAGTAAGTAATAGCTCAAAGGGGTCAAAGTTTCACTTTTTCGACTGATTACGAAAAGCACACGTAATTAATATTTCAAGCAATTGTCTATACCGGTTTTTTATGCCAAATATCTTAGAAAAGCATAAAACGTCGAAATCTAGTGACTTTCGGATAATTTCAAGCTGGGAAACTTAAGTGGAGTGACTCCCGTAATAAGTACCAGTATATTTTCACAAAATTCTTTCACCGGAACAAAGTGCTGATACTAGACACCTTGTTGCCTGTGGGAAGAACAACAACTTCCGCACGACTGCGAAACAAGTAGACAGCAACAAAAAAAAGAAGCGATAAAGTTTTCTTTTCTTGATGACCATAGGAGACAGGGACAAAACCAATAATTAAAAAGCTAGAAAAGGAAATAAAAAAATAAGGAAAAGACATTTTTTGAACTGACTCTCTTGGAGTTTTCGAACTGAAAAACTTTTCCTGAAAATTGTTTTTTTTCATTTTTTTTTCTCGAGACAACATCAAAACCCGAAATTTTATGCACTTTTAAGAGTTGAAAAATCGATTTCGACAGTTTTATGAACCACTGTCTGTGCATCTAGATATAATTGGCTCGGTAAAATATTATTTTGTATAGTGCCATGTTAAAAAAATGTTGTTGGACTTTTTTTAGAGCTGTTGAGCTCTACGAAACGCGAAGGTAAACTTTTTTTTCATACATTTCATACATTGACATCATCTTGAACAAGTCCTAGAAAGTCATTTTTTCTTAAAAAAAAACATTTCTTTTAAGATAACCAGATCTCAACGTTTCATGCATACACGATTTTTTTTGCATTTTCGATATCTAAAACTTCATTAACTACCTGTGCTTTTTTCATCGGCCAAAAAAGTAACACTTTGGCCGCTTTGAGGCCCGACTTTTCAAAGTTCGATTGAGCTGGGACTTTTTTCGAGAAGACGAATCTTTTAGCCCTATCGTTAAATAAAATTCGATGTTAATTTTTTTCCATGCATTCCACTGACACCCTAATAAACATTAACACAATTAAAACAAATTGGAAATCAAAAGCTCTGAGGGAGAAGGGTTGAATACCTTCCCTTGGCCATGTCACTGTAACATCTATATTAACAAGTCCACTGAATTTAGCTGAAGTGCTTCTAAAAACTAGAAAAACCAGAAGCAAAATTATGGAAAATGCACCCCGAAATAACTGAAAGCACTTGAAACATTTATATTCTTATATATTTTCTAACAGATTTCCATTTTCTTAGAAAAAATATTGTACTCACGTGGTCATGAGCGCCTCCCTCTTCATGTAGACGAGCGAGGATATTTGCGTTCCTTCTATTCCCTCAAGTCTGTAAGTTATGGCAATTCGAAGCAATTTTCGATCGAAATATGTTTTTGGGATTTTTTATTTGAATAAATTTCAGTGGCGAACCAGCCTACACTGTTTCCAAAGCTGCAAAAACGTGATCTAAATTATTTTGACCCTAAAACATTGATTTTAGAGCCGTAACGTCTTCAGCAAAGTTGTTCCATGAATTATTCTCCATGTTATAGAAGTTGCAATTCCATGATTAATTTACTTAACAGTAAGAAACGAGTTTTACTTTTCTCATTTTGGAATATAAAAATCCACTTTGTTCAGCAAAGTTGGAGTAAATTTTAAAAGAAACAACCTTATCGAAAACATCATACTTCTATCTATTTATTTAAATGGACTTTTGTGGAGTTCTCTATAGGTTGCTATTGAAATTTTTTTTTGCTATTTAACTTTTTATAGTGATTTTCTACAATTTTCAAATGTTCTACAAAATTATTTGCTACAAAGAAACAAACAATATCTCCGAAGAAAGTTTATTTTCATCTCACATATATTTTTGATTGTTGACGATTTATACTAGAATAATGCGCTTATGTACACTAATTACTCTTAATTTAAAAAGTAATGATTTTGGAGTAATAGCTTCAGAAAAGTTATTCTCATAATTATTCTCCATTTTGCAGAAGTTAGAATTTTGTGATTAATCTACCTAAAAGTGAGAAATTTTCTCATTTTTACATATAGTAATCCACTTTGCTTAGTAAAGTTTTAGCACATTTCGTGAGAAACAACTTTGTCGAAGACACTATACTTGTATCTGGTCATTTAAATGAACTATTGTGAAGGTTTCTCTAGAATGCCCCTTGAATTCATTTTTTAAATATAACTATTTATAGTGATTTTTTTAAGTTTTTAAATGTTCTACAATGTTGTTAACTACAATAAAACACACAAGTTCACCGAAGCAAGTTTATTTTTATCTCTCAAGTTGATTTAGTTTTTAATGATTTTTATAAAAATAATGCACTTATTTACTTACAAATATCTCTGCACATGAGACAGCGAGAGACAAATGCCTTTATCTGGACTGAATGACGATTTACTCATACTTAAATATAGAAAAGGTTTAGGCAGATATTTGCAGATTTTAAAGATATCGGTTAGTAAATTAGTGCATTGTTTCAATAAAAATCGTTAATAACCGATGAAATATGAGAGATGAAAATAAACTTTATTGGATGAAATTGTGTGTTTTGTGATAGTAAACAACAATGTAGAACATTGGAAAATTGTAGAAAATCACCACTAAATGTTATATTAAAAAAATTATTTTTAGTGCCCATCTGTAGAAACCTCGACAAAAGTCCATTTAAAAAGGCAGATGGAAGTATGATACCTTTGAAAAAGTTGTTGTATATAAAATGTGCAACAACTTTACCAAACAGAGTGAATTTTTGAATGCAAAAATTAAAAAGTTAAAATTCGCTTCTCACTGTTAGGTGGACTAATCACAAAATTGCAACTTCTATACAATGGAGAATAATTAATGGATTAACTTTCCTATGGCTCTATGGCTCTAAAATCTAGTTTTTTAGGTTAAATTAATTTCGATCACGTTTATGCAGGTTTGGAAACAGAGTGCAGCCTGTGGATAAAAACCACTTCGATAAAAAAAAATAAAGAAATAAATAAATAAATCAATGTAAACTTTGTCTAAACTCTGTGTCGAAACTCTGGGTTGGAACGGTGACTTCGATTCGACTAGCTCTGATTGATAAACACAAAGCATGTAAGTCTCAGTTTAGACAATTTACAGAAAGCAAGCAAAAATCACCAGCTGCCGCTTTTCCCCCTAGACATCAGGGCAGTTGAATCATACACAAACTCACGATAAAAACGTGAGTAGACAAACCAAAGCAGATGTTACATGCAATTGGCGTTCAATTCACACTTCTTTTTTTCTGTTGAAACCATCTTCCAGACGCACCATGGGTAGTGCAAAACAAAAATAATAAAGCAGGAAAATAAACTGCGCTTTGTACATGCTACTGCACCCGAGTAAATATAAATATTATACGTAACTTGTTGTACGTTCAATACAAGATACCAGCTGTCTAGTAACAACAACGGTGCATCGGATGCCCCAGGATCAGACAACCGTCTGCCGATATGCAGTAAAAGCCGAATTTGTTTCCTGCCCTGAGATCACACGTCTCCAGACGGTTCGCGCACTGCAGCCAGTGCAAGTAATCCTACTGCTGTACTCACGGCTATTACCTTCCGATTCGATCGGCAGACAAGCATCCCCGCCCCTTTCAGGTTTCCTCAAACTCGATCGCACCGAGCTCCAGACTACGTGGATCCGGATGATTGAACAGTTTGATAAAATATACTCCTGCAAGGATTTTTGGTTTCCCACCCTAGCCCCAAGCGAAATTATTGGCACTCACTTCAAAAGCCCCTGCTGAGAACTTTGCAGTTCCTCCCTCCCAATGCAGATGAGACAGTCAGACAGCGAGATAATCTAACGCGAAAGTTTCAAGGCCACAGCCTTTTCGACTAACAAAACAAAACATTACATTCACAATATGCTAATGGTCATCATGAGAGGATGCTAGCTCTAAGTGGCCGCCTGCTGCTGCATTTGCGGTTTGAAACTTTTGCAACAGTCCACTGCTTGCAGCTCTGCACCACTCAGTTCGTGTTTCTTCTCCCTTAGAATATGTGAAAGAAAAACTACACTTTGATGCAGTGTCTTTTTTTAGCGAATCTTCCATCTTCTCCTGTCCTCTCTGTCACAATAGAGGATAATTTTTGTTTATGAATATGCACCAAACGAGATCGGTTTCGTATTTCTACCCACGGTACAACTGCCGCCGCCGCCACCGCCGCCGACGTTTGATGAAACACGGCGGACACAGTTTTGAGAAATTCGCCACTCGGTACCTAGGTATCCTCTTACGTGTTGCACCGTCTCGTCGCGTTGCCGTTGCGTCGCCGCTGCGCTGGCTGGATGCAGCTCGGGCGTGTGAAATATGACTTCGGAAGGCGACGTCGTTTTTCGTTTCATCGCCGCTGCACACCGGGGAAGAATGAAAAGGGCATTGGCCACGAAGATGATATTCACAACACAACACAACAAGACGGTCTTTGAAATATGATAGCCACGACACGTTTACTGATTTTGCTGGAATCAGCTGAGCTCCCGTGCAGGGCGCGTTTTTCCGTGAAAGCAGCCGTTTGAGCTGGTTTGTGCACATTTGTAGGCATACTGCTGGCTACATTGTCCGTTTTTATTACGAACTGTCGGAAAAAGTATTGGCCAATCTCAGTTTGTAATTGAAATGAAATAACGAACATTTTGAACAAAGAAATAATAATTTTTTTCACTTCGATTACTTATGATATGAAGATTTTAATAGATTTTCTTTTCTTGAATCTGCATTTTTTATATATCATTACCTGTTCATTTTTTTATGATTTGTTTGAAATCATGACTCAGTTTTTTTAAGAAACTTTATTGGCCGTGAGCACTCATACCAATTTTGCACAATGTTGAAATTATTTTTATAAACTCTCTAATATTTTGTTTGTACTCTGAAAAACTTCACAGTCTGTTGATTATTGACAGTTGTCTGTAGTTATTCTTCCAAATTTCAAATATAATATCAAATTTCGTCAAGATAGTACCCTATCAATACGATTAATTTTTTAATCTCTAGCGCACCAAAAACTCGGCAAATGGCCGAGTTGAGTGCCTCAGAAATATCTAATAATCTATTAGCGCTTTTGAAAACCCGTTTCTAAAAATGTCTAAAAATCAATCAGCCTGCAGAACAACTTAATCGTACTACCAGAAATCGCTCACCGAAATTACTTGCCAGCCCGGCCAGGGGCAGCGTCCGATCCCATCGTCCCTGCGCCTGAATGATCGCCGCCACCGACAGCATTGGTTTCTCCTTTTTCAGCATCGTTTCGGAATCTCGGAATTTCAGCGCAACGATAGCGGACAGACAGCGCCCTATAGCGCAAAAGTCGTGTTTTCACACAACCGCACACTACCACTGCTCCGAGGTCTTTTGCGATGATTCAGCAGCATTCAAAGACGAACGCGATCTATGACGTCGTTTTGATGCTCGTTTTTCTTTTTCAGCCTACAAATTTCTGGTTTCCAGGAATTGTTTACGCGCGTGTGTGTGGATGACTTTGCACAAGTTTGTTCACTCAATTAACACATTTACTCATACCGAACGAGAGCACGTTGACGCTCCGTGGTTGACCTTTTTCATTGGTTGCCAGTTAGAAGCCATTATCACATCTTCTTCAGTTTCTACAAAGTGGATCGTCCATGAAAACTACAGCTGGAATCGATTACTGTTCTTTTTTCTCTCGTTTCCTCAAGCAATTATTTTAAGCACCCACTTGACTGTGAAGTAGTTCTTAACTAAAACCAACCGAAACGGATGAATAGAGGTTCTGCTGATGTGCCCTTCGTTCTGTTATCAAAAGTACCCACTCGGGAAGCAACCGGTTCCCAGACCGCAGCTACACATTCGCATTCGGGTGCGATCCAGCCACAACAGACTAAACTAACGTTCAATTGCATAAAATTGCATGATTTATTATCATCGCACCCGGTCTGTCTGCCCAGTGCGATGGTAACCGAATAAGTAAACCGATAGCGCAATGAGCAGAGAGTCGAACAAAGACAAAGTCACTGGGAGTCGGACGGGTGCACCATGCACTGATTGCAGGATGCAAGCGTGGAGGAAGCAGACAACCTTCGGGAGAACGTTCCAACCGCGCAAAGTGCATTTTCACAGCACAGCACACACACACGCTCAACACACATACGCAACCGCTAGTATAGCAGGACCCCGACGGGAATTGGGTTAACTGACGGTGTGACCCTGAGACACACCGCAGATGGCGATGACGATGATGCCGCCGATGGCGACGGTAGTGCCATGAAGGGTGCTCTACTGATGAACTAATTAGTATTACATAGACAATGCACGGCTCTAGTGATGAGTAGAGGAGCGGTTCGCTTCTACCAACGCTACAAAGCCGAGACCCAATTAACATTGTTTGATTAGCCTAGAAAGTCAATTTCTTATCACTACGGAAGTGCGCTGGAAAGCTGGGAACAAAGCCTGTTAATATGAGTTTTTTTACGTTGTCTGATAGTGTCGTAGGTAAATAGGGGGCCTCGGTAGCACGCGACTGAGGGTGTTTCCCGGAATGTGGTGCAATCACGGTGAGTACGTTGCTCTCGTTCAAGGTTAAACGAAACTGGTGCGAGCGGTTTAACGAGTGGCACTTACGTGAATCTAACCGGTGTGGTTTGGATTATTGACAAACAAGGAGACAACAACAGTGGCGCTTGTTGCACTTTGCTGCTATTATTTAAATAACTTCTGTACACCCAACGCAAACGGGGAATATTTTATTACTTTTGGGCAATTTTTTATTACTTTTTGTGTCTTATGAGTGCGCATTATACACAAAAAGTAACAAACAAAAAGTAATAAAAATTATGACGGCCACACGCTTTTAGGTGTTTCTGCAGGAGAACATACAGCCAAGCACCGCAATGCATGTGTTGGCAAGACTTCACTCGCTGCATTGGTAATGATGCAACGATCTGGTTCATTTTTGTCTCCCTTCATCCACACATAATCAGAATCTCAACCGTCAACCTCAAATGTCCAATTAGAAACACTTTTGTTTCGTCCCCCAGTGTTTACTTGAAATGGAAATATGTAATACTGTCTGACCAGAGTTGCCGAAGTTGCGAATATTGTTCTGGATGGGCACGAGTTTTGTAAATTCAAACAGGTCCAAATGAGTTTCCATGAACCAATGATTATGTGCTGTAAATAGCTTGCAAGAAAGCGAATGTTTTTATTTTTCTCTAACGCAGTTTACAGATCGTGATGTCTTTTTAAGGCGCAGTTCAAGTCTTTGAAATCATCAACGTTTGCATACTCTATGACGGGTAAAATGTTGCTTGGCAGCTCTTGTCATATTTTTTCGCTACTCCGTATGCATACAACGAGCGATCTAATACACGCCCACCGGATGAATTGGAGATTGAAAAAACTTGTAACATGTGCAACTAATGCGACGGTGTGTGATTTTTTTTGACTTGAGGTGGAAAGGGAGCATTTTTCGACAGAAAAAACGTTGCATGTGGTTGAAACGACCATTATTAGATAGTCGTACTCTCATAACACGTGCTAAATATATGACAGTATGTGTTGTTACTTAACTGGGGAAGAATTTTATTGCTTTTTAAGTAATGGATTTGTTACCTAAAAGGTAATTTTGCGCTATTGCTTTTAAATTAATAAGGAAAAGTTTTGCGTGTACCTCAATACAAACAATGTAACAAGCTGTTTTGTTTTGTTTCAACTACAAAAGAGAACTTTTCAGAGTTTGATCAAAATTTAAAAAAAAAACAAATCCCTAAAATAAAGAGTGGAATTTGATTTTTTTATTCTTACATTTATAATTTATTAATTTATTAACATTAATTTATTTATTCAGTGACATAATTTTTAGGATAGATTTTTTGACCTGAAAAACTAAACATGTTCGTACGCAAACTATGAAAATTATCGTCTCCTTGTTCGTTATGAGTACAGCACATCAAAAAAAAAACGTAACGTTGAACAAGCAAATGAAGAAAAGCTGCAATGTAAATTTTGAATTGCAATTTTCCGGGCTCCAGAAGCGTAACACGGTTCGGAAAGCTCAACTCGACCCGGCCCGAAATATGATTAAAATTAGAGATGCACCGGATAATAGTGCTGGGAAAAAGTTATTTTTGAAAATAAGCGAAAATTCGGATGATCGAATAATGATTTGAACTCGATCTTGTCTAGGGTAATTCACTTTAATTCAAGATTTGGGTTTCAATTTTTCTCATTTAAAATCATCATGTTCTGTTGAATATTTGGCCGTCTGTTAGGCCGAATATTCGGCTGAACAGACGGTCGAATATTCAACGAAACATGATAATAAACGGAGAAATATTAAAAACCAAATTATTCTTGACTTACAGTGGCTTACCCTCGACAAGCTCAAGTTAAAACCATTATTCTGTAAACTAAAAATTCGGTTCTTCCCACAAAAAAACTTTTTCCCAGCCCTATTATTCGGTGCAACGCTAATTAAAATAATAAAACCATGATTCGGAGTTGCCAATCCACTTCAAAATATGCCACATGAATTGAAATAATGTACTTTTGTAATAATGAAAATAAAAGAAGGTGCGAAGTAAATCTATTAATTTAATTTTATCAGTCTATTGAAAAAAATATTACCAATATATTGAGTGCTGCTTTCGAAATTTTCACGTTGGAGTCGCGGGTTAAGGCTAGTGTAACATACAATACAGCACATAATAGATGACCATGAACTCCTAATTGATTGAAATTTCAGTTAACTGAAAGCGATGCGAATCTGACGCCAAGAACGCTGAAAATGAAGTTGACATCCCTGCCCGGTCAGTCTGCTTACGTGGAGGGCAGATTGGTCGTTTCTTCTCACTGCGGAGACGACTGCTCTTAACCCATTCCCGGCGAGGAGAAATCAGTTTTTACCAAAATAAAAATAATTTCAACTTCTTATTACTAATCAACTGTATGCACAATTGACACAAACTGTATTGCATATTAAAGATCAATCTGTTCTCCAACGATACTGAATAGTTTCATCGTGCAAATTTTCAAGTATTATCGTTTACTTAAATCGAGGTTTGAATGTCAGGTGATGTCATTAGGCATCACCCGCCGGAAATGGGTTAAGCTGGTGAGTAAATCGACGTACTTGCTCAAAAAAAAAAACAAAAAAAAAAGAAAAAAAACGGCGAAGAAACTGTGACCAAGAACGGCTGAGAAAAAGTTTAGTGTCTTTATTTTCGCGTTTTCCCGATTTTGTTTTGTACATAAGCCGGCATTTATCGTTTTAATTGGAATTATTGCCTATCTTGACTGTCCGGATAGCGGAGCGCACTGTGCGAGGCTCACAATCCTTTTCCAAGATCCAAGCTCTTAGTAGGACCGACATTTAGATCATGAAGCAGGATCATCGTTCTTGCTGTGCTGTTTCTTCGGTTAAATTCGGCTGTGCGACGTGGGTCTCGGTGCTATCAATAGATAAGTACAGTTTCTGTTGTTCCCCTATAGAAGTGCTAGTGATTTTTCAAACTCTGGAGAACGACGATGAACGAGATTACACCTGTCCAAATCTAACAACAAGCCGTCCATCTGTCTAATATTCCTAGTCAATTTGAGAATAGCTCAAACAGTACAGCATGGTTTGATAGATATTATCATCCCGTTGAATTTGATATGTTAATTAATTAAATAATTAATAATAATTAACATTTTTATCATTACATATCTTGAAAATCCTTATTGAATTTGATTACTTCAGGGAATAAATTTTATTATTAACTAACTTTTAAATAAATATTGTTATGTCATTTAATTTCATATATTTCTCCGATTTTGAATGCCAAAAAGTTAGACAGATTGGATATTAATAGAAGACCTAACATAATAAACTCGACCGTTACTGTTAGGATAACCCGCGAGATTAGGATATATCCAAACGCATTGCTAACCACGGTTATTCCTGATCAGACTATTAGGCTTTGTAACTATGGTAACTTGAGTTTCTCTCAAGTGAACACCACGAATTTGTAAGTGGTCGAACGGCCTTGGTATAAATCAGAACACATCTTGTAGCATAGTATTCATTAGATCACTGAAATATATCACTCACTGGGCGTTTGTTTGTTGGTTGGAATTAGTCTAAAATCGGGAAGTTGAGCAGTCTTGTGCTCTAGTGAATTAAACCACATACACTCGCACTTGGTCCCTACAACATTACTAATGTCTGCTAGTTTAAACCGATGCCAAATATGAACAAACCAAATGTGCAGCTCTAATCAGCCGACTGAACGGAGAATAAACAGGTAATAGTCTAATAGCGACGAGTATAGAGTACATGTATGATCGCATCACTTATCAAGGTGACTCCTGATCCAATTTATCCTTCCCAATTAACAAAACCTCCTTCCTGTGATCTTTGTGGAGATCCAGAGGTTAACACGGTCTCTGAATAGCAAAGCCTACATCCTTTCCCTCTTCCCACCTGATTGCAAGGACGTGGCCGGCGTCATTATTGAACCTTCAAAGTATTGAGTCACTAAAACTTGTACAATGAGAATGGTCAGTCACTCCCAGCACCATTCAGTTGATTCACTGTGCAATTTTACTGATTCGGATCAATCACGGAGTGCAACCATTGATATGTACAGTCAGTCAAGTTAAGCTAAGCTAAGATATTTCGCCGCTTAAAAAAGCGGCGAAATATCTATCCTGAGTAATTTTAAAATGGGAGAGCTTTCTCACACGAAAGGATATTACGCACAATAACTACACAACAGAGCTCACTGCAGTGCTTTAAAGTGAGTCTCTTGGGCATATATTGAATGAGAGAAGCATCTGGGTAGGAATGTAGATTGCCTTTTTGTTGAGTTCGCTCTGTATCTCGAAACTGAGAAAAAATACTACCAGGCGCCGCTCCGCTTCACATTTTTCTCCGAGAAAACTCAAGTTGTCTCTGCTGTAGTATCTCAGCAGTGCACACAACTTTTATAAAAACGAATTTCGCGCAACTCGACTAGACTTTTGCGAAATTTCGAGGTTTCCAAAACTGATCCAATTTTTTCTTGAAATGATTGATATTTAAACGGGAAAAAGATATTTAGAGTTTACTTAAGTGAAAAATATTCAAGAAAATTCCGGAAATTAGGAAAAATATAGTAAAGTCCTAAAACTTTGAAGTAACACCGGACCTAAATTAGAGTACACTAAAGTCGCTTTTTACGCGAGGGATACATGCCGCGTAAAAAACCGCGTAAAAAACCGCGTAAATTTCAGAATCCGCGTAAAAAAACCGCGTAAATTCCGGAATCCGCGTAAAAAGAAACCCGCGTAAAAAAAACCGCGTAAAAAGCGACCTTGGTGTATTAGAGTTAGACTCGCGACTGCTGCTTCAAAAGGGCCTATTCAAAATGGTGACTCATAGATAAAAATATAGATATCAGAAAAACGTCTTGTTTGATTGAAATGGTGTTTTCAGCAACGTTGAAGATAATAAATTGCCGTTAGTAGAAAAAAATTATACAGATAAAAAAAATTTTTTCTATGCCAAATCTACCAAATTGTCACAAAAGAATAAATTTCTCAAAGAGTACCTTTTTTTAAATTTTAACATAAATTTTCGAAGTAGCGTGGACTGTCTCAGACGCAAGACTAATAGCGAAACCTGTCTCCGCGCAATCTGTCAGCTTCCGGTTCCGGGACAGATAGTAGTACACAGTGTCTCTGGTAGAAGAAACTTATCATTCGAAAGTTCAAGGTGTCCCCTTTAATATGCTACTAAAATTGAAATGTTCTATCGGCGGGTCCAGAACAATTTTTTTTCAGATATTTTTTGTAATTGAAAAGCTGGTAGAATGGGAACTATGTATACTTATCAAGGGATTTAGGTGCTGGGGGCCCGATCAGATAGTGTTGAAACCTTCAAGTTTTGTTTTTTTCATATAATGAAACAATATTTGGCATGATCTTAGATTTTTCGAAAAGGGTAAAGTGGGGGTAAAAAAGACTTGAAAATTTTGAGTCCAAAAACTGCTGAAAAGACAAAAAAAGCTATAACTTTTTGTCCGCTTAATCGATTTGCCTGAAAATTGATATGGTAATTCTATCTTATAAAAATATACAATGTCGGTTATTGAAAGTTGCTGTCGAGGTTACATAATTAAATATTTACATTTTTCTTCAAAAAACATGGTGATTTTTGGATTTTTTTTCTTTTGTCATCAGAACTAGGTTTTATTTAAACAATACGTTTATAAATCAACGTCTATAAATCAACTCAAGAGCTTTTATTGGACGTATTAAGAAAGTGCACCGTTAAAAAAAAAATCGATTTTTTCATAATATGGTTTAGGCCTGTTGCACAAAGAGCACAACTCTATTTTGTACCTACATTTTAAATGCTGGCTATAGCAGGCTATAGCTTTATAACATCCCAGCTGGTTTTGAGGTACGATGCTTGTCTTACAAGTCAGTCCTCGTTTGTTCCAATTTCGGTTGGACAATTTTCGGGTTCGGGTTTGATCGGAATAAAAGTTTCGGGTTCGGGTTTCAACCGAAAACAAATTCGGGTACGGGTCGGGTACGGGTTTGAAAAAAGCCAAACCCGACCATCTCTAGTAGCCAGTACTTCAAACATTCCTAATGGTACAATAAGCATACCGAATTGCAGAAAAATCGATGCATTTTACTCAAAGTTACAGTAACATTCCGATTTTAGCAGCACCTAGACATTAGAGTTTGGAATGCCATTCCACCAGACCCGGATTGAAGGGGGGCAAATGCCCCTGGCCTTTCGACACGAGGGGCCTCCCTGGTCTTAGGCCAGACGTAAATACAGGTTGGAGACCTTTTTTTGTTTTGCTCGTCACCTTCCAGCGAAGCGTTAAATCATTTCAATTTTTTTTTTTGAGAAAAGAGGCCCTCAACACCTGAATCCCGCACTGCATTTCACCCCACTAACTCCTTTCCCAAAAAACTTATATGTACAAATTATTTCATGGATGAACAAACCCTGGAAATTTGAGCAAGATTGGGGGACATCGATACAAAACGGAATTGCGCTCCTGGCACAAAGGGTTTAAATAATGATTAAAAACATGTATGAATAATGAATATTTCTCAGTCGTTACTAAAACGGCGCATTTTCTAATAACATCAAATGAAAGCTCTTGAGTTACTCTATAAAACGTATAGCTTAGATACAGGGTCCAGTTTTGTTGACAAGCAAAAAAGAGCTGTAATAATCACCATTTTTTGAAGAAAATGCAAATATCCACGACAGCAACTCTAAACATATCTCTCTGAAACATATTATTTATTTCCATTTCACTAGCTTTTTAATTACAAATATATGTTCGAAAACAAATTGTTCTAGACCCCCCGATAGAACATTTAAATTTTGGTAGGATATTGAAGGGGACAGCTCAAGCTTTCGAATGACGAGTATTAGAGCGATACTAATTTTTTTTGGATAAGTTCTTCAACCAGAGACACCGTGTACATATTGTCATCTTCAATGTGTAAAAAAATAGATTTTTGAAAAAGGCACTTTTTGAGATATTGAATTTTTTGTGACAATTTGGAAAATTTGGAAAATCTTTACAGTAAATATATTTTTTCTAGAACTGCAATTTTATTACCTACAACTTTGCTGGAGACACCATTTCAAACAAACAAGACGTTTTTCTGATATAGAAATTTTTATCTATCAGCCGCCCTCTTGAAGCAGCAGTTGCGAATCAACATGATCAACGGATATCATAAAATGACCTTATCATCAAAGAAGAACAACTGTGAAAAGTTTCAGCGAAATCGGAAATGGTCGATCAGAATCAATGTTCAAAGTAGCATGGAATGACTCAGTTGTTAATATTTTATCAAAAAATGTGTGCTCAATTTCGTTTAATTTCGAGAAACTCGAGATTTCACGAAATTTTGCACACCCTTAGGGAAGACCCTTTTACAATGCAATCAAACTTTCAGGTGTGTAGATTAAGATTAAGGGGGGGGGGGGGCTGAAGTTTTAACCCTTTTTATAAATCGATATACAGTAAAGTATTTTTTACACGATGGATAGGCACCGTGCAGTAAAAACGTGTAAAAAAATCGCGTTATTTGAAGAACGGCGTTTTTTCGTAATTTGGTAAAAAATGTTTTTTGAAGGTGTCTCTTTTGAAATGGTCAAACGAGTTTTGGGCAGCTGAATTGTCTATCTGTTTTGTTCAATGTAGGTTCTCAAATTAATTTTTTTCAATATTTGCATATTAAAATTTACACAATTGCTTGAAAGTTATCTCTTAAGAAGTTATTTGTATCTCTCATCACGAAAATGAAGGTTCAAATAGCTCAGACGTTTTCAAATGTTAGTCTAGATAAATTTTCGAAAAAAATGTGAAGTTTCTCATAGTGAGTTTTTCTATTTTACAGGATCAGTGCAAATCTACACAGGAGTGAAGAAACAGCATCGCCATATACGACGCAAGTAAGATAGAGATGCCAGATAATTGTTGACGACAAGGGCGACTCGTCCATAGGTGCAACCTGTGCATTGCACACGGGGACGCCAGGCAAAAATATATTTCAAACGCAAACTTTTATTTGTATACGGTTGATTTTTAGTTTCACTTTTAAATAGTAACAAAAAAACCTAAATTAATCCACCTAGCGGTCAGACCCAGCCTTTCTCATTCAAACTTTTATTTGTTAAAATAGATTTACATGAACGCTTCAATACAATAAATGTATATTCACTCTTAAGGTTCTAAAACAGGGGGACGGGACACGAGGCATATGGACGCTAGGCATATGGATGTTAGGCATAGTATGCTAGGCATACAGACGCGAGCCATAATGGATGTGAGGCATAATGGATACGAGGCATACTGCCAAAAGGCATAACGGACGCGAGGCCGAATGGACGCGAGGCCGAATGGACGCAAGGCCGAATGGACGCGAGGCCGAATGCGATGTTGTACGATCGCATGAGATCCAATAATGTAGTTCAGGTGTTATTATATTCCTAAAGAGTTTAAGTTGGGTATAATACCTTTCTTGAAATCATGCGGCGAAGACGCATAATCGAGGGCAAGGAAACGAGGCGGCACTAAGCCGCCGTGGTTTCCGCAGTCCGAGCCGGCCGCCGACCCGCCGTCGGAAGCGGCGGCCTCTTGCACCCAAACGACTGATCTACTGGTTTGCTAGGTCTACTCAAACAGAGTTTTTTTCCCTTAGTTAAGTCCGAACGAGCGGTAGCGAGTAAGGACAGCATTCGCTCGAACAGCGAGTCGACCGAAGGCCACGAGTGTATTGCTTTCCAAATGACACTTTGAAGCGAAATACATGCTGTGTAGATGATGACGAAAATAACATATTCCACATCACTTCCCCCTGGCCTTGTATCCATTCGGCCTTGTATCCATTCGGCCTCGCGTCCATTCGGCCTCGCGTCCATTCGGCCTTGCGTCCATTCGGCCTCGCGTCCATTCGGCCTCGCGTCCATTCGGCCTCGCGTCCATTCGGCCTCGCGTCCATTCGGCCTCGCGTCCATTCGGCCTCGCGTCCATTCGGCCTCGCGTCCATTCGGCCTCGCGTCCATTCGGCCTCGCGTCCATTCGGCCTCGCGTCCATATGCCTCGTGTCCGTATGCCTGCCGTCCATTATGCCTAGCGTACTATGCCTCGCGTCTGTATGCCTAACGGGGTGTCATCCTAAAACAGGACTGTCCAACGTACGGCCCGCGGGCCATATCCGGCCCTCGGCTTCTTTTCTCGCGGCCCGCGTTATGTTTTGAAACACGTTTCACATTTGGCCCAGCTGTTGATGTATTCGGGTTGGAATTTGTTATGATACAAAACATCTTTAAACATAATAATTAACATAACATAACATAATTTAAACTTATTTGACGAGTAATGACGTCCTGTTTTTAGTTTGTTGAAACTTTCAATCCGTATCGACATTTCAGAAATGAAGAACGAGTTGAAAAAATAGAGGCAGTAAAAACATAGTTGTCGTTCGTCTTTATCAGACGAGAATTTAGTATCATGTTTGCGGATTTCGGTATCAAATTTTGATATCAATGTGCCATATTGATTCTAAAAAAAAGCCAATAATTTTAAATTCCTCATTGATTCTCGAAACTCATTCAATTTTAAAATCTTACAATAAATTACATAAATCCTGTTTTACCATGAGAAAAATTTCAAAAAGTCATTGTTTGTTTTCCATATTTGTGGCTTGGCTTGTAAGTTTACTTCTATCATGATACGCTTCAACTGATATCACCTTTGACTTTTCAATCTAAAACGGACTGCTTTTAAATCAAATTTAAAGTTACCAGTATGATATTTTAACACATATTTGTACAAAATCTAAAAACTAGCTGATATTTGAAAGTTTTCAACCCGACAGCTGTTGTGGATTGTGAAATTTGGCCCGCGTATCAAAAAGGTTGGCCTGTTCTAAAATATTAATGCTGTAATTTATACATATAAAAATGCAGTCCGGTCTGTCCGTCTGTCTGTCTGATCCATATAGGCTCGAAAACTACCAAACCGATCGACGTTAAAATTTGTATGTAGGGTTTTTGGTACCGATAAAGGTTCATATGATAGTTTGAAACCCCTCCCTCTTCTGGAAGGGAGGGGTCCCATACAAATGAAACACAAATTTCTGCACATCTCGAGAGCTAAACATCTAAATGGAACCATATTTGGCAGGTGAATGTTTTTAGTGGTAACAAATTTGTTCCATAATCGACCTCAGGCAACATTTTGGATTGTAAGATGGCAACTTCCGGTTTCTGGAAAACAACCAAAATGGCCGATTTCCACCCAATATAATAATATCCGGATCTAGAATGATACTCAGGAGCTAAAATCGATCGGAATTGTCGTCAAATGTCATTATGAAATCCAAATTGGCGACTTCCGGTTTCGGAAAAACAGCGGCAAACGAGCAAATACCACCCAATATGGGTATTTCCGGAACCGTAATGATGCACTGGAGCCACAAATCGACTTCAGACAACATTTTGAATTGTAAGATGGCAACTTCCGGTTTCTGGAAAACGGTCTGAAATGGACGATTCCCATTAAATATGAGTATCTCCGGAACCAGGAAGATGAACAGAAGATGAAAATTCTGCCTAACATGAGTATCTCCGAATAGAATGATACACAGCAGCTGAAATCGACCACAGACCCCATTTTGGATTCTAGGTTGGCGACTTCCGCTTTCTGGGAAACAGACGAAAATGATCGAATAACACCCAAAATGCCAGAAATTATCTTAAATACCATTTTGAAATCCAAGATGGCGACTACCGGTTTGGGAAAAACAGCCTAAAATAAACAAATACTATCCAATATGAGTATCTCTGGAACCAGAAGGATGCATGTAGCTAACAATTGACCTCAGGCACCATTTTAAATTGCTCAATTGCAACTTCTAGGAAACAGTCGAAAATGACCGTATAATGCTCAATATGGATATTTCCGTAATCGAGATAATGCATAAACACCAAACATTGACCTTGGACACCATTTTGAATTTAAAGACGACCACATTGAGTTTCTGCAAAACAACCAAAATAACTAAATACCTCCCAATATGGGTATTTCAGGTGTCAGATTGATGCTAGAAAATCTGCTGAAAATGACCGAATACCACCCAATATGAATATATTCAGAATTAAGGCGATGTACAGAAGCCAAAAGTCGAGAATGTTGTCATTTCGATAAAACCAATCATTTCAAACGATTTGTCTTTTGACTTTGATCATATCCTATGGCCGATTCGTCGTGCATTTGCAGACTTTAAACACATCGTAAGGAATCAATGAATTTGAAAAGTTCAAATAGTACGACACCACATTTAAATTATGTTGAGGCCACATATATCGATCAAAGCAGGTACAGTTTTGAATAGTTTTTGCATTTCTTTTCTTTCCATAACTTTTGAGCCACATATCAAATTGTTATGAAGTTTGTTATTTGTAAGTTTGAGAGATGACTCGTTCGTATGACACTAGTTATGTTCAAATAAGTCATGTAATCTTTGAGATAATAGACTTTCGTTGTTTTATCAACAATTTAGTACATAACGATGGCTTAAGTTCGATTAAAATCAAATAAAATGTGAACGTATAGGGCAGCCAAAATTTGAAACCACGTGTTCAATCATGATGCATCAGTTAACCCTTAACTGGCCCGCTCATCTGATAATAATATTGATCAAATCGATTTTGTAGTTTCTGAGAAAATGAAGTTTCGGGATTTTCACACTTCGGTACATTACAGACGAAGTTACAGTCCGATTGCATTAAAAAATAGGGTGTTATGAGGCAGCTAGACTTTTTATTTGTCAATAATTTTGTCTCTGAGAAAAGTGAGTGAGTCCAAGTAGTCTTCGGAATATGTTCCTTTTCATAGCTGGATTTCACATTTTTGAACATAACAGGAAAAGTAATAGTCCGGTTGCAAAACAAATCAATAGGGTCTTATGGGGTAACTAGACCTTGCATTTGACACTAATTTTATGAAAATCGGTCCAGCCATCTCTGAGAAACATGAGTGAGATTAAACAGTCTTCAGAACACGTTTCTTTTCATAACGTTTGAAACACAAGTTCAATCTTCATAAAATTCAGAAGTTAAGGGTTTTTCGGGAAGCCCGTTCATTTGAAATTTTGTTCAAATCGGTTGTGTGGTTTGTGAGATCATGATGTTTTATGATTTTCACATTCTGATACATAACCTCTAAACTAAAAATCCGATTACAATTAAATTTAATAGGGTCTTATGGGGCAACTAGACCTATCATTTGCAATTAATTTCAAGAAAATCGGTCCAGCCATCTCTGAGAAAAGTGAGTGAGAATAAAAATCTGCACATACACACACACATACACACACATACACACACGTGTATACACACACATACATACAGAAAATGCTCAGCTCGTCGAGCTGAGTCGAGTGATATTTGCCATTCGGCCCTTTGGAGCACTTTTATACTTTCGGTTTTGCAAGTGATTGCTATACCTTTCTAGGAGAAAGGCAAAAATGATTTGCGGGATTACGCGGACATGAGTGTGATTACTTCTCCAAACTGCGATTCTCAGAATTTGTAGTTGAACAGGCTGGTTCGAAAGCCACGAGTCGCCTCTGGTTGACGAAATAAGCACGTGTGGTGGTGGGATGAAACTGACAAATATTGCGGTGCGCTTCGGGTAGTTTGGTTAGTTTCAATAAAGAAATTCGCTATTAGTTCAGTAAGGACAACACGCCGAAACACTTTTATTAAATTCTGAGAAGGGCTGCAAGCAGTCGGGTTGGCGCGAAATCCAAAAAATCTTTAGAAAAAAATTAGAAACCAAATCAGGAAACATTGACAATAAACCTATTTTTTGGTCATAGAAAGTTTTCTTTGAAAAAAAAAAAAAGGTTTATTTTACGCGGATTTCCCAGGAAACTAATAGTTTTAAGGTAAGGAGTCCGTTTTGGCCATGAGCTCAAATCCCGATAAATCAAAAACCTTTACGCATGAGTTTATTATCAAGTTCCCATCATCTCCCTACTTTGATCCTTCTCTAACGCTGAATTCAAAAAAAGTTAGATCTCACCGACCCGATAACTTGAATAAATACCACACCTCTTCAGGCAATTATAATGGCTGATAATTGGCAGGAGTAACTAACAAGGCTCGATGAAGGGAGCAGTAAGCGTAGAGTATGAAAATCCGTCACTTATCACGGTGACGAAAAGTTCCTTTCCGCCACAGTCGTTAGAGACGCAGAGAAGGATTCGGTCTCTGAAAACAACGATAGTAAAACTTTTTTCCTTTCTTCCCTAACCGACCGGAAGGACGTAGCCGGTGCCGTTATCAATTTTTATAAGAAAGCAGAAGCTACCGAACTTTTGTGCATTGAAGATGGTAAATTAATCCCAAATCTACGTGTTAAAATCCATCCAGTAAAATTAGGTACGCTTGCAGCGCCGACGCCGTTTACTGGCGGATAGACGAATTAGGCAATAAAGCCGCCCGTGAAAAATGGGCCGATTCGAATTTGTCTACGATTGATTGACGAATATTTGCGAAGACTTTGAATAAGAATGGATGTGGGAGAGTTGACCATTCAAAATATTCATGCAGATGGGTTCAGAAAATTCATGGAGGTTATACATATCTGAATATTCTCTAATATATTTCTTTGAACTACATTACTCTATTGTGTTAAAAACGAGATGTTTTGCATATTACGATTTTACTAACACAGTAGGCGGATCACATGATCTGGAGGAAAGATACTAGTCCCAAGTTTTTTCTTGTGACAACAAATGATGTGTTTGTTAAATTATTATCGTATTTTTCCTTTTATAGATTTCCTGCGATAGCCATCCTACGATGGGTACAATCCTATATGGTATGTTATGCTTATAACGACGGAATCCAAATTCTAAGAAAGTTTGTAAGCCAAACGTTGCACGTTTGAGGTAAACTCTGAAGAACAGCAGAATACATAATAAGTTAAATGCACATTAGCTCGAATTAGATTCAATACAATGTACGATTTAGTCAGATGAAATTAATCAATCCAATCATGATTGTTCAACATTTAGCATCAGAATAACGGATCAGGATATTTATCAGATTTAATCAGAAGTAGGCGAAAGTCGAAAAGATAATGTCAGACAATTGCACTCGTCACCCTAGCTAATAGCTGGATTTCTAGAAAAGCTACATTGAACGGTAAATATTTGCAAAGTGACATCAGTTTGGTTTCATCTGCGGCGCAGAATTAATCCTCCGGAATAGCGCATCGCTGTCACCCAGTATCACTGGATGATACCGTACACACATGTGACAGTCCACGTAACGACCGGCGGCTGGGGCACCTAATTTGTATGCAAGGCATTTGTGATTCGGTTTTCCATTGCGATTACCGCTGCCGTACCGCCCCGTTGACGGGAACAACGCGAATCATCAACAAGTAAAAGAAGGAGAAGAAAAAAAAACAACCAACAAAAGAAGGCAAAACTGCAACTGAAATGAACCAAAACTGGGCAATAAAAATAAAATTAAAAAAAAAACCAGCAATAAAACATGCAGAATTGCCAGTGTGAATAAAGAGAATGTGACACATTTACCCGACAAAACACGCACACCGAAGGAGACGAATGCGCCGACACGACGAGAATAAGTGCACGCGAATGAAACTAGAATAAGGTGTAGTAAAATCCTGCGCGCTCGGCGACGACGTTGACCGTTCATCAAACAAACCACTGCAGCAGTCCCCGTCCAGTGGTGCGAAAAAAAAAGTGCTGATGTTTGAATTTTGCGTTTGCGGTGTCACTGCTGCTCCGTTTTGTATGCGAAATTCCGTGGAATTGATAGAAATCAGAACACAAAAGGAGGTCTCTACACTAGCGGCATCAGCAAACAGAATGGACATTTAGGCACCACAAGCAAGCGCATTTAGTCGCCACGATCGGGATGATGCGCGCGTGCGCCTCTGTGTTTGAATATGACACGATCCGAAATTTGATGCTAAATAAAGACGAGATCCCGCTTCGCGAGTCGGCTGATCTGCTGCATAACTGGAAGAGTAGATTGCCAGAGTCACGTGAGCTTGTTCGATCTTTTTCCGATGTGTCTAGCTGATGACAAATTGCGCAGGTATGCAAAATAAGTATTAGAGAATTTGGTTAAATAAAATAAATAAATGAATCAGGTCATTCCTGAATACCTGTGCATTTGATCAAGGATTTCAAAATTTACAGTTTATTTTGCACTCGATAAGCTCATCAGTCAATAAAAACTAAAGCGTACCCGGGTGGAAAATATCCCACAGCTATCACGTACAGTTCACCGGTTCGGCCAAGGACGCGCGTAGTGAATGTCGCTTCGGAATGAATAATTAAGTATATTTTATTATTCTGTATTGGATGCCGCAAACCCGGTACAATACACTTTTAATCCGGAGTAGGATTTAACGCGTGACTGACATGTCCTGGAAGCGAGCGACTGGAAAGTGACGACAATCGACGGTGTGTGAAAATGTCAACCCCAGAGATTCAACAGATTTACGACCTAATAACTAACTATTCACCCAAGCTCGAACGGAACCGACCGCGGACGTCAATTCGCACTAGATGTGAAGATACTTTGCAAACCATTCAAGCATCCCATATTGTTGGCAAGTCCTCTAAAACACGCGGAAAGTCTCTAAACAGTAGGTAGTATATCACCCTCACACGTTCGGGTTCGTCTTTAAACTATGTGCAGTGGCGGGGTTTACCACCTTTAGCAGTGTTGTTTTTATTACTATTTTCTTACGTTTCGCGATTCACCTTCTCGCCATCGATCGCCAGCGAGCGAGCGATCGGTGTTTAAGTGACCTTGAAAATCGCAAGCTCTCGTGGTTTTGTTGTTTTATTTCTTTTTACACCGTGCCACAGCCACACAGAGTCGAGTGCCATGGTACAAAATTCGGGTTTTCACTGGCGGATGACTCCAGTGTCATCGATAATTGTGAGTGTTCAGTGTTTGAGAAAACTATCTGATGATTCAATTTTATTGAAAATCAATTAGTATATCATTCCGAGGGGACTATTTTAATGCACTAATTTACTAACAGATATCTACAATAGTTGCAGACAGAACCATACATACACAGCAAACAGCAAACTCCACAGAAGTCCATTCGAATAGGCAAATAGAAGAATGGTGTCTTCGGTAAAGTAGTTTCTTACAAAATGTGCCACAACTTTGCGGAGCAGAGTAAATTTTCAAATAAATTCGTTTCTCACTTTTGGGTGGATTGATTACAGAATAGAAACTTTCACAAAATGCAGAATAGCAACTTTGCTGAAGACACTACGGTTCTAAAATCTTTTTCTTTTGGGTCAAAATAGTTTCGATCACGTTTTTGCAGCTTTGAAAAAGGTATAACTTTTTCCCGTTGCAGACTGTGTTATTAAGGATGAGCGAGTGGCACATTAGCCCAAAATATCACGTTTTTTGTGTATATGATATACAGGTCGGACTCGATTAGCCGGAACATCGAAAAAAACTCATTCCTTTTAATCGAATCACAGAAAAAGTATTGAAATTTGCGATTACCAAAATATTCTTCTTGTATGATGCAGTTGCGTAACTAGAAATTATTTCTGAGGCGAAAAGGAATAAATCATGGGAAGCAAAAAAAATTTTGAACATTGATTATTTTCACTTAATTCGAACATGTCGAAAACATGCCGGAAATGACATAAATGATAACAAATATGCCAGAAAGGATGGTAAAGGCCAAATTTCGGAATAAAATATAAACGAAAACCAAAAAAAAATAAATTCTAGATTTCGAATTTCGGATAATCGAGTCTCCGGATAATCGAGTCCGACCTGTATATTCTGATTTCGATCTGTGCTATTGTATTTTTTGTACAAATCTTACGTAATGCATTTCACACAACTGTTGTGCGAAATCAGAACAAAATTTGTACGAAATGAAGTGACACATCGATTGATTAAGGCTTGAAATTTTGCGTGTATGTTAAAGTACAATATTTTCCTGAACTATCACAGAAATTTAAGCAATAAGGTAAAAGTTAAAGCGCTTTAAAGTGCGCCTCGTTACCGACTATGTGAATTAGTTTATAATCTTTAATGTTCAACAATTCAGTAGCTTCCGCATTCTATAGACCGATAACGGCTCCGGTTACGTTCTTACGGTCGTTACCGTAAGAAAGGGGGGTTTTAAAGGAGGAGGTGTAACAGTCGTTGTTTTCGAAGACCAAGTTTACCTCTGCATCTCCACGACTGTGACGGAAAGGAAAGATCGTGTCACCGTTCTAAGTGACGCAGTCGGACAGTGTTGCGCGTGAAGTTAGCTCATTATGAAGACGAACGATGGGTATCTTTCCTGTCAAATGTCGCAAATCTATGTGAGCGGCGCTAGCGAAAACCATCCACCACCTGAATAAACGTGAAATTTATCGACCTGACCAAACCTACTCATGAATAGAAATATTTCTGTTATGTCACCTTGATAAGCGACGAAATCGAAAAATGTTGAACGCGAGTCTCGCAGTATTTGCCATGAGTACAATTAGCCAAAAACTTGAGCGTTTTGCCTCGAATTTTATATTATTTTTCGAATATTTGTTACAGATTATTGGTTTCAGATGAAAACCCGGTCTCATACTCTACGAAAATCAGGATTTGTATGTATATTTACGCTTTTATACATGGAGTATACACATATTTTTTTAAAGATGGTCAGAAGTAATCATTAGCCGAGATTTCAAACCCTCCGTATTTGAGGATTGAAAGAAAAATTTCATGGATGTACATCTCAAGAATTGTTGGCGCTATTGGAGCAAAATTAGCGGAAATATGAAACTTTAAGCTGATACCCATGCTAAAGTATCGTCTCAAAACTTCAAAGCAGTTTACTCCACTTGATGCTTTAATGACTGTGATGACTATAATTTGGAAAATATTCCATCGATCTATTCACTTAAGCTTGGCACACTCTTTCTTTGGACATTTCCAGAAAGTATGCCGTAATTTTTTTTATTAGGTTATTTTTTATTTGATTTGATTTGATAAAAAAAAACAATAAAAAAAATAAGACAGCGTTATTCAGAAAAGCCTGATTTATTGATCAAATTGAAACAGGTTTTCTATCATTTAAAGAGCATTTCAATAATTTTGACCACTGAACAAGAACTTTTTGGCTGAAAATGTTGCTCAAGAACATTACTAAGTTAACTTTTTCTTGAGGTAATGTAATAATTTTTTCTAATACTGGTCGGACTCGATTATCCGGAGACTCGGATTATCCGGGGGCTCGATTATCCGGAGAAAATGGTTCGATTATCCGGAGTTTTATTTTGTTTTTGTATTTCTATGACATACTTTTGTCTTCTTGGGAGGTTCGGGGTTGTTCAAATTGGTAACGGTACAAGCCCCGTTCTGTTTAGGCAGTTCGTTTTTGACAGTTTTCTCGTCGTTACTTCAACCAATTCTTACTCATTAACCTCCAAAAGTGAGGTATTATGGTTTTTTGTTTCCGATGAGGACAACCGCTATAAGTCAACCGGTTTCAGATTTATGGCGGGAACATCCTGTAATGTAATGGCCATGATCAATGCAGTACTTAGAACCGCAAGCAGGCCTGTCCCGGATGTGTTCCAGATACTCCCGGATTATTGAACCAAAACTCATCAAGCGAAATCAATAACGACTTGAAATACGCAAAGTAGGCCATTAGTGACCATATCGAGCGTCAATATAGATCATTGCACGGACAGACCTAACCTCACTTTTTTAACAGTTCAGGAAGCTTTTTTGCAGGGTGCAAGAATTTGAAGCAATAATAATATCATAATAGCATCGTGCAATGGTCTAAACACTAATAATATAGTTAACCGAATAAAGCATGGAAAGAGGTAGCACGATCCATTCATCTCATTAGGATTGACTTTGTTTATTGAATTTGTGGGCTTAATTTCGTTTTTACATCTTCGGGATAATCAATATAACATAATTTTTTATTACGTATATGTATATGCATAACAAACGCCAACAAGCAGTATAAAGACAATTTTGAATTTTGTCCGTCGGCAAATGTGTTGTGTACAATATATTATAATAGAAAACTCACTGTTCTAGATGAGAGATATTAAAAATTAAAAAACAAAAAATGGCCGGAGCGAAATGTTTTCAAAACAGGGTAAGTTCCTCCTGCACATCGGGTTTACAATCAGGAAAAACGGAATGGTGAGATGCAATCAGTGAATACTTGTAAATTTTACTTTATAAATTTACCCGCTACTTGAAAAAAGCGACTTGAGAAGAAAAGATAATAACGAAATCCTAAATTCGTCTAAAAACGTATAAATCCGTGAATTAGGTACAAAAGTTTCGCACATCGAGTATCTTTTGCGTCGGCATTCCGGCTACAATTATTTTCTTATTTAGTAAGCAAATTTTTTTTATGTTTTTAGGTCCAATGACATGAAAATTAATTCAACTGTACATTAATGATCTATGAAAGGTCTTTGTTTCGCCATTTTAACGACAACTAAAGTATTCAATATATTCTTATAAACAAACACTATGCACATTTTTCAACACAATTCATACTCAGTTCTAGTTTTTGTTTTCAGATCTAGAAGGTATTTATTCCTAAAACACATATATGACAAACGAGGAATTATTAATTCGAATTCTATTTTCCCTAATATTGCATACAAATAAAAAACACAATTTCTGCATAGATGAAAATCACAGCCTTTTCCTGAATGTGGCTTTTGAAACCAAGCGTATAATTCTCGCAATATTCGGGTAAACCATACGAAATTTAAAATCTAAACCTTTTTGACCACTGTTGTTCTGTGGTAAAAATAGAATTATTCCTATTCAGTTTAGTTATTCAGTGGATCGGAAATCAGATTACCAATTCAATTCTTCAAGAGCAACTCAAGAAATATTTCCAGTTAGGAAAAAATAAAATGTTGGATAACATCAATCAAATTGAATGTAAGATATTTTTGGAAAATCATCCATTCACTATTGCTCAAAGTAATGATATCAACATTACACTGATTACTATAATCATCAAGTCCAGTTCTATTCCCTAAGAACAACACTTCCGTAAAATGTTTCCAACCCAGTGTAAGTAAATCGCGATCCACAAATGTCGCGAAAGATCACAGAAATCACAGAAATCACCACACCAGCAGAACCATTCACGACCAAACGGCAAATGCACACACAACAAAGGCGAACACGAATGGCCCCGAATTGTGCTCGCGGCCTACCAGATGAAAGGGAAACTCAGTGTAGTACACACAACAGGCAGGCCAGTCTAAAACGGCAACGCCGATATCATCGCACTCCGAAAACTGCACTATTTTCCCCTCGCACATCTGATCTGTTTTCTTCTGCTTCTTTTTGTTGCGTCTTCTCACCAAATGCAGCCCGCACCGTGCGATAGTGAAACTAGTTTCAAACCGAGATTTCAATTTTCCATTTTTCCTCGCGGCATTCCTGCCTCCTTCGCGGTAAACGGATCTACACTTCTTCTTTCTTCGCCCTTGTGATCAAGACCGTTCCGAGATTCCGCGTGATTCTGCACCCTAGGCTCGCACCGATTTTAGGCGCGCGCTAGAAAGCCTCAAACGTTCCGTTCCTGTCGGTCGTGTGGGACACGGATTTGACTGATCCATCCGCGATCGATCGCCTAAAGAACTTGAAACGCGCGCGCGGGCGTTTTGCCGAGCACTCGCGAACACGTCGACCGTTTAGCGAACCGGCTGGAAGTGAACTGTGAAGCCTGAAGTCGAGCAAAGCTGACTTTGAGCAAGGTAGACCAGAATTGCAAATTGCTTCTCCTGTCTCTGCTGCTCGCGCCCGTCAACACCGGTGCCGCCGGATCGACGGGCTGTTGCTGCTGCTGCTGCTGATGCTATTGTTGTTGCTATTGCACCCAAACACTCAAAGTGGTTTGTGCTGACTGTCGCCGCGTGCGCTTCGGCACAGTGAAGCCGTTTTCTCTCTGTCTCACGGCCCGCTGCGCTACCGATGGAGAAAAACTAACCATATATGAAGTCTATACTGAAGAGAAAGAGACTGTCGGTATCACATACGGATCTACGACCACCACTACAAGCACAGTGCAGGCGATTATGTGCAGTTTTACATATGTGGTACATTAGTAACAGTACTACTAACACACAAAAAAAACGTTTCAAATATAGTGTACTGGTGCTGCCATGCCATCAGTCAGCGGGAGAGATCCACCGGCAAGCACTTACCGGTTAGTACCACAAATAACAACGCTTTGAAAAGTGCAAAGTATCATCATAAAGCAACACTAACCTAAAATAGGATCTGGTACTCTACAACAGACCGCCGCTCGCTGCTCTTCGAATCACTCAGCTGGAGCGATTCTGTTGCACTGGAACTTGCTGCACTCTATATGTGGTGGTATTTTGCGCGCTTGCTGGCGTAAATAAATTTACATTTTTCGATTTACCATACGACAGGACAAAAGCGAGAGAGACCGAATCATTTACTTGCTAATGCGAGAGAAGCTCGTTTTAAGTGAATTGTATATAAATACGAGAGGTATCCGTATCTATCTATATTAATTTCACTTGTACTTTTATTTTGTCGCTCGTCGACTAATAGATTTTTTATCGTCAACGTGGGAGCTTATGTTCTTTTGTTGTTGTTAGCTGTGCTGCCCAGGATAAGAGGGGTGATACTTTGCACGGATGCGTTTGCTTACTTTTTTTCTCTCGAGGTACAATAGAAGTTGCTCTTTGGTGATGCATTGCTGAATAAATACACTGAGTTACGTTCGAATAAGTATTTATGGATACTTAATCGAAAGTTATTTGATATGTATTTAATACGCAAACCAATGTTAATAAATAGATTTCAAAAAAAGTTAAAAAATTAAGCTATGGAATATAAATAAACGAAACGAGGATCCATACTCACAATTACATAATTTCATTGGCTTTCGTTTACTAACCTGAAAAGAAAAAAAAAACAAATGCATTACTAATGCGCGTTCAAATTAATACTTGAAATTAAATTTTAAAAATTCATCTTCTGGCTGATTTGCGAATCAGTGTAGCAAACATTAAACATTTTTTGGCTGATATTTTTTGGTATCATCAGGTAATATTATCTCCCTCAATCGTGCTGACCGATTTTGTATCGCTTTAGCAAATTTGAAAAATGGGTAGTGTGAAAATTTTGAAGTAGAATACTTCTCTCAGGAAGTTCGGCTACATAGGGATGTGAAATGAAAATCTAAAACCGAAAAAAGTGAAAAATATGTCCAATTTCAAATGCTAACAAATCGGTTAGTATTCGATGGATTTCCTTCGTTCTGGCAGAAATAGATTGGAAAATCTTCTAAGATTCTTCCTAAAAGAAGATGATTGTAATTTTATAATTCCGCTGTTGTACTATTGAAAATAGTCAAGCCTTGTCAAAACGAAAAATTCGACCTCTGATTGGTCGTTATATGATTGCTTCCCAAGCACGGTCGACAGAATCATATACCTTGCAATTTATAACATGCTATTTGGCCTATATAAGAGCCTGTTTCAGCCGAAGCCACTCATAATAGTTCTAGACAGCGACAACAGCAGTCGTCCTCCCTTAGCAGCAGCACTAGCAGTGCAGTGGATACCAGCGATGGCGGAAAGCGGCCACAGTTGTGACGTAGCAATGGATAGCGCTCTAGTTGCATAATGTTTTCCGGAAAGGCCCCGGGTAAAATGGCGATTTTTGCATTTTACCCGGAGTTATTTAATCCGAACAATTTTCTGATGGTCTCAATACAGCTCAAATCTTCCAGAAAGGCCGTCAATGGTACTATGATTTATGTTCGTTTTGGAATGGTTGTTTAAGTACATTTATATGAGAAATCCTCCATAAAACTTTAAAAGGGCGTAACTCAAAAATTAGTCCAACGATGATTTTCAAATTTGCCCAGAAGTGCAGGACAGTAACACAGTTTTTTCAAACGTGCTCGCAAAGAAAAGATAAAATTCGACAAGATTACCTCGATCAACCTCTCTTACCGATTGTTCTCTTTCTTTATTGTTTATTTTCTCTTTCACCTCTTTTCATAACGTTCTCTGTAATTCTTCTTTATTCTTTTTCTTTCTAACCATTCTTATTTATTCTCAATATAGTGTTCTTTTGTCCTGAGCATTTATTTATTCCTATCCACTTTTCGATTACCTTTTTGTCTTTCTTGTTTCCCTTCTCTCTACTTTTTTTATTTCTTTACTTTCTCCTTTATTTTATGTGCAGTTTTCTCTTTCTAACTTTTTTCTGCTTCTCTCTTTTAAATTCACTTTTCTTTCATTCTGTGTTCACACTTTAACTCTCCTCTTTTTTCTTTCTTCTTTGTCACACTCCTGTCTTGCTTTTGCAGAGTTTTTTTTTGCTTTTCATTGTATTCGTCTCTCCTCTCTTTCTCTTCTGACTCCCCCTCTCTCTCTGTTTCCCTCTCTCTCTCTCTCTATCTCTCTCTTCTCTCTCTCGTCTTTCTCTCTCTTTCTCGTCTTTCTCTCTCTTTCTCGTCTTTATCTCTCTTTCTCGTCTTTATCTCTCTTTCTTGTCTTTCTCTCTCTTTCTCGCCCTTTTCTCTCTATCTCTCTCTCTCTCTTTCCATCCTTTATCATTTTTGCTTTTATTTTCATTCTAGATTATGAAAGCGAATAGGAATGAAAAAAATATAATGAAAAAGAAAGAGATTCTACTACTTCATGCTATTTTTATTCAATCATTTTTTTCCGTCTTTCTTTTTCATTCTTAATCTCTTTTTTAACCTTAATTCCATACTTTAATCAGTTTTTTTTGTTATCTTTCTCTTTTCCATTATCTATTTCTTTTCAATTGCTCTTCTAAATTGCTCTGTTTTCCGTTTTGTGTTTTCCAATCTCGCTCTCCCTTTCCTTTCTCTCTCTCTCTCTCTCCTTTCTTTCTCTTCTTTTTCTCTCTCTTTTATTTTTCTCTTTCCTTTCTCTCTTGCCACTCTCACTGTCCTCTCTTTTTCTTCTATTTATTTTGCTCTTTCTCTCTCTCTTTCCATCTCTTTCTGTCCTTTTTTGTTCCTTCTCTTTTCTCTCTTTTTCTATTCCTTTTTTTCTCTTTCTCTCTCCTTCTTTATTCCTTTTTTTTCTCCTCTTCTTTCACTCCCTCTTTTTATATTTCTTTTCTAAATTTCTCTACATTTCCCCTTTAGCTCTCTTCCCTTTCCCCTCTCTGTCTTATTTTCTCTTTCTCTTTTACTTTCTCTCTCTCTCTCTCTCTCTTTTCTTCCCTTTTTCTTTCGCTTATTCTCTCTTTTTTTTCTCTCTCTTCCCTTTTTCTCTAGGTTTTTTCTCTATTTATTTTCCTTTTTTTCTTCTCCTCTTTTTCATTTCTTTTCTTTTGTTTTTATCTTTTTCTTTTTTTTTTCTTTTTTTCTTTCTTCCTGTTTCTTCATTTTATTTTTACTTTCGTTTCCATTCTCTCTGCTGCGTCATTCTTCTTCGTTTTACATCCCTCTTTCCTATTCATTCTATTTTTCAATTCATGTTTTTTTACATTCCCTTTTTCTTTTCACTTTCTTACTCAGCCTTCCTGTTTTTTATAATCTTACTCTTCTTTTTTCTGTTCCATGTTTATTTTTCAATCTCCCTCTTTCTCTCTCTCTCTCTCTCTCTCTCTCTCTCGCTTTCTTTTCGTCTTTTTTCTTAGACATTTTTTCGTTTCTTAGTCAATTTTTCTCTCGTGTTCATTCTCACTCTCCTAAATTCTTTCTAACTCACTCTTTTAATTTTCAATCAAATTTCAAATTTCACCTTATTTTAATTTATTTTTGTTACGCACGATTTCTTTATCTATCGTCGCAAACTCTTTAACTATTGATGTCAGTTTTCTATTTTTTAACTTTTTTGCCTTTTTATTATTTATCCTATTCTTTTTTTCCATTCTTACTTTTTTTAATAATATGATAATAACAACGTCTAAAACAGTGTTTAAATGTAAAACATGATCCAAAGTAAATTCAATGACCTGGAAAAAAATCCAACTATAACATCAAACAAGCGATCGATCCCGAATTTTACTTTTTTAAACAACGAGCAGAGTCGAGCAGAATCGATAAAAATTAAGCCAACCAATTTTGCTATAAAAATATTTTAAAAAAAGTTTCTCATTAAAAAATTCAAAATTAAAAAGCGATTATCATAATTTATAAATGATACAACCTGTTGATGGTGTGGCATATTCTGAATGACAATTACAAAAAAAATTCGAAAAAGCCACCAGAATAATGAACAATTTTCCAAAAAAAAATATTTTTCACGTACATAGATATTTATATTTTTCTAGTGTTATTATTTTTCAATTCCAAATTACTTCTTTTTATGATCGTGCGTTCTAAGGACATGCTACTTTATTATTGTAGGTTGTGGTCACATTGATACGAGAAACTGGAATATATTTATTAGGTATACTTTAAAATTTACTTGTCTTTCGATCAAAATTATTTAAAATAATAAGAAACTCATTAAACTCTGCATTTTCTCGAAATAACTTCAATGCCTTTTGCTTCTATTTGCGCAGTAGATTTCAATACTAAATTAGTTAGTGTAGACAAAATATTGTTGACTTTATCGCAATAAGCAAACAATGTTTAATAAGAAAAAAGTTCAATCCCAAAAGGAGAATTTCTTTTTCAATTTGAATCTAATTTCACTCTACTATGGCAAACCAATCAATGTTCGTTCAATTGCAACCACACCGCGTCAGTGTCAATAACCACCGGCCAGCCAACAACCGGACCTACCTTTAGCGGGAGGTCATTCTCCGAACACCGATTGTGCTAATTGGAAAACCTTCGCACCTCATATAACATCGACCAAGGGACGCTACCTGAGGGTGGATGGGGTAGCAGGACAGACTGCATATAACAGATTCCAAAACAAACAGTCGATTGCATGCCATTCTATCGAAGACCGTGATCGGGATCAATCGCTAGGACATCGGAGTCCGCATAGCGGGAGTAAGCGGGGGAGAAGAGCACACTGCCATTAAAATCAACCGCACTCGCTTACGTCACCTAACCGAGGCGACAAACAAACACAACCAGCTGAAGGTCTATCGCTGACGGGTTGCATTTTCATTGGACCACACCGCCGACAAGTGCCATGACCTAGCGTAAGCCGTTTTTCGGTACAGTGAAAGCAGCTGATGACGGTGAGGAAGCGTGAGAAGCGCACCGAAGGATCTGCCCGAAGACGGACCGGACAGCTTGTTTGCCCAATTTGAAAGAATTTATTGCATCACATCGTCTGACGCGAGGCTGCCATCTCGCTTTCTCTTTCGTTACGTACCGTGGGTGGATGTGACTTTGTTCAGAGTGACGATTTTGACATTGGAGATTGAATCCTTCAACAGATGGTTGAGAATTTGATATTTACAAAAAGAATCCAAATAATCCAAACTTAACGGTTCTTCCATATCCACTTTCCGCACATTAGACACCCTGTTCTGGGGAGCACTTTCAATATGTAGCTCAGGAGTGGCTGTAAATATCAGAAGAAAAACAAGATTATATTGCTAGCTGGATGTAGGTTTCGCCGTCATTCATGCACACCCGTCGCCTCCAAAGATCACAAGGATCTGTACTGGCTGCGGAATAGCTACGAGGTAAATAGAAATTGAATAAATTTTTGATGTTGTGTGTACATATTAACGGCGTAAGCGCCACAGATGAGGGAACTCATGCTGGAAGTGGCATACATAGCGGAGCGAAACGCTGACGGGGCCCGAGCGGGCACGGTGAGGCTTACCGGCAGGACATTTGCCCCGTTTTTGTACCGTAACCGAGGGGTAGCTGAACGCACCGAGAGGTTCTTGCGCTATTGTGCCCAAAAAGCGCCCGGTTCTACGAACTCTCCTTTCAATGCCAACGACTTTCGTCCATCGAGGCACTGGCAATCGGGAGGAGGAGGACATGATGGGCTTCGGTACCGAGTTATATGTTCATCTCACTTTCCTGCGACGGAGTAGGATCTAAGGAGAAGCATTATATTGTGTGAGAATAGAAATAAATAGACATCGGAGCGATAGACATAAATCAGGCAAAGTTTCAACGCTGACTGCACATCCTTCGGAGCAGAGCACGAACCAGGACCTAGTCAATAAAAAACTCATTGAGGAAAATTACTCGCAACTACAAGTGGGCGATGAAGAGCGCAGCAATGAAGTTCCAGTGGGTTTTATGTTCACTTTATTATATCTGTACACATCGAGATTGAGTCACTGATGAGTAGCAAAAAGTTGCACAAACAAGTGAAGTTACACCTTTATTTAATCGCGGATTATGAACTTTTAAAAAGTGCAAACGGCGACAGCCGTCATAGTTTATGTAGAATGAATTATTGAATTTGAATTAATATATTGACGGATACCAGACAACTTTGGTTGTCCCATTAGCTAAAGGGCATTCCGTTCGAAGATAGTTTACATATTCATCTTAACCCATTAACACAGCAGACTGCATTCTCAGATGCTGAAAAAAAACAGATTATTGAATGCTCAACCAACACTCCAGACAGAGGCTTCGTTTTCGTATTTTCTATTTTTTAGAAAAAAGTTAAAAGTCATCGCGGGTAAGCCGCAATCGACATATTCTAAATGGAAATCGAGGTTGGTGGATTTTTTGTTCAGAGATATTCAAATTTCCAGCAACCCCAACTTTCTGCTCTAAAAACCACCTTCTTTCAAAGTTGATAGCAATGCATTTATGGATTATCTCAAAATTTTCAGAATATTTTTTCACAAATTTTGGATTTAATTCAAAATGGCTGATTCTGAGTTTCGGACACGCCAATTCTTTAGAATTATTTTCTAACATTATCCTAAGAAATTTTCTTAAGCAATTCTGATTTAAGTTACGGTGGTTTCACTAGTCTAGTTCTGCCTCTGTTGTGTCACTCACCGACCACCGGAACTCACATTTCCACTAAATAACCGCCGCTGGGCTAACAACCTGAAATAAAGCATTTCTTATGTAAAATTAGTCAACAAATCGATTGGTGATGGTTTCATTTTGGGCAGGTCACAGGAAATGGTCTTTTTTGCCCCTTTTCACCCTATTTTTGCGTAGTTTTGGAAATATACACACTAAAGTCTGAAAAGAATTTTCAGCAAAAAATAATACCTACTAAAAAAAATCAGTAAAAATATTCTTGCTGATTATCAGCATTCAGAATTCTGTTTGCCGGAAATCAGCAAATTGCTGGTAATTGCTGAATTTCTGGCAACTCCATCCGTCAAACTGTCAGAATAATCGCCATTTTGTGCGTAAAAAGTTAACAAAACTATAGAGAAATAAAAATGAGCTTATAAGCGTATGTACCATGGATGCGGAATTTGAAAAAGCATTGCATGCGCTTAAGTAGAATAATTGTGATATAAAGAAAATGTGTGATAAGTTAATTTTCAGTCTTTTCTAGGAATTTGGGAATATGGGCAATATAGGTTATGATTATGTCGATGGGCTACAAAGCCATTTAAAAGTTCATACTGATAATTCAGATTTAAAGTCAGATAACTTTAAAATAAATATTCGCAATGTAAAACATTTGTTTTAATAAAATAACAAAAAACAAAAGAACATTCTGTGTGTTGTCTAACTTTCGCTGAGATACATCAGCAAATTCATGTCAAATGCTCAAATGCTGAACAGGCAGCAATCTATTCAAACAATTGATTTTCAGCAAAATGGTGTCAAAAATTTAACGTTTCGATTTGCTGATCGTTTCAGCGAGAAGGTTTACTAATATCATAGCTGATTTTCCAACATGTAGAATATCAGCAAAATTTTGCTGGTTTCCAGCAATAAAAATTTAGTGTGTAGACCCTTTCCCGTTCCCTGCACAGAATGAAAATATCACCAATTGATTTATTGACCAATTTTACATAAGAAATGCTATATTTAAAAATAAAGATTTTACTTTTTACTTGAAAAAAAAATTACCAAATAGTGACCAAAAAGGCACCAAAAGTTGGTCAAAAAGATACTAAATAAGTTACGAAATAATAGAAAACGAAACGAAACGAACGAAACGGAATGAAATTTTGATTTTGAATTTGCAGTCTTATTTTAGTATGATTAAACTTCCAGTATAAAACTATTATTTCACTAGGAGCCTGAAGAAAACTAATCTACAATAAACTACCGTGAAACAAATATCAATTCCATCTTTGCTTCATTTTAAATGCATATGCGCAATTCGAAAAAATAACGGGTATCCATTTTAATCGACCACTTTTGATCTGGCATTTTGTGCTGAAAAACTTTTTTGAGCAAAAGAATAAAATAAAAGTTATCATAAAAAGTTTTTTCTTTAATTTTATTTTTTTCATAAAAACCACATAAGAGAGAAAAAAGTTCAAGCTTTGCAAAAAATTTGAAGAATTTGAAGCCAGAACGGTTTGTTTGATTAGTCCAATATCTTCGGCAAAATTATAGACAATAATTCAGTAGTAGACAGTAATTCTGTTCTCCAGAATCAATATACACCGTTAAAAAAATCTCATAAAAAAAAAAAACAAAAATATATTTGGGAAATTTTGAACAAGCCCGCTTTCTAAAAATCTGATTTTTTTTTCTCTACGAAAGCTACACACTATTAGCAGTGATAGTTGACTGGCCTTGAAGAAATAAAAAACATGTCACACACAACATTTTTTTTTACAATGTACCATATTTTTTTTCGGAAAGGCAAAATTATCATCTTCAACTTTGCCGGAGACACTATAGCAATAAAACGAACCATTTTGGCTCTTAAAAGTTTAACTCCCGACTACCTAATAATGATAATAATATTTTGAAGCCAGAACGGTTTGTTCGTTCGGTATAGTGTATTTGGGAAAGTTGTAGATAGTAACTTAGACATAGATAGACAATTTTTTTTTTCTTCCAAGCTCAGATAACTATCATTGGTTAGCTTACAGTGTGTAGTTTTGGTAAAAAAAAAACAAAGTCTTAAAATAGGACTTTTTTAGATTTTTAATTTATAATTATATTTTGGTGTTTTTTCCTGTAAATTTTTTGTCTTGCGCCATATTTTTTTATGGAAAGACAAAATTACTATTTACAACTTTGCCGAAAATATTATACAGGTCGGACTCGAATCCGAAATATCAAAAAAAAAATTCATTCCGGATAATCGAGTCTTCCGGAAAATCGAATCACAGAAAAAATATTCAAATTTGCGATTTACGAACATAAAATAAATATTTGATTTTTTTTATTTTACTTGTATGTTGCATAACCAGAAATTCTTTCTGAGGCGAAAAGGGGTAAATTCTTAAGAAGCAAAAAAAAAAATTGTGCATTGAATATTTTTATCCAATTCGACCATGTCCCAAACATGCCGGAAGTGACATAAATGGTAACAAATATGCCAAAAGGGATGGCAAAAGGTGAAATATAGGAACAAAAATTAAAAACGAACAGCAAAAAATAAAATTCCGGATAATCGAGTTTCTGGATAATCGAGTCCGACCTGTACTAATCTGGTTAAACAAAATATTTTGGTTCATTTTTACGTAAAATAATAAATATCATATTCTTTCAGTAATAATACCGCCAGCATATTTCGATTATGAAATTTGCGTTTTCTGGATTTACGGTCCAAGCTGGCTTTCTTTTGAAATTTGAGGAATTGCTTAACCAACTTTTGTTTTATGTAGCGACAATTTTGTAGTTGCACCGGTAACGTCATCAGTGACTTCTGTGGAAGAATGTTCTTGACCGTGAATTTATTCGAAAATTCTGATTGTGATAACATCCATACACGCAATAAAATTAACAATACTTTCTGAAACATAATATTTCTGTCCTTTGGTAAGCTTCGAGTTTTGAAAGTTTGCTTATTTTTTAAAGGCATTTTTGTTGTTTAAACGTGTAAGTAAAATTTGCAAATAAACTTTTTTCGGAATACCTCCTACGTAAGTATTACTCGGGTATCAAAAAAAATCATTTGGTAACAATTTCGAACTAAATACTTCATCACGGTTGAATGTTGATTTTCGTTTCACAAAATAGTAAGGAATAAAATTGTAAAATTATTGCAACTCTGCGTGTATATATTAACTTAAAAATCTAAAGAAACTGACTCGAAAAATCTGTGTTTTACAGACAAATTTACACATTTAATATTCTTGATGCTACTGAAAACTTAGTTCGAGTCATGTTCGGGTTACAGTAGGAAAATAGTTGTACGCTATCAAAAAGCGACGAATGTGAATTTCATCTGTTTCGATCGATTTTTAGTGTAGTACTCGTTTCTCCCTCCCAGGTCTTGGTTTGTACTGTGATCAGGGATGCCGCATGTACAGAAATATCTGTGTTATACCGAATTTTAGATTCCAGGTTGCTACGATGTGCACAGTAAACTCGTCGTTTATTTTAAACTCTACCAGACATGCATTTTTAACCATTCTCCGTGTTGTTCTAGTAGGGTAAATCAACATATAGTGGACCCCTTCCCTATAGTGGACCACTACCACCCTCCAGATTAATTCATTTTATGTGAAAACTCGAGTGATTTTCAGAAAACTTTCATTGGGAAACGTCTTGTTCAACCAGTCTGCATCACCATCATAGGCTTATAAAATAAAGGGGTCCACTATAGGTTAATTTACCCTATTCTTCTTGTTGTTTTGATCTGGTTCATTATAAAGTTATTATGAATTATTCAAAAAAATATTATTTAATTTTTAATAATCTCTCGAAAACAAAATAAAAATTTTCAGCGGTTTATATGAATCATACGTATGCATACAAAATGAATAATTGAAATCCCTGATCAATTTTAATATGAGGTAACTAACACGATAAATGGAACCCAACATATTTTGCTGCGTAATAAAAATGGTCAAATTTGTCAACATCAGACGAGCGGACGTTCTCAGTGACACTGGATTCTAGAAGAAACCAATACATCGCCTGGAACTCTGGGTTCATTACCTTTCGTTCACATGAACACTCGGTTCTAGTCTAGCTCCGGCCATCATCTCGAGAAACTACATATGACAATCAGTGAAAAAAACGTGCGAGGTAACCAGGTATTTTGGATAAAAAAATAAAATTAAATAAAAACAGGTACCAGCAATATCGGGGTATTTTTCTTTCAAGTACGGGTCGGATACGGGTAGTTGGAAAAAAAAAATTCGGGTTCGGGTCGGGTACGGGCTTGAAAATTCTCGATGAGTCGGGTACGGGTAAAAAATTTCCCATACCCGACCATCTCTAGTGAGTAGCAATATCAACAATGGAAAAATATATGAAACCGCTTTTAGTATAATATCAGCCTAAGGTCGATGACATAGTAAACGCGAATAGCGCCATGAAGTGTTTTGCCTTACCGTAGGTTAATGTGCAGTCCTAAGTAGAGTTGTACATTTAACCACAGCAAAGCGATGCGCTTCGCGATGCTATTCGCATTTACTATGTAACAATTTCTAAAAATAAATCAGGTGTTCGAAGACAATATCTTTATAAATAAATTTGATTATTTATATGACATTTTCAAAACCACACAAGAAAAATAAATTGGACTAATTCACCAGAGATAAATGCAAAAATGTGTTTTATTTTGCACATTTCAGGCTACGGCCGCTGGGTAGGGGGAGGGTGTTTGTATGGAATAGCTTGCATGTATAGTTAATATTCAAACCCATGAGACACCATTGGTCGTGATTCAAAAAAAAAACAGAAAATAACATCTTAAGTCCATAAGAACATCTGTCCAAAGTTTAAGCCAAATCAAAAATGACAAATAAAAAGTTATATCAAATTGGCACTTATTTGTATGGAATTGCTTATATTAGACTGATGTGTTCAGAGACATTAAAATTTTTTTGAGAATAAATCAGCTTAAAAGGAAATAATAACAATAAAAAAGGAGTTATTTATCATCTGAGTCTCCAAGGTGCGGTGTCATTTGGTCTTAATCGTGTACTACAAATTCTTAAATGAAGCACACTGTTTTTAAAATGTAAACATGAGCATATTAAAAAACGGAAAAAAATCAAATCATGATTTGATTTTAACTCAAAATGTTTTTAGTGACCGAGTCAAAAAATTACTTTGCCCTGGAAATGTCACAACATTTTTTTCTTGAAGGGTATTTATATTTTTGAAAGGTTTTTATTTTTAACAACACCCAGCACAGGAAAAGTGCAACGTACTTGAACGCAACTCGAAAGTTCCAGTTAAAAAGTACTCGATCGGATATAAAACTAAATAGTTAGAGGTCCCGCATTAGCCTTTTATGCTTAATAGAATTCATTTTAGTGCTGAAGAGCCGTTAAAACGAGAATCGCGTCTCGGTTAAAAATATTTCCCTTATTGTTTTTCAGTTTCCCCTGATATTCCCTTTCCGAAAAATGAATTCCCTGACATTCCCTGCTGTTCCAGGTTTTCCAGGTTTTCACCACCCTGACTGTGGGTATTATCGAAGCTTTTTGTCCACATGAATGATACAGTCTGTTGGAGACTCAACATGTATATGGTTTTTCAACCAAAAATGCAAAGATGCCCTGATTCTTTTACCTCATTGTATGATACCGAAGAAAATCTAAAATGTGTGTTAAGTCTGTTGCGTTCATCAAATCTCCTTAATCCTTTATTTTTGAATAACGCTAGCTGAAGCAAGGAATTTTAGTACTCTGTAAACCCAACAAATGTGACAACCTATTACAATTGAATTTAATAGCTCATTTTAACTCTTCGTAGCCTCTCTCGACAAAATAAATTTGAGATTGATTTAAAAAACATAAAGTGATTTAAAATCACGCCCACCTTTGACTTATTTTAACTTTAGATTCATAAACAGGAATTTTAAAATGGGCACTTTTAAGAAATAAAAGATTTTTACGATTTGATTTGACGATTTGACAAAAAAATCATTTAACGATTGAAATCATCCCAAATTTAAGGTGTTCCTGATAATTGAAGGAAATACAAACTCGGAAAGTATATAGTGTATGGTTTTGAAGATCAATTTTAATCAAGAGATTTACCAAATGTTAAAACTTATGTGGCCTTGAAGGCATATTCGACATTGCGTTGCTCTACTTTTTTCATAGTAAAAAAAATGAAAAAATGCGATAAGACCGCAGATAATGGAACTATTTCAACCGCAGTGTCACTTAATACCTCAGCTTCTAAATGATGCGGTCAAGCTCAACTAGCTAACCATCCAAAAGAAAAAAAAACTAACCGACAATTCTCCAACACCTGACGAATCCGGTGCAGGACTACCGTGAACGGTGTCGTGATAGTTGTACGAAAGCTAACTGCAACAGGATTTCAAGGTCAACCGGCTGACGATTGTAAATTTCCTTTCGACATACGACGAGAGCACACCGTGCCCACCCTTCACCGCATCCGCGTCTCCGGCGAAGGAGATTGATCTTAACCGAGCGGCGGCATTCTGCGTAACAACAGCAGGAAAACAGGAAAAATGGACCAAAGCGGGTAGGTCAGCGGCTGGGACGACTTGCTAAAGCATCAGCACAGTTGCATCTTCTTGTAGTACAACAGTGTGTCTCGAGTTACAAACCAATCCAGAACGGGTTCCGCTGGTTTCTGTGCGCTGGCAGTATTCTTTTCCGCATCTTCTCATACTACCAGCAAACCCGTTCGCACACTGGACTGGGTCATGTATTGAAATTTGCTATGAGCTGGATTTACATTTGCTTTAAAAGTGCTGCAAACTTCAAGTCAAACCTGAAAGTGCGCTTTCGGAATGTGTTCTATTTCTAGCTAGAAGTGAAAAATTATCCATCACATCACAGAACCCGTCAAAAGGCTTGCGTAATTTTCAGGTTCGAACCGATTATTTTCCGCTGTCTAGATCCACGGACTTTCCTTTTTACCATCGAAACAGACGAGAACAGCAATTTTTAAAATAAGGTAGAATATCAGAGGCTATTTAATTCAATTTTATAATTAAATGGTACGCGCTTTCAAGCGGTAAACTTCTTACGTGCCAGCGTAGACAACTTCAATTGGTCCACAACTGGTTAGAACAAGCTTGGCATTAGTAATTTGCATTTCAATCCGCTGCATAAATTTGCAACCTCACCTATCGGAGTGCTGCCTTTTCATCGAGGCGCAACAATTAGTGAAGCGGAGAAAATCATCTTCAAAGAGCAGATTGACCTTTCCTGCGAATGTAAATTAGCTTGAATCGTGATAAATAGTCGGGAAGTGTTTTCACCTGCACCGCCGTTCTAATCTCTCGTCGCGCGGCCGCAGTTCTTTTCGAGGTTCGTGCGATTGCTGCTCACTTGGTATAGTGGCTCTGGTGCACTTTTAGAATTTCAGCTGTCACGCTATCCGGGAGAATGCTTGGCGGTGTACGGTTGAAGCAAGCGAAAGCAGCTGTTAGATTCCTGTCCATGCACTCGGTGGAACTTGCCCTGCACTTGGATTTGACAGTCGACGCTTCGTTTTTACGCTGTTATCATGCCCCAAAAGCGGCCATTAGTGGCGTTGGTAGTATGCAATGAAACATTGACATGCGATGCAATGGAATTCGAAGCGTTTTTATCGATTTTTTTATCGGTGGTCGGGAGGAAAATAATGAGCTAAACCAGCAACTGGAGCTAGTTAGAAGTGAAATTTAAAGAATTCATGAAGAATGTCACTTTTTGCTGTATAAATTGAAATGATGACAAGTATTATTTAGTTATTATTTTAGAAAGCAGATTGTTTATATTATATTAGATGCACATAGGGGAACTGCTCCATTATTCATCTCAGCCCATATATTCATCTCATACAACATGAAAACACAATTGAAAACAGGAAAAAAAACATATTTTCTAACTAAACCAATCTGCTAATCCATGAAATGGATTCTTCTTAGTTCACTTTAGATTTCTCATAAAGTACAATCCTCAAAAACTCACTTAAAAGCTCTAAATTTGATATTATAGTCGGGTATCTGCACTCGAAAACTCATTTATTTCAATCACCTTCCTCAGAAAACGAAATCTGCGCATTGTTTTATACGGCTACAACGGGACTCGTTGAGCAGCCAACCAAAGTTTCTTTCATCACTAGGGGAGCACTTTTTATTTTCATCACTAAACAAAATCACTCACTACACTAAGAATACTTTGATCTTTGAAATATTCACCTAAAATTTCCTAAAACAAGCTTGAATAAGCAGAAATATATGAGATGAATTTCTACAATTCCTAAATTTCAACTGTATGTATTTTCATCTGTTTTCACTGCGTTGAAGCAAATCAAAAGTTGCCAAATCAATTTCTGTTAATATGAAAAAAATCATACTGAAAATGTTGAATCATTCCGACATAATTTACATAAAACTGCAGCACTGTAGTGGTTACCTAGGTTACCAATTTTGCACATAAACAACTACAGCGGATATCTAGGTAACCTTCTACGACGGGCTGCGGCTATGTGATGAATATAGGAGCGTCGTGAATTCAACAAAAAAAAAAAAAAAATTCAGGATGAATCTAGCTAAGTCTACTAAATATACAATGCTGAACGATTCCATAAGAGCACGTAAGCGTATTTTGTTTATTTGTTCAATTATTTTGTGAAAATTTGATGTTTAATCCGTGCATTCTTCGTGAATATCGGCTTAATGAGATGAAAAATGGAGCAGTTCCCCTCTAGTGCCCAGTGCCACCTTTAGACGGTCTTCAGTGAAACCTCCAAAAAGCTTCAATCAATACTTGAAAAATGTTTTTGAAGTTCCATAATGATTTTTTCAAAGTCCGTCTGAAAATTTACTTGGGCACTAGAAGTTAATCTATTTACAAATCGGAATTAACAAAATTAATTCAAGGAAACATAATTTTGTCCTTCAATCAACTATAATTATCGTATTTCTAACTGAACAACCCATCTCATTTTGAAGGGCATACTTGATAAAGGAATTTTTAAAAATATGTTATTTTTTAAATTTGAGTACACTCAATTTATTTAAAAACATGACAAAAACTTCAATAACTTTATATATTACGCATATAAAAGCACGCAGATTTATTTTTCTGGTATTTTTACTTGTAACTAGAAATGATTACCTTCCATTTGATCCAAAAAGATTGCAGATCGATCAACTGGTTCAAAAGTTATGGTTTTTTTTAAATTAAATACAATTAACACAGGCTCATTTCAAGATGGCTTGACAAAGTATTTTTTTTAATTGTTCTAGCACCAATATTTAGTGGTTAATTTGTGGTTTCTAAATCCAATTTGTGGTAACTTGTGGTTGAGTAATTTCTGAGAAATTTTCAGAAAACTGAGTCAAGCCATCTCTGAAAATGATTTCGCATCAAATGAATCGGACAACGATGATATATACATCAATCGAAAGCTCTTAATTTGTGGTTCACGAAAATGTAGTTTTTGTAGGCATACTTCATAATAAAATAATTAAAAAACTATTATTTAAATTTTTGAACATTGTTTACCTCTTGTTGTCAACACCGACCGTACGCGGCGCTGGTAGACCATCAAGATGATTTTTTCTCAGAAAGCTGTCGTGTAGCGATGAGTATGGTGAAACTAGAGATACTCAGGGGGAGAGATATGCGGTGAGCCAAACGAACCGTCAAAATCGGAGCCAAACGAACAAGAAAGGTAACACCTCATTGAGAGGTATTGCAATCAGGTACAAAAAAGAACGTGTTCATTTCTATAAGGTTTTTTGTTCTATTGCCAATGAATGAGTGATTTTTACCCGGAGTTCAACAAACCTTGTGTATAGGTAAGTGGTCCCCGTGGTTCTGTGGTTAGCGATGTCGGTCGGCTAGCTCTCCCACACGGTTGTGATATCGGGTTCGATTCCCGATCGAGTCGAGGATCTTTTCGAGCTGGAAATTTTCTCGACTCAGCACTGGGGCACGGTGTATCGTTGTACTTATCCTACACATGCAAAATGTGCCAAAAACAATATCGATAACGAATTCTCTCGACTAATCTAGTTGATCGAGACCGCTATTAGCCCCAAGGCTAAGCGTGCGATATTGTGTGTGTTGTGTATAGGTAACAAAATAAGTGAAGGTGTATAAAATTAAACATAAGCATAAAATATATCACCTTAACAGTTTTTGCGAAGCACTTCACTATTCTCAAGTACTTTCACCGTCACCACCGATTATACAAGTCGAATGTTAGTCAACATTGCGCTTTGAGAAGAGATCTGGCACCTCTGACATATGAGAACCAGTTGCCGAATTGGCGATTTTTTTCACCGCGAATCTCTTCCTCTGAATATTTCTAGGTTAAACAGTATGTAAACACCAGGGATACTATATGTGCAGATTTGCTGCGAAATGCAAATGTTGATCAATTAGCAGATATTTGTAGGTGACAAGCCTCCGTGTGTTTTACTTAAACTTCCTCAAAATAAGTGAAGTTTTACGTAGACATGCGAGCGTAATTTTCTCGATCTTCGGTCGAATCATTTCCGGAAATGTAGTTTTGCCGTTTACCGATTGTTTGAAAAAAAACCTAAATTAATACACCTAGGGGTGTGATCTGGTCTCTCTCATACAAAATCTATTATATGTTAAAATCTATTAGCACATACGTGTTAACTCTTGGAATAAATTACAGCCTGATAATAATAAAGAACAATTTTTTGTTTCGATAAATATAATAATATTTTGGTAACCAACTACGCAACTGTATTCGACTGTTGGGTATTTTAGAAACCGGAATGATGCCTGAAGATCGGGAATGGGCCTTAGAACTGTAGGGAACGGTTGAAACGCATGGTAAATGCCCAAAGGTGTGAGTCCTGACTAGAATTAAAATTCGATATTTTCTCGTCTCAGGAATATGCTACTACAACTACCCCCTGAATAATAAAACAAAAAAGCTTTCAACGGAGCGACAACTGTATGTCGTATACAGTAAGGTCGCTTTTTACGCGGGTTGCTTTCCTCCATTACTCAAAAACGGTACAAGATATCGACCTCATTTCAATCACGTTTTCCGTTTTAGGCCACGAGTGATCATATACCAGTTTTTAAAAAAAATCACAATTTTTGGTGTAAATACTCAAAATTTAAGATATTGAATTTTGGTCTCTAGATTGGCCACTATCATATTCAAACGAGGTTTTAACGTTTTAGGACGGTTTTCTTTGTAATATTTGCAACTCAAAAAAGTCGTTTTTTACGCGGACCCATACAAATTTGGAACGCATCCCCCGCGTAAAAAACGACCTTAGTGTATATGAACGACTGTCGATATGTTCTAGATAACCCACTAGCACTAACATCGGCAGGTGCCAGTACTATGCTCATCCAACGCCGCGTACGGTCGGTGTTGACAACAAGAGGTAAACAATGTTCAGAAATTTAAATAATAGTTTTTTAATTATTTTAATATGAACTATGCCTACAAAAACTACATTTTCGTGAACCACAAATTAAGAGCTTTCGATTGATGTATATATCATCGTTGTCCGATTCATTTGAAGCGAAATCATTTTCAGAGATGGCTTGACTCAGTTTTCTGAAAATTTCTCAGAACTTACTCAACCACAAATTACCACAAATTGGATTTCGAAACCACAAATTAACCACTTAATATTGGTGCTAAAAGAATTAAAAAAAAATACTTTGTCAAGCCATCTTGAAATGAGCTTAACACAGTCGTTTTTTTATGGTCACCCTATTTTGAAGTTGGTCCCCTAAAGTGCTTCAATTGTGCTCAAAATCTCAGGGATGAATCTATGTTGAAAATAATTAAACCCGTATTATTTCGTTGAGTTTTTAGGGGGACTAGCTCCGAAATAGGGTGACCATAAAGAACGGCTATACTCGATGTATTTTATTTCAAAAAATTCATAACTTTTGAACCAGTTGATCAATTTTTGATCTTTTCGAATCAAATTAAAGATGATTACTTCTAAGAAAAAATACCGTGCGTGCTTTTCTATGCGTAATATATAAAATTATTGAAATTTGTGTCATGTTTTTAAATTGAATTTACTCAAATTTAAAATTTAAATATATTTTTAAAAATTCCTACATTTATAGAGTCAAGTACGCCCTAGAGATTTATAGAGTCAAGTATGCCCTAGAGGTAAGACCAAGAGATATTTTTTATGTTTGCCCCAAAAAGAATGACAAACAAATGAAAAACGCATGTTTTTTTATGAAAAACATTAATAACTTTGAGTGGAATTGAGATATTCACGATATCAGAATTGCAAATTTTTTCTCTTAAAAAGCTCTCAAAGTCGTTCAAGGTGTTTTAAGGTGAAACTTGAAATAAAGAAGTTAGAGTACGAAATGTGTTTTTTCAATATAAATAGGTTGTTTTCAAAGATAGAGAAAAACTTTTTTTTACAAAGTTACTTGAAATTATTGGAGCTATAACAGGTTTTTCTTCTATCTACAAAGATAAAAAAGTTAGATACTTGATTGCACCGAAAATTTTGATCACCCTAGTTTTTAATAATTTTTTAATGAGCGCTTTATCATATGTAACAACTTTATAGAAGAAAGTTTTTCTCTAAAACATTGCTATAGAGCGCTAGACCCATATTTCCCCCTAAATTTGGTTTCTGGACCATTGTGCATTGGTATATGCTTTGGCCGGATAAAGCATTATTGCATTAAGCCAAAAAACTCGAACGTCTCTGAACAAGCACTGACCTCATTTGTACCCACAATACGCAATCAAATGATTTTACGAATGTTAATACCATTTCCAGCCTGGATGCGTTGCTAGATGTCTTTGCTGGTGTTATTGTCGGGGGACACCGGCGACCGCAAATACCCGAGCTCGTCGACCACCTCACCAAGTTCTTCGCCGTCTGCAGAGCCTTGAGTTGGGAGGCTGATGTTGTTTCCCTTGAAGCCTCTCGCTCGCATGAACTTCTTTTCCGACACGTTAATTCGCAGTCCGAATCATCTGGCTTTGGCTATCAGTTGGGGGTAGGTCTCCTCCGCCGTCGCAAAGTTACGTTTTATTATGTCAAGATTAGCCGCGCAGCCCAGAACCGACCTTGTGAAAATCGTGTCAATTTTCACCCCCCCCCCCCCCCCCAACACTCAGAAAGCAAGAAAGTCCATCACCTTGTCTTAACCCTCTGCGTGATTCAAAGGGATTCGAGAGTATCCCCGAAACACGCACGTAGCACATCACTTCGCCATGGTGGCGTTCATCAATCGCGGCAGTTTAGTCGGGAATCCGCTGTCGTGCACAGGCTTCGGAAAAAGACTGCGGTGTGACACTTTACTAACGACCGTTCTCTCTTTCTACTCTAACAGCCTCATGAATAAGCTATTTATGAGAGCTCACATACAGCTAAAGCTTACGCAGGCAACGAAGCTGTCTTTTGTTCATTTTGAGGATGTCCCGTTGGTTCGGCCTGCGCTGTTTACAGCCTACTGATGGGCTGCGGCTGTCATCCAAGATATTGAACTCACACTCCTTCGTTTCTTCTTTTTCTTAGACCGATGCCATGACGAACATGAAGCAAACCATTTCATATATTTTCCCATTGTTGATATTATTCCTCATACGAGAAAAAAAGTGTTCGCTTGCATTATAGCATCATTCACCTGACCACCTGACAGCCCGCTCGGCTTTGTGCCGAAGGATTTCGCGCTGTAAAGGCTGTCATTTGTGACAACTTGAAAGAACAAACAGACACAAGCATATAAAAAATGACAGCCGGTTTGGCATAGCATATGCATTGGCTTGCCAGATCTACGGATTTATCCGTAATCTACAGATTTGTTTCACTTCTACGGATGTACAAATATATGGGAAATCCGTAGGAAAGTGGGAGAAATCAGGGGAAATTCGTAGAAATCCATAAAAACCGTAGAATTTACGGATTTTGTTGAAATAGTTCTGGTTGAAACAGTGGCTGGCGAACTGTTTACCGAACGTATGGGAAGCAGCGAAAGCTGTAAAGTACAATGAGAGCCGGATTAGTTTGAAAAAAATCTCTTTGAAGGGAGTGTTAGTATCAGCTGGTGGTTGTAACTAAATTCATCTTAGGTTTCAACGTTTAATTATCAGACAAACTGTTCGATTTTTGATCGAAGGTAACCTTTGACGCTGTTTTTGAAACTTTTGGATATTTCGCTCCGCTTTTATGGTTGCTGGCAAGGCATTGTATTTTATATTACCGTAGTAACAAAAGGACTGCTTCATCAGCTCAGAATTCGGCCTTCTAAACACTGAATTGGTTTGATTTCTCGTTTCATACCGGTGGGATGGATGTTCAAGCCGCAAGTTATGGTGTGCGATTGGGTTGTGCAATAAATTCTGCATCTGCACAACACACTGAAGTTCTCGCAGTGCGGCAACTGGTAGAATGGAATGGTCTGCTTCGCAATATAGTCTTACAGTGGAAAAGAGCCGGGGTTTCTTGTAGACTGCTTTGAGGCAACGATTTTGTAGTCGTTGGAGTGACTTAAGCTTCGTATTGCTGGCCACCTCCCACACAGAAATGAGATACTGCAGTTTGGAATGCACGAACGCGTGGTACAAAGAAAGCATCTGTTTGCGTGGCAAGAATTTTGAAGTTTTCCATAAGAGTTCACAGATAGAGCTTAGATCGGATAAGGCATGAATGTGGTCGCTCCATCTCCAAGAAGGATCCAGGATAAGCCCTAAGTATTTGAATTTGAATACTCTTTCGATCCCGGTGGAACCAATCTGAAGTTGAGCACTCACAGATGTTGAACGAACTGAGTGGAAGATCATGTATTTGGTCTTGTCCAAGTTAAGAGACAGAAGGTTTTCGCAGAAATATTCTTAAAGTATTGCCATATAATCAGACATTCGCCAAGTTATGTCGTTTAAATTTGCTCCAGGATACGAGAGAGAAGTGTCATCAGCGAACAGGCGAGGCTTTCCATTCAGCCTGAGATTGGCTATGTCATTTATGTATATCAGGAATAACAGTGGGCCAAGGTTGCTTCCTTGTGGGACACCTACTCTTAACTGGCGATAGGTACTTTTTGCTCCGTTAGCTTCGACGTACTGGGTCCGGTTCGAGAGATAATTCCTTAGCAGTTGATTAGGAATTCCTCTAATCCCATAGTATTCCAGTTTCTGAAGTAAAATTTCGTGATCAATGGTATCGAACGCCTTCTTTAGATCCAAAAATAGAACGCCCATCAGCCTCCCCGTATCTAAAGATTCAACAATGCCATCAACAAGCTCACAGGTTGCAATTTGAGTACTGGACCCGGCACGAAACCCATATTGACAGTTATACAGAAGTTTGTGCTGCTGGAGAAAGTTCACGATTCTCTTGACTAGCATTCGCTCCAAGATCTTGTTGATCACAGATAGAACGGAGATCGGTCTGTAGTTGCTCACGTCTATTTTACATCCTCTTTTGTAGATCAGAACTAAACGCGCGGTTTTGAGGAATTCTGGATAAATACCTGATTCGATGTTGTCATTGAATACTTCTTTCAGCAGTTCCGAAAAAAATACGTGATGCGTTTTGAGGAGTGATACCTGCCTCACTTCCGTCTGGTCCGCTGCTTTTTGATCCATTTAAGTCTTTAATCATTAAAATTACTTCTTGCTTAATGGTAGGTGCTATAAATAACGAATTGCTTTGGTAGTTCAGAGAGCCAAAGCGATTGAAGTCTCGATTGCTGTGTATGGTTGCGGCAAGCTGGGGTCCGATTGAGCTGAAGAATTTGTTAAAGGTATCAGCAACCAATGGTCCATGAGATGAGATACTGCCATCCACTTCGAGTTTGATCTGGTTCGTTCCAACATTTTGACGACCCATCATTGAGGTTCTTCCACATTCACTTCTGGCCTTTCGTCTCAGAAAGCCTACTGTAGTACTCTTTTTTAGCTCGATCCTTCTCATGCTGAACTTTTTTACAGATGTGAGTAAGCAATTCCTTCAAATGAGTATCGCTTGGTCTTCTCCGGCTTCTTATAAGAACGTTTTCCTTAATACGCAAAAGTTTCCACAAATCAAAGGAAATCTATGAACAGAACCCTTTGACCTTAGCTTCTAATGAAACTTTCCTAGTAAAGTGTGGCTTTAGCTGGTTATACACATCCAGTACAAGTTGCAAACGGTTTGCTGGTGGTCCGTCGGGAATATTGGTTACGGCAACTCTGAAAGCTTCATCTAATTTGTTATGCCTGATGATCGTCTTCCCAAGCATCCGTTTCTCCACAGGTTTACTAAACATTAACGTCGATAAGACTAAGCTGTGATCACTAATATCTGTGTCAATAGTTTCATTTATAACACTGCATCGCAGGGTATCTGAGCAGATGACGTGATCCAACAGGTTGCCACTGGCAGGCCGAGTCGGAAATGTTTTAGTACCTAACAGAGAAATTGTAGCTATTTAGAAAATTCAGATAATCCATCGTAGCTGGACTTCCTGACAGATTTACAGGAATATTGACATCTCCCACTATTACGCTAGGGATACCCGGTTGTGTTGATACTGCAATTGCATCCAATTTTTCTATAAAAGACAGATAGTTGAATGAAGGTGGTCTATACACAGCATGTACATGAAGCGGCAGTTGCTCTTGTTTTATCCGAATGTGTATGTGATGAAATCCATCATCATGAATACTCTGGATTTCATCGAATTCGACATCTTGTCTTACATAAACAGCCAATCCACCTCCTTGCACATCGGATCGACAGGAAAAAAACACTGCGGTAACGTGGAATATTGTAAAAGAGTTTCCTACTTTCTTTAATCCATGTTCCTCCTATGACAAGTACATCAATGTGACCAGCGTATAACTCCAGGATTTCTTTTAATTTATCAAATTTGTCTGGATTGTTCATGCCGCGAATGTTGAACTGAAAAATTTTAAATGAGAAACGACATTGATTTTGAGTCATACTTTTATTCAGATCACATACAGACATATATTTAAAGTTTTTAATTTGATTATTAGGAGCTTGGTTCATTATATAGAGTACATTATTACAGATGCATTGCGGTAACTAATTTCTATACACATTTTGCTTTTTAGCTTGGGGTTTTACGGGTGAGGAAATCGAATCGGCACTGGAAGAGGACATGTTAAGGGCGTTTTTGCGCGGTTTTCGCCAAATCCTGCAACTGCACACGACTACGAATGGATTCGATTTTCGCTCCATCATTACGCTTGAGTAGAATGCAACCGTTCCTTCCAGGCCATACGTATTTTATCCCTAGATCCTGCTGTATCTTCTTCACTCACTTCTTCACATCTAGCAATCCTCTTCCAAAAGCCGTCAGCTCGTCTCTGTGATTTTGTTCATCGATTCGCCGAACGGTGGATCTACCTTGGATACTAACAGCAGACCATGTTTGCGTTTACATTAAAAAAGAAGTTCTTTAATTTCACTTGTCCTGAAAGTGGCTAGAAGCGGTGACGGTGGTACAGAAGGGCCAGAATTTCTAACAGTGATTCGACCAGCAACTATATCGTCTTCAGTAGAAATTGGGCATTCAACAGCTACTCCAACTTTACATACCAGGCTTTTCACGTCCTCTTTCTCCACTGTAGGAAGGCCAAGAATGACCACATTTTTCGATAACGACTCACGGCGTATTTTATCCAACTCCATCTCAAGATCATCTACTTTCACAGTTAGTTGTTGGTGTTGGCGGTAGTTTTCTCCAATCTCGTTCCGAATACTTTTATTATCCGCCGCTAAATTTGATTGCTTCGCTTGGAGAGTTACGAAATCAGCATGAAGATTATCGAACTTTCCAGCCAGAAATGATTGCGACTCCTCAATGTTTCTGTTGGTTTTAACAATTGCCTGCACCTGACTCCGCGTTTCCTCAAGGATGGCTCGGGTTTGTGTTGACTCCAATTTCACTTCGCGTATTGAAGCAGTTAGAATTCTAAGCTCCTTAATGAATTCATCGTATCCGTTTTGTTTACTGGTGGTCTTCGCATGTATCTCGGCACACACAGCGGTACAGAAGAGGGGTTTTTTCTTCGCTTTATTCACAGCATTTCCAACGATCTTAAGACACTTAAAGTGCGCATCTGATGATGAACTTCATGAACATCGGGGGTTGGTACTCGGTCATCTGCTTTTACTTATTGTATCGCCATTCAGGTGTCTATTGAAGTACTCCTTCCACCTGTCAACTACCTCACTGGTATCCATGCGAGGATTCTCATCCGTCGTTGCAGAACTTCCGCGTATCGCTAGCACGGGACAGCTGCTAGAGTTTGTCATGCCCAGGATTCTTCTTAAACCTGAGAATTGCGGTTATGGTGTTCCGTGCCCGTTTGATCTTGGCCTTCTCGTTCACCACTGCCTCGCACTCCCCGTCATACTAATCTGCCAGTTTCTGCCTATTATCGTCGTTGCGGTCTCCCTGGTAACTATGCGAATCCTACACCAGCCCTTCTCAAGAGGCGGTGCGCCGTCAAGCCGTAATACCACTTCGAGTTTTTTGTGCGTATTTCTCCGCAGCCAAGGAGTCCCGACGTTGTTGTAATGTCTGAGAAGAACCGAAATTAAACTGAAGAAGAAGAAATTATACTGGAGTACTGTGAAATCGAAGTAAATGAGAAGTCTGACTCACTAGCCAGGCAAGGGTCATCCACTAACTTTGTTGGTCCAGCGTTTTAAAAGCTCGGTGAACTCGGCGAATGGGAGAAAGCAACCATTAAAGCAAACTGGGTTCGCTTAAGCGGGTTACGACAACCAAAAAAACAATCTTGATGATGATAAATGTAACCTTTGTGGCATCGAAAATGAAACATCGAAATACCTACTCTGGGAATGTTGAGTATTAATACAACGCAGATTGCGTATCTTTGTTAAAGGACACGTAGAACTCGCCGATATTTGGAGGGAAAGTCCCGGGGATGTAATATACTTCATGCGGAGTGCGTCACCTAACTGGGATAAATGAGCAATGTAGCAGGGACATTAACTCGCTGAATAGTGATGAACCTGCTCTTACGCACTAAGAGTAAGTTGGGGCATACCACAATAGATCAAATAATGGTCGCAGTGGTTCAGTCTCCTACAAGAGAAAAAAGTGAGAACATGGTTAATCTGGTTTACTGTACGTTGGTCAGGTGATCTCCAAGTGATTTTGTGGAAATCTTTGTGGGGAAAGAAGATACTTCGGATTGCTAGTCGTCGGGGAGCTGCAAAGTTAACGCATCGCTTGTCGAAGGCATGTAACTTTTTGCAACAAAATATGCCATTTGAACTAGCTTTAACTCAGAAAACATCCTTTTTATCCTGAGAATGATGCGCTTTTTTATGGGCGTATAGTGTTTTCATCGAGTATCTATCAAAATATCTGATATTTTACCCGATCAGTGTAAATAGCTCATTCCTCACTCAAAAGGTTTCTATGTAATATAATCGCTAATTTTCGTATGAAAAATGGCTTGTACACAAAGATCAAACTCGGTCATTGTCAAGGTGCTCCATGATAAGGACATGGACAGGGTAGTTTTTCACAATTATGGATAACTTCGATTGAAATGTGATTTTGTCAAAGTTAGACACCTTATCAATCTCTTCTGAGAGAGATAGCACTATTCTATCAAATTTCCTATCTTTTAACGTTATTGAACCTAAGCATCCACCAAAGAATGGTGGGGATGTGAAAATTTTTCGCTGACATGTTTTGCAAAAATTAAGATTTTTTTCCTGTGTGGACTCATCACTACGACCAGAGATTAGATCTATTGTGATATTGCCCAAATGTTTTCTATACTCCGCACTTCATATTATTGGCAGTATCACTATTGAAGTAAGTGGATACGCTTATCATTCATATCCGTGCTTGTGTGTAAGTTTTAGCTTTTCGTTTCAAGCTTACTACTCTACTATACCGAGCCTCTGTCCATCCTAACAATATCGCCTAGTTACAATTCCCTGGAGAGAACTTTTATACGTTACTCACACCAGTTTTATTATGATAGGGACTTATTTTTGTTTGAAGTTTGAAGAGTCAGCAGAGGTACTATAAAATTCAGATTGAAGGAAGGGTACTTGGTGGGAAGCCTGAGAATAAACCTATGCTAAAGTCCATTGACAACAAATGACTAAGATTCGAACCCACGACCACCCGCTTACCAAGGCGGACGCTGTAACCTTGCGGCTACGGAGCTCCCAAGAAAAAAGAATTGCGTTTACACTAGCGCCGCATAGCAAGGGAATTCCACACTGAACTATCTACCGTTCAGAAGCTCTTGACTTTCTAAGCAAGTTTGTTGAAGACCGAAACTTTCTAGATGGTAGGAATTACGAGATATCTGCCTATTGGTGATGGTGGTGATTGGTGATGTTAAAATGATATTTTAACAGAGAATAGCAACAGTTTTTACCATTATTGCTAAAATAAATTTTGAAACTGAACTCTTTATGCTATTTTTTACTAAAGAAAAACATTCTTCGCAGAGTTTATTTTCTTCCAGAACTGCTACCTTTCCAATCAAGCCAATGTTTGGCAACACATTTTATTTCATGTATTAGTGGCATTTCGAAAAACTCTTTTATTGGGATCCAAAAAAATCACGAAGAATAAGATTGGGGATTACCAAAAAAACAAGTTAATAGAATTCAAAAAGTTACCAATACCAAATGTAAATCTTTAGAAACGTTCACTAGCAAATCAGTGAGCACGGTGGTAATATTCTGTTAAACAAAAATTATATAAACCTGCATTAATTCATCCGCCACCCCGTATTTTTTCATCCAAGTTCCGATGGCTGTTAGTTATCATGGAAGTGTAACGTCGCACAATTGAACAAGACAAACACCGGTACCAAACCGTGAGGGCATCATTTACATTCGCAGTGCCACGCAAGCCCCGCCGCGTCCGAACGCAACCAGATTTGTGTTTAACCTTGAAAAAATCCAGTTTCCTACGCTGCTGCTGCTTTTGCTGCTGAGAGAAGAGCATCGCGCAAAGAAATGCTGCCCGCGTGCATCCGCAGTAAGTCGACTATTCGCACACTATCGCAGCTGGGCTCTTGCTTGACTCAGGTCCAATTATAATTCGGTTCGTGATGGTGTTGTAGTAGTACCGGCACTAGAAGCTAGTGTCGAAAGGAACGCTGAAAAGAAAATCACAGGCCGTAAAGAACCCCCCAACCTAAACACAGAGAAGCTGAAGCACTATCCTGCTTCGCCGATCCGAGGCGCGGTAGGGAAGACAGGGAGGCCTGAATCCGCATATGGAATTGCCCGGTGTTTATAATATGGTATCTCTCACTTATACCAGTTTCCTCCCGGTTTGTTGATTGTTGACGAACACTGTTGAGAAACGGGCACAGCCAACATTTGGTGGAAACTTCGAAGCTGTGCTTTTATTCATGAGGTCTCTTTGGCGAAACCTCACTGTATTCTTGTTCAATGCGTTCCTTTTGTGTGGAATGAGCCGAAACAATATTATTACTGCTGGCAATCTTCGTACGGCTCCGGGGTTGCTCCAAACGAACTGGAGCTGCTCCACCTTTTCTCTTAGCCTCACCACGCCCGCCCAGCACAGGTAAACTCCGGTTCGTGTTATTATTATTGCTTCCTCATTCCTGATAAATTCTCTTTTATTGCGTTCGGTTCTGCGCGATTCAATTGACGCATCAGCATACCATGATCCTCCTAACCGGAACTGCTAGGTGCGTCGATAATGATTGGAGTTTTTTCCCTTCTTCTAATTTGGCGCATTATTTTGAAATTCATTTTCGCTAACTGTAAACTGAGTTGAAGGTATGATGGAAACTTGGTAATATTTTTGAGTGCTGCGTATGCAAAGCACGTAACCTAGGACAAAATGCCATTCAAAGTTAAATATAAAAGCTTCTTGGGACCCTAACTTGATGCATTGAGCCGAGAACAGTCCCGTAATCAGAGGTGATTATGAGGGGCCTTGTCATAGTAAAACAATTGCAGCACGACCAGCTTGATAAAATGTATTTAAGAAACATAACATTCAATTTTCATTTTGTCTTTTCATTACAGCCTCCTCCCCCTGTGCCACACGCATGACCCACCGGAACGCCCTCAACCTTGCACGTAGCAGCCGGGCACCGTACGTGTGACTGCATTTGCATTAGTGTAAGTGCCTCCAAGTTCACCACGGAGGGAGTCCACTTTCTTTCGTGCTGCTGGCACATGACTGACAGTGAATCATTGATAAAGAGTGACGGCGAGCGTAGCAAAAATGGGTCAAGGATTCGTGCAATCGCAGCAGAGAGATGCCAATTACAACGATTGCTGTTACGAAACCGTTCCAACAGCAGCAGTGGTGTCTTTTTCAGGCTTTCGGACGTAATTGACCCAACCCCTTTTTCCGCAGTTACCTCGTACATTAAGGTACCAATGCAATCGAATGTGAGGCGATTTCACACGGTTGACGTCAACGGTAACAGATTCGAGCAAATTAGGCTAAGTGAGAGAAACATGACGTTTGTTGTGCACAGGAAACTTTCCCACTAATTACCTGTCGAATTGTAGCTTTTCCGATAATTTCGCGGCATGTTTTGCGCGTTTATCGTGTTTCGAGACACTTTCGGTTTTCGAAACAGCTTAAAGAAATTGAAAACAATAACAAAAACAAAATGATTTGGCCCGTTTGACATGATGCTGCAGCAGGTTGCCCTAGCTTTCCTGCTGGCAATTCCTGATGATATAGGATTAACATGTTTTGGATTTGGTCCAAACATGTTTTTGTTGGATTAGTTTCTACCAATCAATTTCAATTATAATACGTATTTGTCGAAATTGTCAATTGCTACCGTTCACAGGTTCTAACTTAAAAAGGTAGATACTAGAGTTAAACGGTCCTATTTTGACAAAAGTGGGAAAGTTCTTTATAATCACAATAAAATAAATACGTTCTAGAAAAATTGGAAAAAAATCTCCCAGAGAAAAGTACCAAAATTAAAAACGACATAAAAATAAGACCAATTCTTATTTTCTTAAGCAAACTTTTCTTTTAGCTTCAACGAATAATATTTGATAGTATAGGTACTTATTCATTCGGATAACTCACTCAACAAGGCTTCAACATGTGCTGAGAGAAAAAATTTCTGCATTTTGACCCACAAATCCTTTTTGTTTTTCAATGTTACATGATGCACGGACTGTTTTTTAATGACCCGGAATAATGCAAAAGACTAGACGGACTATTGTTGGGTTGGAACAGACGCGTTTGCTCGTGATATAACAATTAGAGACATACTTGAAATAGAACTATTTTGTTCTGTGGTTGAATCGATTATTCTAATCGATGAAAATTATATCCTAACTTGGTTTCTAATGTAAATACATAGTTACAATGAGCAATAGATTCAAAAATAACTATCGTAGCGATGTTTTGTATCATCATCTCCATCACTCTCCCTCACCACAAGCTCGTAATTCTTTATTCTTTATTTGTTAAAAATTCATCTGACGGAAATAGTCCTAATGAATGTACACTTGTCAATTTAACTAAAAACTACGACGAACTCTAATTGCGAAATTGTGTGATGGTGTGCCAAAATCAAAAAGGTCTTCCACTCCAGTAGAGCGAAGAGGACGCAGTGAAGACCGTAAATTCAATTTGGAAAGGATTTTGGTGAATCGATTCTAGAGTTTAGAACGGTTGCTACGAACACCGCTTGTTGAGCTTCTCTGCGCCCCGTTGCAATGTGTCAATCCCAAGTAGACGACAACGGTCAGGATATGGAGGCAGGTTAATCGGATCACGCCACGGAAGATTTCTTAACGTAACTCGCACGAATCTTTTCTGCACTCGCTCAAGTCGCAAATTCCAGACTAGTTGTTGAGGACACTAAACCAAGCTAGCATTTTCGAGGAGTGGCCGAAAGACAGCACAATACAACGCCATCATGCAATGGGGGTCCCTGAAGTCGCGAGCAATTTTCGAAACGAAACCAAGTTGTCTTGTGGCTTTAGCGATTATGTTAGTGCGACGCAGATTAAATGTAAGATTCGTATCCATCACAACTCCAAGGTCACTAACGTTGTCAATAGCCTGGGACACGATTATAAGGGAAAAAAGCGATGGTGCTATTTTTTCGCTCCCATGCACTTTCCGTGTTCCTTATGGGTCCTGTAACAATCGTGTAATTTTTTAGAACGATCGGTGGAACTATATTTTTGCGCCCGGTTAAAAGTTTTCATACGATTTTATATGGGAAAATTCACTTTTTAAAACTTATTCTCTAGAGATGTCCAGTTTGCTCCCAAAAATATATCGATACATGATCCAAGATAAATTTTACACGATATCATGTCTTATCACATGATTGAATTTGCAACAGCAGCATGATGCAGTAGTATTGCTAGTAAAATTCAATAGTGAGCCGTTCGTCAGATATTCAATCAGTTTGGGGTGAATAGCTTTCTCTACAAGCATCGTAGCGCCTTACGGTCTTCAGAAGAGTTTTTCCCAGGAAAATTTTCTACAAATATCATGTATCGATATATTTTTAGGAGCCAACTGGACAACTCTAGAGAATAAGTTTTGAACAAGTGGATTTTCCCATTTAAAATCGTATGGAAACTTTAAAAATCGGGCGCAAAAATTTAGTTCCACCAATCTATCTGAAAAGTTACACGGTTGTTATAGGACCCATAAGGAACACGAAAAGTGCATGGTAACTTGAATTTATTTTTTGTCCCACCCTAGTGGTCAACTCTTCTTAGATTTTGATTATCAATTTGATAGTTGTATACAATTGGATTCATTTAGCGGTGAAAGGTCATCACTTGACACTTACTAATACTAATTGTCAGCCAGTTTTTGCGGCACCAATAAACAAACTTGTCCAAAAGCCATTGTAGCCGCCGACAGTCGTTGATGGAGCGTATTATCAAATACAGCTTAATATCGTCTGTGTATACTAGTGTACAACCAACATCCAATAGTAAGGAAACGTCATTGAAGAACAGCGAAAACAGCAATGGACCTAAGTTGCTACCTTGTGTAACGCCGGAGCGGAGGTGTTTGAAAACTGTGACGAAAAAAAAAACAATATCGCACGCTTAGCCTTGGAGCTAATAGAGGTATCGATCAGCTAGATTAGCTGAGAGAGTTTGTTATCAATATTGTTTTCGACACATTTTGCATGTGTAGGATAAGTACAACGATACACCGTGCCCCAGTGCTGAGTCGAGAAAATTTCCAGCTCGAAAAGATCCTCGACTCGATCGGGGATCGAGCCCGATATCACAACCGCGTGGGAGAGCTAGCCGACCGACATCGCTAAACACAGAGCCACGGGGACCACTGTCAAGCAATTTCGTACTTACTGAGCGACCAGGCATAAAACCGTGTTTGTCACTAGAAATGTAACTCCTTGTGCGTAAGAGCATAAACGTACTCACGATTATTTCGAACAATTTAGATGCAGCAGAAAGACTAGTGATGCCACGGTAGTTCCTAGTAGGGGTTTCGCCAGTAGATCAGCTTGCATTTCTTCTGAAGGACAAAATGTAACAGCAACTCTCTCTGAAGTAACCAAATCCTTTACAAAATGATATTTTGTGTCAATATGCTTTGACCTTTTTGTTTCAGCATCTTGTTTCAACTGTTTAAATAGTAACTGGTTCATTAATGTCTTCTCCAAGATCGGTCATAAATTTGATCAACCATAGCAACTCCTGGATGATAGTAAAAAAAAATCAGCTTCTGTTGAAGAAAGAGCTAAACACGATTGCTTGCGAGCACATCTCCTCCTGAACGAAAAACATATCCAGAATTTCAAAGAAATGGCTTCTACTGAATCAGCACATGTTGGTTGACTAACACGACGACTGAAAATTGATGCAGTAATAGAAATACCCGGTCAAGGTTGCGAAATATTTTTTAAAATCCAATTCCCTGATTTTCCCTTAAATATAAAGTTAATTTCCCCAAAAAAGTACAACGTAAATGAACGCAACTCTGAAATCCCATCGGAAAAAGTATTTAATTGGATATGAAACCGAACCGCAGAGGTCCCGAATAAGCCTTTAATGCTACAAAAATCGGTTTTTGCGCCAAAGAGTCGTTTCAGTTTTCCCTGATATTCCCTGATTTCCAGGTTTTCGCCTGCCGATCTCGAACTTTGATACTCCTCCACTGTCTGCAGTATCTCTACCTCCTCCTTTTGCTATAGATAGCCAAGATCCATTGGTATACGGGATCGTTTGGCATGTTCCAATCCAAAACGTTTAGCTAATTTGTGTGTATAAAATTTCTGATTATGACTGTAGCCTTGAACATTCTTCTTCACTTGAATTCATAGGAAATGTTGATAACATTGCCAAGTTCAGCCATTTTCTTCCCCAGGTCATGCAATATATGGCCTTCTTTTTCTTCTGGGTAAACAATTAGCATATGGTCAGTGTTAAGTCAGACCGGACCAAGTGACATTTTGATCATTTCGAGAAAAACGAGTTTGAAGTTTACTACCCTGTGAATTTTGAAGATTTCCATATTTCCGCGTAATTTTGGTATTATGAGCTAGAGTTACTCTTAGACTGTATATTGTAAAATGACAATTAAGAAAAACAGCGTTATGAATTCGACAATGACCGGTAACATGACTAACTAGCTGAAGTTGGTCCACTCTGACTGAACAAAAGAATGATATGTAATGAGTTGGTTCATTGGGACTGATCAATTGAAAAAATATTTATAGCCAATCAATCGAACAGTTAACAAGTTTTAAAATTTCATGTTTTGCTTCTTCAGCACCAAAAATAATAAAAGTTACATAAAATGTAATTGAACAAACTCACTGAATGTTTTCGCAACCATCCTCTCTCACTTTATTATCTTTTTTATCAAACTTTTTAGGATATGATTCCTTGGTAGAATCATTATTCTTGAGGTCAGAATCACTATTAGGGTTGGGAACATATTCTAAGCAGCTTTAGGAACCGCCTGTGTATTCAGACAAAACACTCGAAATGTGTTGGGTGAAATTCAAATAGTAGTATATTAATCTGTTCTTTACCTTTTCCTCTGTCAGAATCTGTTTTCAGATTGTAAAACTAAGTTAGCAAACTTTAACAATAATCAATTAAAGTTACCAATCGAGGGACACTATTCCAATCACCCCGAACCTATTTTAAGCAGTTTCCATTTGTTTTGCAGGCGTTTTTTCAGCAACCGAAGTGGCTCCTGAATGGCTGCAATATAGGTCGATTTGATTCGAATGTTAATTTCTGGGTGATTTCTTTGTGATTAACGGTATTTCTTATATTCGTAGGACAGCTAGACAATCAAAGTTTTCGTTTCCATCATTGAAATTGTCGATAATGATCAAAAAGCAGGAGTTTGAGGCCTGTTTTCTGCGACTGATTAAAATAGGCGCTACTGTTTAAGCCGTTCCTTACCCTATAATCGGAATTTGTTTTCAAAAATGAAAATTGTTGTGTTACTCACACTAAAGACACTAAGCATTTTCTAGTTATATGTTCAATCATAGTGGACCATTTACACTTTTTTCTTTTACTGGTAAAGTATACTCGTTTGGCTAAGGGGCCATCCACATACCACGTGGACAGCTTTGGGGGGGGGGGGGGTGGCTAATGTCCACGGTCCATACAATTTTTTTAGAATTTATATGGGCAGTTGTCCACGGAGGGGGAGGGGGGGGGGTCAAAATCGTTAAAAATCTGTCCACGTGGTATGTGGATGGCCCCTAACGGGCTCTGGAGCTTTTTTATAAGGTGCCAGGCAGCTTTGAAATCAACTTATGCTGACTTCAAACCAATGCAAATAATTCCAGTAATTACAACTTCTTTGTGCTTGGCACATGGTCCACTTTGTCTGAATACTATAAAGCGTGGTATATGGTCAGCGTAGCTATAGCAAAATTCGTCAAAAAATACATTCAAGTACGTTTCTGTGTGTAAAGCTTCCTCTATCCTCTAATAAATAATCTTAAAAATCGCTTGAATATTCGTCTATTTGCTGATTTTTACCAACATGTGACTGGGTTGTAGTTGCCAATAACCTAACATTTGGTTCGTTCTGACTGCACACTATGATTGCTTTTCTTTGATCATTCAGAAAAAAATGCCATAAGTTTTGCTATTTGAGAGATAAATCAACTCTGGTTGATGTGTGATGTAGCCTAAGTGAATCTTGATTCAATGCTATTATTAACTCGTTTTTTCCAATTTTGCGACTTGGTCCGGTCTGACATAACACCGACCATATCTTCAACGTATAAAAGTATAGACACGGATCTGCTTTACCTTGTTGGAATCCCATGCTTCTAAGCACACTATCAATTTTCCGATTCCACATTCTAGCTGACTGTTCTAATTCATACAAGCTTTTCTTTAACAGGCACACGTTGTTTTCCTTAGCTGCAAAAACTCCTTCCGGTTACTTCGTGAATATTGTTTCATTCAAATCACCATGAATATATGCAGTTTTGATGTCAACATGTTTCACGTTCAATTACTTCCGTGCAGTATTCGAAATCTCTGTTGTTTTGCGACTGGAACAAATATTTCATCATAATCTGTCCCATAAACTTGAGTGCAACTAAACGTGCTTTATATCTGGTAACTTAACCTTTCATATCTTGCTTTTTTTTTTGAAAATCCATCGACAACCTACAGCTCGTTTTCCAGGTGGTTACACAGTTTGTATCCAAGTTTGATTTTATTCGTGAGATTTTAGTTCGTCCGCTATAGCTTCTCTCCAAAAAACACTTTCCGGACCGATTAACACTTCCTCAAAAAATTGTGGTTTATCATCCATAAGCTTTGCTAACGCACTTGTTTCCAGAAAACGTTTTGGCAATATACCTTTCGTAATACTCGTTGATCGTCGAACAGAACCAAGCTCATTTTGGTCAAAACGTTCTATGCTATCTTCAATGACATTTACATTATCTGATTCAACAGCACTTTCAAACTCACTTCCGGATTGGTCTTCTTTAACAGCATCACGTTTTCGAATTCTGGACTATTACAATTCAGCGGATACTCAACCATGCTATCTTGGTTTTCCTTGATGTCTTAAATTTTTCTGGGTTGCATAAAAACCACATCTCGGGTTAATGATGTTTTTTTCAATTCTGATCGATGAAACGAAATCCTTTATGCTGGTCAAAGTATCTCAAAAAAATCATTTTCTTTGCCTTTACGTCTAGTTTATCACGTTTCTCCTTTGGTGTGAATACAAACGCTTGTGATCCGAACGCGTGTAGATCCTCCATGTGGGGTTTGATACCGTTCCAAATTTCAAAGAGTGTTTTCTTTACTGCTCACGTTGGCAAAATATTTTGTGAATGTTTGGCTGTATTTACATATTCAGTAGCGTTTGTGCATTCCAGCGTCGATTAACATGTATCGTGCCATTTCCACAAGTGATCGATTTTTTCTCTCGGCGACACCATTTTGTTGCAGACTGTATGTTACAGAAAACTGTTGCTTAATACCCTTAATCTGGTTGCAAAAACGGTCCAATTCACTGCTTTGGTGTTCTGCTTTTTTATCCGACCTTATTGATTTTGGAATTTTTCCCTTGGAGATTTTCATGAAATCCACAAAATTCTTGATGCACTCTGTTGTTTTGGACTTTCAAGGTAGAAAGTAAACCCACGAGTAATGACTACAGTCGTCAATTATTGTGAGAAAAATATCTAGCTTCTCCTGGGGATACCGTTTTCATTAGTCCGCAAAGATCACTATGTACAAGATCCAGTATGTCTTTTGATTGCTTTTCCGCTTTCTTGGGAAATGGTTACCTTGCCATCTTCCCTTGTATACAATATTCACACTTTACACGTATCCCGCAATCTCGTATCTTAATGCCATTCGCCAGATTTTTACGTCCTAATGCACGAATAGTTCCTGAATTTCGGTGGCCAAGTTTTCTATGCCACTCATTCAAACAAACAGGATTATGATTACTATCCAATACTGCGAACTAAATTTCTGTTTTTAACAACGGCTTTTACCCGTTAACATTCAAGTTCATCAAGCAGACAATGTAAGCAGCAGGGAACAGCGAAAAATAAGCGAACTGGAAATATGATACAGATTTGAAAAAATATACCGTATCCCGACGACAATAGAATAAGTCGGCAGTGGAATGTAATACGCATATAGATTGTGTAATATTACCACCGTCCCCCGTAGTTTATTTGGTCAAAACACCATGCCGGAGACAGGGAGATTGCGGGTTCAAGTCTCTTCGGGATGCGGTATATTTTTCCGAATCTGCATCATATTTCCAGTTCGCTTATTTTTCGCTTTTCCCTGCTGCATACATAGTCTGCTTATCCAATACTGCTTGCGCCTTCTCAACGCTCTTCAGATTGTAAAGCCCTTTGAAGAAAATAGCCTGTACAACTGTTTTCTGTTCACATACGATGCTGCATCCTCTGTGATCGAAAAATCTTCTCTACAGCACTTTTGACAGTATTATTCTGTTGACAGCATCATTTTCTCCGATACAACTAATACTACGTGATCCGAATTCAGCTACCTTAACTTTTCTGCCTTCTGCCAAAAAAACGAATGACGGAGTGTCAGCATCCGGGTCCAGTATTTCTTTGAAAAATCCTTTATTTGCACTCATATGTGAGCTAGCACCAGAATCAAGTGGGCTTCTGAACCTTCCACTGCTACTTTGGCTTTCGCACCTGTTCTGGGCCTCAGCGAATTTCTTCTATCAGCTTCCACGACTCAGGAAGACTTTTCAGTACAAGAATAACCTGCAACATCCGGTTTAATTCCACTCCTGACAATGTAAGTCTATCGAACATGTCCTCCATATTATAAAGTGGTCGTCTTCTTCGTCTCCTTCTTCAAATTTCCGGTCAACAATACTTGTGAGTAGGCTCACCTGGGATTCTAACGACGATTTTTCATGGTGGTTTTTCAACAGCTCCCATGCTTGTTTCGCCGTCTCTGCATTCCGAATTATGTTGATCTGATTCGCTTCAATCAGCAATCCGATTGTCGCTTCTACTCGCTGGTCTTCTTCTTGCCAATTTCTGAGCTTAGTTTGAGATCATTTTGAATTTTAGCTTTTTCAGATCTTTAGAAGCGCTTTTCGACGATTCTGAGCTCAATTTGAGATCATTTTCTATTTTGGCTTCATTGGCCTGTAGAAGCGATTTCGACGATTCTGAGTTTAATTTGGAGTCACTTTCTATTTTGACTTTTTTGGCGATTCTGAGTTCAACTCACGATCACTTTCTATTTTTTATTTTGATGGAATGCAGCACCTTTTATGTTGTAGTTAACGTTACCAAAATCTTCAACAAATTCTCCTATTGAACAAATCTACTTATTGGCAGTGTATATCTTGGAGTAGACTTTGTCTCCATCTTGAAACGAACGGGATAACTGTTCCATGTTTCCTGTAATTGCTCATTTTGTTGCTAATTTACGGTAGCTCAAGACTGTGCTCATCTTTTGACCGAATCTTTCTGCTCGGTCGTTAAGGGCTATTCCCACTGCTTCCGTTCCGGGACCGGGCCGTGGCTGTTCCGTGTGTCGTCCGGGCTCGTTTGAGATTGATTGCATGCGTTCTTATGAACGCATTCACACCGACGCGCCGTGCCCAGACCGGGGCAGCGTTGAGTTGCCGTCGTGCTGCCGCAGTGCGAGAGAAAAATTATCGCTGCCGACGATACTTTGTGTTGGCCGGAGAGTGCACGGAAGGCACTCGGGTGGATGCGTGTATGTTGTAGTGACATATTTCGCGCGGAGTGAGCTGCGGTATGAAAAAAAGAGAAAGACGTTCTTTCACATACACACATCAACATTTCTCAGCCAGAGCGCAGCGCAGGCACGGTTCAAGCACGGCGCAGTGTGAATGCATGAAAAGTCCCGGACGAGCCCGGTCCCGGTCCGGTCCCGGAACGGAAGCAGTGGGAATAGCCCTTTAGACTGTGGATGATACGGCGCTGATCATGCTACCTACAGAACGCGTCAAAGTGATTCAAGGTGAACAATAACTGCTGGAGTGGTAGGAGATTGAACGGCCATTTTGAATGCGTATCGACAACAACCAGGAAATATTGGTCGAAGAACGGTCCAGCGAAATCAATATGAATTCGATCCCACGGTTTGATTGCTTGCGTTTCTTGACAAAATCTTCAATAGTGTTCGATTTTTGGCCAGAATACGTAACTGCGAGTGACATCTTGCATTCTCTCTATTCAGGGATGACCTCTATGCACCAAAATACAATGGCGACAGTTAGTCAGAATCACCAACCGATTCGACATCATCAGACATTCTCTCACGACAGCAAGGTCTTCACGGTAAGGATAGAATAACCGTACTGAATAGTCTTCCATGCTGCTTGTGGAGGCAGGCTATCCTTTCTAGTTGTACTGGCTGTAGAACTGGGCGCTTGAGCGAAGCTTTCTGAACCATGTTGAAAATGACTGGATTGACAGCTTCATTCATCGGAACTCCGTTGTCTCCCTCAGAAATGATGCAATCCTTATCCGGTTTCGTATGACTGTCGATCAAGCGTGATAGTACATCCGCATAACCAAACTGGGTAGTGCAAATGTATTCGATTTCAAAGTCGTATCACAGGAGAGCTAGCGCCTAGATCAAATTGGGATGTATACGGTGAAATATATTTTTTCGAGCCAAAAATTCTAATCCAGAGTTGGTTGTCGGTTTGCAGCGTGAATTTCCTTTGCGATTCCAAACGCCAGCGCCAAACCAATTGCAGCTTGAGTCAGTAAATGGGAAGCATGAGCTATTGCCTTCATGGAATCATCAGGAAACCGATGTAAAGCGACTGCACCAATACCGGCCTTCGATGCTTCTGCCGCGATGATGATTTCCAGATTCGGGTTATAGTGCGTGAGCAGCAAGTCTGACTGTAACTGTTGGCTGGTTGAGGACCAATGAAAATAGCGCATCTAGTGAATGTCGAAGCTGATTCATTTGCAGTGCATAAAAAGCAAAACAAAGCCTTGGCGCTATATTCCGTATTGGAACTCGATCTTCTGTTTCACTATACACAGACTTCGCAGCCGACTGTTAAGTGTACAGGACAATTGCGGGGCTAGCGCTACGATCCTACTGACACTAACAGTCTCTCCCGAGCCGGGACTCGAACCTACGAAGCTTGTTAGGCTAGCATCGTACCCCGAGACCAGCTGGAAGTGTCGGAGCGTACTTTAAGTAAAAATTGACAGCACCCAGATAGGAACGAAGGCAGATGACATCGGTTGGTGCTGGCATCTTAGAAATTGCTCCAACTTTTGCTGGATCTGGGCGCATGCCACTGTCGTCGACGGTATGCCCAGATATTTGATGTGCCGTTGGAGAATGCTGCATTTCTCTTCTCGAAGATAGAATCTGGACTCTGTTAGCCTCTTGGAAAGTGCCGTAAGACGTCGATGATGCTCCAACTCGACTTGCTGAATACTATGTCATCTAAAAACGGTTCTACGCCGTCGAAGTCAGCTATCATGTCGTTCATCAGCTGTTGAAAATTTCCATTAGCAGACTTTACACTTGGTGCCAATCTGTTGAAGCGGCAGAGCCTTCGATGGGCCTTGATTGTTAACAGCTGCTTCGACTCTTCATCTACTTCAACTTAAAGGTACGCATCTAAGTCAATGATGCTGAAGAACAGGCAATCGTTGAGCTTGGTGAGAATGTCATCCGGAACTGGTATAGGCTAGTTGTTTGGCTCCATAGCAGCGTCCTGTTTCCTGTTTATTTTGTATAAAGCCATTTTTAGCGAAAGCCGTCTGAATAAAACAGGACGACGAGAAAAATTTAAAAATTAAATTCACTGATTTTTCCTTAGACATAACAATAATTTCCCTGATATTTTCAGCACTCAACACAAACAAGCGTAACATAGATGAACGCACCTCTAAAATTCCAGTAAAAAAGCATTCGATCGGATATGAAATTAAACATAAGTTGCCTCGTATTAGCCTCTTATGCTAGAAAAAATGGATTAAGCAACGTAGCCGTTGTAAAAACAATCGCGTCTCAGTTAAAAAATTTTCGCTGATTGTTTTTCAGTTATCCCTAATATTTCCTGATGAAAAAAATAATTTACACATGTATTTAATATGATTTAAAATACCTTTAAAGCGTATCTTGACTTTTGTCCCAAATAAATAAAGCACAACTTTAAAGTTTTTGGTAGTTGCTGGAAACTGAAGCTTATATAATACTTCTATTGCATTAATTAACCATAACAAGTTTTGTTTCAACTAAATCAATAAATGAAAAGTTTCCAAACTTGCAATCTGCAGTGTATCACAATTGCCTTCCCGGCTAAAGCTTCAAAAGGCTTCTGTTATTATTACAGCGTCAGCCTTGATTTTGCAAAGCTTGTCTGCAGTAGAAACTGAAGCGTTCAATATTACCGCATTTGCCTTATCGTACTCAACACGCAAGAACAAACAGTATCGATAATCTGCTAAACTGTTCAATGAGGTCAACCCGGTTTTCTTCGCAGCGGCAGCAGCAGAAACAGTCTTACGTCCTCCATACGATGCACGACGTAAACGATGATAGTAAACTCCGAAAATTGGTGTCATCCGCTCACCGCCAGTGTGCTAAAGGCCAACGATGGATTGGTTGTCCGGTCCTTTAAAAATAGAATCATGCTCCTACGAAGGGGACCTACCTCGATCGCCGGTATCCATCGTGTCGAGGCACGGGTTGCGCAAAACCGCTGCTGGCCCTGCTCCAACTGGAATATCAATTTCGGTGCGGTTGCTAGCTGGCTCCTATATAACCCACCAGCGAAAACTAACGGGAAACAAACTCTTTATCGAACTGGTTACCACTCGCACTTATGACCGATTATTAGCTCTTATCACAGTAAAGACACTTTCCGTACACTTTCGCCAGGTAAACAATTCGAATCACCAGATTAGTAAATAGTAGCTAGATTCACAATCGGACTGCAAACGGAGAAGAAAATTTGACACCACGACCTCGTTTTCCTTTGCGTGGTTCTCGCTCGGCTCGTGCAGCACTATTCAGCATAAATAGCCACCAGAGAAAGAGCGAAATCGAACATGGCGGCGTCCGGATTTTTATGCTCACAAGACGGGATTTGACGTTCCGTGGCACCGACGGCTGTCAAAATTGCAACACATCCAGCAGCACAACCAGTGAGTGAGCAAGCAAATGTCTGGCTGCCTAGAGAGCGTCGTCGACGATTTGGGTCGATGAACTGCTCCTGACTTGAAGCAGGAAATGATAATCCTCGCGTTTGGTTGTTCCCACTGGAGCAACAAATAATTCAATGCTTACAATTTGCTACGCGGACGTTTGGCTGTACAAGGCACGCAAAATTAAGCAATTCAGCCACTTTTTTCTAGAAGAATACTTTCACACAAAATTGAACCATTCACAACACAACACAGAACCGAACGAACTGTTGTGTTTCTTTCGTGCACCGACAGGGCAAACCGAGAGCCGGTAGCAAATTCAAGTCTAAGAGTGCTCGACTAGAAAGTGCTCGATTGTTAATAATGAAACACCACGGCGTAATTATTTTGCGCAACCGGAAGAAAAAGGGCTACAAGGTATTTTTATTTAAATTGTGAATGTGACAAGGTGCTTCAAGTTATTCTTCTTTTCATTTGAAACTGCCCTCATGCAACATTTTAACTTTCGGCACGATGCTTGCCAGTGTTTCCAAAAATATTTAATAAAAATAATATCAATATCTTGGGTTTTTCATTTTCTGGTTTTCAATTATTATTAATTCATTCGATAATGGTTGCTCATTGGATTGAATTGGGTTGTTTAACTATATTAGTTTTCTATTCAGATCTGAAAGATCTGCATTTTCTAGGTAAAACGTGATTTAAAATTCTATCGTTTTTCTTCGCTTTTTTAATTACGATTTAAAACTGCTCGAAATCTGCGGAAATCGCTACAATGACAGTTCGCCCACATACTTAGACTTAGCAATACTCAGAGGGAGAGATATGCGAAGAAAGTGTTGTGAGCCAAACGAACATGTCAAAATTCGAGCCAAACGAACAAGACAGGTAACACCACATACATAAGAGTATGTATAAGTATGTGGTAACACATTGAAAGGTATTGCAATAAGGTTCAATGAAGAATATATTTATTTTTACACGTTTTTCATGTTTTATTGCTAAAACGTGAATTGAGAATGCTCCAAAGTGCCTTCATCACAGTGATTTTTACCTGGTGGTTCACAAACCCTTTGTATAATCTACAGATTAATGATGAAAGTATAGAAAATCAAACATAAACATAAAATTTAACACCTTCACGGTTTCAGTGATGCACTTTATTATTCCCCAGGACTTCCACCGTCACCATCAGTTATACGACCGAATAAAAAAGTTAGTGAACATTGCGCTGTGAGAAGAGATCTGATACCTCTGATGTGTGAAACCTAGTTGCCAAATCAGCGGTTTTTTCATCGCTTATCTCTCCCTCTGAGGGTCTCTACCAGGGGGAATCTATCTGTCAAATATCGTGTAACCGTGACCAGCATATTTGGCAACAAGGCGTCTTGTTGTTTGGGTTTTTGTCGTTTTGATTGGAGTAAAATTCAGTAGAATTGTAACGTTCTTTTTAAACAAAACTCTAGAAATCGCGGAAAACTTTTATTAATACTGCCTTGCGTAGTGAAATTTGGTGGCAGCAGCCTGCAATTAGCTGAAAATCATGAACTTTCCTCGCCACACAGGAAATCTTTTAAACGTCATGGACCAACAAACTTCA